>NW_027150552.1:5000-1375000 GCF_001643675.1 Monocercomonoides exilis | reverse complement strand
CAGAAGCAGGAGAAGAAACCGACATGGATGGGCTCGCAGAGAACGAAGGAGAAGTCAACGGCAAATGCGAAGGCAGCTGCTGAACAACACCAGGCTGTGCAGAAGTCAACCCTCTTTGCGTCAAAGAAGAGTCTGAAGCATAAGGAAACCTGTCTGACCCATTCGAGGGGGGATGAAGAAGATTGGTGTATGCGTGTGAGCTGATGTTTGGGCTGCTGTAAGGAATGGCTGGAATGGGAGGACTAGACATTATTGCTGCTTTGGTATCTTGTGAGCGTTGCTGGCTTTGCTGATATTGCTGTGGATGATGAGGTGGATGATGAGGTGAATGTTGAGGTGAATGTTGAGGTGGATGCTGTTGATTATGTTGATTCTGATGATGTTGATGCTGTTGTTGATTCTCTTGTTGCTGATGAGAAAGTTCTTCTGTCTGCTTTTTGTCTGCTGAAGACTCAACTCTTCTTGTTGCAGGTGATCCAATTGGATTGAATGGAATGAACGGCTTGAAATGAGTCCAGCCATTTCTTGGAGAAGCGGAAACGGAAGCGGAAGAAGCAGTTGAAGAAGAAGAAAAAGTGGAAGGAGTGGAAGAAAAAGAAGAAGGAGGAGCTGCTGTAGAAACACCAGAGCTTGGCTGAACAGCAGCCCGTGGCACTTCTTTGAACTGAACAGCATTCCATTTTGAGTCTGTTTTCCCTTCGGTTTTCGCAGTTTCTGCATTTGATGTGCCATTTCTGATCTCCATTGCTTCTCTTTGCTCGCCTCTGCCAGTTAAACCCTGCGAAGAGGTATTGGCTGAATAAGGTAATCTTCTGGCAGGCTCATTCCTTTGTGCCTCTAAGGCTGCAGCGCCAGCAGTTGCTGTTGTTGCGGATGCTGTTGCAATTGGGGTTGCGAAGTTTGACATGTTTGTTACATTTGACATGTTTGGAGTGTTCTGTAAATTTGACATGTTTTGTGTGTTTGTTTTGGCTGCTGTGTTGGATTGCCGACTTCCTGTTGATGAAAGTGGCTGAAAGAGAAGACTGTTTTTGGTTGGATTCTGAGAGAATGGAGGAGAGAACATAGGAGAATGAAAAAAATGAAAGGATAAAAGGATAAATGAATGAATGAATGAGTGAATGAATGAATGAGTGAATGAGTGAATGAGTGAATGAATGAATGAATGAATGAGTGAATGAGTGAATGAATGAGTGAGTGAGTGAATGAATGAATGAATGAATGAATGAATGAGTGAATGAGTGAATGAGTGAATGAGTGAGTGAGTGAGTGAGTGAATGAATGAATGAATGAATTAATAAATAAATAAAAAAATTAATTTGTAAACAGGCAAACATTCCAATCAAAGAGCTGCTGCTCCTTCGGCACACTGGCCAGCAGTGTTTCGAATGGCTCTATCAGCCCGTCGTAATCTGGATCCTGATCAAATTTAAGTGAAGAAACAGAAGCGTAATAATGTGCATATTCTTGTGGCATCCCCTCAAATAGCTTGCTTTCGTTTCTCTCTTTGCTTTTACTTAAATTTATAAAAAAAAAATAAAAAAAAAAAATAAAAATAAAAATAAATAATAATAATAATAATAATAATAATAATAATAATAATAATAATAATAATAATAATAAAATGTCAAAAACTCAAACAGAAAGAACGCTACTGATTATCACAGATATCAGTGCTTTCATTAAAAAAATAAAAAACCTAATTTTCAAAAAGAGATATATATTTCAATATGACACACAGAATTTTTTCGTTCCTATCTTGCTGAGATATTTTCTTACCGAACTGCCAAGGTAGAGATCCTTTAAAAAAGTACGAAAAAAGATAAGATAGAGAAATCAAATCATCGCGACGTGTGGGCTCAATTTTTCTGTGAACGTTCTGTTGGAAAGTAATATAAATGAATTTAAATCATTTTATTTTGGACAACAACAACAACAACAACAACAATAAATCGAAGATTGAATTATATTTTCACATTAATCAAAATAATTCAAAATTGAAGAAACAAACAACAGAGATGTATCTGAGAGTACCAACAATTCCGTGATTATCAGAAAATTGTATGTGAGCATGAGTTGTAGCATCTCGAAATTCTTTTGATAAACCAAAATCTATTAAAAATATTGTGTTACTCAATTGCCCATTTCCAACAAGAAGATTTTCAGGTTTGATATCACGATGGATCTAATGAAGCAACACAAGCGAAAGCATGAAAATGCATATTCTTAAAAATTCTGTTTCAACAACAATAACACACATATCCATTTGAATGAAGCGTTTTAAGTCTTTGAATAAGTTGAATGGCAATTTTGTTGATTGTAACAATAGAAAATCGCCTATGAAATTTTTTGTGGAGGTCTTCCAATGAAGGTCCAAGGAATTCCATTACCAAAGCATTAAATTCTTTATTTGTCCAATAATATCTAACTTTAGGAAATCCTTCTTTTTCATATAATTCAAGGTATCTTTGATACTCATATTTAAGCTTTTGCGAAGCGCTATTCGATACCTATTTTCAGGAAAAGCAAAATATATAATAAGCAAAAAAATAAATATAAAAAAAAATAGACCTCAACTTTTGTTGCATAAATCGTTTTTGATACTAAACTTTCCGTGATAAATACGCATCCTAAAATAACCGAAAAAAATATATTCGTTAAGTTACAAGATGAACGCTTGCTTAGATACCAAATGAGCCCTTGCCAATCACCTTTAATAGTTTATATCTACTTGATATAACTTCAGGAAGTGTCTTAAATATTGTCCCACTAACATCTTCAGAGAATGATGATGGTGGAGGGGTTATCATTTTGATGCTGGATAGCAATCAAGCAATGAAATAAAATGCTTATTTCGATTGTTAAAAACGGAAATAGAAATATTCAGATCAAAGCCCACTTTTAAATTAATTGGTAATTATTGATGAAGAACTAACAAACAAAATTGAAAAGAACAATAAAACGTAAAGAAGTTCAAGTAAGAGTAGAATGTTTGTACACTTATAAAAATAAAGATTAATCTAGATTCAGCTTTAACTACTTTGTAAAAACTATTCAATCAAAACTTCAACTTCTTAATGAAAGTTGCAATTTGTTTTGATAGTATATCCTTATAATTTCTGTCGCCACGTGAACTACCCTATCACTGAACGAATTGGAATCCTTTGATATAATGCGAACGATTGGAACAATCTGAGCAAAGAGAGAAAAAGTAGGGCGCATCCTAATAAAGCAGAAAGCAAAGTGAGCGATAGCATATTTGATAGTGTGAAGTGTAATTAAAGGAGGAGAAGCCAACGGTGTTGCAGGCACTGTTGCTGTAGGTGAATGAAACAGCGCAGCCGGATGAGATATGACAGGGCTGAGATAACTTTTATCATGCATTGAGGAAGAAGAAGCATAAAATGAGTATGAAGGAGAGATTGACATAGTATCAGAACCAGATGCTGAATGAGGAAAATAGAACGGAGAAGTAGTCATCGTTCCTTGCTCAAATACAAACGGCGACAGCGCCAGCGGCGAGGCAGTGAAAGAGGAAGAATTGAAGCTGCCTGAAGTTGCGGTGTCCGCAGCAGCATCTGCGTCAAATGAATAAAGTGAAGGTGTAGATGAGACGGAAACGAGATGGTTTGGATGATGCGGATTCGTTACAGAATCCACACATACCTGCGGAAGTGGGTTGTCTTCGGTCCCTTCTAATGTCGCTGGTATCGTCAGTAAATTCATAGCAGCAGAAGTCTTTGATGAATTTGTGGTTGGTTGAAGAGATTTCTTGAAAGATTGAGAAGAACTTATTCCCGAATCGGAAAGTTCTTGAGAGAGGGATAAATCTAAATTATGCTCTTCACTTTTGATAGCGAAGGATTTCCAGAGGTTGCTGTCATAGCGCGGATTAAATGAGTCCGGCAGTTGCATTATCAGGGAAAAATATCTTGATATTTCACATTTCTTCATAATTATAGTCTGCAGGATTCCATCACACATACACAAATCACTGAAAAAAAATAAAAATAAATATAAATATAAAAATAAAAATAAAAAAATTGAAAAACCCTAACTCAGAAAGACGAATTGAAATATTGATTACACACCACAATGATATAACCGCAGCAAGACAGCCTTCCAAATCGTCCTTCTAATAAACAGTTTTTGATTAATTGCTTTCTTATAAAAGAAAAACTTATCAAACAAGTAAAAGTTTCATGAGCGAATCTATGGCCCTTGTTCCAATCATGCACTGCTCTTTTAATGTTAAAAAAGGAATAAGATCTGCCCAGTAAGAAAAACGACCACTCTAAAGAAACACTAAATGAAAAAAGATTCTAGAAAATGCGCATACAAGCATTTCACTTCCACCAAAATAAGAGGGAGAGAAGAAAAAATTTAAAGCAGGATCATCAGATAAAGGATCAGCTGAAATCAATGAGTGTTGCACTAATAATGAAAATTGATGGATTTTTGAATATAACACATAATAATGAACGACACAAAACATATAAAAAACCATTCATTTATGTATGTTGCTTTGGGCTCTTCAATGTTGTCTGAATACTTTTAGTAGTGAATTAAAAGCAATATTTAGTAAAAAAAGTGCAATAATATCAAAATACCAAGAAAAATTCGTACAATGCTTTTGTAAAGAATCAAGTATTTTTTTAAAATAAAAATTTCTTCTGATATTTTCAGTGTAATGCTCTCAATTCAAAAACAAAATTTCTTATTGAGAAAATTAGTTGATGGTTGGATCAATGATTTTGAATTTTTTTATCAAAAAAATCTTTTCAGGGTTTCAAAAAAATAATTCATCGTCAAAATCAAGTGTTTTGTTTCAAAAAAAGAAGCGCAGAGAAAAAGATGAACAGGTGTTTGTGTGAATGGAAATTCAATTAAATTGAATTATTTATTATATGTAAATTGAAATTTTTTGAGGCAAAATGAACAGAAATATCAAAATCATCCGCTTCAATTTTAACTTCTATTGTGCTTACTATTTCTGATATTTGCAATTTTTACAACACGTGCCTTTGGTGGGCCAGTTTTTGCTGGCTGAGGTTTCACTGCTTTTGCTTCCTTCAATTTGGCAATTTTTGTTTTCTTTGGATTGATACGTTGAACTTTCGCCTTTGGTGGTTCTTCAACACGTTTGGTTTGTTTATTTGGCTTGACATATGATCTTGAAACAAGTCCTGTTGTGTTTCCTGGAATTGTTGTATTTGTTGAGTTTGTATTATTTGCACTTACGCCAGAAATTGTTGCATCAACAATAACTGCATCCACTCCAACTGTAAGTTCATCACTAACAACTGACAACAACAATCCTTCAATTCCTTCGCCAGTTGTATCATTAATAGTCATTGGCCCAAAGACGACTTGAACGGGCTCTCCAGGATTCGTAACCTCAAGAACTGGAAGCATTGAATCTGGGATTACTGAATCATCAATATCAACAACTGTTCCCTCAGGCAGGCTGATGTTCAGTCTGTATCCTGTGCCTGGTCTCAGATCAGTAAAGTTGAATGCACCTCCAACCAAAGGAACTGTCTGAGTTCCATTCACAACGTTTCCGGTTCCATCATCATCTCTGTAAAGTGTGGCATTTCCGCCAGAAGCTGGAATTGTCAAGTTAATTGTTGCGTTAATTGTCACATTTCCAGCACATGTGCAATTTCCTGGACTTGGACGAGGAGGAATTGGAGGATAAGGTGTCGGAGGACGCGGTGGTGGGCATGGAGATGGTGGAGGTGGCCAGAAGAAGGAATCCAAAGCAGGAGAAACAAATGGCATGCCAAATTGGTTCTTGGCCTTCAAAACACGGACATTAGATTCTGGAGCTGCAGTTGGTGTAACAGTTCTTGTTCTTGGTGCGCCTCTTGTTGAAGTTGTAGTGGTAGTTATGATAGTTGTCTGCTGTTGATTGTTATCTGCTTCAGCTTGTTCTCTCTCGCGCCTTCTGCGTGCGCATCCACATGGAGGTCTAGGAGGAGGATTAGGTGGGAAAACGGGATCAGAAGCATTTTGACTGGGTCCTGTTTGGTTCCATCCATTGCGTTCAAGCCATTCGCGCCAGAAGTCGTCAAAGCCAATACTGCTGTTGATTGGTCCTCCGAATCCACAGGGTGGTGGCGGTGGAACTGGAGGATATGTGCCATTGCCAGAGCAGGCACAGTTCAGGTTATTGAGACTGACAGGAATGGCACTCGAGTTGGACGTATTGATTGTGGCTCGGACACGCACAAAACCGGAAATGAACCCAGGAAGATTTGTTTCGTACACGGCAAACGAAGCGTTTATGTAAGGTTCACCTCCAGTAATTGTAACATTTCTTGTCAATGTTTGTGCAACCAAGCCACGGAGTGAAGGGAGTTCGCTGCAATCGGGAACATCATAAGCAACGATTGTGTAGTTTCCTGGAAGAATTCCATCAAATGTATACACTCCATCTTCATCAGTTGTTGTTTCAGCAACGCTGGTGCCATCTTCATCAAATATCTCAATTCTGACGTCGGGGAATCCCTCACCGTTGCAGGTTTCGTTGGTTCCATTTTGGTAAAGATCGCAATAGACACATCCAAACACTGGTGTGTAGCACTGTGAATTACAGAATGGATGAAGGTCAACTGTGTAGTTGCGTGTAACAGTGGAGTTCAGATTGACTGTAATGTTCACTGAGTCTGCGCCTCTTGCTTCATCGTCTCCTGTTTCTTCCTCTGTGTTGTTGCAAAGGGCAATTTCGACACTTACGTTGTATATTCCGCTTGAATTAACAGTCAAGTTAAATCTACCTTGCTCGTCTGTAGTTGCATTGAAGGTTTCATTTGTGTCGTAGTTGAATGCTGTAACAGTCAGATTTGCTGCGGGTAATGTGCATGTTCCGTTCTGGTAGCAGTCGTAGCACACAGTTCCTTGAATGACTGGTGGTTCCAAGCAAGCGTCTCTCTTGAAGACTGGAATGTCCTGCAGATCCTCGGGCTCTTCGCCCATGTCTTCTGTTACATTAATTCTGCGAACGTAATGCAGCCCAGTATCGTTAGTGGTTGGGTATGGAGAGATGTACAGATCGTATTCGCCAATGGTAACGTTTTCGAGATCTGCTGCATCATCAGTAATTGGTGCAATTGCCACAGAAGTGATGTTGGCTGTGCCATTTGTCGGTGTTGTGAGAACAACGTTTAAGCCGTCAAAAGCACCGGCTGCATCGTCTCCTGTTGGGTTGCACGATCCATTTTCAGCGCAGTCAAGGCAGAAAGAAACAGTAAAGTTAACAGTCGGAGCAACATAGCAGTCGTCGTAGCATTCCACAGGGAATGATTCTGTGTAATTTGTCAGTGGTTCGAGATCAGTCAAGTCAACTGAGAAGTTTTGTGGTGATGTTCCGTTCTCATCAGCAGCGCATGGAACAGTAACATTCAGTGTTCCAGTGAATGGAGAAGTAACATTGAATGTGAACTCTCCGTTAGTTCCGGTTGTGAACGTGTTGTTTGGTCCAGCTGCAGATAATACCTGTACAGTTGCACCTGAAATGCCTTCTGATTCGTTGGTGCATGCTCCTGTGCCTTCACAGTCCAAGCAGACAACTCCGCTCACTGTTGAAACGCAAAATGTTGCGTTTGTAAGATACACCTGCAAATCGTTGGAATCGTTTGCAGCCACCGTAATCGTCTCTGTTGTGTTTGGCTCGTCGCCAACACCGTTAATGTTCAATGTGTATGTACCAACGCAGACTGCTGCAAAAGAAGCCACACCATCAGCAGTTGTTGTTTCAGTGTAATCTGTCGGATCATCGGCTGTGCCGTCGGTTCTAGTGAGGGTAACAGTTCTCCCAGCAATTTGGGTTGTTGGAGCTGTTCCAGCTGGGAATGTGGTGCATTCGTCAGCGGCACAGCTGTAGCACAGCGACACAGTCACTGCTTCAGTGGTGCAGGGAGTGGCCTGCAGAGGGCGAGAATGGGCTTCTGCTGCATCTTTCTGAGATGATGGCAGAGACAGAACAACAAATGGTTGAATTGACAGGTCTTTTCCTTTTGAAGCCTTTGGAACTTTGACTTCTTTGATTTGGCTGATTGGAGCTTTGCTGTCAGAAAAGTCTGTTGCGCGAATCAAAACAGATCTCTCAGCTCCGTCTGTAAGTCCGAGCGTTTCTTCCGAAATGGAAACAGTGAAGCGTCCTGCGTTATCCGTAACTGTGGAGATCAGGAAGCTTGCATTCACAATCACATCGACGCTGCATCCGGCAACAGGCTTGAGAGAAACAGATGAAGCGGGTTGAGAAGATGTTGAAATTGCAGTCTTTTCTCCTTCTGCAAGAACCATCCCGCTGAAGCTGTAGATAGGTTGTGCATCGTCGTCATCGTCTTCAACGTTAGCTTGAAGAGGAAGCACAACATTTTTAATTTGTGGGGAAACAGTTTGTGCAACTTTCTAAAAAGGAGCATTCATCGTGAAAATATTTTTATTTCTAAAATTCTTTAAATTCAGAAAATGACTAAAGACCTTTCCATGCTTTAAAGCAATTGTGCTGTAGAGCATTTTTGGTGCTTCTGTTGGATGAACCAATGCAACTGCAATTTTCTAAACAATTTTAAATTTGAAAAAGCGCGAAGAGTAGCACAGATGTGAAAAATGAAAAACGTCTTAATGTGGTTGAAATTCTAAAATAAATACAAACGATTTCGCTATTCTTTCCCTTGAAAGGCTTGCCAGCTGAGCGAATATAGAATTGAAATTCAGTTTTATCAGAGCTTGTTTGTTGGAGAAAGATAGCAGCATCCATAGGAGTTTCTGGAATGATCCCAATTTCTATTATAATTTGGAAATAAGTTTGCTTTTAAAATCAATTTTTAATTTCTCAAACGAGAATATTCATGTGCCTTTCCCTTCAAATACAAAAGGCCTGCTTCTTTTAATGATGGCTTTGCAATAGTGAATGAAGGTTCGTCTAAACAAAATTGTAAAAAATAGTTGATATCAAAAAATTTCAAATGGATTTTTTATGTTGAATACCTTTTGGAAGAGCAATGAAAACAGAATGAAAAGAATAATCATGTGGGCAATTAAGAGTCAGCTTTACTCTAAGTTTTGAGCTTGAATGCTTAAACACTTGAGAGTTCAACGTTAAAGGCATATTCTCACATGAGACAGGTTTTTCATGAGTTTTACTTTCAAATAAAAGTATAAGTACAAAAAGTATCTTAGATAGCATGTTAACGCAATACTAGGTGAGCTAATTAAAATGCATCATTATACAGTTTTTTTACAGTTAGAAATCACATGAAATTTACATTTCCTGTCAAAAATAATTTTATTAATGGGTTTTGAACATAAAAGTGAATTTAGAAATATGAATCTTTTGCTAAACAATTACGCAATAAATACTGAGAATGACATTTTTTATTAGTTTGCTGACTATATTTCTTTTTGGACAATTTGATAAAAGAAACATGTCTGGTTGCACGTAAAAGAACAATCCCACTTTTCAAATTATGTTTTCAAACAAAAAAACGATGTGGCTTATTCCCCTTTATAACATTCTTTTGTATGAGCTTTGATCAATAACATTTTCTTAATGCAACAAATCCAAAAAATTTTCGTAGGAGCTTGAAAATGATAAAAAAATCTTCTATTTTGAAGAAAAGAATGACTTTTAAATTGAGAAAAGTAGTTTGAACAAAACTTGAACGAAAAGATTAACTCAAAAATGAACAATCACATACTTTTTTTGAAACAACATAAAAATTTGAAAGAATTTGGTGAAAAAAAGCAAAAAACCAACATTTGTCATAAATTATATTGCATAAATCTGCTTTATATCCACATATTCATGAAATAATAATTTCTTTCTCTATTTCTAAATTAATTTTTCTTCACGTAAGCACGAATGAATTTCAACCAAAAGAATCAAAATGTGCTTGCACAGTTTCAAACAAGTCAGAAAATGAAGAAAATGAAGAAAAAGAAGTGCCTTTGTCAAATTCAATTTGTTTTCCTTCAGTTTTATCAACATTCAATTGCTTATCCAATCCATCTGTGAACATTGAACTTATTGGTGAATTATTTTTATCAGTTTCTGCTGAAGGAAATACAGAATGATTAGCCAAAGGAACCGATTGAGAAGATATAGATGATGATTGTGAATGCAATCCAACATAATTTTGTGAAGTGAAAAAAGGCAAAGTTGAATACGGAATTCCAGCAACTCTTGCAAAAGGTGGATGAAATGCTGATTCGAAGCTAGAAGGTGCAGCAGAAGAATGATTTTGATCGTTCTTTGAAGACAGTTCATGCGAAGAAACATCAAAAAATTGTTCATTGTGTGAATGCTGTTGAATATATAGCGGATGCTCCATTAGAGAACAGAAATCAATCACCCCACTTTCATCTCGAACAAACAAAGACTGCTTCAGCTTAATTTCTTCTTTCAGTTTTTCTTCTTCTTCTTCTTCTTTGTTTAATTCTTCATTACAGATTCCTGGTGAATGCATTCCTAACAAAGCGCCTTTATCTTCATAATCATTATTCTTTTTCATAGGAATCTCTTTATTTCTTTCTTCACTTGTTTTTTCCTTCTCTTCTGAATCAATCATTTTTCTCACCTCAATTTTTCCTTCATTTCTGTCCATCTGTTTATCATCAGAAAATCTTCTTTTATTTCTTTTCTCTTCTTGTTCGTTTATTTTTTCGATCTCTTTCAAAGTATCTCTTTTTCCTTCAAAGAGAACCTTCTCTTCTCCTTCCTGTGGATTTCTTCGAGAACTCACAAGAGCAGAGAACGACAGCTGCGAAGCATTGGAATCCGCACTTGCTGCTGCAATAGGCGAAAAATCAATTGGTACAAGAGGCTTCGGAGAATCCTGCTGTGAAATGGAATGGCTGAATTTCGCATCAGAAACAAGTTTCGAAGCAGCAAAAGAGGCAGGCGACGCTGGCGACAAGCACTGTGCCAACGCGGGAGAAGTGCTTGAAGAGCTTAAAGAGCTTGAAGTGTTTGAAGAGCCTGAAGGAGAAAAAGAAGATGAATTGAATGGCGCAGACGGGTGAAGCGAAAAAGAGAAAGGAGGAGAACGCGGCTGGGATTCATCAAACACCCGCAGCACAGGCGCAGCTGATGAGTAAGACGGAAGATTCGGCACGATATTATCCATTGCACCTTGTGTAAGCGTCTGCTTTTCAGGCGACAGTTTGGAAGGAGACAGGCCAATAGATGCATGTGAGAAAGGAGAAGTTGCAGATGGAGAAAAGGAAGGAGAGCGAGGTGGAAGATATAACTGAGGATAGGAAGAAGAAGAAGTCGTTGAAGAAGAAGAAGAAGATGCAATTACAGAAACAGAAGCAGGCGTGGATGAAGTAACAGTGGACGATGTGGAAGAAGAAGAAGAAGAAGAAGAAGAAGAAGAAGAAGAATGCAATGAAGCATCTCTGCCTGGAGAAAACATTACAAAGCTTTGTGAAGGAGATGCCATTGTCGATGAAAAATACGATGGATATGCGTTTGGGGACGGAGTGGTGCTTCTGATATTTTTATCGCCTTGTGGGCTGATGGGAACGGCTTGAGGAATTCCATCGTCGTTCTGCGAATCAATGGATGAAGATCTTTTTATTGTGCTTTTCATCCTTGGAGGTGGAGCAATGAAAGATTCGGGGATTCGTTGAGATTGCGTAAAAGTTCTTAAAACAGATATTTCAATTATAACTTTTGAAAATGAGCATCTTCCAATTACCGAAAAATAAACTATTTCAAATAATGTGAAAAAAAAAGAAGGATAATAACAACAAGAACAAAAGTGCGTAAATAAGTCATACAAAATGTTTTTGGATTAAGTTTGAATGATTGAGGCTTTGGAATGGCAGTAAGATTCTTTTAAAAATATCGGAAAAAAAACATAATAAATGAAACGTAAATATTTTTTGGATCACAGATCAAAATTAAAAAATATAGAAATTGCTTAAGTTCAAAAGAAAACCTTAAGTTCAGGATTCTCTTCAAATACACTGCTACGCGAACAAAAATAAGTTAACTGTTCAACTGCATGCAAAAAAGATTCTGTTTTACAGGTTCTGAAATAATCTCAATTTTTAATCAACAGCAGAGATACCATACATGAGTTAACAATTCAATATAAATAACATACATTATGCTAACATCTTGATATCTCATTCTTATTACAAGCATTACAGCTCGCTCAAAATGAAATAAAGCACCCTCTGAAAGAATAATATCAAGTGGTATGCTTGAACGAAAAGCTGCTGATAAAATTTCGCAAATGCGTTGTTCGAATAACTTTCGAACCATATTGTTTTTCTCCATCTAATCGATTAATTTACAAAAATATCATAAAATAAATAACTTAAAGGTTAGATCAAGTTATGAATTTTTATTCGCAGGAATAATGAAAATATTTTCGCTGTGTTATTTTGTTGCTTTATATATTTGTTCGTTAAAAATCGAGACAGTCCGAATTGAGAAAGAAGTTAACACTGTTCATGCAATTAAAGATGGTCTGTTTATGAAAGAATTTGCAAAGCACAATTTTTGCGAAAAAGCAAATCAATCCTCGAAATGTGACCGAAAAATGGATATTATTGAAGCATTAACAATCAAGAATTGTAAATTGTTTCCGTCCATTCTGGTAACAAACATACTTTTGGATAATTCATCATGCATATGCTCCGAGATTCAAACACGACTCAAAAGAAGTCATTTGTTTGTTTTGAATCGCAACTCATCTCTTACATTGGAATCAATTGTAGTTTTTCCACAACCATTTACAGCAGAAAGTCCAATTAGCTTGTCAAACGGCTTTGCTTGTGTTCAAAATATGTCACTGTTTTTTAGAGAGGTTAGAAAGTCATTTTCAACAATTATTGAATATTGTCCAGCAGCGGAACCTTCGATTCAAAACTGTGGTGCATTTATGAAAAATTGTTATTTTTCATCATTTGATGCGATATCTCCTTTTCCTCTTTTTGTGTCATCTCCAAATTTACGAAGCAGCATCGACCAATCCATTTTTATAAATATATCTCGTTCAAAAGAACTATCAAACACCCCATGTAAAACTTCCAGTGCATCTTCAATCAGCTCTAGTGAATTCACGAACGTTGCTTCTCCATATGATGGGGGAATAATACATGGACTGAGAGGTCATAATTCCCAATACATAAGCAACACTTCCTTTGATTCATATTTCAGAATGTCAAATGAGAATTTCAACAATAATCATTCAATGGAAAATCACACAATATTAACAGGAGATATGATTTGTACAGATTGCTGGTTTTCAAATTTTACAGATCATGCAATTTATTTTAAATCCACAGGAATACTTCAACTTTTCAGTTGCATTGGAAAAGATTGCACTTCTTCTATAGGATCAGGTTCAGTGTGTTTCATAAGAGGAAGGAGCTCAGTAACAGTTGAATCATCTTTTTTTGATAATTGCTCTTGCATGCAATCTGGAGGAGCATTCTGGACTCAGTGCAATTCTTTTTCCTGTTCTCAATCGAATTTCAGTGATGGGGAAGCTGGACATCGAGCATTTGCACTCCATTTTGATAACACTGAAAATCCTGTTCAGATCAGTTGTTGCGTGTTCACAAATGGAAAACCTTACTCTTCAACAAATACAGGAGGAGGTGCACTTTCGCTGATGAATGATACAGGGGCATGCGTTTGTGAGTGCTATTTTTCAAATATTTCTTCAAGATCAAATGCATCAGCAGTTGGCATTTCTTCAACAACAAATCTTCACAGCAAACTGTTTTTCTGTTTTTTCGAGAAAAATGTTGGCGATGCTTCGTCAGATGTATTGACAGATAATGCAAGTGTGAATTGTTTACAAAAAGAAGATGTGATCTTCTGCCTGTCACTTTCAACAGGAACAAAACCGCGTGTGATGATCGGAACGTCTGACTGCAGCACATGGATTCCTCAAGGATTTAACACTTTGAAAGTGGATGTTGTGCATGGAGAAAATAATAGAATGTGCGGTCATGGATCAAGTGATTACCCTTATCCCACATGCAAAACGATCGAGTACACAATTCAGGTGGCTGATCACATCTCAGGATTAACCACTCGCGTGGATATCGCTGCTGGAGCGTACACTGAAGAAGGAATGAACGTTAATAATCTCACAATGAACTTTTGTGGAGCCAGCAATCAGTCAACAAGCATCTCTTCATCGATAATTACTTTATTTCAGATATCAACTGGTTCTGCTTCGTTGAGCAAATTGACAATTGTCCGGAATTCTTCAGCATCAATCTCCACACAACTATTTTCAATAACACAGTCAAGCGGACGATTGAATGTCAGTGATTGCATAATTACTGCAGAAGCAACAAATCATAATCCATTCGCAACTTCTTTGTTTTCATTTTCTTGTGGAGCAATGACATTTTCAGATGTGAAATTCAAATCGATGAAATTCATCTCTGTTTCTGCGATTGCCATTGATGCAAAATCTTCTGAGAATCTAGTATTCCACTCAGTTGATTTCATTTCAATTGTTCGAAATGAAGGAAATGGAGCTGTTTTTGAAAAAACAATTCAAAGAAATGAAGTTGTGACATTTTATGGAATGAATGCGAGCAATTGCATTTGTTTAAAGGGAAGTGGTGGCTGTGTCTGGCTAAGCGTTGAAAGTGGAGGAGAGGTAATTATCGGGAAGAATAGTGAAATGACAATGTTTTCTGGATGCACAGCAACAGTCAATAACTCAATTGGAGGATTTGGAGGGGCGTTGTTTTTCGATACAAAAAGAGGAGGAACAAATTTTGTTATACAGAACTTGACTTTTGGTACAGGAGGAAATGAAAACAAAGCAGATTTAGGAGGAAAAAACATTTTCATTGATTCACAAAAATTGAGCTCAGTTGTCACGTCAACAACATTTCAAATAATTTTGTCATCAGATAGCACAAAAAACACTGAGGCAATGGGATTTGAAGAAGGATTCAGAGACATTCCGATTCCTTTAGCTCCATATTTGATGAGACTAAACGAGAAAGCACGCGTTGGCGGTTCTCAACAAAGAGATTTCAGTGCATGCGGCTTTTCATCATATCCATGTGAAACAATTAGCTATGCTGCCTCACTCAGATATTCTGGTGCTCCGAAGACGATTATTTTGAACAGCGGATTTATCTTCAAAGAATCAATGGAGCTCAATGAAAATAATTGGACTATTGAATGTGGGATTATGGGGACTGAGATTAATATTCAAGGAAATGGTCAAGTCCCTGCTGTTGGAATGATTCATGTGACAAAAGCCACAAAGATGAGCAATATTTCGTTCTGTCTCCCTGCATCCTTGCTTTCCACCTCAACATTGATCGCATGCTCAGCAGAATCCCTCGAACTGAAAAACTGCGGAGCAAAGCTGAGCAGCAGTGGAAGCAGCGAATTGGAATATGACTTTGTGAGAGCTTCTCATTCAACGTTGGTTCTGAATACATTCACCGTTAACACACAACTATCATTTGCCTCGAATAGCATGATAATGTTGAGAAATGGCTGCAATGTGAATATGAATAACTGTGCCATTTCAGAAGTTGAAAAGTCAAATGGAAACGGAGGATTCTTTGAATCAACAGGAAGAATTGAAGGAAACTATTCTTGCAACATTATTGTTGATAACTGCACCTTTATCAGTTGCAAAGCTTGCAGCAACAATGCGTGTGGCGGAGGATTGTTTGTTGAGTTGAAAGAAAATGAGAAGCTCATTGTTAATGGTTCAACAACATTCGATGGATGCCTCACAGCTTGTGTGGAACACGATACAGGAAAGGGAGGAGCAGTGATGATTTCAGTTAGCGATGCGTCTGCTTCGTTCGCATTTGGAGAAAACGTGCTCTTCTCTCAGAGCAAAGCAAACAATGCTACTTTCGGAAAAGATTTGTTCATTTCCTGTGGAACTGGAATTTTTCTAAAAGAGAAGACTAACTTCGAATCACTTCTGTTTTTTGACAGTTCCATGGAACCTGATGATCTGAATCAAATGAGTGGAACGGAAAATGGAGAAGATGAACCATTAATTCCAATATTTGTATATTTTTGTACATTGGTGTCTTCTATTTTCACAGATGGAGATGGTGGAACAGATCATCCATTCTGTGGATTTAAGGGATTTATGTGTAAGTCAATTGATTACTGTTTTGAAAATAGAATTAGTTCTTCGGTGAATGAAATTGATGTTGATTCAACAAGCTTTATTAGCAACGAGCTCGTTGCGATGAATTGTCATTTCTGTCTAACATCGCAAACTTCAGAAGCATCTGTTTCATTTGATGATAAGGGTGACAAAAACTGTGAAGCGCTCATTGTCTGCGAATTAAATTCTACAGTAGAGATATCTAATCTTGAGCTTTTATTGCCAGATACACTGCAGCAAAAACACATTTCTATTCTCGAGAGCTCATCAACACTATCATTGATTTCCATTTCGTTTGTTTCAATTAATGAGTCAATATCTCGACAATTTGGAATCCTTCGAGTTATGGGCGGAAAATTTACAATGTCAGACGCATTATTCAAAGGAATATTCTTATTTTCAGGAAGATCTGCGATTGAGATCTGCAACGAACAAGTCAGCAATCTCAACAATTGTTCGCTTATTGGAGTGAAGCAGTACAACGGGGGTGGAGGTTGCATTTCTGTGAATATGCAAATTCCAACACCTACATCAGTTTTTTTGGATAATTGCACTGTTTCAGGCGAATGTGCGGAAGGAAGCAGTCTGAAAGGAGGAGGCATTTTTGCTTCACTGCAAAGCGGAGTTATAAGCATTCAGAATACAATGTTTGACGAATGCAAGACACCTTCATCGGAAAGCGAAGCAAATGGAAAAGGTATTGGTGGAGGGTTATATGTTTATGCAATTGATGATGAAACAGAACTTTCTTTGAATAAAGTTATGTTTCATGGTTGTTCGGGGTGGAAAGGTGATTGCGTGTTTGTGGATGGAAACAATTTGAGCATCTTGATTAAAAAGGAAAGATTTTTATTCGAATGGGCAGAATTAGATGAAAAGGATCTGATGGGCTTTGAACGAAGCACAACAAGCAGCAGTGTTGAACTTCTTCTTGGTGCATTTCTGACTCCGTTTGAAGTCAAAGGATTTGTGAGCGGAGATGGTGAAGGTCTTGATCATTCAGGCTGTGGGTTGAGAGCTTATCCATGCAGAACAGTTCCTCATTTGCTGAAAAGGCGCTTCCAAACAATCTCTTCAACAACAGCAGAAATCATTTTCACTAGTTCTTATTCAATCAAAGATGCGTTTGTAATTGAATCATATTCAGCTTGCTTTGAAAGTGAAATGGAAGGAATAGAAACTGTGATTGAAGAAGATGGCACTGGAGTTGCTGATGGGCTTATTGAAACAAGAAATGTGGTTTCATTCAGTTGCATAAAATTTTCCTTGCCTTCTCAATTTGCTGTGGAGCGCATTTGCTTGTTCCTTTGTTCTTCATCAATATTAACACTTCAAAAGTGTTCTGCGCAGCTTAAAGGCGGAGTCGGAAAAATTGAGTATAGCTTTGTTAAAGTCGTGAATGGAGAAGCACACTTGTATAATTTTAGTTTTTATGCTGTGAAGTTTGGTGATACATGCGCTGTGCATATTAGAGGAAACGATGGACGAGGGATTATGAATGCTTCGGAATTTAATGAAGTTGAAAGCGATTCAAGCAGCGGTTTAATTTTTGTTTCAAATGGATGCTATTTTGAAGAGGTTAATAGCACAATAAGAGAATCTATTTTTGAAAAATGCTGCGCTGTTTACTGCGAAAATGGAAGTGGGATGAAGATGATAAATTCATCGTTGAAGAATTTGACCAGAAAAATAGGAAATGGAGGAGGATTGACTGGGATTGTAGGAAACGGGAAAACAATTGAAATAAAGAATTCGTCATTCATTGGAATAAGATGTCTTGCAACAAACTCTCTAGGTGGATGCGTATTTGTCAATGTTGGTAATGACGGTGGGTTCTATTTTGAGTCAAACAACATCAGTGAATGTTCAGTGAATGGACAGCAGGGATATGGAGGAGGAGTCTATTTCTCTCTGGAAAGTCCTTCAGCCAAGTACACTATGAGATCAATTCAATTTTCTCAAAACTCAGCAAAATATGGAAGTGATATTTTTCTTCTCAGTGCTGCTCCACGGCAGGTGCTTCAAGCAGATTTGTGGGATGGTACAGTGCTTGAGTCGTCGAACAGTGAAAATTTTTGGGTTATGGATTTACTGGATGAATGCTCCATCAATCAATCAATCAAGCCATATCTCTTTCCAGAGCCCACGTCTGTGCTATTTGTAAAATTTGGAGGAACAAATAACAATCAGTGTGGAGCCTTTGATTATCCATGTGGAGATATGATTTTTGGACTGGGGAAGATGACAGATGAGATGAGCACAATCCATATCAATGAATCAATTTTTCTTGAACAACGATTGAGCAGATCCAACTTGTCACTTTCAATCAGAGGAAATGATGAGAAGTCCTATTTGAATGTGAGTGAAGGAGGATGTTTTGAACAAAAAACAGGAGATGCTCATACGACACTTGCATTCAACAAAATCATCTTCATTTTGTCAGAGAATCCAACAGACGATGTTTCAAGTTTAATTGCAATTACAGTTGGGCGGGTTGTGATAAGCAGCTGCGAATGTGGCAGCTCTTCTGGACCAACACAAAAGAGTGGAGCTTCCATTGTCTCTGGAACAGGAGAAGTTAAGTTTTCGTTTTTCAGCATCAATAACGTTTTATTTAGCCGATTCAAAGGGATTTGTGCTGTTTCGAATGGAATGCTTGCTTTCGAATATTCCAATGTTTCTTCTGTCATGCAGTCTTATGATGAAAATAAATACTTAAATGGTATCGAACAAGCACATAATGGATTGGTTGTTGGATGTGGGAATTCTAAAATTTTGTTAAACGGAAGTTCTTTCAAGAATTGTGTGTCTGAATGGAGTGTCATAAACGCAAGGGGAATTGAAGCGCTCACGATTGGAGGAGAAAGTCAAATCGATGAATGCTCATGTTTATCAACAGATGGAGGTGGTATTTACTGCCAATTGGTTGATAATGGGAAAATGACTCTGGAGGAGTGTTGTGTGACATTTTGCTCGGCTAATGTAAACACTGGAAAGGGAGGAGGATTGTATCTTCTGCTTGAAAGAGAATTCTTTGGAAACTATGTTTTGAAAAACATGAAAATTCATGACAACGTTGCAAAATATGGAATGGATGTATTCATTGAATGTGAAAGCCTAAATAAATCCATTTCCGCTTCTCATTTCCAAGGTTTAAATACAAACGAAGAAATTCTTGAAGTCAAAATGCAAGGCCTGGACAGAGAGAAGTTCGTGGATGAGCCAGTCAATCTGAGTCTATTCCTTGAGCAACGGTTGGATCAGGTGATTTGTGTGTCAGCAGATGGATACGATATGATTGGATGTGGAACGAATCTTTATCCTTGCTGTTCTTTTTGGAGAGGTTATCGGAATTTGGTTGAAAATTCAGAAGATAAAGAATTGCAGATTGTTAACAATACAGTTATTGATAGTCATTTTGAAATAGATTATCTCACAGTTAAATCAACAGCTTCCGGGACACAATCGATAATTTCAATCAGCAAAGAAATACCTGCAAGTGATTCAATGAGCTTGTTGAACAACAAAGGAATTCTTTTAATAGAAGATATGATTTTTGATCTGCCAGATATTTTTGTAAATGAAATGAAATCAGTGATTGAATCTTCTGGGACTTTATCATTTAAAAGCAGTTCATTCACTAAAGAAAGTGATAACGAGTGTTCTTATAACTTAATTTTGATTAATGGTGGAACTTTTTTGATGAAAAATTGTGAAGTTTCACATATAATTCACAATGCCTCCCCGTTCAATATTTTATTCGCATCTTCTGCAACAATGGAAGAATGTAATTTCGAAGGGATTGGAGGAAGCACAATCCTTAAAGGAGGACATATTCGCGCAGCATTGAAAGACCTAAATCGGTTTAGTTTGCATAATTGTAGCATGAATCATTGCATATGTTCAGGAACAGAAGGAAAAGGAGGAGCTGTATTTCTGGATTGCTTGCAGATCTCAAACGCAAACTCATTTTCATTCAATAATACAATGTTTGCTTCAAACAAAGCAGCACATGGTTCAAATATTTACATATTTGGATCTGACTTGAATTTCACAGTGAATAACAATTCGTTTTCATTCGATTACGCATCTTATATAACAGATGAAAATCCTTTTTTTGGAGAAAATGAGCAGTTTGGAATGATTGATCTTCTTCTTCTTCTCGTTCCTTTCAACAGCCCAACGGTTTATGTATCGACTGATGGATTTGATATTGCTGGCTGCGGTGACCATTCCCATCCATGCTCTTCATTCTTGACTGGTTTCTATCATGTTGAAGATGAATCTATTTCAAAAGAAATTATCATTCATGGTTCCACGTTGATCCAAAACCACTTTGACTTGGATTCATTTTCTGTTCATTCTGATTTTTCACCATCATCAACAACACGCAATTTTGCTTCGGCAGATGCTTTGATTGACATTTCATCATTATCAAATCTCACAATAGATGTTGGCGTTAACGATAGTATCAGTTCTATTCTTTCCAATTCAGAAACACTTCTTTTTTCTTCCATTAGATTTTGTGTATTAAAAGCAAGAGGGGACAGCCAAACAACAGTAATTTCCAATGGGGAAGGATATCTGAGTCTTGATTATTGCATTCTCGAATGTCATACAGCTGGCAACACTGAAACATTATTTTGCTTCATTCTTATGAAAAGTGGAGAACTTTTTGCATCCAGCCTTCAAATTGAACGAATAACATTAGGGAAATGTTTGATAAATATTATGAGCGGATCTGTTTGTTCATTTCAAAGAATGACCTTCGATGCTATAAATATGAGCACTTCTGGGCTTGTCTTTATTGAGGAAAAAACGGAAGAACATTCATCTCATGAAACAAGAGTGGCAATCAACGAATCAACATTTCGAACTTTGACAGGTGATGGAGAAGAGTCATGTGCCATCTCCAGCATTTCAACAGAGAGCGTGCAGTTGAGCGTGAATAAAACGTCGTTTATCACCAATCACGCAAAATCGTCACAGAAAGGAGGAGCAATATTCTTTGCTCTGAATGAAGGAGGATGGCTGAAGATGACAAATAGCGAAATAATTGAGTCCTGCTGCAACGAAAATTCTGGAAAAGGCGGAGGCGTCTATCTGCATTGTACAACAAGTGGGGAAGTTGATTTCATTTTTCATCAAATGTCTCTTCTTGGGAATGCTGCATTTGTTGGTCGGGATATCTTTGTGGAGTGTTTCAGTATTGAAAATCAAATCAATGAAACACAGTTTCGATTTGATCTCCGACCAGAAGAATTCATCAGAGCTAATGCAATTTGGGGAAGAGATAGCACGTTGGGAAAGGATGTTGATTTGATGGATTACATCACAACTTATCAGTCAACCACAATTATTGTCTCTTCAGTTCATTCAGACAGCAGGAACTTCCGCAATTGCGGGAAAAGCGATAGTCCATGTTATTCCGTTGATTATGGTCTGAACCATATCCTATCTGATTTCGATTCCAGACTTTATGTGGACAAGGAATGTATCATTGAGGATGAGTTTGATCTGGACAATCTGACTTTGAGATCGAAAGTGCATTCAACAGCCACTTTAAGTGTGGTTCCGTCAGGTACTGCTTCCAGGGATGAATTAATTTTTTGCTCTGAGAGAGTGCAGATGGAGCTTCTCAATTTTGTATTTCCTTCACAAACTAGTTCATCTCATGAGTGTCTCATAAAAACAACGGCTGAAAGATGTTTTATAAAGGATTGTTCTTTTGAAGGAAAAGACATAGGAGATGCTTCAATGTGTGAAATATCATTTTCTCTGATTGAACAAATTGGAGGAACATTGGAATTATCTGACCTCACCATATCTTCACTTTCATTTGTTTCAACTCATAGTGTTTTACAGATTCCACTATCTGGAAATTGTTATTGCAAATGTCTGGAGGTTTTCGATATTTGCATTCCAAATTGTGAGTTCTGTTCTGTTTGTGATGTTGAAACAAGTTATAATGGAAAAAGTGGATCAATTGATTTGTCATTGACTTCCTTTAAGAATCTCAACTGCTCTGAAATGGGCATTATATCGGTATTATCAGCTCAAAATGAATGTCCAATCAGTTTCAGTAACTGCACATTCAAAGAATGCAATCTTCCAAAATATAATGGAAAGCTTGCATCGTTCGGCTCCTGTTCAAAATTGAATTTTACATTTTGTTTATTTGAAGGATATCAAAATGATTCAACTGTTATTGGAAATTCAGCAATTGAAGATGTGTGCCATTGGAATGGGTCATTAATTTGTCTCACAAGCTGCACCAGTTACATGAAAGATACAACAGTTGCAAACTCATCAAAAGGAGGAATTTCTGTTTCAAAGGGCAGATTGACAATAGAAATGGGAATGTTTGAGGGAAATAATCCATCAATTGAACGATATCCTTCAGCAAGAAGAAATATAATATGTGATGAAGGGGGAATTGTGGATGTGATGAGCTTTAAAGGAGGAGATGGCTTGCTTCCGAACTCATCGATGTGGATTTTGAATGAGGGTTGCGAAATGGAAGGAATTGCTTTGGAAAGAACGTCTGTGCTGTTTATTCCTCATTTGGAGAGAGTTGAACAAGAAGAAGCAGGAGCAGAAATAAAACTGAAGTTCATAGGAAATTTGCTTATGCCCTGTAGCTTGCAGTTCCGGGTTACAACAACACTAAATGAAGAGAAATTGTTGCATACCAACAAGTTCGAAGATAGTGAATATGTGAACGAATCTGAAGTTGTCACAAACATCCAATCATCTTTGGTCAAAGATGCTCCAAGTGAAGCTGAGGTGAGTGTGTGTATCTTGTTTGGTGACGAAGAGCGACCTTTGTCAACGCAATCATTCGTACTGAAGAACAAAAGCGAGCCTCAGACAAACGCAAATGGAAAGCTGGCCAAAGAAGGAAGCGGAACTGTTTCATCGTGGGCTTTGATTGTCATTTTCATTTTCGTTATGTTGTTTTTGATTGTTCTGATTGTATCAATTATATTCATTGTTCGATGGAGAAAAGCAAAGAACGAGAACAAAGATCTGAGAGAGATTGTGAATGATAACATCAGAAAGGAACCGAAGGCATTTGAAATGGTGACGATGGAGATGTCACCTGAGGAGCAGTGGCGAAGAGCAGAAAGGGAGGCAGAGAAGAAGAATGAAGAAAGGATCAAGAAGAGGGTCTATGATTCGAATATGGAACATTCAGAGTCATCGGAGCATTTATTATCTGAGAGTGGCTCAACAGAATACATCCTTGGGAGAGATTCAGACAAGATTCCTGAATGGATGCTGGAGAAGGTTGATGAGAAAGAAGAGGAAGAAACAAGAAAGAGAATTCCATCACCTTCCATTTCATCCACTTCAACCACAGACACTTCAGACACCGAATCCACATTTGTTCGATCAGAGAGTTTGTGTCCAACCACTTCATCCATGTCGAATCTGGTTGATGCAATTGCCTGTTCATCAGTGTTTGAAAAGCTGATTGTGGATCTGAGAGATTCACTGTTCATGCTGCTTCATGGGAGGAACGAGAAGAAGGAGATGGCAATTGGCACTCTGAAGGAGAGAGAGCACACAGCTGCTCAGGTGTTGTTCTGGGTGGCGAATGGAGCGCTCCACTCATTTGAGAATGAAGAAGACGAGCTGTCATCTCTTGCCCATCTGAGTCCTCACATTGTGTTGTTCTCAGAGCACATGATCATCTGCATTGCCAAGCACTCCGACTTCTCTTCAGATGATTCAGATTCCTCATCCATCTCTTCCGCCTCCACCATCATCACATCTTCCTCTGATTTCTCAACTGCCAACAGGAATGGTCGAGGTTCACCACCACCCTCATCTGCCTTTGAGGATGATAGTGATAACAAAAAGGAGTGTCTGAGGTGGAAGGCGCCTGAGCTGCAGATGAACAAGAAGATGGGAGCAACAAAGGAGTCAGTCTCATTCTCGATTGGGATGATGCTGTGGGAGTGTCTGACACTCCAGATCCCATTTGGAGAATATGAGGCAGAGGTTGCAGGGCAGAAGATAGTGAATGGGGAGAGGCCAGATTTGAAGATTGTTGAAGGGAACACATTTGAGCAAGTTACAAAGAACTGTCTTTCTGCCTCAGCAAATGATCGCCCACCTCTTTCACAGCTAAAGCGTGAATTTATTCAGCGCTTTCCGGATGGAACAGTTATGATGACAATATCAGATGCTGTTGATTTGGCTGATTCTTCTGGGGATGAAGACATTACCAAAAGAGGAAATGTTGAAATTGATGAAAGTGGGTACTTTTAAAGTGAATTTTTTGAATTGAGAAAAATATGATGATGATAAACTGAAGGAATGTGCATCGTCCAAATTATTATTTATTGATAGAATAGTTATGCAATTTTTCTTTTGTCAAGATGAAATTGTTTCATTCAATAATCACAGGTTGAAAATTTTCAATTAACAATAATACAGAATATTTCATTTATGCTGTTGGTATATCATTTCATTATTTGTGCGTGGATTGTATAATATTGCTCTTGTTTTCGTTTATATATATATGTTCCATCTCGTTGATCAAAAAATGGCACTCACAAAAGAGCTGCCTTTTTGCTTTTTTTGAAGAAAATTTATATTATTATTATTATTTTTTCATATGCAGTTGAATTTTTGTCCAATTAGGACTTAAAATATATATTCAGATTCATATCTATCAGAAACAGTAGTTTGTTTCATTTGCTATAAAAAAGGGAGAAAATTGTTTTATGTCTGAAAAATTTTGGATGTTTTAAGTTAAAACAAAATTTATTAATTATATATTTTTTTTGACCTTTTATAAGCTTCGAATGAAAACCGGAATGCAACTTGATTTTTGAATTCAGACACAAAATAATTAAAAGTTTTATGTTAATTATTTATTAATTCAAATGCTTTTGTGAAATAAATGGAGAACATTCACTCTCCACTTAATCAATAAACTGGATGTTTCTTGCATAAATCATTTTAATTATAAAGATCCTAAATTATTTTTCAAAACATAATTTTTCATTCATCATTTTCGATTCAAAAAATGTCCATGAATATTAGAAGATGAACACTGAAAAGTGAACAGGCATATTCAAGAGATCATCATCTTTATTTGAGTTCATACATTTGTTTTTGAAACTATCGTGATGAATTCAGCATTTGAATTCAACATTTCATCACAATGACAAATAACCTTCGAAAAATTAACACTCCGAAAAAAGTTATGATTTCAAAAATAATCACCCAGGTTGTTTCAGAAAAACAAATTCTTTCTTTCTTTTTATTGGAAATGCCTTTCGTATAATCAACTTTCAGTTCATCTTCATTTGAAACATTTCTGACAGGATTCTTTCAAAAATTGACTGGCACTTCATTTTATCCAACTTATCTTTTCACGCTTCTTAAACAAAAGATTCATGAATTTGTTCCTTCTTCGAGGCATGCAAAATGAGAAAAGTCATAATTCCTTCAAACATACAGATACAAAAAACACTCAACCGCACTCCTTGTCTTATCTGCAAGATTCAAATAAGAAACATTTTCAAAAATTAAAAAATTTAAAAAAAAAACTTTTTTTTTGAAAAAGAACATGTTGATAACTCGGAAATAATATGAAACAAGAAAAGAAAATTCAGAAAAATTTGAGAAATGGGGAAAAAATGTTGATGCAAATTTTTTCATGGAAAAATTAAACATCATGGAAAAATTATTAGTGATCAAAAGATGTGAACAAAACTCGTTCTTTTTTTCGTATTTGAAGTGTTTTTCACAAAATTGTTCTATTATGTCAATGAAACAAGTTCACATATTTGAAAATTCAAGTTAATCAAAAACTGAAAAACTGAAATAAAGCAATGAGTGAAACAATTTTTTGTGCTTTGGTCAAAAAAAGTGGGAAAGCTCATCTTTTCTCTTAAATAAAAGAAAGCAAATCATTCAGAAATCACTTTGATCAGTTGTTGCAAAAGTTTGTCGGAAAACACCATCCCACAATTTTCATGCATCTTCTATCAATTTTCACCATTTAGAATTGATGGCTGTCTCTTCAAGCTGGAGAATCGAAAAAAGTTTGAAAATTCATGAGCAAAGCATCATTGCTTTAAAAAATTTTTTTGTTAATATGATTGGCAAATATTCATCAATTATTTTCCAGTTCGGAGAATCATGTTGTCATTCTAATGAAGATTTCTAAATATTTTTTTCACTTTTAATCGGAACAAATAAAAATATTGAAACTGATTATGAACTTTTTGATACAGGTGAGAAAAAGTTAGCATTGCTCCATTGAATTATTCTTGTTGGAACAAATGCTTTGTCTTGTTTTTTTGGTTCAAAAGCATTTCAATATTTTATCCCTTCGATCATTTGGCTTCCATATCTGAGTGTGTTGTCATGTTGAAATAAGAAGTTCATCATGTTTTTCAACAGAATTATTTGAAAACTGGATAAAGTGAGTTTTCATTTTTCATATTAACATTTGAAGAATGATTATTAAAGAAATGAATGGACAAGCAGTGTTAATACTCGATGGTTGCAGAATTCACTTATCAGATAACCTTATGACTCAATTTGTTAATGAAATTGTTTTTCTTTTTTATTAATCTCCGAATGGAACACATTTGCTTCAGTCATTGGATTTATCAATTTTCTCTCTTTGGAAGCTTCAAATTCAACAGGTTTGGTCGGGTTCAACACACGACAGCGTTGAACAACTTTTTCATATTTCAACGAATGCTATTTTATATGAATCTTCATCAGATAATATTTTTTTGAGCATTTGAGAATATGGACTTGTGAATGATTTTCACTAAACTCCTACTTGAGCCCAGATATTGTGAGAAAGTACAAAAAAAGAAACTGATTTTGTGAAGCGGAATGGCAAATCATTGCAACTGTTTTGTGAAAACAAAACCTAACCAACAAAAGGAGGTGATTGGGGAAAAATTAACATCGACAGAATACTGGTTTATTTTGAACTTCTGCCACAAGCAACACGAAACAATAAACTTGCAGTTGAGTTTCTTTTCATTCCATAATAATTGAAAATTACAATAATTCTCGATTTTTCTTTCACAATATGCTTCAGTTTCTTGTTTTTCACAATTTTTTAATAACACAAATAATTTTTCAATTTTCAGAAACGACGATTTTCAGATTAATCTTGGTGAAATACATCGAAATTATTGCTTTTTTTTATGTTTTTTAATATCGAATGTGATTTTTCATCGCATATATAATTATTGTTCTAATTATTTGATAAAAAAAATTTTTTTTGAAGAGTTCTTTTAGTTTCATTTTCAAATAAAATAAATATTTCTTTTTTCCATAAAATTTCTGTTCCCACTCACGAAACTTAACAAAAATGAAAATAATTACAGATATCGCATAAAATACCGGACATCGCACAAAATACCGGACAAGATCGATTTCACGATAACTACAGGAGGAATAATTCTGACAATTTTCCTCAAAATGTTTCTCATTAATACAAACTCATTTTATATGCAAAACTTTCAAAACAGCTTCATTTGTGCTCAGGAGAAATTAATATCGAAATCTCGGAGAAACTCAAAATCCTATTTCTCCGAGCTTTTAATAATTATTTTTTTCTGAGCACAAATGAAGCTGTTTTGAAAGTTTTGCATATAAAATGAGTTTGTATTAATGAGAAACATTTTGAGGAAAATTGTCAGAATTATTCCTCCTGTAGTTATCGTGAAATCGATCTTGTCCGGTATTTTGTGCGATGTCCGGTATTTTATGCGATATCTGTACATTGTCGAAATTTTATTTTTGTAATAGCAAAATTTGGTGAGTGGAAATAGAAATTTCATCGAAGTATGAAATTATTATTCTATTTGAAAATTAAACTAAAGGAACTTTTCAAAAAAAATTTGACATGTATTAATGCAGTTCTTCAAAACCAATGTTTGAGATGATTCGTGACAAAATAATCAAGAAAAAGAATTATTACTTTTTAGTGTTCATTTTTTTTAACTATTCAATACGAATTTTCAAACTGAAAATTTTGAAAGAGAAAAATATGTTTTTAAAAATTGGTAAAGATTCTTCACCCATTTTCAAACGATTATCAAAAAACTACTCTTAATGATCTAAAAAAAAAAAAAAAAAAAAAAAAAAAAAAAAAGTAAAAAAAAAAAAAAAAATTGTTGATAGCCTTCTCTCTTCAATCTTATCCCGACTTATTTATAAAAGCATAATTGCATTCAACAAATTTTGATTTTTCTCATTAGCTGCTCGAACTTTCAAATTATAAAACATAAAACCTGAATTAATTGAAACAATAATTCACAGAATTAAAATGCTCATTTGGAACAATTGAATCTTCATAAATTGCTTTTAAAAATTTTGAAACTTTTAGCTTTTTCATAGAGTTGTTTAACTTCATTATCTTTTTATGAAAAATATTTCTCAAGGCATGGCAATAATGTTGCTGTAACTTGTAAGCACAGGACTGATATAAGCAGGGTGCCCTAATGGTGGATCACAAAATAAAGATAATGTTGTATTTAGAATGCGAGATGACGGAGAAGCATTGGAAACTGCAGGAAGAGGGTATGTTGATGGCTTTGTTGAGAAGAAAATTCTCTTTTTTTTTGGGAAAGCTTCATTATCTCGCTCAAAATCGAGATTCTCCCCAAAAAACATTACGTCTGAGACCCTTTGTGCCCAAATTCCTCGAACCATTTCAGGAATTAGGGAGAGAACGGCAAAACGGGCATTTTGCATACAAGATGAAACAACATATACGTTCTCACCAGAATGAAGGAAATTTTCGCTTTTTCCGTTTTCCAAATTATCCGAACGCGAATTAAATGGTTCTTGTGAAATTGAAGCAATTCTATTTGATAGCTCCCATTCTTCGTCCCTTCTTATCGAAAGAAGTGGTTGAGTACCAACCATCACATTAAGTCTCCATTGCTCCTCATCTTCAGAACACACAACCCACCTTTGTTTTATTTCTGTTAAATACTCCAAAAGTGGATGTACAGGAACCATCTTTGCTTCTCCCCCCTTTTCGCTCTTAACATTCAGGAAAACAACAAGCGCAGTTCGAACTGTTGCTGTGAAAAGGGATAACAGCGAATCGTCGTTTCTAATCCAGTCCTCCAACCACATTCTATCTGCTATTGTAAAAGGGCCATTTTCTCGATCTCCAAGTATTCCCCCGCTTCTGTCTCCTGAATTCTCAATTATTTTTGTTTCCCCATTAAAGAGATCAACAATGTTTTGAACAAGCAAATCTCTGCACTGTTTTGGAGTTAGCGTACTGAAGATATTTCCATTCTCTCCTTCCAAATATACTTCCTTCTCTTCTTCATTGTCAAAAGCAAAATCACTTGTCATCTCACTAACTTTTCCTTTAACGCTAGATCTTTCGCTCATAACCCTGCTCTCTGAAGATTCAAAACTTAAACTATTATCTAACTTCTCGTTTCCCCTTTCTTCTTTATATCGATTTGAGCTTCTTTTTTTGGGATATGATTCAGCTTTAAGATTGTTACCATGTTCACTTTGTTTGCTTTTCTGCTTTGTCGTTTTTCTCTCCTTTTCTTTTAACAGCATCAGAGAAAGTTGCGAACTATTGACAGGTTGAAGAAGAAGTTTTCTAAGAGCGATTGAAAGAAAGAACAGAAGTCGCACTTCGGTTAGAGAAGGTCCAAGTCGTGTTCTGTTTGTAAAGGATGAATAGTTTGTCGTAGAATGAGATGAATTATCGTCTTCAGAAAATGACTGGGATGTTTCAGAAGAAAATGATGAATCAGAAGACAATGAAGAAGTTGAAGGAGATGATGATGAACTTGAAGATGGACTTTCCCTAGAACGCTCAGGAAATGCTTCGAAATCACCCACATTTCGTTGTTGTGTGCTGTCGCCTTCAAAAGATTGATCAGATTTTTGCCCTTCCAGTTCTTCTAAATTTGTTTCATATTGAGAAAGAGAAGTCCGTTTTTTCATCGAAGCAATACTATCACGTCGATGCTTTCTCCTGACAGGCACCTTTGCTGATTGCTGTCTTAACATCAAGCATTCACCGATCCACTCCACGAACAGATTATAGAATGAAGAAATTGTAATTCCACCTCTCGTCTCTCCAAAATGTGTCAGTCTCCACATTTCTTCATCCTCCTCATATTTATCTTCTCCTTTCCCACGCATCCAGTCATCAACTGTACGTAAATCGACATCGGGTGAAAAACCAACTAAGAATTCACGAATTGCCTCAAACGTTGCATCCCAATCCCAACTACAGATTTCACTCAGAACAACATCTGAAGAGAGCCACTGTTGTAGATGGGGTGAAGTTGCAGCATAAAAAATAAGTGAATGCACACATAATCCCACAAACAGTTGCTGATCATGAAATGACCACAAAAGTGCAGATAGCTGAGTATGATTTATTGTATGAGTTGGAAGAGAAACAATTGAGCAGATTGGTCGCTCAATTCGAAGACGAAACGGAAGGACCAAGCGACTACAGAATCTTTGAAACATTGCCTGCTCCAGTTGTGTGCTGTTTAATGATCTCTCATTTTCAACAGAATTCATTTTTAGCAAAAATGAATTTTGATTCAACTGATTTTTTTGAGATTGAGGTGGAAGAGAACCAATATTCAGCTCAGAAACAGATCGAGAAGAGAATTTGCTCATTTTCTGTTTTGAGTCAAACTTTGAAGAAAAAGTCTCGGCATAGGAAGGATATAAAGATTGCATTGCCTCCTTTATTTCTTCTTGCGCAACTGGATAATGATTGATTTCAACTGCTCGTATCGTAAAAGTCAAATACCCAAATCCTGAAGATATAATATGGATTAGATATGCTGTTCCTTCCTCATCTGTCGCAGTTACATCTCCAGTTCGCAGCAGACTTGACGCTCTTTCGATTTTTGTTCTTGTAGCTGATTCGATCTCTTGAAAATAGTTTGCATCCTCGTTCAAGCAATGAAAAGATGATTGATTGCTTTCATTTTCACAATTTGAGTCATTGTCAATTTCAATTTTTCTTCTCATCATTCTTTCGTTGCTTTTAACTCTTTGTTTTTCTATTTGATAGCAATTTCTTTCAGCAAGCATAATTCTCCTCCTTGTGAGTGATAATCTACGCTCACTATTTTCTTCTTTCAACTGTACAAGAAGCAGAAACGATCCCGAAGAAATTGTACCAAAGCTTCCTAACTCCGCATCTCTGCAAATAGTTTCTTTCAGTCTCTGCGCAAAAGATTCATAAAACACAGAATTCCGAGAAGAAAAAAAGGGGCGATGTGAAAAAATGTTCATGTAGAGTGAATTCTCATTCATCAGAGTCTGTGAAAGAGGATCTGAAGTTGAATTTTGAGAGGAGACTGATATATAAGAAGAATGAGGAGCATTTTCATTTGATAATGATGAAGTCGAAGAAGAAGGAGGCATTTTTGTTAAAAAAAGTGGCCTGTTAAACGGCTGAAACTTTTCGCGAGGCCAGAAAAGTGCAGGGCGAGGAGCTGCCATACAGAAGAAGGAGGTGCCCAGAATTGGATAGATAGGAGCATCTATAATTGTTGAAAGCCCAACAAATGCAATTGAAAAACCCAAAAGAACAAATGATATGATATGTGGTAACACATTCACTAAGAACGATTTGAAAGACATTTGGGAAAGTTTTGAAGAATTCCACAAATCAAGCCAGTGAGCAACAACATACTTTCCCTTTTCCAGAAGATTAAGCCCTTTCCACACTAATATGACGCAAATGGCGATATCTACAATTGGAGATACAGCAGCATCAATATAGTCGATGTGAAATAAAAGCTCATTCACAAGCAGAGGAATAAGCATTTTCGCTGGATCCTCGAACGACGCACGAAGCACAAGCGCTGCTCCAAATGTCACAAACACAGTGTTCAAGTATATGTTCCCTTCAAGTTGACCTTTTGATACGGAAACTGCACCAAGAACAAACAGTGGAAACAACACCCAACGCTCAGCAATCTGAATCACGATTGATATTGTTGATAGTATTGACCGTCCTGAGATTGATGAAAAGAATGAGATACGAGATGCATGCGTGGGAGTCGTTGCATGAGGATAGTCTGAAGCTGAATTAGTATTGGCAAATGAGGGATTATTGTTGTCTTCAGTGGCAGATGTGTTTGGCCGATTTGATAAATAAGCAGAATTACTTTCAGCCGAAGGAATGTCAAGCGATATTGAAGACTCTTCAGGCAACTGAGTCGATGACGTAGTTTTTTGTTTGTACCAAAATGAAGGAAGGAGCGGAGTGTGCATCATCCATGGAATTACGCCATGGGTGAGAAATGACACAACAATCAGAAAGTGCCTGCATGCATCAAAATGCTTTTCCACCCAATTTATAAGCCCAATTGCTGCCAGCAGAGAGAAAACAACAACCAATATGAAAAAAATAAAAAAGTCTGCAATTGTTCTGGATCGAATTCGCGACTGAGCAACGGCAGAAGATAATTGTGGCTTTGCTCCGATCTCTTCACTTCTCCAAGGTTTAACTGAAATCGAACGAAACGGAGCAGGTATATAAACTTCCTCGGAATAATGAACAGTCATTTCATCATGCTGAAAGCTGTTTGCACTTATATTATCTTCATCCTTTGTTTTCGCTTCTTTTGAATTGTCATTGATTATATTTTGTTCTTTTAATATTGCAGCATCTTTCCTGTTACTGTGTCTGCTCATAATCGCACAATTCTTTTTCGTTAGATGTTCTTTTGATGTTGATTGTTGCATTCTAACTCCTTTTCTTTGAACAGGCTCCCCATCTCTTTTAACTTTTTGATCTTCTCCTTCAGCAAATATGTTTTCCATTCGTTTATTCAAAAGTATATCGCTGCTACTAAACAAATTGGATGAATTGTTGAAGTTATCTTCACGTTCTTCTTTTATTCCTTGCTCTCTTTTTGAACTTGCTTCAATTGCATTGTTTTCTGCAAATTCTGCCTCAGTTTCTGAATCATCATCAAGCTCAGATTCATCATCCTCATATTCCTGAAGTGCTTCTGTTATTGCCTCGTTTATAGTTTCCTGTGTAATAAACGGTGGCAATTGCTTTGGAGGTTCTATTATCAGCCTCCCCTTTCCGAAAATCTCTCTGAAAAAATTCACATTTGACGGGAAGCGCGATGACATGTAGCTGAAACTGACCATGATTCCTTCGACCATTGAAAATCTCCATTCAAGAAGATTCATCCAACCGATAGCAAACACATAAAGAAGCATCCAAAACACAGCAGATTTTGTAAATTCATACAGTGCTGCGATGAAAGTGCTATTCCAGCCTGAATGAAATAAAATGTGCGACAGTTGTTCGCACATCCACCACAGCACTTCAGAAAATGTGGGTACCCAACCAAAGCAAAACAGAACGCACGAATAGCAGACCATGATATGAAGCGCCCGAGAAAATAGCAGAACAATCCTCTTTGCAGACACTTCGATCCCATATCCTTTATACATAGTTTGAGAAAGATTCAATCTGCTGACAGCTGCAAGAGCAGCAGAAACTATCATCCACGTTAGACAGACTGCTGCTCTATCAACAGAAAACACAGAATGCGATAAGGGAATTAATTTAAAGCGTGATTGCTCATTTGTAGGTTCATCAAGTGGAACTGTGAGAGTCTGCGATGGAAGAGCAGGAGAACGCTCTTCGATGAATGTTCCTGTAGATGATGAGGATGATGCTGCATCTCCCTCTCCAGAATCCAAGGTTTGAGGGGCACTTGGAGAAGAAGCCTGCAACGTTGTATTATGAGACGTTTGGTGGTTCATCCTCTTTTTCCGTTCGGTTGGATTTAATACCCACCACGAAAAAGAGGGGAATGATAATCGAAATAGATTTGCATTATGAAAATTCGTTGGACGCATGATTGGATGCAAAACAGAAAAAACAGCAGCTGTAATTGATATCCAAAAAAATATACGGTTAACTGGATTGTCGATGTAAGCATCAGGAAAATTAACATCAAAAAGAGTTGTTGCATACACAACAACAGCAATAGAAAAAAGAAGCAAAAATCCCAATCGCAAAAATGACGTTCCACTCAATGTTTGCTCAATTGGAAGAGATTGAATCATTTGAGCAAGTTGTTCAACAATCCCACTAGAATTTTTGTTAGTTTCTCTGTGATGGCTCTCGTTTGCTGAAACCGTTTGGTTATTATTTGATAAAACAGAATTGCTATCTGGTAATTGAACATCTGTAAGACGCTTGGAATGATTTTCCGTATCTGAATCCAGGCGTACCAAAGGAACAATGGGTTCAGAAGTCTTATCATTCAAGTCAATTAGCTTATGTGAAGTTTGCTCATCGTTTCTTTCACCAATATCATGCTGCACTTGACCGTGAGCAACAAAATCCATTGAAGAAATATCTTGGGTTACAGCATGATAAGAAGATATCTTTTCTGTAGAATATGAATCTCTCAATTGATCATGGAACTCAATTACAGTTGGGGCAGAAAGTGCGGATATTGAAATCTGTGAATCAAGTTCAAAATCTTCTGCAACTGCTCCAAGTACCGTATCAAATTTGTCCTTTTGATCATGCGAAAATGAAACTGAACGTCTTATAAAGGATCGCTTTGGATATTCCTGAATATTCGACGATAGAAGAGGTTCCATATCATCTGCCTGAAATGAATCTTGATGAGTTGAAGCGAGAGATGGACTTTTTTTTTCTTTGTCAATGAAAATTTCTTGACTTCTAAATGCTTCTTTAATATGACCATCATTTTCTGTCGATGGAATAGCTGTTGAATATCTGTTGTGAAATATCTGCAGGATGCTTCGAAGTGACGGAAGAAGAACCAAAACCAAAAATGAATAAAGGAAAACAATTGATGGATAAAAAAGTGTTGCAGTACTGTTTTTGCCGTATTCAAAAATTATTGCAGAAGTCCCAAATAATAATAACCATACGATAACAAGCAGAATGTTCACTCCAACTGGAAGTTCAAAATAATATCTTAGACCTCCTGTAAAATTAGAAAAAACTTCATTTGCAAACAAGGAAATAAATCCTCTAATAATCGTCAAAAATATGCTTTTAAGTTTTTGTAATATTTTCATGCAAAATTGGGAAGGATCAATGAATAATTTTATGTTCAAATAAAAATTCTAAAATGATAAGAATTTTTAAAAATATATAAACTCAAATAGTATTTTATAAAAACCTAAACAATTGAAATGAATGTTTAATAAATAAGGCAGTTGAAAAACTACAAGAAAAAATTTATTGTATGAAAAAAGTTGTAAAAAAAAAGATTATAAAGAACACAAAATTTCAAAAGAAAAATGAAACAAACAAATAAACAAACAAAAAATTAAACCGTGCGATAAAGTAATATCAAACAAATAAAACGATACAAACAACATTTGAAACTGAAAATTGCAGCTGAAGGCTTAAAAATCTTATTCATAAAAACAATTAAAAAAAAAAGATAAAAATTAAGAATTGTCTCAATAAATAAATGATTCAACATAAAGCTTGGAAAGCCATCTAATGATTTTGGCTTTCTATTCCCTTGAAATATCCAAACATATCTTGTAAAAAGACTACATAAAATCAATAAAGTTTCTGTAGACAAATAAAAACATACATATTAAAAGACCAATGATAAACATCACTAATCGAATAATACATACAAAAGATATGAAGAATATGAAATGAACACTTGTAAATAAGAATTGTAAAAAGAGAGAATCATTTTTGTAAAGAAACAAATTTCCATTTTTAAGCTACCTATTTGAGAATGCAACTTGTTTCCAACGAGTTTCTATCAAAATCAAAAAATAAATAGCAGCCCAATCTTTCCCAATTAGCAAAATCATCATGCAGCACCACAACTGTGACCTCTGCAGTGTCTTTCGCTGATGAAGAGAAAATGGATGATTGATAAAGAAACGGAGCAGGACATTCTTTATCAGAATTCTTCGTAGGTGCTCGATGCGGAACATTACGAAGAGGAGAATATCCTCTTGAAGATGATAATGCTGAAGCAGGCAACGTAGAAGAAGAAGAAGAAGAAGATGATGATGATGATGATGATGATGAATAATCAGATAATTCATTTTTTGTAAGTGACTGAAATGGAACAATTATTCCTGAAAGAGCAGTGTCAGAGGAAACAAACGGTGCATCTGCATAGGGATTAATGTGTGAGCAGTCAAAGGACGATATTGTCGAGTTTTGCGATGCAGAGCAAGCAGAAGGCTTTGTAAATACATAACTACTTGTTCCACTTGTCTGCATCTTGCTCGCATTTGCCTTGTCTGCAGAGCGATTCTTTTCAGGTAAGTTTGAGTGCATGCGCTGCTGCACAATCTTTGACTTCGATTTGGCATAAGTGGCTCCATTGTGTGCGAGCAGCTGAACAAAGCGCGTGTGGAGTATATTAAACGGTGGGTACTTTGTTGTGATAGGAAGAATATTTGGCTCGTCAATAAAGCACTGTGAAGCAGGGTACTGTATCGAAGAGGCTTTAAAAGTTGAAGGTACTTCACTGACAAATGACGATGGATTCAAGGAAGATGAAGCAACACGTGCATTATTTTGCACTGAATAAGTCAAATTGGAAGAAACTACTTGCTGCTGCAGAGGTGAATAAGCAGCTGAAACAGAGGATGAAGCAGACCTGCTTATTGTGCTTGATGATGTTTGTAACGCAGATGGAGAAGAAAGTCCAAATGCACGAACGACTTTGTGGTTCTCCATATAACGCGGATAAATAACAGACAATCTGACAATGGGAAACTGAGTAGCGGTGCTTGGTAAAGAGCCAACGCAGTTTGATTTTATAATCTTTCTATTCACAAAGTCCCACGCAAAGCCAGCCATTGATATGCCACTCACCAAAATAGAAACACCTCCTGTTTCATCAATTAATGAAAAATGTCTTCGTGGAACAGAAAAAGTATGTGGATCAACAGGCTCAAGGGTGAGTCCGATGAAAGCGTCTTCAAAAAACAATGAGCTCATGTGACGAGCAAGCTTCCTCGTCAGAAGATGCCCTTCAGTGGCAAAGGAAGAAATGAATGAGACAGGAGAGATAAAGAGAGAAAGCGGGATGATGCCCACTTGATTTTGTTCGTTTGTGACCCAATCCTGAAGGAAATCTCTGCGGAGCGTCAACCACGACGTCAAATCAGACACAGTCATGGTGACATGGGCAGGAATCGGAAGAATAGAGTGCAGATAATACGGAACGCTGTTGGGAGAAAACGACTGAAGCAAGCTAATTACTTGATTGAAAGCGCCCGAAGCGTTTCGAAGATCCTTCAACAGAATCTGAGAATACACAGTGAAATGAGTTGTTATTGCTTCAATCGATTCGTCGAAATACTCCAATTCCTCTGCAATCACCATATCTATCACAGGATGCTCCGCTTTTGTGAACACTTTCTCGAAGAAATGGAATCTCTTAAACAGCGAGATTGGCTCAGGCAATGCCTCACAGATACGAATAGCCTTTTCAAGCGAGTTTTGAATCAACTCTTTTCTCTCAAATTGTTGCGAGTAAATTGATGGAAAACCCAGCAGCTCTGATTCAGAAATGCGGACAGACTCAGCCGGCAAGCTGGGGCTGCCTCGTTCTTCAGACGACTGCTGGAAGATGATCACTTTCCTTTCCTGATGAGGCGCCTGAATTCGTTTCAGACGATGGCTCATTTCACTCAGAATCCTTTGCGACAGCTCACAACTGGCTGTATCAATGACCGAAGGCGATAGGCCAAGAATTGATGGGTCAAGCTCAATGGCTCCAGATTGATACACATAACTTATAATCTTTTCTCTGTCGAATCTTATTCCACGAAGATGCTTTGGGAAGAAGAACGTTGTGGATTTCATAGATGTTATGTGGTTCAAGACACAGTTAGTTGAATCCCCCAAGAAAATAGACAAAGAGTCTGGGAGCGGAGGATGGCAATAATCAAATGATGGTAGAAATATGGCTGGCGTGATATAAATGCAAAGCACTCTGTAGACAAACAGCATCTCTCTTTCGTTAAATGAAATCAGCGGAGTTAGCGTGAACAGTAAATCTGTTCGCAGTTTGGATAACTCTCTTGTCATAAGCTCAACGTTATCAAGTGTAAATCGTGATGCCTCAGTCTCATTATTTTCATTGATTCGAATTCTCCCTGAGTCTGAGCGACTGTGCTGCTTTTGCTGGTTGTGATTTTCTCGATAGTAATATATGAGGAAGTTAATTGAGCCAGCAACACATCGGAGCAATGAAATGAATGTGGACTGCGAATAGACATTTGGAGATATGCTCCATGGAACAGTCGTGTTTGTGTTGCTGTTTCGTCTTGGAAATGGACCCATTTTTGTTGAGTTGAAAAGCACCAGAAAACGGGAGCGGAGGTGGAGGATTGCAAAGGAATAGCAAAGACTGAAGAGCAATGCGCTCCAGTGTACAAACGAGCTGTCCACAATTTCAAGCTCAGCTGGAATCCAAGAGACAACACGAGACAGGAACGAAAACGGGTTAAATTCGATGTCACTGCTTTTCACATTCAAAAACGTGGATAAAATAGAGTTTGAATGATTATAACGCTTCAACCAATCACATTCAATCAGAAAATGAGTAAGTGACGGTGGGTTGTTCGGCAAGATTGGATAAAAGGCATCACACATCAGGGATTTTTGAGGAGCATTTTGAGAAGCATACTCTGCCTGCCTCGATGACTGTCTTGTAAGTGAAGGCCGAGCATCCGCAAACGGCTGCTCAGCACCAATTTTGGTGAGCGAAGGAGAGCGAAGAGGAAACGATCCAGCAGTTGATGCTCCTGCTGATGCTCCTCTCCCAGCTGCATATGATTTCCCCATCCCTGTTGACAATGAAGGATTGGCATTTGGAGAAACAGAAGGGTTATGAATATATGTTTGAGAATGACTGGGAGGAGATGGAGGAGGTGGAGAGGGAGAAGCACTCCTCATGTTCATCGATCGAATCAGCTGGTTCTGCTCATCAGCAAGAGATGTCACTCTGTAATAAGGTACTGTTGAGCCCACCGAAGAACTGCCAATTGAAGCAGCAGCTGGAGAATTGGAAGAGCCAATTAGATAGTCATTTCCCCTGTGAGATATCAAAGAAGAGTTGAGCATGTAACTAATCATTGGAGAAGTTGACCCATCCATTTGAGACGATGGGTTCAATTCATGCAATTGCTGAGATGTGACTGAATCGTTCGTCTGATACACGAAGATTGTCCATCTGTTGACGCTGTCCTGATCAATGTTTTGAGGAATATAAAAAGCGGAATGAGCCATTTTAGAGGCTGGTTGTGAATGTGCTTGATACAGCAGAGCTTCATCTATACCAGAAAAGTTCATATTCGTCACTGGATAGTTATCTGAGTGATAAGAACTGGAGTTTGAATGCTCAGTAGATGAGTGAGACTGAATCGAACCAGAAAGATTAATCTCATTTCTGATAGATGTGGAGGCATTACGCGAATGTGGATGAGATAGATCGTTGGGCAGGTGATTGAATGACGAAACCTCATTTGTCGATGAAATATGTGGGCCAGAATCATGACCACATCTCAAAGGAGCAAACGCAAACAAAGATGACAGTGAGTGAGTGCGCTTATAGTAGTTTGAGTCAAAAACGTCTGCAAAGTATGATGCCAAGGACTTCGGAATCACAGCAAGTCCCCAATATTTTGACTGGCGATCGTCAAATATCTGCTGAACTAGATAATTCTCCAGTGAAACATCAGCATTAGTGGTAATTTGCTGAGGCACCGAACGCAAGCTCTGCTCAGGGATTATCACCTGCCCGTTAAATATGACTGAAAAGCTGATACCCAAATGAGCAAATTTCTCCACAATCAAGCATGGAAGATACGAAGGAATATAACCAAGATGATGAATCAACAGTGAAGGGTATTCGCTTTTCTCTGTTGCTCGAAGGGTCTGCTTGATGCTGCGAAGGTACATGTCGCTCTGATACACACCCCGAAGAGAATTGAGGCAGATGGGGAAGTTTGGAGGAGACGATTTAACCTGCCTGATGACTTGCTGCTCGACAGGCATGCACGACGGAAGGAACATGCCCAGGGTAGACAAGGCATAGTACATAATCGTAAATGCGGTGCGCTGTGGAGCCAAATTGTGGAGGATGACTAGTCGAGTCAATGGTGAGATCTTGGCATCCAAGTTGTCTGGAAGCGACAGCAGCTCCACACACGAAGAAGATCCCCATTTTATCCATTCAGCGGTGTGTGTCATCAAAGAGTCCATGATCAGCTTCACGCAGCTTGTTGCCTTTGTCGTGTTGCTAAGCAAACTGCTTGGTGTCAATTGAAGCTGCCAGTCAGGTGTCAGGTTGCGAGCGTTTATCGAGTCTGTAAAGGAGCCCCAATCATCAACAATTCTCTGTCTATCGTATTTTTCAATGAAAGAAAACAACATAAGCGACCGCTTAAGAGAATCTCTAAGTGTTGGAGGAATAAGACTGAACACATCTTGCTCACTATCCTGAACTGTGGAAGATCCTTGAATATTCTTTTCTCTGTTTGAAATACGAGGATTCTCCAGCGAAGACAAAGAAGCCGACGAAGTAAGCGAAGGCATTAGCTGTCTTGCATTCACTTTTGATGAAGACGAAGCATCAACCAATGCAACAGGAGCATTCGTATTTGGCATTGAATTTATGATAGAGACCAAATCCTGCAACGAATTCTTCTGTGCTGGTTGCTTTGATTGAACCAAAGACACATTCCCCAGTGAAGCAGGGGATGGTGGGGCTTGTGAAGTTATATTTGGTGAAGTTGGAGGAAGAGGAGACAAAGATCCAAGCGAACGTCGCTGACTCAATGGCTTTGAAGAAAGCGAAGGAGAAAGCGATTTTCTGGATGGAGGAGCCGACAATTGCGGCTTTGCGAGAGAAAGTTGAGGAGGAGGGAAGTTGCTTGTACGACTCTTCCCATATGAGCTCATTTTGCCAAAATTCAATTCTGAACTGAATTCAACGTTTGCAGGCGCATCAATAGCAGAAGTTGATGACTTTGACAATGCAAATGAAAGTGGAGATGAATCGCTGGCTGCAACAGAAGAAGAATCATAACAGTTCAGAAGAACATCCACACATAACTTGTAATCGTGATGAAGTGAGGATATAATCAGTCCAAGTTTCCTGTCATACATTGTGTCCAAGTTGGGCTTGCGAATAACATCGATCCAAGACGGCACATCAAACCATCTCACTTTACTTTCATACAATTTTTGTGTTTCTGATTGATTTGCAGCATCTGAATGAACTTGCTTATTTGCTTGCTGAGTTTGTGGAACAGAAAAGATTCCGACTTGTTGCAGCAATCCCTTCTGCTCCAGCTGCATTAGCTGAGCTCTCTGATTAAGACACATCGATAGCAAAAACAAAAACACAACACGTCCGTTCTGATCTGGAGAATTACACAGCTCATCATCTGGAGAAAAATCTAAAGAATGAATTATCCGATCGAGAAAGACGCTTGCAACAGTCTCCATAATAGCTTCTATTTGATGCGGAGACACAAAATACTTTGATCCACTCTGAGAGCTGTTTGATATCACAGATGGCGAGAATGACCCAGTCCTTGACAACGGAGGTGTATGCTTTCGCCCAGAAAACGGCGACTGTCTCGTGTAGATATTCGGAGACACTGTTCTTTCACAGTTGCTGCTATCAGTTGGTTGCAACGTTTTGCCTTGATTTGTACTGCCTGTTTGCTGCTGTTCTGAGATTGGTGAACGTTGGTTGTTTTGAGCAGAAGATGAACGAATATTTAATAAATTCTGCGAAGCTACCGAGATCATGTAAGAGAAGGGCTTTAATCGATAATGAATGAGCTGCAGAGGAGATGATATATATTCATTATTCTCTTCAGGCACTCCAAAGATATCAGTCTTCCATATGCATTGTTCATTTGCTTGCTCTGAATTCTGTGGAAGTTCAGCAGTGTTTGCAGATGACATCTCCTTTGATCTCGTTTTCTTTTCTGATAGTTTTGTGTCTATTTCAATCTTCCACTCCTCTTCATCGCTCCACTCATCAGCCAATATACTTGCGCTATCATCGCTTTCATCACATTCACTTTCATCGCTCATTCCACTTCCATCCGCAAACGATGAAGACACACTGATTCCAGCAACAGTCTGCGCAATCTTCTGCTTCTCCATCAGCTGAAGAGCATATCTGAGCGAATGCATCATCAGAGAAAAGAACTCCACAATTGATGGGCTGTGATGGTTGTCGATAGGCACACTCATCTGATCGTATTGAGACGATACTTGCAGAGTTGAAAAGATGATCGGTGTGTTGAATGCAACAGTTACAGAGAAAGTGTCTCTTATCAAGCAGATGAGAGGTGAAAGAGAAAGCATTATTTCTTTGTCTTCTTCGTATTGCTGAAGTGCTTCTTTGACCGCAGCGTCATCAGATTGAATCTTATTGAAGAATTCTGTTCCAACTGTGAAAAACTGGTTTGCCACTTGAGAGCGCAACTGTAATACAAAGTCCAACCATTCTTTTGTAATTAACTCGCTTTCATCAATATTTCGCTTGACAATTGATACTTGTTGAAGCTGATGCTCATAGACATCAGGCATAATCATTGGTGCTGCCACTGCATGAAGCATCTGGAAGTGGAACTGTGTGTTAAGAAGAATAGGCGACCAGTTAATAATAATGCTCAACTTGTACATTTGCGAAGATGAAAGCGCCAGGAATGGCTCGTCATAAGGCAGCAACGCAAATATCTCGTTCACAAACACATACAATCGAAATCCTGGCTTAATTTTCAATTCCTGTCCACAAAACAGCATTGACTGGACGGGCGAGAACGACGAGCATGTTGCGAGCGTATCCAAAAACTGCATAATATCATAAGTTCTTTCAGGCTTCATCTCTTTTCTAACAGACACATACTCGACAATCAATGGGAACCCGCATACAGCAGCACGGATGGCATGTAAGAAGAATAGCGAATGAGTAATATGAGTGACGATAATCGGTGTGCGTTCGCGCTCTTTCCTCATCACATGCATCTGTGCGATGTGGAATGGGTCATAGAAGATGATTGGCACAGACGGCTCGCAGTTGTGCCATATTGTTGAGCACATCAGCGACTGCTCGTCTGGTGACAGTCCGAAAGCCAAATTGGACGGAAGGATTTGCAGACCGCCAAGTGTGGTGAATATCGGGAACATCAAAGGAGAAATCGGCTGGGCAAGCCGCATGATCTGGTCAGGGTTGTACATCAGCCCGACTTCGGAGCTGCCTTCTTTGCAGTAAGTGATCAATCCGTTCTCGTAAATTGGATTCTCCACTCCTGCATCTGGTGCCACGTATTTCTGAGTATTATTGGCATTTCCTTGTGCTTGCTCGGATGAGCATGCAGCCCTTCCGTGTTCTTTCAGATGATCTGTGCCCAGTGGATCATCTTTGGAGCTGTTAGCAACGTGCTGAGACTTTATATAAATGCCTGGATAATCTTCGTGGTCGGTTTTATCCTCTCTGGGATCGACAGAATATGAAATGCCCGCCACATTCAGCAACCTTCGCCAGAGAAGAACTGCTCTGTGCCACTCATCAGGCGAGATGGCTGCATGAAACACAGCAAAAGCAGCCGCTAAAATTGAGTCGCCAAGCGCACACTCGACACATCTCTCGATGCGTGCAAGTTCCAGCTGCCACATCACAAGCGACTCAAAAGCAAAGCCTCCTTGATGATACTGCGACAATGCAACGGAGACACGACGAGCTGGCTGATGTACTGATTTTTGATTGAAAGCATCGAGATTTGTTGTGTGAAGTGCATTGGCCATATTTTGTGAAGAGGAAGAGGCTGATGATTGAGACAACGATGTTGACAGAGAGGAGACGGAAGAAGGTGCAACTTGTGATGGCGAAGAAGCAGCAGAGGCAGAAGAAGGCATGAACGAAGAAGAAGATGATGGTGAAGATGAATGCCAGGTTGACAACGATGAGCCAGTGGAGGCTTCGTGGTCGTCATCAATGTCATCCAAACAGCTTGATGTTTGGTGTTCGTATGAAGATGAATCGTTTGTATACGAAGAAGTGTTTGCTGAAAGAGGAGCAGCTAAATTGGCAGAACCTGATGATGTGGAAGCGCTAAATGAGGAAATAGATGAGTTGTCTGATCTTTCGGTGCTAATGTGATCAGATGAAGAGTCGCTCACTGCACATTCGACTTCAGTTGGTGTTGTGACATTCATGTTGAGGAGCACAATGAGCTTGTTCACCGAGTCAGTCATAAACACGCGCTCGTTTTCGATCTCGGTCATGTTTTCTTCGAGTTGGGAGATTATCTCCTTCAACTTAGACTTCCTGAAGCAGAATGATTCCGTTGGTGGTATCTCTTCCTGTGGATGATCTTTGAGCCACTTGAACGATGCGATTGAGTCAAAAACAGGCAAAAGCTTCTCACAGTTCAAGTTGATGTCCTTTCGGTTGATGACCGGCATCTCAAAATAAGGCATTAAAAGCTCAATCTCTTCGTCTGTAATGTAATTTCCTGACAGAACTTTCACGTCGGTCGCAAGTGTTGGCAGCGAAAGAACAGCCCTCGCATTTTCGAAAGAATCAACAAGACCCAACGAAGTCTGATTTCTGCTAATGGCCTTTGAAGAAGACAATGCTAATTGAGTGTCAGAGGAAAGCTGTGTTCTTAATTTAGTGGATGCAAATGTATTTCTTGATGCAGGTGTATTGCTTAGAGACAACTGCAACGGATCTCCGATCGTTTTTGACAGATTCTTCTGAGTCAATGGGCTTTGAGTTCGAGGTGATGAGACAATTTTCTTTTGAGCAGCTGAGCTCAGAGTGCTCCCTCGAAGTGAAGAGGACAAAGTTGTCTGATGGCGTGGAGATGAAGAAGATGCTGAAGGAGACAGCATTCGTGACAAGTTCACTGGCGACTTCTCTTTCACAGTTGGAATTCCGTTGACTGTTGCTGAAAGAGAAAGCGGAGATGGCTTTTTAAATTTCTCATCAAATGTCTGCACTTGTGGTGACAAGCATCTCCTCACTTGATATGGCCTCAGTTCAACTGGATTCACTTTTTTCTTCATCACAATCAAAATCATATCAAATACCAACCTGATAAGGCGAGGAGGGTTCATCAGCCGCTTCGCCCAAAGCAGGTCATTCGCTGAGACAATCTTTTTGTGCCTGCACAGTTCTTCACGTTCGGCATTCTGCTGCCGCAAAAGAAGAGCTCTCGAATATAAATCCTCAGACTCCTTTCGCTCTTTCTCAGATAGAACAGTCAATTCGTGCAATTGCTCCGTCAGCTGCTTTACTGTCCTCATCAAAATGCATATCTTTGCTAGCCTTAATTTCACATCTTCCACAAGAGGCTGTATCTTCCTTCTCAAAATGTCATGTTTATAAAACACTCCAACCATTGCTGAAACAAATGCCCTGCGAGACATAAGCGTCACATTTATCAAAGACAGTTTTTTGACCACAGCAGTTGCCAGCGCCTTCTGTTTCTTGAGCGACTCGACGCGACTTGAATACAAGTCTGAGAACTTATGCACAAAACGCACGTGCATGTGAGTGCTTATCCTCACTACACGAAAGATGAACCAGGCACGTGACATATCTGAACGAGAATATGATTGATTCAGTTCTCTTACGCAGAGGAAGATGCTCACAAGACATGAATAGATTTTGCTGAGGGTGCTTGTGCTGCGCAGTTGATGCATATGCATGGCATGCTTGGAAGACTCTGAAAGCTGCCTTGCCTTTGACGGGCGTGTTCTCACCAGAGACACATTGCTGTGAGCGTTTGTTGAAGTCGGCTGGCCGAAGAACTCGGAAGTCTGGATGATCTCCAGCTTCTGCCCTGGTGAGTCACATGAAGAGAGTGTATTTGCAATCGAGAAAGTGTTTTGAGTATTGACTGAATCTTGACTTTGCTTCTGGTAATTAGTCGCTGAGACAGATGAAAGAATCTTCTTGATTTCTCTCTTCAGTCTGGCTGATAGATGAATGTTGTACTTGTGTTTTTCAAGCGAACGCAAAGATTGTATTCTTTGTAGCGAAAAGCCAACATGGCGCAGTTGCGATTGAGATGTTGAATTCCGCTGCTCAGATGACACTTGACGAGATTGTGGATGCACCGTCAGCGGAGAAGAGCGTGCGACAGGCTCTGAAGATGGCTGGTGCGATTGCATTTGCTGCGGCAGTGGAGAGATTGGAGCTGGCTGTGGAGACATTTGTGACTGAAGAGCTTTCCCTTTTGTATTCTCAGTTGAAATCATCTTTCTTTGAGGACCAGGTGTTTTTGGAAGGAATTTGTGCGTGTGCTGTTTGGAGTAGCCCGAAGCCATTGAATAAGGAGGAAGCAGAGAATGTGGTGCAGTTATAAGTGGTTGTGTGACAATCACTGGCGGATGTACAATTGGAAGTTTTCTGGTAGATGTGTGGTCTGCTTGTGCAGATGCTGAAGCAGATACAGCAGCTGTATTGTTCACCTTCGTCAATGCAGCTCCATCTGCATCAACAGCAGTTGACACCCTCAGATCCTTCATAGATTCGAGTGTTGACCTCCGTCTGAGCAAAGGAGAAGGCCTGAGATTGTCCATGCTGTGCTGGGCAGAGTGTATCAGCCCCCGCGTGTACACCGAGTTCCGTCTTCTCGCACGAGGCTTGCAACGCGGAGAGAACGGCACCAGAAATGTCACAAAGTGATGCAACGGACTGGGTGGGCGCGTTGGCAGTGGAGCAGGATGAGCACTGGATTGCTGGAGTGTGGAGAGAGTAGAGTGTGTATGGACAGAGGAGGATGAATCAGTTGAAGACGATTTCAATGATACATTGATTAAAGGCTGTTCTTCAACCAAGCGAAGCGCATCGCGGAATCGATGCACTTTGGCTTGTTTTTTATTTGCAATGATATCTTGCCTATTCAGTGATGAGGCTGTTTGCTGGGATTGAGAATGTAAAGTTCGCAAAGGAGAAGTATTTGAAGCAGAGGAATCAACTACTGCGGAAAAAGAAGCAGAAGCAGATGCAGATGCAGATGCAGATGCAGAAGTCGATGATGGTTGAATGATATCTCGAAAAGATAAATGAGGAACCACTGGAAGTTTCTGTTTCCCGTTCTGTTGTGTCAATGATGTATTTCCTGTTGAATTCATTGCTACTGCAGAATCTTCTTCAGTATCAATGTTAATTGCACTTGATGATGTTTGAGTTGTAATGGAAGTAGATGTGACATTGCTGTTTCCTTTGATCAACTCTAAGTTTGTGTCAAGAACAGTCAAATCATCATCCAAAAAGAAGTATTGTTTAGAAATAGGAGAAGTATGCTTGCTCTTTTTAGAGTCATGTGCAGTAGGATTTGCAGCATGAAGAGAAGATTCAGAGGTTTGTGGCTCGACACTTCTCGGTACGCTCAAAGGCAGCGATGAAGAAGATGACGAAGATGAAGAGAGAACTGAAGATGCAGCCGATGATAATGCTTGCACAGATGACTTATTTGCAGATGTCAAAAGTGGATTTGCATCACTTGAGGCATATGGATCTCTCAACTGCTTGCGAAGGATGGACTGAGAGAACACAGAAGGCATGATGTTTTGCCTGCATATATTGTGCAGTGTTGAAAATGAGTCGTTTTCTATGGTCTCGAACACGCAGTATTGAGGAATCCACGAAAACACAGAAAAGCCAGGAAAGACGCGGATGGGAGAACTGGAGAATGGAGGATACAGATTCGCAGAAGGCGGCTGTTGATGGCGCGACGATCGAGAATTTTGTTGTGTCGAGCTTGAAGTTGAACTTGAAGCAAAATGAGAATGTGGCTGTGACTGTGAATAATTAGCATTGCTGTCTGTTTGCGAAGAAGCAGTTGACGTTGAATCAGTCGCATCAGTTATCATTCTCAGGCTTGTTGCCTTTTCGTCATTTCCCAGCGAAATAAGCATCTCAACCACGTCAGGTGGAATGGGAGTGCTGAAGTTGAGAATCGAGTTTGAGTGTTTCAGAGCAGATGATAAGATGCGAGCATTGGTCACATCTGGCTGCTTCGCAAGCTCCTCAGCAGCCTTTGGTACAATGTTGATCACATCCATCTTCTTCTGCAAGAATGGCTCATACACATTTTGGTTCCACACATCCACCACTTCGTCAGAATGCTTGCGAATGAAAGTGGCACCGAGATAGTCAACCACAAAAATAAAGCGGATCATCGATTTCATTCGGTTAACAATCCATTCATCATCCACAGCTTCAGAATAACCCACTGACCGCGCTTCAACCAGCATAGCCTGCACTTCTTCCTCAGAAAATAGATACATCAAAGCCATGTGTGATTGAATCACTGACTGAAGAAATGTGCTCACATCAAAGGCATTTAGCCCATCTGCATGAGCATGCTCTGAATTCTGCAGAATGGGTGAGTGGCCGCCAATGTGATACTCTGTGAATAGAGTCTGTTCGCACCCTTTCCTCGTCTCTGGTCTTATTGAGTTGTACCGATAAGGTTCGCTTTGCTTGCCAGAAGAAGCATCGCTACCGAATTTGTCGTCGTTGTTGAAGAACGAATACTCCTTTGAGCTCTGCTGGATGGCCTCGTGAAGCGAGCTTGCCTCTGTGAGGTGTGTTGTATCGCTTGCAAAGATGCTGACGAGTGTTTGGCATCGGTTGAACAGCGCAAACTGGATCATCTCGCGAAGAGACATCACAAATGAAGGGTATGTTGTGTTGATCTTGATATGAATGTGTGTGCAATACGACACAGCTGCGACTGCAGAGATGAAAGAAGTGGAAATCGTGTCTGGCTGAGCCAGCAAGCATACGTTGAAGTCCTTCACTTTCTCAGCAATTTTCATGATTTTCGCTCCCATTTGGTCTGTTAGCTGGAATGGATAGTGGATGAAGTTAGACTCATTGACGAATCGTGATAGATTGGAATCTTCATCTTCGACAATCACTTTATACAGATGAAAGTGTTTTGAGTCAAGATCCTCGTTTCTAAGTTCGTCTGCTTTTGCATTAAGCTCTTCCAAAGACAATCCCAATATGAACTCACCCAATTTGTTAAAGTCAATTTCATTGTCGTTTAGAAGATATGATCCAAAGAAAGAAGCTATTTGATCAAATGCAGCAAGCTCACAAGTTATAAGCTGATCGGCAAACACATCACGACACGTCTTTATCCATGTAATAGAGATTGTGGTTGTGCTGTTGATAATTGTTGGATCTTCATTAACTCGCTTCGAAAATTGGAAGATAATCTCCAGCGCTGAATTGTATGTGATTGGTATTGTGTCAAAACAAGGCATCAACTGTGAAAGCTTCCTCTTAAGTTTCAGCTGGTTCACAGTTAATGTATCTGACTGTGGCGAAAACGCTAAAAGACGGTAGAATGCAAGAGTGATGATTGGAATACGCTGAATAGCCAACGATGGAATAATTGTGGAAGGAAGATCCTTAGCTGAAATTGATGTTGAGCCATCAAGAATTTCGTACTCATCTTCGTACTCTTCTTCATAGCCATCTTCGCTTGACTCAGAAGGATCTGAAAGAGTGTCTAATACATCATTATCATCAAATGAATACAATACAGATGTGGATGGATTGTTGAATTCATCATATGAAACTGAAGGCTCGCTATCTTCTTTTTCCTCTTCATCGTAATAAAGCGTAAACTCGTTTGATCCTCCAGAGCTTGACGATACAGTCGGAAAGAATCCAGTTTGAGACTGATCAGCCTTTGGAGTTGTAATCTGCATCGAATTGTTGACTTCTATCTCGCTTGTCGTGTGCGATAAAGTCGATGTCTCAGAAAACGGAGAAAGAGGTGAGTGAGAAATAAGCGGAAACAGCTCATTCTTAAAGAGGTGAATATGTCCCTGGCAAGAGCTGTCTTGATCGCCTCCACTGTTCATCATGTCCGATGGGTCTGCGATCAGCGTGGCCATATCCATCCCTTGCTGATCGCTCGAAACCTTCGGGATGGATGTGATTGAAGGTCGTGGAGAATGAGCTGTGCTGCAATAAACAGCCATCCTCTTGTTGCACAGCTGAGTAAGCTGAGACAGACGCTCGTTCATCGACAGCTTTCTCACTGCGATGTTGGCAAATTGTCGTGAAAATCGAATGGGAAGCGAATGGATCATTGGCAATGTTAGTAAGACAGCAAGATTGACTCCTGACTTTGTCTTCTTCATTGTGGGCGGGTTTGTAATTGTCAAATATTGTCTTCTTTCAGCAAATGTTCTGAGGACTTCAAGAGTCTGAAGTAAAACAGGAGTGTGAAGGTCAAAGAAGATTGTTGTTGAAGCAGTCTGCAACTCTCCAATGGCATCCTTTTGAGTGATGAAAGATCCTTCTTTCTGGTTTCCAGGTGCCAAGAGTATCGGAACAGAATTATGCGAGGAAAGGGTCTGAGACGCAGAGACGTGCTGCTCAGAAACAGCTGAAGGAGGCAAAGTTGTACCACTTGCCAGCTCATGTCCAGGATGAATCAGCCGTTTCGTTGCAAGCCACTGCTCATTGCTTGACGTGGAGGAAGACATCGAATGATGAGACTTTGACTCTTTCGAGTTCTTTGATCCAGAAGAAATGTTGTAGCTGCGTGTGTTGAACGTGCTGGGCATATCTGAATAGGCATTGAGCGAGCGCTGTGTTTCATCCAGAAGCGAGTTGACTCTGTTGATCATTCTCCACATCACAAATGGCGGGGTATGTGGATAGATCGGACATTGGAACACATTCGTCTTTTTCTTCATGCCTTCTCTTCCCAATGTTGTTGAAAACGCAAGTTGTGGAACAGCATCCACCAGCTTCTTCACAGTTAGAAGATCTTCATATGCCAGCATCACTGCTTTTCCTCCCAGGAAGAACAGAGTCATAACATGAAGCACAGGAAGAATAGGGTTTAAGAGCATATCTTCTTTGAGTTCAGGATGCTCAAACGGTCCGCATTTCGGATTTGACTCAGAAAGCAGGCTTCTGTGTCCATATTGCTGAGAACTGGATGTCTGCTGCTCAACAGTTTTTGTATCTGAATGTGAATAATAAGAGTGGTTTCCGTACATTTGATAGCGACTCCATGAAATCGATGCAACTTCTTCATCTTCATTTCCCTGTGTCGACAGCTCGCTTCTCCCGTCGTCCATCATCTGCGGAGCAGCTGCTGTGTTAAAGCGCATTCGTGAAACAGAAGGCACTGGTTGTGTCACTCCCTTTGTGCGTACATTTGAGAAGCGTCCAGAATCTATTGTCACATTTGACCCTGTTGTTATCACTGGATGGAATTTTCCTCTTCCTCTCAATGGAAGTGTCGATCTGCTGCTCACATTCTGCAACGGCACATTCATTTTCTCCTTCTCCTCTGCATTCATCAGCGCCAGTTTCGAAATATGCTGCCATTTTCCAGACGACAAGTCCACATAGTACTGCATCAGTGTCTCCTCCACGAGATCCTCGTGACTGTCGCCAAAAAAGCGTTCCAGATGAAGCAGATCCCGCTGGCTAAGCTCAGTCACAGCTGGATTGTCTGTCTGTTTGATCGGCTTGTGCAAATGAGAAGATGCGGGTGGACATGGAGTGAGTGAGCAGATGAACTTGGAAAACTCCAAGTGGAACGTGTTGTCTGAAAGGAGGAAACCGCCCATGCCCCAAAACACAGAATATGCTGCGTTGTTGTAGATCTTCGTCATCTCTCCCAGTGGAAGCTGAGGCGATGTTGCTGGAATTCGGTGAGATCCAGAAGACGAAGAAGAAGAAGATGATGATGATGCAAAAGCTGAAGATGAAGCAGACGGTGTATCTGGAGAGAGAGATCTGGAGTCCGTTTTTGGTGAAGATGAATCAGTTTTGTTCGGGGTGAACTGAGAAGGCAGCGTTGCTTCCGAAGAAGTCGAAAAGAATGAAGAAGAAGATGTAACAGATGAAATATTCGATGGTGATGCAGTCGACGAAACAGATGAAGATGTGGCGGTGGATGAGAAAAGGTGTGAGTCATCTGATATGGTTGCAACAAAAGATGGAAGTAGAGTGTTAAGATGAGCTGTGTATAAGCTCATCACATTCGCGAAGTAGTTGATCATCATCGTTTTTGCATGGATGGGATTTTGGAGATATCCCTTTCCGAGAAGAGATTCTGTGGTTTCACACAACTTGTCATCTTGCATATACGAATATTGTGATGATAATGAAGAAGTTGCAGCTGTGGACGTGGTTGTTGATGAAGATGAGGAAGATGATGCTGAAGCAGATGTTGTTGAAGCAGCTGAATGAAGTGAACAACTTGGATGTGAGCTCAATGATGTTGAAACTGTCATTGATGGCATGCCAATTGCAACTGAAGAAGTTGTCGTCGATGATGCCGCAGAATCAGAAGCAAATGTACCAATTGTGGATGTGGAAGTGGAAGAAGATGAAGATGAAGATGAAAAGATAGATGAGGAATAACATGTTGAAGGTGAATTCAATGACTCGAAATCAGATGTGGCATCAGGCCATTTGTGTTCCTCACTTTGTGGTGTTGTCTTCGTCAGGTGCTTTCGATTGAAAAAAGACCGAATAAACGCCCCAGCCTCTGTCATCCAATAGGTCAGTATCTGAGCTGCTTTGCGGATATACAAGAAGATCAAAGCAAGCGTTCTGTCGTTTGTGACCATCTGTGAGAACTGAGGGTGGAGGACAAGATAGTTTGTTTGCAGCTTCTTTTCTGTGTAGAGGAACAGGAGATTAACTGAACGATCAAACGGAGAAATCTCATGGCAAAGAGACATTCGGTGGATGGATGCGATCATCGAGAAGGGGACGTTGATGATTGAGCACTGAGAAATAAAGCACGATGGGATGTTTTCCAGTGTGTCTGTCTCGATAATCACTTTGACATTGTCTGGAAAACGAATCCTAGACAAGTTTGGTAGCATGGTGGCATACGAGCATTCAGCCAGCGCATCCAGCGACCTTTCCATTTGCTCGATGGTCGGGGGATACAGCATCTGATCCATTTGATTTCCAGCACAATGAGAGATCTGCTCAGCAATCCATTGGATAAAATCGTCTTCATCGTCCTCAACTTCACCAAACTCGCTGGAGTGTTCTATCCACTCCCCAGTCGCAATGTCCTTCTTTCCTTGCCTCGACTTCGTTTTCTTCAGTCTCTGCCGCTTTTCACGTGAAATCAGCTCTGTCTCAACAAGAGTCTCCCAATAGACTCTGGGCGGAAGAGAGAACTCTTCACTGGCAAGCGCTTCGGCAAGGTTGTATGAGCATTCTGTCTGCTGCTTGGCTTTCTTGTGCTTCTTCCACTCTGCTTTCTTTCCTCTGAAGATGGTGTACCACACATCCTTCAAGCTCTGCCCAGTCAGCACTTCCATTATTTCTGGAAGTGAATTCAGTTGCGAAGCATCTGAATGATCCACCAAGTGGACATCCGATCCGACTTTGTTGATCCGCTCAATCTCTTTCGTCTTTTCTATAAGCTCGGCAGTCACAATTGTGTTCATTCTCGTTTCTGGTCGCATCATCATTGTCAGATAGTACATCCACTTGACAAGTGAATTAGCAGAAGAAGTCGATGATCTCAGTGCTGTTGATGCTGGGCTGTCTCCTGTCCCACTGCTAAATATGGAGGAGGCAGAGGTTATATGATATCTTGATGTTTGGAGCGTAGATGGATGAAGATCCAGTACAAGAAACACTTCTGAGTGTGCATTTGAGGCAGAAGCGGCTGCTACTCCTCCTTGGTTGTCTGCTGTTTTGTTAGCAGTTGCTGAATCCTTTGTGTGAAGAGGATCAGCCATTGCAAGCTGGCTTGACTTTTCGTGCATGAGATCATTAAGCAGCGAGGTGAATGCTCCATCACTCCACGTGTTCTGCTTGTTCCGCAGGAGCCCAGCAAACGCCGACATTGCAGTCTCTTCAATAGGCTCCTTAATCATCAGATTTGATTTGGCATTGGCATGAGCCCTGCTGAAGTCTCCTTCCTGTTTAGAGTTGCTTCCTTTCAACGAGTGGAAATTGGCATCTTCATCGTCACTTTGAGCTGGAGCCTCAGAAAATAAAAGCGGAGCATTGTTCTTTTGCAGCCTGTCGTGTGCGATCAAATAAAAATCAGAGCCTTCTCCAGTAATGCTCTTTGATGCTGATCCAAAGGAGCCAAACATTTGGGCAAAGTTCATAGAAGAAGGAGCATAGTTTATAATATCTGTGTGTATGCCAGCAGCTGATTGAGCTTTTGCAAGGGCAGACACAATCATAGACTTGCCACTCATGCAAGGCCCAAGCAGAATCACAGGGCGAGACATTGTGGCAGCTGAAATAGATTCAGAAAACTGCTGTCCGACTGGAGTTAGTTGCTCCTTCAGTTGAAAAACCTTGCTAATGATACTTGTGATGAACTCTTCTTGTGCCTCTTTGCAGGTTGATTGATCAAAATTCGGAATGGGGAAATGGCCTGCAGGCTGGTAGATAGGTCCAATTGCTTCATTCAACGCTTCGAGATTGCTTGCCTCTTCTTCTGACTCATCGCGGAACGGAACCAGCATCGAAACTGTTTGATCCCTTCGAGGAAAAGTCTTTGCATATTCCTTGCCTGTGTCATCAATGTGGCTAATCTCATATGTTATTGAAGACATGTCACAGGGCTTCATCAGCCCAGACAGCGAATTGGAATGTGTGGAGTATGAAGAAACGCTATCTGCCAATGAACGCTCCATTGTTTCTTGTGTGGATGTTTCTGCATTTGTCCTGTCTGCACCAGCAAGAGGTCCATCGCCATTGGACGACTCCAAGCTTTTCTCTTTTATTCTGTCGTCAGAAAGCAATTTTTGATTGTTTTCGTTGCCGCCCTGTTCATAAGTGTTTGAGCTGTCTAAAGACTTTGGTGTGCAGGCAGCAACGCACCACCGAAAGATCTCCCACTCGCTTTTGGATCCAATGTTCTCCAGTCCATTATTTCTGGTTATAATCCTCTTGATGGTTGAAAACACATTTGTGGTGTATCTCATTCCACTGTACGAAGAAGATGTGGAAACGGAGATAGGAAGATGGAAGTATCGATAGAGGAATGCTTTCATTCGGGACTCTGTAGATGCACCTGCAATCACATTCTTCTGGGCAGATGGCTTTCCATAAATAGAATAAGGAAGATGTGACTGAAGGATAATTCCATCAACAACTTCTGGAAATGTAGCTCGTAACAGTGTCGTAAAGAAAGTTGAATTACAATCATTGAGAATTGCGCCCAAGTGTTGGCAAAGGATCAAGCACACTGCTGTGCACTCGATTAGAAACTGAATCTTTTCTTTGCGTAAAGCATACTTCATCAGTGAAATCTGAGGAAGAAAACTTGACTGTTTATCTTGCAATTGCTCAGATGAATCAGTGGAATATTCTGGTTCTGGCACAATTGTTTGTTCAGTTGACATGGTGCTGCTTAATCCATAGAAGCCGTAGTCTTTCAAATATCGTGTGTCGTCTTCGTCATAATCCTCATCGTTCATGCACTTCAAAAGAGGAGATTCCAGCAGTTTTGCTCCTGCAGATGCATCTTCAGCAGCTGGTTTGAAGTATTGCTTGACTGCAACATTAATGAAAATTGGTGCCAAAATCCCAATCTTGTTCAGCACCGCATCAATAGTGTCGTAGCTCTGTCGAGATGTCTTGGCAAATGTTTCGCAGAAAGATATGCATCTCTTTGCAATGACATAAGCGTTCTGGTATCCGCTGATCATCAGGTTGAGGAAAAGGGAGTGGAAACGATCAGGTAGCTGCACTTGCACTGGGCGGAAGCATTTGCGGAAGTGATCCGGAAGCTCGTATTCTGCTGAATGACATGTTGATGTGCAAAAGAATGAGTAGCCAGGAACAAGTGCAGAAGTTGTATTTTCAGTAAGATGGCATCTCCACAGGTTCTGCCTCGATGTCTCAATAACTTTGTTTGTCAAAATGCCCAAGATTTGAAGCGAATCAGGAGAAAGCTCTAGCACGTTCTCGATCACACCCCACACACCGGACCCAATAACTCCTCTGATGAAAGGCAAAATTGGTGAAATAGGAGTGCATTCAGAAGTGGCAGCGAACGAAAATACGTCGCGACCACACAACACAGACAATTCTTTTATTAAATCCATCATCGAAAATGGCGAAACTCCTTCAAGTAGCGAATATGTTCCTGCTTCTGATTCGGAAATCGGAAGTTGAGACACTTTTTCTGTCTCAGCCTGCAATTGGCACAGTTCATCCTCGTTGTTAACAAGCATTGAATGAGGAAATGCTGATGCGATGTTAGACAGGAGATTTGTCTGCGGACGGCCTATCAAGCGAGGCGAAGCAATAGCTTTAATGGAGAACTGCTTGGTATTCACTGAAGGCGCAAAGGGAAAAACAAGTTGGGAACTTGAGAGAGTAGAGATAGTGAGTCCCAGGTATGCATATCCAAACGGAATGGAAGTTGATCCAAAAATGATCTGAACTCCAGTTGGAGTGTGTGAAGATGGGTATTTATCTTTTATAGAAATGTCTTGAGCTGCTGCATGATCTGCAGAAGAAGCCATGAATTCAGAATCTTCAGGGAAATCACCAGGCTCAATGATGTGTGGATACAGCTGCTTGATTGCTCGTGTCGTTTCAATGCCGGCAGGGAAGTAGAAATGAGGAACATACGCCAGATGATTCGACTGTGTCAGAAACATCAACACTCTGTTGGGGTATGTGTTCACCAAATCTAGGAAATTCAGCATGCTTAAAGAATACAGATATGCCAAGATGGCATTCTCCGTTTTCAATCTAATAAGCGACGTCATCCGCGAAGAAAGACTCGACTGGAGTGTTTTGATGAGAACTGTGCCTTCTGTGCGTATTTCCTTCAGATGGTTGATTTGCTCCTCAACCTCAGGTTGTTTGAAGAAGTTGATAGCGGATGAGAAGGGAGACTGGTCTTTTGAGCGCTGTTCAGATGAAGTTCCACTTGGAGATGTTGTTTGGCCAGAGGACGAGAGAGAAGAAGAAGGCTGATGTGGAAGTGTTGTTGTTGTTGCTGTTGCTGCAGATGAGACTCGCTCTGAGGATGTTTGATACGGATATCTTGTATTGGTACCAGACGTTGAAGAAGAGGCAGCTGATGAAGCAGTTGGAGGCGGGAGTGATGTTGAAGAGGAGAAAGTGAGTGACGACGATGCTGCAGAAGCAGATGAAGCAGAGACTGAAAGATGTGTTGTGGTTGAAGTTGCTGGTGAGGCTGTTGAAGCAGATGTTGATGAAGGGGGTGTGGATGATGCTCCAACTACAGAAGACGAGGCCGAGGAGCTGACAGCAGACGATGAAGAATCAGTGAAAGATGCCAAAAACGAATACTCCCTGTCGCTCTGCCACTTCACGGCCAGTTTGTAAAGATTGATGATTATCCGCTTGATTCTGTATGTTCTGTGAGAGATGATTGCCAGATAAAGTGCTTGGCATAGAGTCGAGCGAATGAACAGTTGGCATCTGGGAAACTGTCTCAGATGCTTCTGCTTGAAAAGAGGGCGGTTGTGCAGAACAGCCAGCTGAGAGACGATGTTGCTGGTTTGATAAGGACGTTGCCGTTTCTCGCCAGCAGTGGATGAAGCAGCGGCTTGTGGGTTTATTTGGCTGCCCTTTTGGTTGCCAGAGATGTGGATGTCTGCAAGCGTCTCGTTAGATAGAACAGTCGAATCATGGAATGGTGAGCTTCCTTTCGTAAACTGTGATATTTTCTCGTCTGACTGCATGCCAAACGGACTTGTCAACCTGCTCCTGCGCATATACCCTGTGTGCATAGGTCCTCTCTTCGACAAGAACGAGCCTGCGGAGCCTTCGTCCATCGAGCCCAGCGTGCTGCTGGTGTCGGAGTCTGAGAATGAGTCAAAATCAGAGTCTGCTATTTTCCCAGTGACTGTCTGTATGGCTGCTTCGTCCTTTGAAACTGAAAAGGCATCTTTCTCTTCATCTCGCATGTTCATCAAATCGGAATGTTGCACATCTTTTGTGTTGAAGCGAACGATGGAGCACTTGTGGAAAGTGAAGAGAGGAAGCCGCAAAACAGCATCAGTCAATTGCAAAGAAAGCGATTGCTTGATCGAATTCTCGATGCTCATCAGGAACGGAATAATATCCTGCCCTTGGATAAACTCAATGTGATGCTGAAATCCCAAATCTTCACCCAAAATGCCGATAGCCCCGACAACATCCGTCATCTGTCTGAACACCGCTTTCCTTGTCCGTGTGCGAGTGTGAACAGAACCTCTGAACTGTCGCCTCCTTTTGGCATAGTTTGCAGCAGCCAGCCTCCTCGACACACGCACCAGGTGGCGTGTGACTGATGTGGATGAATCCACACTCGAATGAGTGGTGTTGCTGTTGTCATTCCTCGTCCGCTCAGAGTCTGTTTCAGTGGCAGTCACATCCTCCTCTGTGGAAGTTGTGGTGTAATCCCCGCTTTTGAAGAAGCTCTGTGTCGTGTAGCTGGACGATGTGGAGGAGGTGGAGGACATCGAAGACTGGCAGTGGTGCGGCGAGCGCACAAACTCGCCCGAACGGATGAGAGCAGAGTCCACTTTGATCGTCGAAGCCTGGTCGTCAGAGAGCGACATGCTCTCAACGTGCGATTCGGTTGACGTCAGTGTCGTCTCCGTCGCTGTGGCAGACTCTTCACTATCTGCACTCCAGTCAAAGCGCGATCCTTTGTGCCGTACTCCAAGAAGGCCATCGGAGTCTGTGTCACGTGAAATAGACAGCTCAAACTCAGTGGATTGACCTGAAAGCATCTCCAGCTGCTGTCTGGAAGATTTTGCAGTGTGAAACGATAAGCTGCTTCGCTTTGATGGAGATGACTTCATCCGCTTGTGCGACGAGTTAAATACAATGTCCGAGGGGAACTTCGCAGACGGCACTGAAACAAGCGGAGAAGGCGATTGTGGTCTGTGTCCATCAGCCGAAGTGTTCACCACACGTGGAATATGCGAATGAGAGCATGTGAGGTTGGCATCAAACGGTGTTGCCAGATTGCCAAACCCTTCAAAGGCATCGTATTTCGAGCGTCTCTTCAGCTTCGCTGTTGAAGCTCTTCTGTGAGATGCTGAGTGTGACCGCCGGCTGTGTGTTCCTTTGTGGCTTCTCTTGCTAGCGGCGCTGCTGTCGTGAATCAAGCCCAGCTGCTGCAGAAGCGACGTGTCTGTGACTGAAACGGTGCTCTCGTCCTGAACATGCGACGACAATCCAGAAACGAGATCAGATCGCGACTGTTCAGACATCTGGTCAATGGACAGGTTGTTGGTTGACTGGAGATTGTGATAGATACTTTTCTCGTTGGAAGCGTTTGAGTGGTGGGAATGCATTCTTCGCCGTGAACGATACTTGTTCTTCAGCTGAGATCGAGAGCGTCTTGAATAAATACGGGTTATTTTGTTATTTCCTCTGGGGCTTGTTGGCGAGATAAATGAATGACGAAATTTGAATGAATGATGCAATGACTCAGCATAAGGCGAAGCAGAATGCAACGAAATCTCATCGTCCATAATGGATGCTTCGTTTTCCTCTTCCTGTTTTTCTTCAAGTTCTGAATCAAACAGCTTGTTAGACAGCTCCAATTCCTCGGGAACAAATCTCCACTGCTTCGGGTTCTCGTTGTCTCTGTGATGCAGCACGCTCTCTGCAGACACAATGTGAAGCTTGGTGATGTTGGGAAACACATGGCAGATGGTTCCGCCAAGCGTCTCTGGTGTCTTCATTGAGATAATCTTGATGATGTCGTCCTCAGGCAGCAGGAACAAGCGAGGGAACGCTGTCTGCTTCCTCAAGATGAACGGTCTTATGAGCTCTTTGCATTCAGTGAGCTGCTTGTTGATTGACGGGAGTACATGAGCAATGAACGAGTCTGGAGAGAATGAATGGATGACAATTGGATTGGAAATCATCTTGTCCAGCATCGTGTGCCAATCATCGCGCACTTTCGCAAACAGTCTTGCTTCTGGTTTCAGATTCGCTCCCACATCGTCTGACTTGAACAAATCACGCAGAATCAACCACATCCGCTGAGCAGCCATGAATGTGGAGATGAGAGGCGTGATGATGCTGATCGTGTCAGAGATGAACAGAATGTTGGAGGCAAATGGATCAATGTGCTCAGAATATACCAATGAAGACAGTGTGGACATTGTGTTGTTGGCTGAAGTAATGGCGTTGTTGCAAGAAGCTTCACTGGCGATGTAATTCATCGGGTGCAGTGGTGACTCTTCGTCTTCTCCTTCATCTTCCATCCCCATAGACTCGCTTTCATTTCTGTCTGGGAAATCAAAATCAGCCATAATCACATTCAAAGGCTGCTGTTCGTATTCTTTCTGCTGTCTCCTGTGCAAATATCGCGAATATTGAGAATTCAGATCTTGCTCTGTGAGTGCGTTTCCATTCCCATCCAGAAATGAGATGTTTATTTCTTCATCCCACATCTTCTCAATTCTGATAACCTCTTCTTCAATTTTTGCCTCTCCCAGTGCAGTTGTAATCAGTGTTAGTAATTGTTCATCATATCTCTGCAATTGAGCGTTGATGAGGGTGCCGAGCGTGGGCGTGTGGTAATACTCACCCAGAAGAAGTCCTGTGTCGCTAGTTGTTAGCATCGAGGTGAGTGTTCTGTCGTGTGCAGATAGTGAAGAATGGAATGAGCCTGAAGAAGAGGAAGATGAGGACGATGATGATGAGGCGGAGGAAGAAGAAGATGATGATGATGATGATGACGACGACGATGACGATGACGATGACGATGACGATGACGATGACGATGACGATGACGATGGAGTGGAAATTGAATTATGGAAGAAAGCATTTGTAGCCAAAGAAATCGGATTCGAAACAGCAGACTGTGCCCCAGTAGATGCAGATGATGCTGAACTCAAAACAGCTCCTTGGTTATAAGCTGATACTTCTTTCCTTCTTAATCTTTGCTCCTTCTGCATCATCACAAGGAAATTCGACTTCTTCCTCACCTCGTCCTGAATCTGGCTTATGTTCTGCAGTTCAACCATGTCTGTCAGTATTGCTCTGTTCTGTGTGATTTCAGCCAATTTTTCCCAATGGCGCTTTCTGAATGATTTCTGTGAGATCTTTGCCACATGATGCAGTGGCTCCTTCAGATTGTCGATCTCAGATATCAGAAGCTTCTGGAACTTGTTCATTTTCATTATCTTCTTCGATGGCACTGAAATACGAATAGTCTCAATATCCTTCAGTTTGTGTGTGAAATAGTCCAATCTTTGAAGCGCAGCTGTTGTGTTCTCGTTAGTAAACGGCTGGCTCATCAGCTTCGTCTTCCAGTTGCGGAAGTTGAAGAATGTCGAGTACAAAAGCGAGTTATAGTTCATCTTCTGCATTTCTTTCTCCACTGCTGGGAATTCTGACAGAGGCAGCTTCAAAAGCAGCTCATCGTGGTTGAGATCAGCTATGCATGCAGTCACTTCTTTGAAATGCGACATAACCAACGCCACGTTCTCTGCCTTCATCTCCAAAGAGAGAAGTGAAGAGTCCACACTTTGCACATACGACTTCCTCATCGCCTTGGAATGTGCAACAAGAATCGAAGAACTCATCGACACTCTTTCCTTCGCAATCCTCGCACGCAGTGCAAGCTGCTTCTTCTTCGTGTCGGCTGAGCTGAAGTAGTCTGCAGAGAGCTGGTCAAATGACACTACTTGGTCAACCAGCGATAATAACAGCCGAAGCAATCCTTGTGCTCGATTCGGACTGAATGTGCGGAGCACAGACACAGCTTCACTAACTTCATTCAGACTCACATCCAATTCAGCAGGGGCATCGCAGTAGTTTGAGAATGTGTCAGATAGCCTTGTCAGCTCATCAACAGAGTCGATTGATGATAAAAGTGCATTGGCGCTCATGGATGTTGACATTTTCGTCTGCTGCAGGTAGGATGTGGTGAATGCAGAGAGATCAATTCCCGTCTTTGCAGTCAGAGATAACGTGCGGTAAGTTGAGAGAGCCAAAGAAAAAGATACTCCTTTCCGTTGAGACACCCTCTGAATCAAAGATGTGAATGGCGTTGTGGACTCTGTCACTGTTCCAGACGATTTTTGAGGCATTCGAGAAATGCTCTTCAGCTGAGATGTCAGCCCTTCTTTCACTCTTGTCAGCAAATCCATTGGTGGGAATAGGTATGCATGAGAGATCTGATCCAAGATAGTGCACAGGGTATCAATCCATTTGCCTATTTGTGAGAGTGCAAATGGAAGAATTGTGTTCAATGAGGATAAAACAATTGAATGGTGCACTTTGAATGGAGAAAAGGAAGCAGCAAGCATTTGAACAAGCTGCGGAGGTGGAGGCGCAATCACAGCACGAGACAGAAAGCGCCCGTAATGTTTGTCAGATGACAGATCTTGCTGAACAATATCAGATGTTTGTGCATCAGAATATGCAAATGAATAAGGCTGTGAACGATAATAAGCCGCTGAAGAGGAAGATGCCATTTGTGAGGCAGAGCCAGCAATCTGAGCAGATGATGAGGACAAAGGCGAAGAAGCTGATGTGAGAACATCAAACATAAAAGCATTACTTTGGTTTTCATAAGACTTTGCCGAGTGTTTTGCTACCAGTTCAAGCGCTCTCTCCCACACAGCTAGCCTCTCCAATGATCTCGTGACATAGTTCAGCAGTGTCACATACAGAGACCGTTGGATCTGAGAAGGCTGATAGTGCGGACCATTTACGTTTATGTGATTGAACAGTGTTACAACAGACACAAAATATGACCCACATATCGGGCAGCGATAAGGCTCAGGGTCAGGTTGAAAGAGCTTTGTGGGTGAAATGTCATCTGGTGGAATGACAGGATACAACGCACACAAGTTGTATGGCTCAGGATCGTCCATTGAATCTTCAGGCAGCACCGTCACTGGCATCACGCAATCCTTGCTGGGAAGCGTGATTCCCAGTGTGACTGCGTAAAAGCTTGATTTTGGAGCAATAGGCATTGTCGATTTCCTTTCAGGCAGAGTCATTCTTGAGCTTCTCTTTGAGTTTGTTTGAGTGAAGGCAATAGCATTCCCACAAGAGAGAGATGGAAACGGAGATGTTGACTCGAAATACCGATTAGGTTTGGATGACTTTGTTTGCTTCACATTCAACGAAGGTATGCTGGTTAATTCATCTTTAAAGTCTTTGGAAACATCGTTCAGCTCAACATCATCCATCAGAGACAATTCAAGCCTCAGATTTCGAAATGTGTTGCGTGACGAATTGTTTGTGTAGTGGAGTGTCCACTGTGAAAGCAACTGGCCATCACTCGATGAGACAGATTCGCTGCTTGGGTACAGCATTGTGTGCCCGAAGCGAACGTACCGCGAAGGCAAAGCAAACGTCGGAAGATCCAAGTTCAGCCCCAGCCCATCGACAATGCGGATGATTGCATCGAACACAAACTCTGGTTTTTGGTTGAATATGAAGTCGATGAGTGACAAGCGGTGTGTTATGCACGCTGTCAGATTGTCTGGCTCTGAAACATACGTAGCAGTGATGAACGTCTGTGCAATTAGCGGCTGAGAATCAGACAGAAACACCCAAACAGATGGCACTTTCTTCGAAGACCGAAGAGAATGGATGTAATTGTGTGGAGTCGATGAGCATGCAGAAGGAGTGGTAACTTCCACATTCGCCAAAGAACTCAACGAAGATGAAAACGATAGTGCAACTGAAGTTGGTGTTCTTGGAATATTACTGTCCTCTTCAGCATCGTTGCCCAGTTTTGAGTTCCTCGGCAAATGTTCACTCAGCAAATTCTTCACAGAAGTGCGTGGATTGTGTTTTTGCTTCTCTCTCAATTTCTTAATGTCTCTCATTCTGAAAGGAACAGTCTTTGGAGCCTGGCCCGACGATGACAGATGCATCGACATCGTCTTCACGACCGCAAAGGGTGTTGTTCCAGTCAAAGATTTGAATCTATAAGCTTCATTGATACACATCTGGCGTGTCGGGAGCACCCAGCACGACTTCACATCCTCCTCTGCCCACGCATTGATCTCCCTCACAGCCGCAAACGTCTCCAGAAGCAGTTTGTGCACGCTTTCTCTGAGCTGGCTGATAGACGGGTTCAGCTTGAACACTCCGTCGTGGAAGATCAGGTCGAAGTGCAGCTGGTGGGAGATGTTGCTGTAGATGGGTAGAGCTTGAGATGATTCATTGTTTGGAATAAATGCAGCAGAACTTGCAGATGTGGCTGGGTTCTCTTCATCATTGAAAGCGCCTTCACTACCATCTGATGCCTGCTGTTCGTATGCCTGGTTGATCAGTGCGATAGAATAAGTCTCTGCGTTTGAGAGAAAAGAAGAAAACTGTTTGATTGAAGCCAGCAACGCATGATGGAGCGAAGCTATGTAGATGCTCTGTGCTCTGCCAAGCAGATGCAAAAAGGCGTTTTGCAGTTCAAATAACACAATTGGATCGCCCCAAAAGACAAATGTGTGGGCAGCATCGTTTGAGTGCAGCGAATTTGGGTTGTTGGACAATGAAGTTGACGATGTCAGTGACGGGAAGGTGATTAGCGGTGAAACAGAAGTTGGCGATTGTGCGGAATTAGAAGCAGCATTCGGCTTGTTTATTCCAAAGTGAGACAACTTTGACCCAGAATTGTTCTCATTGTTGTTCAAAACTGAATGAAGCGTCTGCTTTTCCTCAGAATTTGACTGTTCCTTCTGCACATTCAGCGGATCCTGCGGAATATCGTCATTCTCATCGCAGCTGATGATGTCGTCGTCAAATGCCCCTATCCCCGCATTCGCATTCATCTCGTTCAGCGAAATCAGACTGCACAGCTCAATGCCCATCAGCTGGAACGTGTGCAGATGCAGCGCGCCTGTAGAGCCAAACAAAGAGCGAGTGCGAGGATTCTCTGACGTCAACGCTAAATAACCCAACGCTGCCTCGTCAAACAGAATCGCCATGATCGTCCGTATCTGTTTGGAGCAGAACTGGATCTGCTCTTTCGCATGCCTCACATGCCGTAGCTGAAACTCGTGCACATCATCAAGCTTCATCGGCAGCCCTTCTTTGAAGCAGAAGAAGCGGATGCGGCTGACCTGCAGGTAGTGCTGGTCAGCAAAGCGCGCAAAGGCGTTCATCCGCTGTACAAGATTCGCAAAGAACGACAGAAGCTTCATGAAGCGTGCGAGATACGAGTTCGATGGTAAGCGACTCCAGTTGAAGCCAGAACCCAGTTCTTTCAGTTTTGTTTCAATGAAGTTGACGTGGGGTACAAGCAAAGCGATGATGTTTGGGTGCATTGAACGGTAGATTAGTCCACGAAAGAACACAATCTGCGTCAGCTTCTGCACCACAATCAAAGTGGTGTTCGCAAACAAGTGCAGATGCGATATTTTGGGGAAGCCAGCAACTGGAAAATCTCTTGGTTTAACGAATCCGAACTTGATGAGCTTCAGAAACTCCGCGAGAAATGCGTTCTGCTGCACGCTGATGTTGACAAGGACGGTTGAAAGCGAAAGCGCCTGTGCGATGGAAGTGTGGGCAACAGTGGTGGAGAAGTTGCCGGGTGACACGATCACAAAGCGCGGGCCGTGGAACTCTGTGAACTGGGAGGCCTGCAGCGAAGAATCGAACTCAGTGGGGGAATAAACAGAGGAAGAGGAAGAAGAGGAAGAGGATGATGAAGATGAACCTTGAGCATTATCTGCATTGTTTTTACTGTAGTGATCAATAAACCTAAGTAATGGAGTTGATATAAGATCCGCCAAAGCAAATAGAAACTGCTGAGCCCAATGTTTTGTGATGGAGCTTTCATAGTGCATGATACCTGCAACGACGTAGTTATAAAAATACCTCAGATCCGTCAGTGATTGGTTGACTGTTGCCAAAAGCTGAGAAGACCGGGAGCGCTGCAGTGTGTCTGGCTGATTTCCCTCTGTGTTTGTGGGAGGGAGGCTGAAGGAATGCAGAGTGGAGGCATATGTGAGACTGTTGCTGCTCCCGGGTGCGCTGGCGAGTGGAAGCACAGACGACGATGAAGAAGAAGGGACCAACGGAATCTGCATTGACTGCGACATAATAGCACTGTCGCTGTTGTTCAGGTAATGATCATCGTCCATTTTGAAGTGGAACTGCTTCACAGGAACACTCTGGTCAGAATTAGAGTAGAAAAGGAGGTTATGAGCAGTGCGAATAAAGAGCGATGGGTTTGAGAGAGAATAGCGGGACTGGCGAGAGGAGAGGCGGTAGCTGATTAAGTTGGGCACGAAGCGATATGTGAAAAGCTCGCAGACTTCGAGTGTGGGTGGGATGTAGACAGAAGAGAGGTTGGAAGGGGAAAGCAAAGAAGAGCCGGTGGTGGATTCGTTGGTGTTGATTGGGAGGGAAGAGGAAGAGGAGGAAGATGATGATGATGAAGTTGAAGCAGAAGAGTCGGTGTATTGTGAAGGAAAGGGCTGATGATGATGATGGCGAGGGTGATAAGGAACAGAAACTGGGGATGTTGGAGGCACGCTTGATGAACTGGCTGCATTTGGATCTAAAAGAGGAGATAGAAGCATCTGGGTGGAGTATATCTGACTGGAAGCCATGAAATCTTGTGTTGGGAAGGGGAAGTGAGTAAAATAGGTATTTGAAGCATATTGTGAAAGAGTACCAAATTTTTCATTATAAAAAAAGGAGTGAGAATGCAAATAAAAGTAAAAAAAAACAGAAAAAATAGAATCAATATTCAAAATAAACAAATAAATAAATAAATAAGATATGAATGCAATATGTTATTTATAAAAAAGAGATAGAAAAAAAAACAAAAAAAATTAAAAAATATAAATTTAATTAAATACGAAGCATACTTCTTGGATGCATTCCACCTGACAAATACCCACTTGATGGTACCAAATACCCTGACTGCGAAGTCATCGGCTGCTGCTGGTGTGTTGATGGCACTGCATATCCCTTCATCACATCGGCAATATGTTGATAGGGAACCATTTCTGATCCGTCTCCAAGAGATGACTGGGGAAAGGCCCCGATTCCGGTTCCTGCGCCTCTTCCATTGCTTCCTTCTCTTTCTCTTCTTTCTCCGCTTTCTCCGATGCCTCCTCCAACTCCACCATTGCTGCTAAGTGCAATAGAAAACACAGAGCGCGAATGATCCAGCGAATCTGAAGAAGACGATTGAGACTGGTTCGTTATTGATGCAGCAGATGCAGAAGAAGAAGCAGAAGAAGAAGAAGCTGTTGATCCTTTGATTGTGCTTGTTGACTGAGAATGAACCGTCATGGGTGTCAATGGAACAGAAGACTGCTGATTTTCGTCGATGAAACGGGGCGAGCGGTTGTATTCGCCAAATTCTTGTTCTGTTTGGTGGACGGAAGGGAGGAAAGTGGAGTAATCATTGACGATGGTGTAGGCAGGGGTGATGGGGAGAGATGGGATGAAGGTAGAGGCGGAGGAAGAGGAGGTGAAAGAGGAGGAAGAAGAAGACGATGAAGAAGCAGAAGAATTGGGTTCTGTCGATGATGAGGATGAAGCAGCTTTCTGAGAAGAATCATGTTTATTCCGTTGGACAAGAGGAGGAGAAGGAGACCTTCTGGTGCTGAAATCATTGCTGTGAAATGTGCATGAAGCAGCTGGGGGTGAAGAAGGCTCAATGATAACAGAAGATGACGATGATGATGAAGAAGTCAATGAAGAAGAAGAAGATATTGCAGATATGTTCTGTGGAAATTGAGGAGATAACTCGTAACTGCCAGTTGCATCACCTTCTCCTCTTTGTCTGCTGCTAAATAAGCCCAGTTGGCTCTTTTGTGATTTTCCAGCCTCAACATCACTTTCTTCTTGTGCTATTGCAAATGAAGAAGAGGAAGAAGAAGCAGAAGAGGAAGAAGAAGCAGAAGAGGAAGAAGAAGCAGAAGAAGAAGAAGAAGAAGAAGAAGAAGAAACATTCCCAATCCTCCCAATCAGCTCCGAAAACTGCTGAAACGGAGCCTCAGGCAAAACACCACAGACATCTGTTGGACGATACATTTGTATCCCCTTTATTGTCTCTACCAGCGAATCCTTGTTCACTTGCTCAATGTCCTTTCTCCACTCACTGGCGATCCGCTTAGCCGTCTCGATGAAGTAATTCCTGATGATTGGCCGTCCAAGCGGTGCTGATTTGACCAAATTCACCCAAACAGAAGAAAGAGCGATGCATTTCGCGCGGAACTGTGCGGGTGTGGAGTCGATCCAGGCAGCAAATGAAGGAGAATGGAAGATAACCTTGTTGTTCTCGAGATCGAGATTGAGATTGAGAGGCTCGAGAAGTTCGGTTGAAGATGAGGAAGAGGAGGAAGAGGAGGAAGAGGAGGAAGAGGAGGAAGAGGAGGAAGAGGAGGAAGAGGAGGAAGAGGAGGAAGAGGAGGAAGAGGAGGAAGAGGAGGAAGAGGAGGAAGAGGTTGTTGTTGTCGTTATTACTGTTGATGAAGGCAAAAGTAGAGGAGGTGATGGAAAAATAGAAGAAGACGATGATGATGATGATGATGATGATGATGAAGCAAGTGCAACAGAATTCAGCTGATATGTTGGAGTCCCTTCAGGAGCCGGTGAAGAAGAGCTTGTGGTTGACAGATGTGGCGCAATGTTGTCTGTGGATAGCGTCATCGATCCAGTTGTAGAGGCAACAGAGTCAGCTGATGTCGAAGCTCCAGAAGAAGAGGAGGAAGAGGAGGAAGAAGAGGAGGAAGAAGAGGAAGAAGAGGATGGCATAGGAGTTGGACTTGTATTTGTAGCAACAGTAGCAGTCGAAGCCGTTGTGGTGATTGTCAGAGAAGATGATGAAGGGTCGTTCGCTTGTATCATATTCATGTTCATATTCCCATTCATATTCCTCGGCGATGCCTCAGCAGGCGTCTGCAGACTGGGAGTGGACGAGAAAGTGGCTGCGATTGCATTGTCTGTGTTGTTAGAGAGAGAAAAAGCGCTGTTCATCATCATCATTGCTTCGCTTTCGGAGGATTGGGACTCAGCTAGTGAGGTCACACTGATATTTCCATTGGCCATGATGGAGGCGGAGGTGCTTTGAGAAGGAAGATGGAAAGGAGAAGAAGATGATGAAGATGAAGATGATGAAGATGACATCAAAGGAGAAACCAAATTCCGCTGAGAGTTCTGCTCATTATGCTCATTCTGCTTGCTTAAATTCAGCACTGCCTGGTAAGTCTCAATCAACCTCTGGTCCAAATAGTCTATCTGCTGTGTCAGCGCCGTCACATGCTTCAGAAACGCAGCATCGTCAAAACACACAATCAGCTTCAGGAAATTTAACAATCGTGTCAAAAGTGATAAATAAGGCAGCGCAAAATCGCGCACGTTGTCTGCTTTGTGTATGCGGACAGGGCTGAAGGAGCTGAGGGCAGCGAACAGAGAGCGGATGGCAGTGAGGCGGTGCTGGATGCGGGCAGGCACCTCCAAATAGAGCGGGAGCAGCGTCTGGCGGGTGAGGCAGGCAGAAAAGACCTCTTCGCGCTTGGCGCTGCGGCTCCGTTGCTTCTCCAGGCGGGAGAGGGAGAGAGGGTGAGAGGAAGAGGAAGAAGAAGAGGAAGAGGAGGAGGAGGAAGATGAGGAGGAGGAGGATGGAGGAGTGGCAAAAACAGAAGGAGAATAAGGGGAATTCGAATAAGGATAAAAATTGGAGGAAAAAGAAGGGTAAGAAGAGAAGTAATTGTCTGACCCCTGGTTGTGGAAAGAAGAAGGGGAAGAGCCAGAAATAGAAGAAAGATAAAACATGTTGCTTGGCGACGAAAGAGACAAAGTTGAAGAAGACATCGCAGGTGGCAGCACTTTCGCACTTTTTGAACGAAACCGCTTGTGAATATTGACAGCTAGTGGAGATGTGCAGTCAGTTAGTTTGGAGTCCTTTAGGTGATGAGAGGAAAGAGTGCCTTGTTGTGGCTGAGTGTGTGGCTGATGATGCTGTTGAAGATTTTGTTGATGATTCTGTTGATGCTGTTGACTGCTTAGAGGAATTTGTGAAAGCTGTGAAATTTGAGGGTTTTGTGTATTTTGTATGTTTTGCTGATTTTGTTGGTTTTGTTGTTGATATTGCAACTGTTGCTGAGGAGACAACGGAGAATCTTCCATTTCAAACACCTTGTCACTTGCATCCCGGATGCTGTTCTCCTTCGCAGAAGGAAGCGAAGAATGAGAAAACGAGTGGAAAAGATGCTTCAACTTCACGTTCTGTGAGGGGGAGTGGGTGATGGTGAGGGAAGTGGCCTGAGAGTTCGAGCGGGACAGTGAATGCGAATGGGCCTGGGAAGAAGAGCGGAAAGGAGGTGATTGTGACTGAGACTGTGATTGGGATTGTGACTGGGATGAAGTCAAAGAGCGCGCCGAGCGGACGGAATGAGACGATGTGGGCGAGGAAAGCGTCCTGTCACCTTGTTCTACAAAGTGCTCTGTCATATGCTCTGTCATGTGATCTGTTGTGTGTTCGGTGATTTCTGTGATTTCAATATGTTCTGTATGTTCTGTGTGATCGGAAGTTACATTTTCACTAAGTACAGACGATTCTTCGTCTGCGAATATTTCTGATGAGCTTGAGGGAGAGCAGGCTGAAGAAGGCGATGAAAGAAGGCCAGAAAAAGTGAAGTGATGCGGAGACGAGAAAGACGGGGCAGAAGAAGTGGGTTGTGTGGAGATGTAAGGAGTCTGTGAAGAATAGGAGAGAGAAGAGGCAGCAGTGATGCGGTTGCTCAAAGGGCTGGTGGTGGGCGAGGTGGATGTGGATGGAGAAGGGACAGTGGTGGAAGAGGCAGAAGCGCGGAACAAGGGTGAGGAAGAAAGAGAGTAGAACGCAGAAAACTCCTCTTTCCTGCTGTTCTCCTTCAGGAAATCCATAACACCGTCCAAAAATGACAGGGCGCTGTCTATTTCGAGGATTGCATCGAGGGGCGAGACAGACATCAGATCGCCTGCGCAGATGTATTCGCTCTCCTTCTGCCTGTACTGCTCAAAGAGAAGCGACCGGTACGAGCTGCTGGAGGACAGCCTCCGAAACGCCTCTTTGCGCATGTTTTCAGCATCGGCTGCTGTGATGTCGGGGAACGGCTGGTTGATCTGCAGCATCAGCCGCGCCCGCTGAGACGGCTGGCTGTACCGGTCGTTGCAGAACACACTGCCCGCGCCTTCGCCTTCGCCCTGGCTCGGATTGCGGAAGTGGCTGAAACGGCGCTCAGAGACCGTTCCGTTGAAATTCGTGTCTCTTTTCCCAATGTCTACATTGTGCCTGAAGGTCAATACGTAGCCACACGAAAAGATCACAAATTCTGCAAGCGCTCTGGTGAGGTGAAAAGAGGAAAACCCCTTTTCGATAAATCGGAGCATGAATTGTTCTAATCGCTCTTTGTCAAGCAAAAGTGTTCTGATATCAAACAGTTGTGTTGACGTAAGTGCTTCATAGAATTGCATCATTTCTTTGGCCTCTTCGAACTTTGATACTGCTTTCTGATGATGCAAAGTCTCAGAAGCAGAAGATGACGATGCATCATAGCCAGAATTCAAGCGAGGAAGAACGGGCAAAGATGAGTATGTTGATAAAGAAGATACAAATAACTGAGGCTTGGTGGATTTTTGAAAACTTATTGGAGTCGGTTGATCATTGGAGTGAACGTTTTCGAGTTTCATTGTTTTTTCTTCTTCGAGAAGTTGACGTAGCAAATAAAGTCGAACAACCCACCATCCTATTGAGTTATTGATGCCAATCCCTTGGCCATCGTCAACGCTCAAGAGAAACATATGTAATGCTGGTCCAATTTTAAAATACAATTCTTGGCCAAACAAAACATTTGGATTGCATCTGAAAAATGATATAAATGGAGAAAGTGGTCGCACTAATTTTTGAGTGAAAAATGTTGTTATTGAAGAAATATCATCCAATTCTTTATTCCAATCATTTATTTGTTTTGTCGATGATATTATTGAGCATCCTTGTTGCTGAGGTTTTTTGCTGTGATAGTACATTAAAAGCACCTCTGATAGTCGTTTTGAGTGGAAATGATGAAATAATTGATTGTTTATTAGGCATACATTCAAAAAAAAGGAAAATTTTGAAAACTCAATTCTTGCTTGCTTTTTAAAAAACAATTCGCTTGATGGAAAGTCGAGACGAAATATGTATTCTTGAAGAGTTGCAGAAATGACGTTGAAAAGTTGCCGTGCTTTTGTCGGGAAAAACATTAAAATAATAGATGAACGAACTGTAGGTTTCGCTGGGAAATGCCTATTCAAAATAACAAGTTGATTAACAACTTGATTATTATAAGGTTTTGTGCTTGATGATGGAAGCGAACGGGACTGCTTCAAAAATGGTATGAAAACAGAAGGATAGTTTGCATTTAAAAAATCTCTTATTCTTTTGATTTTTTCTTTGTTGCTTACCCAATATCCATTAAAATAAACATAGTTGATAATTTTGCGCACAAAACTATCCATGATTATTTTATGTATAAAATACAAATGGACAATAGAGCAGCTTCAATTAGAAATATAATATTAATTATGGTTAATTATTTAAAAACTTTTTGGCATTTAATGAAAACGGTTTTTGAATTGATAAAAATGATGTGATGCAAAATAGAAAAATCTTTTTTCATGCCCTTAATAAGAAATAGAACAATGTTGGCTCCTTCCAGAAAGGAATCCCTTCTGACAAAAGTTATCATTGTTGTGGCAACTTTATCTTTTGCATATGTTCTGTTTCAAACGTCAAGAACGGCGCGGGATGTTGAGGCATGTAATTATTTATCAAATGATTTCTGAAATTTTATTTTATGGATTAATTCAAAAACAGAATATAGTATCAGAGAGAAATTCTAGTGTGACTTTTTTATTTTGTGTATTTCAGCTTTATTGATGAAAATTTTTATAAGTTTCTTTTTCAAGAGAAGAAATTCTTATTGATTCAACAGTTTTTCGAAAGCACATCACACCTCAAGATCCGGATTCACATGAGTTTCAACCTCTTGATCCGGACGTTCCAGAGCCCGTGATTCAAAAACCAGATATTCCCAAAGACTTTTATGATTCCATTTATGATGCAACAGTCGAAATTAGAGATAAATCCCCTCCAAATAGATGGCCGACTCTTGCTGACAAAGACTTAAATGAAAAAAGAAGAAATGCAATTAAAGAAGAATTCAAATATGCTTGGAATGCATATCAAAAATATTCATGGGGTGGAGATGATCTTCGGCCAATATCTAAAAAAAGTTTTGATTGGCTTTCGAGACAAGCTACAACAATTGTTGATTCAATTTCCACTATGCATATAATGGGCTTAATAAAAGAAATGAAGGACGCTGAAAATTTTGTAGAAACTATGAATATCTATTCAGGAGGATCTCCATCTTTATTTGAAACTTCAATTCGGATCTTAGCTGGACTTATTTCTTCTTATGATCTTACAAATAACACTGTCTATCTCAGAAAAGCAGAGCAAATCGGGGATGCTCTTATATCCGAATTTGAAAAAAATTCCAGATCATCGATCCCATCAAATCACGTCCATTTACAAAAACCATCTGGCAAGCCTGATTTCACTGAACGAAAAAAGAGCATCTTTGAAAAGCAAAAAAGCAGTGGAAAGCCCACTTCCTTTTATATGCCGAGAGCTTCTGAACTTTCAGTTAACAAGACACAGCAAACTTCTTATGGCACAGCCTCACTCGCCGAGTTTGGCCTGTGGTTGGAATTTGTGGCGCTTTCTGACCGAACTGGCGACCCACATTATGCGTTCCATTCGCTCAGAGCGCTGCAAGCGACGCTTGATGCCAGTGGAAGGAACAGAGACAACATCCTGCCGTTGTACATGAATAGGAATGGGGATAACTTTTCAACGAGTTATGTGTCGATTGGAGCAATGGGGGATTCGTTTTTTGAATATCTAATCAAGGAGTCTATATACATGTCTCCCTCACGACTTAACCTCACTTCACTGACAATGAAAGGAGACAAAACCAAAAGAACGGAGGAAGTGGAGGAAGACGAAGAGAAAAGAAATGATGATAAAGAAAATGAAGGAACAAAGAAAAAGAAGCTTGTCACGATTGAAGAGGATGAAGGAGTGGAAATAGCAGAGCACTGGATTGAGCAGATGCTGGCGTTCAACCGCCATCTTTCCTCGAAAAACAAAGACGGGTGGAAGTGGTGGAGAAAAAGCGATGACTATTATCAGTGGGAGCATCTCAGCTGCTTCGTGTCTGGCAACCTGGCGCTTGGAGCTTATTATTTGAATGACTGGAAGATTCCTAATAAAACCAGCACTTCTCAAAGAGAGCAAGATCTGGCTGAGCTTTTTGAGGCTGGTGTGGATCTGGGGGAGACGTGCTATCAAATGTACCACCAGTCGCCGACAGGGCTTGCTGGGGAGTTTGCGAGTATGGACGGGGAAGGAGCGGGAATTGTGAGGAATGGGCAAAACAATCTTAGGCCTGAGGTTGCAGAGTCGCTGTTTTATCTTTGGAGGATCACGGGAGATACAAAGTATCAAGAGAGGAATTGGGAAATATTCAAGGTGTGCTATAAAAGTTGAGAATTTTTATTTTAACAGTTACTGATAAGAAACTAAAATTGGATTGATTTATTGAATTAATTTTATTTTGAGCAAATTTTTCTTCTTCTTCTTCTTCTTTTTTTTTTTTTTTTTTTTTTTTTTTTTTTTTTTTTTTTTTTACTTTTTTTTTTTTTTTTTTTTGAAATTGTCACAATTGCATTTCAAAATATTGACTGTTTATTTCTCTTTTCTTTCTTTCTCTTCTTTTTTTTTTTTTTAATTTTCTTTTCTCTTAAAGGCAATGATGAAGTACAGCAAAATTGAGCCTCATCAAGAAGATGGGCTGATGATACCGTCTGGATACTCTTCGCTGAACGGCGTAGACACCACTTCACCCACACGTGTAGACAGAATGGAGTCGTTTTTCCTGTCAGAGACGCTCAAGTATTTGTATCTCACCTTCACAGAGCCGTCTGAGGTGATGCCGCTGGATCAGTATGTGTTCACAACAGAGGCACATCCACTGGCAAGAAGAAAGTACTTGAAAAGGAAATATTGAATGTTTTTATAGACTCACTTCAAATTATTGCAGATTTTTCTTTTTCTTTTTCAAAGTGAAAATTTGCTGATGTGATTGTTCGTTGATGAAGGTGATTACTTATTCTTTGTGTAATTTGATTTATTCATGTTCATCGATGGACGAACGCGTTGCATAAAATTTTCATTCTAGATGCTTTATGCTTTTTGTTTTGAGTTGAATTATTATCTTTCTTTTTTTTAATAAAACAAAGAAAAGAGGTATATTTTCCTTCTTTTAATTTAAATGTTCAAAATAAAACAAAATGATTTTAAAAAAAAACAAAAAAATTTTATTGATTTCAATTAAGATGAAAGAGTATTGGAAGATGATTCCAATGCTGCAAGCATTGCATTCAAGCATCCAAGTGCTTCTTTCATATAATGGATGCGAAGAGCAAGTGTCGTTTCTTGCTCCTTTTCAGGGAAATTATCTCTTTCTTCATTTGAACTTGCATTCATCACTGATTTTCTCATTGAAGCTGACTGCCTTAAAGAATCCTTTGACTTCAAAAATGAGGTAAATGAAGCACTTCCAGTTCCAAAATTAGTGTTCATTCTTTCTTCTTTTTCTTCTTCTCCTCTCTCATCTCCTCTCATTTCTTTTTTCATTTCTTCAACATCCGCAATAGATCTGTGTGTCTGTTCAAGATAAGGATCCACCGCTTTTTCAAGTAGCGTCTGCGCAGCAAAGAGTGGCTGGTTCGTTTGAATGTAATGCATCCAAAGTGCATCTCCATTCGGACACAAGGGAGAACCCAGGAATGTTCGCAAATAGGGAGATTTAATTGCCATCAGAGTTGTGTTCAAATGCCCGTTGCTGCACAACCACTCAAAGAAGGTGAAATGAAGAACAATGTCAGTTGACAGCAGAATCTGCTTTACTGTTTCACATGAAAGAATAAGCTCTTTATTGAACATCACATCAGAAGACGAGTCAATATCCTCTTTTGCGAAAGATGAATACGATTTGCTTCCTTTTGATTTCCCTTGTTTTAGCATCTTGTTTGTTGACAATGACCATTCCAACGCAAACATCACCCACTCATAACATCCTCTCCTCATCCAGAACGCTTCTTCATCCATTGCTTCGTCTTTATCTTCCTCAGATAGCATCAGATTAGACAAAGATGATGTTTGTTGACTGGTTAATTTGGGGCTTGTAGAATCTCCAGTTGCTATTCGCATTCGTTCATTATACAACATCTTTGTTGATCTTCCTTCGTTTCTTTCTTCTCCCATACCTCTTCCATGGTTGTCTGTTTTATCACTTTCAGCCAATTGATTTTTCTGCACTAAATTCGCTTCAAGCCATCTTCGTGCTCGATTATCTGGGTCATGTGCCTGTGAGTGTGCAACAGCCAAAAATACGCACGCTGAAGGAAATGAAAGCGCACAGAAAAGAGGGCAGAGAATGGACAGTGAAGATGGATCCTTCACGTTTGAATACCAGAGAAATGAGTTCGATTGGGATTTGAGACAGTTGAAAGCAGAAGATGAGTTAGATTGTGGTGAAGTGATAAGATTGATGAGAATGCGAAGCGAAGTGAGTAGAAGTACAGATCTGCCTTGCTTTGTGAGAATGGCTGGTTGTGAAGCCGATGAAAGATCAGACTCACTCTGTGATGGTGGATTGAATATAGAAGGAACAGCAGCTGATGCGACTTTCAGGTCATTTGATGAGTTGGAAGAGAAGCCAGAAGACAAGCCGAATGATGTGCCTTCAGAAGGAAGGAGAGCAGTCAAAGGTGATGATGAATCCATCAATGATGAAGCAGATGTAGCTTCAGCCATTGTGATTTCTTTCAGTTCTTCTTTACCAGACTGGTTAATTGAACTCTTCTGGTTTGAGAAATGATCTGAAATCATTTCATCTATTGTCATAAAGTTTGTTCCTCTGTCAGTTTCATTTCTATCAATTGCTCTACATTCTTCAACACAGAACATTTTGTTGCTGTTGTCTTCGGCATTCCTGGAGATTCCTTCAATAAATCCATCTCTTTCTTCTTTCAATCCTTCAATACTTCTCCCAATCATCTCTTTCTTCTCCACTTTCTTCAATGCACTGAGAGAAGCAAGTGCACAAAAGCGCAGAATCGAATGCAGTTTGTGCAATTTGATGTCTTCTGAAGAAAAGAATGACGGACTGACTGACGTGCATTCATTTGACAGTTGTTCAGCCGAAGCACCTAATCCAATTCCAGATAGATAAAATGGAAGTGTTGGAAGCTTTGAATCAGACTTGGTTGATAAAGATAACGAGCTTGAATTGAATCCCTTGCTTTGGGCTGTTGAAAGCTGAGAGAGTGATGCTCTGTCTATTGAGCTAAGAATCAATGATCGTGCAAGTGACTGGCCTGCTGCAGAAGTTATGAATTGGCTGAATGAAATAGAAACATTGCTATTCTTGCTTTCTTTCGCACTGCCTGACATTTTGGCTAAATCTTTAAACCAGTCAGATGGAATTGATAACACACATTGAGAATTTGTTGACGATTCAATGGAAGATTTTGAGTTTCCAAAGCTTTTTTGTTTAGAAAGAAGAAGCAACAAGCGGAGTGCTTCGTGAGAGCGAATAAGAAGAGAGACCAAAAATGAAGATGAAGCCGTTTCGTTTGCTGATTGACTGTTTGCCTGAGAATCTGAAGCAGCCAGCGAAGAAAGATGATTAATAGACAGTTGGTTCTCTGCAGTGGCAACTTTGCCTTTGAGGAAGAATGATCGAATAGAAGAACTGTCACAGAGGAGTTTAAGTAATGAATATAATGTTTGATCTATCAATTGAAGTACAGAAGTGTCAATGTTCAAGTAAGCAATTACTTTGAGAGGCATATCTGAGTCGCTGGAAGAAGAATTTTTACTCTTTGTTGATGATTCAGAATTTGTTGATTTCTTAGACGATTCACGTTTTTCATTTGACGCAGTTGGTAAGCCTGTGGTGATTGCTTGTGATGATAACTGTTGTCGAAGGAATAATGTGTTGATTGCCACTGATTCATCAATAAGATCTGAGACGTCAGTAAACAACGAGTGGAAAAAGCTTGCGGATGTAGCTGTGGTTCCCACTTGTGCATTCGAAAATTCACGTAAATCTTCATCAGCTGAAGAAGAGCTTCTGAATGAGCTGAACGGACTTCCAAATGGAGACGAAGAAGAAGGAGACGAAGACAGGCTTAGCAGAGGCAGCAGTTGAGAAGAGGCAGCAGACGAGAACAGAGTTGATGGGGGAAATCGGCTCCGCTGCTGGGCGGATGCAGCAAGTGAAGAGAATCGAGTGAGCATTTGCGAGGGAAGCGAATAAATTGGCGTTTCTGAAATGAGTGAGGAGGCAAATGAAGTGCCGGCTAAGCTGTATGGAGAAATCTGCTGTGGCTGAGGTTGAGGTCGGGGCTTGCGACTGAAGGATTTCTGAGTCAGCAATGAGGGAAGGCGATTTGAAGGAGAATGCAGTTGTGTTGCATTGTTCTGGGGAAGAGATGGGAATAAGGTTGAGGAAGACGATGAAGAAGAAGAAGAAGCTGATGCGGATGCTGAGGCTGAGGCTGATGCAGAAGCTGACTGTTGTTCAGATTGCATAGATGGTTGATAAGACAGTAAGTTAAACAAACTTTGGCTGTTTGGATCCACTTTGCTTGAAGAAGATTCATTCATTGAGTCATTTTGAAGAACTGTGGGTTTTTGATCATCATTCTGGTCAGTTTGTTCTTCTGCACTTTCAATCAATGCAAGAATTGGACGAAGAGACGTTTGTGCATCATTAGCTGCATATGAATTCTCTCTGGACGCGCGCAACATTTTCTGTTTTTTCTCTTCGGCTGATCTCCAGAGAAAGCTGCTTGTTTTGCCTGATTCTGAATAACGTGAACGGTCATCCAGATCAGAAAAGCTCCTCTTTCTCTTCTTCATCAATGAATTGTCTTTGTTTGAAGAAGAAGACATTTTCATGTCGTCCTCAAATTCAAAATTGTTTCTTCTTTTATTTTCTGTGGAATTGGAATTAGATGATTTTGGATATTCTTCATCGTATTTATTGTGATAAGTTTTGTCAGTTGTTAAATAATCTTCTGCAAAAAAATCAGAATATTCATCTGCATCTTCATCACTCACTTCTTCCTCTCTATCCCCTAATCCAATATATGACTTAATATTGTCCCACCAGCTTTTCCCTTTAGATTCCCTTTTTGAATTAGTCTTTTTCTTCATCTTCCTTTTGTTCTGTGCAGTTGAGTATCTTCCATTTAGCTTGGTAGCATTCGAATATCCAGGCAAATATCCTTCTCCCTTTAGCACTTTCCCTTCAAGCATTGCTCTTTCATATCTCAATCTTTCATCTTCCTCATCTTCTTCTTCCTCTTCACTGCCCGTGGAACCTCTTTGAATTGAATTCAAAATGTTTCCCATGTCTTTCAATGCAGATTCGCTGAAGCTATCACCATTCCGCTTTTCACTCTTCCCATCAAATCTTCCGCTTCCTCTTCTATTTTTCCCCTTTCTATCATTGTGCAACAAGTTATTCTCAATCTTTTTCCTTCTGTTTGTATCAGCCTGTTTGTTGCTCTGCAGCTTCTGCTTCATCAGAATGTGTGACATCTTCAGCATTCTTGTCCTCTCCTTCAGCTCCCTCTGCCTCCGCTGCATAATCGCATCAACGATTTCCCCTTTCCATAACAACGCATTCTGCTCTCTATCTCTCTGTCTTTGCTTCTGCTTCTTCTTCTTCTCCATCTTGCTCGTTTCCTCCTCACTCATACTTTTGCCTCCTCTCTTTGACTTCCCATCAATCTTTTCTACAGTGAAAAGAGGGCTGTTCCATATTGGAGCAAGTGTTCTAGCAATGAACAGGAACAAGGCATTGTGAGCCGCTGTGAATGTTGATTGAAGCAGTTTATCATTTGCCTGTGCCTCAGAATTCTTCAAGTTCATATCTCTTTCTTTATCAGCTCGTTTTTTGCGTTTCATTTCATTCTTGTCGAATGCATCATTTTGTGCAGAAGACAAGAAAGAATCAAGAGCATAAAGAAGATGTGATGAAAGGGGTTCAGCAGGTGATGATCCTAATACAACAAAGGCGCGAATGGCCGAGGCAAACAGAGTGGGTGTGTGTGGAACAGAAGGGACAGGAAAGTTGTTGAAATAGAGCTGCGAATGAGAAGAGGTGAAAGGCGAAATTGTTTGTGGTGATATGTTTGAGAGAGAGGATGAAGAAGATGATGACAATGGGAACAAACTATCTGTTGCCTTTTGCACATTCATGTTTGTTGCCAGAACCAGCAAATAAAAGCATGTTTCGTCATTTCCCACATTTTGTGCGAATCTTCTCAGATTGTCCAGTGAAAAGGCGAGAGAAGAGGCAGAGCCAGCGGAATGCACAGGAGAAAGAGAGAAGTCAGAGAGAGTCTGAGGAGAAAAGCTGGTAGAAGAAGAAGAAGAATAGGAAGAAAGAGGAGGAGCAGTGACAGTGAAAGGTGTGGCATCTATGCTCTGGGAAGCTGGTGAAGTGAATGGATATCCTTGTGATAGAAGGCCTGATGGGTTGATGCCATATGAAGAAGAAGAAGAGGAAGAGGAAGAAGACGAGGAGGAATAAGAAAAGGATGCAAATGGGAGAGAAGGGCCGAGAATTGTGGTGGAGAGAGAATTGATGGGGGAAGGCAATGCAGCAGAAGACAAAGAAGGAGATGATGATGATGATGATGATGAAAATCCGCTTATACCGCCCTGTGATAGGAGCATAGCCAGATGATGCAGAAGTGATGACTGATAGAAAAGATGGATGCCATCTGACACAGCAACAGCGATGAGAGGAGAAGAAGGGGTGAAAAATGGATGGAGGTGTGGATGTTGTGGTGTGTGGGAAATAGAATATGAAGGAGTCAGCTGGCACTGAATTTCAGTGGGCAATGAAGCAAATGAAGAAAACGATGAAGAGGGAGAAAGAGATGATTGAGATGGCTGTGGAGGGAAGCAATTGTTAATCATTGCATCGTATAAAGATCTAACAGAAGGCCAAGAAGCATTCGATGTTGAATATGAAGTTATCTTTTGTGAGTCAACAAACGAACTCCTCTCTATTCCTGACTGCTGTGTTGAAGCTCTATACGCTTTTGTTGGATATCTTTCTCGTGAAATGCTTCGATATTCATCTTCTCCTTCTTTATCTTTATCTTTTTCCTCTTTTCCTTCTTTTCCTCTTTTCCTCTTGTTTCGCTTTCCATTCGCACTATCTTCCAAGCCAGGGACAGTCAGCCAAGGCAGCTGAGAGAAATATGAAATGAGTGGATTTGAAGGCAGAATAGTCGATGAGGAGGAGGAAGAAGAAGAAGAAGATGAAGAAGAAGAAAGGATTGATTGTGAATGTGCAAAAGTTGAGAAATAGAGCGAAAGCAGGAGTTGCTGCGGGATCTCACACGCAGCAAGCACTGGTGAGTTCATTTTGACAGAAAAAGAGTTTTCGGAAAGAGTAGATGGAGCGCTGAAAGCTGAAAGATAGATGTTTTGGAGAGATGGAGATTGAAAAGAGGAAGAAGAAGAGGGAAAAGAAGAAGAAGAAGAAGAAGAAGAAGGCATTCCTCCAAAGGGAGAATAACATGGCAAAGTGAAAGGGTGATTGTGGAGTTGGGTTGATGTGAGGATGAGTGTGTCTGATGAGTCATTTGCATTCCTGTTGACCAGAAGTGAATACGAGGAAGTGACAAGAGAGCGAGTGATGGATGAGAAATGAGAGAATGTGGAAGGTCTCCTCTGTTGTGGCATTAATCCAGTGACATTCTCAGAAAGAGAAGAAGAAGAAGAAGAAGAATTGTATGTTAGAAATGAAAGTGAAGTGGGCTGTCTTGTTTGTGGAGACATCAAAGGCGATGAAAGAGGCACATGAGGAGACGAGAGGGGTGATTGTGCAGGCTGGTTTGTCAACTCTGAAGGGGAAGAAGCTGACAAAGAAGATGATCCAGTGAAAAAAGAAGGAGGAGGAATAAATGAATACACCGTTAGCGATGAATGTTTCTTCTTCCACTGATCCATATGTGGTGATGAAGTGTTATCCTTCTTGTCCGTTGCAAAGAAATCGTCTTCTCCTTCTCTCACATTCATTTTCTTCTCATTGCTTTTAGCTTGTTCTCTCACAAATTTCATCACCGCTGCCTTTCCTGCCTCTCTGGCAGCTTTCCTTTCCTCTGCCACTTCTTCAAACGAATGAGAAGAAAAATAGATGCGACATCCATTTGCACACACTGCACATAAGCAAATCGTTGCAGACTCCATCGGAGATACAGAATGAATAGAAACAGGCACAAAGCAATCGCCGTCGCGGAAAAGCAAGCGGAGATCAGTCCAGGAGATAGAAGAAGAAAGCAATGGCGATGATGATGGTGATGGAGATGACGGCGATGGAGGAAGAGACTGAGAAGCGAAATTTGGGAGTAGTGATTGTGGAGGTGTGGTTAATGCATGTTCAATAAGCACTTCTGGTTGAATGTTCAGTTGATTCTGCGCTTGATTGTCTGGTTGATATGCCTGTGGAGTCAAAAGTCGGCTCACAGGAAACGACTGCTGGAATGGAGATCTTGTTGGGGTTGTGCTAATCGGTGACTGTGCTGTGTATCTATCTTTCTCTCCTCTGTTGGCTCTTTCGTTCCATTCATCCATTGCCCGGGGATCAGTGTAATCGTTTGATCTCTTTGAAGACATTCTTTTATATCTGCTTGTTCCCAAGTTAATCTCCCTTTCAACATCTCTCTTAAACATATGCAGATATCGCTTCATTTGATCTGCTATATCCTTTGTAGTAATTGTAGTTATGTGTCTCAATTCTGTTTTCATTTCTTTGCTTGAAGATGATGACAGGTCAGGCGACTGTTCTGTGACAATCAATGGAGTCAATGACTGCACATACAGCGAAAACAGCGATAATGAGCCAGAAGCTGAAAGTGCAAACAAAAGTCCTCTGAATGAATCGATGATGATGCTTTGGATTCTGTCTGCTTGCGCAGAAGAGGAAGAAGAAGAAAAGGGATGGAGCAAAGATGGAATAAAAGAAGATGATGTAGACGATATGATATGCGCAGAAGAAATAAATCTACAATGTTTTGAAAACCTAATTTCAAAATTAAAAACAAAAAAATGATAAATGTGAATGAAGATCAATTTGAATGAAGAAAAAAAGTTGTTAACGAAAGCATATTCATGAATGAAATGTAAATAAATAAATTATAAAATACCATCCTTCTTTCGATTTGTAATCCAATTCTTCAATTGCACCGTCTGAAAAACCAAAAAAGAGCCGACCATTCGGATGGTGAGCACAGCATGTAATCTTTCGAGAAGTTTGAAGTTTCACGTGCATATTTGCTGGAAATGTTTTCATTTGACATACATGCAAAATAGAAATATATGCATTGGTTAAATATTAAAAAAGTGAAAAGGGAAAAAAATAAATAATTAATCTCTTGCTGCTTTTGAATTGCCAAACTAGGTATTATCTGAATATCGTCTTTTTCATTAAATGAAATTCCAAAAAGTTTCAGTTCTGTTTGTGAGCCCAAAACAAGCACGTATCTGAACAGAAATTCGGCATTGAAATTAAAGAATATTGTTAATTCAAAATCATGTTTAAATATCAATACTTTATTGCATCGATAAAAACACGTCGTTTAGGTGTTGCAATATGACAAATCTCCAATGATGGAAAGTTGCTGTCAAACACGCATAAATCTCTCCTAAGTTTGCACCATCAAATTTTAGAAATTAAATTTAACATCCAAAAAAGAATAAATAATTGTATAAACTGCTTCACATAATTCCAAAGAAGCAAATGTCTTCCAGAAATAGTCCATATTCGATTAATTTCTGGAAAGAATCCAATCTTTGTGTTTGAAGCTAAAAGAAATTTAATTCGTTAAGAAATTTTCAAAATAAAATACAAACAAGAATTATATATTTTGAATGCTTCTGGAAAAGAAATAAAATGATGTTGCGAAAACAATGGCTTCAATAAAACATTTTATATCAAATAATATTGGAGATATCAAAAATTAAATTAATTAGAAAAGTACATTTCAATATATATCAAAACAAACATTTGTGTTTGATGTAACATGAGTAACATATGGAAGCTGTGTTAATGCAATGTCCTGTAGTTTTTGTTCCGATTCTATCAATTTATCAACCGTATTAACTACATTCCATTGAGAAACAGCCATTAGATCAAATAAAAGCAGATCTTATCCATATTTCGGAACAATTAGATTTTTTTTGGATATCCAGATATATCTTTTTTGTTTGTGATAACGTTTAACAGGAATGTTTTTTGATAATCTAATTTCATATGAAAACATTTTTCACTGCATGTGAATCCATCTCCTGTCAATAAGTCATTGAATAAAATGTGTTCAATTATCTTCTCTTTTTTTTAACAAAAAATAGACCTTCATAAAATTTTTTCAAACAATAAATGCGTGAATCTCTCGATTAGATTTTTTCGGTTACGCCACATAGCAAAGAAGTGGAAATGACGAATGGAAAAAAATATAATAAATAAAGATAACAAAAAACACTAGAAAAATTAATTCAAAACAACTCGCACATCAATGACAACAAACAACGCTGCATCAAATGTTGTGAGGAAGGAAGAAATGAAATTCAAAACTTTAGCTTTTCCATAAACATTGATCTCTACTATGTTCTTTGAAATGGTTTTCAATGTCTTCTTTTATAATAATCTTGAAAAAAATTAAAATTCGTTGTAATTGTGAAAAAAAGAAGTCCAAGCAGTAAAGAAGAGATACGGAAAATTCGCTCTTAAAGTAAATATTCGTCTTTCCTTTCTTCAAAATCCTCATTATCATTATTTGTATCTTTCAACGTATTTTCAAAACATTTACCTAGAACCTCCTCGTGAAGGTAGTTTATCCCACTCCTTATCAACTGCTGATGTTGGAGGCATAAAGGCACCTCCACTACCGCTTACAAGTGTACCACTTGCATATCCAGGGGACGCGGATGAAGCATAGCCAGATGGAACTGCTGAAGAATAATATTCTGGTGGAGGTGAAGATGAAAGAGCCTGGGATGCTGGAGTTGCTGATGAAGTTGCAGAGGGTTGCGGTGCTCCAACATTGGACACTGTTTGATATGTCATTGGATGGTATCCATAAAGACCTAAAGCCTGAAGTCTCTCTTCATCGCTAACTGGTGTAGTGTCTAAAATTGAAAGCGTTGGTAATCTTGAGATCACATAATAGCTAAAAGCAGTTGATAAATGAATTTATATTCAGATATATTTGTGAATTCGGAATAAATAAAAATTTTAATTTTAAACGTTCAATGAAAATGAATTTTAACAATTTATAAAAACAAACCGGTAATCTTGGTATTCCTGTGGTGAGCGATGAAAAAAATAATTTGGGCATGCCTCATTAGAAAGCATACTCAAAAATCTCAGACTTGGCATATTCGTCCGCTTAAAAGTGCAAGACAAGAAAATATCAAAATAAACATAGCATCAAAGCATTGAATGTGTTCATTAAAGTAATAAATAAAAAAGCTTTTGACAAAAAATTACATACCACTTTTTCAATAAAAAGTGAAAGATTAGCGATTTTGTTCTTGTTAACAGAAAGTGTATGAAGTTTAGGAAGGTAAGGAAAGCTGACATATGATGTGAGAATATTTCCATCAAGCACAAGAGATTCAAGTTTTTCAAATCCTGCAATTGGGCCAAGGCTTTTATCTGTAAGTTTGTTATATGACAAATCCAAATGCACCAATTTTGAGCCGTAAGTTTGGAGCAACGAAGGATTAATAGAATCGATATCTTTATAAGCAAGTGTTAGATAATTGTCCATGACGTGATAAAATTAAAGAAAGAAGATAGTATGGTAGATCGGACTGCCATTATAAGATGTTTTCAGATAGATAATTCTATACTGATAATTTAATATTCTTAATCTCTTTTCAAATTATGCATATTATTGAGTGAATTTATTTTTTGTCAATATTAAAATTCTATTTAGTTCTTCTTGACGAATGTTTTTTTTTTTTATATATAATGATAAATGAAATAAAAAAAAAAACAGAAATAAAAATACAATTTTTTTATTTTTTGAAATGAAAATTCAAAAAGAATAATGAAAATGAATGAAAAATCATAATTCAAAATGAAGAAAATTTTTTCTTGTTATTTATATTTTTGTTTCTTTTTCTTTTTTTGATGAAGTCGAAAATTGAATATGCAGAAAAAATAAAGAATAGTGATGTGTTTTCTTTGTTCTAAAATTTAACAATGAGAAACAAAATTTACACGGAAGAAACTATATTATTTGTTTTTAAAAACTTTTGAATAGGAAATTTTGATATTTTCGAATTTTTTTCTTTTTTTGTTTTGCAAAAATGTTCTGGACTTATTTCATGTGAGAAAAATTAATAATCACCAAAAAAATCGTTTTCATTTTCATTTTCGTACAAATTTATAATATGTGGGGGAAAATTCGGACTTTCAAGCTTTTTAAGCACAAAGCATGAAAAAATTGTTTCCTCATAACTTTTGATCGCTTTCTCAGACTTCAAAATAATTTTGATTTTCATATCCTGAAATAAGCATAGTTGAAATTGAAACATAAAATTTTTAATCATTTCACGAATGTCAAAAAATGGACCCGTTTTTATTGTGTTTTATGACCTCAAATGGGTAATTCTTTTTGAAAAGTCGCAAATGTTTAATTTTCATTTAAATCAAAAATTTCATATTTTGCTCAAATATATGTTTTCACTCACGAATCTTCTTAAGAATCTTTGAAATAACATTATCCAGAAATAGATTCCATTTTAGTGAAGTTTTGTGAATGTTAACATAAATTTGAGCAATACATGAAAATTATGATTAATTTGGAAACTCAACATTTGCGACTTTTCAAAAATAATTATCCATTTTTAAAATTTGGGTGATAATTTTTGAAATCATATTTTTTCTTTCAAAAATTTCGGTGCAAAAATATTTCTTGAAAATCAATAAAAAAAATTGAAAAGTGAAAAGGCTTATTGAATGTGTTTTTATCTTTGATTCTAATCAACCATTTGTTTTGAACAACAATTATCATGCTTTTTCTCTTTTGAATTAAAATTTTCTTTCAAAACCTAACAATCTTTGAAAAATCAACAACGCGAAAAAAGATATGATTTCAAAAATTACCACCCATTTATATTTCTGTTAACCCTAACCATCAAATCATTTCACAAAACCCAAATCCAACGTTTTGGTTTTTTTGATCATGCTTTATTTGTTTAAACCCTAAAATCTTATAAATTTCTTCACACCAAACTCAAAAGATATTTTGATTCAGTGAACAGATCACATGAAACCGTGATCTATTGCATTTGCCAACTCAAATAAAATTTTCAATTACAGTTTGTGCAAAAAATACCGGACATCGCAAAAAATACCGGATTAGATCGATTTCACAATAACTGCTAAGGAATAATTCTGATAATTTTTCTCAAAATATATCTCTTCAATACAAACTCAATTGATAAACGATACTTTCAAAACAGCTTCATTTGTGCTCAGAAAAGAATAATTTTTGAAATTTCTGAGAAACTCAAAATCCTATTTCTCCGAGATTTCGATATATCTTTTTTCTGAGCTCAAACGAAGCTGTCCTGAAAGTCTTGTATGTCACACGAGTTTGTATTGATGAGATGTATTTTGAGGGAAATTTAACAGAATTTTTCTTCTTGCTGTTATTGAGATATCGATCTTGTCCGGTATTTTTTGCACAAACTGTAACATATTTTTCTTTTTGGGAAAAGTTTTAACATTGTTTTTTTTTTCATAATCAAAATATTTACAAAAATAACATTATTCTTTTAAAAAATTTCATGATCACACACAGAATATAACAATATTATACGTTGAAGACAATTACCAACTTTTATTGAAAAAATTAAAAGTTATTGGAAAAGTGATTATTTTATAAAGGTTCAGTAATGATCTATTTTTTTACTAATATGAGCTGTATTCCGTATTCATATTGAAAATTCGATCACCCAATTGCATTCCACATGGAATCGCCTATAATTTTTAAGTTCAGTTTTGAATTTAACATAATTCTTGTTTTGTTATTCAATTTCAAAAACATTCTATTACACATTTTAGTTACTTGTGGAGATGTTTCAGTTGGAAAATCGTGTTTGGTTCAGCAATATTTGGAAAATACATTTCGTCAATTTCATGACGTTACTCTTGGAGTTGAATTTGGAATGAAAACAATTGTAATGGACAAAAGGCCAATAAAACTTCATATTTGGGATACTGCAGGATTGGAAGTGTTTAGATCGGTGACCCGTCAGTACTATAGAAATGCTCAAGGGGCATTGCTTGTGTATGATGTAACGAGGCGTGAAACTTTTGAGCATCTTGATGAATGGGTTAAAGATATCAGGGAATATGCAGACCCTGAAATTGTGATAATGCTCGTAGCTAATAAATGCGATTTGTCAAAACGTGAAGTTAGAAAGGATGAAGGTGAATCATTTGCACAAGGTTTGAGCTCACTTACAAATGGCTCCTGAATGTATTTTTTGATATTTTTTTAGCTCATGGACTCCACTTTCACGAAACATCTGCAAAAACAGGAGCAAACGTTGAAAAATCATTTTTATCACTTATGAAGGCAATATCCGTAAAAAATGATGCAATGAGAAATACCGTTTGATGAGATATTTCAATTTGAACTGTTTTCAATATTTCTAATTGTTAACACGGAAATCTTTCATTTTATATTCAGACCGAAATGTCTATCGCTACAGTACCTATTGTCACACAATCAAATCGTTCGCTTCCAGTCATAAAGCCAACCAAAGCTGAAATTCTCAATACAGTGGACACTGATGATAAAAGCTGTTGTAGTTGAAAATGAAAAAGAACTTTTCAACTTATATTTTTGATTTTTTCAGTATTATTTTGTTACCAACATATTATATATTTATTTAATAATAAGTCACTTTTCAACACTTCACTCACTTCATTCACCCTTTATTTTTCTTTTATCGTTTAAATAATTTCTTTTTGCACTCGATACTGCGCCAGGCAACAACATGTCGTTTGAATAAAAATTTCAATGCAAATGATAAAATATTTTTGGTACAATAATTCAATTTTAGGAAGACTGTGTATCGAGGACGAGTTGACACATCGGCTCCAAGTCCATTTTATGTTCCTAATTCTCCAAAGAAAACTCCAAAATCTTCTCGTTTGTTAATAGCCTTTTGATTTTTTAAATGAATTATTATATATCATTTTTCAAAAGGACTTCTCTCAAAAACTCTTGATTGGATTGATCACGATCTTGATGCAAGGTCTTTCATGGAGCCATTTGAAAAGGAAAAAAAGCAAAATATAGAACCACCTCCCCCATTTTCTCCGTTTCTTCCTCGATCCACTTCTAAGAAAAAAACCGCATCATCGCCAAAAAGAAAGATGAAAAAAACAAAGAGATTTGCAACATCTTCAAACCATAAAATAAGAATTGAAGAGGAATATCTTCCTCAAAACACATCATATTTCCACACCCTTTCCACTCCGAAATCGGACTCATTCTTTTTAAAAAGTCCTTATCAAACAAGAGTGGAGACCATGGAAAACACATTACCTGATTCTGGCCTTCCTGCCGTTTCTCCAGCAATAACAAATCCAATTTCAACTAGATCGCCAGGGCGATTCCCTTCCATGGCAGCGACGACATCTTCTACTTCTTTTAACTATTCAACTCCTTCAAATTTCAAGACATATGCAAAAAGAACTGTTCCTTCGATGTATGAAACCGATTTTTCCAAGCCAATTCTCCCCAAGGATGTGACACTAAATCCATTTTCGTTCACATCCAAACCGTTAACATCACCGCTGCCAGATTCTAACGTAATGCTTCCAGAGAATCTATCAAACATTTCATATGAACAAACATGCAGTACACCATTTAGAGAACATCAACAAAAAGTTCGTGTTGAAACTCCAAGAGCTGTTACTCCCCCGCCTTCTCCTTTGGTGCAAACATTTTATTCACCCAAGCATTTTCATTTGACATATACACCATCTCGCCACGAGCAAAGAAGCAATAAATCAGAGCAAAATATTGATGATAAAGAAATAAGAGAAAGTGATCAAGCATTATCACCAAGACAGGTGCAAGATGGTATTCAAGCAAAATTACAGCCTCTAAAGCATACATTAATTGAACGTAAAACATTCGCAACACCTCAACGCGAAGAAGAAAAATCTCAGAGGAGTATATACGCGGCAACTTCAAAAGAAGGGAATTCACGCTTTTCTGAAGATGAAGTCTCGCAATCTTCTTATTCTTCACCTGATTCTGAGCGAAACTCAACTCATATGCATCAAACTCATCATCGCCACTATCAACAGCCTTCAAACAACAGTCGCACCAGACACAACAGTCACCATGAAACTTTTTCTCGTTCAAATGGAAGCAAGCCATATGGCCGCACACATCATCACCATCAGCAGAGAATTGACACAGACGAAAATTCAACTTATCGACGTGAACATCATCATCACCATCACCATGATTCCACATCACACAATTACTCTCCTTATTCTACTCACAAGAATTCACCACGAGCTCAGAATGTTAGCCCGAATAGAATCAAGAGAAATGAACGCATTTATAAAGATCAGTATGGTGATAGCTTTCACGAACAATCATCTGAAATGGAAAGAGAAAGAGAAAGGGATAGAGATAGAAAAAGGGAACGGGAACGGGAACGGGAAAGGGAAAGGGAAAGGGAAAGGGAAAGGGAAAGAGAAAAGGAAAGAGATAGAGATAGAAAAAGGGAAAGGGAAAGGGAAAGAGAAAATGAGAGGCGGAGAGACAGAAAAAGAGAAAGCGATTATTATGAAGAAGAATCTTCTGAGCACAGCAATTCTGAGGAACTTTTGGACACTCTTCGTCAAACACGTCCTGTTACTGCTTCTGTAATTGAGCATCAATTGACATACTCCCAAGCAAAGAATAGAGAAAAACACAATGAACGACTCAACTATTCAAAAACATCAAGAGATGGAGAAATGAAGAGGAGTACAAGAAAAAGTTTAATAGAAGACGAATCACGTTATCAAGAAGGAGAAAGTGCGAGTCGAAAAGCTTCAAGATCTGATCAGAGAATGACTGGAACGAATCCTCGTCAGCATCACCATCATCATTCACATTCTCGTCCTCAAACCTCTTTTATTGGAAGTTCTCGTACGTCGCCTTTGCCTCCTCAGTCGCTTGCTGCTTCAGTCACATCGCATCATCCTCTTTTTTCTTCTCCGAAAACTGGACCAGTATCGTTTCCTTCTTCTCCTTCTCCTTCTTCAACTCCTTCTTCAAGTCCTTTCTTCAACGAATCAAAAAAAGCGCAACAAGCTTATTCTCCAAAGCAATCAAACATTTTACAATCACAGCCTAGCAACTATGAGAAAACAGTTTCATTTACACCTCAACAAAAGCTAAGCTCAACATATGCTTCATCTTCTTCATCTCCTTCAGTGATTGCACAATATTCTCCAAGAACTATTGCATCTTTTTCAAAACCTTTTTCTCATTCTCCTTCTTCTTCCTCACGTTCACGTGATATTTCTTCAGATATTGGCTCTCAACCATCAGTCTTTTCCACTTCTAATACTCATCCCTCATTTTCTTCATCCACTTCTCCAAATCCGGAAGAAGCTCACTCGACTTTTTCATCTCCATCAGCTGTTGCAGTTTTGAACCAACTTTTTGAGACCATTTTGCCTGAAAGCGGACATCGAAGTGCTAATTTCGACTCTTCTTCTAATTCAAAACATGTTGCAACTTCTCCTTCTCATGTTTCACAATCTTCTTCACCTTCATCGTCTTCCTCGTACTCTTATACATCTTCGCAGCATTCAACAACACCATCTAAACCAAAACTGAAATCAACTGCTTCGCTTCTTTCCTCTCTTTTCCCTTCAACTTTATCAGCTGAATCATCTTTCGCTTCCAACTCTCCTTATTCATCCAAACATTCATCTTTTTCACCACGTAATGATCATTCCACATCACTTGCTCTTGAATCAATACCAGTTGCTTCATCCCTTCTTTCACCACCAGCTCCACTGAATCACCTCCACACTTCTTATTTGTCGACTTCTGGATCTTCTCTTCTATCATCATCTGAAGAATTATGATTATTCAACACTAAAAAGCATGTTTTTCACTTCTTTTTTTAAGTAATTGCCTTTTTTGAATTTTTTATATGCACTATAACATGTAAATGATTTTCTTTTAGAGCTTTGAGCTTTTATACTTGATTGAAAGAAAACGTGATCTATCATTATTATAATATCCTCTTCACTTTTTATGAAGAAATATCATTTTTAACACCTGAAAAAGAAAACCTTATTCTGCTCTTTCTGTTTCAATATTTTTTGATTGAATTCATTAACAATCATTTCAAAATGAAGATTAAATAAGACGTTCAAACAATCCGACAATTTCTAATCAAAATAAAACACACATAAAAATGACAAAATTTTCAACTCTACAAAAGAAATTTGTGCTCGCAAACGCACATTAAAAAAAAAAATAAAAAAGAAAAGAAAATTGGAAGAAAAATGAAAAAGCGAAAAACCAAAACCTTATCTTCTAAATTCATTTTTTAATAATCATTTGATCATTAAATGGCTGTTCATCAGACTTATCTCCAGCATTTAATGCTTGCTCTGTAAGTTTGAAGGCATCGTTCCATGAAAGAGGAGGTAGAGGAGAAGTGGATAAGGGAGGCATAAATTGCGTTTGTTGCTCAGGAGTTTGACAAATTGACTGATATACTTCTCCATCTTCTGCATATGAGAGTTGAGTGGTGTTAGAAAGTGCCAATGAAGATGGAAACGGAGTGAAAGGCTTTGGTTCCTTCTGTTGCTGCTGAATACTTTCAACTTTTTCGATTTCTTTCTCTTGTTCTTTCTCATTCCGCTTCTCTTTCTCACTATCATTTTTGCTTCCGTTATCAAAAGACGACTGACTGGAACTCAGTTCAGGTTCTGTTTCTGGGGGTGCTTGCTGAGTTGATCTGCGAAAAATTGATGCTACAGCATCTGCTAAAGATGAAAAGAAAGTTCGGTTTGGGGATAAAACAGATGTATTTTGTTGAGTTTCAACTGATTCTTTCAGTTTTGCTATTTTTTGCTTGGGAGAACCAATTGATGTATTTGATGTTTCAAGTGAATCTGCTTTTTCTGTTCCGGACATATGCACTTGAGGAGAAAACATTTCGATATCTTTTAAAAACAATTCATTATCTTTCCTTTTTTTGTTGATTTCCTTTTTCTCTAATCTCTTTTTCTTTTCATTGTCAAGCATCATCCTTCTTGTTTCTTCGTCAGCTGTTGCAAGATCAATAATCACATTCCCTTCCAAAATAAACTGCGCTTCCTCTAAATGCTCTGTCACTTTTTCCTCGTCGACAGCACACAGCAAGATGCTGTTGATGTTTCTTACCATTCCCACAGCGCTTGAAAGATCCGCCAGCAAATGAACTCTTTTTGGGTCACTCATATAGTAAGAATTAGAGGAATATAAATATGTGTTGATAAATGAAAGTGTTGATACAAGACGACGCGGATTCGAACGGAGGAAAGCAAACAGCAGAAGAGGCAGGAACTCATCCATCTCTATAATGCGCTCACTCGGAGAGAGAACAATATTTTGAAGTGAAATTGAACGTGGAGAAGATAAACTTTGCACTCCTTGAAAAGCTGCTGGATCAGATGCTGACTCAATGGATTGTGAGGATGAAATATGAGAAATATCATCCATTGAATTTGAAGGAAACAAATCTCCAGCATCTGATTTTTGTTTAGCTTTGTCGTAAATTACATCTTTTTTCTCAGTCTCTTTTCTAATTTTTTTTCTCTTCTTCCATTTCTTTGCATTTGTAATCATTTCCTTCAGAAATGAAACTGCTTTATCCAAAATATCCAATTTTGCAGAAGGTGATTCTTGCTCATCCATCCTGTCAATGAAAACAAGTGCCTTCGTCCACAGATCTTCCCATCCATCTGCCTTGAAGATTCCCCCAGAAACAGAAACATCATTCGAGCGAAGAAAAGAGAGAGAGGAAAAAAGACGCGAAACAGAAGAATCAGCAGCTTGAAATAAAGTGGTGGTGAATATGCGAGAAGAGAATAGTCCAAACACAATTCGTTCCAGACAATCAGAAACTTTGAGGAGGATTGCTTCTTCATCAGCTTCTTCATCAGCTTCTTCATCTTCATCATCTTTTGCTTCAAGATGAGGATCTTTTTCGATAATCAGATTTTGTTCAAATTTGTCAGTACAAGTATTTTCATTTTCCTTTTGCTTATCAATTTCATTTGAGTTGTGCTTTGCATTTTCTTCTTCAAACGTTAAAGGACACGAAAATAAGCATTTGCTTTGCAACTGTGATGATAAGGATTGTGTTGAAGGTTTGTTTAATATGCTTTTGACCATTTGTTCCATAAGCTTGTAATCATCATCTTTTTCGATATGTTTCACACACTCTCTTTCTTGTTTCTCAAATTCTTGTTTGTCATTTTGATTCTTATCTTTCTCATCCTCTCCTTCTTTTGCATTTTCTTCAGTTTCGTCATCCTCTGATATTTTCTTTTCTTCTCTCATTCTTCTCTCTTTCCTTTTTCTTTGCATGTTCCTTTCCAGTTCTTTAGCAACCATCTGCACTGTCCAATCCATTAAGCCAAACATTGCCCAACGTATCTTCTTTGTTGATTCTGTCAGATAATATTGCCCACTGCTTGGATCGTAAAGTTGTGCTCTTGATTCCATGTCTCTTTTCTCTGCATTCTCAAAACACAAATTGTCTTCAGAAGAACAATACGCATTGCTTTTGAGTTCATGTTCATTAATTATTTCTGGAGACGCTTCGCAATTCAAAGGATCGGGAGAAAGACAAATTGGCGAAGGAACCTGCTTTGGAATTCTATTATTTTGGGAAAGCGAATGTGATATTGAAAGAAATGCAATCACTCTGTCATTATTTTCACTTATGATGTTTGCAGAGGCTGTTCGAGATGAAGGAATGGTTCTAAGAACAAGAGAAAGAGCAGCAAGAGAACTGTGAGTGTGAAAGCAAAGATTGGCAAATGATGAAGAAGAGCAATGAGATAAAGAAGCAATTGTCGCAAGCTCCTTCCAGATTGCTGAAGTGAAAGGATAAAATGCAAATGTGTGGGAAAGAAGAGAAGAATTATAAAAATGATGTGACGCACTCCTATTTTGAAATGATGATGCACTTGAGATTGATTGAAGTGAGGATGAAGTGTCTAAAGGTGCAGTCGTTTGGATGAATGATTGCTTTTTTCGTTTTTGTGCAGAATATATTGATTCACTAAAAAGTATTCCTGCTGAAGAGTTGAAGAAAATGTGTTTCAAACCAACAGTTTTTTTATGAGTAATTGATTCTGATGTTGAAGACTTTTGAGACAAAGAAAAACACGAAGAAGAAGATAATTTCATACAAATAGATGAATCTAAAGCTGAGAATCGAGGAAGATGTTTTTGCATATCAGGAAAAAATGATTCTTGGTCTTTGCTAATAGGAAGGGAAGAATCCGAATATGCATGATCCATAATCTTCAATTTATCAAATTCTGATGAAATGCATTCATGTTCAGTTGTTTGTTCAAGTTTCATGTCATCTCTTTCACTTTTGTCTGCAAAATCAGTAAACGATGAAGATTTGCTTGTGAAGTCACTCAAAAAAGATAGTGAAGGAGATAATGCATTATGAAACAAAGACGATGATGATGACGATGACGAAGAAGAAGAAGGAGAATCAGATGGAAAATCGAAAAAAACAGAACTTTCTTCTTTTGTATTACACAAAGGATCATTCTCAATATTCACATTTGTCACTTCGCTTTCTTTTGTTTCTCCTCTTTCTTTTTGTATCGAGCGCACCACATTTGAATGCAAGCAAACCAAAAGTGAAGCCACGTGGAGCTGTTTTATGTTACTAAAAAGTGATTCTGTTCGACTTATCTCCTTTTGTAGAAGCTTTGGAATCTCTTTTTTGATCTTTTTTGATCTTTTTTGTTTCACTTCTGTTTTGTCTGTTTTTTTCTTGGCTGTATCACTTTTCAATATAGACCGCTTTTCCGTCTGTGATAAAACTTTTTCTTCTTGAGACCCCGAAGAAGATGGAACGCTGAAAAAATAAAGTGTTCCCAAAAATCTCAAAATCCAATTCAGTGCATCTATCTCATCTTGTGCTGCAACTTCATTCTTTCGTCTTTCAAAATGTTGATAAGGCAATTTTTCAATGCATCCACAAACACATCCCATCAACTGCACTTTGCTCGTTTCATTTGAGCCATTTGCGCAACACACTCGTTTTGAGTCATCATTAACAAAGTTGTCTAATTCACTGAAGCTGCTGCTTGTGTTTCTTGAATTTTCCATTTTGGTTTCTTTGAATGAAGCAAGACAAGGAGGCGATGGAAGAACATTCCTAACATCTTCCCATTTCCAATGAATCTCATTTACTTGTAAATATTTGCCATTTGCTTTGTACTCCTTTCTTTTCTCATCTTTTTCTATTTTCTCATCTGTATTTCTCTCTTTCTTTTTCCTTTTGGATTCTTCATCTTTTTCAACATCATGATTGCATTCTACTCCGAAGGATCCACCACAATTCGAATTTCTGTTTGCTTGTACAGCGCGTGTTGCTTCTAAAAGTGTATGCAAAGAAAGAGATGATACTTTTTCTGAATATGAAAGAAGCCGTATTATTGTATAAATTGGGATTTCTGCATTCTTCAATGAAACGTCAAGTTTTTGTTTTTTCGATTTTTTTGCTCTTTCCTCTGAGGTTGCACCCTCAAATTCGTTTTCGGCTTCATTTCCCTTCACGGTACTCAACACTTGAAAAGTATTAAGTTGAAATCCTTTGCACTTTCCATAACGTAAAATTTGACCCGTCAACGATGAAATTATCTGTTTTATGAAAATCGAAGAAAAAGAATTCATAGAAGCATCCAATGGACAGAAGGATATAATTGGAATATCGTTACAACTATCAAAGAATTGGTTAATCAGTTTTGTGGGCATCACTTTCTCAAATGGAGGAGAATAAAATGAGAATCTAATTCCTGATAAATCAACCAACGAATTCACATCACACAAAGAATGCGAATTATTGCTCGTTTTTGATACTTTGGATGATGCCGAAGAACAATATTGCGATCCAGAGCTTAACTGAAGCAAATAACCGAGCTCTCCAACAATTAAAGATGAATAAAAACGAAGATCATAACTTGAAAATAACTTTGATGGTATTACCTGAACAATATGGTTTAATGATTTCCCTTCTTTGAATGGAATGCGCACTAATGGAAGCTCAGTAAAAATAATGTTTAATAGTCGTTGATTTTGAGGCGCATTTTGAACTTTTTGCTCTGCCAAAATATTATCATTTTTTTGGAATAAAGATAATAAGCCTCTTCCAACCAAAGTGATACAGAAAGCCTCTGATTCATGTGTAACATTTTTGGATCCTCTATATTTGGACCGCAACGAAGGAGACGCCAAAATCTTTATTTGCTTGGTTGTATCCGAAATATAAAGCGGATCACAATCAAAAATAAAACGCACTTCCTCTTGCGTGGAATTCAAATTATTTCCACAATGTCCAGGCTTATCTGAAAGTGTAATATGAAAGCGCGAACAAGTCACAATTTGACCTCCCATTGTCGAATATATGTTCTTTGAATCACAGATGGGAATTCCAATGTGCATTTTGAAAAAATTCTCATCAAAATAACAATAACGCAAAGAAGTTGCAAGTGGAACAAAAATAACGCTTTCTGGAGGTAGAGCATTCAGATGAGATGAAAGGGATTTGCTTGTTAGTATGTCTAAAATAAATGGATTATTCAATATTTCTTGTTCTAAAAATGAAGCGCTCATTATGTGAAATAATGTTTAATGAGAACGGAAGCCAACTCAACGTAATAAATGCAAAATCACGATTTTAATAATCTTTGTCGTTTTCAATATATTTATTACGGGCATTTGTGAAATCTTCGATGAGAAAGATAATTATTATTGATTTATTGTTTGCTTTATTCTAATTCAAACGATATAAAATATTTTAAATCGATAGATTACATGGAAATATTTCACATTTTCTCTCCAATTATTTCATTCATATTTCTCAATATTTAAGAAATATTTTCGATGTTTCAATAAGTTAATAATTATTTTAATACAAAACAGAAAAAAGAATCCCACTTTAACTCAATTTTCATTTTATTTTAAATACAAAAAGCTTTGAAAATGCTCACTTTGGCAAAAAATGGAAGATACTTTGAGCAAATTGATCATTTGAAAAATGTGGTTAACCAAAGCACAAACAAAATCAAAGCCATTTGGTAATAAATATAAAAGTTTTATTCAAAATTAAGAAAACAATAAAATAAAACCACAATAAATTGAAGAAGAAAAATTTAAAAAAATTACTTTCATTCAAAGGGACATCGGGGATAAAACTGAAAACAAGCACGAAACATCAAAACAATCCACTTTAACAAAAAAATTAAACAAAATAACATTACAGCAGCATTTCCCAGTATCTTGGATATGTAAGAAAAGAAAAGAGCAAGAGCAAAATACTAACGAAAAAAAGAAGTTTGAAAAGCAACTTAAATCACATTTATCTGTAATTTGGCAAAGGCAAGCAATGACGATAATTGAAAAAAGCCGTAAATAACAAATAAGTGCAATCAAAAATTCCTGGAAAATAATAATAAATAAAAAGCATAAAAATATTTGTTCCTGGTAAATAAGCCGAAAACCTATAAAAAAAAGAATAAGAAAAATAAAAATAACAATGATTCAACACGATATAACAATTAACTGCACTTAAACAACAAAAAGATAAACTTCTCATCATTACAATGAATGACTTTTTATATTAATTATTTTCGGATTAATAAATAGTACTTAGAGCTTTTTCACGAACTTTGAAAAACGGAAATCCTACTTTTGGCAATGAAATATAAACATAAAAATAAAATATCAAGAAATACGCAAGGAGAAAATTAGATAAAAAACAAGGAAAAAAATAAAAAGATAAAGAGATAATCAGAGAAAGGGGAAAAAAAAAAAATCGAAAAAATAAAATATTAATAAAAGAGGCAAAAATAACTCCGTTTTCTCAAGGCAACCAATAACGAAATTCATTTAGTTCAATAAAACATTAAATAATTGAGCAAGTAATTTTTACAATAAAAAAATATAACAACAGCATTAAAAACAATACCTATAACAACAAAAACCAAAACATTTAGATTTGTCAAAAAAAATTAAATCACGCAAATATATAGAAAAAAAAATATAGAAAAGAAAAGCAAAAAAGAGTAGTAAGAATAAGTATATAACAAATGGAATAAGAGTTAAAAAAGAAATGGCATATCTGAGTAAGAAAACGAACGACGAAATTCAAAAGTACAAAGAATGAACATAAAAGAAACTTAGTCAAAGAATATTGTGAAAGAAAAGACCGTCAAAGGAACTATATAAAAAAATGCAAAAGAAAAACAATTATAACGCAAACGAAATAAAAATATACAAGCAATCAAAGAGTGCAAGAATAATATCAAATAATATTGCCAACCGCAACAGAAGTTAAAAAAATAATAGGATAGGAGCCTTCACAATAATTAACAGTAGAAGCATTAAACAATTTTAATTTTAAGAATATAAAGTAACATTTCATGTGAAGGATAATTATATAACAACAATAAAATTAGAAAGTTTAATGATGCCACTATCATAACCCTAATTCAGCTGAGTAATTTGCAAAAAAAGTCAAAAACAAATCGAATCTGTCTTCTTTTTCATCTTGTTCATCGTTCACAAAATATGGAATGCAACTTTGATATTCCATTGACGGAGAAGTAGATTTTTCTATGGAAAAAGACGACATACTTTCTTCATCAGGATCACTTGCAACTGCGTAACTTTGTGTTTGGGCAGCAACTTTAAACAAATGCTTAGCCGTCCATGTAATATCAACTTTGTAGTCAATGGCTTGAAGAAATACAAGTTCGGACTGATTTAAGTATCTCAGCGGTATATTAAACATTTTGCTCCAAGTTGAATTTCTATGAAACCGATCACTGCCAAATTTATTGTTTAGAATAATTGCAACCACAACAATCATTGTTGCATTATCCAAAGTGAAAGAAAATCTACGCTTTTGAACTTGCACCATCAATTTATCAAGAAGGCAAAGAATCATTACAAGATCAGTTTCAGATAGCTTTATTGCTTTGTTAGCAGTTTCAAGAATAATCTCAATAACTGAACGAAGACTATGAAAAAACGGTCTATTCACGCAAAGTGCTGGAGTCTCGGATGGATAGCATTGATTAGGCAAAGCCATGTCACTTTGTGGTCTTCCTAGAAAAGGCAAATAAAGAGCTCTGTTAATTTCACATGTCAGATGAATATCAGCGACCGCTTGATATTTGGCATGGCCTATGTATTGAATCATGGATGCGGATATATAAGCAGCCATCACAGGAAGAAGCCTTGGATTACAAGGGAGATCATGAAAAATTGGATCAAATGCCACATATGATTTCAGTAAGGGGTTTATTTCACTTTGAACTGTTTGGGAAGCTGATACTTCAGTTTCTTTGTAGCTATCTTCAATGTTTTGATAAGAAAAAGGATTTAAAGAATAACCATGTGCTGAAACAATGGTAAAACCATGATCGAAAAAATGAAAAATGACATACATGGTAAATAAGGGATCTTTATTTCTGGACACTTGAGGGCATCAAATTTTTGTTGTTCTGAGCAAACTGTCAATGCTTCTACTTCACTTTCCATTTTAACAATCGCTGTTATAATTGAATAATTCTGAAGATTTTTCTATACAGTTATGGTTCACTTCATCAAAAACTCAAATTATTTATTATTGATCAAAATTATTTCTTGGTTTTTGAGGGCCAAAGCAAGAAGATCCTGTTTGCACCTGAATATTTATAACGAGTTTTTTATTGTTACCTTTTATTTGTTGAACATTTTGATAATAAGTTGAATGAAACTGAGGTCAAAGCTTTACATGCTTGATGTGGATGGTAGCTGGATTGACCGTGGTGCTGGATGGTCAGAAATATGTGGTGGAGCCATCCACTTTGAGTTTGAGGGTGTTAGAGATGATTCTCGCCCTCAAATTTTTACTTCTCGAATTTCTCCAATTCCTGATGCATATCAAAAAGAAGGAGGTGCAACTCATATTAATTTTTGTGACTATTCGTAAATTTATAAATTTGAAATATTAAAGATACTCTTATTGTTTGGACAGACGAAGAATTGGAAGATGATTATGCTTTGAGTTTTTTAGTTCAAGAAAGCAGAGAAATCATGTGGTTTGCTTTGTTCAATTTTTGCCAAGAACGTATTTGTGAGAAAATTTTGTTTTTTATTTTGTGCTTAAGGAATTTAATAAAACAAGTTCAAGTTGCAAGCCCAAATGGTATGATACAAAAATATTGAGTTGTTATGGCTTATTCACAATTTAACTTCAAAAAAAGTTCTTCCATCTGCATTATCAAACAGCATCGTACCATTGTTCCAAATGGTTAAGCGAGCAATTGTTTCACCTGCTCTGAAATCTCAACTCATTCAGCGACTCAATCATGATGTATGCAAATTTGTTACAATAATCGATGTTCTAGAAATTTTCAAATATTTTCAGAATTACTTGGAGTCATTTCTTCTTTATCACGCAAAGGAAACCATCCCTATGGAAGAAGTGCCTTCAAAAATTTCAACTTTTCCATCTGAACTTAATGCAAAAAGCGAAATAGAAAATCTCACTGAAGCCGAAGCACTTTTTTCTATTGCACGAGATATTTTGTTATTCAACGACAGGGCACTGATACGTCATTTGTTTTCTTTAGCAAATTCAAGTTTGTGCATCTTGAGATTTGTCATTGTTGGACAATACAACTTTTTATCTTCTTTCATTTTTCTCTTCTTTTTCTAATTATTTTTATATCTCTTTTTTTTTTCACCCTCTATTTCCAATATTTTATCAATTCAATGCAGAATCAAATGGAAAGGAAGAATCGTCGTCAGAGAAGAAAGATGCATCTGAAAGCCCCACAAAAAGAAAGAAAGACAAGAAAAGCGAAGAAAATTTAGAGAAGCATCCACTGAAAAATGATTGCTTTGGTGTTGTGATGGCACTTTTTGGCTGTCTGGAGAACGATCCATATGTCAAGAGAAGAATCAACCACAGACAATTTCTGATGAATCACGTGAAATTTCACGATGTATGTGAGATGAAAATTTTCGATTGGAAAATAAAACTTTTCATTTTTAATTTATTTTTTTCTTTTCATTTTATATTTTTTTCAATTCTATATCACACTTTTATTTTTCCAATTTTCATTATCCGTTTTATTTGAATACTTATTTTCTTATTCCCTCGTTTTCTTCTCTGTCTCGAATATTTCTCCTTCTTAATTCCCACTTCACCTCAAAATCATTCATAACCATCTACTCCAACATCTTCTCTTCACCTCATTCGTTCTTCCTTCTTCCTTCTTCCTTCTTCCTTCTTCCTTCTTCCTTCTTCCTTCTTCCTTCTTCCTTCTTCCTTCTTCCTTCTTCCTTCTTCCTTCTTCCTTCTCCTTTCTTCTTTCTTCCTTTTATTTTTTCTCCCCTTCATCACAGCTCCATCTCCTTCCCTCCTCCTCCCCCCTCTCCCTCTCTCTTCACATGAACTTCCTCATCACCTATCTCAAAGAGAGCATTCTTCCACGTGATTTAGACGATAGCGTCTTCTCTACTCTCAACGATATTGTCAGAGACAACTGCGAATCTGTGCTTCTTTGGATCACTGGAACAGATACAAAGGGTAAAGAGAAGAAGAAAGGAGGGAAAAACAAAGATAAAGATAGAGATAAAGACAAAGATAAGAACGGATTAGAAGATGGGACAGCTTCAATACAGAAGAAGAAGAATGGCCATGTTGTGCCGCAGCTGATGCAGCATATACACAGGCTGTTGGATGGAAGACAGAGAGAAAGAGCAGAAATGAGAAGTCTGATAGCAAAATATGCAGACATGAGTGATGAGGAGATGAAGGAGATGAAGGAATGCGGGAAGTTTGACTTTGTGCCTCCATCGCTGTTGCCTTCGTCATCAGATTCATCAACAACAGCAACAACAACAACTACTTCTTCCTCTGCTTCTCCTTCTTCATCTTCTTCTGCTTCTCCTTCTCCTTCTTCTTCTTCTCCTCCTTCTAATACAGATTCTTGTGATGATATCATCACTGGAAAAGAGGAATTTTCTATCTTTCCAGCAATCACCATCACTTATAAGCAGCCAGAGGGTGATGTTGAATCACCACAAACTGATGCTAAGACTGATTCCACAGACAAAAATGAATCTTTGACCACTTCTTCTTCTGATTCATCATCATCATCATCATCATCTTCTTCTTCTTCATCTTCTTCTGCTTCATCTTCAATTATATCAACAACAGCAGCAGCAACAGCAACAACTTCTTCTTCTTCATCAAAATCTTCTTCTTCTTCCTCCTCCTCTTCTTCCTCCTCTTCTTCCATCTCATCCACCCCCTCCTCCCTCCTCTATCACCACATCCGTTTCCTCTTTGATCTCTGCCAGATGGCACGAGGAATGAGCATAAGTCTTCTTACTTCCTTTCTTTCTCTCTTGTCGAGAAAGCGAATTGTATCTTGTTTGTCTCTAATCATCAGAGATGGCATAGATGTGGAAAGACACGTGGAGCTGTGCTTGAAGGAGGCAGAGGAAGGGAAGAGGAAGAGAGAGAGGAAGAGAGAAGAGAAGAGAAAAGAAATGAAAATGATGATGAAGAAGAAGAAGGTGAATGTGAGTGAGAAGGAAGATACGGAAAACACGGAAAACAATGAACAAATAGAGAAAGCAGATCAAGAAAATCTAGAAGAGAAAGAAGATAAAGAAAAATCAAAGGAATATGAAGAATTATTCGATTCTTCATTGAATAAGGCTATAGAGGCTGTTAGAGCAGAATCACTAGCTGTGAGGATGGTAGCGACTGATGTGATACTCACACTGCTATCTTTTGATCCATTGCTCATTGCTCAGAGATCGCTATGTGAAGCGGTATGATGATATATTTTCTTTTTTTCGTAGAGAGAGTCTTTCATATCTTTATTCATTATGAATCTGTTTTTTATATTAATTTTTTCTTCACATTTTTTTTTTTTTTTTTATTTAAAATAAACTTGATTCTAACATTTTTATATCAAAATTCCTGTTTCATCTTATCACATTCATTCATTACATATTAACCATTTTATCTTATTTTTATTTGTTTATTTATTTATTAAATCTTTTATTTCTCCTATATATATCTCATTTCCAACAGCATCTAAGCCACCCCTTTTTGCACAGACTCTGTTTCGCTCTCATTCTCGATCCATCACCCGCCATCCAACTTCAACTCTTCGATGCTCTCTTCATCCTCCTCACTTCTCCTAAATCTCCCTTTTCCTCTGCTTTTGTCAGACCATCCATTTCTTCCCCTTCTTCTTCCTCCTCCTCTTCTTCAGATTCTGAATCACTTTCTTCCTCTTCCTCTTCTTCTTCTTCTTCAAACAACTACGATCCCACCTCCTCCCCCATCTCCTCTCCTTCCTCCGTCACCTCCCTCTCTCGCATCCTCTCTTCCCCTGTCACTCCCTCCCAGCTCTTCTTCTCCCACTTCGCACACATCGTCTTCGCCCCTCTTCTTTCTCTCCCAACCATCAAAGAGGTTGTTCAACAGAATCAAGCTGTTCTTTCCTCTTCTTTTTCATCATCATCATCTTCTTCTTCTTCTTCATCTTTCCTTTCAAAGGGGAAAGATGATGAAATCCTTGTTTTCTACTCTTCAGACAAGGTGAATGACGAGAAAGGGAACAAAATGAGTGAAACAGACAATGAAATTCCTCCTCATAACAATGAGGGAAATATCACTGAAACGAATTCTGCACAGAAAAAGCCGAGAAAGATGATGATGAATTTGAAGGAGATGCTCAAAAGAAGCATTCAATCGAAACAAACAAAGACATTGGACAATAGCAAGACAGAGAATAACAAAAATAATAGTAATAATAATAGTAATAATAATAATAAGGAAGAAAACAATACAAAATCACAAAATTGCTTTTCTCTTTCTGCTTCTTCTTCTTCTTCTTCCTCTTCCTCTTCCACTTCATCATCCTCTTTCACCTCCAACACATCCTCCTCCTCCTCCTCCTCCTCTTCTTCTTCTTCCTCTTCTTCATTCTCTCTCTCCAACTTCCCTCTCTCCATCGTCGCTTTCTCCTCTTTCCTTACAACTTGCCCCGAATGCACCTCTTTCTTTGAAAAGAAACTTCCTCCTCTTCCTCCTCCTCCTCCCCCTCTCTCTTCCCCCAGCCAGCAATTGCTCTCCAAATCATCCAGTTCTTCTGATTCATTCAGTTTGCCTTCTTCCCAGCTCCCTTCTCCTGTCTCCCCTCCTCCTCACCCTGCTTTCTCTATCATTCCTCTCTCAACCTCTGCTCTTCCCCCTCCTTCTTTTCACATAACACAGCCAGATAACACAACTTTAACATCATCGTCATCTTCTTCTTCTTCATCTTCTTCTTCAAATTCATTCAATGGAACTTTCAATGCAACCGTCACACCACCTCCACCTGAAAGAGGGCTAAAGGTATCAGGAGAAGGAGAAAGAGAAGGAGATAGCGATAGCAGGCCCATTTCCCCTTCTTCTGCCTCAGTTGTATTCAACAACAACAACACATTCAATGACATGAATGGAATCACAAGATACCCTTCATTGCATCTGAACTCTTCAGACATCACCGTTTGCCTCTCTTCCTTGTGTGAACTAGCCTGCCATCTTCTGAACACACACACAGAGGCAATGAGCAAGTTTATGGAAGAAACAGATTTAGCTGAGCATTCATTGACACTGCTGCTGCTATGCTCTTCGCAGAGGGAGAAGAATAGGCAGCTTCTGGTTGCAGCGACGAGGCTGTGGAAGGTGATATGGATGAGAGGGTGTGTGGATTATGTGTGGTGGGCGAGGATATCGCATTGGAAGGAGGAGGAGGGAGAAGAGAAGAGAGGGAGGGAGAAAGGGAAGGAAGAAGAGGAGGAGGAAGAGGAAGAGGAAGAGAGAGAGAAAGAGAGAGAAGAGGAAAGAGAAATGGAGGAAGAGGAGGAAGAAGAAAACCGTAATGGACAAAAAGATGCAAAAGAACGTGAAAAAGAGAATATGGCTATTGAATCTGATAACATCAGCATTCCACCAATGATTATGCGAACATCAACAACTTCTTCTTCCTCTTCTTTTTCTTCCTTCTCCAACATCTCATCCAATATTCCATCAAAATCTAAATCCTACTCCTCTTCCTCTTCCTCCTCCTCCTCTTCCTTCTCCCTCAACCACATCCTCCTTCTCCTGTATGCCCTTGCCGAGCAGAACGGCAAAGATACTCTTGTTACCTCTTGTCTCATGGAAGCTCTTTCTTCTCTCTCAGCGGTTGTGGTGAAGACAGAAGAAATGCAAGAAGTGGCTGTGAATTCGTTGATAAAGCCAGCTGCTAAAGTTGCTTTTCGAATGAAGATCAAAGAGGAGATGATGAAGGATAAAAAATTGAAGGAAAATTACAAGGGGAATAATAATGGAGATATCTTTGGAAATTCATTGTCTTCTTCTGATTCTGTTTCTTCTTCTGTTTCTTCTTCAATTACTGCTTCTTCTGCTTCTTCGTCAGCAGCATCATCATCAATATCTGACTCTTTTGATTCCTCATTTGTTTTTTCTTCTGCTGATGGTTCGGCTTCATCATCATCATCATCATCTTCTTCTTCTTCTCTTTCTTCTTCTTTAAATTCTTCTTCAAAATCTCCTTTTTCTCAAATGAATTCTGATTCGAATACAAAATTTGAGTCAAATTTGAAATCAGATTTGAAGAAGACTCTTTCACAGAGCGAAGAAACAAATGAAAAAGATTTAGGTGTTAATGGAAACAAAGAGAAGAAATTAGACGAGAAAGAAGAAGAAGAAGAAGAAGACGATGAAAAAGAAGGAGATGAATGTATTGAAGATGGTAATAGCATCATTTCTTCTTCTTCTTCCTCTTCTTCTCCCTCTTTCCCCCGCCATCCAATCTACACCTTATTTGAGCATATCCTGTCAGTGCCAATATATGCACAGCTAATGGAGGGGCTCCAAGCAACATATGCGAATCTAAGAGAGGAAGAAGGGAGGGAAGGGAGAGAAGGAAGAGAAGGAAGAGAAGGAAACGTGTGGAAAGGTTTAAGTGATAGAGAAATGGAAGAACTAACAGAAGAAGTGCTGGATGAGATTAATGAGGAGGAGAAGAAGGAGAAGAAGGAGAAGAAGGAGAAAGAAAAGAAAGAAAAGAAAGAGAAAGAGAGGAAGAAGAGAGAGAAAGAAAGAGAAGAGAAGAGGAAGAAGAGAGAAAGAATGGGAGAAAACAAAGAAATTGATGGGAATATGGTGGAAGCTAAAAGATTATCAGAAGTGGAAGAAAAAATAAAAGGAGAAGGAGAAGAAGAAGGAAGAGAAGAAGAAAAAGTTGAAGAAGAAGGAATAAGAGAAAGAGAAAGAGAAGAAGGAGAAAGAGAAAGAGAAGAAGGAGAAAGAAAAAGAAAAGAAGAATTTAGAGAAGAAAAACCAGAAGTTTTGGAAGCTGACAACAGAATCCCAACAGGAAGAGAAGTTATCAACAGCGAAGACATTATTTCTTCATTGGAGTCAATGAATGAAGAAATAAAGCATAAACAAGAATCGATTTCTTCTGTTTCTTCTTCTTCTGCTTCTTCTTCTTCTGCTTCTTCTTCTTCTTCTTTTTCCTCTTCTACTCATCCACAGCCAAGTCTCGTTCCTATTTCTGCTTCTGCTTCTGTTTCTTCATCTTCATCTGACTCCAAACTTTCTTCTTCTCCTGCCTTTTCTCATTCTTCCAAGTTCTCTTCTCCTTCATCTCCTTCTTCTTCTGCTTATTCTTTGCTTCATCCTTCTTCTTCCTCTTCTTCTTCTTCTTCTTCTTCAACATCTTCTTCTCTTTCCTCTTCTCCTCATTCTTCCTCTCCTCTCCCTCTCTCACTCCCTGACCTCACCGGCCATTCACCCGATGCCTCCTTCGCTCCTTCGCTCTCTCTCCTCCCAGCTGTTTCTGTCCCCCTCTCTTCTTCTCCTTCTCTTCATGGCAATTTGTCTTCTTCTCCCATCCACTCGCCTTGTTCAACTCCTCCTTTGTGCTCTACGCTTTCGTCGACGCCTCCATCTTCTTCTGTTGCTTCAATTGCTTCGACCATTTCATCTTCATCTCCTTCCTCCTCCTCCTCCTCTTCTTCTTCTTCTTCCTTGTCTTCTATTTCATCATCATCATCTGGAACAGATTCAAAAACCTCAATAGAAGAAAGAGGAATAGGGCAAAGCCAGCTTATTAAATCAGATCAAGATAATGAAAAAGAACATATTTTTGATCAAACATCATCATCATCTTCTTCTTCTTCCTCCTCCTCCTCTTCTTCCTCCTCTTCTTCTTTGTCAACTTCTGAAATTCTTCCAGAAAAATCATCTAAACACAGGCCATTTATGTCACCTGATTACATCAGCAGCAGTTGTGCATTGGAATACAACGAGAATTTAGTTGATTCGCCTTATGTTCCAATGGAAAAAGAAGAGAAAGAAGAGAAAGAAGGAAAAGAAGGAAGAGAAGGAAAAGAAAAGGAAGAAGAAGAGGAAGGAAAAGGAAGTGAAAAAGCGAAGGGAATAAAAGAGGTTATTTATATGGATGAAGACAAGGAGAGAAGGGAAGAAGAAAGAGAAAGAGAAGAAGAAGAAGAAGAAGAAGATTATGCAGTGGAAGATGATGATTGGAGCTTGGATGGCAGAAAAGGGATGCTATATAGAGATAGCTCTGAAAGTGAGTCAGAAGTTGAAGCAGAAACAGAAACTGATGATGATAATGATAATGATGATAATGAAGTGATAAATGGGAAGAAGAAGAAGAAAAAGGGGAAGAAAGGGAAGGGGAAAGGAAAGAAGAAGAAGAGAAGAAATTCGAATATGGAAGATGGAGAAGAAGGAATGGAGAAAGAAGAATATGACGATGAAGAAGATGATGGAGAATTTGATGTAAGACAATCGTTTATGACAGATTTCCATCATTCATTGAAACCTCAGCCTTCTTCTTTACCTTCTTCTTTACCTTCTTCTTCTTCTTCTCACTCTTCTTCACGTTCTTCTTCTTCTTCTTCTTCTTCTGAAGGAGCAAACGAATTAGGAAAGATAATAACATCAACACCTTTCCCACCAGCGGATTCTATCTCTTCTTCAACTTCTGATAAACTTTCTTCTCTTTTTTCTTCTTCTTCCTCCTCTCCTTCTTCTTCTTCTTCTCTTTCAACCAATCCAAATCCATCTTCATTAGCAGCTTCTGACTCCATCTTTTCTCTCTTGCAATCAATGCCTTCTTCTTCCTCCTCCTCTTCCATCTCATCTTCTTCATCTTCCTCTTCTTCCTCTTCTCATTCTCCTTCATCAACATCCATAAAAACACTTGAATCTTCTCTTTCTCGCCTCTCAAACACAAAATCCACTAATTCTCCTCCTATTCCATCACAACCTCTTCTCTTAGCTCCTGGTGTATGTTCAGCTAATTCTAATACATCTTCTTCTTCTTCCTCCTCCTCTTCTTCTTCTTCCTCTTTCTCAAAAGAGCAAGCAACCACTCCAGACTCATCCACTTTATCTTCCCATCTCTCTTCTCCTTCCTCTTCCTCTTTGTCTTTCTCTCCTTGTTCCACTTCTTCTCCTTCCTCTTCTTCTGCCTCAAATAATCCAACCCCTCCTTCTCCAACACCAATATTAAAACTAATTCCATCTGTTTCCTCTTCTTTATCTTATTCTTCCTCTCCTTCTCCTTCTCCTTCCTCTCCTCTTCCTTCATCATCATCATCTTCTTCTTCTTCCTCCTCCTCTTCTTCCTCTTCCTCTTCCTCTTCTCTTTCTTCTCCTCCTTCTCATCTGCGCAGTTCTATTGAAGATGCATTTCATCATAATCTTCCTCTCTCCACTGGCTCGTTTTCTCTTCATCATCCTCAAAATCTTCTGTTAAATCCACTTGAAAAGGAAGAAAAAGATTTCATTTCTTCGAATTCTCTATGTGAAAATGAACAAAAGGGGTTTTATTCTTCTTCTGCTGCTTCTGCTTATTCTTCTATTTCTGATTCAATTTCATCATCTTCTTCCTCATCTCGTTTGTCTGAAGAAAGCATATTGCATACAGCTGAGCATTCACATCTTTCTCTTCGGGGATCTTCAACAGCAACATCTTCTTCTTCTGTGTCTTCCTCTTCTTCTTTATCATCATCATCATCATCTTCTTCTTCTTCTATTTCTTCTTCTTCATCATCGTTATCTTCTTCTTCTTCTATGTCATCATCATCATCATCATCACTTAATGCACCCGTGCTGATTAAGAGAACAATGTCCTTAGATGATGACAGTAATAGCATCTTCAATGAATCTAACTATTCTGAAGAAAAGAAGGATTCGATAAAAGGAATAAACAGAGAAAGAGAAAGAGAAAGAGAAAGAGAAAGAGAATTAACATCATCGTCTTCTTCTTCTATTTCTTCCTCTTCCTCTTCCTCTTCCTCTTCCTCTTCCTCTTCCTCTTCCTCTTCTTCTTCCACTTCTTCCTCAGAAACCCCTCTTCGTTCAGTTCTTTCTGTTCTCCATCCTTCCAGTCACATGGAACATGACTCTTCTTCTGCTGCTCCTGTGCTACTTCCTCCAAAGACATCTCCTTCTCTTCTTTCGGTTCCACACAACATTCCTCCTCATTCTGTATCTCCATCTGTATCATATGATCATGGTGCATTAAAATCTTCTTCTTCTTCTTCTGTTTCTTCTTCTTCTACTTCTGCTTCATCATCATCATCATCGTCATCTTCTTCTTCTTCTTCCTCTCCCTCATCTCCTCCTGCTTCTCCTGTCTCTCCTTCCACTCTTTCATTCGAAGGCGCAACTGCTTTTGTTTCTCCTTTGCTTTCTTCGAATTTCGTTTCAAAGGATTTGTTTTCTTCTTCTTCTTCTTCCTCCTCCTCCTCCTCCTCCTCTTCTTCTTCTTCCCAATTGAATTCATCCAAAGAAACAGCAAAAGAACAAAAGAAAGAAGAGTCGAAAGAAGCATCGTCAATATTTCCAGGAAAGACTGCTCAATTCTCTTCTTCTTCCTCCTCCTCTTCTTCTTCCTCCTCTTCTGCTTCTGCTTCTTCTTCGAAAGAAGTACAAAACATTCTTCCAATTGTATCTTCTTCTGTGAGTGTTTCTGATTCAACTCATTCGATTTCATCTGAAACAGAAAGAAATAAGATATCTTCTTCTCTTTCTGCTTCTTCCTCATCTTCTTCTTCCTCATCTTCTTCTTCCTCATCTTCTTCTTCATCTTCTTCTCTTTCTTCTTCTCCAAAGCATTCATCACCAGCACCCGATGGATATGAGTTTCTTTCATGGCCTCCTCCTCCAGACAGCCCAGAAATATCAGAAGAGAATCGAAAAATGACAAAAGCAGGAGAAAAAGAAAGAGGAAAAGGAAAAGAAAGAGGTAAAGAAAGAGAGAAAGAAAGAGAAAGAGGAGAAAGAGGAGGCAAAGGAGGAAGTAAAAATGAGAAAGGAATAATTTCAGTGACCACCTCTGTTTCTGAAGAGAAAGATATTGATTCTTCATATGTGACAGTATCGAAGAGTATGAAGGACGATTCAGATGGAAGTGAGAATATTGGAATGATAGAGGAAAGTGAAGATGAATATGAAGAATACGAGGAAGAAGAAGAAGAAGAGGAGGAGGAGGAGGAAGAAGAGAAAGGGAGAGAGAAAGGAAAAGGAAAAGAGAAAGGGAAAACGCATATCCACAAAACCAAAGAAGAATTAACAGAAGAAGAAGAAGATGATGATGACGACGACGATGACGACGACGATGAAGAAACACAACGCTCCATTTCAACTTTATCTTCCTCTGCTGCGTCTGCCTCAGCATCTGGATCAGTTTCTGGCTCTGCTTCCATCTCTGGAAATTCTTCTATTTCTTCTTCTTCTTCTTCTTCTCTTTCATCTTCTTCTCTTTCTTCTCATTCTCCTCATTCTCCTTCTTTCCCCATGGACGATCAAAACTCCGTCCATTCTGGTTCATTCTCTTTGTCCTTCCCTTCTCCTCCTCCTTCTCCTTCTCTCTCTCCCTTTGATGCAGATGTGATGGATACAGGGCTACAAGATAACGCATCACCTTTCGTTCACTCCAGAAGAAAGAGCTTTGGAAGAACACACAGCGATCCAAGAAGCGGAGGAAGTGGATTAAGTGGAGAAAGAGGAGAAATAGGAGGAGGAAGTGATTCAGATGTTCAAGAGAGGCTGTATCATATTGGGTCACCAATAGAAGCACGATACAGAATGAAAGGATTGTCAAACGAAAGAGAGAAAGAGCGAGAAAGAGAAAGAGAAATTGAAGCAGAAAGAGCATTTCTTAGAACTTCATCGTTTGGTCAGATTGAACGGTTATCTTCTTCTCCAATCAGAAGCTCTTCATTTGGCTCTCCGTTCTCTCCTGTGATGACTCCATTGTCATCTTCTCCTCCTTCCTCTTCTTTTTCCTCTTCCTCTTCTTCTTCTTCTTCTTCTTCAACCTCTCTTTTCTCGCCTTCTTCCTTCCAATTAGCTCAATCTCCACAACAACCCATGTCTATTGCACTTGTTCCTGTCTCTTCTTCTCCTCTTTCTTTCCCTTCCTCTTCATTCGGAACATCCTCTTCTTCTCTTCTTTCCTCTTCCTCCTCCTCCTCCTCTTCTTCTTCTTCTTTCAGTCTCACTCCACATTCTCCAACATATTCATTCACTTCGTCTATAACTCCGCCAACTCTTCCTTTATCTTTCATCTCTTCTTCTCCCAGCGCCTCTAACCCTGGTTCATCCATTGCCTCTTCTCCATCATCATCTTCTTCTTCTTCTTCTTCTTCCTCCTCCTCTTCTTCTCACTACATGCCTTCCTTCATCGGCACAACCCCTCCTTCCTCTCCTTCCTCTCCTTCTTCCTTCAGACAGATGGAGTCTTCGCCTTCTTCTCGCATCACTCGCATTCTCATTGCACCACGCAGAGACACAGCTCGCTCTGCTGGCCACGTCACATTCATCACCACACAACTGCCTTCTCCTTCTTCTTCTTCAACGTCTTCTTCTTCCTTTTCGGCTTCTTCTTCATTTCAAATTGGTTCATCATCATCATCATCATCATCATCTTCTTCTTCTTCTTCTTCGGTGTCTATGTCACCAACTGCTTCTTCTCTGTCCTCCTCTTCATTATCTTCTTCTCCCACTTCATTCATCGATCATTCAACTTTGTCCTCTTCTTATCCCCTTTCCTCTTCTCCTTCATCTTACGGCCCTTCCGTCTCCCCTCCTCATTTTTGTCCATTTATGCTTCCGCCTTCTTCTCCCTCCGCTTCTTCATTGAAAAGACATCGTACATCTTCTTCTTCTTCCATCTCTTCCTCCTCCTCCTCCTCCTCCTCCTCCTCCTCCTCCTCTTCTTCTTCTTCTTCTTCTTCTTCTTCTTCTTCTTCTTCTTCTTCTTCTGTTCCTGCTTCTTCTCCATCTTCTTCTTCTTCATTGAAGCTATCCTCATCTGAAACAGAGTTACCAATTCTATCACAAAATGCCCAATCTCCTTTTGCTCAAGCAAATATTCATTCATCATCGGCAACCGCTTCCTCCTCCTCTTCTTCTTCTTCCTCTTCAACTTCCTCTTCTTCCACTTCTTCACCAATCTCATCCGAATCTCAAATACACCACTCGCATTCTCATTCTCATTCACATTCACGTTCTAGTTCACGTTCTCATTCACCTTTGCCATTGCCATTGCAACTTAACGCAGATGCATCATCCCATTTAGACTCCTCCTCCTCCTCTTCTTCTTCTCCCTCGCCTTCATTTCCAGTCACTTCATATTCTCCCTCTGAGCCATTGTCGCCTTCTCCTGCTGTTTCCCCCGCTGCTTCGCCTTCTTCTCATTCATCGCATCATCATTCACACAGAACAAAAGATAGAGATAGAGACAGAGACAGAGAGAGAGAGAAAGGAAGGAAATCAAAGAGAAAGACTTCATCGCCTGCGCACACGCCAAAGAAGCCTTTGCCTCCGTCGCAGCCTTCGCTGCCTCCTTCTGCACTCATCCAGCAGCAGAGCCCTCCTTCTCCATTAGAGTCAGAAAGTGAAGATGAATTGGATTGAAAAAATAAATAGAAATAAAATGTTTTTATTTTTATTTTTTATTTTTTTGAAGAGGGGTTTTAAAATAAATGATAATGAATTAGGAGAAAGTGAAGAGAATAAAGGATGTTGAGGAGTAATGTGGATTAACAGAATGAGAGAAAGAGGAAATGAGAGAGAAAAGTGAAATAAAAAATTCACAGAAAACGGAATTCTTGTAAATGGAGTGCTTTTTGTTTTTTTTGAATTTTTTTATTTAAATTATTATTAGCTTGATTATTGAAAGATATTCATTTATTATATATATATATTTATATTTAGAAGGATTAAATCTCCTTTTTTTTTTTTTTTTTTTTTTCATTTCGAATTGATCAACTTATAATCGATAATTTGTTTTTCATTTTCATTCAGCGTTGCCATATTAGTATTCACTTCTTTTTATGTTTTTGCAATGTAAGTAAATAAAAGGGTGTTTACATGTATAAACGAACAAGGTGCCTCAGTTTTGATACAATCCAAGTTGGAGTCGAGTGTTTTTCTTTATTCTGGTTGATGAAGAAGTTTTGTTCAATAAAAAATAAATAAATAAATAAATAAATATTCCATTCAAAATTCAAAGAGGGTGGTGATAATTCAAGCTTTAATAAACTACTTACCTAATATTTTTTATACTTAATAATGAATGTATGATGTGAAATGCTTCAATCATAGACTATTTATATTTTGAGTGCTATCAAAAACCAAAGCGTTTATCCCAAAATATTGAATAAAAATGTGTTTAATCAAATTAACAACAATAAAAAGAACGAATGATTCAAATTACTTTTGCGCTGCTGCTTCCTTTTGATTCTCTGCAATAAACATTGACACCAAAGCCTGTGTGGATGGATCTTTTTTCTCAAAGAAAGAAGCTGACGCCTCTGACAATTGTACAGGCAAAGATGAAGAAGAAGAAGATGATGACGACGATGACGGGGTCGAAGAAGAGGACGGAGTAGCAGACGACGCGCCTTCCCGCAGAATAGGCAGGATCTGCCCAGCAAGCTGCTTCCCGAGCTCAACGCCCCACTGGTCAAAGGAGTCGATGCCCCAGATGGCACCTTCCACAAACACTTTGTGCTCGTACAGCGCAATCAGCATCCCGAGCGTGTGTGGTGTAACCTTCGGGATGATGATCATGTTCGACGGCTTGTTGCCTGTGAACGTGCGATGCTTAGCGATTCTCACTCGCTTTTCATCGTCGTCACTCATGTTTGTCTGCTCAGCATATGCCTCTTCAAATGTTTTTCCTTTCATCAATGCCTCTGCCTGTGCAAACACATTTGCTGCAAGCATTCTGTGGTGATCTCCTCCGGCAAGAGGATTGTGCGTGGTGAGAGGAAAGATGAAGTCGCAGGGAACCATTCGCGTGCCCTGATGTATCAGCTGATAGAACGCATGCTGCCCGTTTGTTCCTGGCTCTCCCCACACCACACAGGTTGTTCCGTGCTCGTCCACATGCGAACCATCTAGTTTCACACCTTTGCCATTGGATTCCATCTCCAGCTGTTGCAGAAAGGCTGGGAACCGAGCCAAATACTGGTCGTATGGAAGCACAGCACGTGAGCCCACTTTGAAAAATGAAGAGTACCAGATGTGAATAAGAGCCAGCATCACTGGAATGTTCTTAAGAGGATCTTCTGTTGTTCTGAAATGCTCATCCATTGCATGCCCTCCTTCAAGAAGCTCCACAAAACGATCAAATCCCACATACAATGCCGTGCTTAAACCAATTGCTGACCACAATGAAAATCTTCCACCAACCCAATCCCAAAATGCAAATGCGTTTGATGGATCCAGTCCAAATTCAGCAACTTTTTTCAAGTTGGTTGAGACTGCAACAAAATGTTGGGGAAGCTTTGACGCATTCTCTTCTCCAACCTTTGATAGCCACCATTTTTTGCATGATGTTGCATTTGCCATGGTTTCTTGTGTGGTAAATGTTTTGCTGCTGATAATGAACATACATGTTTCAGGATCAAGTTTCTTTAACACTTCTGCTGCATGAGTTCCATCCACATTTGAAATGTAATGAACGTTAATTTTATCTGGATTTGCATAAGGAGTTAGTGCCAACGACACCATCAAAGGTCCAAGATCTGAGCCTCCTATTCCAATATTGATCACATCACGGATTGGTTTTCCCGTATATCCTCTCCACTTCTCGCTCCTGACTTCTTCCACAAACTTCTTCATCTTTTCCAAAACTGCATTAACCTCAGGCATGACATCCTTTCCATCAACAAAAATTGATCGACTAGAACGGTTTCGAAGAGCAACATGAAGAACTGCACGATTTTCGGTCGTGTTGATAATATCCCCTCTGAACATCGCTTGTATTTTTTCGTTTACATTTTTTTCCTTTGCCAAATTTGCTAGTAACAATTTAGTTTCGTCAGTTAAAAGATTTTTTGAATAATCTAAGAAAAGGTATTCTCCGAATGCATCAAGTCTTAGAGAATAATTTGAAGCTCTCTTAGGATCCTCCTTAAATAATTCTGTCATTTTAACATCTTTGACTTTTTCATAATGTTTATCCAACGCTTCCATATCGAATTTGCTCTACTGTATGATCAGCGACCATAACATAGATTTGAAAAAGTTCCTTTTCCTCAAAGAATAAACATTTCATTTTCATGTTTACAAGAAAAATGCATTTTATATTATGACGCTGATTTTTGTTAAATGTATTTCATTCGTTTCGAATGTTTCCATTGTGAAATATTTTGATAATTTGAGAACTTTTATAATAATTTTCTAAAATTAATCTTGAAAAAACTCATTGAAGTTATATATATATATCGAGCAATTCATTACAACATCATTATTTTTTTTATTCGGATTATTCGATGAAAATTGTTTAGAAATTTCGAAAATGATCTTTTTCGAAAATTTTCCACATAATCAAAGTATTTAAATTGTCATTCTATGTATTTATTTGCACGTAGATATTTGAAATTCAGTAAACCTTTCATTTTAATTGAAATAATAATACTCACGACAAATGACAAAATAACAGCCACACTTAAAAAATAAAAAATAAAATAAAAATAAAAATAAAAAATGAATGAACGAACGAAACCTTCACTTTTGTAATCACTAATTAACACAAAACATGAAGAAAATTCAACAAGAATTAACATAAAAGGTAATAACGTATATTGAATCAAAACATGAACAATTTTGTTTGGGATATAGCAGGCAATTAGTTAACTGCAATACCCATTTTTCTTATTTTGTGTGCATTTGGCGAATTCTCTTTTTCATTGTAATAAAATGAGCTTAAAGTTCACTTTCAACTTTTTTTCCCAATAATCCACTCCTCTTCGGACAACAAAAAGCCACGTGCAAACTTTCCATCAGATGTCTTCAAAATGTATTCACTGCTATTTAACCTATCTTTTTCAGGTTGGCGTTGAATTGGAGGACATTGATATAGAAGCTTAGAAGAATCAAATATTCTGTATCTCAGTGATATTGGGTTGGAAAAAGATAATTGTGCAACTTTTTGCTTCAAAACGGGCAGATGGGCCGAATAAGTTTGAGTATTTAAAGCACTTTTAGAATTGCTAAGTGCAATTTGCTGAATATTTCTGGAAATTGGATTTGAATCTGAGACAGATCGAGAACTTAAGGATTTAGTCTCTTCTTTTTGAATAAAAGATAAGATAAGTTGAGAATCCTCAAATGACATCGAAGAAAGTGCATCTGCAACTTTATCAGGATGTTCGCTCATTAATTTCTTTAGTTCGACAGCAAGTTCATGAAGTTGAGAATCAGAACTTTTTTCATTGTGATGTCCACTTTCATCTTTTTGTTTATAATTCTTTTCTGAAATCTGACTAACTGATCCACATCTTTCTTTAAAGCATGTTTGAAGATAAGGTGTTTTTGTGAAGGATTCAACATAAGAATGAAATTTTGGGTAATTTATGTAGATAAAGCTTCTATTGGGGTCTGGAACAAGATCAGGGATCCAAATTTCTGCTTCAAGTTCCCTTTGAATAACTTCCATAATCTCTTTTGGGAATTTACCTATCCATGTTGGCAATAACAAACGAGCAAGTCGTTTTTCATTTGAATCAGAGCTTTGATACACGGATGAAAACAATCGTGCAAGAATTGGAGAGAATCTAGAAATCCATGGCTCTCCATGATTTTTAACTATACTATCCAAAAGGTATAACGAAGGTAATTTTTGACCAGGAGGTGCTTCAGTTATTCTTCTTGCAATAATGTTTGAAATTTCAGCGCTAAGATTTTCATGAGTTTTTGCATATTGGGTTAATGATTCAATTCGAATTTTATTTGAATCATAAAGTGAGTTAAGTTCCTCAGAAAATGAATCTAAAATTGCTCGATCCATTAAATTATGCAATGGGTGCAAACCACAACAAATTTCTATGGATGTCATTACAGTGCAGGTATTCAATAATGAAAAACATGTTTAACATAATTTAATAATATTTTAAATATCTTTTATTTTTGCAATAGAATGGCTATTTTGATGTTAGCGCATTTGGTCTGTTTATTTTATATTGACATTTATGTATTTTATGTTTTATTTCATTTATTAAAACATTGCTAAAGACTATTTACTTAGAAACATCGATCCTCAAGGTTTTTTAATTTGAATTTTATTTTATTCATGAAATTTATTTTTTCGTTATGCGTTAATGTTAAAATAATCTTTGCGAAGGAATATCTTGGAAAGAACTTCAAAGATCTCGGGAATTTACTCGCCATTTTCGCACATCAAATCTTCCAAATCCGGAGTTTGGAAATACTGAAAATACACGGGAAACTATTCAAGAAAGAAAGAAAGTTTTTCATTTCTCATGTTTTATTATAAAAAACAGCATTTTTATTTTATTTTTCAGGATACAAATCTTCCAATGACAGTTGTGCGAATTCCTTTTCGAGAAGATACTTCAGTGATTTGGAAAAGGGATTTCATTGATATTTTTTCTTCTGACGAACCTCCACAGGTTCCGATCGTGAGTCCAGAAAATCAAGAACAAGCTCGCCAATCTGTTGTTTCAACAGATCAAAATAACGAAAATGCGACGTTGAGGCAATTCATTCGAACAACATTTATTTATCTTTCACAACAGAATCACAAAAGTTGGAGTTTTATTCTACAAAGAAAACAGTCCCCTCACTCTTTTAACGATGAATCTCAATTTCAAGAGGCGTTTATTCATTCTTTAAATATTTCAAAAGGAAGGAGGATGTCATTTAAATCTGGAATTGAGCAGCTATTTGCGAATCAGTCTATTTTGTTGAACTCAGAGTCGGATGAAACACAGAAAGATTCTTTAGTATTTTCCGCAAGCAGCCTTTCGAACGGATCTCGCATTTTGCATTTTTTTGTTCCGTCGTCTTTTTTATCATCTTCTGTGCGTTCTATGAATGCGTCAACTGCCAGTTATCACTCTAAAGCAATATCGACATATATATCGTCACTGATGTCTGGCCAAACTTCATCGTCTTTTTTGATTTCCTCATCAAACGAGATTAATTCTTCTTCTTTCACTCATATCACAGGCATCGTTCGTATTCGTAAATTTTTTGGAGATAAACAGAAAAATGTGAATGATTTTTTGACGAAAAACAAAGATGCATCTCCTTTACTGCAGAAAAGCTCAATGAAAGAACAGTATTTAGATGTATCATCTGCTGAATTGGATGGAAAACCTGAATATAGCTCTTTTGAATGTGATGGGCACGAAGATGTTGAAGAAGGTGCTGAAGAAGAAGAAGAAGATGATGATGATGATGATGAAGACAATGATGAAACAAATGACAATGAACCAATTTTTGCCTCTCCTTTCGGTACTTTTTCACAGTCAGACAATGATTCCAGAAAACACTTGAATTTCAAAGCAAAATGTTCTTCAAAGGAAAGCAGGTATCAGATAGACAGAGCTGTTACTTCAATTCTGTCCAAACTGGATCAGAACAACACACTTTATCGCATATCATTCTATCGTGTCCAGCAGAATGCTGAGTATTTTGATAGCATCAGAACCAAAGAAGAGAAGAGAAAGGAACAAAAAAGAATCACAGCACGTAGATATTACTCAAAAAGGGCTGTGAAGAAAGCGAAAAGGAGGCTGGAGGAAATGAGTGGATGGGAAGGAAAGAATATTGAAGAAGAAAATAAAACTGATGTCAATGATCAAAAAGAAGAGAGAAAAGAAGATTATCAAAACAAAGAAAATGGATATGTAGCAATGGAAGATTCAATTGACAGAAGAACCGAAGACATATCTGAACCACAAGAAGCAACTGATCAAAGATCAAATGGAAACATCATGAAAAGCACAAATTCTGTAATGAAATGTGTTCACTTTCTTTCAGATTATCTGCAAAAAGAGCTGAATTACGAAGAAAGCCTCACAAACAGCAAGCACAACGAGAAAGACGATTTCTACGTGGAAGATGAAGACAATGTGAGTGACTCCTTCGAATGCTACGAAGGGAGCGATGGAGAAGTCGATGCGATTCTGAAGGGGAGAAATGAAGAAGATTCGAATAAGCACAGCAGAAATAAGAGGGGAAAGAGGAAAAAGAAAAGAAACGAACAGAATGATACTGCGAACGAAAGAAACAGAGATGGGGGTGAGGGAGCAGAAAACGAAGAATTCGAAGAAAGCGAAGAGGAAAAGGGGGAAGATGAAGACGAAGACGACAACTTTTTGAACATCCTCAAAGAGTCTGAGATTGGTCTGTCTTCCTTTTCGTCCTCTTTCTCTTTCACTTCTTCTTCGTCGCTTTCAAACTGTATGAATTATCTTCTGGATGAGTGGAAAGTATTTCGAGCTTATTTCATTCCAGACTCTGTAAGTGAAGGAGCAAGAATTGAGGAAGAGAAGAGAAGAGAAAGAGAAGAGGATGAGGAGGAAGAAGGAGAAAATGAGAGAAGAAGAAAAGAAGAACAAGAGGAAAAGGAAAGAAGAGAAAAGGAGTGGAGGAATGGAGCACACCAACGCTTTCCTCTGCGCTCTTTGGATCGACACTTCTTTTCTCCCCTTTCAGAAGCCAATCCTTCGTTTCCTCTGCCTTCTTTCAGACAATCAAGTCTTTTCCCTTATCGGCAGCCTCATCGCTTTCACGGCCACAACCACCAGCTTTCTGCTCCTCTTTCCACAACTTTGTCCACACCAGCACTTCCAGTTGCTTCACGGACACTTTTCCCTTCTCCCTCACAACCTTCTCTTCATCTGTCATCATCATCATCATCTTCTTCTTCTTCTTCTTCTATGTCATCCTCTTCATCTTCTTCTCGAATGGTTCTACGCCCTTCTTCTTCTCTTCTCTCTCTCCACTCTTCTCTTTCAGTCTCTTCCCTCTTCTCTTCTTTTCCTCGTGCTTCACCTGAATGCCCCTTTTCTCCCTCTGCTGAATCCTCTTCTCCTCAACTGACCCCACTTTTACCATCTTTTGACTCAGAACAGAGCTCTCTGGTCGAAGAAGAGAAAGACAGGGATGAGGAAGAATGTGAAGGAGAAGGAGAAGACGAAAAAAATGGAGAGGAGGAAGAAGGAGAAGGAGAAGAAAGAAGGAGATATAAGGGAGGAGAAGGAGAAGGAGAAGGAGAAGGAGAAGGAGAAGGAGAGGTAGAAATGGAAGATAAAGGAAAGAACAAAATAAAAAGGAACAGAAGAAAAAGAAGAAAGCGAAACACGAATGAACAAATGGCTGATGATGATGAAGAATTGGAAGAAGAAGAATGTGCAAGCGACGAAGTCGAAAATGCATATAGCACTTTTAGTCCGTTGGAATTAGACGATGCTCAGCACATCATCACAGATGGTGAAGATGACAGCGAGGACGATATTACAGATGCAAACAACGATGGAAACAAAATAATGGGATTGCCTTTGAGAGAAGGGAAAGAAGGAGAAGAGGATGAAGAAGAAAGAGAAGATAGAGCAGAGAAAGGAGAAATTGATGAATATAGAAAAAGAAAAAGCGAACTTGGAGTGAATATTTGTCAATATCAACCAGATGAACTTCAAATTCCTTCATCATCATCATCTTCTTCTTCTTCTTCTTCTTCTTCATATTCATCATCTCTTATTCCAAGCTCCTATTTACTGCCATCTGTTCCTTCTTCCTATCCCTTTTCGTATTCTCCTTCTTCTTCTGTTTCCTCTCAGTTCTCTTCTCTTCTCTCATTCTGTCTGCATTTGGCTTCAAAGAAGAATTCGCTTGGCTTCTTCTTCTGCTGCTTTGTTTCGCTTTTCCAGGCAATTGAAGACGCTCTAATTGATGAATTGGAGTTGGTTATGAAAGCGAGAAAGATTCTGTTAAAAGAGAGGCTGAGAAAGAAGCAATCAAAAAAGAGGGAAAGAAGAAAAAGCAGGAGCAGGAGCAGATGTGGAAAAGAAGGAAGAAGAGGAAGAAGAGGAAGAGGAAGAAGAAACAACAAGAGAAGAGACGAAAAGAGAGAACAAATTTTTGAATCAAGAGAGTTTTCATCACAATCTCCTGACTTATCTGATTATTCATCATCTGAATGCTCCCAGGCTTCGCCTTCATGTTCCTCCTCCTCCTCTTCTTCTTCTTCTTCTTCTTCTTCTTCTTCCTTTTCTCGTCTTCCTCTCTCCTTCTATCGCGTGGTTCTCTCTTTTGCCTCTTCCCTTGCTTTTGATCTGGCCTTTTCCGCGTTGCATGCCTCGTTTGTCAATTTTCTGTCAATGAGCAGTGAAGGAATCGATGATGCTGATGACAAAGAAAGCTTGATCGAAGAAGAAGAGAAAGCAAGAAAGGAGAACGAGGAAAGAAAGATAAAGGAGAGGAATGCAAAGGAGAAGGAAGAAACAGCAAAGAATGGAGTGTCAATGAATAATTATCAAAATTCGGAACATTCAAATATGAGGATTATGAAACGATCGCCAACAGTCAAAGATGTGCTTTTGTCGTTCTTTGGAATAGAGCCAGATGAAGAGATTGACAAAATGGCAAAGAAGATGGCTTATTTGAACAACGAATTGGAAGAGGAGAAGGAGAAGGAGAAGGAGAAGGAGAAGAGGAAAAAGAGGAACAATGATGTGAATAACAGAGAAAATGATATGGTCATAGAGAATATTGATAATTTCAATCAGAATTCAACTGATGTGCAGTTTAGAAGGATTAGCAGTGAACCAATTTCGGAAGATGAGGCAGAGAAAGAAGCGAGCGAAGAGGAAGAAAAAGAAGAAGAAATGAATAAGATTAGCAAAATTCCACCGATGGCGATTCTTTTCATGGACAAAAAGAGGGAAATGAATAGAAGAAAAGTATGCAACAAAAATTCTTTTGGAGTATTTTGTAATTCTTTTTCTTTTTCTTTTTCGTTCAAAATTTTCTTGTAAATCTGCATCTTTATTTCTGTATTTCATTATTTTCTTTCTTTCTTTTATTTTTCTATATATTATTTTGATCCCCCTTAATTCTCCAGCGTTATGCCTCGCTCCTTTCTCCTCTTGATGAGTATTGGATGGCTCTGATGCTTCCCTCGTCAGACTTCTCTTCCCAATTCACTCATTTCATTCAGTCAGTCAACAGATATCCAATTCTGATACTGAAAAATGCATCAAAGAAAAATAAAAAAGGAAACAAATTCGAAAATAAAAAGGAGATGATGATGGAGAAAAAATCAAAAGAGGGAAATTTCACAAAATTTATTAATCTGTCATTTTTATCAGATTTGAAATTCGTACCAGCTCTTCCCCCTCCTCCTCATTTATCTATTCGTTCTTTCTCTTCACAAAAATCAGACCTTCTTCGGTTGACTCTTCCAGCACCCCCACCTCCACCAAAGCATCTTTCCAGACATTTTCTTCACCCTCTTCCTCTTCCACCACCTCCTCCTCCAATTGCAACATCTTCCTTTTCATTTGATGTTCAATTTAGATCTTCAATCATTGGCTCACAGATATCTTTGCCTACACCTCCACTCAGTCAGAAGTTTGCTATTCCTTCTCTGCAAATCTCAATGCCTCCTGTTTTGATGCAATTCCCAACGATTTCATCACCACAAGTGCAATCCTTAACAACACAAGAAAAAAATAATGAATCAGAAGATGGAGGAAATGAAGAAATTTGCAAAAAGTTAACTAAAACTGGCAAAAGCAATTACGAAACAGAAGAAGAAGAAGAAGAAGTTGCAGATGTTAGTGACGGAAAGGCATCACCACATACACTGCAATCAAATTTCAATCTTTTAACACCACCAAGAATTCATCTAATAACCAAAACTTCTCAATTGAATCATCATTCACCTCTTACCTCTTCTGTCATTAAGACTCCTGTTTCATCTTCATCATCTTCTACTACTACTACTACCACGTCTTCTAATTTAACGCCATCAACAACTGCTTCTGCATCCAAATGGAGAAGAACGCGAAGCGGAAGAAGCGGAAGAGATTCTGCTTTGCTGCAAAATATACTTTATACAGAAAGAGAAAGTGAGTCATTACTTGCAGAAAACGATAAAAAGAATGAGGTTCTTGTGAAACAAGAAGGAAAAGAAACAGGAGAAGGAGAAGATAGAGAAAAAGGAAATGATATTGATGGTACTCAATTAAATGACAATCAGTTATTTACTGACAATTTATTTGAAGATGCGAGTAATCAGAGAGAAAGCAGAAAAATGCTGAAATTTTCGAATATCAGAGTGATAGAACATAAAAGATTGGAAGAGGAAAAAGAAGACAAAATGAATGAAACAGACGAAGAAATTGGATGGAGTGATGTTGAAGAAGATTCAGATTTTGATTCAGATTCAGTTGAAGATAACAAGGAAGAAGACAGAACAACTCCAGTTAGTAACAAAAACAAAAGAAATATTAGAAGAATTGATAATAATGGTGGCAGTGGAAACAATGACAACAATAATGCTGAGAACATAAAAATAATTGAAAGTGGCAATATTTTAAGTGAAATTCTTCCTCTCTCTAAAAATACTTCCATTTGTAGCTTACCAACTGAAGTGAATAACATTGACTTTAACAAGATTGCATTCACTGTCAGCGATTATTATGGTGAGTTTATTTCCAATGGCAAGTCAGTTTTTCGGATTCCTGCACATTTTATTCCCTTGCAAAGCGCAAAAATTCTAAAAGCATCTCAAAACATTCCTTCTGCAATGATAAAAGATGTCTTAAAAACGTTAAAAGGAAGAAGAATAGAGATTGAGGAATCACTAAGAGAAGGGTATTTCCTTCCAAAAACGTCGATTTTGGATAGAGAATTGGAAATGGAGAGGCAGATTATGATGAAGATGTGGAGGACTTTGTACGAGTGGATAAAGAAAATGAGAATTGATGTTAGCGATGAAGATGAACTGAGGATGCTTGAAAGAGAGGAAGAGGAGATGGGAAAAGAATTGCCACCACCAAGAAGTTGGTATGGAAGTTTAAGCACATCACGATACAATCCTTCTTCAAAGCCGTTTTCATCTTCCACATCAGATGAAATCAGTCTAAATCCTGTTTATCTTCACTCTCACATTCTGAATGCAGAATCACTGGAACTTGCTCCAATTACGCAGCTTCATTCATTGCGTGTGCCTGGATCATTAAGAGAGAATTCTTCATCTTTATCTTCTGATAAAGTCAGCATTGATAATGAAATATCAAACACCAAAAATAACATCATTTCTTTGCTTCATCTGGAAAACGAAGCGATTGAAAGAGCAAACAAAGTGAAGACAAGAAATTACGTCAATCTTCTTTCATCGAGAAATAGACAGCATTTTCAGCCTTTTTTGCTTTCTGATATTCCTTTTGCCCCCAAAATAACTCCTTCAGGCATTTTCAATTATCCTCCTCTCTTTGTTGATCCAAAGGAAAGAATAATGCTGCTTCGTATTCTGTCTCTAAGTGAAAAGATAGTGAGGTTGCTAAATGTGGTAAAGTACAGAAGAAGAAGAGAGAGAGAAGAGAAGAAGCTGAGAAAGATGATCAGAGAAAGAGAACGGAAGAAAGAAGTGTATCAACTGAAGATGGAGGCAAATAGAGGAATGACGAGCATTTGGAGAAAGATGATGAAGAAATTGAATGAGAAAGAGAAAGATTACGAAGAAGGCAGAAGAGAAGAGAATGATGGAGAATGCAAAAGTTCATTGTCTTCATCAGATTCTTCTGATCTTTCCTCATTTTACAAAGATGTGGAGAATGAAGAAGTTAATTGGTGTCTGTTCGAAGAAGAAAGCGGATTCAGAAAGAAGCTCAAGCGGTTTGCTGCAAAGGGATATGTTTTGAGTGAAAAGGAGAAGAGAAGGAGAAAGAGAAAGCAAAAGAAGAAGGAGAAGGAGAAGATGGATACGATAAAGAAAAGCCAAATGGATAAAACTGGAAAGAATGAAGAGAAAGCAACAGAGGAAGATCACAAAAATCAACAGAATTCTGTTGAGCTTAAATCATTTGAGAAATATTTTTCGTCTCTTTATCCTAATTCGCTTCCTCTTCCTTCTCCATTTCCTCCCGCTTTCTCAAATCCTCTAAAACATTTAGTAGATTTGACAGTTAATTCTTCATCAAATAACACTTCTTTTAATTGTCCAATATCAAATTCACCTTATTCATCATCCTCATATTCATCATCAGCTTCTTCCTCTTCCTCTTCCTCTTCCTCTACTTCTTCTGTATTACCAAGCTATATTATTCTTCCAAACATCCTTTTCTCAATGATTGCCACTCAAATGCAATCAATTGAAAAACTAAAGCAATTCCAAAATACACAAAAGTCAAAGCTATTCTCAAAAAGCAGCAAACATTTGCGAACTTTGTCTTCAACTTCACGTCTTCTTTCTTCATCTTCTTCGTCTTTATCTTCAACAAAGAATTTATCAGCTGCTTCTTCTGTTTCTAATCAGTTTGTTTCTTTCACATCTCCTTCTCACTCTCCTTCATCTTCTCGAACATCTTCTCCTTCTCTTTCTCCTTCTCCTTCTCCTTCTCCTCCGCCTTTAATTTCCTCTCTTTCTCCATTTGTGTCTGTTTCTCCATCATCCTCTCCTATTCGTTACCAACAACTTTCTCTTTCGAATCCGTCTCAATCTTCTATTTTCCCTCCTTCATCGTCTATTTTGCCAACTTCTCAGTCATATTCTCAGTCTATTTCCTTTTCTTCTTCTTCTCCTTCTGTTTCTCCAGCCATTGTCTCGCCTCCTCATTCAGAAGAAGCACAACTGCCTTCTTTGCCTTTCTATATCCCTTCGTCTCTTTTGAGTTCTGATAGAATCAAAGCCATCTTCGCAACAATTGATCCTTTTTACTCGCTTTTCTTTGTCAAAAATACTGAAAATTCTGATTCGAACAAAAATGAGAGTAAAATTAAACAGAAAAGCAAGAACAAAGAATGTATATATGAAAATAAAAGCACTTTCAATAAAGAGTCTTTTGATAACAGTGAAAATAACAATGAAAATCTTTATTCAGCACAAAATACGAATTTCCCATCACTTTATTCAACATTCAACAAATCTTTCGCATCCGCCTCTGCTTTCTCCACTTCTCTTCCTTCGCTTTCCTCGAAACTTCCTTTCTCTTCCTCAGTCATATTTGTTCCGCCGACAAGCTCATTCACACAAAACCCATTTTCTGTGCAATCCTCACATAGTTCACATGATAAGCAATCTTGTTCCTGTTCCTGTTCTTGTTCTTGTTCTCTTCCTTCTTCTCTTCCTTTTGTCGAGTCGTTTCCTCCTCGCCCTCCTCCTTTTCCTCCTTCCTTCACAAAACAGCTTATTTCTCGCACTTATCTTCAACTTTGTTCTTCTCCTAACAATGTTCCATTTGTTATGAATACTTATTTATCATCTTCATCATCATCTTATCCTTCTTCTTCTTCTTCTTCTTCTTCATTCAGTTCTTCCTCTCCTCCTCCTCTTCACTTCCCTTATCTTCACTCATCTTTCATCTTTTCCTCTCTTTTTGCTATTTTCGGATCTGCCATGTTTGCACTGCGCAGATTAAGAGCAATTTGCCATTTTTTGTCTCTTCCACCTTTTCCTTCTGTCGCAATGGAAGAAGAGAAAGAAAAAGAAAAAAGATTTGAAGAAGAGGAAGGTGAAGAAGAGGAAGGTGATAAAAGGGAATGTGAAAAAGAGAAGAATTATAACTATTTCACAAGAAGTGTGCATAAAAGTCACCGAAAGTGGAATAAGCCAGAAGAAAAAGCAAAAGAAGAAGAGGAAGAAGAGGAAGAGGACGAAAGAAAGACATTGTTGAAGCCTGGAATATTCGAAGACATTCCATTTCGTGTATCATCCCCTATTTTTGCATCTTCAACTGCACATAAAACTGCCTTCACAACAGAAACTGCAAATGCTTCTTCTTCTTCTTCTTCTTCGAATTATAATTCTTCTTCTGTTTCTTCTTCTTCACATTCATCAAATACCCAATTTCTTCCAATCCCAGCCACATCTCCATCTGATTCTTTATCTCCTTCTCCGTCTCCGTCTCAGTCTCAGTCTCCTCCTTCTTCTACTACTCCTTCTCCTTCTTTCTCATATTCTCATATCGACTCATCGACTTCTCCAACCCCATCTCCTCCTCTTCTTCAGTCCCCTGCCTCTTCTTCTCCTTCTTCATGTTATGCTTCCAATTCCTCTTTTTCTTTTTCTTTTTCTCGTTCTCATTCTGCAAATGAGTTAAACCCCACAAAACTTGTCGTTTTTTGGATTCGCTTCATTGAGAAGATGTGGCGCATTCAATTTGGCCACAAAAATGGCATGAAAGCAGACAGAAAACTGTTCAATGATAACAGATATACTTCTTTAAACTCATCACAAAAATCCTTCAATCAAAACTTCATGTTCTCTTTTCTGCATGAAGTCTCTTCTGTTCTCTCAACATTTTCTACGAATCACCTGCCTTTTATTTACCACTTCTACCTTCTCAATCTTGTTGTCCATTCGTCTGCTTCCTTCTTCGAAGCACTTCCTGGTTATATCAATTGGATGCTGAAAATACACAACAGATTGTATCCTTCTTCTTCCACTTCAATGTTTTCTTCGACTTCTGCTTCTTCTTCATATTTTCCTTCAACTTCATCCACATCCTCTTCCTCTTCCTCTTCCTCTTCCTCTTCCTCTTCCTCTCCTTCTTCCGTATCTGAACATCACAACTCTCTTCCAAACAGATTTTCGAACTATCTTCCTCCTTTCTTTTCACCAAACATGTTTGCAAACTCGTTTGAAGATGAATTGGCTTCAAGAATGTCCAAAGTGAAGTACATGAAGCATATCGTAGAGCAAACAGCTGAAAAAGAGGCTGAAAAAATGACAAAGCAAAAGAAACATAAACACGAAAGAAGAAACAAAAAGAAGATGATGAAAAAGGAGGAGAAGAAGGATGAATTTGAGGAGCAAAAAGAACAGTCATTGAATGAATGTTCTGAATATACAGCTAATTCAAACGCTGCTTCTGTTCATTTTCCGTCTCCTCCACCAGCTCCTCGTCTTCGCTCTCTTTCTCTTCCAATGTCATCAGCTCCTTCTCCTGTTTATTCAGTTTCTTCTGTTTCTCCCTTGAGTTTCATTCAACCAATCGATAATTTGGATGCAAGTGAAGGGAGTTATCTGCATATTGAGCTTGTGACTGAGGCAACTGCACCAATCACAATTCATTCATCGCGTTCGACATCAACTACAGAATTAATAACAGATTCAATATCTTCTTCTTCTACTACTACTACTTCTACTTCTACTTCTTTCTCCTCTTCTTCTATTATTGCTGCTGCTTCGACTTCGACATCATCCTTATCATCATCTTCTTCTTCTTCTTCTTCCTTGTCTGCTTTTTCACAATTCCCCAAGACTCAGAGGTTTGTTGATTTGTCTCCATCATTTGTTCAAAATGCATCAACTCATGAGAATAAAGAAGAAACTCTTTCAACTTCAATTTCTTCGCTTCCTCCTCAACCTCCTTCTCCCCATCTCACATCATTTTCGAATCATTCAAGAATTTTTGAAAAAACAGGAGTTTCTAACCAAATTTTGCCAACTTATCCAAATTTACTTCATTTGCATACGCATTCACACCCAATTGCCTCACTTAATGAAATTCTGCTCCAACATACTAAACAACCTTCTGATCAGCAAAGTATCCAACATGATTCATTAGAGCCCTCAGCACAACAGAATATTTCATTGACGTCATCTTCATCATCATCAGACTCTTCTGTTATTTCCTCTTCCTTCTCCTCCTCTTCTTCTTCTGATTTGAATGACATTCATCAAATTGTTGATAATGCATCACCATCGCTTTTAAATCTTCCTCCTCCACCGCCTCCTCCTCCTTATTTATCTTCATCATCCCAATCTTTATTGCTTCCACCACCTCCTCCATCGCCTTTGTCTGTTGAATATGAAGGAAACGATACAGATGTTTTGTTCAATCCGAAAGATGACTCGGAATCAGAAATTCAGATGATAACTGAAACAAACGAAGTATTAAATAAGTATTTTGACGAGTGTGTTTCAACCCCGTTTCCTATTTTGGCAACTCTTTCTTCTTTTGGCGATGCATATGCAAAGAAAGGAGTATCAAGACATTTATTTTCTTCGTATTTATCTTCTTCTCTTCCACCCTCTTCTGATGATGCTCAGAAATATAATGCTTCTTCTTCCTCAGCTTCATCATTGTCTTCCTCTTTCTCTTCGTCTTCGTCTTTCCCACTTTTCTTCTCGCCTTTCAACCATGTTTGTGGAAGGGACTTTATTCCATCGCATATAACATCACTATTTGCGCTCTTCGTCTTATGCACAGCTGATAGAATGAGCGAAGAAGATGATGATGATAAAGAAGAAGAAGGAAAAGAAGAAGAGGAAAGAATAGAAGAAGAAGAAGGAAAAGATGATTACGATGATGAATATATGGCTTATTTTGATGACGACAATAACATCAAAGATATCTCATTAACTGAAGTGACAATAAAGGATGAAAAAGAAGAAATAAAAGGAAAAGAAGAACATTCTATAACTGTAATTGGAAAAGCGGAATCTGAAGAATTGCAAGAAGATTTTTATGCGCAGATAGAAAATATCAAAGATACATTTGGCAACATAATGCAACAACAACAACAGCAAGAGAAGAAAGAGGCAGACAGTGAAAATGAAATGCAAGCTTGTTATGAAGAAGATTATACTGAATATGTCAACAACTGTACTTCTGATGATTTTACAAACACAGATGCAATTGAACTTGTACAAGACGAGAAAAGCTCTCAATTTTTGGACAATTTCTACTCATTATCTGACTATGAACTGAATAACGGAGAAATGGTTAGAAACGAAAAAGAGGATGAAACTTGGAGCGAACTGTCTGTTGCAGATGAGTTCTATGCAATTCCTCTTCATCCTGCAAGACAGTTGGACCAATCATTATTGAATTCTTCTTCTTCTTCTTCTTCTTCTTCTTCTTCTTCTTCTTCTTCTTCTTCTTCTTCACCTCCATCTTCGTTTTCTTTGTCAAATTATCTTTCAGTTTTCCCTGCTGGATCAACATCCTTTCCTTCCACTTTTTATTCTGGGTTTTCTTCGTACTCTTCTTCTTCTTCTTCTGTTGCTCCTTCTTCTTCTTCTTTGCTTTTCATAGACGATCCTTTCTTTGATCAAATTTTCTATTCTCCAAATGAAATGTTTGATAACTTTGATTTCACTGCAAATCCAAGAAGCTCAAATGCAGATAAACAACAACATAATTCTCAGATTCAGCCATCACAATTGACTTTATCTTCCCATCCAACTTCTTCAAATGCTTGTGCTTTCCCCTCACAAAATCCTCTTTCTTCGCTTGTTCTTATGCAGAACACACCAAAAGATGCTTCCTTATCGAATAACAAAAATGAAGATTTTGCCATCTTTTCTTCTGCTTCAGAGCATAATCCGCTTTCTTCCTCGTTTCCAATTGCCGTTCCTCTTTTGTCTCCGGATTCTTCGTTCTCTCCTCTTTTGAAGAGTAAAAGAAGCACTGAAATAGAAAATGAACTTCAACATTCAATCAACAGAATATCTGGAGATGGAGGAAATTCAACTGAAATTTGCAAGCCGTGTGACTTGGTTGAAGAGGAATTTTGTGATGATGATGATGACAGTGATAATCTGATTAAATCAGAAAAGTCTTTGAACTCAATTGTTAAATGGACAAAATATCATTCACATTTTCCGCTTGACTCATCGTCGCGTTCATCATCAATTCCTTTACCGTTTTCTACTTCGACTTGTCTTTTGCTGCTTTCATCTTCTCTTTCCCCATCCATTTTTTCGCACAATCAGCATTTTCTTCAACCTCCACAGATCAATGTTTCATCATCTTCTTCTTTATCTCGTATTGTTGTTGATGAGCTTGTACAACCTCGTCTTTCTTCTTCCTGTGAAGATTCTCCTTTTGATGTATTGCTACATTCATCTGACAGCGCAGTGAAACTGTTTCTCTATTTGTTTGATAATTATGATAATGATGATGATGATGATGATTCAATTGAAGCAGCTATTGAACAGAGCATGCAACATTCTCCATTGGAAAATGAGGTTGATGCAAACGAGAAAAAAATGAACACATTTGAAGATTTCAAAAAGATAAAAATTAAAATAAATATTGATAGCAAAGAAGACAGTAAGCAAGATGAAGATCTAACAAGAAACGAAACTTATTTATCAGATAATTCTCAAACAGAAGCAAACAGAGATCGAATGGAGGAGCAAGAATTTGCAAAAAAACCAATCGACACTTATGATTTGGATAATGTCCGCAATGACCAATCAACATTGAATACTCATTCTTCATCATCATCATCTTCTTCTTCTTTGTTTGATCATCTTCAAAGCAACTTGAATGGTTCGTTTCATCTTCTATCTCATCTTCTATCAACCTCTTATTTATCTTCTTCTTCAAACCTTATTCAAATTCCTCAGTTTTTGTTCCCACGAAGCTTACGAACCAAGCAAAATTCCAGTCCATTGCATTCGATACCGCTTCGTCTGCTGCTGGATAACTTGGCATCAAATAAATCTCCTTCATATCCTCCTTCTGTTTATCCATTTTTATTACATCCCCCTTCTTCTTCTAGTTCTTCTTCCTCTTCTTCTGCTTTTTCTTCTGATTCATCCCCTTTGTCATCAACTGATCAAAGTCATTCTGTTTTCTATTCATTTTTCAGATTCACTCGCTTTTCACAGCCTCAAAGCAAAAGCATGAAATCCAAAAATCTTGTTCATTATCTTTCAATTTGTCCATCTTCTTCTTCTTCTTCTTCGATTCCTCTGAATTATTCTGGTTTAGCATCCACTTTTTCTCTGTTACTTTATGTGAATAACAACAGAATCTGCATTTTTGATCCTCTCCAGCCAATTTATCAGCCAGCACTCTCCTTTGCCCCATCATTTCCTGCGTCTTATCAGTCAAAAAGAAAGCCTCGCTCTATTTCCTTTATTTCTCCATCATCTCTTCCAAGCAATCCTTCGCTTTCAATGCTTTCTTCAATTTCTATTGACCCTTCAGTTAATCAAGTTTCTTATTCTTCAAATTCTCGTTTCTTTTCTGTTTCATCCTCATCTTCATCTACGTCTTCATCATCTTCCTCAAATTCTATTCTTGATGATCCTTTGTCAAATTCTCGAATTCCTCTTCCTTCTCCTTCTTCTTCTGTGCTTCTGAACATGAGCCAACTATCTTCTTTTCGCTTTCCAATGGAATGGAGAGTTGCAATGGAGCGAGGCAGGAAAGACTTGAAGGAAAGAAAGAGAAAAGAAAGGATAAGAGAAGAGGCAATAAAGAGAAAGAGAGAAATATTTTATGAGAAAAGACGAGAAAAGCGAAAGAATTTAAGAAACAGATTGAAAAAGAGAATCGAAGAATTGAGGAAAGCTAAGGATGAATATGAGTTTGGTGCGGCTGATTCAAAAAGTCTGAATGATTCATCAGATAATTACGAGTTTGATATCGAAAATATATCAGATAAAGAGCTTGCAAAGGAGTTGAAAACAAGAAAAGAAATAGAAAGAGGAGGCGCAGGTTTGATAAAAAAGAAATGGAGAAGAGAAAACGAAGAAGAAAAACTAAGACTTATCAAAAAACGAAAACGGATGCTTTCTGGAAAGAAATGTGAAGCAGATAGGAAAGAGGAACCAGGAAATCAGAATTTGGTTGAGCAGCAAAGAAGAAGAGAAGGAAATGGAAGTGATGCAGATGACAGCGATATAATTTCAATTTTTGATTTAAATGATGATATAGCAACAAATTCATTAAGCAATTCATCTGTATTTGATGAAGATGAGTATTTTGATAATGTTGGAATGAAGAGGGAAAAGATAAGAGTTAGTAGCAAATTTGAAGACAAAGTTTACGTTGAAAATTCGAACTTTCCAAATTGTAATGAAGAAAATGAAGCAAATGGTAAAGTTTCTACAGCTGCTTTACAACAAAGAGTAGACATTTCAGAAGAAATCAGTTCATATTCTGATTCTCTTAGTGAAAGCGATCTATCACTTCTCTCTTTGAATGAAGGATGGAAATTATTCAATGAATGGGATGATGAAGAAGTTGGAATCGAAGAAGTGACTCATATTTTATTTGGATCTGAAGCAGATATCTTATTTAAAGACAAATCTTCTTCAAGCGTTTACCATTCAGATAATGCTTTTAATTTGTTAACTCCTCCACGAAATGCATTTATTCCATCTTTTGAGATCCAAAAAGACAAAAACGTTCCACTTTGCAGAGGAAGAAGAGAAGGAATATTCGAAAATAGATTAATTCGAAGAGAGATTTTTGGAGAAGATTTTGATGATAAATGGAATTTACTGAACCATTTACTCTTTTTCAAGCCTCAACATTCTCTTGTGAAGGAGCATTGCCAGCTTTTATTAAGATATATTTTCGAACAGTTCAAAGTTTTGTCGCATTTGAATCAGAAGCCATCAAGTTTTATTCAATCATCTTCGAAACATCACCATTATTGTCGGCATCGCATCCCTGTCACACTAGTTCCTCTTTCAAGCGGCTATATTGGAATGTATGATAAAGATGTCTTCAGATATCAATCGGTTTTTTGTTGCAATAGAAAGATTAAAGAAGGAATAAATTTGCTTTCTCAAAGAGATGTGAAAGAGCGAATAGTCGAAAGGGATGAAGGAGAAGAAAAGGAAAGGAACAGCAAAATTGAGAAATTTGAAAATAATAGATTTGAAACAACGTTTGAGGGTTCTTTGATAAAATGGGGTGATTGCGATAGAGATGGCCTTGTGAAACAAAAAATAATTACCGATAACAATGTTCATTGGGATCAAGACCTCCAAAGAATCGAAATGCTGGGTGTTATTAACAACGTTGGAGAACCATGTGCTAATTCAAATAGAAAATCAATGAAGATTAACAACAAAGAAAATAGGATTACAAAAGATTCAAAAGACTCATATTCTTCTTCATTGCCAACTGCTTTTGGTTGTGCATCAATCAAACAATTTCATTCTTCTCATTCGCGAATTCAGCAAGCGTTTAGTCCGACTTCATATTTTGGCTATTCGAACTTAGAGTCATCAATTTCTTCGGTCAATACCTCCTGTTTTTCGCATTCTGACAGCACGACAATTCTTCATTCTACAGACTCAAATAATCCATTTGATATGCTGAATTCAAGCACTCGGTTGATGTCATCTGTATTTTCATCCTTTTCTCCGTACCATTCTCTCCAAATCCCAACCATCTCGACTTCTTCTATTGTGTCTTTTACAACAGCATTTGGACTCCTTTGTGCAGTTTGTGAAGAAGGCGAAATTGTTGTTGCTCCTCTTAGCAATTTGCAGGTTTGTGTTATTTGGATTGCTGAATAATTGGACATAATAATCAAATTATTTTTTTATGTTAATTTTCAACTGATTTAAAATTTTATTTTATGAAAATTGATAATTTTTATGATATCTATTGCAATCATTATTTATTTTGAAATTGCCACTAGAATGTTGAAATGTTCTTTTTAGATCCAGAAGAATCAGTGAACTCTCTTCGCCTTCAGTTGTATAACGGATGTTTGTCATTTTATTAAATTTCTTTTTGCTTCTTTTATAAAACTCATTTGATTTTCAACTCTTTTTGTGCAAAATGCAATTAATTTCTTCAGCTCCTCATTTGATTGCATCAACATCATCCAAACGAGTATGCGTAATTGATTTAAGCACTCATGAAGTTATCAATTCTATTCGCTATGATGCCATCCCGACTGTATGAAAGAATGATATTTTTCCAATTCCTTAACGTTATTTTATATCTCTATTTCGTCATTCATAGGACGCTGAATACTCTTCGACACATTCTCTTGTCTCTTTTGTGTCTGAAGATGTTTACTCATGCTTGTGGGATCCCCGAACGAATTTTCTGACGCATCGCTTGAAAGCACATGTGGACAACAATTGTACAACAGCTTGGCAGCCTTCTCCGGTGTGCTCTTCTATCGAAGATAGTTATTCGGCTGCTTCAAATTCTGAAACTGGACTGACTTGGGCAACTGGAGGACAAGATCAAACAGCAATGTATGAAAGCGTTTTTTTTATTTTTGAAGAATAATCTGAAATTGAAAATATTACAATTATTTGCTTCTTTTCATATTATTCATCATTTCATTGACTATGGCTAATATTGCTGTGTTTTCTGCAAACAGAATATGGGATTTGCGTGTACTGTTTCCCCTTGAAACTCTTCCCTCAATATCAGATTCGGTAAAATTGGTGAAGTTTGATTCTTTTAAATGCTAAGTTTTTTCTTTTTTATCTCTGTAATTTTTTTCCTGATATTGTTGAATTTCTGATTAAAACGCAAATTAGATACTCCCCCGATGGACACTACTTTGCCTTTGGAGAAGAAAGAGATTACCTACATATTTATCGATGCTTCAGTGGAATCCCTGATTACACTAAGAGACAAACTGTGGAATATTTTGGAAGTTTGGGTGGATTTTCGTTTACTGAAGATTCACAAAGACTCACATTAGGTGTTATTGACTCTGAATATGGTGGGTTGATGGAATTCAGGGTTGATGATATGAATGAATACACTTGTTTTCTTTAAAATAAGTATTTTGTTACATGTTTATTCAATACAATGTCTGTAATATGCAACATAAAAATTCAATAGTTTTATTTTGAAATTGCTTAAATGATAGAATAGTAATCTGAAAAGAAAAATATTTAAAGAAATATAATGAGTATCCTCAAACCGAAAAAGAGTGCAATTGCTTTTTCTTGCAACAAGTCAAACTACATAATTATTAAAGAAAAAAAAAAGCTATGAAAAAACATTTGAAACAATATTTTTTTCAAAAAAGAGTGTTTAGTTAATAATTAGAAAATTTGCGAAATTTTAATATTGGAAAGAAAATTTTGCACGAAAATATTTATTCATCTTTTTTTCGAAAATGATGAAATAGATTTTCTGATATGAATTTGAAGGTATTGGATGAAATGCGAATAAAAAGTTTTAATTCGAATGATCTGACTTTATTTGAAATAAAGGCCAGTTATTTATATAAACCATCTTTATTCAAATAAAAATGTCTTATTCAAATTTCATCCATTATATCGACTTTCAAGCATTTTTTGTTAAAACTTAAAAAAATGGTTTCGCTCATCACTTTATTCAACTTTCTCAGATTTCAAAATCAATTGAATTATCATTTTTGTGTCCATGCTCAAATGATTAAATCACTAAATGTTTTGTGATATTCCAACAGTTTCAAACGGAAAACTCATATCGTTCACAATTTTTTATCACATACAATCAATTAAGTTTGCCAATTTTCTCAATAAAAATGCCAGAAGTGAAAAAAACGGTTTTTTGATGACAAAATAAAAATGAGTGTCAATTTTTGAATTTAAAATTTTTCCGTTGAAACTGTATGAAAAGATGTTTCGAATGATAGAGAATAGATACAATGCAGATTGTATCAAATTATTCAAATTGAAAAAATTATTTAAAATTGTGGGGGTTATTTAAAATAACCCCTGTTTATTTGAATTGACTTGCTTTTTTTTTAAATCTTCATCCTATTTTGAATTAAATATTCAAAACATGAAAAATGATTGTGTTAAATTATTAGCATGAAAGATTGATATAAAATACTGAAGTTTCTTTTGATTTTCTTTTTGTGAAAAATTCGATCTTTCAATAATCTTCTTAGAAAAAATAGAATAATTCGATGATTCGTTTAAAATGCTATTCCAACTTATGTTATTGAAAACATGAGTTATAAAATGCGAGTATGTATGGTTTTAACAATTAAAAATTCATTTTTCCCAATATACAAATCATAATAGCTTCATCAAATTTTAAATTTATTACTTCGCAATTGCAAACTGTTTCTTAATAACTGTAACATCAACAACAACTTCTGTGCCATTTTGTTCAGTGCTCATAAGGTAATTACTGCTTTTTTCGATTTAAGCAACAGCAATTTTCAAACAATATTGTTTTTCATTTTTCGCCTTGTTGAAAAACAATGTTAAAAATCATTAACAAGAAATATATAAAACACTGAATTTTGAAAAGTATGTATGGTTATTTTTCAAGATTTCGTTTTAAATATTGATCATTTAATATTTTTTTTACAAATTTAACTTTTTCGATATTTATCTTCTAATTTTGCAAATTACACAATTTTCTTACAGTTCCAAATTCTACAAACATTTTGCCTTTGGATATCCCACATTTATAACACACTCTATCCTCAGGATTACTCCTAAGTTCAAAAAGAATTTTGACGATCTCAGCTTTTTATTTTCTCCCGTCTCAATGAACAGATTTCCATTATAGCACACTCAAACCATCATCAACAGTTCTATCGTCTCTTTTCTCAACAGCTCCGACGCTTCTCTCTCTGCCTTCAATGCTTCTTTTCTCCACCAAACACGCTCTTTCATCAAATGCTTCTGTTGAACACATTGGAAATGAAACTAATAAAAAGAAACCTGGAAGACTGATTTTGTTTGATGTGAACAGCCATCGCTTCGAATGGTGCGAATGGAATGATTCAAATGGTGGAAGCGATTGAGGTGGAGCACATGAAGTCAACTGCGAAAATGCAAATCTCACAGTCATATCGTGTTCTTTTCACAATAGTTCATCCAACGGTGAAGGAGAAGCGTCATACAGCTTGCATTTATTTCATGGAAACATTACGAAATCCAATTACACAAATTGTTCAGCTGCTGGTGGAGGAGCGAATTGCCTTGGAGGAATGCAGACAAATTCTATTCGGCTGCTAACAGAAAACAGAGTTGAAAGTTGTTCAATAACAAGTTGGGGTGGAACTGGTTGGGAAATAGTGCTTGACGACATGCCATCAGATGCAAAATTTTTGTTCACCAAATGCGCCTGTATTGCAAATACTGGCGGTGATGCGGCCGGAGCAATCACATTTAATTATCCTCCAGCAGTAACATCTCTTTAATATTTACTACAAAAGTGCCAGCTCATTAATAACAAATTGATAAATTCATCATCTTCATGGGGAGGAGCCGGGCTATGTTACATAAACACCTTCACTTGGATGAGTGGGGCAAAATTCATCACTTTCTGTTTCTTCGATGACAACACCTCCACAAATGGAAGGGGAAACGATGTGTTCTTCAGTGGAAGCAGCATCATTCAGTCTCCATTCCAGCAATGTGGTTCAACAGCTTTAGCAAAGAGAGTATGGAATGCAGGAACAGCTGATAATACTGCATGTAATGGCTGGCTTCCAATCATCAACCAGAACAAAATTGTTGCAAATGGTGGAAGTGATGTCGATGCCTGTGGCAAAACACAGCAAAGCCCCTGTGCCACAGTGGAGTATGCCCTCGGATGCGTTGCTCCCTTCAGCGATGCCTCCCTCTCTCTTCTCATTTCCACTTTCGCTTCTACAAAGACTTTCTCATTCCGTGCCCCAAATACAAAAATCACTGGAAATGGCACAACCGCCACCACCATCGCCTCCAGTGGCATTCCTCAACCTTCATAATCATCATTTTCTTCATTTTCATCGTTTTCATCATCTCTCTCAACATCTTCTTCACCAGATCCATCTGCCTCGTCTGCCCTCTTCCGACAAACACTGAGCTCCCTCACAGTCTCTGCCCTCACCGTCGCCCACAACTCCTCAAATCCCATCACCTCCATCCTCTTCCACCTCTCCCAAAACTCCCCTTCCCTCAACCTCAACACAACCACCATCACTGGAACAACCTCCAATTCAATCACCACACCCCTCTTCTTCCTCACTGCTGGCTCCCTCGCCCTCAACCACACAGCAATCACCCAACTCGCCCTCAACAGCCAAAGCATCTTCCACCTCACCTCCCTCACCGCTCCCCTCACCCTCAACTCCTCCAACATCACCCACATCACCTCCACTGCCACCCCCACCAGCTGTGTCCTCTCCTCTGCCACCTCCCCTGCCCTCTCCCTCTCCCTCACCAACTGCACCATGATTAACATCAACTCAGCTTCACAAAACCCACAGACTGCTACAAATGGTGGGTGCATCTCATTCGCCTCATCTGCACCTGCCAACGCATTTTCGGTGAGCAGCACCACCTTCTCCAGCTGCTGTGTGAGCGAAAGGAAAACGGAAATCGAGAAAATGAAGGAGGTAAAAATTACAGAGAACGTGGGATGCTTCTAAAAACAGATGCAAAGGCGAAAGGAAGAAAAAGTTCTTCTTTTCAAAGAAGTTGGCATTAGAGATTTTATGGGGATGTGGAATGAAAATGAAGAGATAAATGATAACGAAAATAAAGAAGATGCGTGAAGTGATAAGAAAGAGAGAGGTTAAATTTAAGTAAAAGAGAAAGATCATTTAGAAATTATGAGATTACGGCAAAAGAGAAAATGAGAGAAAAAATGATGAAATAAGGAAAATGAAAAAGGAAAAGGAAATAGACCTACGATTCTGCAGCTTTAACATCACTATTCTATGTAAATATGATAATATATTCTGTATAATAAAATACACTCACGAAACAAATTAATTTATCAGAATTTTCAGAATATTGTTGTTTTCTTTTTAATATTTATGCAAAAACTCTAAAAATTACTTCGAAGCGAATCATTCTTCACACAAAACTCAAATCAAATATTTATTTCACCTTGTAAACAAATTATATATTTATCATTTATTTAATTTTAGCTTTTTTTTCACGCTTCCGTCGAATTATCAAGATTTCGTAAATAAAACTGTCAAAAAAGGTTTGATTTTTCTTTTATTTACACTTTGTTTTAATTAGTGTTTTTTGTTTGTTTTATTTTCCTTTCCCACAATTATTATCAATTTGAATGATCTTTTCTAATTAGAATTAGGATGGTGATTTTTAAATTTTGTGCTTTTATTTGAATTGAGTGGTATTAATTCAAATTAATAGAGGTTTATTTAAAAAACCTCAATTAATTCAAATTTCCCAACTTAATCTGCATTGTATCTAATGAATATTAAAAAGAAATTGTTCAATTTTCAAACGATTTTGTTGAGAATTCATTTTTAACTTTAGCTTGTGGTACAATAAAAAAAATTGAACATTCAATGGAAACAATTTCAGCTTGTAACACAAAAATCAATAATTATCAACAGACCGAAAAAAGTTTGGATCACAAAACTTATCACCCTTTTCACAATTAGATCTTTAAAGAAATCTTTATAAAATATTATTTTTACGATTTTTGATAATATTCTATCACAATTCTCGAAATATAACCAGAAATAATATTGAATTATTGAAATTGTTATCACATATTCTATATTTCCATTTTTATGCAATTTGGTGTGTTGAAACAAAATTCAGTTTGAAACATTGCGCATGCGAAAATTCAAAACAATATTTTTTTCTCAACAACTGCTCGATGTTTAATTTTTGATAATCATCTTCATTTTATATCAACTCAAGTTTAACTCACATAAAATGAAAAGCATTCATTTTCACTTTATTGGGATACAGAATAAGGAATTTTAGGAATTCCTGAGAATTGAATTTCCAATGGATTTGAGATTTCAAAATATGGCTGATCCTTTTTGAAATCATTCTTTCGTTAGAGTTTTGATCAAAAATTAAATCTCAATGTGATTTTTGTGGAAATTTTGTTTCTGCAATAACAACATCACAAACAACGTGTATCATTTGTTTAGTTCAATTTTTCAAAATCCCATAGAGATTATAATTTTTATCAAAACTCGAACAAAAGTGTGATTTCAAAAATGATCAGCCATATATTTGTTTGTTTTTTCATTTCATTGAAGCGAATATGACGAAGTGAAAATATGATGAAAGCTTGTTCAGTGATAACAAAAAAAGAAGAATTATCAACTGATCCATTCTTTGCATTTCAGTTGAGAAATGAATCTTATTCGGTTTATTTGTAACACCTCGTGCAATAAAAACTATCTGAATAATATTTGCCTGAAATTATGTTGAAAGAAATTTTGTTAATTCAAAAACGCAGTTCTTTATTATATAGCTTGTGATAATTCCTTATATATTTCGCTCATTTGAAAGATTAAATCTCACTGATATTTTATCCAAAGGAAGTGGTAAATGATTTTCTAAAAAAACAAGCATCATTTTTTTTTGCAAGTCTTTTATAAGAATTGAAAATTCAATATTGAATAAAACTCTTCATTTTATCAAAGAGTATTATTAAGTAGTACAGTTTTGAAAATTTTCGAAAATTGAAATTACAAAGATGGCACAAATCTCTTTTTTAAAATATTAATAATTACAGCAAAAAAACGAACAAACCGAAATAAGCGACGATATATTTGCTTAATGAAATTTGTTCCATTTTGCTCTAATAAATATTTTTCTCTATATTGAAAATTTCCATGTTTTTTTATCACGAGAATGAAAGACTTATCATGATAAGGTTGTAAAAACAGTTAGAAACATATTGATGCTTTTTTTTTTTTAAATGTGAAAATTATACCCCATATGTGAAACAAAACAAAACAAAACAAAACAAAACAAAACAAAACAAAACAAAACAAAACAAAACAAAACAAAACAAAACAAAACAAAACAAGAATAAAAATGCGAATAAAAAAAAGAATAAGAATAAGTAAAAAATTAAAAATAAAAAAATAAATTTTCATAAGATGCATTCGAAAATTAATATGAATAAATCAGAATTAATTTTTTTTGAAAAAGAGGAAATAAGTATTTTAAAAGTCGAAATGATGACTGAATATGGAATAACAGATACATTTATTAAAAAAAAAAATGTTTTCTGTTTCTAATGGTTTTTATCATTTTTTCATAATAAAAAATGTTAAAGTTGATGATCGATGAGTGACTCTGTGAAAAACTGCAAGAAAAAAGTCAAATATTTATTAAATAATATTTTGTTAGCTTTTGCTTTTTCCAATTTTTATTATTTCAAATTTGTTTCTGGTAAAGAAAATATCAAGCAATTAATGGTTTTAAGATCAAAAAATGGCAGGATTGAAACAACTTCTTCAAAATAACGGATGGGGTCCATACGTTAAGTTTATTCATCGTAGCTTAACATGGCAAAATGTTATTGGATATATTACAATCGTGATAATATGCATTTTTGATTTGACGTTTGCATTTATTTATTTTGTCTCTTTTGTCTTAAAATTCAAAAATTTTGATATTAAAGATTTGTTCGAAACACAGAACTGACTTTGCTCACATATATTTCACTTTTAACTTTAGAACTTTATTGGTTCTTTGGATTGATGAAGCATCTGAACTTTTTGAATTCAACAAACGCAGAGTTTGCTATTTTTAAAATATATGTTATAATTGTTATTGCATTTTTTTAAAATTAAAAAGAGAGGAAGAGGCTTTTGATTGGTTGCTTGCTCCATGGACTGCATTTACTCACAAATTCAACAAGTTTTTTGAACACGAACAAATGAAAGAGTTACAAAAAAATCCAGTATTCACTCCACTGGTCACTTCTCTTTTCATCATGTTATGCGCGCTGATTTTCCATATTTTCCGTGGTGCATTCGTTACAGTTGTTTTCTGTTTGCCACTTATCTTTACACATTCTGGAGATATTTATTTTTTTATTTATTAGTGATATGTGTCCTTACTTTACCTGGATTGATTCACCTTGGATATGATAAAGTTGCGTATGATTGGTACATGAGAGTGATTTATCCAAAGATACAGGAATTGAAACAGAAATCAAAAGAAGCAAAAGAAACAAAAGAAGAAAAACCACAACCTGTCCAAGAAACTTCTCAGATGTCCTAAACAAACGAAATATCATATATAGGTTTTTGATGACAAACAACAAACTCTATTTACGTTGAAGTTACATGATTATGTTTATGTTTTGATGAATTTTTATTTTGAAAACATACGAATTGAAATTGGATGAAAATAAAAAATTTCCGGTTAACACCTTTTTCTTTTTTTTTTTAAATATCATTTCATTCGCTATTTTCCTTTAAACGAACATCCAAAGAAAAACAAAAATTTGCTGTTAATATTGATAATTTGTTCGATATTCGAAAAGAAATCTATTATTAGGAATATAAGAACGAAATAGATCCTTTGATGGCTTAAGAATTTGAGGATTACCATTATAAAACGGTCTTTGTTGATAAGAACTCCTTCTTTCAAAGTTTGAATAACTAAATAATATTTCGAAATCGAAGAAAATTGAAAGTAAAAAAGAAACCATACCGCATAAAGTGGTCACTTTCATCGAAAAATTGATAAGAAGGTGGATGCGGAGGAGGCCTTGGAGGAATGCAAGAGCCATAGTCAGTCCAATAACGCGTTCCTCCTCTTCTCCAACCATATCTTGGTCCAATTGACCTATAAACATAAATGCAAACAAAAAATAGAAAAAAGATTAGTTTGAATTTCGGACAATTTGCAAACAAGCAGTAAATATCTGATGCTGGCACTTTTTGCACAAATGGAGAAAATCCATTTGTTCCAACAACCTCTCCAAAAGAATGAAACGGAGATATTATAGGGATAAACACCACGTCAATGCATTGACATATGAAGAGTTGAGGTAATAAATATAGCAAAAACACGAATGACATTATTAAAAGTTTCAGTTTGTTTACAACTTGAAGTCATTTTCAACTTTAAGAATTAAATTTCAGATATTAGCAAATACAGAAGGAAAACTTCACATTTCACATTCTTTTTAATTAATATATTTAAACATAATTACTTTAAAAATCAAAAAACACAAAATGAATAATAACGTTTTCAAAATTAAGGGCATTTTTCAAATCTCTCTTAAAACAAAGAATTGAAGTAGTCATCACAATGAAAGTTGTTTCATAACATATTTGAAAAAAATATGAATTTGAAAGAGATAAATGATGGTTTAAAAAAAGAAAATTTTAGAGATATACAGGTTTCCAAGAGGAATTCGTGAGCAGCAATGGCCCAGTCGCAAAAGCAATGGCGTTACATTTGCATATCGAGTCAAAAAAATTGGAACAGTGTTTTTGAGCAATATTGCAGACAACATCAACTTCCGAGAGAAGACAAAGTGCTTACAAATCCTCACGATAAAATAGGTCGCTTCCTTGGGGGTGGAGGATTGGCGGAAGCTGCTTTTCGGACGCACAATGTTTTTGGGCCTGCAATTGTGAAAATTTATTCATTTCCACAAGATGCTCCAACTGACGAAGAAAAATCATCACTTCTAACAAACAAGTTACCTCCAATCCTTACAAACATTTTACTGCCACATCGCGTTAACGAAAAAGGAGGGTATTTATTTGTTGAGAGAAGATTTATCCAAACATCACTTCCTCAAAGATTAAGGTTTATTTTGAATTCTTTTAAGCATCCATCTTATTATTTTGATTATAATTTATCTCATATATTTGTTCAGATCTTATCCACGAGCTTTAACCATCGAGAAGCAATGGTACGCATTTTTAATGCTTCAAGCTGTTCATCTTCTTCACACAACAAATATGTATCATGGAAACATTCGTCTCACCAATTTTTTAACAACTTCATGGGGTTGGATATACCTTGCAGACTTATTTCATTTTCGTCCATATGAAGTCCCAATTGTATGAATAAAAAAATTAAACAATCATGTATTTTGTGAAGAATTTATTTTATTTAAAAATACACATTTGAATTTGAATTTGAATTTATTTTTCACTTTAAAACAATATGTGCATGCATGTATATTTTATTGCATATTTTTTATGTAATAATAATATATAAAATTTGTATTCAATATTTATTTATCTATTATGAAGGGAGGTGATTCGACAATGTTTCGGAACTATCTTCTTCATTGGGAGCCACATAAAATGATTGAAGAAAATCAGTCAATAACATTAGCACCGGAACGAATTGATGTCGAAAAGCCATATTCAATCTATGGATCAGTTCGAACAACTGAAAGAGAGGCTTACAAGGAGAAAGAGAAGAAAAAAGCAGAAGAAAAAGCGAGAAGAGCATCGATGATGAAAGCGAGCACTGAGCAAAGGAGAAAGCGGATGCAGAGCGGAGAAGAAGGAGAGACGGAAGGAGGGCTGAATTCAGAAACGAAAGAGAGAGGGAAGATGGAGGCAGCGGAAAATTTGGCAAGCTCTTCTGCTTATTCGTGTTCAAATGTGTCATCAGCTGAAACAAATCGAGATCTGACAAGCAAATCCCCACCGGCTTATACTCCTGATGACAGTGCATCTCCACCTCAAGTTCTTCAACCTTCTTCTTCTTCTTCCTCTTCATGTGCAGCAACTCCTTCTTTTGACATGCTTCTGTCAGAAAGTGAGCTGAACACACTCAGATGGCAGAAGGCTGATATATTCAGCTTGGGCTGCTGTATCGCTGAGGTCTTTTTGGACAGCAAGCCGTTTTTGACTCTGGAGACGATGATTAAATACAAAGAAGTATGCTTTCTTTTTGTTTTCTTTCTTTCTTTCTTTCTTTTTGACTTTCATTGGTTTTTTTTTCTTCTTGTATTTCTTCTTTATTTTTCATTTCATTTATTTCATTTCTGTATTTCTGAACTTTCATCCATCCATTCATTTATATATTTTTCTTTTTCCATTTTTCATTTTAAAAAAAAAATTCTTTTTCCTTTTCTTTCTTTCTTCTTTCTTTTTTCTTCCCTCAGCATCGATACGATCCCTTTGTGCAATTAAAGAATTGTCCTTCTCTTTCTGAAGAAGGCTTTGAGATGATCAAAGAGATGCTCTCAATCAACCCAGATGAACGGCCATCAACAACAGACATATTCAGAAAATAGTTTGTTATTGTTATTTTTGTTATTATTATGACTTGGAAAATATTTGTTTTGCTTTATTTTCAAAATTTTTATTAAATTTCTTCATTTCATTTCATTTCATTTCATTTCATTTCATTTCATTTCATTTCATTTCATTTCATTTCATTTCATTTCATTTCATTTCATTTCATTTCATTTCATTTCATTTCATTTCATTTCATTTCATTTCATTTCATTTCATTTCATTTCATTTCATTTCATCTCATTTCTTTTATCCCTCTTAAATTGTCAACTCATTCATCTTCTCCTCTCAACTCCTTCTTTTCTATTCTTTTCTATCTATCTATCTATCTATTTATCTATCTATCTATCTTTCTTCTTCTTCTTCTTCTTTTCTTATTTATTTATTTATTTGTAATTTTTTTAACAGCCTCACCGACACCGCCACCTTCTTCCCGCCTCTCTTCACCTCACTCCATTCACTCATCTCCCACAGCGGAAGACAAGGGCCTGAACATCTGCTGAATACTCTTCTGTCTAATCAGAGTTTGGGAATGCTTTTGGATGTGAATGCGAATGTGAGGAAGATAAACGAGCAGAGAGAAGAAGAATGGAAGAGGAGGAAGGAGGCGATTGAGAGGGAGAAGGAGAGGAGAGAGAAGGAGAGAGAGAGAGAGAGAGAGAAGGAGAGGATAAAGAAGGAGGAGGAGGAAGAAGAGAAGAGGAGGAAACAGGAAAGATTGATGCAACCAGAAATATTAGAACAAACGAATTTGAAGAGCAAAGGAAATGAAGGAGAAGCAAAACATGAAGGAGACGAGAAAGATGAAGAAGAAGAGGAGGAGGAGGAGGATGAAGAGGAATATGAATCAGAATATGAAGAAGAAGAAGAAGAAGAGGAAGAGGATGAAGAAGCAGCTGAAGCAGAAAGAAGCAAGAAATCACAGATGGAACAGAAGGATCAGAAGAAGGGAGTTTTGTTTGTGATGAATGGAATGAATGAGAAGACGAACAAGAAGAAGAAGACGATGGAAAGTGAGGAAAGCGGAGAAACAACAGAGTCAAGTGATTTTCTGACAGACAGCACGTTTGAAGAAAGAGAAGAGGAGGAAGAGGAAGAGGAAGATAAAGTTGATGGAGGTGAAGAATGTAGAGAAATGAATGGAGAAGAGAGGAAGAAAAGTGAAAAGGAAGAAAAAGAAGAAAGAGAAGAAAAAGAAACAAAGTACTGTAATTGTGGAGGCAACTGTGATGATGACTATGAAGTTGAAGTGATTCGAATAAGAAAGAAGAAAGATGCAAAAGATGACAAAACAGCTGAAAACGCTCCATTTATCACAGAATCATCAATAACATCTTCTTCTTCTTCTTCCTCTTCATCATCTTCAGAGCATTCTTCTTTTCTAACCACAGTTGCTGTATCTCCTTCATTTACTTCAAATTCTCCTTCTCTTTCTTCTTCTCCTTCCTCTCCTTCTTCTTCTTCCTCCTCTTCTTCCTCCTCTTCTTCCTCCTCTCTTTCACCCGAACAGCCATCTCTCTCACCAGATAACTCAACATCTCCTACTTCTGAATGCTTCTCTTCATCTTCTTCGCCTTCTACACCTCCTCCTCCTCTGCTCCTTCAACCTGCTTCTCCTTCTTCTCCATCTCCATCTTCTTCTTCTTCTTCTTCTTCCTCTTCTTTTTCTCCTTCTGCTTCAATTTTCACCTCTTCTCAACCATTTCCTCTTTCTTCTTCGTCTTCGTCTTCTCCTTCATCTTCAACCTCATTCCCTTCATCCTCATCTCAATCTTCTCTTTCATCTTCTGTTTCCACTTCATCATCATCATCATCTTCTTCTTTATCTTCATCATCATCATCATCTTCTTCCTCCTTCTCTTCTTCACCCTCTCCTCTCTTCTTCGATTCTCCTTCTTCCTCTGCAATGGATGAAAGAGATGCCGAATTAACACTTCTTTTGAGAGTGGTGAAAAAGATGGAGATAAAAGAACAGCAGAAGCTGTTGAAAATGCAGTTGGAACAAGTGGAAGGAGAAGGAGAAGGAGAAGGAGAAGGAAGAGAAGAAGGAAGAGAAAAAGAAAAAGAAATTGAAAGAAGAGAAGAGAAAGAAGAAATAACTGAAACAAAAGAGACGAAAAAAGTTGAACGTTCATTGTCTTCTTCACAATCTCCTATCAAAATTGAGCAAAGAAATGGATGTGATGAAGATAATGAGGACAAACCAATGCCTCTTCAACCAGAAGAGAGAGAGAAAGAAGAAGAAGGAAGAGAAGAAGAAAAAGGCAATTCTGATGTTGAAGGGAATGAAGAAAGACGAAAGGAAAAAGAAGCAGAAACAGAAGAAAAACCAGAAGAAGAAGAAGAAGATAAAGAAAAAGAAGATGAAGTAGTTGTGTATCGATATCGATGCAAACGATGCCATCTGCTTAGAAGAAGCGAAACAAGAGAAAATGATGAAAAAGAAGGAAAAGAAGGAAAAGAACAGAAATATAATGAAAAAGGAGAGAAAACAAAAGAAGAATCAGAAATTAGCAAAGGAATGAGATCTGATAATGAAAAAGGAAACAATCAAAATACAACTTACAGAAAAGATTCAATTAAAGAAAAAGAAAAAGAGAAAGAGAAAGGAAAGAGAAAAGGAAAAGATAAAGGCAAAGTCAAAGGAAAAAATAAAGGAGTAAAACCAATGAAGAGGATGAATGAGCCACAACATCCGATTTTTGTGTGTGAAAGTGAGTCAGAAGATGATGTGTTAGCGTTGGTTGTGACAGAAAAGGAGCAGAAGAGGAATAAAAGGATTATTCAGAGAAGAAGAGAGAGGAAGAGGAGAGAGAGAAAGGAGAGGAGAGAGAGAGAGAAGGAGAAGGAGAAGGAGAAAGAAAGAGAAAGAGAAAGAGAAGAAGAACAAGGGAATATTTCGAGTCCTTCAATAAACAATCAATCAGAAGGAGTGACAGAAATAAATGGAGATACAAGTGCTAGTGAAAAAGAGAAAGACGAAGAGAAAGAGAAAGGAGAAGTAGAAGGAGAAGAAGAAAGAAATGAGAAAAACGATGATGATGATAACAATGTGAATAAAAGAGAAAAAAACACAGAGAATGCTGAAGATGAATCAGAAACTGATGAGAAAGGCAGCAGAAGTCAATTTGAAGAAGAAAATAGTGAAGATGACAGCTTATTCGACACATTTGATCAAAACGAGTTAATCAACTCGAAAAACGAAGAAGAAATGAAATATCCAATTTCATCATCATCGTCATCATCTTCTTTTTCTCCTTCTTTCTTCTCTTCTCCTTCTTCACATTCTTCTTCCTCCTCTTCCTCTTCTTTCTCCTCCTCTTCTCTCCCCTCCTTTGCCCTTTCTCTTCTTTCTGGCTCTGGTTGTGTGTCTGTGTGTGACTGCGACAGCTGCCGAACTGCCAAAGAGAGAGAGGCGATGGGGCTGCCTCGCATCAGCTGGATGGAGAAGAAGAGGATATTGATGTGTGTGGATAGAGAGAAGGAGAAAGAAAGAGGGGAGAAAGAGAAAGAGAAGGGGAAAGATGGATTTGACAGAAGAGATGCAAAGAAAAGAGATTTATCTGAATCTGGTTATTCATTCCATACAGGAAATAACCCAGCTTCTTCTTCATCTGCATCTTCTGCCATATCTAAGCCTTCTTTCCTCTCTTCTTCTTCTTCTTCCCCTTCATCTTCCCTTGTTAATGATAACAATAACAACAATGACGATAATGACAATGACTTAGATGAAGAGCTTTCCTCTCTCACTCCTTTTGCCCCGCTCATTGATGACCCTTCTCTCCCTCTCTTCGGCTCCCACTCTGCTTTTGAGTGCAGCTGCGGCCAGCAACACATCCACTTGTCTTCCTCTGCCTCGAAACAGAACATTCTGTCTCCTCGTTCGCAGCTGAATGACAATCAGAACCAATCTTATGTGTCGGCTTTCCCATGTGCTGCGGTTGCTTCTCCTTCTCCTTCTCTTTCTCAGTCACTTTCAATGTCATCATCATCATCATCATCATCATTTTCTTCTTCAAACACACCACATTCTTCTTCTTCCTCTTCTTCTTCCCACCTCTTCTTCTCACTTCATCCAAATCTCCACTTTGACTGGCGTCTGCCTCCTCCCACGCACCTCCCTCCAATCACAGCCCTCCTCCTCTCTCTTCGGGGGCTCCTTCACTATTCCTCATCCATCGACACCCTCCTTCGCACCATCAACTGCCTCACTTACCTCTCCTTCTATGTGGACGACGATGCAGTTGTGCAATATCTGCTTCCTTCTCTTCTCTTCCTCTTAAACAACTGCCCCTCGCAAACAGTTCACTCAGCCTGTTTCGATGCTGTTTGCTTGCTTCTTTCGCAGATTGGATGCCGAATGAGAGAAGAGGCAGAGGAGGACGAGGCAGAGGCAGCAGCAGACGAAGAGGAGGCGATGGTGGATGAGGGGGATATGATGATGATGTCTATGTCAATGACAACGATGATGACATCACCAGGGCAATCGCAGATGTCAATGCAGATGACAGGGAATTCAGCATTACAAGGAGCAAATGCATCAATCATGGAGAAGCAAGTGAAAGAGAGAGACGCGATGAGGCAGAAGGTGAGGCAGCGGATGGAGAAGAAGCTGAGGAGAGAGAAAAGGAAAGCAGAAAGATCCAAAATGAAAGAGAGAATTAGACTGGATTTGTTTGTTAGAGATATCTTTCCAAACATTCTGCCTTCTCCGAACTTGCTTCCATTGTATCACACGATTTTGAATGCGATTTCAGACATCGGAATTGGCTCCTTGTCAATCACAGCCACACAAAATGACTCGTTTTTGACTGATCAAAAGGAAAATGTGGCACAAAATGGAAGATCAGGGGCTGCTTCTTCTTCTTCTTCTTCTTTTCCTTCTGCTTCTTCATCTGCACCTCAATCAACTTCTTCTTCATCTTCTTCCTCTACCTCTTCTGCTTCTTCAGCTCTAACCCCCTTCAAACACATCAAGCCACGCAATTCACTTTTCTCTTCCCCTTTCCTCTCAGCCTTCCCATCATCCATGTGGAAAGCAAGGCAACCAATCCCTCGTTCTATTGATTCCACCCTCCATTCATCTCACAAAATATCTCCTTTCTTCTCTTATGAATCTGTCATCGAATCTGATCTGGCTTCTTCTATTGCTTCATCTTCTTCTTCACCTTCTTCTTCTCCCTCTTCCATTTCATCTGTGCTTTTCCAAAGCCCATATTCACAGTTACCCTCTTCTTCCTCTTCTGCATCATCATCATCATCCTCTTCCTCTTCCTCCTCTTCCTCTTCTTCCTCTCTCTCCCACCCCAACCAGAAAATGACTGATGAACGCCTCTACCGGCAGACCATCCTCTCTCTCTACACTGCCTCCTTCTCTACCTCTGCCTCTTCCTTTGCGCTCCCTTACATCACCGACTCCATCCGCTCATTCCCCCGCAGCCGCTTCCTCGTCCCTTCGACTTCTCCCGGCTCTTTGTCTGACTCTGCCGTCGATTTCGTGCCAGCTGCTGCACATTTTGCGCACATCTGCCTGTCTGCCATGAGATATTCCTTGCTCTTCCACGATCACCCGCACTACGAGCACCACCAGTGGGAGCTCAAACGCTGCATCGTCGCGGGGATTGCCACTGTCCTCAACACAAACAGCTTTGCCCGTTTAGCTTTCCTCTCTTCTCCTCAGACCCCGCTGATGATGTCCCACTCACTGCTGGCGTTTGACTACAGCGCCTGTTCGGTCTTTCTCTCCTTGTTGTCTGTGGCTGATGAGCCGATGCTTCTTTCTTCACTTCCTCCTTCTCTGGTCTCGCTGTGCAAGGAGAACGAGGCGATGGCTGGTGTTATTGTGCCAGCAGTGGCTAAGAGATGTGTGTGGCCTTCAACAGCACAAGAGGAGATGATAGCGACGATGATGATGAAGTGTCTGAATGATCTTGTGGAGCATTCACCAGTGGAGGTGCTGTTGGATGCAGTGTCTGTGATGAACGACAGGGGAGAGAAGAACAAGAGGAACAGGAGGAATAGGAAGGGGAGGAGGAGAAGAGGAGAAGGAGAAGGAGAAGGAAAGCAGGAGATGATGAAGGTGAATATGAGGAGGAGAAGAAATAGAGAGGAGATGATGTATGGAAGGACAGAGGAAGATGAGGGGGAAATAGTGGAAGACGAAGAAGACGAGGAAGATTCGATTGCAGTGCTGAAGAAAAAAGATGACGATGTTAAGCCACCCAAAAAGGAAGAAAGCAAAGAGAATGAAAGAACCACCATTGAAGGTGCAAATGATAAGATGGATGTGGAAGAGATGCAGATGCAGATGATGAAGGAGATGAATGCTCTGATGAAATCTGTCTGCTTGACAAGCAATCAAAACAACTCTGACCAATCGATCAACTTCCCTGCATTTCAATTCTCTTCGTTTCCAGGCACTTCTCAAGAAATTGCTCAAAGTTCTGTTCAAATTGCTTCTGATCCCATTGTGACTGCTAATAATAATGCTAATAATGCAAATGAGACAATCCAATCAACCACAAATGGAGGAGCTGGGCAAGAAATACAAACGTCTTTGCAGAATTCGTCTTCTTCCTCTGCTTCAGATCCCTCAAGTGTCAATGGAACATTACTTGCCTCGTCCGAAAACGAGCCTTCACCGTTCAATTTGTCTTCAAACTTACTTTCTTCTTCTTCTTCTTCTTCCTCTTCTTCTCCTTTAAACACAATTGAACCTTCTGAAGCAGCAGCGTCGTCTGTTGTTCCAACTTCATTTACTACACCTTCTTCTGTTGATCCATCACAATCAACTTCATCCTCTTCCTCTTCCTCTTCTTCTTCTTCTTCCTCTTCCTCTTCTTCATCTTCCTCTTTCCCATCTTCTTCTCCCTTTCCACCCAGCTCTCCTCAATACGACTGGTCGCCCAAATCGTTCCTCTTCCTTCTTCTTGTCCATCCAAACGCCTTTTTGCGCTTCGAAACGTCTGTTTTCTTGACTCGCTCAGCGAAGAAGATGGGCGTGTTCAACATGCTTCTCTATCTGCAGCCTCTTGTTCTTCCTTTTCTCTCTCCTTCCTTTGGCGCTGCAGTCGATTTGACTGATGCAGAGATGGTGAGGATGGCTCTTGTGGAGCCTGTGACGAGAAAGGCGATGGAGCATTTGATTGAGACAGATGTTGGGGTGATCAGGAAGTTTGTGACTGACAGAATGGAAAGTGGGGTGAATGGGATGGGAGGAATTGGAATAGGAGGAAGTGGTGGAGGAGGAGAAGGAGCTTTGGAGATTTTGGAGATGTTGGAGAGAGAAGAAGAAGAGGAAGAAGAGGATGAGGAGGAGGAAGAGGATGAAGACGACGAGTTTGACGAGGACGAGTGGGAAGAGGCAGATATTGACGCATATGAACGCACTTTAAGCAGAAGAACAAGAACTATCAGGGCAGACAGCTCAAAAAGCAGAAGTTCAAAAGCGCAGGTGGAGAGGAAGATTTCATCGAAATCGGCTTCTTCTTCCTCTCCTTTGTCTTCCACTTCTCCTTCTCTCATATCTTCTCCTTCATACATGCAAAAAGAAGGGTACAAATATTCATCATCATCATCATCCACACCTTCTTCTTCTTCTTCTTCTCGTTCCTATTCCTCTCAACCTTCATTGAATTGCTATGAAATCCGCAGGCTTTTGATTGACACTGCTTTTCGCCATGCTTTTCCTAAGAGATCTTCATCGACTTCTTCTATTGCTTCTTCTTCTTCTTCTTCTTATGCCATTCAATCTAATAACAATGTGCCAAATGCTTCTCTATCTGTTTCATCCACAGGCAATCCCTTTGGCTCATCACTTCCTTCCTCCTCTCCTTCCTCCTCCTCTTCTTCATCTTCTTCGTCTCCTCCTTCCTCTTCCTCCAGAACCTTCTCCACTGCCTCCAATCACAGTCTCTCTACCTTAACAGCAGGAAGCAACCAACCACGAAGCAGCACAGGAAACAGCGGCAGCTTACCTCCTTCACCTTCTTTTGCTTCTGCTTCTGCCTCATCATCATCATCATCATCTTCTTCCTCCTCCTCCTCCTCTCAACAACAGCCATCACAAGGAGCATTGCAGAGTGGAGGAAGGACCTCTTCCACTTCTTCCTCTGCCACAACAGCCACAGCCCTCACAACACTCTCATCTGCCACTGCATCGATCACAGTGACACCTACTTACCCACGCTCAGAATCAATGTCAACTTCTGTTTCTTCTCCGTCTTCTTCTTCATCTTCTTCCTCTTCCTCTTCCTCTTCCTCTTTCTCTTCTTCATCTTCTGCTACAGTCCCCTCTCCATCCACACCCACATCATCCATCTCATCTTCTCCTTCTCCTTCTCCTTCCATATCAACCTCAACTTCTTCTTCTTCCTCTTCTCCTTCTTCTTCCAGCAATCAGCGCAGGTCGAGCACAAATAGCAGTGCAAATGTGTTTGAAGGCGCTGCCTCACTCACATCTGGCTCCTTCTCATCCACAATGCCCCATCGCTCTTCTGCTTCTGCTCCTCCTCCTCCTCTGTCTCCTCCTCCGAATTACCAAATAACTTCATCATCATCATCATCTTCTTCTTCATCTGCTTCTGCTTCTCCCAATGCATATTCAATTATCACAATGGCTTCACAAAACTATCCATCTTCTTCTTCTTCTTCTTCTACTTTAACTTCCTCTGGCTACACTCCACTCGAAATCACTTTCCTATTCCATGTGCGAGATGTTCTGTTTAGTGCAGCCTGCCGGCAGATCCGAAAGCAAATGGGCGAGGAGAAAGAGCGGAGGAAAGAAGAGAACCGAAGACGGGTGCAGACGCTGATGCAGCGTGATGTGAAGAAGAGGCATCAGCAGAAGTTGCTTGAGGCATTTACGACGTCTGCACAGAGGATGCTGAAGGGAGGAGGAGGAAGTGGTGGTGGTGGAGGCATGGGAGGAGGCATAGGAGGAGGAGGTGGAAGCGGAGGAGGTTTTGCTGGGAGCGAGATTTTGTCTTCTTTGTACTCCACTTCAGGCTCAATGGCAGGGCAACCATCGTTATTGTCATCATCATTGTCACTTTCATCTTCAGCTGCTGGGAATAGCATGATGGGAACAGCTGGTTTTGCATTGTCTGGCGGAGGAGGTGGCAGCAGTGGCAGTGGAGGAGGAGTGTATTTGGCCGATGACTGGGCAGCGAGAGGAAGCGAAGCGAGTCAGGAAGAGATTATGCTGAAAGGGATGGGGATTGGCGAGCTTGGAGAGCTTGGATTGACAGCAGGAGGAGGGTATGGTGCGTTTGGAAGTGGAGGAGGAATAAGTGGAGGAGGAATGGGAGGAATGGGAAGCGGAGGGAGTGGAGGAGGAGGAGGAGGAGGGGGAGGGAGTGGAAGCGGAGGAGAGAAAGAGAAAGGAGGAGGTGGGGGCAGTGGAGGAGATGGAGGAGGAGGAGGAGGAGACAAAGGGAGTGAGATGGGAGAGAAAGGGGGCTCAGCTGCTGATGGAGGAGTGAGTGGAGGAGGAGCAGGCGGTGCATTGGCAGCATCGTCAGCACAGCAGATGGATGCGATTGGATGGCAGATGGCATTTTCACACGAAATTGGTATGCTACGGAACGAAAGGAGGAGGATGATTGTTCTTTTTATGAGAGTATTTTTGAACATTATTTGACTTCAATTTCTTCTTTTTTTTTTAATTAATCGAGAACTTTATTCAATTTCCTTTTTTCAAATTATTTTTTCTTCTTATTTATTTATTTGTTTTTTATATTAAAATCTCCTTCTTTATTTATTTTATTTTAACTAATCAGCCGACACCAACTGGGCCCTGTTTCTACGTCAGTACAGTCTTGTCATAGAACACAACGCCCCCGTCACATCTCTCTCCACTCTCTCCAACACCTCCTTCTCTCATCCTCTTTCCCTCAGTTCATATGTCTCTCTTTCTGTCGCCCCGCTCCTGTCGTGCTCTTTGGATGGCACGGTGAGGCTGTTCGATGTGAGGTCGCTGAATGATGGAGAGAACCAGCTTCATTCGCTGTTTGTGTACAGAATGAAAGGAGGCAGAAAAGGTGGGGTGGGAAAAGGGAATAGAAATGGTTGTGAAAATGATGATTATGATGATGAGGAGGAGGAGGAAGAGGAAGAGAGGAAGAGAGGAGAGGAGAGGGAGAGAGAAAAGAAGTGGATGGAAGAGATAAGCGAAGAGATTCAGACAAACAGAAGGACAAGGAAGATGCTTTCGTCAAATGTGAGATTTGGGATGGAAGAAGCAATTCGTTTGGCAGAAAAGGAAGGCGGAGAGAGAAAAGGAAGGAAAGTGGCAGAAGAATACGCCGACAGAGAAGAAAGTGAGTGGAGAAAGAAAGAGAGGAGGGCAAGAAGACAGATGGAGAAGGAGAGAGAGAAGGAAAAATTGCTTGACAAGAGGAAAATTGCGTTGTTTGGGCCAGATGCACAGAGTTTGAAAGAAGTCAGAAGATTTTACTCGGCTTCGCTTATTCCTGGCTGTGATTCGCTGTTTGCATATGGAAGCTGGTTTGCATTTAATGTGTTGCTTTCTGAATACAAGTTTATTTTTCAAAAATATCAATTGAATATTGTTTTGCACTTCTTTCTTTCTTTCTTTCTTTCTTTCTCTCTCTCTCTCTCTTTCTTTCTTTCTCATATTCTCTTTTTCTTTCTCTCTTTTTTTTATTTATTTGCAATTTTCTTTTCCAATCAGCACAACATCATCGCACAAGCCTGGTGTGCTGTCTCTTGTTGATTACTCTGCTGCACACGAAGTGCTTTCTTGTTCCATCGGAGGAAATGCCAACGATGCACTTGTTTCTGAAAGGGTTTGATTAACAGGAAAATTCTGTTATGCTATTTGTGATGGTCTTTTTTCTTTAATGTTAGCAACGTAAATGTCATTTTGAAACATGTTCTTATTTTATGTTTTGTGGGTTTTATATCAATACGATGCAATTGTTTCTCATTTGTTGAAACTTCTTATTACGCTCTTCATTTATTTCTGAAAATAAACAACCTCTTTTCCCCCATTTCCATTTCTATTTCTCATCTTTTTTTTCTCTCTTTATTCCACCCAACAGAACAAAACACTTGTCCACTCGATGGGTTCTCGCTCCTCCATCTTCCGCTCCTCTCACTCTGCTTATTCCTCTCCTCCTCCCCTCATTCACTACGGCGTGACTGCATTACACGGTTTCCTCTCTTTTTCGTCACCGCTTCTGGCTTATGCCTCCACAAATGGAATATTCCACGTGATGGACCCAAGGATAGGGGAGACTGTTTGGTTTGTAAAAGATATCATTTTATTTGAAAATTACTGTTTTTTTAAATAAATACATATTTATTTTCCCCCCCTAATCTCTAAAATCATCATGAAATATTCATTTTATCAAAAAATTTTTTTATGATATTCTTTTATTCTTCCTCTTCTTTCTTCTTCTTCTTCCTCCTCTCCACAGGGCCTATCGCACCCCACCGTCATTTGGCCACATCACCTGCATTTCATCCTCTCCCTGTGGATACTTCCTCACCTACGGCACCAGCTGTGGCACAGTCACTCTCTGTGACCTTCGCTTTGCTCTTCCTATTTCAACTGCCACTTCGTCATCCCACTCAATCATTCACGACATCTGCACAACCATGTCTAATAACTCGTTCCCTCTCTCAGACCTGGCTACTTTGAATTCATCATCATCTTCTTCCTCTTCTTCCTCTTCTGCTTCTTCTGGTGTTTCTTCTCTTTCTTCCACACTGCCAAAGAGCGGAATAACTGCTTCTTATGCCTCTTCCTCTATTGCCTCGTGCTATTCATCTGCTCCTCCTTTCACTTACAACCTCTCTCTTTCCTCTTCCTTCACGTCCAGCGCTTTGTCTTCCTCTGCTTCACCTGGTGCTTCCTCTTCTTCTGCCTCTTCCTCTTCCTCTTCCTCTTCTCTTCTTTCGTCTTCTTCTGTGCCGAATAAAGTGTCGCCGTTGGTTTGGGTGGCAACTGGATGTTCTCGTGCTATCTGCCTCAATCCAACAAATTCTTTGTCTTTGATAGGCTCTTTGTCTGCAAACGGATATGCTCAAAAAAGTGTGTTAATTTTTGTGAAAATTAATTTTTTCTAACAATTATCATCCTATTTTATTTTATTTTATTTTATTTTATTTTATTTTATTTATTTCTTTCTTTATCAGGTGCGTCTTCTCCCTCGCAGATTCCCTTCTCTCCTCTTGATCTTCTCTCGGCCTCGCCTGCCCTTCCTTCTTCAGACATCCACTCAATTTTGTCTCCTGTGAAATCGTTCCCTGAGCCTTCCTTCAGAGCACTTGCTGCTCCTCTTGGCGAGTCTGCGCTAATCACTGCGGGCTCAGATAAAGTGATACGGTATGAGGAATGAAGGAAAGATGAAAAAGAAGAAATTATAAATAAAAAAAAAATAGATGATATTGATGATAACATACAAATTCAAATGATGATGAAACAATTTTCAATTTTATTTTCTTCATTTTTTTTCTTCATATTTTCCATTCATTATAATTCTTATTCTTTCTTTTTTCTATTTATCTTCACAGCCACTGGACATGGGACAGAGAAGGAAAGAAGTTCACATGCACTCGTATCACACACAGAGTCCCCAATTGCATACTGGTAGACGAATCAAAGTCCCCATTCACTCACATTGCTGAAGGTCTGTTTTATTCAGATTGTTTATATTTCTCGTTTATTATTTTGTGAAATGAATTGAAAAATTGTAATCATTGCTTCATTCACTCATTCGTAATTTTCAATCGACATATCATTATTAGTGAACCCGTCTCTCCAAAAAATGGACCCTTCAAGCCAATCGATACATTCTTCTGCGTTTAATCCTGCATTTGATGAAGAAGAAGATGACTTCTCCAACCACAATGATTGCATTACTTCTCTTGCTTTAGTTGATAACAAGCTTGTTTCTGCTTCAAGGGACGGCTCAATAATTGTGTGGGGCAGAGATTAGCTCCATGCTCGATCAATAAACTGTTGTTAATATTTATTAATTTTTGCTGTGGGTTTTTATAAATTCTTTGAATAGTTTTGGCTGTATTGATAACCACTTTCATTTCAATAGTTAGTTTTTCGTGTTTGTATTTGATACAATTATCAAAAATCATTTTTCATGAGTTCTTATCATATTAAATGCTTTTTTCCCCCCTATCCAAAAATAAGTTGATGTGTTAATGACTTTTTTTGGAAAACTAAATGAAAAATAATACAAAAAACACATGAGATGAAAATATCTGAATGAAATTAAAAAATTACCATCAAAGAGAAGTGACTTTATTTTTGTGCTTGATGATGAGTCCAACCTATTGTTTCCTTTAAAATTTCGGGATTCTCCATCCCAACAATATTTGTTGGTAATTTCAAGTAAGAGGTTGAATAAGTTGTCCGGAAACGAGTTTTATCTGATACAAATAAAGGATTAATTTCATAAAGCGGAGCGTCCTTTTGTGCAGGAGCATGCTGTCTTCTTGTTGGCATCGTGCGTTCCATTTTTCCTCCTTTACTTCCTCTCAATTTTGCTTCTTGGAATTGCCTCTTAAATAATTAACATTCGAAATTGAAAGAATTGGAGATCAATGAATGAGATAAACCTTCATGTAAGGTACCGTGTCCTGAAATTTAGCGCGATATTCACTTGAAAAACAAATAAAAAATTATTTATTATTTAATATTCATAAAAATACATTCAGAAAATCAAACGTCGTTCCTACTTCAACTTTTTCCTTCCATTTCGGAATTCGCATTGAAGTGTGAACTGTAGTAGATTTCAAAGCCTTTGACATAGTCAGTTCAGGAGTTAGATGGCAAGAACGCTTTGTAACTGTTGCTGTTGGGGGTCCTGGAAAAGTCTTTTTATATACAAAAAGTAAAATCAAAATATTTCAAACCAAATCCTTTTCCACTTGATCGAGCGGTTTTAGAAGCCTGAGTTTGCGATAAACGAGTGCTCATAACGGTTAGATTAATTATTATGGTTCAAGTTTCTTTACTGAATATGGTTAGGTGGATCATTTTGATTGAATTGTTTTCAATGCTCTATTTTCAAAATGAATCGTTTTTATATTGTGAAAGATTAATTTAATATTTGTTCAAAAGTGATCCTTATGCTGAAAATTTATTAAATAAATTTAAGGGTCTTTTCTTAAAACTGTGCAAAAATAGAGTCCATGAATAGATTTTCGGTGTGCATTTTTAATACGTTTTTTAACTTTATTATTATTATTATTTTTTTTTGATAGAATGAATACAAAATGAATGATAAAGAAAAGAAATCATTAAAAGAGAATTATTCCGGGCTTTTCAGGGGAATAAAATTGGAAAATTCTTCAAATTCGTTGAACTCTGTTTTACAAATTTTATTCGAGGTACCTTTATTGAGATGGGTTTGTTGAATATAACTTTTTTGATTAATTTTTAAAGATATTGTAAAAATAATCAAATTTAGTGCATCTTACATATACCACTTTCAGAACATAAAAAAATATCCTCATCTCCAACTTCTATTGAATCGGTGACTAAGATACCAGAAAAATCCAAAAAATTTATCCATTTATTAAAGCAATTGTTTTTTGATTTGATGAATCAAAAAGACGAGTATGACAGTTTATTGTTTTTAAATGTTTGCTATCGTGAGGAATGAAATTGTTTGAATGTTTGATTTTATTTACAAAAGAGTTTCAGCAAAAGATGTTAAGAATTCGCTTTGTTTAGTAAATGGAGAGCCATTGAGGGAAGATGCATTCGATATATTTTCCACAATAATAAACGTGCTATGTGATACAGTTAAGGTTATAATTATTGAATTTATCAGACTTTTACTTTTTTTTAAAAATGATATTTATATTATTCAATTTCTAATGAACTTTTCAGTCATCTTCTTTACGTTTTTGCTTCAATAATTTGTTTGAAGGAACATTGCTTAATAAAATAGCATGCACAGACGTGCCTTTTTCATCTTTAAGAGTTTCCACATTTATGAGTCTCCAGTGTGAACAAGAAATTTTTTTATAAAGAAAAATTGGGAATAATTTATTTTCGCAATTTGTTTACGTAATTGTGCTTGCAAAATAACTTGCAAAAATAAAATGTATTTTCTTCTATATTCCTTTTTCAGATTTCCTTTATATAATTCGCATTCGGTTCACGAGTCATTTTCTGAGGAAACTGCAGAAGAGCTGCTCTCAGAAGACAATAAATATAACACTGGATCAGTATTTGGATTACAAACAGCAAAGCGGGTTTGCTTTATAGGCTTTGCCTTATAATTTTTTTCTCATTTTCTCCTTATTAATTCCGTTCATAAATCAATTTATTTTATTTTTTGTTGAAATTTTCGCGAATCACTGATTTTCTTTTCAATAACTTTGTCAAATTTTAATTTTTCAATTATGAAAAAATTTTCAATTATCTTTCTTTCTTTTTTTTCTTTTCTTTTCTTTTTCTATGTTTGCTTTCATCCCTGTCAATCTTCTCAATCATTGCCCAATTAAACCACAAACATAAACAGAGTGCTAAGTATCTTTCCCTTCCTCCCATTTTGTGCCTGAATGTCGAAAGATCTCAGTTTGACTACGTAGTTATGGATGTGGTGAAGAAGAATTCTCTCTATGTGTTTCCGTTCCTGCTGAACTGCACACCTTATTTGGCTGCCTTAAGCGAGAGCGAAAAGGAGCATGTGCTGCATCAAAGGATACAGGAGAGAGAAGAAGATGAGAAGAAAGAGAAGGAGAAAGAGAAAGAGAAAGAGAAAGAGAAAGAGAAAGAGAAAGAGAAAGAGAAAGAGAAAGAAAAAGAAAAATCCAGACTGAAAGAAATGGAGAAAAGAAGAGAAGAGGAAGAAACCAAATACATCAACTCTCTCCCACTGAATGAAGATTATGTTCGCTTGTTCTCTTTTGCTGACCGCACTCAGCAAATTATGCACACACACCCAGATTTGCTTGACGACAACAACAGAATTTATCCTATTTCTGCACAGCCACTTTGCTCTCCATTGTCTCTGAGCATTATCCCCACTAATATCACGTTCGATGCAACTTCTTCTTCTTCCTCATCATCTTCTTTTTTGAAATCACCATCTTCCTCTTCTTCCTCTTCCTCTTCTTCTCCCTCATCATCATCATCTTTTCCTTCTTCTTCATCATCTTCAACTCCATTGAAAACAAGACCAAAAACAACATTTGACGATGCTGTTGCTTCTGCTTCTTTCTTACCTTCATTTGTCCATCCAGTTACTCCAACACAACCTAAAAACATTTCTGTTCCTTCTTCTTCTTCTTCCTCTTCCTCTTCTTTCTCCTCCTCCTCTTCATCCTCTTCTTCTTCATATTGCTCGAATTTTTCTTCGCCCTATTTCCATCTTTTTGGTGTTAGCATTATGTTTGGCACAGTTGATTCAGGCAACAGTGCAATGATCATCCGGAACTTCCATCAGAACACACCAGAAAATGTTGATGATGGAATCACTTCTCCACTCATACACATGTCAAATTCTCCATTTCAAAAATCATCTTCTTCATCTTCTTCATCTTCCTCTTCTTCATCTTCCTCTTCTTCCTCTTCCTCTTCTTCCTCTTCCTCTTCCTCTTCCTCTTCCTCTTCCTCTTCCTCTTCCTCTTCCTCTTCTTCTTCTTCTTCTTCATTTTCTTCATCAACATCCAAATCCAGCTCTTTTTCATATATTCCACCCAATCTCGATCCATATTCAATGTCTGATTGGGTTTTATTGTTCAACGAGAAGATTATTCCAATCAACTGGTTTGATGTGTGTGAATTAGGTTTTGGTGGAAATATCACATCGCCAACAGAAGAGAGAAGAAATGCTATTCAACAGGAAATAAGCAAAATATGTTTTGAGTCGAGAAAAATGGGCGGGAAGAGGAAAGAGGAAGAAGAAGAAGAAGGAGAGAGGGATGAGGAGATGGAGAAGAGATTGAAAATGCTGCAAAATGTGCTTTTGGAAGAGGAAGAAGAAGAGAGAAAAGAGAGGAAGAGAGAGGGAAGAAAAGATGAAGAAGAAGAAGATGATGATAAAGATAAAGAAGGAGAAGGAGAAGGAGAAGGAGAAAGAGAAGGAGAGGGCAAGGGCGAGGGAGGAGGAGAAGATGAAGAAGAAGGTGAAGGTGAAGGTGAAGGAGAGAGAGAAAGAGAGCAAAGACCAAGAAATAGCAAAAAGAAAAGCCAGAATGGAGAAGAGAAAGAAAGCGAACAAGAGCCAATGAACAAGAAAGAGAGGAAGAAAGCGAAAGAGGCTAAAGAATACAATAGAGATATAACAAAATTTATTGGCCCGCAGCTGCTGAACATAACAGCAAAGAACAATGTAGAAGCAGATCTGATATTGATAAGAACAGTAGAGACAGGAGAGTTTATGAAGGATGTGTTTCAGAAGAGCAGAGAACACAGAGAGAAGGTGAAGGAGTGGAAGAAGAAGGCGTTCAGCAGAGAGAGTGAGGAAGAGAGGAAAGAGAGGTGGGCGCTGAGTGGAATAGAGCAGATTGCGAAGAAAGGGCCGTGTGCTTCGATGCTTTTCTATTTCAGAGAAGATGCAGTGGAAAGCCTGCTGATGATGAAAGGAAAAGAAGAGAGGAAGATGGAGAATGAGATGGGTTTGAAGGAAGAAAATGAGAGAGGAAGAGAAATGGAAGTTGGAGTGCATTCTTCTGAAAAGGGGATTAAAAAGAATTTCAATGCAGCTAGTTCAAGTGGCAAAATGGATTATGACATAAATCCTTCAAACAAGAATTATTTAAAAGAAACAGAAATAAAAAAGAAATATCAGCAAAGATTTGGAGAGCAAAAAGGAAACGAAATGGAAGTTGAATCAGAAGCAGAAAACATTCTAAATTTGACAAGAAAAATGCAGATGAATAAAGTGAAAATGATCCCTTTCACAAAATCGTCTATTTTTAAGTCATCAAAAATAAGCACAAATGACTGGTTTAGCTTGCAAAATGCATATCCATATGGCTCTTCTGTTGACTTTTATACATCTTCTGCAAAGAAAAATGATAAAAAAGACGATGAAGCTCAAAATAGTTCAAAATGTGTGAATGATATTTTATTTTTATTTATTTATGTATAATTTTTATTGTGTTCATGCTATTTATTCCTTTTATTGTCTGAATATTACAAAATTACTTTTATCAGCATCTGCTTCATCACATTCATCCAGTGAATCCAATGAATCTGATGAAATGCACAAATTGTTATCACATTCAAAGCATTGCCATATTGTTGAGATTGGTCCATCTGATAATTCTCTTCTGCTTTCAACTTCATCTGGAGATAGCCAACACAACACAAGAAATAGTAGCTCTTCATCATCTTTCACAAAAGGCACCATTGCTTCATTTGATGTCTCTTCATCGCAGACGCTTGCTTCCTTTTGCAGGGCATTTGAATTTCAATCTGGTGAAAAACATTCAAAATACCATTTATACAAGCTTATACAGAAAGGGAAAGTGAAACAATTTTTGAAAGAAAAAAGGAGATTTGTGGAATTAGTGAAGAAATTGGAAGAGGATTGGGAAGAAAAAGAAAGAGGAAAAAAGGAAGAAGGAAGCGAAGAAAAAGAAGATGAAGAATTATCGAGTGGATGCGATTGTGAAGAAGAGGACAATGATGAAGAAAGAAGTGGCAAAATTAAGAAGTTTATAAACAAAAACAATAACAAAAAATTTGTTGAAAAAATTAAATGGATAATTTCAAAGCTAGCTGAAGAGAAAAACGCTATTTTTAATACATTTTTGAAGAAAGAAAAGAAACAATCAGCCAATTCAGAACATTTTGGAATGAACGAAACAAGAAGAAAAAAAGGCAGAAACGATGGGAATATAAATCTTGAAGATTGCTTTAAATTGGATGTTACTCTTCAGATGGTGAAAAACGAAAACGCTAAGCAGGTTTATCCGTTTTTGCCTGCCCAATTGCTTGGGGCAAACAGAAATGGAAATGACGCTGATGACGATGACAACGATGATAACGATGATGGCAATGATGACTCAAACAAATCTTTTGATGCATCAAGTGAAAGTGAAGACGATGAAATAATTCCTGTTTACTTTGGAACAAGAACAATCACTTCTTCAATGATGGACAAGATTAGACAGAATGAAAGTTTGATAGAAAAACTGAAGCAAGACAAAAAAAGAGAGGAAGAAGAAATAAAGCGAGCAATGAGGGCTATTGAATTGGAAGAGGAGAAAGAACGAGAACGGAGGAGAAAGGAAATGATGGATGAAATAGATATGTTTAGAGGATATGATGATGATGCGATAATGGCTGCTGCAATTGCTGCAAGCTTGGAAGAGGAGGAGAGGAAGAAAAACCAGCAAAACAAGGAAAATGCAGAGGGAATGGAAGATGGAAGTGATAAAAGCGAATCTAACAGAAATCAAGAATCTTCTCTAAATCAGTCAAACAATCAATCAACTTCTTTAGAAAGCTCTTCAGCCGAAATGCAACAGATTGATGAAGTTACAGAGAAAGAAGAAAAAAGAGACGAGGTTCATTCTTCGATTGATGAAAGTGATGACTCATTTTGTTCTGATCAACCGGATGCTGAAGATATGAAAGAAGAATTGCTTGTGAATGGAAACATTTTGTTCCACATTCCACTTTGGCTCTTCAACTTTTCTGAAAATGAAGGATTTCTCTTTGATTTTGTTGATGAAAACGATTCAGCTGAAGAAAATGAAACAGAAAAAGCATTTACTGTTGATAATTCTTCATCGCAATTATCACAAACATCATCGATGGGATCTCATTCTTCTTCTTCCTCCTCCTCCTCCTCAGCATTGGAATATCCTTATAGTTTCATCACTCAGCAGCTGAGTCTGGAGCCAAAGATTATCCCAATTGTGTACTATGGCAGCGAAAGAAAAGGACAGCTTAGAAACCAGCCTACAGTGCTTTATTCTGGTTTCTTTTCGCTTTTCCCACATGAGACTACACTTTCTCCCTTTGCATCAATTTTGTATGAAAGCTGTGCAAATGGATTGGATTTGCTTCGTGGAAACAAAAGCAATACATCAAATGATATTGACAAATTGATAAAACAAAACTACGGAACAGATTCGTTTCTTGTTATTCCCATCTTTTCCTTTGGAATGGGAGAGGTTTCAATTGTTGATCGCTTTTCAAAGACAAGCACGACGCTCCTGTCTCAGTATCCTTCCTCTGTGTCTTCATCGTTCCTCAGAGAACTTGTTGGTGTTGTTGTTCAGTTCACACCAAATATAAATTCCATCACCACAAACCCGACTTCGTTGTTTTGCCTGGCACAAACGTGGCTTTCGATCCCTCTGACTGCAGACTGTGTCAACAACAATTTAGTTATGCGATTATCATTTTCTTAAATTTCTTTCATTATTTTCCTTTTTAAAATTATTGCAAATGTATCTTTGTCTTTTTTTATGCTTTTGATTATGAACAATATTTCATATTTTCATTATCTCCCTTTTTTAGAAGAAAAACAGTGGAGTTGTGAAGCTGACACTGCCTGCGTTCTCTCCGTTATCAACTGTTGTTTCCTCGCTGAGGTCTGCTCTGATGATGAAGGTTAGAAACAATCCTGATGATTTCGAAGGAAATGATATTGAAGAGGGTCCAAAATTACATCTGTTCAGAATCACCCAAGACGCATATAAAATGAAAGTGGACGAAAGCTCTTTTCGCGACACTTTCATCCATTTGATATGCGACTCGACAAGAATTGAAGAAATTACAATGGAAACAATGTATGCATCAATAGCAAACGATTTCATAATGTCGATAGCTGAGGAAATGCTTAAATTGGATGAAGAAATAAATATCAGAAAGGGAAAAAGCGAACAAAATGATGAATCAAGATTGGAGCAGAAGAAAGAACTTGCAAGAAATCAATTGCTGGTAGATCCATATTTGCTTATGCGATTTGTGGATTATGTCAAAGCACAGCTGCGCGTATGCTCTTATGCTGTTCCTCATCCCCTGTTTTATGAAATTGAGGAAAAGGTTAAAGACAAAAAAGAATCTCAAACGCAAAAAAAGCCGCTTAATCAACCTTCGAACAAGGATGGAAAAATGGAAGATGTTAGAGAAAAATCAAATGAAACAGGAGGTTCTAATTCTGATCAACCAATTCGAATTACTGTTTCAGATGATGATGGTGAAGAAGATGAGCAAGGTGAAGAAGATGATGAAAATTCAGCGGAATTAAAGGAAGCAGTTAGACAATCTTTGAGTTAAAGGTCGTAGGAGAGGTTGATGCTCATAGAAATTTTGAGGGGAAATTATTTCGATTTACTAGAATTTCTTTAGCTTTATTTTGAGTTTTATATTGGCTATTTGTTTGGCACTTTGCTATAAATCCTTTTTTTTCCAATTATTTGGTTTTTGTTGAAGACGCTTTATTTTTGCTTATTTTATTTTTTATTTTTAAGAAAATGAAAATTCTACTATTTTAGCTTTCAGAGCGCTAGTCTTATTTTTTGTAAAAGAATTCAATAGTTGGCATACTTTTTATTGATTGTTTTGGGAAAAAAAATGAATTTGGATACTTCTCAAACTTGATATGGGATAAGATTTTTGCATTTATGAAAGAAACAACGATTTATTCCAAACTTTTTCTCCAACCTTATCATTATAAGTCTTTCATTCCCATGTCAAAAAAATACAGAAAAATATTTGTTTGAGTAGAATGGAACAAAATTCATGAAGCAAAATATTTCGTCCCAATTGAAATCTCATTATTTCTTTTTTAAAGATAAATAAAAATTGTTGATATTTGTTTAAAATATATCATAATACTCCATTGAAACAACTTCAGAGCAAAAACTATCCTCTAACCACAAAATGAAGTGAAAATTGAGAAGTGTTATTTATGAAGTGGATACAACATAAAAATAGAAGGCTAACAAGAATCATCAGAAATAAAAAGCATTAAATTGCTAGATCTCTCAAGTATCGTCCTCATCATTATCCATAATGCTCGTTCCCAACTTAGCCGTACCCGATGGAATCAGCCCTGGGACCAATATGTCAGTCACAGAATCAAGTTGAGGTGCATCTGAAAGAGGTACATCTGTTCCATCCTTCAGCCATCCTTCGGCTGTTGTGTATTCCTTTAGCGACACAATGAAATCGCTCATGTGCTGCTCAAACCCAGCCACATCTTCAGAAAGGCGGAAGAGTCCAGAGACAAAGGCGTGCGTCTGTTCGGGGATGAGCTGAGGGAAACGTGATGAAAGGAAATAGAAAAGAATGGAGCAGATGAACTGCTGGTTGGGAAGCTGTGAAAGCGAAGAAGGGTCAAATGACGATGCCTGGCTAGCAGAAGACGCAAGCGCGGAAAGCGTTGAAGATGTTGTTGGTGAAAGAGACAGACGCACCTGAACTTGGCCAGAATTGAAGAGCTTCACTAGAAGCAGCAGCGCCTGGCATTGCAGAGAGAAGCATTGTTTGTGGAAGGAGTCTGTGAGGATGTCGATAAGCGTGGTGAAGAGGAGTGTGTAGTTGCGCAGATAGAACAGCTGCACGTGTGTTGTTGTGGTTGCTGTCACAGACAATGAAGTGGAGCTGCCTGCTGCTGAAGAAGATGAAGACGAAAGATCAGTTTCAGAGGCAGGAAGCGAAACTGTAACTGGAATTGGTGTTGACAACGCCATGTTCTTCACAAACTCGATCATCAGATGAAGTGCAGACTCTGCAACAGTTCTTTCAGCGTGCCTGATACCCCAAAGGATGCACCCGACTATCGCATCCATCTGTGTTTGGTCGGTGATTGTGCCAAAGGCGGCTGGGCAGTCTGTGTTCATCGACCGCAGAAACTGGTAGAATGCGATTCTATGATCGGGATAGTCTTCAAAGTTGTTCTTGATCATATTCATTGTTGGCTCAAACAGCGAAGATAGAATGGTTGGAACTGACACAAGCATCAGAGTCTGAAGAAAAGAAAGAAAAATAATTATAATTATAATAAAAAGATGATGAATATATTCATAAATATGGAATAAATAAATAAATAAAAAAAAAAAAAAAAAAAAATTGATTTTATCCATTGTCATTAAATCACGCAAAAATTTCATTTTTCAAACAACAAATTTTTTCAAAGCATACTCTTAACTTCTTGAAAAGTGTTGCAAAAAGCGATAACATATCTGAATCTCTCGAAACTTTTGGTGATTTTGGGTATTGCGGAAGTAGGTTCTGCATAATCGAAGGGAGATATTCCGAAGAAATAGCAGAAGGGTCAGTGCATTCCTCAAAGTAATCAGAAAACAGCATCAGAATCTCCTTCTGCACAAGTTTCATGTGCTGCCCAGACAGTGTTGCCACAGCCTTCTCTCCCTGTGTCCCTTCTCCACCAGCTGCATTGATAGCTGAGATGAGCATATCGCTGTATGCCACAAAGATCTTAATGCATTCTGCAAACAGCAACTCAAACTGCTCTTTGAACCCGCTCTGAAGTGCTCGGATGCATCTTCTATTGATGCTGATGATAGACAGCAGCTGTCTTTGTGTGCCAATATCGCAAAGTGTGTTGATGTTTGCCTGTGTTCTCTGAATGATGTCCTTCCACCCAGCATTCGGCATCTTGAACAGCTCAGCAATTTCGACTGTCTTCTTCGCTGGATCACTCTGCATTGCAATGCACCAGGCAGCAGACTCGCACACATTCAGTATCTGATTCTTGCTCAAGTCACTCAAAATACTCGGGAGCATCATCAGCACCTCATCCACAAATGACATCTTTTCTCCTTCTTGCACCATCACAAACTGCCGCTTGCATTTCTGTGCGATCTTCAGAAACGTCTCTGTTGCCATGTCCTTCACACCTTCGAATGGCTCCTTCATAAATTCAATCAGCTTCAGTGCAACAGTCTTCAGGAAACGCCAGTGAAGACGCAGAAAACGTGGATATTGAGAAACAACAAACATGATGTCTGTTGCAACCACTGCCCGCGCCTCTTGTTTGTCCTGCTTGTCCACCAGCTGCAGTAATCCATGCAGCACTTTCACAAGAAAGTCCTTTTCTTGGCTTTCCTCTGTTCATCAAATAAGAATATAAAAATATTCATAATTTCACAAAGATAGTTAAAAAAGGGAAATAAAAATTGTTTCCAGATAAAAATGAATAAAGTTAATAAGACGCCAAACAAGTAAATAAACTAATTACACATACCCATTGTGCCAGATATAGCACCAACAGACCACGAGAGTGCATTCACTGTGTCGTAGTTGAACTGCCTGGGGTCCATCTGCTCCTCCAACCGTGTTGTCATCTGCTGCACTGTGTCTCTTGAGTCGATGTGGCACAGATAGATGAGCGTCTCTCTCATCGTCTTGTACAGCTGGATCTGTGCTGAGTCCTGCAATGCCTCTCTCTCAATCTCCCCGTCTGATGTCGCCACCACATGCACCTCCTCCGGCCGAGCCATCCGCGCAATCAGCACTTTCCTCACGTTCTGCAGCGTCATGCTGTACATCCGCAGCCTTGGTGTGCCCTTCGATGAATGCAGTGCATTGATCATCTCCACCTGCGCTGCTCTGCTCAGCGGCCTTCGCTCTCTGCTGGCTGCGATGCTGCTGCTCAGACTGGCAGGCACAGGTGTCGTTCCGCCAAAGATGGAGCCTCCGCCTCGCCCTCCACTGCCAAACAGACCACCATTGGCAAATAAGGACCCGCTGGGGGGTGATGGAGTGTATGTCAGAGGGTATGACGCAAAGAGAGATACAGAAGAGGGAGTGGAAGATGATGATTGTGGAGCGAATGGAGAGACAAAAGCGGATGAAGAAGAGCTTGGATCAGCTGGTGTCAAGGCTGCTATCGATAAAGGCACAGATTGTTTATTGACAGTAGATTGCAGCTCGTTTCGAAACAAATCGCGAGACAAGAAAAGCCAAAAATCAATGCAGATTTTGAACTCTTCTTGATCTTTCACATGTGTCAACCTCAACAACCAGTTCATTCCATTCAAAATAAACGACTGATATCAAAGAAATTGCATAGAAAAATCAAATATAAAGTTTATATATAATTATTATTATCAGAATACCAACATCAATAAAAATGAGAGGAAAAAAAAGATGAGAAAATCAGTATTGTAATTATTAAAAAAAAATTTGCATACACTCACTTCCGAAGAGGACTCCAGCAAACGCAAATGCTTCTTGAAGAAATCTGCAAGAAATACTGTTAATTCTCTAAGCAATTTTTGTCCATCAGGATTGGATGTCATGTATGTTGTTGCCAAATCTGAAGATAAGGTTATTAGTTTAAGGAAATAAATAATTAAACATGCAAATAAATAGAAAACAAAACAAAGAAATAAAAAATAAATTCATTTCTATTACATAAAAGAAAAGAAGAAAGGAGGAAGAAAGGAAAAAAAAAAAGAAATTTGTTTAAACTTTGTTGTAAAAAAATCGTATTTCCCATTTTATATCATTTGTTCCATTATCCAATGACAATACGATAATACGAATAAAAATTCATAGCAAATGCATTAGCACATACCCATAGTCTCTGGAATAACAGCTCCAAGTGCAATAATTGTTCCAGAATAGAGCTGATTTAGCTGTTGAGCATATTTAACCTCTTCCGCAGCTTCAAGAGTAAGTCCACCAATCTCAGCAATGCAACCAAGAGATGCAACTCGGAATGCAGGAGATGGAAGAAGATGCGTAACAAGCGTGACAATAAGTTCAGTTTCAAAAATGTATCCAATAGGAATCCACGAAAGAAAGACGCGTAATGTGTGTAATGTAGTTACCACCAAAGCATCGTTCACTTTTGAGGCTTGTCTCAGTACATTCATGCATAATTGAAACACTTGCGTGAAGTTTGTGTTATATTGTTCTTTAAGCTCTTGTCTTCGCTTACTCACAATGGTTTCTTTTCCATAATCAAAAATTTCTTCACTGAGCAGACGTAGTAACACAAGGTTATTTTCACATAAAGTTTCATTTGTTGGAGATGACTGGCAAAGATCATCCACAAAGGATGTCCATGTTGAAGTCCACTCATGTTTAACAATCGATATCAATGTTATATTCAATTTGGTGATAAATGGTTTCAATGATGGATTGTGATATTGTTCACTATCGGAGCTCACTCGTATAACAAGTTGGATGATATATTCTTTCACTGCTTTACGCTGTGAATCTGATAAGATTTTCCATCTTTGAGCAATACATTGATCAAGAACTTGAAGGGCGAGAAATTTTGCTGCCATTTGCTGCGAACGCTCTAAAATATCGTAAACTTTTGTCCATGCTTCAGGATGATTTGTAAATCGGGGAAGAATATCATGTGCTTCTTTGGTCTGGAACAAAAAAATGTATTCAAATTATGTGTTTAAGAATGCAACATGCAATTACACAATTAAGCAGTGTCAAATGAAATTGAACAATTATTCTGCGAAACGAAATGAAATAAAAATTCTAAATACCTTAACGGGATCGGAGCGTGAGTAGAATTCCGTGACCATTTGGTCAAAAAGAGCGACATCGAATGGTTGAGAAAAGTCAAGTATTTTTTCCATTTATCTGCAATCAAAATTAAAAGAAATAAAAAGTATACATAAACATTATGTAAAATATAGAAGAATAATAGTAAACCGTGGAATTTAAAACAAAGCAAAAAGAAAAAAAGAATGTTTGTCAATCAATAAAAGTATAATATGTAATTGATCAATAATGTTTCAGATCATTTGTTTCTTTCTTTTCGTTCTTGGGATTTTTTTTCATTCTTTTTTTTTTTTAATGAAAGCTTTCGTTTTATTTTAGTGATTCAAATTGAAGCAATGGCGAAAATTTCACATTTGGATAATGAAGAAAAAGTCAATTTTTTCTATAAATTTTGAATTCCATAAGTTTTTTTGTTAAAACACGTTTATCTATCGAATAAAAAATGAAAAAAATGAATTTTTTTATCATGATAATTATTATTGTATTCGAACAAGTTTTTTTCCCCATTTTTTTCCATTTTTCTTTTCTTTTCTTTTTTTATTCAAACGGAAATGTTTAAACAAAAAATTTCAACAATTTCCAAAATTGTTCAACACTTTCAGATGAAAGAGTTTAACAGTGACTGAATAATTCTCTTTTCATTTTCCTTCTTTTCATTATATCTTTAAGATATTTCTCTGGAGTTTTTCTCTTGTCTTTCCTTCCACTTTGGATAAATTCAAACTCCTTTCATCTCCTCGTTTCCTCTATTCTCTCTTACTCCATTATCCATCCCATTCATCACTATATGTCCATTCCAATCTCCATCACTCCACCAATTTCCATTTGCGTTCCACGCACAAAACAACATTTATGCGCATTCTGGCCATATAGACCCTGTACAAACACCTTCATAAATTATTCATAAGCCTTTTCTGTATCAACTTCACTGCTACTGCTACTGCTACTACTCCTTCCTTTGCCTTCAGAATTCATCATTCCTTTCGCTTCTTCTTCGCCGCCACCATCAACTCTGCCTGCTCCAATCTCACATCCAATTAAAGAACCCAAAAATCCTCCTTCTCCTCCTCTCTTTTCTCTATCCGTTTACGAGCATTCCTCCGCTGAATGGAGCATCGAATCACATATTGAGCAGCCTTGTGTGCCTGCGGACATATCTGTTCCGTTCAGCTTCGCTAATTCTCTAAGCTGCTGCCTTCTGAACTCATTTTGCATGTCAGAGTGCATCAAAAGCTGATCAATGATAGTGACTGCTGCATTGATTTGCTCGTCTGTATCTGCTTGGATGTACGCGTGGAGTTTTTCATCAGAACCTGGATATATTTTCCCGACCTCTCTTTTCGTACGGTTTGATCCCTTTCCACGAAAAGTGATCTTTGTGTGTGATGTTGCTTCAATTTCTTTCAAGGTTTGCCCACGTGTTCCAAGTCGCAATCCAAGTACATTAAGATGAGGATCATTTATTTCAGGAAGAAAATGTTTTCTATATTTCCTTGGAGCAACCTTTGTTTCCATTGAAGCTTGTAACTTGAAAAATTGAAAATTACTTGAAAATATAAACAAATTCAATCAAAATATAAATTAAAAAATAAAGATGAAAAAATAATGATTTTTCAAACCTTGTGAACAGGATTTATAAGAACAGTTATTTCAGATAATGACATCTTTTCCAATTAAAGTCTTATTTTCGTTTTTTCATTCCAACCAACATCTTTCCGCTTTCATCGTATTCTGGAGCGAGTTCTTAACCTCTTGGTTCAAATACATCATCAAATTCTCCATTTTCAAGTTTTTTCCGAACTTTCTTCAATCTTTGCTTCATTGTAAAGAAATCGATAGCTTTTCCACTTAAATCTACTTCCTTGTTTCATAAAAATTCATTTAAAAAAATGCAATAGTCTCCTTTCAGCCGACCATAGAAAGGTTCAAGGCTTTGGAACCCTAACAGATTCCCTCACTTTCAATGAATAGTTGATTGATTATATCAAAAAATTTCCCAAGTTCTTCAAGTTCGCATTATGCATAATGAATTTGATTGTAATATATCAATGAAAAAAAGTCGTCAAGAAGAATTGAAAGTTAAGCAGTCATTATGTTAGTTTTAACAAATGAGAGAAAATATTACACGCAAATTGAACAAAAATAAAACTGAAAAAAAAAGAAGAAATCAGCGAAAGATAAGACAATGCCATCAAATCTCCAAATCTTCAAGTTGAGGTCGTTTCTTTCTTGGTTTTTCACGCACTCTTCTTGGAAGAGTTGGACGAGGAGGTGCATGATATGTTCTCTTCATAATGCCTCCAACTTGACGTATTAAATTGTATCGAAGTGGATCAAAAGGCTTTGGTTCTAAATATTCATCCCAATCACCTTCTTTTGCTCTTTCTTCTAACTCCATTCTCCGTTTCAAAAACTTATCTGCTTTTTCCTCATCAAACTCAAGTGGAAACATATCCAACAACTCAACGTCCATGATGATTGCGCATCCACCTATTTGCGTTAAAAGACAATGCATATTGATTTGTTCTAAAACTTCAAAGGATCAAAAAGAATACCTGGTACAACATCATCGGCTCCTCTCATTCCATAGGCAAGCGAGGCCGGGATAAGGATCCTGCGTCTCTCTCCGATGCACATACCAAGAACGCCCTTTATAAAGTCCGTGTGTAAATTATTTTGATTTCATAAGTCAAAAAATAAAAATAAAATTGATAAAATTTTCACAAACTTGATCTAATCCTGAAAAAATAAAAAAAAGTCAAAAATATCAAAGAAAAATTAAGTTGAAAATTATCTTCATTAAAAGAAACTTACCGTCAAGCGTTTGAGAATAGCCTGTCTTAAATATAAATGATTCATTTGGTTTTGTATAATCCACGCGACGTTTCGCTGTGAATAAAGTCAAATTGTACGCAATCTTTTTCATAAAAATAACATATGTATCTAATAATTAAAATAATGAACAATCATCACACTTCAACTTCATCTCCCCGTTGTACTTTGTTTGTGCAATTATCGCTTCTCTTTGTCACTCCAATTTGTAATGTTGAATATGGACGCTTTCTTGGGGGTACATATAAAGGATCATTTGTTGATAGCGGAAGATCCGCACATAAAGCCTCAGAAAATATCAAAAATAAAAGGAACATTAATAAAAATATTTTATAATGGGTAATTTTTTGGGGAAATATAATTTTCGATAAAGATGATAATGAAACGTGACATGAAATATTATTGTTACTCATTTTTTTAATGAAAAAATTCTGTTATTTCTCGATTTTGTTTCGATGAAGAATTTACGATAAAAAATAAAACTGTCTTTGAAATGTTATTTATTCTGCTTCAAATGGAATTTCGTGAAAGAAATTATAATTTTTATATATCAGTAAAAAGAATGATATTTATAATTTTATTTTGGATGAGATGTTTAATATGAATAGTAGAAAATGAGAAATTCTCACAGGATTCAAGTTCATTAAAAGACACATCAAACAATAAAAATATGACTAAGTGTGTATGTGATTAATCAACTTCCATTTTTCCATTATCTTTTGGAGATTTCTCATTTTTATATTCATCTTCTTCTTCGATATCCATTTCCCCCGTTTTTGAGGATTTTGCTGCTTTTTCGTTATCTTCCTTTGACACTCTCTTCTTCACCACAACAACACCCTCACATATGTCGGATATTGGTTCCCCTGTCAAATACATCCATGAAAATAAAAAAGAAACGATAGAGAAGGATGATAAGAGGAAACGAGATATTATAAAAATATGTATAAAAGACAAGTGCATTTCATCGTAATAATGATTACAGAAAATTCATTGAATAAAGAAAAATCAGATCAAGATTTAAAAAAATAAAGAAAAGGACATTAAATAAACACACATTCAAGATCAGTGATTTCTATTCGCTGCCCTGCCTGAAGCACAACAGGAGATGTCATTGTTTGGAATCCTGTCACAACATTCGGTTTACCAGGCTAATCATTAAATATTTCAATGCGTTTTTCGAATGATAAATAAAAAAAACGAAAAGAAAGAAATCACAAAGAAAGGAGATTTTAAATGGAATAATCACTCCATAACTTTTCGAGAAAGAAAAAGAAGCACACAAGTCCAGCAACATCTGTTGCCTGTCCAATTCTGAGTGAAACCTCTTTGCTCATATTGTCATCGCCTACGACAGTCATGCATCTTGTCCTAATGGCTGGATAAAGTGTATACAGAAGGAATTGATGATGTGCCAGAAGATCTGATTGATTGCACAAAGAATTCATATGATTCAAATAAAAATTAGATGCAAATGCATTTGAAACAAGAAGCAGAAGAAGAAGAATAAAAGAAAACAAAAGAAAAAAAATTTTTTTGAAAAAGGAAAATTGTAATTATTTTTATTTTTTCTCAAGAAAATAACTATCAAACAATCAGATGTATGTGCAATAACGTGTGCAAAAGTGATGAGTCCAACAAGACCAGGGCGGCAAACGAGGTGGCCGTCCATCATCAGAGGAGACAATGTTAGTGTTCCTTTGCCCAGATGAACCAAAGCCTGTAGTGAAAAGAAAGAATTGAACAATTTGAAAAAAAGATGAAGAGGAATGGAAGAAAGATATCATTAATCGAATATAATGCATTCAGATTTATTGAATAAGAAATTAAAAATAATTGGAATAAAAAAACCAATAAAAAATAGGAAGAGGAAAAAATACATATATATTCATTTACCACATTAATTATATTTTCACACCTGTCCAATCCTGCAAATAAACAAGAGCTTTGCGTCCTTCGCATGATACGCTGACAGTTCTCTGAACAGCTTGGCTGTGGCGCCATTGTTCGTCCCAGCCGCCATAATGCCCAGCCCCAGCATTGCCGAGTAGCAGACGTCTTTCGAAGCATCGTGTGTCATTCGAGACAAAAAGGGAAGTGCACCAAGAGTCGGATTTCCAACAGACAGAACTCCCAATGCAATGGGAATCCATTTTTTCATTTCTGGTGTGCCATATCTGAATGAAGAAATCATTCAGAAAATTTACGTTGAAAATAAATAAATAAATAAAAATGATCAATTAAATGTATTTATCACAACAAAAAGCCAATCACACTGTATCATTCTTTCAAAGTGCCTCAGTGCCATTTCTGTTCCGATCTTTTCGCCCATCGCAACAAGCGCTACACCCAACACAGCTGATTCTTTGTGAGGCTCTACGCACATCTCAAGCATGTGTTGTATGACAAGCACATTTCCTGTTCCAGCATATGCACACGCCTCAATCTAAGTGGAGATAAAAAGTGAATTTTAAAAATAAGTTCAATTTTTAAAGAAAAATTATAAAGTATTTCTTTTGTTTATTCATAAAAGGGATAGTCATACTGCAATTGCTGTGTAATCTCTTACTCCTTCTGGAAGGTCTTTGCAGTCTTCGATCGTTTTCTGAGCAGCACTGCCAGTCTGCAAGTAAACAAGCCCCAATGCAACAGAGATGAGTGGAAGTGTGATGTGTTCTGAGGCACCTCGGCTGTTGAGAACTTGGAAAATGGCTTGCTCAATCTGAAAATTGCAAAAATGAGAAAGAACGATGGTTGAAAAAGTTTGTTGTTTGTGTGTTGAAAAGAAATAATTTGAGGGGAAAATAAATGCAGAGAATGAGAAAGAAGGAAATTTTAAGACGAAAATGAAAATATAATTTAGCGATCAAATTATCACATCCAGCTTTATTTCCCTTTAAAATAGCAATCGATAACATCCATCCATCAACATACAGCGTCGTTTGCAGTGCCAGCAAACACCATTCCACACGAAAGTGCAGACATCGCCACAACTTCCATGTTCTCTTCTGGATCCATCAGAGGCTCTGGTAGCATATCAAGCTCTACACGGGCAGTACATGAATAAGCTATGCCCAATCTGATTGGAAAAGCAAAGAAAATAAATATATTTATTGAAAAATTATGAATTGATAAATCAAAAATAAAAATTGCAATAACAAATCGTTCACACAGAAAAGAAGGTGAATGAAGAATAAAGAAATTTCTTCATATAACAAAAATTGATATTTTATGCAAACCCCAAATATGCGCAGCATCTCTGAAGTGTGTCTTCGTCGTTCAGATGATCCTGAAGCAGCCCAAATGCTGTGTCAAACTCATTGCACACGCCCGCAGACATCACCCCAACGCCCAGCAACGCTCCGGCCTTTGCGAAGGGATTATCAGAGTAGTTGTAGATGTCAATGGACGATGAGCCAGTCTCCACATCCCACAGCATGATGCTCCCGATAGCTGCAACTGCACATGTGATCCCTGCTTCCTTGTGGCGGAACACCCAATCGCTCTCTATAAAAGTTATTTTTGAAAAAGTCATCAATAAAAATTAAAGTTAGCAATTATCATTTGAAATTATTGAGAAACTTGAAAATAAACGAAATATTATTTAAAATATTACGAAGCTTAACCTTCTTTCAAGATGAGTGTATCAGTACCGAATCCGCAGTTTACGATTGCTGAAACAAACGTTTTTGCGAGATTTTCCAAAATAGAATCCACTTGAGCAGGTGGATCGAATCCAGCCATATCTTGCGAAATAGAGAATATTTGCATAGACATAAAAAAAAAGAAAAGAAAAGAAAAGAAAAATCCCATTTGTATAAAAATTCTGCAACCAAATTAAAAAATGAGATACTTCTAGTCTCTACAAGATGTGTTTTGAACACATCTTCTGGAGATTTTGGCTCTAACACATCCAAGAATTCAGCGTTCTGATCAGAAACAATTTATCTTCAAAAAAGTCTGTACAAACAATAGAATACATACTTTCAAGTGCAAGCTAGATCTCAAAGATCCTGACATTATTTCATGAGATTGGAAGTCCTGATGAATATATGTGGAAATACAATTTTTAACAGAATAACTTCGGGAAAATGAATCCTAAAGTGCAACGCATACTGGAATACGCTGTTGTGTTTCTGCCATAATAAAAGCAAGTTGTCTCTCTTCTGGAGATCCAACCTCGACTTTTGAGTAGACTTCCTCCAAAAGTTTGACATCGTGTAATTTCATTGCAATAACAATGGCGTATGTTAGATGGTCTGTTTTTAATGCGAGACGATAAAGTGAACGCCATTTTTCTTCATCTTCTCCCTCTGCCAAGTAACGAAACAATTCAGAAAAATAAAAAAATACACGTGGAAATGACGCGTGGTCTGTCACCAGTTCGTCGAGCTTATTCTCGTACTCATCCAAATCTGTCATGACAATTCTACTGTTTATAGTATTTTTAATACAAGAAGGATGAACAATTGAACAGCCGACGAGTAGCAAACCTGAAATAAACCCTACAGAATTATTGTAACCATTATTTATTTTGTTTTTCCAAAAAGCCTTAAAGCCTTCATGTTTGAAGAACAAATACTATCATCAGAGAAATCCAAGCAAACAGCTGCTAAATGGATGTAGATATTTGGATTTTTTTCATGCCATGGGCCTTGGGAATGTGTGCTCTTAGCTTTGGAAAATATTGGTCTTGAACAAAGCGTCAAAAAATGAGATTCTGTTAACCTTTTTTTGAAAACATAAAATAAAAATTCTAATTATCAATTACCACAAAATGTAATTCAACTTGATGATATTTATTGATTGCTTTCTTGATTTTAATAAAAAAACTTCAAAATTAGTAAGACTTTCGATTCTCGTTCTGGGGTTTTTTAATTGAATCTATAATTGTACTCGCTTGGTTTATTACATATCTTTGCGTATATCCGCATGCTGGAAACGGATTTCAATCGTTTTCTGTTATTTACACAAAAATTTGTCTTTTTGTATGATTTTTTCAAAAAATGAGTTTCATTTTCTAAATATTTAATGCTGCATAATTAAATTTGTTTTTAATGCTTGAATTGAGCATGTTTATTGCAAACGTTATTTTTTTTTTACGATTTATGATTTGATAGTTGTGGTTGTTGGAATTAAATAAAGTATCGGGTGGTCCTTCATATTTTGCAAAAAAAATTTAATATGGTATAAAAATTGATGTATAAAAAAATAATCATTCATAAAAATAATCTCCATTATGTGTTGTAATAAACAGTAATCTCCTTCCACAACTATTTAAACTCGAATAATCATTTCGAAAAATAAAGATTAAAGAATTCAAAAATTTCTTTTCCAATTTATCTGAATTAGTAATGCTTTTTCCCTTCAAAGCTTGCTTTGTGCATCCGAATAGAGAAAAATCACAAAGTGCAATATCAGGGGAATTTTGTGGATGCGGAAGAATATTAAATGATTTTCTTCCTCAAAATACTTTGAAACTGAAGCAGTGTGAGGACGATGGTTATCAAAATGAATGTGAAAATCCACTGGTGAAACATAAGATTTCTCATCACGGATCTGGCATATAGGTTTTAAAACAGAATTCACAAAATATTCAGCATTCATTTTTGATTTTTCTGGAAGAATGCAGAGAAATAACAACCCATGAATAGAAATAAAAATTATGAACATGTATTTCTTATCTGAAAACGTGAAATTCGCAACAGTTGATGAATCAGATTTATCTTTTCTCCATTCGTAATCCGTATTTTATCTTTTGTTGAAAAACGATTCTTCTCCAGTAATTAATCCTTTGAAATTCCTTTTTTGTAAATTGACCAAATTTTCAAGCAACAGGAAGCCAATTTGCACACGCATTTTTTTCTGATCTTCATTTAGCGAATATGGAACACTTCTGATTTTATCAGATTTATAATGAAGTTTCTCGTGTGAAATTTTTAAAACTGTTGTTTTCCCAATGTGAAATTGCTTCGCCAACGCACTGCAGCTCATATGTGGGTTGTCTTTAACAACGCGTTGAATCATTATAATAAAATTTTCATTGCATGTTCTTCCACAGTTGTGATGCCTTTTGTCGATATCTTCTTGTCGAAGAAATTTTGCATTCCATGAATGGATTGTTCGGAAATCTGGAATAGGCCTTTGCGACAAGCCGACATTTCACGAAGGACCTCGACAATTCCACTGACAAGATAGTTGCATAATATTAAATTTTAGCTTTAATTTTTTATTTCTAACTCATTTTTTTTAATTCTTTAAATTTTTTTCAATCAAAAAAACAAACAGTATTTGATATGTAACTATTATTTATTTCTATTATTATTTTCATAAAAAAATAAAATAAATGGTGTTAAAATGGGTTATTGACAGATCATAATTAAGAGCAATCAAACGACAAAGATCAGTATGTTGAAAGATCAGTCAGTCGAATGTGTATATTTTCTTTGATTTTTTTTCATAACAGGAATTATTTCAAAGACGATTCGATGACGAAAACAATTTTTGATTTTGAATAAAATGTTTAGTGAATCAATAGAAATAACATGTTTTACATATTTTATATCAAATCATAATTGGTTCAAACGAATTTTTGTTATATATTTCATCTGTTTTTATGAATCACCAAAAAGAATGCATATACTTGAAAAAAGTTTTTTTTTAGTGTTTCATATTAATAATACGCTTTGAATTTTAAGAACAAACACGATATTTTTGGTTATAGCCGAGGAAGACAAAAGAAATGTGTGATAAATATCTTTGTGATAATATTTATATACGATTAATAGGAAAAGTTATGAAATGGAATTGTTTCTGATAACGATGAAGAATGAAAATAATTTGTGATAATCAAAACATAACTGTCGAAGCTTCAAAAGGAATAATTCCTTATCCGAGCAGAAATTGAAAGAAGAAGCGATATCACCGAGATACGCAGTGTTCAATTAAAAAACAGAAAATAAGAGAAAGAGAAAGAAGCTGCAAAGGATAAAGAAAAAGAAAGAAGAGCTAGCGTTGAAAACTGAAGAAAAAAGAAAAAGAAAAATATTATTGGAAATAATCTATCAGCTGTCTTTCTTCTTCTCCTTCTCTTTCTCTTCATCTTCATCCTCAAGCAGCATATCATTTCAAATGCTTCAACAGATAAGAAAATAAAACAATTGCAATCAAAGATTTCTTAGAAATTCCCTCTTCTCAATCCGCCTATAGATTATGATCCAACATCTCATTCGTCTTTTCCCCCATCGTTTGAATCAGTATCTGGCTTTGAGGAAAAGAAAAGAAAAAGAAGAAAAGATAAAGGCGAAAGTGAAGAAGAAGAAAAAAATAATAAAGAAGATTTAGTTAATGCTTCATCTTCTTAAAAGCAATGGAATTGGAAGAAGAAAAAAGTCAAACTTTCATTAAATACAAAGCCAATTCTTAGATATCATTTAAATGGAAAGCTGTTATTTTTTTATATTAATATCGCTCATTCCTTTAAAATATTAAAAACAATCTGATTATTCTATTTACCTCAAGAAATTTTCTGTTTATTCTGTTAGACTTTTATTTTTCTTTCCAAACATTCACTTCTTTTCTCCTCAGGTATTCCCCACCAATTTGTCTTCGATTCCGCACATTGCGCATCCAAAAGCGGCATTCAATCTCCTCCCCCGAATATTGTCGATCCAAAATAGGTGAGTCTGAATGCTTCGACTTCCTCTCCCGCAAAGTGGCTAATGATTTCTTCAGACATTCCATGGCTGTCTCTTAAAGAATACTATCCAAACTCCGAGAAAGCGACAAGCCCTTTAAAAACTGCTTTGTCTTCGGCCATCTTATCAACAGCTGATAAGGCAATCTTCCCCTTTTCTGTTGAAACCCCCTCTACTGCCCTCTTCATGAAGGAAGACAATTCACCTCCCCCTGGCACTCTCCCACAAGAATATCACTACCCCATTCCCATTGAAATACCAGAATCTGAATCTCCCGCTCAATTCTTCCCAACACTCTTCTTCTTCGAATTGATGATACCGGAAAGCCAGTTTTTTCTTCTTCCTGCTTGAGTGAAAACTCCCTTTTTATTTTTTAGAAAAGCAACGATAAAGATAAGAGCTGAAGTTTAAACTGAAACAGAAAGCAAATTGGAAGATAGCGCACTTGTTCCATTTTTTCTTAATCAAAAGCAGTCCATTCGGTGAAAGTGATTGAAAGCAAAATTAAATTTTTCAAGTTTGGATTCTTTTTTTATGACATTTTTGCCTTTCAAAATTTTTTATTTCCTTTTTATTTTCATTCCTTTCATTATTCAAGATCCAGCTGTTCGTCTCCAATAATTCCGTATGCACATCCTCTTTTCCTCTCTCGCAGCTTCCCCTTGTTCACATCGCCCAACTTCCCAAAGTTTTTCTCAAAAGCACTTGAACCGACAACCTGGAAGATTTTATCTACGGAGAGATCACCTTCACAAATTTCTCTCAGAAATGGTGAAGTGAAAAGACATTGAGAAGCATTATGACAGAACAAGAATAACCACAAAAGCCTGTGCAGCTAACTCGAACAGAAGAAATAACATCCTTTGAGAACGAAATCAGTGATTCACCATAGATTTTTTTGAAGAACTTTCCGGATCGCATTCGGTCGAAATAACAAGAAGGCCTGACTTCTATTTTCAGATATTTACTTTGCGCTGGGTTACACTCTGCCAGGCTTTGCTGGGACAGAAGTGGAGAGATGGAAGTGAGCATTCAGAGAGAGAAAAGTGAGAGATAGTCAAAGAGGAGAATCATGCAAGAGACGAAAATTATGGAGAGAGCATATTGGAAAGAGGGAGAGGAAGAAGAAGAGATTAAAGAAGTTATGTTCAAGTTAGAGATAACCGGTTGGTTTATCACAACCCTTCGTATCAGAGCAATCAGCTTTCGATAACAGTTTCAATGCAGTATCCGCTCCTGTTTTCGTTACCTTCCCAGGTTTCACTTTTCAGTTTATCTTCATCATTATCACATCCACCACAATCCTATCATTCTCGTGTTCATCCTTCTTCTTTTCGGTCCACTAATTATTTTCTGACTGAAATGTGATTATAACAAATTGAACCGAATGTTTCAAGGCAACTGTCTCCTGAACGAGAGCATCGGGCTTTTGAGAATCTACTTTATCATTCAGTCTTCAATGGGAGATCTTTCATCGTTCATTATAAACATCTTCTTAACAGTGCACACGTTGGCCACTGCGAAGATACATCAAATTATGATGGACACGTGAGGAACAGGAGTGACATGACCGAGCTGATGAATATCCGTCTTCATCCTCTTTCAGACGTACACACATCATTCAGGACGAAAGCTGTTTCATCATCATAAAATATAATACCTCCTGTGCCTTATCTGTTCTATCTATTAAACATATCAGATCACTATTTAAGTTCCAAAGGACAAATAAATTATGTTTTAAGCAGTTGATCTGCTGGACAGCAATACCGTTTAGCACAAAATGCTTAAGCATGCCAGCTCTGTTTTCACTTTTCTTTCGGTTTCCAGAACTTTTTTTGATTTTTCAAAATTTTTTTGAAAAGTTCCATTTGTTCAATTTTCCAAAAATTAAATATTTCATATTTTCATCATATTTCTGTTTTCTCTCACGAAATCACACCCAAACGGATAAAATAACTTTAACAAGGATTTATTTCAATGACAGCAAAATTTGGTGAGTGGAAACAGAAATTAGATAGAAATATGAAATTTTTTATTTTTTGAAAATTTAACAAATGGAACTTTTTAAAAAAATTTTGACATTTTCATCTTTTGTTTGTTTTGTTTGTTTACAGCTTGTTCGATTCATTGAAATCATCTTTTCTACAAGCCGCCTCCACATATTTTTCTTCGTCAAGTGCTAATCCAGTGGTAAAACCTCTTTTATCTTCTTTATTGAAAAAAAGTTGACTTTTTCATTAATTCAACAACTGCTTCTCATCTTCAGATTGTCTTTTTCGTGTTCTAAAACAGTTCAATTGTTGGCTACTGGATTCTGCCGATTTGCAATGTTTTTGAAAGACCATTTCAGGATGTAAAAGAACAGGATCAGACTTCATGGAATGAATGCAGACAACACAGCAGTATTGTTTTTTTCAATATTTCAGAAAAAAGTGAATCACATTTCTATGATATCAAGAAATTGAAAGTTTCTTTTTAAATTGTATTTATTTATTGGTTTATATTTGATTATGGATTTTATATGTTTCTATATCATCTTCATATTGATAAATCCGTTTTATTTTATTTATTTATTTTTTTTTTGGTGACCGACAGAGAGAAAAACTGGCAAGTCGTGTCGCACAGATCTTCTTCAATCAATAAAATGTGGGTGATTATTTTTGAAATCATTTTTTTTCATTCAAAATTTTCGGTTTATAAATTTCCCTTGAATATTAATAAATGAACACAAAAAAAAGTGAAATGGTATGTTTGAGACATCTGCATCTTTATTTGTGCCAAAACATTTGTTTTTGGAATAGTTGCGATGAAAAAAGCATTTGAATTCAAAAGCTCTTCCCAATGACAAGCAAAATTTGAAAAATCTGCAACCCGAAAAAAGTTATGATTTCAAAAATAATCATCCACAAAGATATAAAAACGAAAAAATTTTTAGATAATAATTATTGAAAATTAATTATCAATTTTTTGAAATTTGGTAGTATTGAATAGAATCCAAAAAAAAAAAAAAAAAAAAAAAAAAAAAAAAAAAAAAAAAAAAAAAAAAAACTCTACACTGGTTTATCCTTTCGACCGACATAGGTTGCTAAAAATTACCTTGTCGCAAAGGCCTAATCTGGAAGCTTCAAACCTTAAGCAAGTTGAAGTTCTTCAGAAATTTGTTCAGTGTTCATACCAATAAAAGTGCAGAACTATGTAATATCAAAAAATGTATAATAATTTATTTTTTATGAAGTCACTTTTAATTCTTTGTGCAAAATAAAAAGGACCACGCTATATGTTAATTTTCAAAATACGATTTTTAAAAGTTTTCATCGTTTCTATATCTTAAAAACATTCGAAATATGTTCTGTTGTGCACGAAAGACAATGGATGAGTCTTGATTGTGAAATGTTGAGTTTGACATTTGAGAATTATTTAATTTTCTTTTTTTGTTCCAAAAATTCCGATGCATGAAAAATTATTTTTTTTTTTTAAGAACTGGGGGAAAATATGAACTTTCAAGCTTTTTTTGCACAAAGCACAAAAAATTGTTTCACTCAAAACTTCACTAAACTCTTTCAGATTTCAAAATAAATTTGATTTTCAAATCTATAAACAGATATCATTGATAACACAACATAATGTTTTGTAGCCTCACAAATATTTCAAAAAATGAACCAGTATTTTTGAAAAATTTTGTTCACAAAAAGTGAATCTGAAGTGCAAAATTTGTCAATGAAAAAGATTGAAGTTTCATAATTTTCCCAAATAAACAACGAGATCACTCAATTTGTTTGTTTATGTTTCAGAAGAATTGTTTTCAAATTTACGATTTAATGAACACAAATTTTTTTAAAAGAAAAAAACCTGATTGTATTTTTTCATGTAAAAGATTTTCTCTTCAATTGTTATTTTTTTAATTTTCCAAAATGTTTTATGTCTTTTGAAAAAAAAAAAATTAATTCTTTTTTATTAAAAATAGTTAATTTTTAAAAGAAAAATTTTTATTCTGGTAATTTTCGAATTTAATTGAATCAAGGAATAAGTTTCAAAAAATATGATAAAAAAATCTTTTTTATGTGTTTTAGTTAAATAAAACAATTAATTCAAAAAAATTAAAGATTGTTTCATTTTTTCCTTTTTTTCTCTTTGCAAAAGGCAAAAAAGCATGCTAAGCATGCGAAAACACATCAAACTTTCTTCAACTCCCAGCACAAAAACAACAAAAACAAAAACTGAAGAGCGAGAGAAAATCTTTGATCCAACAAATATCTATTTTTAATAGCAAACAAAAATTGCTTGAAAAAGTGGTCAGAAATTATTTCGAAAAAATTCTGCAGAACAAAAATATCAGCAACCACAGCCATAGTAATTTCAATTATTATTTAATCAATAATAACAATAATGGTGGGAACATACACGTCCCATTCTTCTATAGACCTTTGGTATCCTTTTTCATTCACATCACCCTCATGAATTCTTATTTTCCGGTGATCTGCCTCTTTTGGCTCCTTATCGCCTCTCCAATCAGCTCCTCTTCTCTTTCAGCTCTTCCCGATCTTCTTTCGCTTTCTCTCCACCACTTCTCTCTCTTTCTTCTCACTCTTAACTCCAACAGTTCCTTCCTTTCTTCCCGCACCTCCTTCCACACTTCCACACCAGCACAATCACCGCTCCTTCTTCTTGGCACAGCACTGCCAATGCTGCTATTAGATCTTCTTCTATCCTCCTCCTTTTCCCGCACCGATGCCTCTTCCTCTACACGCCTCCATTCATAGTCCTTCACTTTCTTTTCTTCTTGCCTTCCCTTCTCTTCCATCTGCTGTGCATGCTCAATCTCACTCATTCACATGTTTTGCTTGTTTCCACACTCTTTTTACTTCTTCATTTTTTTCTCACATCCTTCACTCATCTTTCCTGCAATTCTTTCTCGCTTCCTTACAGTCAGATCCTCGCCAGAATTCATGACCAGTGCCAGATATATGGAATTTCAGCTATAGATCCATCTCGATTAAGATCAATCAAATATATCGATTTATGTATATCTGAAGGTTGTTATCATCTTGCAAAATAAGTTGGAATAAGCAATGATAATAAGACAGAGATCGAGAGTTATTGCTGATGCTCTTAGGGGTTTCTAATGATTAAATATTCAGTGATGTTCTATTAAGAAAGAGTTATTGATTGACGTAATCGATATGTATCTATAGCTGATACACCATATCTCCAAGGAGAAGATTAGCTAAAAGATTAACTGGGAGATTTGTTAAAGGTGTTCGCAACGAAGTAGCTCAGGAGACTTTGTCTCCGTTCAAGCAGGTAAATTAATGGTGAAATTGTGTGAAAATTGGTATTTTCGTTGATGAAATACATGAGTTGTATGTTGAACGTGTTATGTGTTGAACGTTGGTGTTATCGTTGATGGAAATAACAGGTGACAAATAGTGGTGACAATTAGTGGTGACAATTGATGAAATCGCAAATAAAAATAATTGATTTTGTTTTTTGTTTTATGGTAAATGGGTCGGAAGAAGGTATTCGCAACTATCGAAGAAGCTAAAGAGGCTCATTAGAAACAAATTAAACAGTTTAAGGAAAAACATAAGTAAGAAACTAAGTCTCACAATAAACATGTATTTGAAAAACAGAAGAAATTGATTAAGATATTGAGGAAAAAGCTTATCGAAAATGATAAGTTGTTGGATGAGTTGATGGGAAAAGTTAATTGTAAAGTTAATATTTTTGTTGAATGCGTTAACTGTTTTGCCTGTACTGGGTGGATTGAGCAGTTAATTTGGTGCTGTAGCGTGGAAATATTGGGTTAAATCTCCGTGCTTTTACACCTGCACAGTGTATGTCAGGTGCACCTACTCAATAACATTCTGTAATTAATACAAGCAAACATGCAAAGTGAGCAAATTTGTAAAAACATATGAATTGATGAAATACATCAGACTGCAAAAGTTAGTTGTGTTTTTGATTGAATAAAACAGTAGTCACGATAGCATTATAGTTGATTGCAGCATCGATGGGCATAGGTCTAAATTGTACTAGTTGCGAATTTCACTGTTTTTAATAAAATTTTAGCAATATTATTGATTGTTATAATTTATTATCTCTGTATTTTCTCAAAAATTCAAAAAACAATAGAATTAAATTTTCAAATAAAAAATTCTAAAATTTTGATCGATAACCCATAAATTTAAAATAATTGTGATCAAACCCATGTTTAAGAAGACAAAATTTTTAATTTCAAATTTTTTCATTGATGAGATCGTTTTTTCTGATCAAACCTTGTGAGAATGTGTTTTATATATGTTCTAACGTGTGCATTGTTCTTTTTTTCCTTTTCTTTTTATGTAATTGAAGTTTGGAGTATAACAAAACAAATATCCAGCAATCATGATATACATAAATTTTGAAATTAGATCAAAGCAAAAAGATGAGTTACCTTTTGCCACTCATTCATATAAAATAGCTGGAAAAATGGAGAGCTTCATTTTTTATGATTTATGAAATTATGAGTTATTTAGCCATCAGCATGTTTCATATAGCATCATGAATTATTGGAATGTTGCTTCATTCGATTTATAACTTCTACGCGAATATTGATGTTCAAAGAATTATGCGCATATAACAACTTTTATCATCAGAACAGGAGACTGGAATGATAGAAAGATAAACAAAAAATTTCAGAAGCGTATCATTATGAATTCTTGAACAAAGTATAAATTGATAGGAAGTCGTAGATTGGAATGGATCTCTTTTTAACAAAAGCTTATTGAAATAACTGCGAGAGTTTCTTCAGAAAATGAGACACCGTTTTCAATGTTTGCGGTGCAGCTGTCACTGTTGTCGATGGTTGATGTCAAGATCATAAATATGAATGTCTCAAAATCATTGTTCTCTGAGCCGAATCCATCTTCTCCTTCTTCTTCTTCATTGCCGTCATTGTCGTCATCTGCACTGTATCTGACAGCCACAGTATCTGGAGATAGCATGCTGGCGAATGTGAAGGTGACGAATGTGTAGTTGACTGAAGGAGATGGGGTGGTTGTGGCAAAGAGTGTGAAGGCAGGAGAGACGTTTGTGGTCAAGAATGTGACAATCGAAAATTGCGAGTGCAAGGAAGGAAGTGGAGGTGGGATCAAGGTTGATTTATTATCACCTTCAAGCAAGTTGCGGGTGGGGACTTCATCAGCTCCAGGAAGTGAAACAACAAAATTCAACAGATGCAAGTGCAGTGGATATGGCGGCGGGGTTATGCTTCATCTGGCAGATGACTCGCACGATTTCTCAGTTGTGTCTGTGGACTTTTCAGGCTGTTTTGCTTCATTGGGAGGGAATCATCTGTTTATGAATGGAAGCGATTCTGCTGGATAGGCAATGACAACAGAAAAGTTGAATGTCCAACATGACAATTCAAAATATAATGAGCTGGTGGGATATGATCGGAGTGATTCAACAATGGAGCTGTTCCCATTGAATGTGTATTTGGGTTCATATCCAGATGTAGCACATGTGGGGAAGATGAAGGATGGTGTTCTTGGGAGATACGACTCGTGGTTCTACGGATTTGATTATTATTCGTGTGCCACCATCACCCGCACTGCGCAGACGCGATTTTCAGGGGAATATAAAAATATAGAGTTAGATCCAGAATATGTGCTTTCCGAAAAGGTTGCCATTGCCGATACCTTTGAATGGGAGATTTCATGTGCCTCAAAAGGAATGGAAATCGAGGTGAAGGTGCCAGCCGCTTTTGAATCTGCAGAATTCTTGATCGATGTGCAAAGCAGATGCTCGATTAAAAAGATCAAATTTAGCATTCCATCTGCTCTGTCCAGCGCATCGGCGATGATTTCTGCACACTCGCCATCGTTCAATATCACAGACTGCTCGGTAGTAAGTTCTCCAGACAGTGCTGTTGGCCAATCGATTGGATACAGCTTTGTAAATGCATTGTTCGGAAAACTGAGAATGGAGCAATTTGAAATCAGAGAAGGTCTGACATTTGATGGGCATTCGTTGGTTGAGTTTGTGGCAGGGATGAGTGTTGTGTATTTCAAAGGATGCAACGTGGCAAACGTTAGAAAAATAAATGGAGACGGGGGGCTGATATAAGGAGCAGTTGGAACACAGTTTGGGAAAGGAGAGGGAAAGGTTGGGATTGTTGTGATTGAAACGTGCACTGTGACAAACTGCAACTGCCAAGGGAAACCAGAAAAGATTGGAAAAGGAGGAGGGATATGCGTGAGCTTTGATGGAGATGGAAGTGTTGATGTGAATGGGACGAGTACAATCGATTCATGCGAGGCGAAGAACAACGGAGGAGGAGGAGCCAAAGGAAGAGGCGGAGGTATGATGCTGACGATGGCAAGTCCGAACTGCAAGATGGAAATTGCCGAAAATGTTAGGTTTTCATCGACATCTTTATCGCTGAATGATGCACAATATGGGAAGGATATGTTTGTTTGTTGCGATTCAACGATATTGCTTGGAACAAAAGTGAATGCAAACTCTTTTAAATTTTTTGATAAAAGCGCCATTCCATCAAATGAATTGAAGTTTTGCGGGAGCGAGGATGAGAAAGATGAGAAAGTGATTCCGCTGTTTATGTATTTGTTCCCAATCGGATCGAAGCTGACTGTTGATGGGAGCGGAAGCATTGCATATGATCACAGCTCTTGTGGATTTGAGAAGTTTGGGAACAAATCCATTGATTATTGTGTGACCAGTCGAGTTGAGGAAAACATGCAGGCAGTTGAGGTTTCTTCTGAATCATCAATACAAAGTGAAATGAAAGTACTTTCTTATGATGTGAGTTTGACAGGAAAAGAAGAAACAGCGGGAAAGAAGATGAAAGTCGAGGTGAAGGATGGAGGGGAAATAAATCAAATTCGCCTTATTGAGTGTACAAAAACATTTGAAATGATTAATTTGGCATTTGTAATGAACAAAGTTATCAATGGAAGGAGGACTGCATTCGTCCATTCTTCTTCATCAACAATCATGATTACAAGCTGTTCTATCTCGTTTGCAAGCGATGCATTGGCTAATGAAAAGATTGGATACAACACCCTGAACATTGAGGGAGGAGAACTGATCGTCGATGGAGTTACGATGGAAATTGCAACGACATTAACAACGAACGGAAAATCTCCAATAACGATGACAAACGGAGAGAAATTGGACATAAAGAACAGCAGAGTGAGTGGAGTGACGGTAGAAGACGGGAGTGGAGAAGGAAGAGGCTGTATTGGTGCTGCGATAAATGAAGATGGGAGCGCAGTTGTGGATAACTGCAACATTTCAACAACATGCACAGGTGGAGGTGGGATGAAAGGAGCAGGGATGATGATTTCAGTTGAGAACGGAGGAAGTTTGGAGATAAAAAGCGCAACATTCACAGGATGCCAGGTGCCAACAGAAGACAACTTACAGTAAGGAAGAGGAATGGGAGGAGGGATGTTTGTGAGCTTGGCAGATACGATGGGATCATTTGTGCTTGAAGGAGTGACATTCAGCGGGCGCAATGCTTGGAAAATGAAGAAAGTGTTCATATCTGGAAATGAGCTGGACGACTTTATGTCAAACGAAAAACTGAAAGAGGAGTTGAGTTCTAATGATGAGAAGTCATGGGATGAGTTGTGTGGATGGGAAAGGAAGACAACAGGAGAGGAGGGATATGTGATTCCATTGGTTGTGTATTTGTGGGCAAACTGGAGCAAGGATGGGTTTGTGTCGAAGGAGAAAGGAGGAGACTTCAGTGGATGTGGGTTTTCTGAAGCACCATGTTCATCGATTGACCACTTGATATCACTGAGATATAATCCACTTGGAAAAGGCGAATCCCAGATCAGCATTGGGGATTCATGGTTGCTGAGCCATCCCATATCATTTTCTCCTTCATTGCCACCAGCTTCACAAGATTCAGAGTTGCCAAAAGTTGTTATTAAAGCAACGGCGAAAAGGACTGGGGTGACGATAACTGATGAAGATGGGAATGCAGCCGGCAGTGGCGCAATGATATCGTCGAATGTGAGTCTGTCATTTGTCAATGTGTCATTCATCAAGCCAAGCATCACCACCGATCATGAAGTATTCATTGAATCGTCAGGAACAAATACACTCTTATCTGTCACAGACTGCTCATTTGGATCTTTGACAGGGCTGACAGAGACCGCAGGATATTGCGTGATGAGAGTGAATGGAGGGAGCGCAGCAATTCAGAGCTGCCAATTGAATAAGATCAACGAATTGAAAGGATTCATCGCTTTCAGCCCAAGTGCGAGCCAAGTGACGATGCAGAATGTGAAGATTTCATCAGTCACTTTGACAGCAAACAGCCTGATTTCGATGATAGAAGAGGAAAACCAGATGAATGGAAATGAAAATACTCATTTGAATGGCACAAACCTGTGTTGAAAGTTGTGTACTGTTCGCTTGAAAACATCAAGAACGAAGGAAGCAGTGCAAGCGTCATTGAATTGGGATCGTTTGAGAATGCGATAGATTGCACGATCGAGGACTGCACAATGTCCACATGCAGGAGCGATTTGAGCACTGAGGGAGGAGGAATGAAAGTGGTGCTGAAGAGTGAAGAATCGGTTTTGAAGGTGAATAACAGCTCGTTTTCGATGTGCAAATGCTCAACTGAGACAGGGCGAGGAGGAGGGCTGTTCATCGATGGAGCAGACTCGAATGCGAATGATGCTGAAGATAATCAAATTCCGCATCTGAATTTCAACATTGTGAACATCATGTTTTATTCGAATGAGGAACATGAAGGGAATGATATATTCATCAAATGCTTCTGGATTGAAAAGTAGATCAACGAAACACTGTTCACTTTGAACTACAACCAGGAATCATTGGACTCAGACAACTCCATCTGCGCATGCGATTCAAAAGGAAATGCTAACATGGATCTGATTCCGCTGATCACATACTTAAAAGGCCTTCATGTATTTGTAAATGCAGGAGGAGTGGATGGCAGACGATGCGGGGAGCAGAGCAGTCCATGCAGCAGCATCAACTGCGCGGTTGATCACATTCAGGAAGGAGTGATGAATGCGATTCTGATTGATGGGGAATGGTTTGTGACAGAAGAATGAGTGATTGGAGATCTGAATGTGAATTCATTCAAAAAGTCTCAGGCGATTGTGAAGCTGAAATCTAAGATTGAGAAATCGGCAGAGAAGGATTGCATCATGGAGTTTATAAACGAAAGCGCTGTGGAGAGGTGCTCATTCGAGTTTGAAGATACGTTTGAGGCTTCTCACAGCTACATCATGAAAGTGAAGAACTGGTCAATGGAGATCCAAAAATGCGAGTTCTACTCATCAGCAACAGCAGAAGACATGAAGCTGAACAGTTCAATTGTGAGCGTGGAAAGTGGAGAACTGAAGATATCGGAAACAACATTCAGAGATATTCATTCAGCAAGATCAATTCTTTTATTCCATGAAGAACAGAATGTGATTATTGATGAAGCAATTATTTCAAACATCGAATGTGAGGGAGATATTGTGAGTGTTGAGAGAAAAGCGAAAGTGGATATGAAAGAGATGGGAGTTGAGAATGTGACTCTGCTGTTGGAGAAGTGTGTGATTGGGATGGAAGATGATGAGAAAGAGGTGAGATCACTGAACTGCTCGTTTGGAAAAAGCACGAATTCGGTGGAGAAGGGAAGCATGATGCAGATAAGACAATCCAAGGAAGTGAAGGTTGAAACATGTGTATGTGATGGAGAAAAAGATGAAGAGATAATCAATGAGGAGGTTGAATAAATAAAAGAAGGATTATGCACATGGAGTTGCTCATTGGTTGATGTTGAGAAGAGAATTGTTCGAATTAATGTATTGTATCATAAAATGAGTTTTCATTATTAATGAGAGATTCTATATGTTGAATGCAAATCCCTCCAAATTAAAGAATATTGATTCCTTCTCAATAGAAATATGTTTATAAGTTAATTTGAATTATATGAAATTAAAAATGTTTATCGAATCCGTTGATGTGAATATGAATATAAATATAACAAAAATGAATCAACTGGACGAATTTGTTATAGAAAGCAACAACAAGACTGGTTTGGTGATAGAACCAGCTGTTTTTGTTTTCATTTTGCTTCTTAGAAACCTTGTGTGAAACTGATCTTCCAGTTTCTTCAGTCTGCTTTCCCATTTTTATTGAATGTTTTCACTCTCTGATTGATATAAAATTCTGTGTTTTCATGAAGGGTTTCACTTCCTTTGCTAATAATATCCGTTTGTTGTTTGAATGTTGTTGTTTTTCGCTTTCATTTTTTCCTTTCTTCAAAAAAACCATATATGTCTGATAATATTTTTTCATCTCTTTGATCAATGTCTGTTTCTCTATCTTCTTCACAACCTTCTTCACAACCTTCTTCACCACCTTCTTCAACGTTATCAACAACTTCGTTTGATATTTCGTTTTCTATTTCATTTATGTTTGTTGTTGAATCTCTTTTCTGAATATTTTTTGTTCTTTTTCTTTTCCTTTTCTTTGGCAACGCATCCAAATCATCTTCATTGAAAGATAAATACTCTTCTCGAAATTCGTGTTCTTTTCTTTTTTTCTTTTCGTTCATTTCGTTCATCTTTTGTTTTTCTTTTTTTAACGTTTCATTTATTACTTTTTCATAGTCTTCAAATGTTATGAGGATGTCTTTTAATTCTTCAACGCTGATTTTCGAAACGTCGTGAAAAAATCGTTTCAGTTTCTTTCCATTGTTAAATCTGTAAATGTGTTCGTAAATGCATTTCTTTTTTTTCGTGAATGACCTTCCTCTTTTTGGAATCCACTGTTTAATGTGCGACAACATGGATTCAATTGTTTGAGTGTCAACTGATTTGTATTCTGGTTTTTCAAAATTTACTTTGTGATTGACACTTTCTAGTATATATTCTTCTTTTATAATATTGTTGTAGGCTGACCACATGTCAGAGAAAAGTGTGGTTGATGAAACAATATCGTTTTTGATGTTTTTCATTAATGTTTCTTCTGTTCTGTCTTGCCAAAATTCAATTTTCATTTTTCTTTCATTTGTTTCATTTTTCCGTTCTAGCGCACACCACATCCATTGCTCTTTTCATACTCTTCCTTTTCCATTTTTCCTTTTGGAAATAAGCGTTTCATCCATTTCGACTATTTTATCATTTCCAATTTTTTCCTTTTTATTCATTTCAATAAAAGTACATATTCTTCTCATTTGTTCATTGAAACATATGTCAGTTTGTTTTTATGTCATAGTTTCCTCAACCGTTTCATCAGGAGAGTGTTTGCTCCAAAAATGATACAGCAAACACATAATGATGAATGGTGATATTTTTCTTCAACAAAAAATTATTTGGTTCGTCCAATATTCTTCTAATCCGCATTTCACACATCTATAGGAGTAATTCTTTTTCACTTTTCTCCAGTTTTAAAATCAATTCATTTTTGCACACTCTGCATCTTACCTTTTCTTTCAAAATGCCAAATGATTAAAATATCTCTAATGCTTTCTTATCACTTCCAACTGAATTGATTAAGAATCTCGTGAAAGTTGGTAATTCAACATCTGTGGTTTCAACACTCATCAAAGTGCCTTCAAATGATTTTATTAATTTGTATTTCGAATAAAAATTATTTTATTGTGGGTTATCGATCAAAAATTTTAGAATTTTTTATTTGAAAATTTAATTCTATTGTTTTTTGAATTTTTGAGAAAATACAGAGATAATAAATTATAACAATCAATAATATTGCCAAAATTTTATAAAAAACAGTGAAATTCGCAACTGGTCCAATTTAGACCTATGCCACACAAACGAGTCTGAGAGGGAACATGGATGAGAGCAGCGGGTTCAGAAAAGAAAGAAAAGTTTCAGGATGAGCCTAAATCCTCCATGGATGGAAGCACTAGATAAGCCATTGTTTTAATGCTTCTAATGCTGCTGAGAACCTATGGAAGAGAGAGAATGGAAAGGATTTTGAAGAAGAGAAGTGAACAGTTTTGAACATCGAAATGAGACACTTGTGAAGCAAATGATAAAGCATCCATGGTGTGTGATGAATGTGATAATGTTGAGAGAGTCAAATGAGAGGGAAGCGAAAAAGGAAGAAAAGGATAAGAGAAAGAGAAAGAAGATGATGAAAGGGAGAAAGAAATTGCATTTTCAAAAAAATGATGGTTGGGATGCTTTCAATGTTGAATTCGACACAAGAGCTGCAAGAGCAGGAACTTTGGAAGAGCTCGCAATTTATGAAATGAGAAAAAGATGAGTTTGATCAAAATTCAGAAAAAGAGAATAGATTTAAAAGGAGGAGAGAAAGCCGCTTTTGCAAAATGTGAAACTGTGGAATAAAAAATTGCGAAGAGAATACAATTTGATGAAAGACTGAAAGATCAACAGAATACAGACAAAAATTCATAAGCGCAGATAATGCAAAAAAAGGAACAAGATTATATAAAATAGAAGAAAAAGAGAATATGCGGATGTGTTAATGGAAGCTTGGAGAGCGGATGAGGTTGCGAAGATATAGAAAAGTGGAAGCAATCAAAGATTTTGATGAGAGACTTTATGTGTGCTTGAGGTATTGTTAAGTTAGTGAATGAAAAAGGGAACAGAACAGAAAATATCTTATTCACAAAAAAATATTTGACATATGGGTCAAAATATTTCACTTCATGCATTTTCATTGAAAAATTATGCACTTTTCATTGACTTTTTTATATCAAAAAACACAATAAAAATAAGTTTATTTTTTGACATTCGTGAAATATTGGAAAACTTAATGTTTTGATTTCAACGATGATTGTTTTCTGACATTAAATTCAAATTTATTTCGAAATATGTGAATGCAATATAAAGTCATGAGAAAAACAAAATATTTGTGCTTTGTGCAAAAAAAGCTTGAGAATCTGTATTTTCCCCAAAATACATAAAAGAAGAAACTCCAAGAAAGCAGGGAGAGTAAAAGATTGCGACCAAAAAAAATACAACAAGGAATAATTGTGTGTATCCTTTTTTGTTCAGCATTCGCTATTAATTTTTCTGAAAACACGAAATTCTGAAGATATGGAAAAGCGAAGGAGGAAGGAGAGTTTGATGAGGAGGCGGGTTTCAGAAGAAGTTCCATCAGAAGACAATTCTAGAAATTATATAGGCAAAAGTGTATAATACCTGAACATTCAAAAACCATTCAAAAATATTAAAACAAATTAATGATGATAATTATACTATTTTAACTTGTTTATATTGTGTTAAAACTTGTTAATAATTTTTTTCTGAAAATTTTATGAACAAAAAATTTTTCTCAATTTAAGGGAATGATCAACATTTTTCATGGCTGAACCTAATTTGATCTTGAAAGATAGAACAATTTCATTGATGAATCGCACGTTTAATGACAAAGAGAAAGCGTGGAATTTGTATTTCACAGTGCTGCGAGATGGAATCGCACCAGTGTGCAGAATTCACAAAATAGAAAAAACGTGCAGAATGGAAGAAGGATACAGACATTGGATTTGTCCCAGATGCAGAAAATTCAAGAGTTCCGTTTATGAAGGAACAGTTTTCGAAAATATGAAAAAGCCACTTGGAGTTGCTCTTCTTGTATTACTATTCATCTTGTTAAAAATACCAATTAAACCTGTTTCATTGTTATTGTCTGTGAATAGAAAAACAATATCATATTGGGCTTGTGTTATGATATACTGCTGCATACGAATTAAAAACATAAACCAGCAAAAAAATTGGAGGAAAGGAGAAAATTGTGGAGATAAATTAAGCAGTTTGGAGAAGGAAAGACCATGAAGGAAAAAAGAAGAAGTTGATCTGGATATTTGGAGGATTTGAAAGGTTGGCAGGTGGAGAAGCAGGTTATAGATTCATGATGATAGTACCATACGGAACCAAAGATACATTGATTCCAATAAGGCTGGATCACATCAAAATTGGCACAAAGATATATTCTGACGAATGGAAAGCTTACCAATGTTTGAGTACGTTTGGTTATTTACATGAAACAGTCTGCCACAAGCGGGAATTCTTCAATAAAGAGAATAAGGCTTGCACAAACACAATTGAAGGGTTATGGAAGCATTTAAGGTCATCTTTTCATCAGTCCGGAATGAGAATGATATATATTTCTGATCAGATTGCAATGTTTTTGGTTAAAAGTTCATCGAAGCTTGAGTTTGAAGATGTGATGAAAGATTTGATTCATTATGAACCTGATGAATTGATTGTAGAGGAAAATGAAATTATCGTGGAAATGGATGAAGAAGAAATCCCAGATGCAGATGGTATTTTTCCTGAAATTGAAGTAGAAGATAATTCAGATCCATTTTGGGCAGGAGACGGAGAAAGTTCGACTGGATATAGCACCTCAGAATAATCATTTAAAACGTTTACAAATAATTTTTTCACTTTTATTAAGAAAAAATTTCACGTCCCAAAATGATTTTTTTTTTTTTTTTTTTTTTTTTTTTTTTTTTTTTTTTTTTTTTTTTTTTTTTTTTTTTTGGTAATTTAATATTTCAACACAGAATGATTTCCTAACTCAGATATTTTGAACGAATAAATATTAAATTATGATAAATACTTTTATCATATAATAAAGCCAATTCTGATGTTCCGCAATAGTGCACATTTGCCATCAATCGTAATTAATAATGCTTATTTTTTTTTCCAAAAGTGGAATTTAAATAATGACTGAACAAAAGTTTTTTTCTATCACATCACGTTTCTCCAAAAATGTTCACGTCAGAAGCCATGTGACTCAGATGTTTAGTTTTTCTTTTAAACAAATTGAGATATGTCAAAATTTTTTTGACAAGTTCCTTTTGTTTAATTTTCGAATAAAAAAAAATTACATATTTCGATCAAATTTTCATTCTTACTCACCAAAATTAACCAGCATGTGAATTAATGCTCGATAATGTTTTTTTCACATTCTTAAAAATTATGGTGAGTAAGAATGAAAATTTGAAGAAAATATTCATTTTTCATTTTGACCTGACAATAAAACAAAAAAAACTTTTCAAAAAAATTTTGACATATTTATACTTTTTGTTTATTTTCAAGTGGCATTTTTTAGCCAACGAAGCCTTTCACAAAAAATTGAAATAATGCACAAAAAAACAGCACACATACACACTTTTATCTTTCAACATTATAATTCGACAACGTTTTTCTTTCTTCTGGAGTGCATCTTAATCATATTCATCGAAAAACACACATTCCTTTGGAACTTTTTCACCAACAGCTTTTTTCAAAGAGTTATTGTCTTTTTTATTTTTCAACTCGAAAAGTTTTCATTTTTCTTTTTCGCATTCTTTGTACGTAGTCAAAAATGCTTTTTGCTCCTTCTCGTTTGTGTTTGCCAAGTCGTAGAAGAATTTTTGTAAGTTCGCTTTGTTGTTAAATCTATAAACAATTTCATAAATGTATTCTTTTTTCTTTGAAAATGTCCGTCCTCTAATTGGTATATGGTGTTTTGTGTGAGACCATATACATTCTATTGTTTGTGTGTGTATTCGTTTGTTAATTGGATTAACAAAATTTTCTGAATGGTTCACACTTTCAAGTTTGAATTCTTCTTTGGTTATTCCAACGTATTTAGATCATTTGCCTGAATGAATTTGCGAACTTTGTCACATAAACTTGTTGACATATTTTATTCTGGTTTTTTCTTTTCTTTTTAATTTATTTTCTATTCGTAACTTTTATTCCAAATTTCCTTTTTTCTTTCAATCACTGCACATATCCAATGTTGTGTTCTAATTCTTCCCACGTTGTTCTTGCTTTTTGACACTAGTGATTCGTCAATTTCCACTTCTCTGTTTTCTCCAATTTTTTCTGTTTTGTTGATTTCTTTGTAAATACAAATCCTTCTCAAGAGTTCGTTGAATTTTAAAATTGAGCTTTTGATATTTTTGTTTCTTTGACTGTTTCAAAAATAGAATGTTCGTACCAAAAATGGTATAATAAGCTCAATATTTCGTAAGGTTGTAATTTTATTGTTTCAAATATTGAATTTTTATTCCAATTCACTTCTTTTCCGCATTTGATGCATCGATAAAAATAATTTCTTCCAACATTCCTCAACTTTTTCAATAGCATTTATCTTTTGCGGTTACAACATCATACGATATCTTTTGTTATTCCAGTTTTCATTAGAAGCTCAAGAAAAAAGTCACCAGAACCTTTTGAAGGGATTTAAAATTTTGAAAATGTGAAAATTGTATTATGTTCCTCGTTTGTGATCATCTCTAATAATAATAATAATCAATGTTTTTTTATAATAATTATCAAAAAGTTAGAATAATAAAAAAATTTTTTTATTAAGTAAAAATTTCGATGGAAGAATTTCCACTTTATCCATTATAGGTTTATTTGTGATAATAATAAGAATTGATATTTTGCTAATAAAAAATTTTAAAAAATCCTCTCCAAATTGGTACAAAATAGACATATGCCATTGAAAAAAGAGAAACAATCATTTATTCAAATTTTTGTATGATAGTTATCGATATGCAGGTTAAAAAAATATATTCAGCCTGAAAATTCAAAAATTGAAATAATAATAAATGTTGAATAATTCTTCAGTAACTTCCAAATAATTAACAGATTTTTGTGGGCGGTTTGTGCAAATCAAAGCCTACAGTTGCAACAATTGGTAGACATAAAAAATTAGAGAAAATGATAGAACATAGATGTCCTGTTTTCTTTGTGAAAAGGTTGCGAACACATGAAAATGCAAGATCCAATGAGAATATACTAAATCAAAGAAAAGAATATGACAGAAAATATATTCATCATCAAATGGAATGAAGAACATTTGAGTATTTTGACTGACCTGGATTCCACACTTTGGAACAATGAAACTGAAGGTCGCTCTTCAACTGTGAAACAGTTCATTCAGTATAGAAACAAAACAAGCATTGGAACAGTAACAGCTACAACAGAAATTTCCAGTTCTCAGGAGTTGAGCATTTCAAATTTGAATAAGCTCTGTTAACCATCTTCAATTTTTGTGTTTCATTTTTCCATTGTTGAAAAATTTCAAAAAATATCCTAGTTGTCTTTTAAACAATTATTAAATATTTCAGATCTAACAAATCTATTTTTGTAATTAAATACAACTCTCAAAACCTGTTCCTTTCTGGAAAAAAAAGTAAAATTAGATAAAAAATGCGCATTTAAAAAAAAATTAAGTTTACAAAAATAATATTTTTTATTTATCTGAAGTCTCAAATTTCACGAAAACCGAAAAAATCAAAAAAAAAAATCAATACATAAACCTCTCATTTCACTCTTATTTTTAACACACTTCAATTTTCAATATTTTTCATTTAATTTTTTAAATACCAAAATATCTAAAAATTAGACACTTTTAAACCACAATAAATAAACTATATTCTTTCAAAACTTAAATCTTCATTTAAAACGATTTCTATTTTATAATCTCTCAATAATAAACATTTTATTCTTTCAAATATCAAATCTTTTTCACAATCAAATCTTTATAACGTGTGCGGAACAAAAATAACAATATTTCGATCGAAAACATTATAGATCAAAAGTTATATATATGTCTAGATTTTATGACAAGATTAATGAATTTTTGATAAAAAACAATTTTAGGTATTATTTACGAATTGATTGAAAAATACAAAACAATAATTATAATTTTTATCGAAAGTGTGAATATTTGATTTTTTTGAACTTTATTCAAATTTTAAGAAATTATTTGCAATTGTTTGAATTTTATTTGTCTATGTAATTTTGATTAATTATTATATAATTTTGAAAATAAATGATTTCTAATGATATGTAATAAATTATCGATTATATTTGAATTTTTATTATAGAAATAGTTTCCATTTTTTTAAAACGAAGTGTTTTTTTTTAATTTGTGATATTTGTTTTATATGAAGTTTAAACATTTTTTTGTTATTTCATATTTAAAAAATTGAATATGTGTTTATTTGGAATTTGAAAATGTGAGTTAATAAAGAGAAATTAACAAATGTATTATTGTTTATGTTAATAAGTGATAAAATTTTTCATTTTTTTGGTTGTTTTTAAAAAAGTGAACTGAAGTGAAATACAAGATAAATGTGTATGTCTAATTCAGTTTGAAAAGTTGCAAATGTTTAATTTTCATATAAATCAAAATTTTCATATTTTGCTTTAATTTTTGTTGACATTCACCAAACTTCTCTAATATTGAATCTATTTCTGGATGATGCTATTTCACACGTTCTTAAAAAGATTCTCGAATGGAAACAAAAATTTTAGCAAAATAAGAAAAAATTTTTTATTTGGAAATTAAACGTTTGCGACTTCTCAAAAAGAATTACACAGATGGAGTTAAATATTTTGCTTCAGGCATTTTCATAGAAAAATTATGCACTTCTCGTTGAATTTTTGAGAACAAAAAACTCATTAAAAATCAGTCCATTTTTTGACATTCGTGAAATGTTGGAAAACTTTCTTTTTTGATTTCAACGATGCCTGTTTACGAAATTGAAAATCAAATTTATTTTGAAATCTGAGAAAGCGAAATAAAGAATTGAGTGAAACAATTTTTTCGTGCTTTGTGCAAAAAAAGCTTAAAAGTCTGTATTTTCTCCCATTTTTTCAATTTTTATATTTTTTTTATTTTGAAAAATATTCTAATCGCACAATTCAATAATTATCAATTTTCAATAATTTGAAATGAAGTTTCATTCCTTATTTAATGCAGTATGATCTTATTGCTAATTTCAATTCGAAAATAAGTTTTTTTTTTTTTTTTTTTTTTTTTTTTTTTTTTTTTTTTTTTTTTTTTCACATGAAACAGTGTTTGTGCTGTAAATAGTTAAAATAAAGTTCAGCGTCTGCTATTTATTTCTACCATTTCTTTTTTTCAAACAAAACTGTCAAATTGTATTTTAAAAGAAACTTTTGTATAATTTTCAAACAAAATATTAATTTCACACTTCGATCAATAATCAGAACCCACTTATCAAACTTAACTAAAAAGGTAGTTCAAATTTGAAAATGCTGTTTTAAAAAATTTAAGTGAAACTACTTGAGTGGATACAGGAAATTGATGAATAAATAAAATTATTGATATATTTGCAAATTGAATAAAAGGAACTTTTCAAAAAAAAAATTGACATATGACGTCAATATTTGATATTTGTCTGAGTCAAACAAGCAGCCTCTTCAACCTTTTTTCTTTCTTCTTTAATCACTTCATGACTTTCACTAATACTCTCCTTCTCTCATCTTCAACACCGAAGAATCCTCTTTACGTCTCTCCGACTCCACAAAGCAACTAGCTGTTCATCCTTCAGATGTTCCAGTCGGGTTTTCCAAAACACCAATCAACATGCCAAACTCCACCCTTGTGGTTGCAGTTGCTACTGATGGTTATTATTTGCCAAGCCTTATTCTTTGGCCATCAAAAAACTACCACAAGAAATGAAGGTCTTGCTTAGCCCGCAGATTCACGCCTGGGAAGACAATGATGCATAAATGACTGATGTATTGTTAACTAGTAATGCTGAAAAGATACAGCTACCTGGAATTGTCCAAAGAAGAAAATTGCTTGATATGAACGAAAATAGATGCTTGCTTCTCTTGGATTCTCATCCTTCTAGAGCACAGCCACATCTATGGCAAAAAATATCAGATACATCAATTGACGTAGTTACATTTATTCCACACAGCACTCATCTCACACAGCAACTTGACTGCGGAGTTTTTGCTGTGTTTCAAAGATGTTTCATTTCAAACTAGGTTGTTCTGTCTTCTTCTTTGATCGCACTCAGACGAAAAGCAGTTGCAAATGCCTTACCACAGGCTTTGCAAACTGCATTGCTTCCTCCAACAATTTCCTCGGCATTTGAAAAAAGTGGCGTGCTGTCTGTGCAGTCAAACTCTGTTTCTGCTAAGTTTCCTGACACTCCTTCAGTTCAACAGAAAAAAAAATCCCATCGTTTCAATTTCCATTGTATAAATATTTCAGACCAATTATTTTTGAATGAATGGAAAGAATATAAAAAGATGAAAGATGAGAAGAAAAGAGATGATTCTATTAAAGAAACAATCGAAAAAGATTTGTTTTATGAAGAGAAGCCAAAAAAAGACTGAAAAGAAAATCCCAAATTTTAAAAGATGATGATTTCGAAGATGACAATGAACGAAGAAATAAAAGGAAAAATGACATAATGGTATTTCATCGAAGAACTCAAAACTTTAATTATTCTATTGCTTCATACTTATTAGTGTATTTTATCAATCTTTATATAATTGAAAATGCGAGAATATGACTGGTATATTTTTTAGAAAAAACACAATTTTGAGTGAAACTGACGTTTTATGTGTTTGATCAAATAAAATTTCAGTGAAAATGGGGTATCCAGAAGATGAAAAGGAACATTATTTTGAACTTTTGAAAACATTCACTGATGAAAAAAAGGCTTGGCAGTGGTTTAATCGATTTGTAATGCAAGGCAAACATCCTGAGTGTGTTATTCACATAAGAGTTTGGCTTTATTAAATGAAAAAGGAACTTAGAAATATTGGATGTGCAACAAATTCAACAAAAAACGGACAGTTTTTATAGTACAAGATTGGAAAATAACAAAACAGGTGTTGACAAATTCTTATTTATCGTTTTATTACTACGGCAAGGGCTAATGCAAACTTAGATAAGCTCTATAATAGATGAAGATCCAAAAATTGTGGGATATTGGAGTAGTGTTTTACGTGTTGAGTGCATGAATATCATTAATAGAAACCCTGTCATGATAGGTTATGTTGGAAAAACAGTTGAAATTGACGAATGTATTTGGAGAAGAAGAAAGTGGAAGAGAGGAAGAAGTAAAAAATAGATACGGATATGTGGAGGAATTGAAAGATATGAAGATAAAAAAATTACAAAAATAAGATGGGTGATTCTTTTTGGGATCATAAATCCACATGATCCATGATAATAATTTTTTCTATCAATTTTTTCCATGTTGCTCAAATCAATGTGTTTTATCTGGATATTATTGTCTATCTTGAATATATCACATTCAGAATAGATACAACACAATCAATTTTGGAGAAAAACCATTTTTCATGAATAATGTTTTTTGAAGATGATTCATTGCTCTTTCAGAAGTGTTAAAAAGAGAATTTGCTTTACAAGAATGTTAACTTATCTATCTTCTTTAAACAGAAAGGAGATGAAATTTATTTTACAGAAATATTTTTCAAAGTTGGTTCAACAAAGAAAATCTGTTCAGAAAGCAAAGAATAATAGCATTTGAAACAATTCCTAGGTTTGTATGAATATTATTTTTTCTGATATTTTTCAATATTATGTTTCTTTGACAATTTTTGATGTCGACTTTCAAATTTCTGTCGAATGTGAGCATTTTTTGTTTCCGCTTTGAGTCATAAAGATTTGAAGAAATTAATTCTCAAATTAATAACATTTGGATCCTTGTACTCGTTGGGTTGTATTCACGCAAACAAATGACTCTGAACTCAGAATAACATCAATTGAAATTTGATTCGAGAAAATAAAATTTGTTTGAAATTATATGTTTTCAACAATTATTTCCGTTTCTTTATTCATGATAATTTTTAAGAAATTCAAATGAATCAAGGAGTTCTGCTTTTCAAAAGTGGCAAGAGATCAGTTTTAATAATACTTTGTTTTCTTCTTTCGATTGAAGCTTCGCTATCATATTGTTCAAAGATTTCACTATTATTTCATGAAGTCTGGGAGTTTGAATGCGAAAGAGCTTTTTATTGAGGTGAACAGGATGAAAAGCAATGTGATGGATGTGTCGAGAAGCAGCCAGTGCATAATTACTTACGTGAGCGTGTTCAGCAGCATGATGGGAAATGGGTCAGTAATTGTTATGGAAAAAGCCCTGCAGAGCTTAAGAAATCAAGAAAGATATCTGATATTGAGGGGTTCTGCAATTCAACAAATGATGATTCTGGCTTGGAGAGCGAGTGCGCTAACAGTTCCAACAACGCTGACGACTGATGCAGAGATTATCAACAGCGCGCTTGAAGTGTGTGCAGCAGGCTCTTCAGCGAAAAGGGGAGCGGTGTTTGCTGACCTGAGCAAGGAAAGCATGATCCAAGTGGTGAATTCGAAAGTTATTCAGTGTGGATGCTCTGTGACGATGGGGAAGGGAGGGGGATTGTATCTGGCGTTGAAGTATTCAGGGGAGCAAGGAATGCTGTTTGAGAGGGACGAGTTTGACTCGAAGAGCGGAAAGGAAGGGAGAGACATCTTCATTGAGTGCTGGAATATCTCGAGACAGATCAATGAGACGCTGTTCAAGCTAGACTTGAGTGGGAGCGAATTTGTGCGATACAACGCGATATTTGGGGTTGACTCAGAAAGTTCAGAAGCAGTGGATCTGATGGATTTCATTTTGATTTTCTAATCAGATACGATTGTTGTTTCATCGATTGAAGGGAAAGGAGGGAAGGATATCAAGAAATGCGGGACAGTAAAAGATCTGTGCTATTCGATTGAATATGGAATGAGGTATCTGGTAGCGAGCCATGATCTGCGCATTCGTGTGGATGGAGCTTGTGAGATAGGAAGTGAGTTGGAGCTTAAATAAGTGTGTGTTCTTGTTAAAGAAAATGTGCCAGTTAAAGAATGAAATATGTGTTTTTATCAATTCCTTGAAAAGGTTTGTAAACACTATTATTTAAAACAAATTAAAAACCCAGAAAGTTCATAAAATAGCTTTGTTCAATTTATTATACTCACTTTGAAAAAATAAGAAAAGAATTTGAATGAAATTTCTGATTTCTTTTCTTTTTTTATTTAATAATAAAAAAACATTTCATTTGTTGAATCAATTTTTTTTTGGAATAACAAATATCTTAGGATCAATCAATGAATATCAATCGATTTCAAATTCCATAAAACCAGTTTTGAAGATGGTTATCCATAAATGGCGAACCATTTGGAGCACGAAGTCCAGCAATAACTCGTGGAAACTATTCTTTTGTTTGAAGATAGCTGACAATAATGTTTATTGAAATTGAAATTATAGAAAACATATCAATACAATATTATTTTCTTGAAGTTTACACAAACATTCATAATAATCATCCGTAGATAATAAAAGTCAAAAATCAATTGTGCATTTTTGTAGAATGTCAAATATTCGAATTTCACTTCGTTGAAATTTGCAGGCAGCGTTATTTGTTAATTAATAAGGAAAGATTGCTGAATGGAATCGTGAGTTCTAAAACGTTTTATAGCTGACTGTGAATTGGATCCGGCAAATGCGAAATGCAGAGAAATATGCTAATGGACGGGCTTTGCTGTTGATTCTTTCAACATAATTGTACAAATCAAATTCACAACTGTTTCAAATGCATCGATAAGAGGGATGAAGATTAAATGATGAAACACAGCAATCGTGAAATGAGAACATGCAAGCAACAGTGAGCAGATCGAGGAATATCCTTTAAACAGAAAAAACATTTCATTCAGTAAAGATGAAACACTGAATGTTGACAGTCAGAAAAAAGGAAAAGAATTTCTCTCAAATTCAACTTATCATATTTTAAACAGAGTGTGCACAATTTATGGATTAGAAAAAGAGAGAGGATTTCAGTTCTTCTTCCCTGCACTTGATTCAGATTTAATTTTTGAAGAATAAGAAGAAGGCGAGGAAGAAATAGCAGTACACTCTTCATCAACAACAGAATAAAGCGATCTCATTTATGCAGAACATGGTCTTCCAAGTACTTCTTGTTTGCATATTTCCTCTTTGACTCCTTTTTGAATTCTTCTCTCTCTTCTTGCTCCTCGAGCACAAACAGCGCTGTCGATGCTGGTGACAGAGCCACATCTTCTATTCAATGCTCAGCTGCCTCCAGTCCTTTTTCCACTATTGGCATTGCAATACTTGCAGTAACCATTCGCCTTCTCACTTAATGATCCGCTCACACCTCTGAGGACCTCTTCTTCAGCTCCAAATGTTTTTTCTGAACAAGATTCTCACCGTTGTTATGAAAAGTTCCACGAAGTTTCAATTCCATTCAGTTCAGCAGCCCTATGCGCAACTTTTCACACCAGTGTTTGTTGTTCGCAATGTGAGAGAAGAAACTGCAGAAGTTGCATAGTGAGATGTTCATCCATCCAAGCTGCTTTTCACAGAACTCTTCAAAGATATAGCTTTTTGTTTTCAACTGAATATAATTATATTCAAGATGCATCCACTGATTAACATCAAAAGTTCCAATCTCTTAAAGCATATAATCTTGTATTTCCATCATATTCTGGTTAATATTTCGTTTTTTGACCTTATTTTTAATGAGAAAGAATGAAAAGGAGGTTGTCAATAAATAGTTATTTGAATGCACAAAATAAAATTTACAACAAACATAAAGAAAGCGTAGTTGTTCTAGAGATAAAAATGATTTTTGAGAGGGAAATCATATTTGATAAAAGATTCATCACTAGAATATTAACTGCTTCTTCATTTAGATCAAAAAAATCGACAAAACATAAAACATTTATATTTTTCCAACAAACATGTTGCTAACAACATTGGGAATGATGTCGAATTTCCTTTTTTAATATGGAGAAGAAATATCTCGAATTGATAATTTTCAACTGATGATTTGACAAAAAAGAAAGAGACATGAACTGAATGAGTTATAATAATTTTTTGTTGAAGCTTCAATTTCATTTCTCATTGGTTTTTTGATTGAATTTCATAATAATTCAAATTATGAAGATTCTTTTTGTCCTCACGTTTTTCAAGTTGCAAACATTAAATGTTTTTTAAACAGCATATCAGAAATTTTGAAAAAAAGCTATTTCAGATTACGAATATATTAAATAGTTATCTTTTAAACTTATGAAACAAATATTGTTTTCAACATTCATTATTAAAATCACATTGATGTGAGCGAGTGCCACGGAATGATAGCAAAAAAAGAAAATCCTCAACAATGACATGAATACATAATGAAATGAAAATCAGATAATGAAAATCTGATTTTGGATAAGTCAAATGTTATCAACATTTTTTCATGTGAATAAAACGCAACAGCCAAAGAAGAGAATCTTCTGATAAGGAAAACAGCAATGTTAATGTTTTATTATGTGGAAACTCGGAGTTGATGTTGAATGAGGTCACATATTTTTTAAATGAAAAGTTGTTGAATATAGATGTTATTAGAACTGTTTTTGTTTATTGAAAAAATAAAAAAATAAAAAAACAAACATTTTTCTTTCTGGAATTCTTTCGAGAAGATTCTATAACGTAAAATGTTAAAAAGGAAAATACCTTCAGTCTCCCAGTAAAAATGATTCTTTATCGTTTTTGTTCCTACAAAAATAAGCAATCTCTCCTCATTAATTGAATATTATTTATGACTTTTATAAATCTGTTGGCAATATTTTCGGTTTTTGGTTGTTTAGATCATATCCCTTAATTGACAACTGAGCAGTTGTAGTCGTTAATGTCAAAAGAATTTTCGAAATCAAGATTTTCAAAACTTCCAACATCAACTCTTCATTCCAGAGCAGAGACGTTGTGGAATGAAGTTTTGAGAATTGGAGGAGATTCAAAGTTAGACTTGCTTTATTATTTGTTCTGTCGATATGAAAAAGCTTCTTCAACAATGAAGAAACTGAAGAAGAAATTAAATTGTGTGTTTTGCTCATTTACTTCTTTTTGATTCAGATTATTCTTGAAACAATTCTTTTTATTTCAATTTTGTAGCTGATTATTATTTTTTGCTAAAGAATCTGTCAATTGCATATAACATTTCTCCGACTCATTCGCAAACCACAATGCTTCAAGCTTTATCCCAAGTGATGTCCATCAGCCAAATGATGTCATATGGATATAACGTAACTCAGGGGAAAGTCAATCATGCAAAGCAAACATTTGAACGAAACAGTTTCAAAATAGTTCCACCAAAGCAACCAGTCGTTCCAAAATGCAAATCAGGTTTTTTTTATAAAATAAATTAATGTTTAAATTATTTGTATTAACATCTCCACTTTTTATTTTATTTTATTTTTTTGTTTGTTTGTTTATTTATTGATTAAAAAGGTCTAAATGAAGAAGAGTGGAATAAAGGAAATAGCTGGATGATTAATCACTCAACAGAAATTTCAACTTCTTCTAGGACAAAGCAAATCAAAAAAGTCCCTAAAGATTATGAAAAGTTTGTTGATGAATCTCCTTGGAACGATATTATTTCTGTTCAGAGAAATAATACAAATGAATCGCAAAAAAACAATCTCCATCTTCAAAGTGATCTCACAACAAAATTTCATACGTTCCCCAATGCTGCCTATGATGAGGTGAACAGAACTCAAAAAAAGAATCGGATTTCAAAAAAGGAAATAAAGGATCACAGGAATCAAATAAACAAAAAAAGAACAATAATTACAATTAAATAAAGCAATACTTTCAAAATATTATTCGTGATTTTCCATCTCCTTCTTTGATTCCTCCGATTTCTGTTAACATTTCTGAACAAATTGAAGGACCATCCAAGATTCACGATCTCACAAGCAATAATATTCAATTGAGGCAATTCACAAGGAATGGTTTACAGAACATGGGAAACACGTGCTATTTGTACTCAATCTTTCAACGTCGGACATCTGTGTAAATGCAACAAAAGACTATATCTATTCGAAACGATGGTGACAACAAATTATCAAATCATTTGAACAACGTATGTAATGAATTGGCCAATGATAAGAAACCAATTGTTACTTGGAATAATGAACTCATCGATTCATGGGATAGTTTTCTTGATCTTGGTAAAAGGGAACAGCAGAATGTCACAGTGGGCTATGAACAACTGATGAATTTATTCAAAAGTGACAATCAAATAACAAACAAAGATGTTTCACCTGCAATAATAAGGTATTCCCAATGTGAATTCTGCAGCAGTATTTCTGAGAGAATTGATTCAAATATGAATAGCATTATTATCAGCAGCTCTAATGTCATAGATGGAATAAATAGTTCGTTTATTTCTGAAAAATTATCATCATCAAACAAAGACAAATGCAAAGCATGTCACGAAATGAATATAGCTTCTCGTTACATCAGAATCACTTCATTTCCAAACGTTTTAGCAATGTCTCATGAAACAAAAAATCCATTCTTTTCGCCACCACCTTTGAATATTTCGTTTGCATCAAGTGAAATTCACTAAAAGGTAACAGTTTCAAGTACAACTTCAGAATTTCAACAGTCATTTGAAGACTCACATGAATGTTTTTCGTATCAACTCGTGGGACAAGTTCTATTCAAAAGGATAGATGAATTTCATGGTCATTTCATTTCGATTGTGAAAGGATGCAGATCGAATGAAAGTTTGTGGTTTTTGTGTAATGATTCATACACTCAATCAATAAATGAAAGAAATCTCAACGGCACATTATGTTCTCTTTTTCAAAAAGGTTACAGATCATCTTTATCCTTCTATGCGATAAAATACAGTGATGTGCACGGACATGAACAGAGAAGGGGAGGAATGTTACCCAAATCTCAATCAATTCAAGCTATTTCTTCTTATTCACCAAACAATTCGTATTCAACTTATTCCACTAACAAACAAACAATTGCCAACTCCACTTTCAATTTGCTTCCCAAATGTATTTCACTCCATGATCATTTCACAAGAAGCAAACAAAAAGTTAGAGTATTTTCTCCTTTCGAAAAGAGACTAATTTCGAAACCGAAAACCAAATTATGGGAGGATTTTACTAAAGAAACACACATTAACGTGTCGCTTTCATACTTTTACAGACTCACTACACAATTTTCAAAACCAAAAAAACGAACAGATGTGTGCGACCTTTGCCAAAGACTGAATTATTTGGAAAACAAACGAAAATCGTTTCCACCTAATGCAAATCTTTCAAAAAATAATATGGAGCAACTTGCTGCATTGAACATTCACAAGAAAACATCCGAATGGCAGTACATTCATTTTAATAAAACTGTATCTTCGCTTTCTGAAAAAGAACTTGTTTGCCTTTTCGATTTTAAGGAAAAGTGGAAACTTCCTCTTTGCAATGTTCAACTCCAGAAAGAATTCTACAACAACACATAAATATCTCAATTTACTATCATTACATTTCATCTTCAGGATAACAAATTCCAAAAAAACACATTCAATTTCTTTTCTGATTCTCTGTCAAACGATCATCAGTTCGTTATTGAATGTCTTCAATCTGTTTTGAAAAGACCGCTTTTCAAACGCATTCAAACATTCAAATTCTTCTGCGATTCAGGAGCTCATAATCGCAATCGTTTAGTTTTGCATTTCATTCTTTCTCATTCAACTCCACTTTTTCGTAACAAAATATGCGAACTCAGCTTTTTTGGGGAGCATCACGGTAAAAATTATTGTCATTCGGAGTTTGGAACCCTGGTGAACGCGGTCAACAATAATCTTCCATCGAAAGCAATTCAATCACTTCAAGATTTGATTGATTTCTTTTCAGTTCAATTCAGTTCATCTTCAACAAGTATTCACAAAACGTTGTTTCCTTTTGCTTCAGAACTATCAAATCTTCAATCTTCAATTCAAAATAAGCATATTGAGTATTATGTTCATAACAGATATTTCGAAAAATATGTTCCAAAACAGCGGGCAGATAAACGCTCACTTCAAAGAAAATTTCTGCTTTTAATTCTGCTTTTGCCTCTGCTTTTGCTTCTTTTTCATTCTCTTCTTCTTCTTCTTTTGCCTCTTCCATTTCTGGTGCTGCATCGTCAATTTCAACACTCTCTCTTTTTTCATTTAACAACATTTGTCCAGGATGCCTTCAATAATAAAAAATTCAAAAAAAAAAAATATCTTCTTCTCTTTTCATTTCGTTAATATTTCATTTTGCTCATTCTTCTTTACTCCCAACCAATTATTATGTCCTGATTTCTTTTAATGCATCCAATATCCCCTCAAACCATATTCCTTGTTCATTCATTGTCATTGAGCAATCCTGCAAAAAAACATAATTTCATAATAAAAAATCAAAACATTTGATAAAAAATATTAATTAAAAAATGCAAACCGATATCTTTCACAATAGCCACCTTTCACAGACTTTTTTCTTTTTTCATCTTTTTAAAATATTAACAAAAGATCAATTATCTGTTCTGCTTCCACCCAAATAACCTCCACAAATTCCATTCCATAAAAAAGCAAGCTATGAAGAAGATTCCATCTGAATAACCTCTTCCCATCCCTTTTCGCTGTGTTTCCTTCTTCTTCTCTCCATTTCCCCCCAAAACAACAACAATACCACTCCACCACATATCCTCCATCTCTTCCACAAACGATGGCAAAATCTTTTCCACTTCATTCTCCATCATCCTTCTTCATGTTGAAAATTAAATATCTCCATTATTTTGCCTCTCTTTGGTGCAAAACACCCTCTCGAAGTAAGCCCCTCATCTTCCTCTGTCTCCACACCTCCAATGCAAAGCGCCAGCGATGATGTTCCTTCTTCCCGTCTTCCTCCGCCTCCACCTCCATCCCTTGCCCTACAAATGCCTGGCGCGGACAAATTGTCCTTTCAATAAAAAATAACAAAAGATAATAAAATCTCTCTCACTTTTTTTCCCTTCAATCCACTTCTCTTTCTTATCGAACATAAGCCCACAAATACTCTCCCTCTTACACCATCTCATATGAACCCCCTCTCTCTCCCTGCATTTGAAAAAAAAATCTCCTCCACACATCTCTCTATCTCTCATCTTCCCCTCCAGTAAATATATTCCACTCATCTTCCTCCTCTCCGTTCCTCCTCACCCCACCTCCTCAACAGCAAAATCCTTTTCTCCAGCAATAAACACGACCTCTGCACATTCCAACTCACAAAAATCGAAAAAACAACCCCTCCAAACCTCATCCCAATCTATCTCCCAAACATCCATTTTGCCTCTTAAATCTCACAAAAACACCTCTTTTCCACAAAAAATCTTCCTTTTATCGTTCATATCCCCTCTCAAAGCCCAGCCTCCTCCAAAAACTCAACTCCGTCACTCCACACCATAAATCTATCCTGTTGCAATCACATTGTCTTCATATGCCCATTCGGCCACGACACATCGAGTTGTGCTCCTTTTCTTTTGTGGCTCTTATTCGTTATGGAAAATGATCAAGCAATGTCAAATGCTCAAGAAATATCTACAGAATGAAAATTACATGTGACCAAAAATGCAGCTGGGTTAAATGAAATATTTCTAGTGATGAAAAAGCAACAACAATAACAACTCTTTTTTTATTGATGGAAGATGAAATTGTTCATTTTGATTGATGGAATGCTGTGGAGCCACAACATTTTCGGTGAAAATGTGAAAATTTTTGTGTGTGTATTTTTTATTGTTCTATTGATTGCAAAGACATTATTATCTGTATTTTCTCCAAAGTTGTGATTCAGACGATTTATATTTAAAATCAATTTATTCTAAGCAGAGGAGAACAGCGGAGAAGCGAGCAAAATGCTATCTAACAAATATGTTAGAGCCTGAATATATTTTTTTATACAAATATTTATGTGACTTATTATGGACTCAACATGCGCGATGGATAGAAATGCGATGAAAAATGAATTCTGATGGAGCAGAAATCAACGGGGTCGAAAGATGTCCAAGGCCAAAAGGAATAATGATAGATTTGCCCGAATAGGGAACCTTTTTGAAGAAGACGAAGAGGACATTTTCATTTTTAAGTTTGTTGGAAAGATTGGAACAAATAACAAAAAAAGGAGATTGGACGCAGTTGGAACAGAACAAGGCGACTTTCTTGGGGAGGGAATGGAAAGACATTGCTTTTATGTACCGAGGAGAGTGGTAGAATGGCACTTGATTGTTTTGCTTGAGAGCCAAAAATGCGAGAAAATCAGGCAGTTCTGTGTGATACAGGCAGCTGGAGGAAAATTACCGGCAAAATGGACTTTGAGTCATTTTGCTATCGCCTTTGGCATTGTGCCATCGAAGGATTTGCAACTGAAGAAGAGAACGAGGTTATGATGCTCAGAATATCTTCTGTTAGAATATATCCGACATTTAAGATTTCTATAAGATCTTCGTCTTCTTTTTCATCATCTTCTTCTTCGCCGTCATTGTTTTCATATGCGCTATTTCAGCAAACGAAATTATATATATATATATATATATATTTTCCTTCTTGGCCATTATCATATTCTTCCTTTTCTTCTCATTCTTCTTCACCTTCCTCTTCATTAAAATTTTATTGAAGGATTTTAATTATTTGTGTGTTATTCGAGTGGAAATAGTGCCATGAATTGGAAATAAGCAAGTTTATGGAAGCAGAACAGAATCAATTCCATTGGCAATGATACAGGCAGCGGAAACAAAGAAGGCGAGTTTTGTTAGCAGAAAAGAACAGTATTTTGAGAGGCTCAAGAAGAAGAAGAAAGGGTGTGAAGATTGGCAATAAAATTATTTTCTGTGTGTTTTGTATTATTTTTTTTCCTCCAATTTTTCAAACAATTTTTTTTTATTTTTTTTTCGGGATTAAGATTTATGAAAGGATGTTTTCAGGCAATGAATGAACATGGGAAAAAGAGCAAATTGGATGCTTTTCAGAAATCAGGCAATAACAATTTTTTGAGAATATAGAAGAATGAGCCAGAGGTATTAAATGAAATGAATGGAAGAGGAGGGCTTTGAAGATTTGTACAGCGATTTGAAAAAGAAAAAGGGGAAGCAACAGAAAAGAAAAATCGGAAAATTGAGGAAATGGCTGAAGAAGAAATCTGACAAAAATTTGAGAAGAAGAAGAAGGGATTGGTGAATCAGAATATTGAGAAAAGAAAATGGTACTGATTTGTGATATTTTTAATATCAATTTTATGTATTTGTTTATATTTTTTCTTTATTTTTTAATTGATAATAGGGACTTTTGCATGAATATTCAAAAGCGATGAATGTGAATGGAATATGGAAAGAAGGCAGAGGATGGTTACAATTGAATAAGCGATTTTGGAAAAAACAAATGATGAAGAATGTTGGAATGTTGTTTCCATTCAGAAGCATTGAAGAAAAAAGATGCTTTTCTGCTTTTAATGGGAGCCAATTGTCTTCAACAGAAGAGATAGAAAAAGGATCTGACTTTTGAAAATTATTTGCGGAAGGCGCCAAGAGGCAAAAAAGGTATATAATCAAAAAAATCAAAAGAGAAGGAAGCGTTTCAGTTTGCTAATCTCTCATCTCATCTTCTGCCCCGTTCCTCTCATCGCCTTCCATCCCTTTTGTATCCCTCTTCAAATTATCATTTTTCAACATCTCAACAGCAAATGATGCATGTTCGTCTTCAACAACTACAACAACCCAAACATCATGTCTGATGAGCAGCTGCTCATTTTCATCAGTGTGTGATGCATATGATGGCGGAATTGTTCCTTCGCTCAACAACCCCTTGGCTTCCTTGATAGCCTCAAACATTTCATTCATTGGGTGTTGTAGGACAAGGAATGTTTTTTGTGAAGGAACTTCGGAGGTTCCATTGAAGCCAGACAGACAGAACGAAACATTCAATGGAGCGAATGAGTTCATTTGGTGTGAATGGAATGGATCGAAGGAAAATGGAGAAGTTGATTCATACGCCGATGGCTCTTCGAATGGTGGAGCAATTTGCATGTATGGCCAATCGTCTGCCTCTGTGTCTGTTTCGCATTGCGTGTTTTGTGGGTGCGTTGCGCATTGGTGCGGTGGAGGTATTAGTTGCTATAATATTAAATCGGTTGAGATTGTGAACAACACCTTCGATTCGTGTACTGCACAAAATTATTTGGGAGGAGGGGCATTCGTTTATACGATTTCAACATGTGTTCGGATCAGCGGATGTGAATTCCAGAATTGTAAAGCATATAGCACTGGAGGAGGACTTTATCTCGGCAATTTTCAGGTTTCAGGAGCAGGATGCATTGGAGAAGAAAATGAAGGTGGGGAGAGTGCGTGCGTGTTTGACTGCTGTTTCACTTCATGCTCTCTTACAAATTCATATGGTGGAGGCATGTATTGTTACAATATTCCTACAGCATTCAAAATGAGGAGCATTCAGTTTATTTCATGTTCAGCATCGTCATATGGTGGAGGGTTGCGATTATATCCTTATAGACAAACATCGCAAAATGATATTATTTATTGTTTCTTCTTATTTTTTCACGAATGCAAATGTTCGGCCAATCCACCATACGGGCATGACATTGCATATGCAGATCATTACAGTCTTTATTTAGAGTCAGGGAATCCGTTCAAAGAATGTTACACCACAAACACAGATGAGAAGAGAATGTGCTATGCCTACAATTATACTGGGAGCAGCTGGACATTTCAGCACACAGAAAAGAAAGATTGGCTGAAGGACAAGACGATATACGTCTCAGTGAGTGGGAATGATTCATATGAGCTCTGTGGAGCAAATGAAACGAATCCGTGCAAAACGGTGAAGAAGGCGTTTGAGATGTGTGAGATACAAATTAGCTTGGCAATCACGCTGCTGGAAGGGGATCACAAAAGTGAGGCAACAACAATTGATATTGGTGAAAAGAAGATTTCTGTCATTGGGAAAGGAAGGGAGCGCTTTGTTGAATATATCTGAAAAGAATGAGATTGAGGAATGGAAGAAGAAGAAGAAGAAGAAGAAGAAGAAGAAGAAGAAGAAGAAGAAAGTCAAAAAGAAGAAATAGCAGATGCAAGGCTGAAAGAAAAGAGGAATGAAATGTGGTGGAAGAATGAGTTCTGACAAAAATACAAGATGATAAAGTGCAAGAATGATCAGAGATAAGCAGAAGAATCTTATTTGAAATTATTTTTTTTGATGGCTTGTCGGATTGTCATTTTATTTGATGATCCGTTTGGGCAAAGTGTTGACAATGTGAAATATGTCAAATTTAGCACCTGCTATTCTGAATTTTCCATTTGGAAAAGAACGCTGAAGGATGATGTGCTTGCCTGACTAGTTATTTCTCAAACAAATTTTTGCCTTCTGTTTTTAAATTAAATGAAACAGAACAATTTGAATATGTCTTTCTTGCATTTCATGAGATTGTTTTTTTTACCTCACGGTTTTTATTTGGTTTATTTGTGTGGGTTTTTCCCCTTCATTTAACACGTTCACCTCCCAAGAGAAATTCACGTCATTGATATTGCTTATTCAATTCATATGCCTTTGTGATGTGTTACATTTATAGCTTTGTTTTTAGAGCTCTTCCATCAAACTTTTCAAAAAAAAATTATCAAGATCTCTGAAAATTTTGATAAAAAGAATATTGTTCTTAAAGATAAATGATGTGCTCATTTCAAAAACAACAACCAAAACAACAAACAAAATAATGTTCAGTGTTTTGAAACAATAAGAAAAAAAAATGATCCATAAACAAAGAAACAGCCCAATATAAAATTGTATTCTCTGATCTTTTCTTCTTTTAAATCTTTGAAAAAATATTTTAAAAGGAATCATAGAATAACTTTATCTTTATTTTTGATTTTTGATTTTTTAACTTCTTTTCTATCAAATAAGATTCCATTAACATTAATTCACAAAAAAACTATTTCATAGCTTTTAATCGATCTATGCTGTTCGTATCATTAATAAAGTTCTATTAAAAATAACGCACGAAATAATAAACTGCAATTTCTAATCAAATTCAGAATAACAAATGTTTATTCATTTTCAGATGAAACTTAATTCAAAGCACTTAAAAAGTCATTTGGATGATTTTTTTGATATCATAAAAAATTCCGATGTTTGATCAAAAAAGTATGTGCGTAATAGAAAAATATTTATCTAAAATAATGAGAAAATATCCATTAACATATAGTTATTATTTATTATTTGTTGATTTTTATTTGTTTCCAAATGTTTTTATTTCAAATATCGAGAAATAAAAATAATTTCTTAAAAAAATATCGAAAATTCGATAAACCTAATAAAACATAAGTTAACTGATTTCAAAAACATGATAACAATAATTAAGATAATGTAATACATCAATTTCATATTCAAATATATGATACATATTGTTATTGAAAATGAATTTAAAAAAAAATAAGTTGAAATCGATAAATATTCAGCGTTTCAACATCTGACCCTCCAACCTTCATTTCCAGAAGTCATTTCTCCATCAAATTCATCGATTTCTTGCTCTTCTGAAAAATGTGAGATTTATGTTTTCTGCTCAAATTCCACTCTCATCATTGAGAAATGTCCTGTTTTTCGTCTGAAAATATCATCTCCAATTCCCTTCCCAATCCCTTCACTCTGGGCACTTTCCATATGAATTCGCTCTCCCAACTCCATAGTCACCATGCACAATGAGGAATCCAGTTTTTTCTCATTTCCATTAATTTTCACTCACTGCCCTGAAAGAAACAAAAAATGCATCAACAGGTTAATATTCATATTTAGAAAAATGAATAAAGACAAAACTGCGCTTCGACTACATTTTGCCAAACAGCTTCATTTCCACAGCCATCATCATTCAAAAAAACAATCTCTTCATTTCAGTCTCGGAATGGAAAATGCAGCATGGAATGCATCTCCACAAAATACGTTGTATATCTCACTGGAGGGTCTTTTCAGCCTGTACACATTGTGTTGGATGTGCAGAGGTGTTTTTTCTGTTTTTGTCATGATCATCTCCTTTAATAATATTCTCAACCACCAAAAGAAGTATTTGATGTCTATATCATCAACACCAGGCACATGAGGGATATGGATCAGAGATGAGATGGAAGGGGATTTTTTGTAGCAGGAGGCGGGAGTTGAGTGTTTTTTTGAAAGTTTATATTTCGGGAGAGATTTTTGAAAGGAAGAAATTCTGAGACAAAAAGATGGTGAAGGAACAGGTGGAGATTTGAAGAAAAATATTCAGTAAATATGCAGAGAAGTGGCTGAGGATGATGAAGGAGGACTTATTGGTGATGGGAGAAATGGATTTTGAAATGAAAGAAAACAGGGCAAAGGCGGGAAAGAAGAAGAATATTCAGAAATATTCAAATGGAAGAGGTGTATTTTTTTATGAAAGGAGAAGATATTTTGGAAGAGAATGGGAAAGAGAAGAAAAGGATGGGATTGATATTTTTTCATAAAGAACAAACAAAACTACAACACCTCTTGTTATGGGAGTAGAGCCTGTATTAAGGGCTCAGTCGCTTATCAATTGAAGTGAAAAACGGTGGATGTGAGAAAGAATTGAAATATTGAACGTTTTCTAAAGAAAATAAGGAAATAGTGCAAAAGAACAAAGTGCACAGAGACTGTTGTGAAACAAAACGAGTATAAATACAAACTGTGAAATAATAGAAAACTCGAAGGGTGGGAAGAGCTAAACTCGTGGTGGGAAATAGAGTTGTTGCACTTTTGTTTGTTCAATACAAATTAAAGAACAGAGTTCATTAATTCTCCAGAACAAACGATAACTTTAACACCTCTTGAAAAGGGAGTAGTATTGTTGGTATCGTTATCCGTCAGCTTGCATATGACTATTCTCGCTTGTTAGAACTGTTTTTATTGTCGTATATTCAATTCTGCTGCAAACTTTTGTCGGCTCCACTGTCTGCGAGCTTGGAACTTGCGAGTTGAGTTTGTTGTTCAGTTCCGCAATGGGTGCTCGTGGGAACGCAGTTGTTCTTGAGAAGAGGCTTGTTGTTTCCTGTGAAGTTGAGGCTGGGAGAAATGGTGCTTAGGCAGTGGATGGGCAGTTGCAAGCAACAAGTGCTGTTTGATCTTCTTGTCGAGGAGCAACCAGCGCATGGTCCATGTCGGATGCAAGGATGGCTTTTAGATAGGAGCGCGTTGGAGTGTGAGCTGTCGGTGATAAGCGAGCATGTCTCGCTATCAGCACTTCCGGTACTCCCTTCAAGATCAAGGCGGAAATGGCTGCATGCTTGATTGTGTATGGTCTGAACTCCTGTGGGATCCCCACCTGCGTCATTCCGAGTTTTACCAGTTTTCTAATTCCTGAAGTCTTCAGCGGTGTGTGATGCGTAGTGTTAAGAAGAAATGTGTCTCTCGATTCGTAGGTCCTTCGAACTCTTTCCCAAAGGCAGTTGACTGCTCTTACTGGGCAGATCTTCTCATCTGCGTCTCCTAAGAAAGGAATTGTGAGATAACTCGGGGGAATGGATGTTTTCAGGTGAGTGTGAAGGCGGATGGCATCGTTATTGAAAATGGATTTACTCATCGATAGTTGTTCGAGTTCGTGGAAGCTGTATGCTGTGAATAGCACGCAAAGCAGTATGCACTTAACTGTAAGTTCATAGAAGGATAGATCCATATTGTTCGGCCGTGAGTTGTAGAAATCGAAGACCACGGTGGGCGACCACATATATGTGTAAGGTTTTCTATGAACATGGGAACGGTGGAAGAAGCGGAAGATTGTCTTAATAATTGGGACTTGCTAAATGTCCTTTCCATAACTCATTCTTGAGAATTGAGAAATTGCGGATCTCGTGGCGCACATGCAGGAGAAGGGGAATCCCTTTTCCTTTAGTTAAACAAAAAGCATGGCACACCTTCGACACCATTCTAAGAAGTCTTGTGGAAATTCTGCACAATTTTCCTCGGCCCAGGACTGGGAGACATGCGCGAATCCGAATGTGTGGGCTGTCCAAATTGAAGTCGATACATTATTTTTTGCTTCGGTGATTGTTGCTTCGGGAACATTGCATCTTCGAAGACCGCTGTTCCACCACTGTTCTCCTCTTTGTGCTACCAGTTGAGTCTTGCTGCTAAGTAAGGTCCCGGGGGGAGTGATGCTCCTGACCTCTTCATTCCTGGACCTGCCCTCAATATTTTCCTCGAATCACTCCATCTCATGAAAGATGTCGTCATCTCTCTCAGAAAAGGGGTCCAGACCTGGAACCTCCAGGCTGGAAGAAGAATCACTGCTCTCGCCTGTTCCTCCCGAATCTTCCTTAAGCAAGGGAGAATTAGAAATATCGGTGGATGCACCAGAGTCACCGCCCATTTCCAATCTGCTTGTGGTCCGTCCTCCAGCTCTGGACTTCCTGGTCCAAACCAAGTCATTGTCTTCCTGTTTGTAGCGCTTGCGAATGCGTCCTGTTCGATTGTAAGATCTAACCGATGTTCCAACTCTCTTAATGCTTCGTCTGTTATTTCGTAGTCACCTGCGCGTTGAAGTCTTGAGAGGGCATCCGCTGTCAGGTTCTTTGCTCCTGGGAAATGAATTGCTTACAGGTGAATATTCCATTCTGTTGTTCATTGTCTGATCTTCCTCGTAAGAGCCAGGAGATTCTTTCCCGCTGTCCAGCGATTGATGTCGTATACAACGGAGGTGTTGTCTGATCTCAGAAGAATCCTTCGGACATTGTGTTAGGCTATGAGATGGTGAAAATGTTTGAGTGCCAAAAGGACAGCCAACATCTCCTTGAAATTGGATGACTGGTTGAGGAATACTCGAGTGAAAGCTTGATGGAAGTGGTACAGAAAGCTGCTTATTCGAAGGGTTGCACCACAGGCCCAGTGAATAGCATCGGTTGTCAACGTCGCGTCTGGAATTGCAAACAACACCCAAGGTCTTTCCTCCTTCTCTCTCAGTCTCGTTTTCCAATATTGAAGCTGTTCCCTGATGGAATGATTCAGATTCATCGCACCAGTCCGTCCGGTTTTCCTGACTGCATTGTTGAGCTCCTTATATAATCTGTTCATGTGTAGAGAGGTTTCTGCGTAGACGAATCGAGTTGCGCTGATTTCTCCAACAAGTGATGCGAAGTCTTTTGTCTTGATTGATGTTTCCTCCGATGCCAAATTCGTCCACCGTTTTATCTTCTTCTGCAACGAGGACCTGCGCTTCGTCTCCAATGCGACCTTCATCACACGAGTCTTCCATGTCCAACCAAGAAAGGAGAAGGTTTTTCTTGGAGTTTTCCTGCTCTTCTCTTCGTTGACAACAAGAACGAGCTTGTTGAACCAGTGAACGATTCCTGTTGTAGCTTTCTGCAAGGCGTTTTTGTCCTCGTGCAAAATGATAATATCGTCGAGATAATTCAAACATCTCACACTCCACCTTTTCCGAACCTTCTGCACAACCTTCCTCATCAGCTTTGTAAAAATATTCGTGGAGCATATTTGTAACCGTAGGGGAGACCTTTAAATGCGAATGTCCTCTCTCTGAAGCCGAAAGCAAGAAAGGGAGTGAAATCTTTGTGTACGGGAACAAGGAAGAAGGCTTGTGAGAGGTCTATTGCAACCGTATAATCGTCCTTGCGGAGGAGCTTCTCCAGTGTCTTGTGGTCTTCGGATTTGAAGTGAATGTCCTTTATTGCTTTGTTCAAGGTGCGACAATCGAGGATCTGTCGATATTTCCCGTTCTTTTTCTTTATAAAGAAAAGCGTGTTCAAACATTTTGCCTCTCCTTCTTTGATTTCGTATAAGATGTTGTTGGACAAGCTCTCTTGTATCCATTTGGCACACTCTTCTTCTTCCTTTCTTGTGCCAATGAAGCCTCTTCGCAAATAAACCTCCTTCATTAACTTTTCTTTCGCAGATTTTCTTTTCCAAACTGGGCGAACTCCAAAGGTTGTTGTGTACTTCACTCCTATGCTCCTCCACTCCTGTGCAAACATCTGAGTCCTGCCTCCTATTAAATTTTGGAAGTCCCCCGGCTTCTGAACCATTTCCCTGTTTGTCTATGTTGTCTGGCAGATGTTCTCGTTCGGAACTGGGCAGGCCCGATGCTTCGGGCCGGAAGCCGAAAAAATCTTCTTCTATTGTGGAGTTGGTGCTGCGATGGTTGCGATCGAGCTCTCCTTGCCTCGAGAAATGGTTTGATCTTGGACAATTTTTTACCTGAGACAATTGGGTCCTCTGTTTCCACTCGAAGCACTTTAGCTGCGGCAAATCCGTATTCTGCTTGGATCCTAGAGTGCCTTGCTTCTTGGAGACCCGAAATCACAAGCATCATCTCATCGTATAGTCTTTCCTGTTTCTCAGGCGCATCTGCGTGTGTTAGTATTAGTGCCTTCACTGCTTGAATTAAGTAGCGTTCAACTCTCCAGCCACTAGAGTTTAGAGCGTCCTTTATCCAGTTTGATGATCTTGCAAATTCGTGAACCTTGGATGGGATAAAGGGGGTGTATGAAAATGATTCATAAAATGAAACTGTATCTGCTATATCAGGTGAGTCGATTTTCAGATCAAAGATGGATTGTGAGGTTTCTGACCCAAATAATTCTCTGCATAATGCGGCAAAAATATTTTTTCCATTAGGTGATGAATCGGAAGAGGTATCTCCTGATGAAAATTGTGCCGGTTGCATAGGTGGTACACTGCTTGAGGAGGTAGGTTGAGATAAGCCCACGCCGCCCGTTAATCCGCTGAGTGTAAAAATACTACCCAGCCCCGATGCAGGTCCTGTTGCAGTGTTTTCAATATCCATGATCTGATAAGCGACTGAGCCCTTAATACAGGCTCTTCTCCTATAACAAGAGGTGTGGTAGTTTTGTTTGTTCTGGAGAATTAAAAAACTCTGTTCTTCAATTGATGATTTTGAGAGCTGAATGGAAGAGGAAAATGGAAAGGAGTGGAAATTGAGAGATATCTTCATTTTTTATTTTTGAAGGGAAAAGAGAGGAAATTGTTGAAAGAAAGTGAGTTGATTTGAAGAAATCAAGCTTTATTGATTAACTTGAATCTTTTAGCCATTTATGTAGCAATCAGGATTATTGTATCCTTACGAAGTTAACTTGTTAAATGAGATGTTTCATTTAGTAAACAAAATCACATGGAACCGCCCAACTTCTTCCTTGGAATTTTTTTGAATTTTTTATGGATTTGTCAATCGCGAAAAATATTTATTTTCTTCATCATCTCATCTTCTTCACTTTCTTCACTTTCTTCTTCATCATTTCCTTCTTCCTCACCTTCTCTAAATTCTTTAACTTATTCTTCTTCTTCTTCTTCTTCTTCTTCTTCTTCTTCTTCTTCTTCGACATCGTCATCAAAAACAGCAACAGTCAAATTCTTCGAGAAAGAAAAATAGAAAACTGATCATTTTCATCTTCCTTTTTTAATGAACAGTTAGAAGTGAATTCACCACAAGAAAGAGCCGAAAAAGCAGAAATGGACGAAACCATCGAAGACTTCATAAGAAAACATGCGCCGCGTCTGCCTCTTCCTGTGGTCCTTTCACCACAAGAAGCAACTCTTCAAAATTCATTTTATGCCCCTAGATGACAAAGGCAAAAGAAAAAATAATCAAAATTCTTCACAAACATCTTTGACTCATTCATTTTCTGGAACGTGTACAGGCGCATCTCCGACTAAGACCAATGATTCCTTGCTTTCACTTCATCGGCTATTACCTTCTCATTTACCTTCCTCTTCCTCCTCTTCATCCACATCTTCTCCAGCAATGACCGATCTCTCTCTCTCTCTCTCTCTCCACCCTTGATCACACTATTGCTCTGAGATTAAAATGCGCTCCGCATAAGAGCAATGCTCCCTCTCCTCCTCCGATGCTATCTCAACTGCCGTGCACAAGTCGAAGAAGCCCCAAGTTCATCGCCCTCTTCACTATTTTCTTCTTCCTCGTTGCGTCGATTTTTGCGCAACAGATTTCTGACAAGCGAAGAGTAGCAGATGAGGAGGATGAGGCAGCAGTTCGGAAGAAGAAAGAAAAGACAATATTTTGTTCTCCCTCCAGATGCATTTCAGGCGCTGCCGCTGTTTGCAAAGTTTCGGACGGTAAAGTGGTTTGTTGAGAATCTGGAGAAGAGGAAGAGAGAAAGAGAGAGAGCGAAGGAAAGTGAGAGAGAAGCTAGGAACGAGAGAAGAGAGGAGAGAAGAACAGGAGAACTGATTAAGATGAGGAAGGCATTGAAATCTGCAAATGATGAAAATAACAATGATGATGAAAAAGAAAATGAAGTGAAAGCAGAAAAAAATCAGAGTTTATCGTTGATTAGAAGAGATTCTTTGAAGGAAATAAAGAAAAATGAAGAAAGTGAATTCCTTTCCGACAGCTCCATCATCAGTGATGAAGAAGAGAGAAGAGAGAAGAGACACAAACAGAGAGAGAAACAGAGGCTGATGCGAAGATATTACCAGGCGCTTGAGCTTCAGCGTGATTCTGTTGTGAATGAAGTGCTTTTGATGGTCAGACCAAACCTGCTGCTTTCTCCGACACCGATTGATGAATCGATTAAAAGACCAGGAATTAATGTGAGTGCTTCAAAAATGAGGGGGATGGCGAAAAAGGTGAGAAAGAAGAGAAAGAATGGAATAATTCTGTGAATGAAAATAGAAGTAAGGAAGAAGAAAAAAGCGATGAAGATAACACGAAAGATGAGAATGAAGAAAATGATGATGATGATTCGAACATAAACAGAAGCAGAAAAGAATGCAAACGCTATTGAATCAATAAAAAGATTCAAAAAGGACGAGTCATATTAAGAAGAGCCAAAACCAGAGCCTCTTTCATCGCAAGCTCAGCAAAAACAGCAGCAGCATAACAACACAACATCACCTACTCCACAGCCTATGCAATATACTTCATGAAGAGGCGCCTTTGGAACGATACACTTTACGCGAGGGAAGCGAATGGACGGCGGATGGAGAGGAGTCGGAGGGAAAGCGTTGATTGCGTACAGCCAAGAGATGGAGATGGGGAGAGGAGCTGTTGGTGCACCTACAACTCCGCTGTCACCTGCTGTTGGAGGAGGAGGAATTGGAGGAGGAGGAGGAGGGGTGACGTTGAGTGTGATGGGAATGAAGGATTTGAACAAAGAAGTGACAAGGGCGATGCAAGATGAGTTTCAGGATGAGAAAGGGAAAGTGGACGATGAAGAGGCGAAGATTACGTATAATTCATTGGAATCTGATGATCAGAGAGAAAAACTATTTCGGCTGATGAAGCTACAGGAAATACAAAAGAAGAAGAAGGAGGAGAAAGAAGAGAAAGAGAGGAGGCGGAAGAAGATAGAAAAGCGGGAGCGCAGGAAAATTGAGAAAGAAGAAAAAGACAAAAATCTGTAAAGCAGCATCCAAGAAATATTACAATCACACCTTGGGACAGGCACACAGATCAACCAGAAAGAGAACAAAATGGCAAGCGATGCGCCACAAGAGGCGAAAGAAAGCCAAACGCCAATTTTGACAAGTGAACTGAAATTGGACTGCATGTTGAATGATTTAACTAATTCTGACTTTGAAGATTTGAGCGATGAACTGGATGTGCCTTGCCGCTATGTGCGAATCAAAAGCGAGGAAAAAGGGCAATTTGTGTGGAAGATGAGGAAAGTGCCTGTGTATGCAGAAGTCGACGCGATGTAGACGAGAACGCGGTTGGATCTGATGAGTGCGCTGAAGAATGGGCTGAGGCAGAGCCGGGCAGAGTTGAGAAGAGGAAGAGGGATGAAGTGGAGGGGATGGTGGCGGTACAAAGAGGAAACAGAAATTACTCACAGTAAGTAAAGGAAAGGAGCAGGGAAAGGATCACAGCTACTGTTTCAGAAGGAGAAAGGGATAAGAACACTCAGTCAGAACAGCGTGCCTGTGAGAAGAGATGAGCTGTCGTTCTCAAAATTTGAGTCTTTCTTCACGTAGAAGAAGAATTCAATCGTGATGGATCTGATGCAGAAACACCCTGTGCTCAATTTGGTTGCGCCTTTTGATTATATGCTGATTTCGCTTCAAATGCAAACATTGCTCTTCATCCTCTTTCTCACTGAACTTCTTCGATTGTCAATTCGTCCTTGTATGAACACCCAACAGCAATCTTCTCCTTTGCTCAGAATCTCTTCATCTCCCTTCCTTTTATTTCAAGCTGTTCATCCATCTTCTGCTAATCCTGCTACTCCTGGATCACTTCCTCCACTCAAACTTTCTGCTCTCTCTTCTTCTCCTTCTCTTGCATTCAACTCCCCTCGAATTCGACATAGTTTGTCACTTTCATTCACATTCAGAAATACAAAAGGAATATTTATTCTATCATGGAATATCTGAAAAAATTATATGTCAAAGGAAGAGATTCAATTTCAAATCAATATTAACCGATTATCAGGAATGCAATCGGAAAGAAAATCTATTCTGACCTTTTCGTTTTAAGATTGAAAGAATTCACAGAAAACAGAAGGAGCAGGGCAGGATAGGATATTTGGGGTGAATTGATTCAAAAATAGTCTTCGACAGATTTCACAGCTACGAAACCACAGCGAATTGTTTGAAGTGAAATGAAGAGGAAAAGCAATTTTTGGGAAAAGGCAGATTTGAAGAGAAATTCCAAAGAGGTAGTTGCGCTAATCTGTTACAAGCAAGTTGAAATCTGAATGTTGAAGAAATAAATGCTTTTGAAGAACTTTCTGATATGATCGAAGAGATGCATATTGAAGAGAAGAAATAGATGATTCCTTAAAGCAACAAGTGGAATTTGCATTTGATGAAAAGGAGAAAATAGATGAAGAAAATTTAAAGAATTGTTTTTATCTGAGCTGACGTTAAGGATTTTTGAAAAAATCAGCTTCTTGTGAAAAGACGTCGAAAACTCATGAGCTTTACAATAATATAAAAATTGTTCAAAATTAGAAGAAGAAATAATTGAAGAAATTATAATGAAATTGGAAAAAGGTTATTGTTATCAATGATTTTTGTGTCAGCTGCGCTGAATGTGAGAGTCATTGTAGGAGTAAAAATGGAGACGAGAAGAGAGAGAGAGTCATCACTGAATGGAGCAATGAAGCCGTTGAGGGCATACTCCATGGTGTCACATGGGCTTTGCTGTGTTTTGTAACAGGCATAAACATCTGTTCCATTGCTGGCAACAATTTTGTTCTGGGCTAAAAGAGGGAGACAGCTGTTAAATATCGTTTAATCCAATGGTTCACGATTTCGTTCAAAAATTGATGAAGCTATTGAACAGAATTAAAAAAATGGAGATTTGTTGGCTATTCAAAGGAAAGAACAAAAAATATATTAACTGATTTTGATCAATTAATTTCTATAATTTTGTTTTCTTATCTTCTTTTCTGTTCCTCTTTATAAACTATCTCTTAACAATGTTTTGATTTTCCAATTACGACGCTTCTCTTTTCCTTTAGAAGTTTCATTTATTTGTTTTGTGTAAATTTTTATAAAACTTGATAAAAAAATTCATTTTCACCAAAAACATTAAAAAGGTGTGTTTTTAATGGAAATAAATAAAACATTTATAAATCACAGTTTTAAAGGCTGAATACTCATGAAAAGTCAATTTAACTCTTTGATCAATAATTACCACAATAGACTTAATTTCTCAAATTTTTGATCTTTTTTAATGATATCAAAAAAAACCACCCATTTCATCGAATCACACTTAACCTTCCATACTCATTTGACGTGAGTTGTGCATGTATAGCATCGCAATTCTAAATGATCAAAAAATTTGAAAATTTGCAAAAAAAAAAAACTGTTATAATGGTTGAAATGAAGAAAACTATATTTTTTGATAGTTATTTTCCAATTCAATCAAGTTTCTTTTTCATTGAATTTTCAACATGAGCTTATTACTTATTTGTCCCTTACCGCAATCTTAAAAAAAAAAGATCAAACTCCGTACAAAGTTATGATATGAAAAATAATGACCCAGATTTGTTTTTTATTGAACCTGATCGAAGTTCCGAAGCACTTGTTCCTCAAATAAAATCTCATATCCATCCAGGAACAACAATAATGAGCGATGAATGGCGTGCGTACAGCAGCTTGAAGGATCATGGTTTCATTCATCAAACAATGAATCTTTCAAAGAGTTATGTGGATCCAATTTCGCATGCATTTACAAATACAGTGGAAGGAATGTGGTCATATCTGAGATCTTTTTTTCCAAGACATGGCATAAGGGAGAAATATGTTGGAGACTATCTTTCTTTTTGGATGGTGAAAAAAACTGTGAAAGTTTCTTTTTTGAATATAGGGGGATATATAGACAATGGAAGAGAAAACGAGAGAGAAATCATAGAAGAAGAAGAATAAATCGAAAATGGTGTTCCAAATAAAGATGATTTCGATGAAATTTTTGTTCCAAAGGATGATAACACTTCAAGTGATGAGATTTCTGATGGAGCTCATGTATCAAATTGAAGAAAAGAATAATTGATTTTTTATTCATTTCGATCATGAACCAAAAATGTATATTTTTTTTTAAATTTTTTTTTCTTTTTTTTTTTCAAATCATCAATTTCCTATTCGTTAAACATGAAAATAATGAAATAACATATGTATTCAAATAGTTTGATAATATTAAAAATGAAAAATTTTCACTTCGATATATAGTAACTTTCATAATAGGCGGACGCTTTCCTAATGACCGGACAGTGGCCTTTTCTCAGCAGCTAATGAACATAGAATTTTGATTTTTTCCCACATCAATCGTAAGGTGAATATGAGTTTATTAAGCATTCTAAAAATACTTCATTCTTGGTTGTTCATTTTTTATAAATAACTTTTGTTTTTCGGAGAAATAGGAAGTCATTTGTTTTTCCGAATTTCTCCGAAAAACAAATTTTATTTTTTTAAAATGAATGATCAAGTATGAAGTATTCTCAGAATGCTTCACATACTCATATTCACCTTACGATTGATGTGGGAAAAAATCAAAATTCTACGTTCATTAGCTGCTGAGAAAATGCTACTGTCCGGCCATTAGGAAAGCGTCCGCCTATTATGAAAGTTACTATAATCCCATCTTGCCGAATAAATTTAAAAAGAGAATCAATGGATTAAATTTGCTATTTATTGTTGCATTTTTTCGAAAATATCAAAATGCGATTTTTTTTCTAAAAATATACAACTTTATATCAAAAAATGAAAATTATGTCCGGATTAAAAAAACACCCTATAAGATTTTTGAATTTTTTTGAATCATTTTTCAGTTCCTAATAAAAAAATAATTATGTTAAATAAAACCCCAAATAAACAGAATAATTCGACTATTTACAAAAAAATGAAGAAAAATATAAAATGAAAAGAAAAAGAATCATATAACAATTATGAAATTCAGTCTTTTTACAAGTTTTTCCGATTAGGCCAAAATAACCTTGAAAAGAAAGAAGAAAGCATCGATTTTCCTTCTCTCTCTCTATTAAAATCCTTATTTTCCCTTTTGAGATCCGAAAGATTTAATCTTATATCTATTTTTTTGCAATTCTCGTTTTGCATTCTATCTTCACTAAAGCAATCTTCATTTTCTTTGTAAAATTTCATAGGAGTAGCTTTCATTTCTTCATCTTCAAAAGAATCTTGATTCAATTTATGAAAGTCCTGACTGGAATCAACACTATTGATATCATCAGTAATGCTATTATTTTCTTCAGTGAAACAAATATTTTGTGCTTTTTCGACTTCTTCTCTTTCGCTTTCTTTAATAGAAATTTGTGTTTTTGCATCTTCCCTTTTCTTCTCGTATTTTCCGTCTTCCTCATTGTTATATTCTCCATCTGAGCAAATGTCTATCGGTCGAGGTATCTCTTCTGATGGAGCTGAAAAAGGTGTTACGAAAGGAACATCAGACTCGTCGCACACTTCCACGTCTATTCCTCTTTCATTGTTCCTCTTCTTTGGATTTTCTCCTTTAGAAGATTGCTCACTTTCTTCCGAAAGTTGAAGAGAACGTGATTTTCTATTCTGCTTTCCAACTCGTTTTCTGATATTTCTTTTTCTTTTCTTTGATGTTTTGCGTGTCAAAGGAACACAATATAAAGCAGATCCAATGTGTTTTGACGATGAAGAAGAAGTTGGTGGCTTGTTAGTGTTTTTCATCGAAAAATGTGTGGATGATTTTTCAATTGTTGTATCGACCATTATTGATTCAGTATCTTCCTTTGAAATTATTTCAAATCCAAAAAGTGATGAATAAGATGGTGAAGGTGGAGAAGAAGGAGTTTCAACGCTTTCAGAAGTTGTAGATGTACGTGTGTGTTCATCAAACAGAATAGAATAATCAGATTCGAATTTCTCAAAGTCAAATCTATCAGATCGAATATCCAAAGAAGATGGCTCAAATAAAATTGACAAATTAAAAGAATACGGTGAAAGTGGCTCAGATATGTCAATTAATGAACTTGAAGAAGATCTTGGCGGAGGTGGTGTGGGTGGATTTTGAAAAGTTTTTGATGAATCAATCTTGTTTTTCATTGATTCAGTTTTAAAAGAATCGTCAAATCCATCATCAAGCTTTTTCTTGGAGAATTTCAATGGAGATGGAGGCATTGGTGAGTCGCGATGAAATGGGTGTCTTGAAAGAGAAGGCTGCGGAGAAGGAGAAGGATAAAGATGAGAAATAGCGGAATGAACTTTTGGATCATCGTTATCAATATCATCTATTGATATGAGTTCTTCTTCATACTCTTGTGAATCAAAAATGCACGATGAGGAAGCAGTATATGATTGCTTAAGAGGGGAAGGCGCAAATGGGATTGTAGATTGATGAATTCGTGGAATTAATGATTTTGTAATAGCACGAAAATTTCCCATAAGTCTCGGTGAAACACTTTCAACTGGAGTATCTTGATCCTTCAGGAAAAATGCAGGGCAAGAACAAGCATGTTGTGGTAATTTCCTGTTCAATGAATAACTGATGTTCGGCATGAAATATGAAGTCTGAGACTTAGCCGTTTCATTTTTGAAAAGAGTTTTACATTCACTGTGTTTTGATTTTAATGAGGGTGTTTGAGACGAAGAGTTTTTAATAAGAGAATATTGCTTCTGAAGCCAAGAAATTAGCTTCCCATCTTTTTGCGAATCAAAAAGAGCAATCTTTTTTTTCATTTCGCCTGAGGATAAAGTTTCACTAAATGAAAAGTGTAGTTGAGTATGCGTAAGTAATGAGCTTGCAGTTAAAAATCTCTCTATGTTTAAACCAGCGCAAATTGGGCATTTGATCTCTCCAATTTCAGCATCTGTTTCTTCTGGAGAAAGTGCTTAAATTATTTAAAAAATATTTTTTGTAAGAAAAGTTTATGCACACAAAGTTGAATCTGTTTGATACAAAATGAAGACAAATGCTCTAGAAAATAATGTCTTTGACAAATTTCTTGGCATAAAGGACATAAAATCTTTTAAAATATGATTTCAATAAACATAACAATTAAAACAATTTCAAACATGTGTTTCAAATAGAAAACAATTCATAAATCCACAAATGGATTGAATATATATGTCTGCTAATCAGAAAATTTGTTAATATCACATTTCGTTCGTATTTCTTGCGCAAATTAAGCTCGCATATTTAATGATCATAATGTGACCATATTTTATTTATTTGTATTTTCAATTTTTAAAATTTAGCTTTTTCTTTGAAATGAACCCTCAAAAAGAGTATTTCGAAGCACAGTCAAAATTAAGCTCACGCTTGCTATCTTTTTACACGGGAGATAATGGTATTGCTTTTGTTTAATATTTGTTGAAATTTTTTCAATTTCACTTTTGTAAAATGATTATAAAAAGGATATGTTTCTATTGCGCAAGAACTCAATAAATCTGTTGTTGCTCCATTCACATCGAGCATGGTATTGCTTATGGGGAATTACAAGTTTGATTATTATCATTTTTCCGAATAACTTTGATTGTTTATTTGTTTCATGTTTTTAATTTCGATAAAGTTCTGGAAAATCAGTGTGAAATTAAACATTAAAATTGTTATGACAATCTAACTTGAATCTTTTAAATGAATTAGTCCTTTATCAATTGGTATACAGGAAGGAACGTTCAGCAAACCGGTATGGCAATGGAAACACAAGGAATTGAAATCATAACATATGGAGAAAAAGAACTTATTGGAACAGTGTGAAGTTCATTTTATTTGAGACTTTTCAACAGTATTTAGTGTGATGCAACAATTAGCATGTTTCCTCAGTTTTCATTTTTTCGTGATATTCCAAATTTGCCTCCAAAAGTCAAAACTAAAACAGTAAATTCGACAAACAGATCTTTTAATTGCATTACACTTATTGACACTCCTGGAATTGTTGAAACAAAAATGGCATTTGATTTTAATCTTGAAGCAACTTTAATTCAACTTGCAAAAGTGGTTGATCATATACTTGGTATGTTAATCAATCGAATTCAGTTTTGCTCTGGTATTATATTGTATTTTTGCAGTATTTTTTGAGCCAGTTGCTCAATTTCAGTCTGATCGAACAATGGCATTGTGCCATTATTTACATTCAATTGGACTGAACTCAAAAATGCTGTTTATTTTAAATAAAGCGGATATCATCGAGACAGAGCGAGATCGCATCAAAATTGTGCAGCAACTATCCCAAAAACTTAGCGGAGGGTTTTTTGAGAGAACAAAGAAAGAGGATAGTCGGTCGAAATACAAAGATATTAGTGAGGAGATAGGAGGCGAAGAAAACAGAAAGAAGAGATGGTGGCAAAAAGGTACAAGGCAAAAAGAAAGCATTGATTTGGATAAAGTGGATGAAGATATTTTCCATCATAACCAGCCTCATGGAGCATCATCTATGAATTCACATTCACGTGATTCACATTCGCCATCTTCAATGTCTTCTTCTTCTTCTCCACTTTCCACTCCACAATCATCACCTTCTTCTCATTCTTCTTCCTCCTCAAAAGCTCTTCAAAAGAAAAACAATTCTTTAACCCAGTCGGTGCTGTCTCGGTCCAATTCCATTTATACACAGAGTTTTGTTGGCGATTCGACTTTCAGACTATTTTTGACTTTTCTTCCGCAATTTGCTCGCTCATCTTTTCAAAAGAAGCAAAACCAGCTTTTTGAAGTATTGAACATCATTGAAGGTTCTGCAGGCATTCGGCTACAGATGGATTTGGCAAACACGAAAAAGTACAAAAGAGTGTTGGAGAGCGAAGCAAGCAGGTTTGCCAATCATTGAAAAAGAGATTTATTCAATTTTTTTTTTATCAAAAGATAATTATATAAGAGAAATATCATCGAATATTTCAAGAAATGAAAACTTGATAATTTTATTTATGAATTATAATTGTGATTTGTGTCTGTTTTTATAAATGATCAATTTTGTTGTTGATTTTTCTTTTTTTTTTTTTTGAATGTTTTTTATGAAAATTTCTTTTTTTAAAAAATATTATCAGAGTTGTTGAAAGGTACAACAAACAGCACAAGCGAAGACAAAAAGTTGTATTTTCCGTGCTTCTTTTGATGTTCTTGGTTTCTTTACCAGTTTCAGTGCCACTTGCAGATTTTATCATTCATCTTCTTCTTTTCTCATTTGGCTCCAAAACAAAAGCAACAAGCACAAAACCAATGTTTACACCTTCAAATAAGACGTTTGCTATTTCGTCTTCAGTGATAAGTGCTCATGAACAGATTAAGCAGAAGGCAATGGATCTTCTTTCTGAAAAATCAGCCATTTGGAAAGTTGTTGTTGCAATTGTGCTGCTTTTGGTATTGATTGCAATCATCGCCATTCCTTTTTGGATTGTATGCGAATTTGAAATAACCTTTTTTTGAAGACTCTTTTTGCTTTTTGCCTCAAATTTTATTGTGAAAATGTTGAAATTGTATTAAACATATTTTCATTTTCAATTTTAATGATGAACTAAACTAATTTTTCCATTTTTTCTCATTAATCTATCTTCATTTGCCTTCAGAATTCGAACAACAAACGAAATCAGGTTTCAAAGCAGAAAAAGCAAATATGTGAATCATTTCTTGAATCTTCGACTTCAAAAGAAATGGAAATGCAATTGGAGTTGCTGGACGAAGACATCTTCACATTTACTGCTTCTGCTCTTTCGTTTGAGCGCGACCAGAGAGAAGAAGAGCAGAAAGCATTGCAGAAAGAGGAGGGTAGTGAAGAGAGCGAATATGAAGAAGACAAAATGAAGAAGTCCCCAAAGAGATCAAATAAAACGCCAAAGAAAGCTTTGAAGACGCCATCTAATTCATCACATCTTTTGAAATTAGATGAAGAAGGCTCTTTGAGCAATGATGAATCAAATGCTGACAAATCTTTGGCAGTTGAGAGCGAAATTGTTGAGAACGAAAAGACAATATTGATCGATGAAAATGAAGATGAAAAAAGTGAAAAGGAAAAAGAAAGTGAAATGGAAGAAAACGAAAAGGAAGAAAGCGAAGAAGAAGATGATGATGAAAAGAAAGATGAAAAAGACAAAGCGAAAAAGAAGTCTACCCGATTGCCTAAAAAATCGAAAATCCAACAAAAGAAAAATTTGAAGCAAAGAAAAGAAATATCGACAGAAGAAAGTGATGAAGAAAAAGCATGTGAAGATGAGATTAGAGAAGACGATGAAACAAATGAGACAGACGAAAGCGAAGAAAATGCAGTTCGCAAGCGTAAATCGCGAAATGTGCCAAAAGAGAGAAAGCGTCAAAGGGCGAATGAAAAAGTGAGAAAGAGAACAGAACAGAAAAAAAGAAAGGAGAAAGATAGTGACGAAGAATTAGACGAAAGCAGCGAAGTGCCTTCTGTTAGAAAAAGAGACAGAAATCTGAAACGAAAAGATAAAAAGAGCAGGAAAGATGAATCGGATTTTGAATCAAATAATTTCTCTGAAGAATCAGGAGAATCTGAGGAAGAAATTGATGATGAAGATGAGGAGGAGGAGGAGGAAAGTGACAATAAAAGTGAAGAAATAAGAAAGAAAAAGCGTGCAAGCCAGAGAAAGAAAAGTGGCAATTCTGGGAAATTGCTTTCGCATTCAAAAAAAAGAAAGGCAACAGAAAGAAGAACGAGAGAAGAGAAAAAGAATTTGAGAGCTAAAGAGTTGAATTCCGCAGCAGATTATGTTCAAAATCCAGTTTATCCGTTGCCTTCTCGATCGAATACCGTTGCCTTTGATGATCCTTACAGTTCTGCTTATCCAGCGTCTAACATTCAATACACCACGTTTCAGAACCCAACACATATTCATTCACATCATGCATCACTTCCTCCTTCTCTTCCAATTGGCTCTTCTTATCCTTCTGCAGTGGCTTCTCCTTCTCCTTCGTTGCATTCAACTGCAATGCCTTCTTCTGCTGCTGTCTCTTATGCTCCTTCGTCCACTGGGTCTTTTTCGTTCTCTCCGTCCTCTTCGAATTCTTATCAGGAGCCCCTTTCGTCCTCTATTTATCAAAGCGATGGACAAAAAAAGCTGCGTATTGTGATACAGCCACGGCCATATTCAATTTCATATTCAACTCCGTTTCGCGAAACGGAAATGGAACAGTTAAGAAGAGAACTTGAAAGAGAAGGAATGAAAAGAGAAAAAGGAATAACAGAAAAAATTCAGATGGAAAGATCAAAAGAAATGCAAAATAATGTTTGGCAGACGGATAATGATGCGAGTGATGCACGAGTTTCTGTGTTTGGAGGCAAAAATGAGAAAGGAAATGAACAAGTGAGAGTTATCGCCTCGAAAGATTTGAAGAATGAAACAGGCAGAATGGAAATAGATGGAGCTGAACATAAAGATGATGAATTTGAAGAAGAAGAAGAAGAAGAGGAGGAGGAGGAGGAGGAGGAGGAGGAGGAGGAGGAGGAGGAGGAAGAGGAAGAAGAGGAAGAGGAAGAGGAAGATGATGATGATGATCTTGATCATAGTCATGATTCTAAAGATAGTAAAGAACATAAAAATGAAATGAAAGTGGAGAATAATTTATCAAAAAGTAATAAACTGTCCAAGGACCAAACGACAATTAACAAAAAAAGGATTGGAAAAAAGAAATTGATGTTTGAAGAAGATTAAGTAATCAAACAAAGAAAACTTCAGTTCAAATTGTTTTCAATATTTTTGTTTTTCATTTCTAACTTTGAAAATCATGAAAGTGATATTTTTTTTCATTGTGGATTAATTCACAGAAAATAATTCTTATTTGGAAATGTTTCAAATGGGACAAAATTCTTACATTTATGAAAAAAACAACGATTTGTACAAAATTATTTCTGCTTTGTTTGATTTTTGATGAAATCATTCTCATTCAAAAAAAAAATAAAATAAAATAAAATAAAATTAAGAAAAAGTCAATAACTGAGAAAGATATCTAGGAAAAAAAGTGGAATAAGATTAATTTTTGTAAAATATATCTTATAAAGACAATAAATAAATAAATATTTATTATAAAGGGTGCAGGATTTTTTCATTTTGAGTTTTTGTTTGCATCCACATTCATGGCGAGACGCTCCACCAGCGCAAAAGCTGCACTCAATATTGTTGCATTGCTATTGCTTTGTGTAAGATGCCTTTATGCTGAGGGTAATGCTGATGCACAAATTCTGCAAAAAAGGAGCGAGGAGATCCGGAACTGCATGTTGAGCAATGCACGTGAAAATGTCAAGCTTTACAATAATTTTACTATTCAGAGGGAAACGATTGGGAGCGCAGCTGACAATTGCATCTGCTGTGTTCAAACAAGTCTCAAAATCATCAACAGCTCGTTGTGTGCGAGCCATCTCACCATTGCGCCTCTCCGTGAATGCACACTCCTCACTTCTCACCACCGCTCATCCACCACCATCCGCTCCACCACCTGCCAGATCCACCCCCACAACAATCACAAACACCACCCGCTTTTCCTCTCTGCCCATAGCTCCCTCGCCCTCACCAACTTCTCTTTCCAAATCCCTCAACCAGCATTCCTCTCCTTCCCCCTCTTCTCCATCCCTCCAAATTCCCTCTCTTCCACTCACTCCCCAATCCCCGCCTCTTTCTCCATCTCCCATTCTTCCTTCTCCTCGTTTATCTCCCTCATTCAGCCATTCCTTTTTTCTCCTTCTTCCATTTCTCCTTCTTCTTCCCTTATTCATCTCCATCTCTCACACACACTCTTCACCAACATCACCACTGCACCACAATCCACACACATCATTCCTGCCAATCACACACACTCACACAACTCATTCACCACCACAGACACAGACACAGACACAAACACAAACACAAACACGAACACGAACACCCACAGAAACACCCACATAATTCCCTCCTTTTCTCTTCATTTTTCCCTCTCCGTCCATTCAACCATCTTCCTCCACACCCACAACCCCATCGATGGTGCCATTCTCACCAACCTCAACAGCCCATTCACTTCCCTCTCTGCCTTCAACACTTCTTTCCTCCGCCAAACGCGATCTTTACAAAATGATCCTGTTGAACATATTGGAAATGAAACTCATAGAGAGAAATAAAGTCGTTTGTCCTTTACTGATTTGAATAGCTATTTCTTTGAGTGGTGTGAATGGATTGACACAAAAGGTAGAGGATGTGATGGAGGAGCGCTAAATGTAAACTGTTCTAATGCTAATCTTACAATCAATTCTTGTTCATTCAATAACTGTTCAGCTAATGGTGAAGGAGGAGCTCTGCTTTGTTGGTATTTGTTAAAAATCAACATCACAAAATCCAATTTCACAAGCTGTTCAGCTGCTCATGGAGGAGCAAATTGTATTGGTGGGTCACAATCAAATTCTTTTTATCACCTTTCAGAAAATAAAGCCGAAAATTGCACGATAACACATAACATTGGAACAAGTTGGTACTTTTATCTTAATGAAATGAGATCGTCAGGCCAATTCCAATTTTTAAAATGTAAGTGCATTGCAAATTCTGGCAGAGATGCGACTGGTTCTGTATCGTTTAATTATCCCCCACCAGAAAAACCAATTCAATTTTTGCTTGAAGAGTGCCTATTCATTAACAACAAAATTAATGCCACTTCCACTTATGGAGGTGCTGGGTTGTGTTGCACCAAAACATTTTCTTGGATGAGTGGAACTAAATTCATTTCTTTTTGCTTCTTCGATAATAATACAGTTGCAAACGGAAGAGGAAATGATGTGTTCTTCGGCGGAAGTGATATCACCCAATCTCCGTTCGAGTGTTGCGGATCAACAACTTTATCAAAAAGAGTCTGGAATTGTGGAACAGCAGACAACTCCGTGTTCAACAGCTGGCTTCCAATCATCGACCAGAACAAAATTGTTGCCAACAGCGGAAGTGATGTCGATGCCTGCGGCAAAACACAGCAAAGCCCATGTGCCACCGTGGAGTATGCACTCGGATGCATTGCTCCCTTCAGCGATGCCTCCCTCACCCTTCTCAACTCCACTTTTACTCCCACTCAGACACTCACTTTCAGAGCGGTTGACACAAAAATCATCGGAAATGGCACAACTGCCACAACAATCGCATCCAGTGGCGTTCCCCAACCATCAAACTCACATTCACAGTCATCGCAATCAACATCATCATTTTCATCATTTTCATCATTTTCATCAATATCAACATCTTCTTCACCAGATCCATCTGCCTCTTCTGCCCTCTTCCAACAGACCCAGGGCTCCCTCACAGTCTCTGCCTTCGCCATCGCCCACAACTCCACAAATCAAATCACCCCCATCCTCTTCCACCTCTCCGATAACTCCCCTTCCCTCAACCTCAACACAACCACCATCACCGGAACAACCTCCATAACAATAAAAACTCCCCTCTTCTTCCTCACTGCTGGCTCCCTCGCCCTCAACCACACAGCAATCACCAGTCTCGCCCTCAACAGCCAAAGCATCTTCCACCTCACCTCCCTCACCGCTCCCCTCACCCTCAACTCCTCCAACATCACCCACATCACCTCCACTGCCGCCCCCGCCAGCTGTGTCCTCTCCTCTGCCACCTCCCCTGCCCTCTCCCTCTCCCTCGCCAACTGCACCATCACAAACATCAACTCAGAACAGTTGAGCCAACAAACTGCCACCGATGGAGGGTGCATCTCATTCGCCTCATCTGCCTCTGCCAACTCGTTTTCGGTGAGCAACACCGCCTTCTCCACCTGCTCTGTGAGCGAGGATACAAGTTCTGGAGGAAGAGGCGGTGCTCTCATGATCGAGTTTAACCAAGGCTCACAGGTGTCAGAATCCTCCTTTTCCATAACAAATGTGATGTTTTCAGCCAACAAGGCCTGTGTTGGAAGAGATGTGTATTTTGTGTGTGAATCCCTTGTCGCTTCTGTGAAAGAGCCCTTGTTCGCCTTCATGAAAAGCATCACTCAGAAAGACAACTCGATTGTTGGACATGACAGAACAGAAGTATTTGGCGACTGGAATGTCGATTTATTTATATTTCTCGATGGATACAAAGCTGACAAGGTGTTTATCGATGGAATATCTGGGATCGAGGTATTGTGTTGTGGGATTGAAAAGGTGCCATGCAAGAGTGTGGACTTCGGGGAAGGGCATCTGAAGAGAACACAGAACATAATAGAAGAAATTGTTGTGTGTTCAAAATCGACAGTAGCTGGATGTTTGGATGTGGGAGGAGTGCATATTAAAGCAAAAGAGGAGGAAATGATAAGAATCGAATGCCAAAGAGAAGCGAATGGGTCTGAAGAATCCATTCTGAAGTCAGAATCACTGACAGAAATGGAGTTCATTGGGATTGTTGTTCCATCGAATTTTGAGAGGACAATCTCAGCAGTGATCGAATCATGCACCCAAAATGGCGAGCTATTCATGAAAAACTGTATGATGAGTGTGGTTGGAGGGAAGGAAAATTCAATTGAATTTTCCTTGATCAAATCGACAGGGAAGATGGTTGAACTGGAGTTTGTCACGATTTCAGATGTGAAATCGTCTGACTCGTTGTTTTCATTTTCACTTTTCTCATCAAATGTGAATGAAGGAGAAAATGAAGAAAAATACAAAGTGAAACTGTTGAATTGCACAATGGAAGGATGCAGTTTGGCAGAGCGTTCATTGGTGAATCTCCATTGATGATATCTTCTTCTGTTTTGTTTGAAAACAGCGACTTTTCGAGGATTGAGAACAAGGGCAGTGGAGAAGGTGGAGTTGCAAAAGTGACATTAAAAAATGACGAAGATTTGGTCATTAAATCAGCAAATGCATCATCTTGTTCACTTTCAACGATCAATGGAAAAGGAGGATTCTTGTATTTGAACTGTCAAAATTGTTTGGAAGAAAAGCCTTTTCTTTTGGAAGACGTTTCGTTTGCAAACAACAAAGCGTCCATTGGAAAGAATATGTTCATTTTGGGAAAGGATTTCAACAGTTCTGTGACAAATGATTCATTCCACTTCAATTACTTGTCCATGATAAAAGATGGTACTTTGTTTGTTGGAAGTGATAACAATCATCAAGAAAAGGATTTGTTCATGTTTCTGATTCCATACAGCTCGTTTGAGATATTTATCTCATCGAGTGGATTTGATGTTGCAAGATGTGGAAGTGAAGAAGAGCCATGCTTCACGATGTGGAAAGGGATGGAAAACATGAAAAAGGAGATTGGAAAGAAAACAATTCAGATTGAAAGATCAACTGTTATTCAAGATTCATTCAATGTTTCCAATTATCAGATCAAAAAGAGTGTAAATATGAGAGAAGAGAATACGAAATCCAAATTGAATTTTGAAAAGTCAATTGGAAGTCAACTGGAATATTTCATGGAAAATGATATTCATCTTGAATTAACAAATATCAAACTTCAGCTAACGTCAGGATTTGACAACTCAGCCAAAACAATTATTTCAAACAAAAATGGAGAATTGGTGATAACTGGATGCGCATTCCATTCAGAAGCAGGAATGAATAATGGATTTGATTGTGTATTTGTGGATGCAATTGGAGGCAGTGTGGAAGTGAATGATTTGTCGATTGAATCGTGCAATGTTGGAAACAGCATTTTTGCAATTAACAATGCTGGAGTCTATTGCCATTTTGTGAATGTTCGAGTGAAATCGTTGAATGAAAGCGGAGGTTGCTTTTTGTCAATCAAGAAATCCGAACCAGGATTGAAGAAAAATGGAGAAAATGAAGGAACAAATATTGAGATTGACAATTCATCATTTTCTTGTGTGAAGAGAACTGATAATGGAGCAAGCATTTTGGAATCAAAAAGTGAGAAAAAGATTTGTTTGGTTGTGAATGAGAGCAACATCACAGAAGACAAAGCAGAAGCAAGTGAAAAAGGAGGGGCGATCTTTTTCACATTGGGTGCATCTGGATCAATGAAGATGATTAAGTCCGAAATCAGTCAATGCAGCTGCACAAATGGGAAAGGAGGAGGGGTGTATTTGGCAACAAAGGAAAGAGGAGAATTGAATTTTTCATTTGTGGGGATGAAGTTCAGTGCAAACACAGCAAAAGTTGGGAATGATATTTTTATTGAATGTTTCAACATCACATTTCAGATCAATGAAAGCCAATTCCAGTTTGATCTTCGAGAAGGCTATTACGATCGTTTCAACACTATATTTGGAAGAGATTCATGCGATTATCCGAGCGACACTGATCTGATTGATTTTGTGACAATTCATCAGAGTGACACGATCATTGTGAGCAGTGTGAATGGATCGAATGAGAGGCAATGTGGAACAAGCACACTTCCATGTGATTCAGTTGATTATGGACTGATGCATCTGACTTCAGATTTCATGAGCGTGATGATTGTTGTTGAAGAGAGTGTGATTGGGGAAGAGATAGAACTGGAGGAGATGAGTTTGAGTTCGAAGAGCAGAGAAAATTGTGAAGTTGAAGTGAAATCAAACATTGAAAGAACAAGAGAGACTTTGATAACAACAGATGGAACAGTTTCGTTGTTGAGAATAGGATTTGTGTTTGATTCGAATTTCGCTTCCACACATGAATCACTGATATCGCCAGAGGGAGGGATTCTTGAGATAATGAATTGTTCGTTCATTGCAAAACAATTGATAGAAGGAGTTAATACAGAATTTACAGACATTCCATTTCACATAATTTATATGGGAAAAGGAGAATTGCAACTTGATGGATGAGCGATATCAAATCTTATTCTTCATGAATCTGCGTTGTATCTTTCATCTTCTCTTTCATCAACAGTTGATTCATTAATGATTTGCAATTCTACAATAGAAACTTCTCTGATTGATATAAATGAATGTGGACAATTAACAACCAAGGATTTCAATACAGATAATATCACAGTTGAAGGAAATGAAGATTCACTGATATCATGCCTGTCAATGAAAAAGACAGTGCAATTGGCAAATATCACAATAGGTGGAGTCAGTTCAAAGACCACAAAAGGGAAATTGATGAAATTAGAGAATTGCACAGATGTGAAAATGGACAGTTGCATTTTTGATGGAAGTTCAAATAAAAGAAATGAAAAGAATTCAAATACAGAAGAAGAGATGTGCAGCTGGGAAGAATCTCTTGTGGATGTTGTGAAGAGTTCTGTGATGATGAAAGACACAACAATAACCAATTCACCAGAAGGTGGAATAACAATGAGTGGAGGAAATGTGATAATTGAGAAAGGAGAATTTTTGAACAACAATCTCTCAATTAAAGGATATCCATCATTGAGAAGAAATATCATCTGTTCAGATTCAGGAATATTGAATGTGATGAGTTTGAAAGGAGGAGATGGAGTTTTACCAAACACATCACTTTGGATGTTGAATGAAGGGTGCAGTTTTGAAGGGATTGTTTCAGAAAGGGATTCATCATTTTTCATTTCTGTGCTGGAGAGTGTGGAAGCAAAGGAAGAGACAGATAGGATGAAACTGACATTCAAAGGGAATCTTATTGTTCCATGCAATCTGTCATTCGCAGTTGTGAAGAGAAAAGGAGAAGAGAAAGAGATTGAAAAACATGATTTTGATACAAGTGGATTTTTATCTGAAAAAGAAGTTGAAGGAAGCGTGTCAAAAGATCTGATCAGCAGTTGTGGAGATGAAATTGAAGTGAGTGTGCATATTTTGTTTGGAAATGCAGAATCACCTTCGTCAACAAATTCATTCATTTTGAAGAATTCAAGCATGATTCCACCAAATAATGATGAAAAGATTGTTGAAGGAGGAAAAGAAGGAAAAATCTCATGGGTTCTGATTGTTTGTATTGTGATCGTGGTAATACTGTTAATTGTATCGATAATATTCATTGTTCGATGGAAGAAGGTGAAGAATGAAGCAGAAGATCTGAGAGAGATTGTGAATGATAATATCAGAAAAGATCCGAAGGCATTTGAGATGGTGACGATGGAGATGTCTCCAGAAGATCAGTGGAGAAGAGCTGAGAGGGAAGCAGAGAAGAAGAATGAAGAGAGGATAAAGAAGAGGGTGTACGAGAAAAGCTTGGGACACTCCGAGTCATCTGAGCATCTTCTATCTGAGAGTGGCTCGACAGAATATATTTTGGGGAGAGACTCAGACAAGATTCCTCAATGGATGCTGGAGAAGGTTGATGAGAAAGAAGAAGAGGAAGAGATAAGAAAGAGAACACCATCACCTTCCATCTCATCCACTTCAACAACAGACACTTCAGACACAGATTCAACATTTGTTCGTGGAGAGGATCTGTGCCCAACCACATCATCAATGTCGAATCTGGTGGATGCGATGGCCTGTTCATCTCCACATGAGAAGCTGATTGTGGATCTGAGGGATTCATTGTTCATGCTGCTGCACGGAAGGAATGAGAAGAAGGAGATTGCCATAGGCACATTAACGGAGAGAGAACATACAGCTGCACAAATCCTGTTCTGGGTGGCGAATGGAGCTCTTCATTCATTTGATGAAATGGAAAATCCTCTTTCTTCTCTTTCCAATCTGAGCCCTCACATTGTTCTGTTCTCGGAGCATATGGTTATCTGCATTGTCATGCATTCAGACTTCTTGTCAAATGATGATTCAGATTCATCATCCATCTCTTCATCAACTGTTGTTACATCAGCCAGTGTTGATGATGACAGCGACTCTTTGCCTTCATCAGCCTCTGAGGATGAGGATGATTTCAAGAAAGAGTGTCTGAGGTGGAAGGCACCTGAACTGCTGATGAACAAAAAAATGGGAGCAACGAAGGAATCGGTGGCATTCTCGATTGGGGTGATGCTGTGGGAGTGCTTGACTCTTCAAATCCCGTTTGGGGAGTATGAGGCAGAAATTGTTGGACAGAAGATTGTGAATGGGGAGAGGCCAAGCATTCAGATGATAAGCCCATCAGCATATCATGACGTTATAAAAGGATGTTTTTCAGAGCAAAAAGAAGCACGACCAACAGTGGTCACACTGAAAAGGGAGTTTATCCAAAGGTTTCCAGAAAATTCCGTTGTTCTCACGATGTCTGATGCAATCGATTTCAATGATGATTCGCAAGAAGAGGATGGAGAAGGTGGAAGCATCTCGATATTGTTTGTTGAGAAACCAACAGTAATTGAAAGAGCATCAGATGTTAATGATAGTCAGCAGACAGATAATTTGTTATGAAAAAGAAATTGTTTTGTATTGTTTCTTTTCTTTCTATTTTTTCAATTTCAAAAAAATTGCAGAGTGGAAATTTTAAGCTATAGGCTGTATTTTTCTCCATTCTTTATTTGAGGAATGCGTTGATATAACCTTTTTGAATCTTCAGTTTCATCTTTTATTATTAATGAGTTTATGAAAAGTTTTTATGATTTTGAGATTTCAAAAATCAATATGTAACAAACAATTACTTATGCTTATAAAAGTGATTTCAATTTTGAAAGAATTAAGAAGAAAGAAACACTTTTGTCACTTTTAATCTTCGCAAAAAAAAAACTTATGGGAAGGATATATGTTACTGTCATTCTGAAGTTCAGTTTTTTTTTTTTTTTTTTTATTTTTTTTTTTTTTTTTTTTTTTTTTTGGGTCTGTTTTCATTTTTTTGTTACTTTTTGTGTGAACAACAAAAACGTCACAAACACATAAAGTTCTATAGATAACAAATTTTCAAATTAACTTTTTTGAATGAAGGAAACTCTGTGACAATCAGTACCAAATATTTTTGTCATCAACTTTCGAAAGAATTGATTTTTATATTTGAATATCTAATTTTGAGTATTTTGCACTTTTTTTAAATGAATTAAAGATTCATAAAAACAAACTAGAAATTGAAAATGTTTCATTAATAACTATAAACATAAGTTTTCTTGAAAAGTGTTTTTTCAGTTTCTATTAATTACAGGCCCATTTTGAATTCTATTAATTATTTCTTCGAATAATTGTGTATAAATTTTCAATTTTATTTGGATGACGAATGAAAATACTTGTGAATTAACTGGTACTTTATCTTGGATTTCACAAGCGATTTTATTTTTTGTTGCATTCATTGCTGTAATTTGTGTGATTTTTTATTGATGATTGTGTGCCTAAATGAGGAGCGAACTTTTTATCCGCTTATTTTAGTGATCCGTCATTTCGAAAGACCCCAAAGGCCGTTTGTTATATGGCTCTTTGATATGATGAAGCAGACAATGGGTTTAATTTGTGTTTTACTCTTTTATTGTTTGTTATTCTCATTTATAAATTTAAATAATAGGCACTGTGATACAGCACTTTGCATCAATTGGACTTGCACTTTTTTTCACTAAAGAAATTTCAGATGATCCATGTATTTGGTTTGTATCTGTTGATTTATCAATGTTAATTTTTTTTTTTAGGTATTTAACGAATTACCACGCGGATTGCATTATTGGAACAATTTTTAACTATTTTTTAAATGCTATTTGTGATAAATGTTTTGAGAAATTTGATTCTTCTTCTTTAATCTATTTGAAAAGTGGAAACTATGGAATTCCTCCAAAATGTTCAGCTTTTGGGGGACAGTTTTTTGTTTGGTCAATTATCGTAACATTCAGCAAGGCTCTTACAACAATAATTGTATATTTTCTATCCACTCCTCTCAATTGGATAAGTTCAATTCTGATATGGCCACTTAACTTTAATAAAGATGCGAAGATATTTATTCTCATGGCCGTTGAACCAATTATTGTAAGCTCTCTTGTCTTTATAGTTCAAGATTTTTTCTTAAAAAGAGGAGGGCAGCGAGCAGTAGCGCAACAGCAAACAACAAAACATTATGTTAGTTTGGAAGATCAAAATACAAATGACATACTTTCACAAGATGAAGATCAAGATGAAATTGATGAAATTTCCAAAAGATCAATGTATCCAAAGCAAATCAAAGACATTGAAATAGATACTTCCTCTTTTCCATAAAAGCATTGTTTCATTTTTGAATTATATGAGTTAATTATCATTTCATAAATGCATTTCACTTAAAAAAATAACTTCAAAGTCTGAACAAAGTTCGACAAAAGATAAAACGTCATGTGTGTTATAAAATGTGAAAGAATACAAAAAGATTGAAAATTGAAACTTTTGATAATATGGAAAGTGTGCTCATCGAAAATGATGACTCAATACGCATTTTTCATAAGTTTGATGAGAAATTTTATTCTGATGTAATCATCATTTGGTTCATAAAAAAAAATTAAAGTATTCTTTTATTTATTTATTAGCAAAGATACCATTGGAGGTATTCCACATTCTTCACTATTGCATCTCATATAGGAAAAAAATTATTAATGGTTATTATTTTTAAAATTGATTTTTGTGTTTTAATGATTGAGCGTTTTGTTTGGTCGAGCGATGGTGCAGTTCCAACGGATGCGAGGAAATTACGAATGTCAGTATTTGTATTTGAGCAAGGATTTAGCGAAGATTTGGAGTTTGATGAAATAGACAAATTATCTCATCATCTTGTTCTTTACTGTGGAGATACTCCGGTTGGTTGTTGTAGGATTTTCCATGGAGCATCTAAGGGCAATATGATATGTGGTAGGTTGTGTATTTCAAAAGAATTTAGAAAAGCTGGATTTGGTTCAAAAATAATGCAAGAGGTTGAACGAAAATCAAAAGAATTGGGATGCAACGTTGTTAGTTTAGGAGCCCAATGCGTTGCTCTACCGTTTTATCAGAGACTTGGTTTTCAAAAAGAAGGAGAGCTATATATGGATGAGTTTTGTCAACACGTACACATGAAAAAATTATTAACTTGAATGTTTATTTCAAAGTTTTTAGATGCAATTTTAATATTTCTATGTTAAGTCATATTCGTTTTGAAATGAAAAACATCTAAATGTAATTATTTTGTTAAATTGATTCTGTTTTAGTTATTCATTGTTCTTGTTGATTTTAAATTATTTTTCGAAATAATAAAATTTAAAAAATCAAGAAATTGATTAGACTTTTGTTGATTAAATCATGATTTTTTGAAATATGCAGATAAAAAAGAATGAAAAGAAGCATAGAAGCATTTTCACAAATTTGTAATTCGTAATTGACTGTGCAAGTCCTTTTATAATACCATCGTTCAGAAACCCGGGAATTTTTCAGAAACCCGGACTTTTTAGAAATATTCATATATCTCGACAAGTCTCAAAAAATAAATTATAATAATTCACACATTCATACATCAGTATATAACACATCTAACCATATTGAAATTTTTATTTGTTATGCTGTATTTATAAAGAAATATATAATTTTTATTTTTGAAAATTTGACTTTTAATGAATTTTTCTATTTTAATAAAACGATTCAGTTCATTTTTTATACACATAACTTATTTTTTCTTTGTTGTAAACTGTTCTGGTTATTTTTCATTTTCGACAATTTGCTCGTTAAGACGGAATGAAAATCAATCATTTTTGAAAAATCATTATCAATGGGATAACTAAAAAATATTTTTTGCAAAACACAAAAACATCCAAGTGGATTTAACGTATTCACCAATAAATATGATAGTTATATAAAATTTATTTATTGATGAAATTTAAATTGATTCAGTAGGCATTTCATAAATCAAGATTATTTTCTTAATTGATGATTAATAATGATCATTTTCAGTGAATTTTCAACCAAATTGTATTTTATAATATACCTACTGAATCAATTTAAATTTCATCAATAAATAAATTTTATATAACTATCATATTTATTGGTGAATACGTTAAATTCACTTGTATGTTTTTGTGTTTTACAAAAAATATTTTTTCAGTTATCCCATTGACTGTGATTTTTGAAAATGACAGATTTTCATTCCGTTGGAAAGAGCAAATTGCCGAAAATGAAAAATAACCAGAATTATTTATAACATTGAAAAAATAAGTTATGTGTATAAAAGATGAACTGAATCGTTTTATAAAAATAGAAAAATTCATTTAAAGTCAAATTTTCAAAAATAAAAATTATATATTTCTTTATAAATACAGCATAACAAATAAAAATTTCAATATGGTTAGATGTGTTATATACTGATGTATGAATGTGTGAATTATTATAATTTATTTTTTGAGACTTGTCGAGATATATGAAATTTTATAAAAAGTCCGGGTTTCTGAAAAATTCCCGGGTTTCTGAACGATGGTATTCAATTTATCAATGTTCATTATTTCTCAATCTCCTCCTTCTGTTGGTCTGGTTTTGTATACACAAAACAGTTGCAATGATTTATCATCCCGCTTCACAAAATCAGTTTCTTTTTTTTTAAACTTTCTCACAAAATCTGGGCTCACGAAGGAGTTTTGTGAAAATCATTCACAAGTCCACTTTCTCTAAAAGCAGGAAAAATGGAAATCGATGAAGAAACTTGCAATATTGCGTTCAATGCAACCCACAAAAGATGTTCCACACTGTCGTGTGTTAAACCCGACCTAACCTGTTAAATTTGAAGCTTTCAAATAGAGAAAATTGATAAATCCAATGACTGAAGCAAATGTGTTGTATTCGGAGGAAAAATCAATAGAAAAATTTCATCATTAGCAAGTTGTTCCAAGACATTATCCGATAAGAAAATTCCATACGAAAAAAGTGTTAATGCTGCCTGTTCATTCATTTCTAGTATAATCATTCTTTTAATGTAAATATGAAGGATGAAATCTTATTATATCCAGTTTTCAAACAATTCTGGAAAAAAATATGATGAACTTCCTATTTCAACTTGACAATACACTCAGATATGGAAGCCGAATGATCGAAGGGATAAGATATTGAAATGTTTTTGAACCAAAAAACAAGGTTGAGCATTTGTTCCATCAAGTGAAATTCAATGGAGCAATGATATCATTTTCTCACCAATATCAAAAAGTTCATGAACGGTTTCACAATTTTTATTTGTTCCGATTAAAATGGGAAAAAAATTTTTAAGAAATAATTAATAGCGTGATAACCTGATATGTCTGCACTCAAATATCATCGGAGAATATATGCCATACGAATATTTTCTTTAGTGAATTTTCCAAGTGATAATGCTTTACTCAATAATTTTCATTCTATTTTCGATTCTCCAGTTTGAAGAAACGGCCATCACTTACCAATGGTGAAAATTGATGGAATATGAATGAAAACTGTGGGCTGGTGTTTTCCGACAATCTTTTGCAACAACTGATCAAAGTGATTTCTGAATGATTTGCTTTCTTTTATTTGGGCGAAAATATGTGCTTTCCAACTTTTTTTGACCAAAGCACAAAAAATTGTTTCACTCATTACTTTATTTCTGTTTTTCAGTTTTTGATTAACTTGAATTTTCAAAAATGTGAACTTGTTTCATTGACGCAACAGAACAATTTTATGCAACACACTAAAAATACGAAAAAATGAACCAGTTTAATTCACATATTTTGATCACTAAAAATTCTTTCATTGGGCACTATTTTTCAATGAAAAAAACTTAAATCAACATTTTTTCCGTATTTCTCAAAATTTTCTAAATTTTCTTTCATTATTTTTCTTGTTTCTGAATGATTAACATGTTCTTTTTCTCATTAAAAAACTTCTTTTTTTTATTTAATATTTTGTGTCCGGTTTGAATCTTGCAGATAAGACAAGTTGTGTAGTTGAGTGTTTTTAGTATTTGTATGTTTAAAGGAATTTTGACTTTTCTCTTTTTGCATGCCTCGAAGAAGGAACGAATTAAAGAAAATTTTGTAGAAGAACTATGAAAAGATAAGTTGGATTAAATGAAGTGTAAGTCTTCTTTTGGAATGCATGCTGTTGATACCGTTTCAATTGAAGATAAGCTTCAAGTTGATAATGCCAATAGCATTTCTCATCAAAAAATAAAGATAAGTTGATTTTAACTGAAACAAGCTCAATAATTATAGTGTTCTATTTTTATCATTTGACAATTGACTAGAAAAGTGAGTGATAGAAATTATGATAGAAACACCAATTATTGGAAAGAACCGGAAAATGCGGTAATCTCAACAATCGCATAATACTGAAATAAGGTTGGGTTTCACATGCATTTTCTTCAAATTCTAATTTGAAATAAATTAAACTTTTTATTTAAAAAAAAACCAGAGGAATATATAAGAAAGATATTTGGAAATTTTCTTCCAGCTCTCAGCTTTTTGATTTCAAAGTTTCATAACTTATTCTTAATGATTTTTTATCCGAAAATATCGTTATAAAGATTTATTTCTTTAACATTTCTCACGTTTTCAGGGATAGAGTATTATAAAATATTTCATTATTATAATCACATTTGTCTATTCTGCTGCTATAGTTATTTTTTATTTATTTATTTATTTTTTTTTTTTTTGAAAAGTCGCAAATGTTTTATATCGCGGTTAATAAAAAATGTGCCTTATTTGATCGTTTTTTGCTAAAAATTCGTCAAGCTTTTCATTTAACTTATGAGAATACAAAAATTCATTTGATGTTTGATTTTGTGAATAATGGAGAAATCAAATCGATAAAAAAACAAAAAATGATCAAATAAGGTTCATTAATAAAAAACTCAGATATTAAACAAAAGAAAAATATCAAAAAGAATAACCAATATAACAAAAAATTTGAAGCATCTATCAAATATCAGGTCCAGCTCTCTTAATTTCACTTTGATATTTGAAATTTTCTATTTTTGAATAAGGAAATAATGAGTGATAATTCAAAAAAATTTTATGTCATTTTTTTAATTTTTGATATTATAACAACTTGTTTCATTTTGATAAACTATTTATTTTATAATTTTATTTTCGGATATTTTATTAATTTTTAATTTTATTTTTTGTTTCTATCTTTTCTTTGAATTAAGAATCAGACATAGAATTTCCGCAGAGAATATATCTTTTGATGAAAAAGACTTGTTTCAATGAATAAAGCAAGAAAGTTTGAAAATTTTTAAAATTTTCACATATTATTAAAAATGCAAAGATTCCAACAAATAGAATAAAAAAGTTTAGATAAAAAAATTATCAGAAAAAACAATTTGATCAATTCAAAAAACAGTAACAAAAAATAGAAAGAAAGAAATAAAATAATTATTTAAAATTTTTTTAAAGATTCAGCGAAATCAAAATAAAACATCTCTCAGAAAATGCTGAATGCTCCATTCAAAAATGAAACAAATCGAATAACAAATTATCCATAATTCTTCAGAGTCTAAAGCTTCACATTTCATCAAAAAAACTTATTCTAATAAAGAATTAGCATGTGCCAGTCACTTTATATCATCGTTCAACATGAAGCTCAAATGCTTGCTTATTCTTCTGCTAGTTCTGAAAACGATGAAAACGAATTACTACAATAATAATAATTATTATTTTTAAGATTTTATATTGTTAATATATCTTTATCGTTAAAAAATTAACCAAAACACACTTATTCCAGTTCTTTAATATAAACTGATGAATAATTGGACGAAGCGAGAAAGATGTCGATCTCATTGCATAAGAACCTGGGGCAAAAGTGTTTAAAGCGGACTATTTAGATGAAGAATTAATATAAAAACATCATTTCATAATTATCAAATTTTTAAAGTTCAATAAAACAAAGCATACCAGCAGATTTTTTGCGTCATACTCAGAAGAAATGATAGTATATCTTCCATTTGGATCAATTAAAGTTGATGATGCAGCATATTTATCGAAGAATGTCCTTCCATCTTTAATGAGTAAAAATTATATAGAAATTCAACATGATTGTGAGAGGTATTGATTTGAATACAACATTCAATGAAAAACATTGATAAAAATTGTTGAAAAATAAACAAGCATTCAATATTTCACAAATTCATATGATAATATTTCTCTTTTTCAATATTTTCATTTCATAAAAATTCGTACACCATATAATTTTCATACCGAATCTCATTTTCTTCAATTGATTTATGTGTTCTCCAGAAACATTGTTTATAGCAAACATCATATTATTAAATGGATCAACTGCATAAACATCATCAACAACTACTGTCCCTTCGTAAATATCAGCTAAGAAACAAATTAAAATAAAAATTGTTCAAATGGTTTTTCATAAATAATTATCAAAAGCATCAAAATAATGTGTAAGGAAAAGTTAAAAATTGAGAAAAATTTAAAAATCAGTTGCTTTAAAAATGCATTCAACAATAATTTTTTTTATAAAAATATAAATTTGCAGTGCATTCACACACCTCTTAATGAAGAAGTTCCTACAATAAAGAAAGCATTGTTGATATTCCATCTCCATGCTGGGAGCATTTCATCCAGAACAAGACGGCTGAGAGAATGCTGTCCTTCCTCCACTCGTTGATTCTTGTAATAGTGATACTTCGAGTAGCCAATCACTCGCCCCAGGTTTAAATCATAGTACTTTCTGCTCACCATTCGATGGATAGAGTTGCCGGCTGGAGTGTTAAATGTTGAGTCGTTTGTCTTTGTCCACGACAACATGGTTTTATGGTTGTAATTCACAAAATAGTGCTGGAACGACAACTTTGACAGAAGAGAAGAAGACAAAGAATCTGATGACACGGACGACAGATCGCCTCCGTCCAACATTTCAATTCCGTTTTCTCCGATAAAAACTGCATTTGACATGTGTCCATCTTCCTCATTCATCTGGATACCGTTTGGAGAGAGTGTAAAACGAATGAATCCAAGCTGCCTTGCAAATGCACCGCTTTCCATTGCAAATGCATGTGATGACGTTGTAGCTGCATCAAGTGTGCTTAAAGTATCTAAATCTTTTGTACGGATAAGATGAGAATGGCCTGTTAAATACAATTGAGGTGTATCTGGTTTATGTTGCGAGATAAAATTATGAAGTTGCTTGATTTCCGAAGCATTTGTCGCAATATGACATAAATTAATAATCATCTTAACGTTTGGTTCAGAAAACGCTTTACGGAATCTATTTTCTGTCAAAAGCTGATTAATTGGCGTTATCTTTACATTTGACGCTGCACCATGCATATTATAAAGAAATCCCATCACAAGAATGTTTCCCTGATTGTTTGGTAATTTAATCGTAAAATAGTCTCCTGTAAGCTTTTTATTTGGATTTGTATGCTCAACGTTCCATCCCAAGTACCTCAATTAATAAAATAATGAAAATGTATTCAAAAAAATAATTCGTCTAAATTTGTACCTTCCATTCCAAAATGGCGCAAAATTATCTGCAATATTGTTAATGCAATCTTCATTACCCAATTCATGATTCCCAATTGCAAGCCCATCAAAAGGCAAAAGCTTCATAACATCAAAAATAAACTGTCCTTGAATTGGAGTTGCATCGCTAAGTCCAGTTCCCTATACGTTATTCCAAAAAAAATAATTTCCTTATAAAATTAGGATTAAAAACGATAAATCAAACTTGTGTTAAATCTCCAGTATCTAATAATAGAACAAGATCATTTGGGCCAGCCGTTCTTTTATAATAATCTACAAAGTTATACAAGTCCCATACTCCAGCATCATATCTTGAATCGTGAACGTGGGAGTTTATCCATCCGTGAACTAAACATTATTTATTTAAAGAAAAGTCATTTTTTATTTCAGAGAAAAAACCCTTCTAATTCGCAACAAATTAAAAATTCAAAACTGTCAGTTGTGTGTATAATAGTAACATTTATATTGGCATTACTCTGCACCGCAAACAAAGCTTCAAAGCAAAATAAAATAATTGTAATCATTTTCACCCAAATCTTGACTTAAGAATAAGTATGGGAAAAGAAAACTGAGAATTGAACGAATATTTTTCAGAGTCTTTGAAATATTTCTTTTTATGCGTTAAAGCCTAGGTTTTTGTTCTAAATTCTCATTGAATGATGATATTTCATGAATAAATAAATATTCATTTTCTCCGAAAAAGCAAAAAATTTAAAAAATTTCTTCCACTTTGCTTTAATTTCCATCAAAGTTGAAAAAAATAATAATAAAACTCTCTTCTAATTATAAAATAAATTCAAATTTGTGGAATATAGCTGGATTCAACCGTTTCGCAACTTTTTCATTTGCAAAGTGCTCTTTCAGGCATTGAATGCATAGTCTGAATAAATGTGCTGTTAATAACAATAAAATCTGAAACAAATCAGCAATTTAGTAGCATTGCTTGTGTTATCTTGAAGTATAAAAAACAAAGCATGGTAGAAACAGAGGTACATTAAATTACAGAAAAATGCTTGTAAAAGCAAAAACATTCAAACATTTATACCTAATTATTCCTTTGTAATATGGAAACTGTCCTTTCACAATACCGATATTTCTTTCAATAAACAGTGATTCCATTTTACCGACCATTAGAAACACTTTATTTGAGATGTTTTTACTTGATCCAAAGAAATTAATTTTGAAAGATAAACTCAAGTGAAAAGCAGGGGCAGCCTTGTGCGAGTCTCCATGAACGGTGTTCCAACAGTCTCCTTTCTGCTTGTCTCAGCAACTTTGTCTACAAAAGTTTCATCTGACCACACACAAATGCTTCCATCGGCTGAAGCTGTCACGAGAAGAGGCAGTCCGCCCAGCGACGAGCACATCCCATAACACAACGATGAACAAACAGAAGTGTGCGCCTGTGGTGAACAGACGACAGTACCCTGAGAGAGAAAAAAAAAAATTAATGACACAGGAAAACAGAAAGAAAGAAAGAAAGAAAGAAAGAAATAGATAAAGAAGACAATGAAACAATTGTTTAAATAAAAAATAAAACGAATGCAACACACTTCAACAAGATCCCAAAAAAACACCTTTCCATCTTCAGAACCACATATGACAACACTATCGTCTTCACTGAAGCAGCACTCCACCTGAAACTTCTCGTGTTTGTGCCCTTTGAATCTGTACAACGAAGAAAGTCAATAAATCACGAAGAAAACGAAAGAGCAAGTGTCAAACTGATTCAGCTCATCGCCTGAGATTCGATCGACCAGGTGCACAGCACCACTTAGACAGGAAGCAATAAAGCAGTTTCTGTCATGTGACACAGCCATCGATGTTATCGGAACTAAACCATCACACACGCAATTGACACGCAGATGAACAACACAAATGTTAGAATTTATTAACATTATGCAAAAGAAACATGTGCATTAAAGAAAAAAAGAAGATAAAAAAAATAGCTGAATAAGAAAATAACTTTGGAAAGAGATTCAGACCTCCAATTGAATCAACTGTCACTTTCCCTGTCCGAAGATCATATGTTCTCAAAGATCCGTCTATTGAGCTAAAAAGCAAAAAAATCGCGAAACATAAAGAAGAAGAAGAAAATGTTCGAACCTTGTGACGATGCTTGAAGAAAGAATTTCAATCGAAGTTATTCCGTCTTTTGCTTCTGTGAGTGTCTGAATGGGCGTAAATGAGCGAGATCTGGTTGTCAAATCGATTTCAAAATTAAACATATACGAACAAACTAACACAGAATACAAACCGCATGTCCCAAAGTCTCACGGTTTTGTCAGATGAACCTGAAGCCAAAATGTTCGTGCTTTTGTCGAATGCCAAACAATTTATTTTCTGTTATCATTTGAAGGTACATATAAAAATAAAAATGAAAAATATTTGATTTTGAGAATACTATTATCAAACCTGAGAATGACCTCGAAGACGAGTTTTGATCCTTGTATGGGCAATATCCCAAACAAGAACAAGCTTGTCCATCCCTCCTGATGCAAACATTGAATTCGAAGTGTCACTTTTGAAAATTTAATATCATTGCAATCGCAAAACGAATATATCCAGTTTTTAAAAAAATTTAAGATAATTGATGAGAAGGGATATAAAATATTTGTAAAGCAAACATCGCAAGACTTGTAACATCAAAGCCATGGCCTCCTTCAAAGGAATAGACATGTTTTCCTTTTAAAGGATTCCATAAATGAATGGCTCGATCTCTTCCACCACTGAAGCAGTAATTTCCATTTTCATTAAGTCGAACAATGTGAACGGGACCTTTCTGCCCAGCCAGCTTTTGAACAAGCTTATTCGGCAGAGAAATAGACATTCCAATTTGAAGGATTATTCTTTCCTATCGATGGCTTCTGCAACCAGAGAAACAAATAGTTTTATATTTCTTTGTTATTGTTTTGGTTAATTCGATCGAAAATAATTGAAATATTCGTTGATTTCAATAATTTATTGAATGAATTTCTATGTTAAACAAACTTCATTCAGTAAAAAGATAAGGATTTTTGTCAATTGTTAAGTTATTAAGATGATGCAAAAATGAAAATTTAAAATAAAAGAAAAACAGCGGAATGAAAGCAGTTGTTAATTCTCTTTTTATTTGATAATGATAAGATTTCATGTTGCAAATATCTGGAATCTCATTTATTGAAAAATGAGAACTTCCCAATATAAAAAGAATATTAGAGCTTTTCGTGTTTTTCGAAGTTAAGGAGTTTATATAATGCTTATTAAAGATGGGCGGAACTCCATCTCATAGAAAAGTCTCTGGGACTGTTTTTTTATTGACTGACAATGTGGATGATATGCCAGGTTGTGCTTTTGCTTATTTTTTTTTCTTTCATGAAAAATATGTTACAGATTTGCTTCTGCAATGCGGATGCGATGGAAATCAAGAAATATATTTAAAGAGAATAAAATGTCTTTTGGGACAGCTTTCCATTGAGCAATGTCGGAGCAAACTTCCTTCAAACTTTGGAGAGGAATTCCAAAGAATTGGAAAGAATCTCGACGCAAAATCGGCTTCAATTTTCTTTAGCATCATATACGAGATTTCGAAAAACTTGGCGCTCAACGAAACAGATCAATATTTTTCTGAGATGAAGATGAAATTATTTTTTGGAGTTGGTTCACTTCTGGAGGGCACGTTTCTGGGGAGCGTTGAGATGGACGAGATTGCTTTGAGAGCAATGCTATCGATTTGCTACCTCAACAAAGAGAAAAGCATGGAGATGAACTTGTTAAATGAATGCATAGACTCAATTATGCAACTTCTGATGGCTCCTCCAAAATCTATCAAGCTTTCTCATAATTACGAATTTACTGCCGAGTTGCTTGGTGCACTTATTTGCGTTGTCTCTGACAAAGGTTAGAACTATTTTTATCCATGAAGTAATTTTTCTAGAAGATTGAGTTTCGCATATTAATGTGAATTGAAAAACGAATTAATTGTTCATTTTCTGTTTTCAGAGAATAAGCTTATTGCAAAGAAAAAGAACATCCATCTTCTTGGCATCCATTTCTGCCATCATATTTCTTGCATCAAAGTCCAACTGTCCAAAGATCAGCTTTGCGTTGCATCCGAGGCAATCTCACTGATTGAGAATCTTCTATTTGAAGATGAGGCACTTTGCAGGGAAGTGGCGGATGATAAGCGCCTTGTGAAGTTCGTAGTGACGATGATTCAGACATGCGTTGGCGATTCATCCTGCTGCGACTTGAAAGATGAGACATTTCCAAGGACATTTCACAACAAGCTTTTCGAGCCGATATGGAATAGAAGCGCTGCTATTGTTGATCTGATGTTGCATTGCTGCGAGTTAATTTGGTCCATCTGTACAGGTTGTGCAGCGTGCGTGTGTGCCTTTTTGGAAGATGAGTGCCTTCTCCATTTATTCGCATCTTCTTTGAAATCATGTTCAAGTGCATGGCGCGAATGTGCTGTTAATACATTGCAATCAATATTAAAGGCAGCCGTCGATGTGGATAAGTCAGAAATATCTCGTCCACTAAGAAATGAACAAAAGACCGAAAATGATGATCAAATGCAAACGAGAAGAGCAACTGGGAATATATCGGAATCAAGAGAACAAAAAGTACTATTGAAAAGCAATAAATATATCAGTTCTGGAGAGGAGGATATTGCTGCTTATCTTTTGCAGATGATGAATTCGAGCAACTGCATGTCAGGCATTCTTAATCTTTTTGTTCAGGATCATCGCATCATCGACACGACAATGACAGCATGGGACATTATTGACTTCACATCCGAATATTTTTTGGATTCATCAAAGCCAGATGAGAATTCAGATTCTGTCGCAAAACAAAAAGAGGAAAAACGGAATCAGGCGAAGAGGATGTTTCTGGAATATGGAGAGGAAGAAGGAATGGATGACATTCTTTTTGCTTTTGTTTACCATTCCATACTGTATGGGCATGTGGGCAGAAAAAACACTGTTATCAATTTGTACCAAAGATGGAAATGAACGAAAGCTATTTACTGAAAGAACACCCTTTTTTGCGACAATTGAGCCTCGGTGATTTGAAAATTGCATTTTATAAACTAGCATATTTGCTCTACAATGCAATTTTGTCTGTGAATTCTGCGGTGATATAAAAATTAGATTTTAATTAAAATGGAGAAATATATTTTAGAAATATTAAAATGGCTTGTAAGAATCTTGAAGTTAAATATTTTCTCATTTATATTAAACTTCATCTGGTATCGCTTTCATTAACTTCAAATACGTTGATGCAGCGCATTTGTTTGAAACATTCAAAATTTTGATATTATTGAGTCAATGTGAAAAATACGCTGGATGAGCTATGTGAGTGTTATTGTTAAATCATCAACAGTTCATTGTTGAAAACTTGAAAATGCTTAAAAAAAGCTTTCTCTTTTTGGGAATCATTTTACACTTTTCCTCCTGTTTAGTTGGCATTTATGATGAATAAGCTTTTAATGTTAATGAATTTGCATGTATTGCTTTTCTTACAGCAAACAATTTCACTCTTTTCTGAACAGTTTCAATAAAAAATGTTTAAAAAGCATAACAACTCAGAATTAACAGTGCAACTTGTAGAACACATAAAATGAAAATATTATTCTTTAAAATCATTTTTTCTTTTTCATTGAAAATTTGCGCTTTTTTCAATAAGATCGAAAGATTGACCATAAATTTATTTTTTTGTATTTTGTTATTAAAAATTGACTTTTTGTTGTGAAAGAAAAAAATTTTTTGTGAAGCTCATTGACTTTTGATATTAAAAATATAGAGATTTTGATGAATGATGGTATTTCAAAAGAAATTGCGCTTTATTGATTCTGGATTGAATTTTCTTATTGTTTTGTGTTTGGCAACATTTTGCATATTGTTTGGAATTTACGTAAGGACTTCCTCAAAGCTAAAATCAGATTTAAGTATTGCTGAAGCTATTCGCGATAACTTCCAGAAAATGCCGAATGATCAATATCTCAATTCAATCGGACTTTCAGATGTTTATGTCATAAACCTTGAGCGCAGAAAAGATAGAAGGGAATATATTGCACAGCAACTTGAAAACAACTTTTTACGCTTTACTGTATTTCCTGCGGTTGATGGAAAAAGATTAAATGAAACATTCGAATCACAAGATTTTCGTAGAATGATGAGAAGAATTCATCCGAGAACTAGGTTTAACTTTACTCGTTTGAAGGAAACAGCAGGATCGAACTATCAACATTATGGTGCGATAGGATGTTGGCAAAGCCATTTACAAGTGTACTTTGAAATTGTTGAAAAGTCAATCGAAATGAAGATTGATAAGCCTGTTCTTATTTTAGAGGACGATGCAAAACTGACAAAAAGATTTGTTCAAAAGCTTTTAAACGTTATGAAAGAGCTTCCAGAAGAATGGGATGTTTTATTCCTTGGGACATTGTGGGGGCAATGCTCTTCAAGCATCTCACCTCAACTTTGTCGAATGAAATGGACAGCAGGGGCTCATGCCTATATTGTTAATGGAGCAAAAGCAGCAGAAAAATTGATTGGAATAAGCAATACAATATATCCACAGGTTGCTGATTTAATCTGGCTTCCCTATTTAAATGGGATGCTGAAGTGTTACATGTTGAAAGGAAATCCACTCGTAATTCAACATCCACAAGTTAGAACTGGAACAGATATTCAGTTGGAGCTGAATGTAACAAAATGGAAAGGAAAAACCAAAGAATGGAGTGATTAATAGCCAAATTTCATTACATTCTAAAAAATAATAGTTTTTTTATTCACAAAACATTTTTAAATTTGTCTTGATGAAAATAATGAATCAAAAAAGCGCTTCGAAATTAATATATTTCTTTTTAATTGTCTGATAAAATTACGTTTTATATGTTGCAAATAATCATTTATTTTGAAGTGTTATTTTTTTGATTAAAAAATTTCAAAACAAAAAGTAATTTTTTTTTTTTGAAGTGGAAAATATTTTTAAGTTGATTCATTTTTCTGAGTGTGTAATTGCATTATTTGCTGCATTTGCTGTGTCTTTTGTGAAATGTCCTTCAAGGCAACTTCAAAGTGATGGCATATTTTCTTGCTCCAAATGGTGGAAAACTCCTGCTTCCACCCAACAAACCACTTCACCATATTTTGACATTCAATGCTCAATGCACGCAGCATCTCCTTCGTCTCTTCTTTTTCTTCTTTTTCTTCATCTTCTTCATCTTCTTCTTTCCCTCCGTCTTCTCCTGCACTGTCATCCATCTTCTCAGAGTCTTTCTGAAGGCAAGCTATCCTTCGCGCCTCTGCTATTTGCACACAACGATACAACGTGTCCATCTTTTCTGCTGCTTCGCTCTTCCACCCAGCGAAAAAGTGCGAATGGTAGAAAGCATGCCTCACAGACGGAGAAAGAAACGAAGTCCATTTGATGCTCTGCCTGACAAGAGGAATAATCGACACTTGATTATCACTCTCTCTACGCTCATCAGATGAAGAGTTGTTTGAGGAAGCAGCTGTTTTTTTTGAACTTGCTTTCTTTTTCTTCATCCAATGCGCATCAAAAGACGTGCAAAGTTGTGGAATGACTGATTTTTTTATCAGCTGATTCCATCGCTCTTCTCCAAGAAGAATAAAAGCAGCCCAAACAGGAGAATTCTGGGGAGCAGCAACAGCATAAGAGAATGAAGTGGGGAATGGAGAAGTGAAAGGCTTAGGAACAACCAAAAGCTTCCGCAGCTTTCGAAGAAAAGAGTTTATTGAAGATGGTATTTGCGAGTGAGAAGGAGATTTTGATGGAGAAGGTGACGGAACAACAACCACATCGTCGCTGTTGTTCGAATCGCTTTGTTCGCTTCCAACTTCAATTGGCTTTTCTCTATCATCATCTTCTTCTTCCTCTTCACCTTCCTCTTCTTCATTTTCATCCCATATTGAAACTGGCTTCGCTTCTTTTTTAACTTTCGACTTTTTATTTTTGCCTATTCCCTTGTTTTTTTCCATTTTTGACTTTTCTTTTCCCATTTGGCTCCTTTCGTCCTTTTCTTCCTTGTCCCACGTGTCCTTCATCCAGCATTCCTCTATCAAACACTCCACAACCGGCCCAACCACATCCTCCATCAGCTTTTTGTAGATCACCGCAGCTTCAACAATTTCTGCTTTCTCCTCTTCTCTTTGAGCAGCCAGCGAGAGATGCGACAGGAGCGAGGTGTCTGCAGCATTCACAGAAGCAGAATTTCTGAAGGAAGACGGCGGAGAAAATATGATTCGCTTCCACTGTACAATGACAGACAGCAGCAATGAAGAGTCGCGAGGAATGCCTTCCCAGAAAACATATGTGGATTGGGGGGTGGAAATGATTGGGGTATAAGAGGTAGTTGGAAGTGAACTTGAAGCAAAAGAAGAAGAAGAAGAAGAAGAAGAAGAAGAAGAAGAAGAAGAAGCAAAGGTTGAATTGAATGCAGATGAAGTGGATGAAGAGTTCTGTGCACGTGACGTGAAAAACAATCGGAGAATTGGAATGATTGTTGATGTGACGAGGCGAATCATGTGAAATGCGGAAAATGACGACGGAAACTTCGATTCAATGTCTGAAAAAGCAGCGCCCAGTGACAAAATCGCAAAGGCAAGCTTTTTTTGCTCAGCAGGAGAAAGAGAATCGGAAGCAGAAGATGAAGTTATTTGATTGGGAAGCTCTGAATGAGATTGTGACTGAGATGACATATTTTCTTCATTGCTTAGCAAAAAATCATCTTTTCTTTGTCTGCCTTGAAGTGATGCTCCTGGCTGATGAACGATAACCACATCAGATTCGTCGCTATCGCTATGCTCTGCCTCTTCTTCAATATCCATTGCATTCCACTCCCTCTCCTTCTCATTCTCCTTTTGACCCAATGTGGGAGAGTCTTCTCCAATTCTACGGTTTCTGTTCTGGATCTTCTTCAAAATCTCTTCCATCTGTTTTTTAACTTGATTTGCCTTCTCCAAGAATGAAGAAGTGAGCTTGCGTAACTCTTCCACTTCTCTTTGTTGATCTTCTTTCTGTTTGACAACCTTCTTTTTCTCAGCTACTTCTATTTCTGTGATTTTGAGTGCGTTGCTGCATTCACGACTTTTTCCTTGTTCTGATGATATTTCGCTGTCTGAGAAATTGATAAAAATAAAATCGAAAAAAAAATATTTTTGAAAATAAATATGATTGAAAGGTATCACAGTTAAAATAAACTTTGAAAACAAAATAAAGATGCTTCTACATACGTAAAAAGTTTATTCTTTGTTGCATTCTCTGTGACAGATCACAAGTATTACCGGCTGCTTGTATTGAAGCAGTTTGCGCTTTGGATGAAACATAATCTGCATATGACGAATAAACTTGTTGTTCGGGTCCTGTCATATCAACAAACGTGACAGAGGCATATGATTGCGGGTTTGAAATTCCAAAATTTTCTGAAGTGAACTGTTCTTGGGTTTTATAAATTGGTTTCAGGCGACGTTTTTCTTTGAGTGCTTTTTCTCTTTCCTGGACATCTTTTCCAAATTCAAAATAGGGCATTTCGGATGACTCTTCATCGCTGCTTTGAGAATCTTCTTGGTCATCTTTTTTTTTCCATCTTGCTCTTCTCTTTTTTTTTTCCTCTTTTTCCTCTCTAATAATCTTCTCAATCGCTGTCTCGCTTTTTTCCTCATCGAAGTTTTCATCATCATCTCTTTCATTATACTTGTTTCTCTTTTTATGGAGGTCAGCTTTGGATTGAATTCCCATTCTAGGGGGCAAAACAACAGCTTCTATTGGTTTTTCAATTCCTTGTTCGAATTTTCCCAATCTCCCTTTAAATCCCATCTTTGCAAGCATCTTAGATCCAAATCCTTTTGTATGTTTTTCATATTCTCCAATGATAATTGGATTGTGTTCTTAAATAAATAAATTACAAAAATTTTTAAGTTAATCAAAGAAAATATAATTCCAGTTAAATATCTGACATAAAACGAAGAAAATACTTTTATCTAACTCCCTAAGTCTGTCCAATGACATTTTGGCTTTAAAGAAAAATTGGAGAAAAATTTTCCTTATTGAATTATTTATTTAAGGGTATAATAATAATTGATCAAAATGTTATTCTGGTTTGGTGGAAGAGAGTTGAAAAAAATCTTTTTAAAGGAGAATATTTGCTGATTCGTTGTTTTTTATTTTCAATTTTAAATTTATTTTAATTTTTGTGATTAATGTAAAAGTGAAATTGATTGTTTAAATTTTTTGACTAATTTGACCTCAGTTTGAATTGTTCGAACTTAATGACAGTCGATCCCGACCAAACAAGTGGGCTAAGATTCATATGCCCTACTTGCACGTTTGTACATGTTGTAACTGGTATGATATCATGATTAATAAATATTTCCAATAATGCCATTTTATCAAACATTTACAAATAATAAACGACTGTTAACTAATTTTTTGCACTTTAATTATCTCTCTAGAAAAAATTGTTGAGGAGGTTCCTCTCGTTAAAAAGAAAGTTGATGATGTACTTGGAGGTGATGAAGCAATGGCCCAGGCAGCAACAACTAATCTCGGTGTGCTTTGTAAAAATATATCATTTAATGCAACCTCTCTTTTTTGTAATATATTTTAAAAATTTAATTACCTTTATCTTCCAATTTGAAGCACAATGCCCAAGATGTGGACATAACGAGGCATATCATTTCGAAATGCAAACACGTTCTGCTGATGAGCCAGCAACTCATTTCTATAAATGTGTTAAGTGTAAGCTCAATTGGAGAGAGTGATTTAATTGGGAAAGCAATTTGTGTTATTCATTCTTTTCAGTAATTTTTTGTTCAATCTTTGAAGAAAAAAATATCTCAAAGTATTTAGAAACTTAAAACAGTTTGCAAGAACATATTATTTAAAGAATAAAAAGTGAAATGTTATTTTGTGGGTATTCCGATAATATTCAATTTTTTCTCTGCAACTGACAGCTTATTATAGCTCTGCTCAATGCAAGTCGCAAGGTTTCTAGATGATTTACGAAATAAAAATGAAAAATGGAAATACAATTTTCAAGATAAAAAAATACATTAATAAAAGCAATTTAAGCAAAACACAATTTGATACCTAATCTTTGTGAGATAATCAGCAAGTATCTTATTCTGCCTATCAACTTGGCGTTGGGCTTCTTCAATCATAACGCTTGTGCGCTTTGCCTGTTGAGTCATTCTGTTTGCAGAATCTTTCTTTGTCTGAATAGAACTTACCAAACGCAGCACATAACTGTAGGATTGAGATAGGCACAAGAAAGAAAATTATTCATATGAACAAATTAATCGTTGGATTCAATTAAACGTGAACTTAATTGACCACACAACTAATTAGCAGAACACACCTTGGACTGTTCTTGAGGAGGATCAAATGTTCGAGTTTCTTCTCTTTTGCCCCTTCAATCGCCTTCTGCAATGCGGTTTGCATCTGCTTCAGTGTGGACATCGGCACAGACACGTCTGCTGCATCCAGACCGCTCGAGCCACCTGAACCGCCTTTCTCTCCCTTGCTGACTGAAGAATATGCTGCAGCAATCGACGTGGTGGTGCTGTGGTCACTCGACGAAGCCTCGACAATTCGCTGCTCGATGAACGATTTGATCTCCAGAATGTCGCGGTGCAGGGCATTGCGGTCAGACGATTCGCCCAGCGCTGCCAGAAACAGCCGGTTCTCCTCTTCTTCTGTCTTCGGTGAAATGACTTCTTCAGTTCCTTCCTCGACAACACAAATGGCATCTGCTGCAGAGTCCGCAGAGGCGCCTGTTGAAGATGCTCCATCGTCAACTTCCTCAACATCGTAGCTGAACGCTAAATCATCGTCGAAGTCGCCCCAGTCAATGTCATCATCACCGGAAGAAGATGAAGAAGATGATGATGATGGAGATGGAGATGGAGATGGGGCAGAAGATGGAGATGGAGATGAAGCAGAAGCAGAAGAAGAAGAAGAGGATGCAGAAGCTGAAGAAGACAAAGTTGATGCTTGAGATGCAGATTTTTGAAGAGGAGTAGGTGAAGCTCTTTCCTCTTTTGTTGAAGAAAAAGAAGGTTTCCAAGGTTCATTCATGATTGTACTCAAAAATGATCTGGAGAAAAAAAAGTATAGTTAAAATCATAATTATTCGCAATGAAAACTCAATTTTCAAATTGAAAAAGGTTGCAGACTCAGATAAAGCCATTACGCAGTAGAGTGTAGATAATGGAGCTGGAAAGCCTTCTTTTGTCATTTTTCTTTCTGTCCATTTTGTTGACTTTATGAAAAATGCATGTTTTAATATTTATTTTTCATAATTGAATAAAGTTGATAAGATATTGGTGTAAATAACCAAAATATTATCAAAGAACAAATAAAAGAAAATTTCATACCTTTGGTGCTTTTTGCTTGCTAAATTTCTCGTATAATTTTAATGCTGCGATAAAGCTTGCTGAAGCACAAATTCAAAATTAATTTTTTTTTAAAAAAATTAAAAATATACCAAAAATTATCAGAAATGTAAAATGCGAAATTATAACTTTACAAAACAAATTTCATAACAAATTGAAGCAAACATGATGTTGTTATATAAGTATATATATATTTTGCAATAATTGAAGGTATTTGTTCGGATTGTGCTTTAATGGCAGTAGATAGATCTGAACTACCTTTTGCGTGAATTAAAGCACATTCATGATCAAATTCTTTTTGAAAAGCAGCTGCAGATTTCAATTGCTCGGTTCGTTTTTTAACAAGAGTATCAATTTCTGATGAATATCTTGTAATTCCTTTTCGAATCCCAGGCCTGATTAAAGAAAAAGATGTTTCAAAAAAAAGATAATGTGAAGAACACACAAATCCAATTGAATTGTTCTCGCCAAAATTTGAGCAGCGTGGCCAATGTGTAAATTGTTTTTTTGAAACTTTGAAAAAAATAATTTGACGAAACAGAATAAAAAGCTTCAAAACCTGTGTCATAATATTATTCCATTTCTTAATTTCAGGGTCAACATATCTTCCGAAAAAATCTTTCTTGGATGAATTTGGTCTTTTCATTAGTTCATTAAATATTGCTTCACAATTCCAAAAATGAAGAACTGAATAATTTCAAACATGAAATAAATTATAATATAAAACGATGGCTGTGTTCATACGATCTTTTTTATCATCAAAATTTTCCCTGATTTCGTCAGGCAATGCCTGAAATCCGCTTTTTATCTGTGTTGTTAGATTTTTTGATTGAGTTACAAACGATGCATTCAGAACTTTTTTATCAACAAAATAAGCAAAAAGAGTATCAAATGAAATAAATGATTGCTGTGTTTGCTGAGGCTGATTTTCGTCTGGTAAGTCAAATGAGAGAGTTGTCATTTATCTCGTGTCAAAGAATTATTTGATCTTCCCTACACAAATTATTTCTTAAATTTTTTAATTGCAATCTTTTCATTTGAATTTAGAATATCTTTACATTCTAAAATCTGCAAATAACAGAAAACAACAATAAATTTAAAAAAATTTACAAATTTGAGATGGGTGAATGAGGTTGATAGCTTGTGAATGAAAATATAAATTGTCGATGATCATCTATTTCATTTCGCTTTGTTAATCGCCCGCGTCAATGGCTGAAGTCCTGGACGGCGTCCGGGATTTTTCGTTATGAAAGGATCCAAAACAGAAGCTTGAAAAAGTTAGTCAAAAAATTACATAAAAAATTAAATATTGAAAGATAGCAACATTTGTCAAACGAGAAGCACAAAATTTTTAAGTATTATTTACAAAAAAATTTTATAAAAAAATAAATAAATAATAACAATAATAAACCTTTGAACGTTTGGCAAAGGGAAACGCCTGCAGAGCCATCATCAGGCAATGGTTGAGAAGATGGTGTAGATGATGATGAAGTTGGCTGATCAGATGGCGTTGAAGAGGAAGAAGCTCCAGCGTATGCATCAGTTTTAGTAGAAATTTTGATGTGCTCGTTTAAATCAAATAGCTCATGTCCTGCTATCAGAGCAAGAGCTTCTAGGCAAACGCTTAATTGAGCTTGTGGAATGGTATCGTGATGAGCATTCAAAAAGCGAAGTGAAAGAGAGAAAAGTTTTCCATCAACAATCTTTATTCATTGATTTTCAAACAATAATGATTATTTTGTAAAATTATCAAAAAATACTTAAATAATTCATAGCAAACTGCTTGATAAAACGATTTATCATTTGGCACATCTTCTCCAAGTCTCAGAATCTCATAGATATACAGCAAACAAAGGATAGGTTGAGTTTTATCTTTTAAAGGATGAGATAAATATAACTCTGGATGTGCAACAGCAGAAGAAATAACGTATGAACAGTGCTCAACAAGCGATGGAGCTGACATCGTCTGCAAAGCGTCATATGTGTTAAGAAGGCAGAACGTGACAAGTCCAAGAGTTGCTTCAAATTGTTCAATTCTCCTCGTCATCTCTGAAAGAGGTACTGCCCCTTCTCGAGCTGCTTCCTACAAAAATGAAAGGATGTATAGCATGTAGTTTATGATGTCAAAAGAAAGTATTCAATTGTGAATTTTTGTTTAAGAAAAATTTTCAAAAAAACCTCAATTTTCGATGGATTAGCCAAAGTCTCGACCCTCCATTTGTAAAAACTATTTAAAATTGGAATGCATTGAAGATGTCTGCCTGTCTCGATTAGAGCACGAACAGAGTAACGGCTTGATGCCCAAAGATTTTCTCCCTTTTGAAAAATAAAATTTTGCAATTTAAAAAATATGATAAATATAGTTGAAAAAAGTGCCTTTTTAAGTGGAACAGAATTTTCCATTAATGCAATGACAGAAAGGCGTTTCATATTTTTTGCCATTGTTGACCAATCAGCAGAACCAACAGGGCATTGTTTTAAAGTTTCTGACTGCTTCTTCACGACTGAAAAATTGCAGAATATTCGAATAAAATTATTAAATATTTTAATAAAGATTAAAATTATTTTTCACAATGATAAATTACAAACGAGCATGAAGTTGCATTTTGATCGTTTATGATCCAATCCATACTAAGTTTAGCAAATTCAAATAGGATTATAATAATTTATGAATCAAGAAATAACCACGCTTTTACAGGTAATAATACAAATATCCTACTATTATGTGCATTTTATTATTTTGTGTACAACTCTCAATGAACAATTTAGGAACAATATGACGAACAAATAAATCACTTTTTACAAAAGCGTCGCGAACGCATAATTTTTAACATTGATCTGATTCGTCAATACTCTAAAGATCTCGCAGATGAGTATGCAAATAATAATTGATATATTTATGAACTTTTAATGTTATAATTCTAATTTTCAATTTGTAATATATAAATAAATAAAACTACACTTGAAGATTTATATATTCTCCAATGACAGCTTATCCAAAGCTTCACACTGCCCTCCGCCTACAAATGGAGCAAAAATGTCAGTCACCAGATGCTGATGGTTTTATCCTTCCAGATGGAGATATTCCGTTTGGATTCATTGGATCTTTTGGTCGACGTTCTTGCACTCCAAGAGGACTAAGAGCTGAATTCAGCGGTAATACTGTTATGGTTGAAGGAATCGTTACAAAAGGTTGATTTTATTTTACTTATTAAAAATATATCCTCACATTTTTAATATTAATTTGAAATAAAAAAATCTAACAGTATCTCTTCCTCATCCAAAGGCTGTTCTCACAACTCATTACTGTGACGCAACTGGTCAGATGTTTTATAGAGAATACAGAGATGCTTTATCTTTGTCTGGACCTCCAACTGGAACAACATATCCAACAACGGTGTGATTATTTGAAATCCTTGACTTCAAAATTGAGCTTCAACAAATCTAAAATGTATTTTCATTTTTGTCAAACTTTATAGGACGAAAAAGGAAATCCAATTACAACAGAGTTTGGATTGAGCATCTTTCAAGATCAGCAGATGATAACAATTCAGGAAATGCCTGAAAGAGCGCCTGCTGGACAGCTTCCTCGCTCCGTCGGTCTGTTTTATTTTTCCAGCATTAGAAATAATTCTTTTTAATTTTCCTGGCTTTTTGCTGATTCTCATCTTTTTATTCAAATCTTTTGTAAAATTTTGCAGATATTGTCCTTTTTGATGACTTAGTTGACAGAGTTAAAGCAGGAGATCGTGTTCGTATCGTTGGTGTTTATTTAGCTGTTGGAAATAGCCTTGGGACATTATCTGCAACCTCTTCAAAGTTTGGATTGATATTTACAGAAAATGAGATGAATCTTTATTTCTTTTGTTTTCTATTTTTCTGTTTATTATTTTTTTCGAATTCGTCAATGTTTTAATGTTTTAAAAATTATAAACAACAACATTTCCACCACAATCGCAACACTAACTTCTTCTTCTTCTTTTTCTTTTGTTCCCACCGTAAACCCCCATTAGAATGATCCTGATTGCCAACAACATTATGACTCGTCATCATCTTGACATCAACTCACTCACACCATCGGACACACGTATCATTTCGCGCTTAGTGAATGAGCTAGGTCCCACTTCACTTCTTAAACTTCTCTCAAAATCTGTAGCGCCGTTCATTTTTGGCCACGAACGCATTAAGGAAGCTGTCTTGATGATGCTTCTTGGAGGAGAGGAAAAAACAACATACGGAGGATCACATCTGAGAGGGTTTGAATGTTTTTGAGGAAATTTTTTAATTTCTGTATTTTTGTTTTTTTTTTAACTTTTGATTTTGTTCGATTATCTTCGAATAACAACTAACAAATGAAAACTTCTTTTTACAGTGACATCAACATTCTTCTTGTTGGAGATCCGTCAACTGCAAAATCGCAGCTTCTTCGCTTTGTCTCGGCCATTGCACCTGTTTCAGTTATGACGACAGGACGAGGCTCAACCGGTGTTGGTTTGACGGCTGCTGTGGTGACAGACTCCGAGACAAAAGAGAGGAGATTGGAGGCTGGTGCAATGGTGTTGGCAGACAGGGGTGTTGTGTGTGTGGATGAGTTTGACAAAATGAGCGAGAGTGATCGTGTGGCGATGCATGAAGTGATGGAGCAGCAGACGGTGACTATTCAGAAAGGAGGAATGCACGCACAGATGAACGCAAGATGCTCTGTTATTGCTGCTGCTAACCCTGTTTATGGGCAGGTTTGATGAATGTTTAGCAATTGCATTTTAAGCTTAATTTCTTGGTGTTTCGAAAAATAATAATTATTATTTTAATATCATATTTTATTTCCATTTCAGTACGATGATACGAAATCCGTTCAATTTAACGTAGCGCTTCCAGATTCTCTTCTATCTCGTTTCGATCTTCTGTTTATTGTGCTTGACACACCATCTGCACAACGTGATCGCGATTTAGCTGGACATGTTTTGAAGCTGCACACGTTTGTGGGAGAACAAGGGGCAGTCAGCCAAACAGGCTCCACATCGAACATCCACAGTGACAATGACGATGGCATCAACAGAGCATTCACAACAGAGTATGCATCAACTACAAGAACGGCTGGTGTGAATGATGGGAAGCAGACGGGAGCGATTGAGCAAGTGATTGATGTTGACGAAGAGGCAGAGAAAAAGAAAGGGAAGAAAGGGAAGAAAGAGGTTGAAGCAGAGAAAGGGAAAGGGAAAAAGAAAGGGAAAGGAAGAGGAAGAGGAAAGAAAGAAAGTTCTTCATCCAAGATGGACATTGAAGAAGAAAATGAAATCGAAGAAGATGAAGATGATGTGATTGTCGATGATTTGCAAAGAATAGAAAAATTCATAAACAATTTGATGGCTTCAACATCTACTTCGAGTTCTTCTTCATCATCTTCTTCAGCATCATCTTCTTCCTCATCTTCTTCTCTCTCTTTAAGTTCTTCAGCAATGGAGCTAGATGCAGGCGACGAGGCTGATTTATCGTCTGCCCCAACAACTTTGTTTGATATTGTGCACAACACCGTTGCCAATCGCGATGAGCACGTTTTGTCGATTGCCTTCCTCAAGAAGTTCATTGAGCTGGCAAAGCGAACACATCCCATGCTGTCAGAAGCCGTGTGTGAGAAGTTGGCACAGGAGTTTGCAGAGCTGAGGGCGATGGAAGAGATCAAGAAGACCGTTCCAATCACTGCGAGAACGTTGGAGACACTCATTCGGTTGGCAACTGCACATGCGAAGATGAGATTGTCAAAGATTGTGGAAGAGGTATGTTGAGAAAGAGAGATTTCTTTGTTCGTTTGTCTGTTATTGTGTAAAATGAATTCAAATTGATGATGTTTAAGAAATCATAGATTATTTCGTATTCTTTTTCAATTATCACAATTTTCTTTTTACGAATATTTGACCATCATTCATTGTTTAATATTTTCGTTTGATTTATCATTGTTATTTTCAATATCGTAACTAATAGATTGATGCACTTGTAGCAATTAACTTGTACCGTCACACAATCAACATTCATCCAATCCCAATTCAACTTCTGATGAAACAAGCACGATTAGCTGAAAGAGCGAGAAAGCAACAGGAGAAGAAGAAGAAAATGCAAAAGAAGAGAAGTGGAAGGATGCACGAGGATGATGAATGGGGCAGTGAAGATTCCAGTGAAAGCAGCGATGATGATGGAGACGATGAAGAAGACTATGGAGATGATGGCGATCATTCGGAAGGGGATGATGGGAAAGATGAAAAGAAAGACAAATCTGAGGAATCTGAAAATGATGTTGTGGAAGTCGAAACGAAAGGAGAACGCAAAGGTAAAAAAGGATCGTCTGCAACTTCTTCATCTGCTGCTGGGAAAGCTGATGCTTCAAAACTTGAAGAAGCACAAGACTCGTTGGGCAATAAGAAGGTCAAAACGGTGAATATTGTTGAAGAAGAGGGAGAGGAAGAAGTGAAGCCGAATGAGCAAAAGACAGAGAAGAAGCAAAAAGGAAGAGGAAGGAAACAGAAGAAGGAAGTTCAAACAAAAAGAATGGATGTTGAAGAGAAAGAAGAAGAAATTGAGCAAAATCCATCTGCAATGGATATTGAACCAGAAGTTGAAGTGAGAGAAAAACAAGAAGAACGAACAATAGAAAGTGATGAAAAGAAAGAAATTGTGGAAGAAAATGTGGAAGAGGATGAATCTACTTTGACGGAAGAAAGGTTTGTTTATTAGAAAGTTTTCTTTTTGATTATTTGTTTTTTTAAATGGTTCACTTTGCATGAACCATAAACATTTATAGTTATTTTATTTTTGAATCTTATGATTTATTATTCATTGCCATTCATTTTTTTATTTGCTTTATTCTTCAATGAAATGTTATTACAATTTTATTTTAACTTCTAATTATCAGAATCGAGGAATTCAAGAATCTGATTTACGACATAGCAAGTGAAGAAGATCGTAAGTCTCAGAAAATTAGTGACTATTTGGAGAAGATCAACAGAAATGTGACAAATTCACCGTTCAGCGAGGAAGATGCCCATGTCATTATGGAGAATTGGTGCCGTGAGGACGATGCGTGCCCGTTTGTGTATGATAAAAAGAAAAGAATACTCACTTTCATTCAGTAAACTTCCTTTCATTCGTCTTTGACAGATTCAAATGATTGGAAATTTTTCACAATTCACCTCCACGTCATTGTTTTTCATGTTATGTTTTCTTCTTTCACCAACAAATAATATTCTTTCTTATTCTCTTCTTTCTTTATTTTTCTTTTATCAAATGAAAAAAGATAATATACTGTTCCTCTTTCTTTGTAAGTGTTTTCAATACGAAGAGTTGTCATGTAAACAATAGAAATAACACATAAATACTTTCAAAAAAACTCAAGAAAAGCATTGCAAAATGATATTCAGCATGAAAATTGTTATATATTACACAAATCGATTCATACGTGTTCATGAATATTTCAATAGAAGATTATTAGACAAAAGCTCAAAAAAATGAAAGTGATAAAAAAAAGTTTTAAAATTGTTCAGATTAAAATTACTTGTATTTTTTTTTAAGATAAACTCAAATTATACAAAACCTCACCACAATATTCAAATTATTGCAGCGCCTTTTGCGAATCCCTCATTCTTTCCAAGTCTTTCGACAGCACCTCCTCGTCATCTTTGTCCTCATCATCATCCTCCGCAGGCTCATTCATTCCAAATGAGCTGTCGATCTCAAACACAGAATTCTTCACACTCTCTTCAGGCTGCCCGTACTCCTCCACAAGATGCACCGTCTGCGCATTCGTCAGCACAGAATTCTTCCTCCTCGCTTTCCCTTCCTCTTTGCCTTCAATCAGAGAAAACTCAGTCAGATCCACAGTCTTCGGCTTCTTCAACGATGACCCTGTCGCTCCTGTGTCGTTCTCCATGATCGACGTCGTGCCGCTTCCAAGCTTCTCGTTTTCCTTCTGCAGCATTCGATACTTCAGCTTCCGGTTCTTCTTCCACAGGCACACAATCGCAACAACATCAATCCCCAGCACAGCCACAGCACCGACACAGATGAGAACAACCTGCAGCGCCGACAGCTGCACAACCGCATTTTCTGCAGGGCAGTTCTCCCAAACACTTTCTGGTGGAACAAACCCGCCGTGGCACTTCACCCCTTCTCGCAAGCCCCACAGACGTTCCCGCTCTTTCTCTTCTGTCTTCGAGGTGCTCTTCTTTTGTTGAGTTTTGCTATCTCCTTCTGTGTTTGAAGAAGAAGCATTTTTAGCATCACTTGCTTTTGCGTTCGCTTTCTTTGGGACACATACTCCGATTCTCTCCACAAAGTCTGTTTCTTCGCACAATCTGCATCCAAACGCGCTTTCCCACTCAAAAACGTGTTCGCACGGATTCTCCTTTGATCCCCCCGGAGGCGATATCAGCTGAGGATGGCCAACACCAGCAGTCGGGTTGCACACAACACGGATGACAGCAGAGCGAGGCACAACTTCCATCGTGGAAAGTGACTTGAAGCATGGCGAGCCATCATATATCCGCACCTCAACTCCGCTTTTATCTTCGTCGTTGTTTGCCGATGCTTGATTTGACGTGAATGAAATGTTTGTGTTAATAAGGTCAAATGAGGAATGCTTTGTTTTTTCTGCCTCTGCAGTTCGTTTCAGCAAAGTTCTTCTGTTTCTGATGCTCTCAAGGCTGCGACGCCCTCTGCTTGACAAGTCAAGCAATTCTTTATCAGCTTTGCCATCAAACACACGAAAGCTCATTTTGTCCCCAAAGCTGAAAGGAACTCCGTTGTTGTTCACAAAACAGCCAAGAGCTCCTTCAATTGTTGTTGCTTCGTTGGCTTTCTTCATCCTCTTCTGCTCTGTTTCAGACGAATCTGCATTCCCCTTTCTTGATTTGCAGTACAACTGCGAAGACTTCCTGCTGCAGATGCTCAAATAGAACTCAGTCTTGTCGTTGTCTGCTTTCAGAGGGCCCATCATCTTCCCGTTCTCTCCAATAAGCCCCGACAGATTGTATCTCTCTCCTTCTGCCTGAGCAAAGCCACACGCAGCACTGACCACCCAGTCTGGGACTTGGCTTGGGTTCTGTGTGAGCAGCTTCTCTGTCTCCTCGCTGATGACATCTGGCACACAAGTGACTCGATCAGCTGACGCTCTTGTGTGTTCCCCGCACGCATTGCACTTGCTGCTTCCAGAATGGCTGGAAAAAGAAGATGCATCGCAAGGCGTGCATTCAGACGCCTCTTCGTTGGAGAATGTGCCGGCTGGGCACGCTGCACATTCTGTTGACGCTTCCTTGGCAAATGTGCCAGAGCTGCATGCACTGCATTCAATGGCACCTCCAATAGACTTCAGTCTTTTCTTGATAATGTCGTTGGAAGAGCCATTGGCCTTGCGTTTGGCTTGTCTGCCATTCATAATGACTCCTCGTCGTATCAATTCGCTAAGCTCAAAGTTACTCTGCTCTGTTTGCTTCTCAATTCCAGACAGCACAATCAGCGTCAATTCAACAAAATCATCCTCAATTTCTTCATCCTCGCTTGTCATTCCGAATTCCCCTTCATTCTTCTCATACACCCACCAAAACTTCTTGTCCCCTGGTTGCAGTTTGCGCGTCCACTGCATTGTGATGTTGTTGTTGGAGCTGCTGGCAACCTCTGGTGCTCCCATCGTCGAAGAGAACCAGCGCATCTTCGATCCTTTCCCCAGATGGGTGATGTAGTGAAATGTTATTGTCGGATATTTCTGCGCATAGTTCTTCTTCTTAGCTGCATTATCATCGTTACGATCAACTGAACTTCCTTGGCTTCCACTCCCTTCTCGATCTGCATTTGCAGCCGCATTTGGCTCTTCTTCCAGCTGCATCAGCAGACTTTCAATGTCCAAGAGAAGCCACGACTGCACATTTCCTCTGTGGAAATGCCCCGAGTTCAGGTGGTCATCCTGTGCAATCCATCCTTTCGTCGCGCAAAACCCGTCTCTTGCACCGCCATCGTCATCGTCCCCGTCAATGCACCACGTGTCAAACACATCCTCCACCACATCCACATGCTCCAGTTCCAGTGTCAGCGAGGCAGCGTGCCCTGCCTCACACACACGGCACTTTGAGTCATCTTCTTCTGTCCCGTCTCTATATGTGCCTTGCTCACACGCCACACACCCAACTCCATCAGCTGCACGTTTTTGGCCTGCACCACACGAACCGCACTCAACCCACTCTTCCTCTTTCAAATCCATTCCTTCCACTTCACCGTCCTTTGGCGTTGGTTCTTCATTACCTTTCAAATTGCTTTGAGTCTTTGCCAAATACTGTTCCTTCTCGCTCTTCGTGATACAAATGCGCGGTTCAATCCACCAATACGTCTTCTTCTTCCGCGGCGCTCCGTTGTGCAGTTCGCATTCCCCCAATCGGTATGTCATGTCCTTTTCTGTGCAAGGCTTTCGCTCGATGCATGTTGCGCTCCCTTCATCCGCATATTCAGTCTCTTTGCAGTCTTCACACCGAGCAGAGCCTGGCACAGCAGAGAAGGTGTTTCTCTTGCAGCGCTGGCACTCGCCGTTGGTCGACGTCCATCCCGCGGGGCATTTTGAGCAATGCCCCACAAGAATGTTCGTTCCGCCAATTGCAATCTGCCGTATACGAGCTCCATCCATAGTGAACCGATAGTCCGAAAGTGTAACGAACTCCCACGCCAAAACATGACGTCCAAAACTCATTTCATATCTTTTTTCAATCCACGTTTGCGATGTTAGTGACTTGCTATCCATTCTGATACCATCTATGCTGAACCACAATTCCGAAGATGCTTCACTTTCAGTTTCAAATCCTTCGATAACTTCATTAGAAAAATGCTCAAAAGAAAAACGCACCCAACCCCTTTCGGCTAAAATATCAACGGTCAAAAGCAAACGTGTAACAGAATCTTGATATTGCTCTCCCGTTGTAAACATTCCACCATTCAAAATCCAAGGTTTTCCTTCTTTTTCATATTCAAATGTGAACTCTTTTGGAATCGTTTTCAGAGAAGAATATTGCGTTTCATAACCTTCTGCAAATGAGCCTTCATCGCATGTTTGGCATATATCCTTTTCAAGCACATAATACTGTCCGCGATTACACTTTAGAAAGCAATCAACATTTCGAAGAGGAGGAGGTGCTGTGCAATTTGAATCCAAAGTACTTTTGGGAATAAATGCAATGCTGCGTTCTCCATGGACGCATGGCCCAAAATACCATTCTAATTCTTCTTGTTTGCATTGTCCTAAAATAAATAAATAAAGTAAAAATTTTAGAAAATGTTTTTTTATGAAAAAATTATTTTTGCAAACTATTTTCTTGATTAGCTTATTTTTTTAAAAATAAAACATTTCGAATATTTCATTATTATTAAAAATAACTTTTCATCACAAACACAAAAATCTATTTGGTCGATACGATTGATTGTTTGTCAAACTAAATGCATGCGAGCATAAACATATCAATATTGCAATTGCACTCATCTTTTGTGAAAAGTGTACAATTGGTCAATAATTAAAAATATCAAAATTATTTTGATCTTATTAATATTATAAATGTTTGACATTTTCACAATAATTTTGACAAAGCTCAAACCATCTTTTATTTGATTCAATGTTCTATTGCTGCGAAATTCCGGAATAGAATTTACAAAAACAAATCAGATATAATTCACTCTTCAAATAGTCTTTAAAATGGGCACACATCCCATCATAAAATTAGTTGAATGGCAAAGAAAGAACGTCTTTCTCTTCAGTTGACCGAAGACTTAAAACTTGTTGAGGACAGCGTGGATTCTGCATCAACGTTGCAATTAATGAAGCATTCTCAAATTACACCAATTTTATCCCCAATTTTATCTCCGATTTCTCCAACGTTATTAAATTATTACTGTGATGGCTTTTCTCCATTTAGAGATGATTTTTCAATGATGGATGCCCAAGCAATAGAAACTAATTTTTTATGTGAGGACATCTCCCGATCACAGTCGGTTTTATCTCCCCCATTGATGGAAAGAATTTCGTTGCTGACAAATCAAACGACTGAACCAATTTTTGAAACTCCGAAGAATCCGTATCCAAAAGTTAAGTTTTTTGTTGCTCATTGCGATTGCCCGATTCATGGTCATTTTATGAAGTCAAGTTCATTAGATTTACAGTGTAATTGTTCATGCCGTGATTGTGAAAGGCTGAAAAAAGAAAGAAAGCGCAAGCAACCGTTTTTTGGTTCCAGCCTTAGTGATAGTTCCCCGCCAGATTGTCCGTCATCAACTTCAACTTTCACTCCTGGAGACGCATCGCCTTCTGTTGCATCTTTGTCGTCATCTGGATCGCTATCATCGAATCCGGAATCAGGCAGCGCTCGAGGAAATATGTTTAAAATAAGATGTTTTCATTGCGGGCAATTTGGTCATTCATTTGATAAATGTCCCTATCATCATAAGAAATTAACACCAGCTGAAATTACTTTACAAATTAAATCGGATTCAAGCGAAGCTTCTACAGAAACATCGAAAAATACCAAACATAAAACAAAGATTTGTCGTGACAGTTGCTTTCGTTGCGGAGAGAAAGGTCATTGCAGCAAGAATTGTCCCAATGAAGATCGACGTATATGCTTCTATTGTCATATGACTGGACATATTGAACGGAATTGCCCTCAAAAGCCGCACAAGCAAAAAACCGACAAAAGTGAGAAAACTGAATTGATTCCAGCTCCTTCGAGTCTGGTTTCCTTTCAGCCTCAACTTCATATGCAACAGCAACTACCTCCATATGTCCAGCCTCAACTGCAAGTGCCTCAGATTTATGAAGCAGTTTATCCACAAAGCTTTCAATATTATGATCCAACTCAACCCCAAAAGTATATACCTCCTCCTCCTCCACCGCCGCCTCCGCCTACTATTCTGCAGCCATCTTCGGCTACAAGCCTGATGACATCTTCTTTTGCTCCTGTGTATTCTCCTGTTCCATATCGACCTGTTTTTTCGCAGACTGTTCCTGTCTTAGCGAGTCAAGCAAGTACTTATGGAGTACTGCAACCTCAAGAAATGCCACGCCAAGTACAGATGTTGAATTTCAGTCCCTCTGTTTATAGCCCCTTTAATCCTTATTACGCTGCCTCAACACCTTATACGAGCAATACTTCTTTTACTTTGTCGTCACCTCCATCTACTTACTCCAATGTTTCTTCTTCTCCTTCTTCTTCTCCTTCGTCTTCTCCCTCTCCTTCTCTTTCTTCTGCCACATCTTTTTCTGGTGCTATGAGTGCTAATACTGCCATTCAACCTCCTTTCCTGCAACCTTCTTCTTTGCCGCAACAAACATCAATGGTGCCTTATTATTATCGGAAATTTTGATTGTTGTATCATCTTCTTGTGTGAATGAGCCACGAGAGGCTTGGGAGAGATTTCTGTATGTAGCTTCAGTAATAGAGTTCAAAGCCTTTCAGATTGTTTGTGAATAGTGGAAGAATTACTGAAAACTTCCAATTAGAATATTAAAATGAGAAAATTTTTTAGAGGGAAAGATAGATTGAGATAGTACAGTATGTATATGTTTTATTTTATAATATTGCATTTTTCTTTCATTTTAATAATGCGCATAGGCTTTTTTTAGAGGATAGTTAAGTTTTTCTGTATAAGTTTGTTGTGTATTTTTCTGTTTTATAGAATGGTTTGGATAGAATTTGTGGTTAGTGTTGTTATTAAATAATTTTTTTATTTTCCTTTTTTTATTTATGTTTAAATTAACTTTTTCGTTTTTATTTTTTATTTCATTTTTCAAGATGATTTTTTGTTTGTATTTGTTTGTTGGATTGTTTGTTGGATTGTTTGACGGATTGTTTGAGTTTTAAACATTTTTTGAGTTTTTCTTTTCTTTTTTCGTGTGTTTTTCGGAGTTCCAATCAAAGAGGAACCTTTACTTTTATATCAAGATTATTTCGAGTGTTTTGTTTTCGTTATGAATTGTGAAGCGGCTTTGCTTCAATCAAGCAAGTTTATTCCAATTCTTTTAGCGTTTTTTGTTTGATTTTATGTTTTTTCAGCGGAAGCTTTCCTGCTTCTGTTCTCGTGTTGTTTGAGGTGGAAATTTTCAATTCGAATGCCAAACGTTGTTTGTTGAGGTTTTCCATTTCAATTGGAATAATTATTTGAGAGACTTGCTGGCTATTTTTCTTTTGGAAAAAATTTTTTCGGAAATATAAACATCTGATATGGGGAGGATAAATAATTTTAATTAAAAGTTTTCTTGACAGTGCTTGTCTTTCAAAATGTAAGTTACATTTTTTGGGGAGGAAAAAAGAAACAGCTTTTCTGACTTGAATCATGGCTTAACATACATAACGTTTGGGTTTGGTTGCATCTTCAGATAGAAGACGTTGGTGCCAGCTTTTTTAACATTTTGGTTCTTTCAAACAACATTTCCATGATTCAATCAACTTGAATCTTTTTTGGCTTCGTTCTCGATTGAATTTTCATTTTTTGAGCTTTCTTCATGAAAATTTAGAGATTGGCTGTAAATTGATGCAGATGAAGGAACATATCCTAAAAACCTAAATGTTGGTTCTTTTAAGGATGCATTCTCGTCTTCCCAAATAAACGCATATTCCCCAAAGTCTTCTGGTGGACGAAACAAACGCTCTTTTTCGCTGGGGTGTGAACGCGCCTCTTCAATTAGAGATCTGAATTCAAATAAAAAAAATCGAGCAATATAAACAAGTACAGTGATAAATGCAATTCGATAAATATTTAATAAGAACTATCAAAACAATTTCGTTGAAAGAGTCATTTCCGCCCACATCTGAAATTGCTCTGGTGAAGCTTGTGAAATGAATGGTTTTGGAGAATAAGATTCATTTATTGACTCTTCACTCTCATCTTGAGTGCCAGAAGGCGCAGGGCCTTCAATGAAAACTTTAAAAAACTGATCCAAATTTTAAAGCATATTAAATTGAAATTTTGCATTTCAAGAAAGGATGCACGAACCTCGTCAAGAACAGATGCAAATAATGAAACTCGTTTTTCTCCGTCCAACCCAAAATCTTCTGAAGTCGCTCTAAATTTGGAATGAATATAAATATAAAACAGATATATAGAATAGCGAAATATTACTCAACGTATTCTTCAATGCTTTGATCATTTCTCGAAAAGTCCCATCTTAATGAATCAGAAAAAATCTTATCTCCCAAAGGAATTTGAATCTTAAAAATAAATTCAATGAAGCAAATAAAACAAGCGTAAAGATTTGTTGCAAACATCTAAAACATGAATCCCTTCAAGTTTTCGAGATATTTCGCTTGAACGATACTTTAGAAGATAATATGCTGTTGTTGCTGTAATTGCTTCAAAAATTGATAAAACAATATTTGGTGATAATGACCAATCCATTGCTATTTGTTCTGCTATTATTTTATGTGAAGTGAACTTGTCAAAAACGTTAACTGTGAACACTTCTGATATTTTCTTTTGTTTTGTTTCAATAAGCAATCTAATTGGAATTAATAATTCTTAGCAATCATAATCATTCAATTAATAATAGATAGCAATTAAATACACACTTTCATAATTCATAAAACAAAAAAAAGATCAACAAAACTGATCATACATGTGCAATAAAAACTTTTTTTCAAATATTTTGATCGGAATTTATCGATATTATTAGACAATATATGATATGCAAAAGTGTACAAAATCAAAGCGTTATTTTTTGTTGAATATGGTGTTTTTTAAAAAAAATACAAACATTGTCCTCTTTTATGCTCATTTTTCGAAAAAGAGATTTAATACGAAATATTTTGCCTTTTGAATTTTGTTCCACTCAATTATTTCTTATTAAATCTGTGTGACTTACTGACTTTTGACGTGATGTTTTTGACTTTTGACGGACGTGAAAAAAAATTTTGCGTAGGTGATAATTATTCCAAAAAATGATAGTTATTGTTTCATATTTGTAATATATTTTTATTTTAATTAATATTTTTTCGATTCTTTTCTTGATAACCAAAAAATTTTTTTTCTTTCACAAGTATAAACCTGAGTGACGTGCTGACTTTTGACGTGAAATTTTCGAATTCTGACGGACTTGGAAATTCCATCACGTCACCGAAAATTTTTCAATAATTCTCTCATTGTCTTTTGAAAATGTTAATATTATTTTTTTTCTAATAATTTATCCTTTTCAATAATAAATAAATAATATCTTAGTATTTAGTTTTAATTTTTGATCACACAAATAACTTGTATTTCACTGACGCATTAGTCATTTGAGGAATTTTAATTGTCATTGACGGTCACTGACGTCAGCTTCAGTCAATACGCAAATGGAAATACTGTCGAAAGGTTTTCAAAGTGAATTGCCTGATGAGTTGGTTTCGAGCCTCAATAACCCTCTAATTGTTTGCTTTTTCAAAAATGCATTTGATAAAATATATTATTTTGTATTTGTTTTGTTGCAGGAAGAAGCGTATGAAACAATGAAAAAGAAAATGGAAAAAGCGAAGTGCACTTTTGTTCAACTTCAAAAACGCATTAACTCAAAATATGGAACAGGTTAACGTTATATTTGAAAAGAATATTCAAGATTCATTTTTTGTTAATTTTTCCAAGTGTTCGTTCATCCTAAAAAGATAAATGAATATATATCAAAGCTCAAATTTGAACTGTTGGAAGATAATTTTTGGATAACTTATGTAATTACGGACGAAAATGGATATACAGGGAAAGATTGTCACAAGTATTTCCTTTGCCCTGTATCCAAGGATGGATATGCTTGTGGCATATCAGGAAGGAAGAATTATTCTATTGTTAAACATCACAAATGCGATTTGCTGAGTTTTCGAGAATTTTTGAATTTCAAAAAACAGATAGATTTACCCATAACCAAAAGTTCTCAAGAGCTCTCTATATCATTTGAACGAGATTGTTCACCCAAAGAATTGGAAAAACAGTTTATTTCGATGGTTGGGAGGTGCAATGCTTCCTTTTTGTCTTCATCCTCAAAGGAAGTTAAAACATTCATATTTTCTTTAATTCGAGCAGGTCAAGCAAATCCTTCTATTTCACCTTTTTCGATTTTCCCATATTTAACACGAAGGAAAATTTCTCATTTGATCATCAATGCTAAAACTGACAAAGAGAAGGAAAAAAGGCAAAAAGTTTCAAACAAGGGAATAAGCGTAATGTTTGATGGAGCAACTGCCGCTAATAAAAAGTTCATGGTGGTGAATGTTTCTATTTTATCTTTGAATTCTTCTCCGTTTTTTTGGGGTCTTTATGAATCGTGTGGAACAACGTTAGAGTTTTTTATATTCATTCAACAATTAATTTCAGAGTTTCGTTTGTTTAATGCAGTAATCAGAAGTTTTTGCACTGATGGTTTTTCTTCACAGAAAAAGGCAATTATTCAATTCTCTGAGTTCGAAAAAACTTGCTCAGGAAGTATCGAAATCAACAAACATTCATTTAATCCGATTCATATTCATTGCTGCAACCATCTAACAAATTTGGTCATCACAAATGCTTTTACAAAAATACCATTCTTGATTTCGATCAAACAAAAGTTGCCAGATTTTGCACAGCGGTCCCATTCTAAATCAGTCAGAACACTCTTGAAAAAGCGCATTCCTTCATTCGTAACAACAAGATGGATGAGTTTTTACAATATTTCTTCATTTATAAGGAAAAAATTCGATATAGTTGTGAATGAAAAATTTATCGATTATTCAAGTGAGTTTGATATCATCAAAACTGAGTTGTTGCTTTTCCCTCTACAGAATCTTCATTTAAAGTTTGAAAAAGACAGAACATAGCTTTGTCAAGTGTTTCCTTATTTCCTCGATTCATTTGATTATCTATTTTATATTTCCAAGCATCATTTGTTTCAAGATGCAAAATGGCACAACGCAATCGCTAACGTTATTCTTTTGTTACATAATTATTTTTTAACAGGAATTCGGGGGGAGTACGTGTTCCTTTTTTATTCTTTAACACGAGAAGGAATACAACTATTAAGAAAGCAAACATTTCCGAGAATTCGACTTTCTTCCTCTTTTCCATTGGGGTGTTCAATTCAACAATCCGATGAAAGTGAAACAACATTGTTAAATCAACCTCAATCTTTCCCTGTTTCAATTTTTCATCCTTGTCCTTTTCCATTAGATATTTCGGAAAAAACATATTTTGTGTCAAAAAATATGTTTTCTTTCTATTCATCAACTTCCTTCATGAATGAAGATGCTCATGATACTAATGATCTTTCAATGCTTAAAAGAAAACAAGTTTGCTTCGACAAACAAAATTCATCAATTAAAAGCAACAGTTTGCAATCAATATTTCTTTATCTTTTTAATTTTTTTTTTATAATTTTTAGGTTTGGAAAATAAAAATGAGGAATTTATTGAGATCGAAAAACTAATAAAAGAAATTGAAGAAAAAGAAAAAGATGATTTAACGAAAATTGGTGAATTGGAGGGTTTGGAAGAAAGTGAAAGCGAAGAAAGCGACGAATTTGGACTAGCACAAGCAGAAAACGATGCAATTAATGATGTATATGATTGTTTATTACGTAAGGAATTGGAAACAGAAGATTCTTCATTTATACGGGAAGATTTTGCGTCATCATCAACATCTCCTTCTTCTTCCATCTCGCCGACTTTGAGATCTTCTTCTTCTTCTTCAGAACATTTTTCAGATATCGATACTGAATTGAGAAATGACTCATTTCATTGTGCATGCAGCATAGCTGGAGAAGAGACGTTTCAAGATGAAGACGAAGAAGACGTACAGGAATTATTTTCAACAAAGAAAATAGATTTATGTACTGAATTCAACGAAGAGAAAGAAAAAACTATTTTGCAAGAAATACAAAATTTGCTATACACAAACTGGTTTCCTCGACTTGACAGATCATTTACTAATTATGCTCGGAGTGTGCTTAAAGATTATGGAAACAATTCTATAACTGCTTGTAAGTTGTTCTTTGAAAATCAAATGAAATCGAAGCCAGAAGAAATAATCGAAAAAGATACAGAAATCTTTTACAATGTTATTGCTGAGTTTGGTAATCTCCAATCGTTGTATTCAGGCTTATGTTTATCACTAATCCTATCTCAATGCAGCGAAGCAAGCTGCGAGAGAATTATTTCAAAAATCAAAAACATAATTGGAGATAAAAGAAACTCGATTAGCTTACAAACTTTGGAAGCATTACTTCATATTTGACTTTTAACACTGTTTTGTATTTGTCTTATAAAAATTTATTTCATTTCATTCTATTTTTCAAGTTATTCTTATTGAACAAACAAAGCATATAAATCATATTCAAAAATAAAACGCTTTCAACGTGATTAAATGATCTTTAAGTTGCGAATGATTTCTCTTTATATGTTTTTAAAAAATGAAAAATCATGCAGACATATGTTTTTATCTTTATGAACGACGGACATCCGCTTCGTCTAACATCGGAAATTTGTGGTTTTATGTTCCAGCAATGAAAGTCTCTGAAATTGAAATTTCATGAAAGACAGTAACAGATGAACAATGCAAAATTAAAACAAAATAAAAAATCTGAATACTCTTTCGCAGCATCATCAATACAAACTTTTATTATTAAATGAACATTGATGTGTTTGAGTGTTTGCATTTAATCATTTCTGGCGACTGATACAGCTTGTGGAATGAAGATTTCTTCACTTTCCTTCATTCAAGAAGTTTTTTATTGAATGATTCATTCCTTTATTCTTCTCTTCTTCTTCCAAAAGCCATTCGATTTACTAATCATTCCTTCTTTAACTATTTTGACATTTGCAATTTTGTCCGGTCCATCCAAAAAAACAACACAGCTATTCCATTTTGTGAAGAGAGCTCCATACGATCAAAATATTTTTTAGCCCTTTGCATCTTGCCAAATGCACTTACAGTTTCATGGATAGGAGAAATTCAAATAATCCTTCCATCTGCAGCTGTGTGGATGAGCACTGCTGGATCACTGAAAAGACGATTCTCAAGGAAAAGCTGACATTTAACTGTCAAAACCATATTTTTGCATACGAGCTCACACTAACAGCGAAGACATTCAACCTCCACGAAGAAAAACTTTTCACAGAGGCTGATATGCACTTTCTGCAGAGTCTGTTCCATTTGATTTTCAATATGGGTGCTGCTCCGCTGGGAAGCAGTACGTTTTGAAGATCTCGTTGCAAACGTTGAGTTTCTCCGAGGAGCATGCTGTGTTTGAGATCGGGCGAGGAGAAGAAGCTACGGAAATACGCTTTCTGGAATAGGTGCCCATCGGCGAGTTGGATGCACCAATGCAGTCGATTGTTCTGCGGAACGAAGGTGGGACGAGCATCGACTACATACTCGACCTGACTGACGTGGAGCGGCTGAATGCATCGGCATCTGATTTCCCTCTGCTTGAGTGCCATGACACAAGGGGGATTGTGCCGGAGTATGGAAAGTGGACAATATACCGGAGCTTCTATCAGCTGATGAAAATAGGTTATTTTGTGAGGATTCCAATCAAGCTGGAAAGCAGAAACGGTTCAATGAGTGTGATGAACGAGAATGTTGGAGGAGGAGCAGTTAAGAGAAGGAAGTGATTGACAGAAGGTTTCACTCATATGGAGACTGTGCCGCAAGCGCTTCTGGCCGGTGAAGACTTCATCGCGAAAGAAGGTGCAGAGCCGCTTGCATATGAGAAAAAGACAAAGATTTCCCTCACAACAGGGAAAAATCAGAAGGCTTCCTCCTCCTTCTTCTTATCCTGTGCCATCTCAGTCTTCCTCTTCCTCCTCACTGGAAATAGCCCCTCATCAGCCAAGCATCCGCAAGCGGCCATTGAAAGTGAGCATTATTGAGCGCATGACGAAATCTCGGGGCATTCGGATAGCCACACGACTTGAGCAGTTCTGCCCTGTCCTGGAAAAAGCGAGAAACGAAGAGAACCTGTTTCTGTTGGCGCTGGCGAGGCAGCCTGTTGATCCGCTTTCAGCAGCTGCTGCGTCAACACTGCAGTTGCGAACATTGACCAGTTGCATTCAGCTCAATGAGACCACTAAGAAGGCGCTTGAAATAGCAGCACAGGCAAAAGTGGAGCAGAAGATAAGGATTTACAGAAGGAGAAGGAGAGAAAAGCGTTTGGGAAGTACAACCTCACTCCAACTACGTCCGCCATGAAAGGAACTCCAAGAGAGGACAAAAGGAACTTGGGTCCGTTGAGAGAGTCGCAAAGCAGCAGTGTTGGAGGAAGGAGAATGACTTTTGCAGAAGAAGTGAGCGGAGTGAATGTGTCTCTTCCTCCCTTGTTGAATCCGTCTTCTGGCTCTTCTTCTGGTTCTTGTTCAGTTTCAGTTCCATTGTCTTCTCAACAGGGAATAGTGCGACAGTGGTTTATGCAATCACAGGAGATTCAGGGAATTTAAGGGTTTATTCAAACTGGAGTAATGAATAAGCAAGAAAGTGTATTTCGTACGGATCCTTTGGGGATGCAAGAGTCAAATGAAGGGGAAGAGGACATGAAGGGCAGATGTCGTCGAAGAAGGAGAAGTTTGGTGGGTTGGATGGGCTGCAGGATTTCGATGGAGATGATTTGGATGGAGGGATGAGGGGGATGCTTGGTGAGGGAGAGAAAGACAGAGAATGGGATGACAGTTTCAGAGAGCCAGACCAGAAGATATTTTTGAGAGTGCCTTTCAAAAGCAGCTCCGTTATCCTGTTTTCGGAACTGCATAAAGCTTCTTTTCTTCTAAAAGTGTTTCTGTTTCAGACATCGCTCAGTGCAAACAGTAATGGAGCTATTTCTTCTGTTTCTACTTCGTTGTCATCTTCAGTTATCACTTCTTTATCCTCATCTTGCTCCGCTGTTGCATGCATTTCTGGTTTGTTATTCTCTTCTCGTACTTCTTTTCTCCTTTTTCACTAAATATATATCATCACAAAAATTTCTTCAATTCTTTTAACAACATTTCCTTTCAAAACATTTTATTAGATCAAGAACTTTGTTTTCTTTCACTTCATTCAATATTCTTTCTTATTATCCATTTTTTATTCGTCTTTTTCTCATTTTAATTTATGTAAATTTCCTTCATCAATTCATTTCCTTGTTTCCTTCTCATTTCACACATTATCTCTGATTTCAACGCAGAATGTGAAGAAATTCAATCAGAGAAAGTGAATGAAGAAGAAGAAGAAGAAGAAGGAGATGCTGTGCGAAATGTTGTTGATGTGTTTGCAGAAGAAGTTGATGAAGGTAATGGTGAATGGATTGAATTAGACGATTAATTGTTGAAAATTGAGATGATGAGATCCAATTTACATCAACGGAGAAATTCAATGAAACTCTCTTCTTCAGGATTTTGTCTTCTTTTGCAGAGGAGAAACATCTGAATCCTTTTCACTTTCAGCTCAATCTCTTTCTCTCTCTCTCCAACGAAAAATAGGAAATATTGAGCGATCCCTTTTTCATTCCATCTCTTCTTCTTTCGCTTCCCCTCTTTCACAAAAAATCTTCTTTCCTCAAAAATAATTCTTTGTCAAAGCTCAAAGCCAGGCATCTTCGAAATATCCTAAATTTCATCTGTCTGTCTGTATTTTTCCTTCCCCACTTTTTTTCTTCAAAGCCATCTTATCCTTCGCTCTTTCAGCATTCTTAAAACAAAATAATAATCACCTGAAAAAAAAAATAACAACAGCAAACCTTCCAAACATATTTTTAAGCCAATGTCTATATTTTATTCAGTTGGTATCTGTTTTCTTTATCAATTTCATTATTCCTTCCGTTTTCGAATGTTTTATCATCTGATTCGCAAATAATCCTTTCCATCAGTTGTTTCTCCATCAAATACATCGATTTCTTGCTCTTCTGAAAAATGAAATATTTATATATTCGGCTCAAATTCCATCTTTCTTAGTGAAAAAAAGATTGTTTTTCGTTAGAAAATTTCATCTCCAATTCCCATCCAAATCCTTTCATCCTGGGCACTTTCCTTATGAATTCGCTGTCCGAACTTGATAGTCAGACTGTATAACAAGAAATTGTGCTTTTATTCATTTTCGATCATTTCTATCTGCTGCTCTGAAATCAGTGCAAAAGCTGTCAATAAATAAACATTCATATTTTGTAAAACAAATAAATTACAAACCTTCTTCTCTATTTTAAACAGAAAATCATTCTTTAGCGCCTTATGAGTCCACAAAATTTTGTTTATCCAAAGGAATACTGTTTGTTAAAAATACGTTGCTCTATTTCTTAAATAGTTGAAAATATAGAACAAAAAGAAGAAAATGAAATCATACCAATTCTTTCAGTTTCTTTCTCAATCTTAAATAGAAAAATTGCGTTTCACGACTGAAATAAATGTTAATATTTCTTTTTCGTTTACAACAAAAATGGAAAATTTGGCAAACACGTCAATATCCATTTCTATCTCATGTTGAAGTGCAATTTATTCTGAATATTTGTGTAAAGCGACTTAGCAATAAAAAAAAATACCAAACAAATCAAATTTTCCCCAAACAATAGCAACGCCCAATTGCTGATCTTAGATTTTTGAAAAATTTGCAAAAATAATTATGGAACAAATAAAAAAATCAAAAAATAGAAAATGAATAAAAATATTATAAATAATATTTGTGAATGAATGTTTTTATAAAAATTTTTAGCATTGGACATCAAAAAACAAACTTATTTGAAATTTTTAAATACTGACGCGAAGACACTCCAGTGACGGACGTGAAGGGAAAATCTTCTTCACGTCACTCAGGTTTTCATAAGTATTTCCAAAATGTAAATTTCAATGACGTGATCATCAAAATCGGAATTTTGATATGTCACTGACGTAACAAAGTCACTGACGTCACACGAAGTCAGAGAGGTTATTCAGTTGAAAAAAGAACCAAAATGAAAATGTGCACATTTTTGTTTCCTAATTTCCGAGATTTTCATTTCTTATTTATTTCAACCATAACACTTCTTATTTTCACAATATCATTCTTTTTTTCTTCAAAAAAGAACAAATATGAATAGAAAAAACGACATGACATTACAAAATTTTGTTTCATTCAAATGTACCAACATATTGAAGGAATGTTGAATTGGGTTTTACAGAATTGCAATCAACTATTGTTTGAATTATCTCGTTTATTTTCGTTCCTAACAGGATAATTAATTTTTTAAACAATGAATAAAAATGTCTATTTAAATATTTACACATAGAAGCAGTTGATAAGTCTTTTAGATTCAAACAACTTTGAAAAAATGCCATTGCACAATAATTGTGAGAAAATTGAATTAACTTCAATGAGGAAAGAGAATTATCCTCGAAGGCGTACTAATTACAGGCAGCTGTTCAATAAAGATTTCAAAACGTTAAATTCCAAAGAAAATAAAGTTCAATATTTTGACGATGAAATATGAATCGATTTACAGACTTATAGTATTTGAAATTGTACTGAAAAATGAGCTGAGAGAACAATCCATTGATTAATATGAATAATTAAATACGGAGTTAATGTATTTAAGAATCCTTTCGCTGCATTATGAAAATTACCTATTTCTCAGGCAGAGGATTCATCATCGACATAGTGTCAACTTTTTAATGGGACTTTTTCCTTAATTGGCACTTTTTTTGTTTTTGCTTGCAAAATATCGAGAAATGAGAAGTAGTTTTCAGCATTTTAAAAATCCTTTTTAACAAGTTTAATTCCATTTATTTACTGTTTTCATTTTTATTTTCGTTTTTTACACATCGAGAAATTTCGTTTTTTTGTTAAATTTAATAGTACTTTTTCTAGCCAACTGGGAATCGCTCAAGAAATTGGGGAAATGTTTTGTATTGCATTTGCTTCGAACTATTAATCTTAAAAAAATTTTTTTTCACAAACACTTTTTTCTTGATTTTTTCGCATTTCAAATTTTCATCAACATGATAACATAAAACTGTTTATTTCTTTATCAATATGGGTTTTTTTTTTTTTTGACAAGTCACAAATGTTTAATTTTTAAATATGTAAAAATTTTCATATTTGGCTCAAATTTCTGTTTCAGCTCACAAATCTTTTTATGAATGTTTGAAATAGCATTATCAACTCATAGATTCCATTTAAGTGAAGTTTGATATTTGCAAACAAAATGTTTAGCAAAATTTGTAATTTTTGAAGTATTTAAAAATTAAACATTTGTGACTTGTCAAAAAAAAAAAAAACCCATATTGATAAAGAAATAAACAGTTTTATGTTATCATGTTGATGAAAATTTGAAATGCGAAAAAATCAAGAAAAAAGTGTTTGTGAAAAAAAATTTTTTTAAGATTAATAGTTCGAAGCAAATGCAATACAAAACATTTCCCCAATTTCTTGAGCGATTCCCAGTTGGCTAGAAAAAGTACTATTAAATTTAACAAAAAAACGAAATTTCTCGATGTGTAAAAAACGAAAATAAAAATGAAAACAGTAAATAAATGGAATTAAACTTGTTAAAAAGGATTTTTAAAATGCTGAAAACTACTTCTCATTTCTCGATATTTTGCAAGCAAAAACAAAAAAAGTGCCAATTAAGGAAAAAGTCCCATTAAAAAGTTGACCCTTTCATTTTTTCACTTCTATAAGCGAACAAAATCTTCCTTCTCGGATCATGCAAGTCAGTGGCACTTGGAGCTGTTGTGATTTTTACTGGAATAATGATCAAAACAAAAGATAAAAAGATAATTTGAGGATGGAGCTCAAAATCAATCTTGCTTATAAAGAATCATTTCTTCATTTCAAAATATTCACTTTCACTGAAAGCAGAGGAATTATGCGAATGAACAAAGATGAGTGCAATACTTTTGATGGGAGTATTTTGGAATGCCCTAGAACAATTTATTATCATTCACTTACAGGCGAAATTGAAGAGGCTATCGTAACAGAAAAGCACCTCCTGAATCAAAATAAACATGAATCTTCCTATAACTCTTCTTTTTGAATTATTAAATTATCTTTTTGAATTTTTTTTCCCTATTTAAAAGATATGAAACAAATGTATCAATATATCTTTCATTCTCTGATTTTTATTTTAACGAAATGATGAAAAAATGAAAAAAATGAAAATTGAAGTGAAAAAAACAAATGAGTTTTCGTTATTTAAGCATTCTCAAGATAATTGGAAATGTCGAATGATAATTCATCATTCGTCGTCATTTTCTTCGTAAATTTTATCACATATTCCATGAAAACAATCAATTATATCTTCGAAACCTTCTTCCTCCAACTTTTTGAACATTTTCGTTTTCAACTCTTTTCTTTTCGCTTCATCTGTTCCATCTTTCTTATTCCATTTCAATTTCCTTGTAATTATATTTAAAAAAAACCAAGCTTTCATATACTATTTCATTATCCAATGCTGGTGGCTGAATCCCCTCCAAAACAGCTTCAACAGCTCTTCAGCAAGTTTTTATCTTTCACTGATGTGCTTTTTGCTGCATCTTGATAGGAATTAATTCACAAAGAACATATTTCTTCATTATATTCCTTTGCTGCTTGAAATACGTCTTCAGCACACCCAATAAGTCCAGCAAACTATTCATACAACAACGTGCATAAGTCGAAAAAAGATACCAATGTTCTCAGCCATCTTTTCAACGCGATTACTTCTTCTCTTTCTTTTTCTCTCCCTCCTTTTTGCTTTTCTCTCTTTTTAAACCCATAGAATTTTCCAGCTCTTTCAATTCTCTTGTTGATTCTCTTCCGACATGCAGCTCATTCACAATATGGGTGGTTTTTTTTGATATCATAAAAAATTCCGACGTTTGATCATAAAAAATTTTCATTAAGGGTGGGGTTGAATCGAAAATATTTTTGTTTAATTATGCGAAAATATTGTTTAATATATTGTTATTATTATTTATTTGTTGATTTATATTTGTTTCCAATTGTTTTTGTAACATATTTTAAAAAAAATATTAAAATTTTTTCAAAAAAATCGAAACTTAAATAAACAGAACAAAACAAAAGTTTACTGGTTTTTTAAACGTGAAAACAATAATAACAATACATAATCAATTAAATTTTTATATAAAAATTTGTTTTAAGATGTTGTTGCAAAGAAATTAAGAAATTGATGCTAAAGATATAAAAGCATTTGTTGAAAACAATAATTTTCGACAGCTTTAGCAAAGCATTTCGCAAAGCAGCCTTTCCAATAATCATTACCTTCCTTTGAGTTCACTAATTGCTTGCTATTCTGAAATATGTAAGATTTTTGCTTTTTTTCAATTCCACACTCAATATCCAAAAACTATTTTTTACAAAAATATCATCTACAATTTCCTTCCAATCCCTTCACCCTGGGCACTTTTCGTATGGATTCTCTCTCCCAACTCCATATCCACCCTGCACAACGAGATATCCCGCTTTTTCTCATTTTCATTCTTTTCCACTTCCTGCCCTGAAAACAACTCAAAAACAGTCAACAGATAAATATTCATATATAGAAAAATAAATAAAAACCAAACTGCCCTTCGACTGTATTTTGTCAAACAGCTTCATTTCCACAGCCATCATCATTCAAAATAAATCAATCTCTTCATTTCAGTCTCAGAATGGTTGAATGCAACAAGAAATACATCTCCACGAAATACATCGTGTATCTCACTGGAGGGTCTTCTCAGGCCGTACACATTGTGGTGGATGTCCAGAGGTGTTTTTTCTGTTTTTGTCATGATCATCTCCTTTTATAATATTCTCAACTACCAAAAGAAGTATTTGATGTTTATCTCATCAACACCAGGCACATGAGGGATATGGGGCAGAGAAGAGATGAAAGAGGATTATTTGTGGCAGGGGGTGGGAGTTGAGTGTTTTTTTGAATGTTAATCTTTCAAGAGAGATTTTTGAATGAAAGAAATTTGGAGACAAAGGGATGGGGAAGGAGCAGATGGAGATTTGAGGAAGATAATGCAGAAAATATATAGTGAAGTGGCTGAGGATAGTGAGGAAGATATTTGAGACAAATTGGAGAAGTGGAATTTGAAAAAAAGGAAAAGAGGGTGAAAGCCGATGAGAAGAGGGAAAATGAGAAATGTTCGATTGGAAGAGGGGTATTTTTTATGAGAGGAGAATGTTTTATGGAAGAGACTGCGAAAGAGAAGAAAAGGAAGGGAATTGATATTTTTTGATGATTTTGTGAGCTAAATGGAAGAAGGGAAAGGAAAGGAAAAGAAATTGAGTGATATTAACATTTTCTATTATTGAGGGGAAATGAGAGGAAATCGCAAAAGGAAAGTCACTTGACTTTGGAGAAATACAGCAAGATTGATCTCCACAATCTGTTCGTAACACATTTTGTGATTGAATTTTTTCAAACAAATGTGAAGTTTATACAGCAAGCGAGACGTTTTGGTCTACCAACGACTTAACATAAATAATTCTCAACATCATAAATGTTGTTCAACTGTTTTCGCATTTCTCAACTGCATCTTCTTCTTTGTCTTCTTCTTCTTCTACAGATAATCCTCCTCCATTCAATCAACCATCTTCCTCATTTTTCGGTTTGCAAACACAAAATTCGCCTTCTCACAATTCACCTGTTTATTCAGCAACAAGCACGCCTGTTATGAATCGCATGGCCAAAAATACGCAAAATTTTCTTCAGTCAAATATTGCTTCTTCTTCTTCTTCTTCTTTTTCAATCGAATCTTTTTCTTGTTTTTTTTTTCTCCTCATCCTTCTTCTTCTTCTTCTCCTTCCTCCATCTCCAAAAGTTCTTCTTCTTTTTCTTCTTCTTCTTCTTCTTCTTCTTCTTTCTCTTCCCCTTCTTCATCTCCTTCTTTTCGTTCTTCTTTCCCTTCTCTCTCTCCTTCTCAGGGATCTGCGTCTGCATCTGCCTCTGAATCCGAGCTCGAAATGCCCACCGCCGCAGCCATTGCATTGATTTCTGCTCCTCTCCCTCCGATCTACGAGGAACTCACGCTTTCTCTGATCCCTGCAGCTGTTTCCAGCTCCATGTTGTCATTGTGTCACCACAGACACACAAACAGAGAGAGGGTGCCAGATCTTCTGTGCACTGTGGAAGTGTTTGGGCTGCCCCAACTCGCGCCGATTTCGCTGGAAAAGACGTTGACTTCGTTTGATGCTGCTTCTGCATTGAATGATTCAAACGTTGCAACACAAGATGCTTCTCATGTTGTTTCATCATCATCATCTTCTTCTTCTTCTACTTCCTCCTCCTCTTCTTCCTCTTCCTCCTCTTTTTCTTCTTCAATACACCTCACCACCTTCATGCCCTCCGCACACCGCCCCACTCCCGCAGACGTCATCAGCCACAGCTATCTCTAGCGCAGCCGTTCAGCCGCCATCACCACTGCAGAATTTGAGAGCCATCTGGCTGGTTTCCCACTCGAACACACCAAAAGCAGGAGTGAAGCAGACAACACAAGATTTGCATATGATACCTTTTACAACTCAGTCATCCGCGAACAATCGGTGAGGCTGCGTGACGACGATGCGGTTTCTGATGTGCTCAGCTACTTATCTTGATTAGTTTTCCCCACGCTGTTTATGCCATCTTACCTCACCGCCGGTCAGCTTTCTGACTCCACACACCTCAAATCCGACTTCGATGGGGAACTTCCTCTATTCCCTTCAGACACATTGAGTATGCCTCCAGAAAATCAGAACAACCATTCCTTAGGAGAACCTCAGCTTCAGCATTTCCTCTCCTTCTCGCCTTCACTCAGCCCCCGCAAATTGATTCCAGACAGCTCCCCAACTGGTTCTCCTTCCTTCTCCACCAGCTCCACACTTCTTGAAGCCCTCTCCCCTGCTGCCACATCCATCGCTGCGTCTGTTTCTGGCCAATCATTCCTGTCGTAGGCGCTTCCTCTTCTTTGCCCGCTCGATCCGCTTGAACCACTCGACCAGATGTCGATAGTGGCTGCTTCAAACAGAATAGCCAGTGCCAGAAAGACAAGTGCGAATGTGGAGAGGAAGCTGATGTCTTCAGATGAAAAGTCATATGCATTGCCTTTGGAATTGGAATCGAAAATGGCCATGGAAGATTTGAATAAATTTGTTTCGAAGGATTTTCGTTCTTCTTCTTCTTCTTCTTCAACAACTACTGCTTCTCCTTCATCGTCCTCTTCCTCTTCCTCCTCTTCCACTTCCTCCTCCTCCTCCTCCTTTTCTCACCTGATCGCTCACACAGCGGCTAATGAGCTGAGTGTGAAGGCAAATTTGTTTCAAGAGGAGATTAACAAGCAATTGGAGTTATCGAGGAACACAACGAGAAGAATGACACAGAAAGTGATGGAGAGAAATCAAACAACTTCAGAGACATTTTCACAAGGAGGATTTTTTAGTAGCGGAGTAGAAATGGAACGAAGATTAGGAGAGGATGGAAAAGGAAGCAGAAAGGACAAGTGATGAGAGAATAAAGAGAGAAAAGACGAGACTGAATCAGTTTTATCCATCGATTATTGATTTCCTTGTATTTCATTCAACGTTTGATGAAGCAACTGAATCGAAAAGAAAGGGCTAATGTTTTGTTATGATATTTCAGTTGAAGAAAAAAATTAAGTGAAGAAAACCAATTTCTTTCATAATTTAAAAGTTATTAAATCTATTTTGAAACAATCTTTTTAACAAACTGTTTTAATTAAGTCTTTTAAAGTATTTTTTATTTATAAGGATAGTTTAGCAAGTTGATAAACTTGATATTAATATTTAACAGTTTTTTGTTTTTTTTTTCCCATTTTTTTCAAGATCAAAAATTGCATTTTTCACTGAAAACGTAAAAAGGTATGTTTTTTATATTTTTATGAATAAAGCAAACAATGTTGTGATTGTATAAGCCATTTTCTTATCAAAAACCGTAATTTTTCGGATGATCTTAAGTTCCACAATTAAATTTATTATTTCATTTTTTGATCTATTTTTATGATATCAAAAAAAACCACACATATTATCATCCAAATTTTCATCGTAAAATCGATGGATTGAGAAGTCCCAAGCACACTGATAGGCGAGTTGTGTCAGACTGAAATTATCTTGATGATATTTGATGATTTCTTTGATTTCATTCAGATAAAGTTTTTGTTGAATGGACTTAAAAAAAAACAAAGATTAAATTCCAAAACATCAAAAAGAAAAAGAGTTTTCATTCTCTCAGTTCAAAAGTTGTCAAACCTGATAATGGTATTTCCGCTTCTTTCTCAGTCTCCTTGTTATCATCTTGATTCAACGCAACTTTTGGAAACAAGGCACACAAATCGAAGATAATTCAGGAAAGAAATCGTGAGTAAGAGAAATATTGCATTCACAAAGATCAGTTAAATGTGTTTCATTCTTTCCTTCTTTTCTCTTTTCTTCTTCAGCAATCATGTTTTGAACCATTATGCCCAATGATGATTCATCAAAGTCATCAAAATTATATTTATATAGTTTAATGCAACATCAATACGCTTTAGCAGCAAAATTGCATAATAAAAATCTATTTTCTTTTTTCAATCCTCGATTGAATTTCATCAAACAATTCGGTCATGAAAACGAATTTGAATTCTTCTTTGTTCATCTCATCCATGGGCTCATTCGTTCGTTCAAATTTCTATTTCTGCCCTTCTAACTGCAATGTTCAAAGTAAAAAAAAACATTTCTTCAAACACAAGTATATGAATTTAATTCGAATTCAAATATGTTTGCAAACCAATGAATTTCTCAATTGGTAATCTTTGCCTGGGTTTCGAAGAAATACAAAATTTTAACAACTTCGCATTTTGCCTTTAGAGATATGGTAAACCCGCTATGGATCCACCTCGATGAGGTCTATCAATATTATCTATTTATGTACAGTGAAGCTCGGTCATAATCACCTCGGTTGTAATCAAGACCGCGAATAATCACATTTTTTCTCGCATCAAAAAATTAAGCATTTTTTCAGTGAAATTTCATCGGTTATAATCACACCAAAATCGCGAATAATCACAATTTTTAAAAAATAATGGGTATTTTTCTGTCTATTTTGAAATTTTTGAAAAAATGAAAGTTGTTATTTTCTGCTTTATTATTAACAATAAAGAACATTGAATCATTGAAAATTGAAAAATTGAAACAAATGTGTGGATTTCAATAAATATTGAAAAAATACTTTTCTTCATCATAAAAAATTATTTCAGTTAAAATTTTCAATGAAAAAGATGGTTCGGTTATAATCAAGTTCGGTAATAATCACAAAAAATCGTGCAAAATCGAATGTGATTACAACCGAACTTCATTGTATATCTAATAATTGTTATCATCTTGTATAATAAGTTGAATAGGCAATTGTTATATGATAGAGATCGTTTTATGAATATCTGATGGTAGTAGTCATTTAGTGTAATAAGCTGGAATAGGTGATGGTAATAATATAGAGATCATGAGGAGATAGCTGATAATCTTAGGGGTTTCTCATGATTAGATATTCAGTGATGTTCTATTAAGATGGAGTTATTGATAGGTGTAATCGAGATATATCCATAGCGGGTATACCATATCTCCAAGGAGGAGAATTAGCTAAAACATTAACTGGAAGATTAACTAAATTTATGTTCAAGTTGGTAAATTAGTGGTGAAATTGTGTGAAAATTGGTGTTTTCGTTGATGAAATACATGAGTCAAACATGAGTCAAACATGAGTTGAACATGTGTCGAACGTTGATAAAATCGTTGATGTGATCATTGGTGAAATCGTAAATAAAAATAATTGATTTTGTTTTTTTGTTTTATCGTAAATGGGTCGGAAGAAGATATACGCAACTGTTGAAGAAGCGAAAGAGGCTCAACAGAAACAGATTAAACAGTTTCAGGAAAAACGAAAAGAAGAAACAAAGTATTACAACGAACATGTAACTGAGAAACAGAAGAAGTTGATTAAGATATTGAGGAGAAAGGTTATCGAAAGTGATGAGTTGTTAGATGAGTTGATGGAAAAAGTTAGTGGTTATTGCCTGCACAGGCTTGATAGGGCAAAATGTGTTAATTGATGAAATATAACAAGTGGTTCACGTTTGTTGTACAGTTAATTATTTCAAACAGTGTCCGCGATGACGTTATAGTTGATTGCCAACAACAATATTTTTGATTGGAAAAGTGTAAACCGGTAAACTGGACACCGGATTGTGGCAATGTCTGAGGCTCAGCGGAAGGGAAATATTGAGTTAAATCTCCGTGCTGGAAGCGTGTCCACGTGTCCAGGTGTCCAGGATAGTTTAATTTCATCTGAAAAGAGCTGCCAACATGCCATTTCTGCCAACATGAGCAATTTACCCCTAATTTACCATGATTTTGAGGGTTATTATTTATTTTCGATTGTGTTATCATTTTGCCACATTGCCACATGATATCGTCGGTGGTACACATTATTTATTCGTTGGTGGCACACACTTTTTGCATAGTTTGTGTATTAATGATTTCCAAAAAAACGAATATGTTTTGTTGATTTCCACAGAACAGTCCATGTAATCTACATATTCTCGTCGTTTGAGGAGCTGTTCATACTCTGGTTTAAGTTTATAACACCACACTCGTCCGTCTCTTCCACCCATTCTCTTGCGCTTACATCTGTCTTTAATTGCTGGTTGGAATGAATGATCGTTCCTGTATTCAACTGGTCTGAAACATAATGCTTCGGAACATCTCCACCCTTTTTTGAGTTTATTGTAATGCTCCTGACAGAACACATCGATGACAGAGAGTGATGCTGCAATGATATCTTCCTTTGTCTCAGTTGTTGGAATAGCCCTTGTGTTGAAATTGGTGAGATCTTTGCTGAGAAAATAACAGAAAAGTTGTTCATAGAATTCATTGTCGAAAGAGTTGGTGAAATCCTTGAAGAATGTGAGATTGTTCTTATATTTTGAGTTACAATCACAAACAACATATCTTCTGTCACCAATCTCAATTTTTTCTGGGTATGTGTGATTTGTCACAAATATGAAATTAGCTACGTTCTCAGCTGTTCTTCTTGGCTGATTCTTCTCATTGATTCTGATTGTTGAATCTGTGATAATACTCTTCAATGCGTCAACGTTAGCTGTTCGATCATCTCCAACATTCTTCAATTCGTTAAGAACGATGAGCATTTTCCCTTCGACGATGGAGTTGAACTGTCCTGTCAGTTCTGCAATCTCTGTGACATTTGGACGTGAATATCCTGCCAACAGTTCAGCAAGAACATTTGTCCAGACATTCTTTCCAATACCTTGCAAACCTTTGAGAACAAGTGATGTTTCTGCTTTTTTACCAGGATTTTGAACAATTGACGAAATCCAACAGAGGATGTATTGAAAGAGTTCATCGTTGTTGTTGGCAATAACTTCTCGTGTGAAATCGAGGAATGGTTTGATGATTTCGTCATTTTGTTCGTTTGCCATTTGGTATTTGAACCCATGGAACAAAGAGAATATTCGAGGGTTATCTGAGAAGAACTTCACCCCATCGATCGATAGAACATGTGAGTATTGTTCGAAAGCTGTCTCAACTGTGAGAGTCTTTTTGTCATCATGCCAGAGTTTTATTGTTTTGAACAGTTCGTACATTGCTGATTTTGTCTTGAATGTAATTGAATAACAAGAGGTGTGAATGTCAAACTCTTTCACAATGAATTCCATCTTTGTTTCAACAAACCTCAGAACTTTTGTGAGATCTTCGGCAACTTCCGACAGTGTGGAGTATTGTTTTCGACAAGCTTTATCCCTGATTTCAGAGAATGAGAACGATGAGTTGAGATCAATTTCATGAACAGTAATCTCTCGTGGAGGTTCTTCCTTTTGCTCATTCTCTTTTCTGAGGAGTGGAATGATCACATCGTTGTAATATGTTGGATTCCATCTCTTGACAATCTTTTGAAGAACAAATGGATGTGACTTATTGTCTCTGTACCTGTTTCGTTTTTCTTCAAAGTGAGTGATAGCATTTGCTGTAAGAGCAGCTGTTTCTTTGATCTGATTGTAAAGAAAATCTATCAATTGGTTGTCGAAACCGTTAATGTTGACGAGAGAGTTGAGAGCTGCAAATAACGGTAAAAGAGTTAACTCAGAATCAAGTGACAGAGAACCTGTATCGTTATGTATTTCAACATCTTTGAGTCCATCGATAAGAGCAAGAGCGACAGTTGGAGACATATCAACGACGCCATCTTGTGTGAGAAGATTGTATGGTTCAGCTGCAATTGTCGCTGATGTATTCTCTGTTTTGAGGTCAATACCGAATACGTCAAGAACACTTTCGAGTGATGAAAGATCTGTGAGCTCTCTGTGATTGTTGAGGGAAATGTATTTGGTGATGATTCTCTTGCCATCTTTCATCTCTCTGTATGAAGAGTCAGCTTGAACAACAAGCCTCTGTTTTCCATCCCCAAAACCTGCAAAAATGTCGATATCGTTCTCTGGACTCGTGAACACTTTGGTTTGTGATGAACATTTGAGGGGATAACCACACAGCTCACAATAAATGTGAAGACCACCATGAGCTGTTTGTACAAGTCCGATGTTTCGGGGGAGTTTGTCGAGAATGGAATTCCTGATGGTTTTCGTTTGTTCAGGTTGAAGGGATTTGTTAATATCAACATCAACGACACAGAGATCCTCGCATTTGCTGATATCGACAGCTGTTCCAGTGTGTCGTTGACCCTGCTTCTTGTCAGAGTATTTCTTGTAGTCGAACAAGTCAATAATGTGATCTTTCATTCGTTCTCCCACCGTTATCTGTTCTGTTTCCATTGAATCAATTGGTTGTTGGATTACGTTGTCAGTGTCTGTTGGGGAGTTTGTCATTTCATAAAATAAAAAAAAACAAATTTTTTTTTGAAACAGAATTATTTTTGAAACGAATATTTCGGGGAAGATGATGTTGAGGTTAATGTCGAACTTTGACGGGGAACAGTGAATTTTCACATTAAATGTATTTTGCCCAATTGCCCTGTTTGCCCGTTTGCCCACATATTTTGTAGAATATAATTGACCCGGTCCACCCGGTCCACCCAGTCCAGGTAAAAAGCACGGAGATTTAACTCAATATTTCCACACCACATCATCACCCACATGACCTGGCCCATCAACCTGGTCCAGCCAAAACATCTGTTCTTATCAACTGACGATACAACTGATGTGTGCCACCTGTTATATACCACAAGCGATGTCATGTGGCAATGTGGCAAAATGATAACACAATCGAAAATAAATAATAACCCTCAAAATCATGGTAAATTAGGGGTAAATTGCTCATGTTGGCAGAAATGGCATGTTGGCAGCTCTTTTCAGATGAAATTAAACTATCCTGGACACCTGGACACGTGGACACGCTTCCAGCACGGAGATTTAACTCAATATTTCCCTTCCGCTGAGCCTCAGACATTGCCACAATCCGGTGTCCAGTTTACCGGTTTACACTTTTCCAATCAAAAATATTGTTGTTGGCAATCAACTATAACGTCATCGCGGACACTGTTTGAAATAATTAACTGTACAACAAACGTGAACCACTTGTTATATTTCATCAATTAACACATTTTGCCCTATCAAGCCTGTGCAGGCAATAACCACTAACTTTTTCCATCAACTCATCTAACAACTCATCACTTTCGATAACCTTTCTCCTCAATATCTTAATCAACTTCTTCTGTTTCTCAGTTACATGTTCGTTGTAATACTTTGTTTCTTCTTTTCGTTTTTCCTGAAACTGTTTAATCTGTTTCTGTTGAGCCTCTTTCGCTTCTTCAACAGTTGCGTATATCTTCTTCCGACCCATTTACGATAAAACAAAAAAACAAAATCAATTATTTTTATTTACGATTTCACCAATGATCACATCAACGATTTTATCAACGTTCGACACATGTTCAACTCATGTTTGACTCATGTTTGACTCATGTATTTCATCAACGAAAACACCAATTTTCACACAATTTCACCACTAATTTACCAACTTGAACATAAATTTAGTTAATCTTCCAGTTAATGTTTTAGCTAATTCTCCTCCTTGGAGATATGGTATACCCGCTATGGATATATCTCGATTACACCTATCAATAACTCCATCTTAATAGAACATCACTGAATATCTAATCATGAGAAACCCCTAAGATTATCAGCAATCTCCTCATGATCTCTATCTTATTATCATTGCCTATTCAACTTATTATACAAGATGATAACAACCACTAGATATTCATAAATCGATTTTATTGATTGACCTAATCGAGATGGATCCATAGCTGATATACCATATCTCTCTTGAATATTATCTGAAACGTTGTCCCTTTTTAAAGTTCACTTGAATACTTTTTAAAATTGAATAAACACTATCCTGACAAATAATGTCTTTTAATGGTCAACACAACAAAAAAAGTTATGATTTTTAAAAAAAGCATCCATATATCACACTGTAACAAATAATGATAATGAAAAATTTCCAACAGGCAAAGATATGCACTTTGGAATATTTTGATAAATTTGTAACAAGATCTGTTGAAATTATACTAGATTTCAATGAAACTGAAAATTGAACTGTTTCGATTTTTAAAAAAGCTATACTCATATGAAATTCTTTTTTATATTTTCCTTCTTCGCTTCTCTTTCCTTTCTTTATCTTTATCTTTATCTTTATCTTTATCTTTATCTTTATCTTTATCTTTATCTTTATCTTTTCTTTTCTTTTCTTTTCTTTTCTTTTCTTTCTTTCTTCTTTCTTCTTTCTTCTTTCTTCTTTCTTCTTTCTTCTTTCTTCTTTCTTCTTTTTTTCTTTTTCGTTTTTCTTTCTTTCTTTCTTTCTTTTTTTTGAAATATTTGCAAGAGGTACATTTTATTAAAATTGCTGATTAGTGAAAATTGGAATGAAAAGTCATTTTTTCTTCACTCAAATACTGAACAAAAGTGACTTTTCAAAAAAATAAATTCTTTTTTTGTTATTTCTTTTAACATCAAACAAATATTTAAAGATAAAGGCAATACAACCAATTCTGAAAATTTTCATTTGAAAGAGAAAAAGTTCAACATTGAAAAGAGGAAAACAAATCAAAAACTTTTATTAAAACTCAATTATTTAAAATATTTAAAGTAATTGAAGGGTTAAGCTGCTGAAGTTTTGAATCTTTAATTGTAAAGATAACAGGGTCACTGCGGTTTGTCAAACGAAATTCATGAGCTTCTTTTTTTAATTGCATCCTTTTCATTTTTTTCTCCATTATATTTGTTTGGATAGTTGGGTATTCTTCAACATTTTTCGTTTGGATTAAAAAAAGTGAAGAAATCAAATCTTCCTTAATCGCCTTAAAAGAATCTTTCAATGATCGTTTTTTCCTTTTTGAATAATTATTTGTATTCAATAAACTAATTCCACTCCAATCATTTGATTCATGCGTGCAAGTGAAATCTCCAAAAAAGGAAGAAAATGGAACAATTATGCATAAGTTCTTTCTTACAAAAAACATTTGCAGATTTCGTTGATCAGTCATCAAATCTCCCAAAATTCCCCTTTTGCGCAGCCTTTTTCTTCTTGTTATACTTAAAATCGGATCAGCAAATCTCCGTAAATATTCTTCCGGATCAAGCACTGAATCTTTGACAATTTCAGATTCACTACAACGAACACTTGATGGATTAATAACATGATGTGCCGTCGGAGCGGATGTTTCCAAATCCAAATTTTCTCTTAAAATTTTATTTTGAAATAATTCGGCCGCTTTTAACAATCTTTCTGCTGAAGAAGCATGAGTTGTAATATTTGAACAACTTGATTTTGCACTACTTGCTTCCAATGATATAAGCTGATTCATCCGAGAAAGAAGTAATGATTGTTCGTTCAGATATTCTTTGTCTTGCAAACTATGTTGATTTACACGTTTTTCTGTTCCCTTCAATTCGTTTTTCATATCTGAGCGGAAACAACTTTGTTTATCATCACTCTTTCTGCAAAAAGTAAACAAGCCAAACAACGATCCCTTATTTTGGTGAGTTTCTATTTGCTTCTGGATTGCTGCATCCAATTTTTCGACATTACTCATGCAACTTTCTTTTTCTCTTTTCAATAATTTTTTTTCTTTTCTCTTAATCAACATTAACAATCTCTCTTTTTCGCCTGGGGCCGAACTTGAAAAATCTCCAACTTTCAATTTTGTTTTCAGCTCTTCAAGAGTTTCATCAGTGTCCAGTTGCTCAAATCTTTTTTCCTGCATTCTTGAGTTATTCGAGCTTTCATGCCCAATTAAATTGTTTCGTACAGCAGAGTCATTTCTAAGCTCATCTTTTCTCTTTACATTATTCAATTTATTCAAATATTTTTCTTCTGCATGATTCCACATTTGAGATTCTTTCTCATCTCTTATCCATTCTTTTCTAACCCACACACCAAATACTTTCAAAAATCGAACCGCCTCCTTGATTTGCCTTTTCACAATCGTAGACCGCTTTTTTTCCCACTCAACATTGAAAGAAGAAAAGTTACATGTATTCTTGGTTTTGATACGTTCTACTGATAAAATGCGACTTTCATTTAAAACATTTGGTAATGCTTCACTATCATCATAATCGCTTCCTTTCACAGAGCCATCGTCTCCTTTCGCTTCATTTTCTGCGTCCGTACATTTCAATTTTGATCTCAACAGCTCCGAGTTGAAATTAATCTCTTTTGTAAGTTCGGCGTCTTCTTTCCTCCACTTGCTTGTCATGTCAGACTGTCTTGCAGTTAAAATTCGTGAGAATGAACTTCCATCAACTTTAATGTCAAAATCTTGGCAGAATTCGCCCAATCTGTTCCTGCACGGCTCATATTTTGTAAGGTTTTGTTCTAAATGTGGATCAAGCGCAAAATGTGAAGTTGAAGTCGAGGAAAATGAACATGCTGAAGATAAAGAAGAATACGATTTGGTTGATAAATCCTCTTCCTGTTCATAACCAATGTCTTCTTCATCTAAAATATCACTTGATAGCTGAAAAGGCTTTTGATGAATGGGTGAATCCTCTTTCAAACATTCTTGGTCGTTATTTGTTATTGACATTCTATTTGAAATACTTCTTTCTTTTTCTTCTTTGATATGACTGTGTGTTTCCTTTAAAGCTTTTCCAAACTCTGCAAACATTTTATATGTCATAATTTCTTTTTCTGTCTTGCCTTTGCTTTCTTCATTCTCCACGGGCAAGGAAATTGTTTGTTTTGCGCTCAATTTTCCATCTTCTTTTGATAAACTATTGAAATCTTTTTTATTATTTAAGCAACAAAGCAAATGCAAATGATTACTGGAGGACAACAATTTTTCCTCAATACGATTTCTTTCACATGGCTTGTAATTTGTAGGTGTTTGCGTTGAAGAAATAGATTCGGATAAAAAGTCCAGCGAAGGTTTAATTGTTCTATTTGATTTTTCAGCATAATTTGAGAAAGGCTTGTCCGCGTTTGATAATAGCTTTTCTTGCAGTTGTGAATTAGTAAAAGTAATGTTATTGCTTTCACTTGTTCCTGATGCATCAGCACACCCAGATGAAGATAAAGGAAAGAAACCATCTTTCACATATTTAATGCTAAACTGTTGATTTTCTGGTTCATAACTCTTCTGATAAAAGGAATGCTTATCACTTTTTGATATTAAAGATGATGTATCCATGGAATGAACACGAAAAAATGGCTGAAAACTTGATTTAGATAAAGAATCTGAAGGATAAGCTGAAGAATCAAAAATCTAGAGATCAGTTTGCAAATTTGCAAAGAGGAAAATTAAATCAAATAAAAATAAGATTTTATATAAACGAAAAGAAATAGAAAGCGTCTTATAAATTAATTCATATTATAAGATAACAATTAAAAAACCATTGAGCCCCGTGACGAAGAAGAAGTAGAAAGGCTATTCATTTTTCAAAAAGATTAAAAATGAAAAATTTATTTAATTTTTAAGTGCGTTATAATCCACTATAGTCTGTATCGTTGAATAGTGCAAGAGGAAATAATTCTTATAACCATAATTATTTCAAAATGTTGATAATCAATTATTTGGGAAGAAATTTTTTGCTTTATGAATTTTATTCAGTTCAATGCTTTCAAAGATTTTTCTCAACTTTTGTATATTTATCCATTTCCATGAAAATGCTAGAATAATTTTGAAAAGAATGCAGAAAAAATTTGGAACAAATCATTGTTTTTTTCATGAATGAAAGTATTTTGTCCTATCTACAAAAGTACAAATTCAAAATAATTTCAAATCTTTTTTTAAAAGATAAAATTTCTAATGACTAATTGAAAATCGAACGTTTCCTGACAGTTCTTAAAGATGTTGGCGTTCTCCTTTTAAAATTCTCTCTAGAAATAAAATTTTCTCATAAGCGAGAAAAATAAAAGGATGCAACAAAAAATGTCGTTAATTTATCATAACAACAACTTGAAAAAGCAATAAAATCAAACAATTCTTTTGGAAGATAAAAATCAACTGAATAGAACAATGCATTACATAAAATATTAAAAATGAAAATTTATGATTATCATTTAAACATGAATTGCATAAAAAAATGCTCAAATAGCATTTCCTTCTGATTGCAATGGACAATTTCCGTATAAATACCAAATTTGTACATATTCAGCCATATTAAAAAGTCTCTCTCAATTCTCAATCACTGCATAACAAAAAAGCGAAGAATATCATTTACAGACAAGATTCCTTCGAGATGCATCTGCTTATCCACCACAACCAGCCGATGAATGTTATGCCTCGCCAGTTTGGCCAGCACCACTTTCAGTGTGTCATCAGCAGTGCATGTGATAACCATGGAAGACACATCACGTGCGGGGGAAGTGGAATTTGATGGGGTTGGAGAAGACAAAGAGGAATATGTCAAAGAAGGATTAAGAAGTGAATGGCTTGTTGTGGTTGGTGTTTGTGTTTGTGTTTGTGTTTGTGTCGTTGTTGATGATGATGATGCTACTGAAGATGGAGTGAAAGAAGCAGATTGCAAATTGGATGATGGAGCTTCTGCTGAACTTGCTTCTGTGGACTCAGTTTCTGAAACTTCGGTTATTTTATTTGAAGAAGAAGAGGACGATGAATTACAAGAAGAAGAAGAATTAGAAGGAGGAGAAGATGATGACGGAGATTCCGATGCAGTTTGTGTTGCTGTTGACGATGATGAAAGCGGAGTTTGTGATGAAGTGGTAGTAATAGTGGCTGTTGTGGGAGAAGTAGAAGAAGAAGCAGTCGTATCAGTTGAAGAAGAAGAAGTAGGAGGAGAAGAAGAAGTTGAAGTAGAAGACAGAGAGCTTTCATTACTTTCTTTCATATGAGACGAAGGTTGAGCATTGATGTGCTGATGTTTCATGAATTCATTTTCTCTTTCGGCATTTGTGAACAAAGCAGATTTTCTCATCTTTCTTCTGAGAACGCTGCCAACTGACTGATGAAACGAATGTACAAGTTCAGAAATTGTGAGATTTCTCACATCGCTCATGGAATAAAGGCCAACAACAACATCTGAAGAAATGTAAATATGCATTGTTCATAAAAATTTAAGATGAAATAGTTAGAAATTATAAAAAAAAAGAATAAAAAAGAGATTGACAATGATTAATTAAAAATTATTATTGGCAAAAAATTAATCACAAAAAAAAAAAAAAAAAAAAAAAAAAAAGGAAGGAAGGAAAGAAAGAAAGAAAAGAAAAGAAGAGAAAAGAAGAGAAAAGAAGAGAAAAGAAAAGAAAAGAAAAGAAAAGAAAAAATGCAAACTTTCTTGATCAACAAGTGGAATCGCAGAAATTGACGTATAAGAGAGTAGCTTAAACATGTCATATAGAGTGCTTTGCGGTGACATTGATACAACATTTTCATATGTACCAATTTTCAACTCTCTCAAAGTCCTATTCAAAATCGGAGTTTCTTTTTGCCACTGTTTGCGAACGAGAATTGTTTAGAAATTTCAAAATAAACGTTGAAGAATACATAATAAATGAATATAACGGATTGAGAGATAGAGATAGAGATTGAGGGGAAGGAATAAAGAGAGAGAGAGAGAGTGGAAGTGAAAAATGCTAATTGATGAAATTATAAACTTAAATAATTGTACACCTTCGAAACAAAATATCTTAAAAGTCTCGCATGAGTTACAATATGCAAAACAGTATACGTTTTAGAGTCAAAAATAGGGCAACGATGAACACGATACTGAAGAAGAAGTTCAATGGTGTTGAATAATGATGCATCATAATGACAGGTCACAAAAGAAGGACGAGCTTATTGAATCAATAGAGAATTCATAAAATAGCATAACAAAATATAGAATCAAAATGAAAAACATCTATTATCAAACCAATTTGAAGATTCACAGGAACATCTGGAGGTTTTCCTTCTGACTTTGAAGACTCCATAATTTTTCTTTCCCTTTTTCTGAGTTGCCTCCATTGCCTTATTGTAACTGTTCTCAAAAGTTGCTCAAAATTTTGTGCGTCCTTATCGTAATAGTAAACAAACATATCAATAAAATCTGACACAGTGACCATTCCGACAAAATTCCCCTTTTCAACATCCCACAGTGGAGCGGATGTCACTCCTGTAAAGAATAATATCAAAAAATGGAATTTATAAATTAGTCGATTTCAAACCATTTTCATGGAGTACAAGAAAAGCTCGATTTATTGTTAAGTTGAAATCTATCACAATAACTTTTCCGCTATCTGGAACAAGTTCAAAGGCTGTTCTTGACATCAAAAAATCTTGGATAGGAAGCAATTCTTTTTTAATATTTATTTTTTCTTCACTTCCATCCTTTAAAGAGGTATCTGCCATTTTTCTGTTTATTAATAAAATAATGCTTTATTTTGATCGATTGAATGATTGAAAAGACATGTGTTAACTTCTTTAAAAAACATGAGACAATGATGAGGTTGTTTTATATTCAACAAAAAAAGAAAAAAATCAACTTTTTATGACATTTGTGGGAAAAAAAAAAAAAACAATCTTTATTTAAAACAATAAAAATCAATAGAAGTTTTAATTTTTTTAGTTGAATTTGATTGAACTGAGAACATGAGCTCATATTCATATTTTGAAACATAATATTTCTCAAAAATATTCATTTTTTGAAATTGGAAAGGAACTACCCATATTTTTAATAAATTTTGTGATATTTATCATTTTGTTCTTTTAAGTGAATATAGTTGTATTTATTATAACAAACATGGAGAAATTTAATCCAAAAAAAGATGTAAATCGTATAGACATTCTTAAAACTCCTCTTGTATGAATTTTTAAGAGAATCTGTAATTTAAAGATTGACATTTTAATTTGTTTATTTTTTGATTTTTTTTCACAAAATTTATATTGAAGGCTGCTCTATTAAGACCAGATAATTTGGATTCATTCGTTGGGCAACGAGATATCGTTGGTGAAGGAACAGTTCTTCGCAGATTAATTCTGAGTGATTCTACGTTTTCAATCATCTTTTGGGGACCTCCTGGAAGTGGAAAAACGACTTTGGCACACATAATTGCAAAACGAACACGAAAACATTTTATTCATACATCTGCAGTGACTTCAACACTTCCTGAAATAAGGAACATGATATTGAAAGCGGAAGAGAGACTAAAGACTACTGGGAAAGCTACAGTTTTATTCCTTGATGAAATACATCGTTTTAACAAACTACAACAAGATATTTTCCTCCCATGCGTTGAAGCTGGCACGTTGACGCTAATTGGTGCGACAACTGAAAATCCTTCATTCAGCATTAATAATGCTCTTCTTTCGAGATGTCAAGTTTTTCATTTGAAAGAAATAGATAAAAATGACATGCTGACAGTGCTTCAACGAGGGGTTAAAGTTCTTTCTCATACCCCAATTGCTACAAACGAAACCGAGCTTTATCCTTTTTCGAGAAAGATTTCTCCAGAATTTATTTGTCAAGCATTCGAACAGCTTCCGAATAAGAAAGAGCTTATTTTGCAAAATAAAAAATTAATGCATTCTGGAGTTAATGAGAAACAAGTTCCAAAGTCTCCGGAAGCTGATGAACAGAAGAAAAGTGACAGCATCAGCGAAGGAAGCATTCTGGATGCTACGATTCCTCCTCTATTTAACGCGTGCCCTTCATGCCGCATGATTACAATTGAGTGTGAGGAAGAAGTTCTCAATGCAATTTCAGAGAAAAGCAACGGTGACTGCCGAACAGCCTTAGGTTATTTGGATGTTCTGTTCAAGCAGTCGATGTCAGACTTGAGGGAAAGGACGCATTGGCTGTGGAGAGAAGCGCATCTGGACGCACTGGCAATGATTGAAGAGAAAAGATTGGAAGAGGTCAGAAGGAACGAGGCCGAGAAAGAGAAAGAGAGGCTCTTGAGGGAAAAAGAAGAGATGCTCATAAATGAACAGTTAAGGAAAGAGAAAGAAGTCGAATCGAAAAGAAGGAAAATGTGGGAAAGTTTAAAGGAAAATGAGATTTCAGGAGGGAAAAATGCTGAATCCACATTTACATCTGCAAAGCACGATTCAATTGCAAAGTCATCCAATTCTCTGCTTTCAAATGAACCATCGCGCAACTCAACAACTCCTTCCTCTTTCTCCTCTCCACCTCTTCCAACATCTGCACATCCAACTTCTCCTCCTCTTTCCTCTCCCGCCTCTTTCCTCCCCTCCTCAAAAAGCCCCGTTTCCTCTCGCAGCCTCTCTTCTCCCACAAAATTCCGCTCTGCTTTCTCTTCCTCTGTCCGGCCGTATCGCCCGCGGGAGGTGCAGCAGCTTGTTGAACTGGGATTTGCAGAGAGCGATGCTCGGAGAATGCTGTCTGTGCTGCCATTCAGAGAAGCACTGGATGCACTGCTTGAAGAGACAGTGGCACCATTCAAGACAGAAGAAGAGGAGGAGAAGGAGGAAGAGAAGGAAGAGAAGGAAGAGAAGGAAGAGAAGGAGGAAGTGGAGAAAAGAGTGGGGAAGGAGGTAAATAATGGAGAGCAAATAGCAAATGAGAGAAAAAGTGATATGGAAGAGAAAGAGAAAGAAATGAAATTTGGTGAAATGAAAAATGAAAATGGAATGTTGCTTGAGAAGGAGGAGAAAAAAATAAATAATCACATATCAGAACAAAATCTTGAAAAAGATAATAAAACGAATATTAATATTTCTGCAGACCTCAAAGAAGATACCTTTAAAATGTTTTCTGATGAACAAATTGGAAAAGCTGAAGACTTTGAAAATCAGAAGGAAGTCAAGAAATCAAACAAAGAAATGGAAGAAGAAGAAGAACATGATATTATCGATATTGATGATGATGATATGAATAACGACAACGAAGATTCAGAGACGGAGAAAATGAGGCGAAATTTAATGGAAATATCTGAAGATTTTCCTGATTCATTTAGCGAGCCTCTTATTTCACCTATAAAGATCATTGAAAATGAGCCATCTGAAACTTCTTATTCTTCTTCAAGCATTCAGAAGCCAATGGTTTCAACATTATCACCTTCAATTTCTGTTAAGATGCCAACAAATGAATCAAACGAAGGAAAACAAGCTTCATCATCATCATCAACTTCTTCTTCTTCTTCTGCTTCTGCTTCTTCTATATTCACCACATCCATTTCATCATCAGCCTCTAATTATGAAACGGCTTCAGTTTCTTCTTCTTCTTCTTCTTCTTCTTCATTTCATCCAAATAAAATCAACCAGAATGAGAATTCAACTTCTTCCATTTCGCAACCATCCACATTACAAACACCACATTCATTGGATTCTTCTCCAAATGACACAAATATTTGTTCAATCGAGCAAACACAAATCAATCCCCTTTCATCACCTGATCCATCCTCAGTATCTTCTTCTTCATTGCCTATCAAACATTGCATATGCCCTTATCATCCAGTCATCCGCATCACAATGTCTGCAGCAGCCAAATGGCTGAAGCTCCCTCTTCTCTCCTTCAGTGACAATAACCCAGACTATCAGTTCGATTTCATGACAGAACTGAGCAATGCCATTAAAAAGGGTGATTCAAATGCAACTATTTACTTTCTTGCTCGTCTGCTTGTGGTTGGAGAAACTCCTCGTTCTATTGCTCGTCTGCTTGTTTTCTTGGCAGCAGAAGAGGTTGGATTAGCAGACCCTTTTGCACTGACGCTGGCTGTTGCCTGTTTTGATGCGGCAGAGAGGCTGGGGATGCCTGAGTGTGATGCGGCGCTGGCAGAGACTGCTGTTTACTTGGCAAGAGCTCCAAAAAGCAGAGAAGCGATTGATGCATTCAACAGGGCGAAGGAGTATTGCGAGACACACAGGGCAGAGCCCGTGCCGATGCATATAAGAAATGCACCGACGACGCTGATGAAGAAAGAAGGGTATGGAAAGGGATATATTTACACGCCAAAGGCAACGGCAGAGGAGAATGCTACACAAACTTTTTTGCCTCAAAAACTTCTGGATGATGGAGTTGATTTCTTCAAGGATGGTAATAAAGAGAATGATAAAGACAAAGATAATGCAAATGATAATTGCTATGAACATACAAACCTGTCAAAAGAAGATAAGTCTCGTGTGCTAAGCCTGAAGTAGAAAATGTTTTTGACTTTTTACAATTTTTTCATGTATGGCATTGAGCATGAATAGAACAATTTCACTTTATTACAGCAAATTTTTTGTAATAAAAAGCAAAATCAAAAAATCATTGTTAATTATTGGCAATAAAGATGAGGCAAATCTTTTATTAACATATTTATTAAATATATCACTTCATTATTTGTTTTTTTCATTTTTGAAAACTCTCTTTTGTTTTTACAAAAAATCATTTCACAACGTCTTTTTTTTATTCCGCACTCTCTTGCAAAATAGATAGAAAGTCATTATAATTTTATGTATCATCTTTTCAAGCGAATGACTCTAAATTCTAATTTGATACTTGGGACGAACTTTTTTGTTTTATGAATTTTGTTCCATTCTTCACTTTCAAATATTTTTATCATTTTTCAAAATTTTCTTCTTTTTTCAACACGGGAATGAAAGACTTATCATGATAAGGTTGTGGAAAAAGAATGGAACAAATCGTTGTTTTTTTCATAAATGCAAGAATTTTACCCCACTTTTTCTTTGATAACCCTTAACAAATTAATATTGATTCCGGAGACCTTTATCATGGATTTTCCGATTTTAAAGAAGGTTTATTTTCTATTCTTGCTCCAGTAAATTACATTTTGTGTTGATAAATTTGTTATGCATATTTTTTAGGGTTATGTCTCAATTCTTTTTTCCAAGAGAAAAACTTCTTTCAAAGCAGCGGAAGTTTGGGCAATCTCAAGCGCGTGCGGTTGACCATCTTGATTTTGATACTATTCTCGATGGAATATCTCAAATTCCAAAGCAGTCATTTGCTACGCCAATTGAAAATAGTCAAACACAAAAATATCAACTTACACAAGATTCCCGCTTATTTGGAAAAAGAATTCTATTCTCTTCTCCTTCAAAACAATGCAAAAGTGGGATGTACAATAGCAAAGATGGAATAAATCTGCAGCCTTCACAGATAGGAAAAAATCTGGTTCAATCTGTTATTGCAGATGCGGAATATGAACGAATTTTCAGCTTGCTTGGAAAGGATATTTACAAATTAAGCATTGAAGAATTGGAACGTAAGCTTACAAAGGACGAAGTTATTGCTATGCTTGAAGCAAATGGGTGCAGGCAAATGAATAAATCTGGAAGAAAAACGTTACTTGTTGAGCAGCTTAAGCGTTTGATTGATTCCAAGAGAGGAATTGCAATTCCTGCGAGTAAAACGCAATATGGTCGCTCGCTTCAAAGCATCGATGAATTGACGGTTCCTCATTTAAATGTATCTTCATCATTATCATCAGAATGGAATAAAACATTAATATCTTCAGCCAAGCAACAGCCATATCCAGCTTTATCCACAAGCGAAACGCAGCAAAAGCCATTAATTTCACTTCGAATGCTCCCATCTTTAAAAGACCTGTCTTCTTCTTTAATATCAAAGCCATCTTCTTCTCATTCTGTCTCACCTGAGCATATCACCCCTTCTTTATTATCCTTTTTAGAGCCAATGAAAAATTCAATATCACATCAGATTTCTGACTCATCTCATCCATTCAGTCAACAACCATCATCTTTATCATCAACAATCACAACAACAACAACAACGCAACATTCCATTTCAAACCCACAAATTCCACACGAGAGCAAACTCCTGCCACAATTATCATCAGAAAACAAATTATCATCCACATCCAAAATTATCGAAGGAAGTAATCAAAAAGAGAATGAAACTTGCATTTCACAGACTTTGTCTCCGTCTCTTGACTGCTCCTTGTTCTCTCCCCAAACCCCGTCTCTTCTTTCCTCTCCTTTCCCCAACTTATCACCAACACACAACACATCTTCATTGTTATCTTCTTCTTCTTCATCTTCGCCATCTTCTTCTTCTTCTTCTCAACAAGCCCCTTCTCTTTCTCCAAACACCTGCACTTCGCAATCGATTTTACTCTCTTCCCCAAATGGACAAGCAGAATTATCAGCTCATTCAGCGACTTTACTCTCTTCGCCTTCTTCTTTCGCATCGCCAAGTGATTTGTCAATGGGAGTGACATCTGCTTCTTCTGATTCGAATTCTTCTAATTATTCTTATTCTTCTTATTCTTCTTCTGCAGTTGCTTCTGCAATTTCTTCTTCTTCTTCTTGTCAGCCTTCTTCTTCTTCTTCGCCTTCATCATCATCATCATCATCATCATCTTCTTCTTCTTCTTCTTCTTCTTCTTCTTCTTCTTCTTCTTCTTTTTCTTCTTCTTCTTCTGCTTCTGCTTCTCTTTTACTCTCTTTTATGAATCATGATGAAAACAAGAAGTCTTTGCCAATCAATACAGAATTCTTAAAGCAGAAGAAAGTGGAGCAATTGAAGACATTAGAAAAGATAAACAACGATGAGAAAATGAGAAGTGAAATGAAAGAAAATAACAAGATAGAAGAAGGAAAGGACGATGAAGAAGATAACAATATCAAAGGAAAATCGATAAATGAATTAAGAAATGGTAATAAAGAAGAAAGAGAAGGAGAAGGAGAAAGAGAAAAGAGCGAAGAAGAGGAAGAGTCTGAAGAAGAAACCGAAGAAGAAGAAGAAGAAGAAGAAGAAATTGACAATGAAAAGCTGAGTGAAATAAAGGCAAAAAGAAAACTTCTGAAAAAAGAACTAGAAATGGCAATAAAATCGTCTGCTATGAAGATGGCTTTCAATGAAATGAATAAAAATTCAGCTAAAAATGATGAATTTTCAAGCATTTATAAAGAAAAAAGTGGAAAAAAGGAAGAAGAAATGAGAATTTCCAAAATTCCTATGAATTCTCTTGATAAATCAGCAATGGACGATGAATTCGACTTGTTTGAAGAAGACAAGATGTTTCAATCAGAAACTGTTTGTTCGGAATCTTCTTCTTCTTCTTCTACTACTACTACTACTTCCTCTTTGACATCTTCCTCTTCCTCTTCTTCCTCTTCTTTCTCCTCCCCATCTCCTTCCCATTCCTCTTCATCTTCCTCTTCCTCTTCTTTCGAACAAAATGTTCAAAGCGAACATATGAAGGCAGACAATGAAGTTGTCGATGCCATTAATAATTTAATCTTAATAACTGAGAATGAAAAAGGAATTGAAGTGAAACAAGAAGAAATTAAAGAAAACGAAGAAAATTATTCGAAAGAAGAAAATTTTGAAATGAACAATCAAATTTTCAATGAAATTACAGAAACTAATCAAAATGACTGTGTTGATCCATCTATCACTGAAGAAGAGGAAGAGGAAGAAGAAGAAGAAATAAAAGAAATGGAAGAAAAAGAGGGAGAAAAAGAAATAGAAGGAAAAGAGGAGGAGGAGGAAGAAGAAGATAATGATGTTGATGATTTCTTAGATGCAGATGATGAAGAAACATGTCTTGACGGCAGTGAAAACAGCTTTTTCAATCAAAAAGAGACAGAAACGAATGAGTTATCAGAAAAGAAATGTGATGAAGATAATCTTGTCAAAGAAAAGCATTCACAAAACAATGAGATCTTAGCTATCGAATCTTCACAAAGAGCGAATTCTTTGCCTTCTTTATCTAATTCTTTGATTTCTTCTTCTTCTTTTTCATCATCATCATCATCTTCTTCTTCTTCTAAATCAGAAGAGCACTTGTCATCAACTTCATCGATGACATTATCATCAATACCATCATATTCACCCTCACCCTCACCCTCACCCTCACCCTCATCATCATCTTCTTCTTCTTCCTCTTCTTCATTATTAGAATCCCCTTCAATAATGATGGAACCCAGAGAATTCAATTCTCAATCAGAACATAAACAGCAAATCGAACTAACAAATAACTCACAAATAACAACGCAATCTTCTTCATCTTTTTTTGCTTTGCCTCCAATCAACATACTTTCTTTGCCTTCTTTGTTCTTTCACAGGAATTTTCGTCCTCCGTTCTCTTTTTTCAGTGAGGAGGAAGAGGAAGAAGAGGAAGAAGAAGAAGAAAAGGAGGAGGAAGAGGAGAATAATAATGATGAAGAGGGAAAAGAAGAAAAAGAAGAAGAAAAGAAAGAACAAGAATTTGTTCAAGAAGGAAATGATAAGATTTCTTCTGGTGAAGAGCAACAAACGAAAAGGGAAATAATCAACACAAATGAAAAAGATAGTTATCAGACCATAAAATCAGAAGCATTGATAATCAGTCGACCAAAGGAAGAAGTCGATAATGACGATAATAATAACAACAATAATCAAATGGATATTGAAGATAACAGCATATGCGATTCTGATATTTCAGATGATTTGTCTGTGTCTCCATTAAAACCTTTGAATTTTGCTAAATTTTCTCATTTTTCTGGCTCCAGAAATGTATTCAAACTGGGACATGCCAATAATAATAATAATAATAGTCATAATCAAAATACAAGTTTAAAGCAAGATTTTTATTCTTATTCTCTTTCTTCTTCCTCTTCTTCCTTTTCTTCCTCTTCCTTCTCCTCTCCTTCTTCTTTTTCCACTTCTCCTTCTCCTTCTCCTTCTCTTCCACTTTCAATTTCACAGAACATCTCTGTTATTCCACACCCTTCACCTATCTTTCCTTCTCCTCAACTATCATCTTCTTCTTCTTCTTCATCTTCTTCACTTCAATTTCCTCCTCCTTCTTCTCCTCTTTCTCTTTCTCTTTCTCTTTCTCCTTCTCTTTCACCAACCTCTTCCTCTTCCTCTTCTCCTTCTCCTTCTCCTTCTCCTTCTCCTTCTCCTTTTTCCTTTCCTTCTATTAATCATTCAATCACCATCATCCACTCAGAACATGCTGATCCTATTGTCTCTTCACTCATCACACCTTCTTCCTCTCCATTTGTCCCTTCTTCTTCTTCTTCTTCTTCTTCTTCTTCTTCTTCTTCTTCTTCTTCTTCTTCTTCTTCTTGCAATGGCTTTATCCCTTCCCCTTCTTCTTCTTCCTCCTTCTCCACCTCTTTTTCCTCCTCCTCCTCCTCTCCATCTTCATCCATCTCTTCTTCTATTACCCCTTCTCCATTTTCTCACAATTCATTTTCTTTCTCTCTCTCAAAAGAAACATCTTCCACATATTTCCTTGCTACAGATGCCTATTTCCACTTCTATTCTGTTTATTCTGATATCTTCAGCACTTCTTCTTCTTCGTCTTCTTCTTCCACCACCACCACCTCCTCCTCTTCTTCTTCTTCATCTTCCTCTTCCTCTTCCTCTTTCTCCTCTTCTTTTATTTCTTCTTCTCTCAAACATTTTGATTTTTCCCATTCAAAATATCCAATTTTAACTCCCTCTTTGCTTATGAGCTCTTTTAATACTCTTTTGCATCCATTTCTTCCTCTTTCTGTTCGCTCTGTTTTATTCACTCAGATGAAAAAAAGGAAAAAATTCATTTCTTTTCTGCTTGTCAGCTTCTTGTATGAGGAAGAGGAGGAAGAAGAAAAGAAAGAAGGAGGAGGAGAAAGAGAAGGAGAAAGAGAAAGAGAAGAGGAAGAGAAATTAAACGATGTTTCTGATGAATTTTCTTCTTCTTCTTCTTTATCATCATCATCATCTAAATCTTCATCATCTTCTGTCAAATGTGTCAAAAAGGAAAATAACACAAAATTTCATTGTTTCAATTGTGGTTGTAAAGATAACTGTTTCATTCTTCCATTCATTTACCCTTCCTTTTGCAGGGTTTCTCCTCATCTGATCTCGTTCAGCACATTTTCTACCCTATTTTTGAATCAAAATCCAAAGATTTTCTTATCTTTTCGAAACAATTCGCTATCTTTCCTTCAAAATCAACTTCCTTGTTCAAAAGAAGAACAAGAAAATAGTAAAGTTTTGAATGAAAAAGAAGAGAAAGAAGGAGAGAAAGAAGAAGGAAAAGAGGGAAAAAAAAGAAAAGGAGGAGGAGAAGAAGAACTTCACAATTTGAATTTCAATTTGCCAATACCTCCTCTTCCTCCCTGGCTGGATCCCTCATTCTATCCAGAGTTATTTGCATCTTCAGCAGTTTCTGTCTCAAAACCATCAATAAAATCATCAATGGAATCATCATCATCATCATCATCATCTTCTTCTTCTTCTTCTTCTTCTTCTTCTTCTTCACAATCACATTTTTCATCTTCTCTTCAAAACTTCACTCAACAAAATGAGTTTATTTCCTCTCTTTTCCCACAACCGGGCTCTTTTGTGACGGTCCCATTTGCAAAATGCCACAAAAGCAGTGATTCTTCTGATGATTCTTATTCTTTTTCTTATTCTGATACCAATTCTGATTCTGATTCTGATTCAGATTCAGATTCAGATTCAGATTCTAGTTCAAGTTCAAGTTCAAGTTCAAGTTCTAGTTCAAGTTCAGACTCAAACTCTGACTCAGATTCAGACTCAGAAATAGACTCATATTCTGAAAGTGAAAGTGGTTTTATCAGAAGGAGCAGTGGAAGCGGAAGAAGAGGAAGAAGAAGAAGAAGAAGTAGAAATCGCACTTTTAGTGACAGTAACATCAATCACAATAATACATCCAATCACCTTCGCTCTCCAAGCCATCTTCTTTCTCGCTCTGGCTATTCATATCGAGTTGGCTTTGTTGCCCTCTTTCTCCACCACAGTGCTGAGTATCTGCCTCAGCCAGCTCACCTCCTCCTCCCTTCTGAGTGTCATGAAATGTCTAATGCATTTTCTCTGTTTGTTGTGTGGATTGAGCCGACAAATGAAATATTTCAAAAGAATGAAGAAAAATTGAATTTATTGGAGTGGGAAAGGGGGTTGTGTGATCTTTTCTCGTATTCATCTGAAGTTTCAGCATCGGCTTCTTCGTCTACATCTTCTCCTTCATCATCTTCTCATTCACATTCACCTTCGCCTTCACATTCACCTTCACATTCACCTTCACCATCTTCACCATCTTCCTCTTCCTCCTCCTCCTCCTCCTCTTCCTCTTCCTCACTTTTTCGCATATCTTCTCATCAGCTGAGCAATATCCAGTCTATCTTCGAAGTGCGAGTGATGAATGAGGAAGAATTATTGCGATGGCTCCTTTGGGAATGGCTGGAAAAGAAGAAAGCAGAAGAAAAAGAGGAAAAAATAAGAATAAAGAAAGAGGAAGAGAAAGAGAAATACGAAGACAGTAGTGATGAAGATAATTATGAATTCAGCTTCGAAAGGATGATAAATGAACCAAAGAAAAAATGTCAAGTGAAAGCTAACCCAAAAGCAAAGAAAAAGAGTAAAGCAAAAAATGCTAATAAACAAAAGACAATCCAACAAAAAATAACTAAGCCAAAAATAAAAAGCCAAAAATATCAAATAAAATATCAAATAAAACATGAAATAAAAAATCAACTGCAAATTTTAAAAGAAAAGATAGCTTTGCTTCCTTGTTCATCTCAATGCTTGAATTGCTTTCAAACTCAACGATTTGCCTTCATACAGCCATCAGAAGATGCCTTTCTTACTCTCCTTTCACCTGTTCTTGGTTTACAAGCAGAAAATGAATTCTGTTCAGAATATCAGCTTCATTTTCCTTTTAAAAAAAAAGAAATTCTATCTTCTTTAATGTCATTTATCATTTCTCATCCCCTTTCTCATCATCTTCCTTTAGTTGTCAACAGTCCATCTGAAGCAACTTCTTCATTTTCTGTGATATCTCGCTCCATTTGGAATTTTGAAGATTCTGCACTTACTGGCCTAAGTGAGGTTTGTATTCTGTATTTTATAACTATATTTTTTTATTTTCAAAAAATGTCTTTGTTATTTTCACTGAAATTTTATCTGTTTTTTCTTTCTTTCTTTCTTTCTTTTTTTTTTTTTTCAATTAATATTAATATTTCTCTCTCCTTATAGATAAAAGAAGCAGTGAGAAATGAATCAATCACTTCATTTTCTGAGTTATGTACCTCGCTTTCCAGTTACTTTCAGGTTCTTTATGAGAATTTGGAGGATATAACACAAAAATATGATGCCTCTGAACATTCAGAAATTGCAAATAATCAGCAATATTTCCATTTGTTTATGAAATTGATAATTCTTTCGCTCACCCGCTTTGCTGAGCAATGGATTGACACAATTGAAGAAAGCAATCAGCTCCAAATGCTGAAACGAGAACAATCTTCAGAAGTTTTAGCGACTAGTCAATTACTTTCTCCTCAGAATTCTCTGGCTAATGAGCATAATCTCAATCCTGAGACTCATTTTGAGTCTCCTTTACCAAAAACAACTCAAGAACAAAAAGAAATAGAAGAGCTTCAAACTAATCAGGAGAATATTTCCAATAAACAAGAAATCTTTCCTTCAGAGGCAAAAGCACCTCCAATGATGAATCAAGTACTCCGTTTTTTCGAAACATTTGATTGTTGGGAAAATGACATTGAAGAATAATGACCAATCATTTTTTTCATTTTTATTTTTGTTTATTTGAAAAAAAAATAAGTGTTTTGATCTTTTAGTATAATATTTTATTTAATAATTCTTTTTTGATTCTTTTGTTGAAAGCAGAAACTTCTGCATTTTATGGATGAGTGCCTTTTATATAATGATGCAGATATATCTTTAATGAGGGAGATTTTCCCATCAATTGATGAATCCATATTTATTCAAGCCTTGAAAGAAACAGACTTTGAATTGAATGACGCAATCTTATACATTTTCAATACTGTAAAATTTGATGAAGAAGATGATTGTATTAATGAAAAAGCAAGTTCATCATCTTCTTCGAAAGTAACAGATTTTCAGGCGTCAAATAAAAGCAGTGATACGGCATACGTTTCTGCACCAACAATAAAGAACTCTTGTACCCAATTAGCCATTCCAAAGCAAAAAACGAAGCTTGAAAGAAAAAGTTTTGATGACATTAGGGAATTAGTTGAATTCGAGCACATCGATGGTTTGCATTCGAATTATTTGCTTTTTCAAGATTTTATTGATTTTTACCCAAAAAGATGATATTTTTGAAAGATGTCGAGATAAATCTTGGAAGCTTGCAGAAGAAGCTAAATTGCTTTTCAAAAAAGGAAAGAAATGTAAATTAGAAGGCAATTATAAAAAATCAAAGGAATATTTTACTTTATCAACTTTGAAGTCAAAAGAAAAAATGATTGCTCAAGCTGAAGCATCTGAAGCAATATTCGAAGAAAGAAATAAGCAAATCCATTCTCGTGGTATTCAAGCAATGGATCTCCATGGACAACTTATGAACGAAGCTGCTTATATATTAACAACTCTTCTGAAGCGTTGGGAAACAGAATCGACAAAGGCAAAGGAAAAAAAACCTTTTTATCCTCTTCCTCCGATCTTTCATATTATCACTGGAAAAGGCTCACATTCAAAGGGAAGACCAAAACTTTTTCCTTTGGTTCGAAAGATTTTGAGGGTGTGAGTGATTTTTTTTGAAGTTAATGATTTAGTCATAACCATTTTTTTTAGGATTGGAAGATTTCATTTGAAGTTAGCGAGCAGGGGTTTTTTACTGTTTACCCCTACCATCATTTTTTTGAATGTAGTTAAAATTTAGGATGCATTTTCTTTTTATTCATCCACAGGCGCTTTTCAAATTTAAAAAGCGTTCATATCTTTAAACTTCATAATTGCTTTTTTATTTATTCATTTTATTTATTCATTTTTCATTTTTCATTTTATTATTTTATTTATTCATTTTTTATTTTTTGATTACCACCTTTTTTGTTTGCTGTTTTCGTTAAGTTTTTATTTTTTTCTTGCAATAATAACATCATGGAAACATTAAAATTCTTTTAAATAATTGGTATTGCTGATCCTTTGAGAAAATGGAGTTTCATTTGGGCTTTTATCAAAAAATTGTTCCATAGAATCTATTGTGACTTGAAAATTTAACGACGCATCAGCCAACACCTGGTGATTCTGTTTATGGTGCAGGAGGATTGTGAGACTCTTCCAACAATTTTTGAAGTTTTCGTTCACACGCTCAAAAATAAAATAAAATAAAATAAAATAAAAATAAAAATATTGTTATTATTATTATTTAAAAATATTACTCTTTTGGAGGTACATGTTAGAATATTAAGCATTCCTAAAACGAAAAAACTCTTGATGAAAAAAGCCACTCTTCATTTTGAACTATAAAATGTAAATAGCATGATCTTAATAGCTTCAACTCATATAATGAAAACAAAAAAGTGAAATGCTATTTTTATCAGAAATCTTCATAAAAAATGATACTAAACAAATTACATAACAGATATACATTCTCACGTGTCCAATTTTGAACAAAAAAAGGTCAAAAGCTCAAAGAACTACCGAAAAGCATAACAAAAAGAGACATTTGAAAAAAATATTCTGCACTTGAAGGTAAATAACTTTACATAATTTCTCTGAAAAATACGGGGAAAAAAGAAGAAATTGAAACAGAAATGTCAAACCCCACAATACTCTACAATGGATAATTTAAAAACAAAAATAGTAATAATTTAATAATCTATCTTTGCTCTTCAAAAACTACATAAAGTTTCTAAAAAAAAAAGTTTAAACAAACAAAAACATACCAAAATAAATCTCATTTAAAGATCTTTTCATTAAATCTTCTCTTCAATGATCGATTTGTATTGCTTTCTCTTCTTGTTTCTAACCACAAATGCAATGATTACAACAGTCGCAACTGCAGTAATTGAGCACACACTTACAGGCACAATGATTGCCACCAGTTGACCTTTTGTCAATTTCTTTGGATCTTCTTTCTTTTGCTTGGTCAAAGTTATATATTCCGTACTCTTTTTTTCTCCTTCTAATATTCCGCTTGGATACCTCAGCCTGCAAACCAATGACGTGTATTCGTCGCCATCCAGCAGCGATGCAGGAATCTCCACTCTGATCTCTGTTTCGGTCACATACTCAGAAACGGGACATTCAATCCACTCCTTCATTTTCCCCACTCTTTTCTTTGATGCTTCAACTGTAAGTTCACATGGAAATAGATAAGACCCGAAAATCACTGCTTGTGCTCCTTCTTCTGATTCGATTATTCGAACTTTTCTTTTCTCTGCTTCCCCCTTGGATTTTTTAATCATCGTTGCATTCTTCAAAGTGGGGGTGAAGAAATATGAGTCCATATTTTCTGCAGCATGTCCATAGACCTTTCCTTCCGCAAGCGTTCCGAATGGTTTCCCGTCCAATCCATCACTTCCAGTTGCCAAGTCATTAACGATAATGTAATAACTATCAGGCTTGTCTGGCGATCGGATGTTGTGCCGTATTGATGGAAACTTCTCCCAGTTCTTGCCAATCGGATGATTGTTCACAAAGCTACAGTTGTTCAAAATCAGACGAGAAAACTTAGAAAAAATCGCGCCATCGCTTATATCTACAAACAAGCTGTCGTTAATAGTGAGGGGAAATGATTCATATATGCAAAGCAATCCAGAATCCCACGAACACAGCAGACTTTCCTCTTCTCCGATTTCATTCTTCTGATCGCTGATTGCAATTGGTTCCTCCAATTTCAAAAGGCTATTCTCCTCCTCTCCTTCTTTTGCATGTATGCATTCGTTGTGCTGTCTGCCGCTTGTGATGTTTCCGTTTCTCCCGTAAATGACTAGCTGTGAAAATGTTTCAAATCCTTGCTTAAACACAATTAACCTATACGGAAGAGCTCTTCCTTCTCCACCTTTCACATTTTCTCCTTTCAATCCGGTGTACCAGGGGCTGAAGACAACATCAGTTAATTTCAATTTGAAATTCGAATGAATCACATCCAGTACGTCTCCTTCAATGGCATTTGGATACTCGATGTTAATGTGTTCAAAACTTATGTAATAATTGCTCGATTCAAACACTGCAATTGATTCGTCCGCTTTCATATTCGATTCAATCCGAATGATGCCCCGATTCTTCTCCGTGACTGAGAATGAATTTGAAGCTGTCCCAAATCCATGTTCACAGTTAAATGTTGATTCAGTTGCAGAAGTGAGTGAAATGTACTCGCGAACCACAAGCGGCTTGCCCACTAAGACTCTTCCAATAACATGTATCTTCAAATTATCATACTGTATTCTATGCTCCATAGCTGTGCTGATTAGATCACACGGTCTTTCTTTTTTTCCGCAAATCTTGTCGTTGCAAGCCCTCTCTCCTCCAACATAAATGTTCTGCGAATGGTACGGCAGTCTGTTCGCTTCATCGCTCAGAAGATCAACAATATTCACCTCTCCCCCTTTTCTTTCTTCCAGAAGCATCAGATTCGCTTTTCCATATATCTCTTTCATCTCAAATTCAAATAAGTCATCTTTTATCTGCTTTCTGCCAATCGGAAACGAAAGATACATAAGTTCTCCTCTGTCGGCACAGCAATCAGAAAATCTCATTCTGTTCAGTATCAAATCTACTGTATCTGTTATTTCATCAGAAACTCGAATAAACAGCGCTCCACCTTTCGATTCTTCGTTCGGAATCGAATTTTGCTCATTTGAAGCAGTTTGCGGACTTTTGCAAGAGCAATTATTGAATTCAGCACCGTAAAAGCTGTAATTATTGAAGCTTCCAATCTCCAAATATAGCGCTCCTCCAACTTTATGTTCTGTTGACCAACAGTTTGAAATATTTCCATCGGAAAAGCTCAGCTGCCTGCACTCTGCTAAAATAGTGATGATTGACTGTGTTGTGTTTGTTGTGGAGATGGTGTCCATGTTCAATCCACTTAAATCGACGTCTTTCGCAGTTTCAACCAATATGACTGCAAAAGAAGATTTTAAATTGGAGATAATCACTTCGCTCAGGGAGAGCGTTCCCATTTTGCACTCAATCAGTACACAGTTCAGCATCTGTTTTGAATCTGTGCATGAGATGTTCACTCGGTAGACGTTAGCAGACGCCTCGTTTCCGTCGCACACAAACAGGCCGTTTCCTCTCCCACTCTGTCTCGTTGTGTCCACTTGCACATCTGCTCTGTACAGTCGAAGATACGCATTTTTCCGCACATTAAACAGCCCCTCGCCTGGTTGCGTCTTCGATTCGTCCAGCACTGTTGTGATGCTGATGATATTGTCGTTTCTGTTTGTGACTGTAGCAATCGTTTCTTCAATCGTAATTGGATCGGTGTCGTATTTGTTTCTATCTTCTGTTGTATATACAGTAAATGTTCTGCCTGGCAAGCAATTTAAGAGAGCCTGCTTTATCGTCTTGCAAGCCCCTTTCCCGCTTCTTCCGCATTCCACGCTGTCTTCTCCGTTTATCCCATCTACATCCACTTCTGCTGTGTCAAAGCGCAGCCAGTCGTCATGGAAAACAATTGTTCCATCTTTCTTTACCGCACCAACTCGGTTTTCTTTAATGGTACTGAAGGAATCCTCGTCAAAAGGTGATTTTTTCATTTCAACATCTCCTTCGCTGCAGATTGCAAGATCAGTTCCGCACTGTTCTGCTGAATTTTCTTTGAAGAAGCAATTTTTAAACAAAATATTATCTATCAGTCTTGCCTCTTCTCCCAAATGTATTGCCATCCCACCGCCTGTCTTCGCTTTGCATTCCCGAAATGTTCCGTTTCTGCAATCAAATCCAGCCATCTGAGTCAAGTCCATTATCAGCAGCCCTCCTCCATCATCCACAGCCTCGCATCTGCGAAACACCACATTTTCCAACTTCACTTTCCCTTTCATTGAACCGATCATCGCTCCTCCTCCGCGAACAGCACTTCCCCAATCAAATATTGTATCAGCAATGTTCAGTTCACTCTCCGGGTGCATCATCTCAAAATAGATGCTACCTCCATTTTCTGATTTCAGTGATTGAATAGAAGATATTTCGCATTCAGATATAGTAATCATCACTTTTCTGTCTGCCCCACTTTTCGCTTCGAGCAACGCTGCCCCTGCATTTGCCCTCTCAACGGAATTAAATCGGCTTCCTTCCAGAGTGAACGAAGACTGAAGTTCCAGGGCACATTCTTTTTCAAGCTTTGCATGGTCCATTTGAAGACTCTTCAATTTTTGAACAGCAACATCTTCGGATATGTGCAGGATGGCCACATTAGAAAGATAATAATAGTCTAAATAACCCCAATAAAATCCATCAATTGACAATTTTCCTTCAGTTACTCTCAAAATTGAAAATGGCGCATATTCATTAATCCACTTTTGAAAATATATGTCGCAATTCATTATTGTCAAATCACCTTCAAGGCATCTAGAAAGAATCATTGCAGATGCAACTTCTGCTCCTATTGGCGAATGTTTAGTTTTAAAGGGAATAAGATTAAATGTCAAATGTTTCAATGCCAATTTTTTCTCATTCACCATGTGAAACATCCCTTTTACAGCAAGATCTTCAAAATCAAAATTGAACGTTCCTCTCGTTCCCTGTTCCGATGCTGCTGCCATCGCAAGGCTGAAATCTTTTGAAAATTGAAAACCGTATGGAATTTCAGTGAAGTCAACAATTTTGATGGACTTATCTCCGGGACCTTCTCCAAGCAGCTCAATCCCTTTCTCAATTGTTTTGCACGGATCGGCTTCACTTCCACAGTTCGGCTTCGAATCGTCTCCTTTTTCAGAAATAAAAACGGTATCAACAGCTGCGTCAGCCCAACCATCAGTAAATGCATTTGATCGATTTTTGTTATCGATTTTCCGAGCGGGACAATGAGCAAACAGATAGTTTGCGAGAATCAAAATCAAAATCATTTTTTATTAAAAATACAATTGGTTTTTGATCAATTTTGTTTGTTTATTCAGAAAAATAGTTCTTATCCTTTTCATTCTTTTGATTCGCTTTATTTGCATCATGTTCCAAATATTACATTTTAAAGTTATGACAGTTTTCAAATTTCGAAACACACCAAAATTTTTACTAAATGAGAATTATTGCAATCAAAAAGATAATATCTCAAGTTTTTATCGAATAAATATTTCCCAAACAAATTAAATTCTATCTTAATCAATGAATATTATCAAAAATTGTTCACAAATGCATCAATATAAGGACAAAACAGAATTAATGCTGATGCAAAAGTGAAAAAATGGTAATTAAAAAATTCCTTGATGTTTTGAACAAAAATTGTTAATTTTATTTCAAATATTATTTTGATTGCAAAAATTATTGTTTTGAGTAAAAAAAAATGTTGATTTGAATTACTTTTTGTTTACAATAACAATAACAATAACAATATACACATTCCAATTATCAACTTGAAAAGTGTGTTTTCAGCTCTTGTGAGTAGCTTTGAGTTCTGCTTCATTATTTGCTTTTCCAAATTTCGTGCGATTTCATCGAACCAAAGAAGGGAAATCAAAGCACAGTATATGAAAAGAGAATTTGATGAGATGAATGAGAATTACAAAAAAATAAAAAAGAAGCTTTCTTTTGGTGTTTGAATGATCGATTGTTACTTTTCAGCAACAAAAGATCACTTACTCTTTCCATCCCCCTTTCGGTTTCTCCTTCCAATGTTCCATGTCAAACAATCACAAAGAAAATATTATGTCCACAACAAGTTTTAAATGAGAAAGAGAAAAGAAAATATCTCAAAAAATAAAAACGAAAAAAAAAAAATGGTTAAAGTGAGCGAAAGTCTTAAAATTGAGTGTTTTTTTCATCATTCTTTAACATTTCTGTTTCCGAAAATAAATAAAAGTTGTTTGCAGCATTAACGGTCCATGAAACAGTTCCATTCAAAAGTTGGAGGAGAAGAAGAAGGAAATATTCTGATTGTTATTCTCACACTTCCCTTGAAAATTGTGAAAGTGAGAAGAAATGAAGAAAAAAATCGATAAAACGGTGTTTTCCATATTGGATAGCTGATGCGTTGTGAAGAATTTAAAAAAAAAAGAAAAGAGGGAAATTTTGAAGAAGATGATGATTTCTCCATGAAGCACGTGGAGATGATGAAATTATCATCAGCATTGACAGATGAATGAGATGTCGATGCCTCAAAAAGGTGTGAGTGAAATGATAGAATTGCCAATGAAGAAGAAGAAGTTCATGAATATACAAATGCCATCGATATTCGATGCCTGCACAGTGCTTCAAACGTCCCACAATTTGAATTGCAAATAAAATTGTTGTTCCATTAGAAAATAACAATGGATCAAAAAATTAAAACTCAAATAAGAAGCTCAATACCCGTTTCTGAATGTAATCTATCTCTCTTTTTGGATGAGGTTGATAAATTATTGGTGGACTAGATTGTCTTTTCCAAAAAAGCTTTTTTTCTTTTCTTTTTCTTTTTCTTTTTCTTTTTCTTTTTCTTTTTCTTCTCTTTCTTTATTTTATTTTATTTTATTTTATTTTATTTTATTTTATTTTTATTTTTATTTTATTTTTATTTTATTTTATTTTATTTTATTTTATTTTTATTTTTATTTTTATTTTTTTTTTATTTTTATTTATTTTTTTTTTTTTTTTTTTTTTTTTTTTTTTTTTTTTTTTTTTTTTTTTTGTTTATTGAAATCCTCCCTTGTTTCATTCATCTGGGTTTAGATAGTAGCCATTAACGATTTCCAAAAAGTGGCTTCAAAAGTAAAATTCAATCGAATAACGCCCCAAAGAATAGATTTTTATTGAATTTTCTCAAATCACACTTAAGCTGTTTACCAAAGAGGAAGATGACGAATCCAAAAAAATAACTTAAAAATGCAGCTGACTCAAAAATATGAAGAAGAAGGTGAGAAGACAGTGAGAAAAAAAGACCTCGCCTTGTTGATGCGTCTTATGGTGATGTGAAGTCAAGTGGATGGAAGATGGCTGTTCTTCCTGCAGAAGATTCACCAAAAGAAGCTTCACCAACATTAATGGCATAAAATACACAACATTTTGCATTTCCAAGTATTAACATTGGAAACGTCAACTGAAATGGCAATGTTTCTGTTGCAACTGAAAATCAACCAGATGAAGTGATACTGATGTAGAAAAATCTTCAGTTGATGCATTTCCACAATGTTTCCTGCCAATTCAGTTGAGCATGGAATTAAAAGTCGCTTCTTTGCTTTTCTAGTCTTCATAATCTGTTTGCTCCTGAATGGTGAATAAAAGGAAAAGCTCTCTTCAAAAGATTCATCGTTTTGAGACTGAAGCATTCCTCCAAAAATGGAATGCATCAGACTCTTCAAAAGAAAACAGATTTTCTCTCTTCTTCTTTCATCCTTTCTCTCTTTTATTTTATTTGTTGTTGTTTGCGTGTGTAATTCAGATAAATCTTGTTTCGATACGTTTTCACTTGTGTAGCTTCTTTTGCCTGAAAGGAACAGAACATCACTCTATCTGATGAGCGCCATGTCATCTTTTTTGATACAACTTAAAAAGTGAATTACGAATAAGATGAAGAAGAAGATGAAGACGAAAAGAATGAAGAAGAGAAAGATATGTGGCAGTAAATATTGTTGTGATGCAGCATCTGATGTGAGGTTGTGAAGGGTTCTTCAAAACACATTCAGATTAGCTGGGATGCAATAGAAAGTGTGACATCACAAGCAGACAAACAGAATGAAAAGAAGATGGATTTATTGATGAAATATTGATTGATGCTATGAAAGTGAAAATGAGTGAGTGAGTGAGTGAGTGAGTGAGTGAGTGAGTGAGTGAGTGAGTGAGTGAGTGTGAGTGAGTGAGTGTGAGTGTGAGTGTGTGTGTGTGTGTGTGTGTGTGTGTGTGTGCGTGTGTGTGTGTGTGTGTGTGTGTGTGTGTGTGTGTGTGTGTGTGTGTGTGTGTGTGTGTGTGTGTGTGTGTGTGTGTGTGTGTGTGTGTGTGTGTGTGTGTGTGTGTGTGTGTGATTGATGTCGAAACAAAAACAGAAGACGACAATAAGAAGATGAACTGAAATGAATGAAGAATGCACAATTTGTATTGAGAATGTGTCATTTCCAACCATAAATGTCGGTTATAAACAAAATTTATTCTCTCCTCTTCTTTTCTCATTTTCTTTCATTTGTTCGTTTTCTGTCATCTGCCTCTTCTAAATCTCTTTTTGAATTTCATTCCGTTCCGTTCCACTCCTCTTCCTCAACTTTTCTGAGAGCATGACGGAAGGAACGAAATCAAAAAAAGAGTTAGCTTTACAGATGCACAAAATAGGTTTCATCGTCTTTAATCAAATCATCATATCCAAGCATCTTCTTGGCAAAAATTAGCAGTAATCCGACAATATGATCTTCGTATCCTTCTTCTTCCAGTTGATCGAATATCTTTCTTTTCAACTCTTTTCTTTTCACTTCTTCAACTTCATCCATCTTCTTTCCTTTCAACCTTCGACAAATAAATTCTAAAAATATTAAATAATCCAAAATCTTGTGTTTCTGTGTTGTTGCTTGCAGAATTTCCGCTAAAAACACAATAACCACTTCACTCTCTAACAAATCGACGGTTCGCACAGATCTGCTTATTGTAGCTTCTTTCAGAAAAGAAATGCACCAGTCGCTAATTTTTCTGTGATTATCCTTTGCTGCTCGAAACACTTGAATAATGCTGCCGATAAGCCCAGTAATACTTTCATTATACAATTTGCCGTAGAATAAGTACTTTCTAATAACATCGAACCATCTCCCGATTATAAGCACTTCTTTCACTTCTTTTTCTTTTTCTTCTTCTTCTTTTCTCTTCCAATCAATACATTCTTTCAGCTCTTCCAATTCCCTTGCTGCATCTCTTGCGAAGCACAGTTCATCCGCAACAGCACCATCCAAATTTTTATCGTTGCCAAATCTTTCCATCAAAAAAACCCAAGCGGACTGATATGCAAGTTGCGTTAAATTACGATGTTCCTGATGATATTTGATAATTTCTTTGATTTCATTCAAATACAGTTCTTTTGGTACTTTCTAATTAAAAATAAGAAAGTTAAAAAATCTTTAATTACAAAATTTAAAGAAAAGTTCATACGTCAAATTTCCCAATGCAACTCAAAGCCAATAATGCCATTTCCACTTCTTTTCGTGTTTCCTCGTTTTTCTCTTTGTTTGATGCAACTTTCATAAGATGTTGCACACAAATTGAAAGTAATTTCATATCGAACCGGTTGCTAAGCAAAAGATAGCATTCACAAAGATCAATAAGAAGACTTTCATTCATTTCTTCTTTCTTTTTTTCTTCAATGATAATCGTCTTTTGAAATCTTTGTTTCAGCCAAGATTTATCAATGCAACAATCGTGCATATTTTTCAAAGTTCCGCAATATCCAATGGACTTCATCAGCATTAAGGCATTGGCCAAAGTCAATTTCTTGATATCAATTATTGTGTCAATCCTATTTAACAGTTCATTGGTAAAAACTGCTTCAAATTCTTTTTTATCCATTTTGTTGATCACTTCATTCATTTCTTCGATTTTCTGTTTCTGTGCATTCATATCGCATTGTTTCAGTTCAATATACAATTCTTTTATAAAAATAAAGAAAATGAACGGATCACAAAGAATTTTAATCAAAAAAACAATATAAACCGTTGAACTTTTTTGTGTTATCTGTCTCCAACATTTGTGAAAATGCATCGAAGCTAGAAAACTACAAAATATCGTCATTTGCATTGAATTCGTATATTTTTGGATAGAAAAAATAAACAAAAAATAAATGCACAAAGCAGTCATGAAAACATAAGCTCTCACACCATCGAACTGAGTATTGACATTTAGCAAGGTAATGCACAGAAAAAACGATGCTTTATCTTTTCAGGTTTGTTGTAATGGAATATTTGATCGAAAAGTATTATTTGCAGATGAAACTCAAAAAATTATTCTATTTCGAAAAATATTAATTCATATTCGTAAAAAATAATTCAATTTCGTAATTAATCATTCAAAATCGGAAATTAATAATTCGAATTCAGAATTAATAATTCAAATTCGTAATTTATTAATTCGATTTCGAAAGGGAATAATTCTATTTCGAAACGACAATTTTTTTGATTTGTGGATTGTTAACTTGCGTTTTGCTGTCAAAATACTCTTTATTTTTATCTCGTGAGCACACTTTGTTCTTAAATATTTAAAAAATAATGCATTTCCAAAAAAATTTTTTTTCATTCATTTTGATTGAAAATATCATAATTTGAAGTTAATTTGAAAAGAAAATGAATTCATTTTCATTTCTAAAAAATCGAAGTTTTTTCTAAGATTTCACCAAAGAAACAAAAAAATAAATCATTGGCAAAATATTTCTGTATTTCGAAATTCAATAAATGTGATTGAAAAATCACTATTATTTGTCAGATTATTCAAAATAATGAATTATTTGCAATTAACTTATCATCAGAGTGATGATTTTTGGAAAAAAAACTTTTTTCAATAAATTGATTTATTAATTATTTCAAATTTGAAAAACAGTTTTTTTTTTTTTTTTTTTTTTTTTTTTTTTTTTTTTTTTTTTTTTTTGAGTTTAATATATGACTGGTTAAAAATTAACTTTCCATTTTCCCAAATCCATCCAAAAAAAATTATAATTTTCAGTTAAAAATGAATTTCGAAAATGAATTTTTAGTTTTCGAAATCGAATTATTCTTTTTCGAAATCGAATTAAAAAATTACGAATTTGAATTATTAATTCTGAATTCGAATTCGGAATTAATAATTCAAATTCGTAATTTACACCATAAATTATTCAACATCGAAAAAGTTTAATTCAAAATCGAAAAAGAAGTTTATTAATTCAGAATTTCAAATAAAGTCAAAACCAAGAATATTTTTTTGAAACAAATGTTGATAGCAACAAATGTTCATTCATTGGAAATACTTTTCTTTCGTTTTAAACGACTGTTTTCTATGATAACGACTGATATCAATCGATTCTTTTTTCATTTTGAAGATTGAAAATGGTTTATATTATCCGTTTCCAATGCAATAAATGAAATTCTAATCATTTCGTTTTCAATAAATGAAATAAATTTCTGTCTTTTTGTGCACAAAACAAGATCATGAACTGTCTTATCACTTTTTTCTTTGCTCAAATTCCTAATAATCACCTGAATACATGTGAAGAGTTTTATTATAATTCAGTTTTATCCTTTTTCCACTATTTCACACAATCACACACCAAAAAAATATCTAAAAATATTTTTCTAATTGAAATTGACAAATTTCTCAGATCGTGCTTCGAAATAAAAGAAACTGACATAAGCATGAATTTTAAAAATTTTTTCAAATTTTTTCAGATGACAAAGAATTTTCGATGTTTTACTAAATATTTTCGATATCGAATTAAAGTTTTCTGATTTCGAATAATTTTTTTTTCGAAATAGAAATATTTTTGGTGTAATCTATTGGAAAAATGAGAGATTGGTGAGTGAAAATGCCATGCAAAATAAGAAATATTTTTTCTTGTGGAAACAACAGAAAATGATGAAAATTTTTCTATTTTGGATTTCTATCTGATTATTTTTCGGAAATTTGATGGCAAATGAAATGCAACAATTTCATCAATAACATAAAAGACTTTCTATATGAAATTTAAATTGTTCTGCATGCTGTGAAGATATTTCCATTTGGGGTCAATAATTTATCGGTGCCCAAAAAATTAATCGGGACCTAAAATTTCTGGCTCTCCAGAGCACTTTTAAAAAAAATAAATAATAGAAAATTTTTATTATATTATAAAAAGCTATTCCAGAAAATATTTTTTAATTTTTTAATTTTTGTTAAAAGATCTGGTGTTTTTTGTTTTATTTTTCTGATCAAAGACTTGCTCATATTTCAACGAGCCTTTTGTTTTGAGATTTTTAAGTGTTGTTATTGTTATTGAACATAACTTCTTCACAATTTTGGTTATTTTTCATTGTTAAACACTTTGATATTTTGTTATTCTTTTCATTTCTCGATATTTCGACAAATGGGGGGACATATGTAACTTCAAGCTTTTTCATTTAAAAATTATGTATATTTTTTTTTCAAATTTTGATTAAAAAATCCAAGCAAAGTTTCTTTCCATATTGAAATATTTGTGATGACACAAAACATTGTGTTGCAGTATCAATGATATCAGTTTATGGATATAAGAATCTTATTTATTTTGAAATCTGACAAAGTTAAGAAAAGTTATGAATGAAACAATTTTTTTGTTCTTTGTGCATAAAAAGCTTGAAAATTCATATTTTCCCCCAAACGGAATATTTTGAAGTGATTTTTGAGTTGCTTTGTTTTTTGATGTTCAAAAACAGTTGAAAAAAGGATTGAAATAATCAACACAAAAATTTTGAAATAAAACAATATGATTTGAAGCAAAGGAAGTGAAAAAACGCAAAAATAAGTGTTTCGGTATTATAATCACGATCATTAAAATATAAAGTTTTTCTTCCTTTTGCATTTCTTTATTTATTGCTAATTAATATATTTATCCTTTTTAATTAATGAAAAAACATATTTATTCAAAATCATTTTTCAATTTATCGAAATTTTGTGAAATGGAAAAAGTGATAAAAAAATGAAGTGTTAAACAAGGCAGTTGCGACAACTCATTTTTTAAATTATTGTGTCGGTCGAATAAGTCTTTCGTTATCGAATTGCAAAATTTATCAATTCTTATCCCAAAAAGTGTGCAATCATCGTTTTCATTGCAGACTTTCTCAATTTTATGAATTTCGAACAATTAATTGGTATTAATTTTTGATTCTAATAAAAGTGGAACAAAAAATAATCGAAAAAATTTATAATTCATCTGATCGAAATACATTCGTTGATGATCCGATTTGTTAGCTTTGTTTTGATGCCCTATATAAGAAAACGAGTTCACTTTCCATGAAAGAAAAGTTTCATTTAAAATTTTGCACTCTTATCTTTGTATATTTTCTTTTTTATTGTTAATTAATGAAACGATATTGTTTATACATATGCATTTACTTCATTATCTCTTGTTTCACAATTTTGATGTTATTGCTTGATATGCAATTTCAGCATATAAGACATAAATAAAAAGCAATCAATAAAGAGATTCAAAAATATTTGTTTTTTAAAAAACACATTGTTCAAAACAGGTTTGAAGCAATTTTTTTATTATCCAAGATAATTTTTATTTGATGATGATATTTAATTGTTCTTATTCTTTTTAAACAACACACAGAATCAGAAAATATATAAAAACGTCAATTTCAACAATAGAATTGGTTATAAAAACAGCAATCAATTGGAACCTTGCAATCGAACTTTTGACATTCAGAAGTTTAAATTGAAGATAACTTTTCAAATATTTGTTTTTTGGAACGTTTTTTTCTTTGTTTATTATTGATGCTTTTTATTACAAAGAAAAGAAACATTCATCAAAAGAAATGATTTAATAAGCGTTTTGTCCGATTGGTAGCTTTTTTTTTCTTCTTTTTCTTTCTTTCTTTCTTTCTTTCTTTTCTTTTCTTTTCTTTTCTTTTTCTTTCTTTTCCTTTTTCTTTCTTTTTTTTCTTTTTCTTTTTTCTTTTCTTTTCTTTCTTTTTTTTCTTTTTCTTTATTCTTTTCTTTTCTTTCTTTTTTTTAGCAAGAATCACAAACTTGAAAACAAATGTTGGAGTTGTGAAAGATGAAAATGGTAATAAACATTGATTGTATCTATTATTTTATTGTTTCAAACTCGTTTTTAAATCGGATGGAGGAATTCAGAAAAACAGGAAGAGATTGTGAATGACAACGTAAGAAAAGATTTGAAGGCGTTTGAGATTGTGAAGATGGAGATGTCTCAAGAGGAGCAGTGGAGGAGAGCAGAAAGAGAGGCTGAGGAGAAGAATGAAGAGAGGATAAAGAAGATGGTGTATAATACGAACATGCAACATTCTGAGTCATCCGAGTATCTTCTATCTGAGAGTGGCTCCACTGAATACGTCCTTGGAAGAGACTCAGACAAGATTCCAGAATGGATGCTGGAGAAAGATGAGGTAGAGGAAAAGATAAGAAAGAGATCTCCATCGCCATCAATTTCATCAACTTCAGCAACAGATTCAGATTCCACATTTGTTCGAGGAGAGAATCTGTTCCCAACCACTTCTTCAATGTCGAATCTTGTGGATGCAATGATCTATTCATCTCCACATAAGAAGTTGATTGTGGATCTGAGGGATTCTCTGTTCATGCTGCTGCATGGAAGAAATGAGAAGGAGGAGATGGAAATTGGTTCATTAAAGGAAAGAAAACAAACAGCTGCTCAGATCCTGTTCTGGGTTCCTAATCTTGCATTCCACTCCTTTGATGAATGTGATGTTCCACATTCTTCCCTCACCAATCTGAGTCCTCATATCGTGCTGTTCTCCGAGCACATGGTCATCTGCATCGCCCTCTATTCAGATTTCTCTTCAGATGATTCAGATTCCTCATCCATCTCCTCCGCCTCCACCATCATCACATCTTCCTCTGACTTCTCAACTGCCAACAGGAATGGTCGAGGTTCGCCTCCACCTTCATCAGCCTTTGAGGATGAGGATGACAACAGGAAGGAGTGTTTGAGGTGGAAGGCGCCTGAGCTGCAGATGAAGAAGAAGATGGGAGCAACAAAGGAGTCAGTTTCATTCTCGATTGGGATGATGCTGTGGGAGTGTCTGACGCTGGATGTTCCGTTTGGGGAGTACGAGGCAGATGTGGCCGGGCAGAAGATTGTGAATGGAGAGAGGTCAAACTTGGAAGCAATCCAGAAGAAAACACTCAAAGAATGTGGTGAATGTGTGTCTGTCAGGTGATCCCTCAGAAAGACCATCGCAGACGACTCTGAAGAGAAAGTTTATTCAACGTTTTCCAACAGGCGCTGCGACGATAACGATGTCAGATGCAATTTGTGAAAATGATGGAAGAAGAATGAAAGAGAAAGAAGTCAATTAAGAAAGATGAGTGTAAAACGATTCGAGAGGGATCTATTTTATATTTTAGACAGCAATGAGTTTTGAACGGAGGAGATGAAAAAATTGAGAAGAAGTTGAAACTTAAAAAAAGGAGGCAAAATAAATGAAAAACACATATTATCTTATTTGAATCTTGTTAAGTGTAAACGAGAACTTTTTAGTGATGATTTTGTGATATTTCAGTTTTGAAATGCAGTTTCAAATGTATTTATCTATCAATCAAAATTAAGATTGATTTATTCAGGATTGAAATGACATTTTAATTACAACCAACTTCTAATTTTTCAACGAATAATTGTTGCCATCGATGAAAATCAAATATAAAGTCACATTAAAAAGAGAATGAAGAAATAACTTGTTTTTTCGTTTTTTTCTTATTAACGATTTGAGGAAAATTGCAGCTTGTTTCCAAGAGTCAACAATCAATTATTTTTTGTCATTATTTCAATTGAAGTTCAGAATATTATCTTTTAGATAATTTAAGCATAAATAATTATCAGTGTTTGAAAACTGAAATATTATAATAAAACAAATTAATCAATTGTTTTCAATTTATGTAATAAAATGAAATAATGAAAACTTTCAAAGAAGAAGCAAAGAATTCAGCATTTCCAATGAAAGTTAGTGTCTTCTATCCCCTTCGATACGACGAAGCCTTGAAAATAGTCGACCGCAAGAAGTCTCGCTACAGGGGAAAGTTATAAAAGCGAAACAAATGTTTGAAAAAATTGAGTGAAAATGATCAAGTTTTCTAATTTCAGAGAATGAAACGAAACAATTATCAAGCGCAACAGACTGATGACAGTCAAAAATAAAAGAAGAATACAAAGCTTCCACATGTTCCCTAACTTCTTTGTTTTGGATAGAAAGAACATTTGACACATCTTGATGAAATCCACTTTTCATTCTTATAAACCAATCCATCTTTATTGTTTCGATAATGCTACTATTTGTAATTTGTTTCTGATCCATATTTTTCAGTTTTCCAAATTCAATAAATTCACTTGAGCCAATAAATCGAAGATCATCGTCATTTTCAGAATTGTCTGAGGATTCGTCATCATCATTGCTATCAGCAACTTCGCTTCTAACTTTGCTCCTCATTTCATTGATTTCTTTTTCACTTTCTTTTCTTGTGAAATATACATAGGTCTCTTTCTGCAAAGATAAAGGCGAATCAAAAGTGTCAGGAAATTCGTCTTCTTCAGAATCTCTTTCAGCTTGTGATAATCCAAAAATATCCATATCTTCCTCATCAATTCCTTCTTGAACCATTTAAAAAAATTCATTTATTTTTAACGGAGACTTTTCTGTTATTATTTTGTGTAATTGAATAACGTGCGTGTCATCTGGATTCTCGATATCCATCTTTTGAACAGTGATTGCTATATAAGAAGATGAATTGATTTCCTTTTGAGACGATGAAGTTTGCTTTTTATTTTCGCAAGGTTCAGGATTCAACGAACGAAGAGTGGAATTAAATGCGTCGGTTGTGAAGGGGTTCAATTCACACGTCATTGAAGATGGAACATCAAACATAATTTTTCGAAAAGATAAATCATTTCCAATGAACAAATCTTTTACAGTTTTTAGCTTTGAAGTTTCATTTGAAAATTCATTTTGCTTGTCTATTCTTATCATCTTGCAGATTTTTCTATGAACAGTTTCCATTTCATTTTCAAAAGAAATCAAGTTCAAACAAGAAGGAGAAGAAGTTGATTGTTTTAATGGAATGGAAGGAAAGGAAGGCAGTTCAAAAGGTTGAACAGATGATACCTCATTGCGATGTGAAAGTTGATATGAAGTTGTGCAAGTGGAAGGAGAAGTTAGATGGGAATTTCGCTGTTTCCAGATTTGTTTGATTATTTGATGAGTGGAAGGAGAGGAAGGAGAGGAAGAGGTAGAAAAAGAGGAAGAAGATGATGAAGAAGAAATTGCACTGGAGTTAAATGACGAAAATGACGGTGAAATTGACTGCAATAAGTATTTGCTACCCTGGGATTTTGATGAATCTGCTCTGTTCGTAATATTCATATCAGTATGTTGTAATGCATTATTTGAATCAACGTGTTTGGAAATCGAACAAGCAGTTTCCACTGAAAAAGCCTGTTTATATCCTTCTTTTAACCTTCACAATTCTGAGCAGAATGTTTCGGAAAATGATCCTGCTTGATAAGGATTTGTTCCTGTTGGTGTCAAAAAGAAGGCAAAGAAATAATATTCCCTCGATTTCCTGCCAAGAAAAAATTTAATGAAAAAATTATTATTTGACATATACCAGATCACCAGTTTTCATCGGAAAATTCTGCCATCTCCTGCATCCAAATGAACCGTGCTATTGCCTTTAATATCTCAGGGAAAATATCACCTAACTTGGTTTCTTCCTTTTCAAAGAACAACTGAAGTTCTTTGAGAGGAAATAAAAGAAGTTCATTTTTGATCACATCATTAAAAAAAAATAATTCCTTCAATTCAGTAAAAAACAATCATTATAATTACGTTTTTTAATGAAACAACGAATGTCATTAAGACAAAGCCATCTTGTTTCCACAAATGTTGGGCACTTCGGAATAGAAGGAATTCTTCGAGAAAGGACTTTCACTTGTTTGTAATGAGAAATTATTGAATCTCTCAATTTTTGAAAGAATTCATTTTTTCTGTAAAAATGACTTACCACTAAATTAAGCAGATGATTGCAACAATACACAAATATTGGAGAAGTTCCTGTGCATATCGATAAAGACGTTTCAGAAATATTTTCTTCACTCAAACTTTCAATTGCTTTCCGTTGAGGAAGCAAACCATCCGTGCATAAGCATCGCACTTCTCCATGAAGATCTCTGATTTCCGTTAAAATCTGTGCGATGAGCTTCAAATAGTCTGATGAAGTGTTGAAAGCTTCATTTATCCTCCAAAAAATGGTTTTGCAAATTCCTTCAATGGGACAACTGTTAAAACTGTGTTCTTTTTGCTTGCAATAATTACTCCATCAATCATAACTCCAACCATAGAATTATGGATTATTTTTTTCCTTTCAGCGATTATTTTGTTCACTTCATCATGAATAATTGAAGAGAGTTTTCTGTGATTCAACCGTGGAAAAATGGACTCTGTTGACAAAGAAGGACTTTGTTGTGAGATCTGTATTAATGTTGAAATGAAAGTATTTTATTCCGATGAAAAAGTAGACAAGAAAGCTATATTTCAATGATTGATTAGCTTCAAAAAAAGATTAATTAAAGAATCATATTGAAAATGATAAGGTACGATTTTCTTTGTTGCAAAATTTGTTTGATGGCTTGAAGAACATGGTGGTTTTAAATATTGAACGATACAAGAATTATACAATAGAGAACATTGATGATTGCATATCCTTTCGCTTCCTTTCCTTCCACATTTCCCGCAATCAACTCCTCACTTGCTGTCAGGACATAAATAGTATATGTGACCATCCTTCTTTTAACGATCCATCATTTTTCACAGGCGTGAAAACTATCCAAACTGATTTTTTTTTTTGAATTTCAAAGTGAACTTTTTCTTTGTCTTCTCCAGTGTTATTAAAATGCCTGTAAACTTGATTATAATCAAAACAAATGAAATAATGCAATTTTTGATCAAAACTCGAAAAAATCAAACATTTTCCGAAATTAGTGGTTTTCGAATATTCCAACTTGACAAATGAACAATCACTTCTTTTCAACTCTTCTATTTTTTTTCTCAATGCATCGCTCTTCGAAAAAAAAAAGAAATCAAAACAATTTATTTTTGTTAAAAATAAAACTATATTTTCAAACAAGTTCTTTTGTCTTAACGCAATTTTGTTATTCAAGAGGAAAAACTTATGAAATCATAGTTATTTGAAACTTCCATGATATCAGCTTTCTGAAATAAAAGTTGATCTATTCGACAGATTGATCAGATTGACAGACTGATCTATATGACAGGCTGATCAATTCGACCGACTGATCTTTGTCGAAAAAAATAAACAATGTTATTTATGAATTGTAAACATATTATTAATAATTTGAAAATACATGTAAATTATATCTATCTTATTTTTGTTTGAATTGAAAATTAAAAAAAAATTCGAAAAAATGCAATAAACATTTGAATAAATTTTTTTTGTCGTTCGACTTGTCGAACGCTTTCAAAAAATGTCGGTCTGTAGCAAAGGCCAATGCTTAACAATGAAAAATAACCAAAATTGTGAAGAAGTTATGTTCAATAACAATAACAACACTTAAAAATCTCAAAACAAAAGGCTCGTTGAAATATGAGCAAGTCTTTGATCAGAAAAATAAAACAAAAAACACCAGATCTTTTAACAAAAATTAAAAAATTAAAAAATATTTTCTGGAATAGCTTTTTATAATATAATAAAAATTTTCTATTATTTATTTTTTTTAAAAGTGCTCTGGAGAGCCAGAAATTTTAGGTCCCGATTAATTTTTTGGGCACCGATAAATTTCTGACCCTATAACTTGATTCATCGCAAGCAACACCAAGAATAGCTTCTGAGTCATTGAACGGTCTTCATTTTGAACGATGCACCTTCATCATCATCATCTTCATCATCCTCCTCTTCTTCTTATCTATCTTCTCCATCCTCATCGTCTTCTCCTCTCTCTCTTTCTTTTTCTCTTTCTTTTTTTCTCTTTCTCTGCTTTCTTCTCATGTTTTTTCTCGTCCTCAATAGTTCCTGAAGCACATTCCAGTAATCATTGGAGTTGTTTGCAATTTATGTTACAAGTTTTTGACGTACAATTGACTTTGTACTGTTGATGAATCATTTTCGAAATTACAGCTCTTCTCAAAAAGTGACTAATAGGTTGAGCAGTGCAGCAATCATCTCTTCAGTTTGCACCTTTGTCTTCTTCTTCCGCGTCGTTATTCCGGAGGAGGAAAAGCTAAGAAAAGAAGAAGGCAATGGACGGTTAGCCATCATCATCTTTTCTGCCAACTCCTTCAATACACACTTTAGATGTCTTGGCGATGGTTGCATCATACACATCGGAAGCAGAAATGGAAGACATCGAAAGGCAGCTGGGGTGTATGAGCGGAACATGCTGCTATCGCTGCAACTGCAGCTGTAGCTGCGGATGCTGCAGACGCTGCGGGGATATGTTGTGGTGTGGCTGGTGGTGCTGTATGGGGGCGTTGTATGTACCTATGATGTTGATCTTTAGGAGATGCTTTCAGTTCCGCTGGTATCGCAGCTTCCGTCGCTTGCAGCGTTGGTGGACACGAAGTCGGGGAGCAAGCGGATCTTTGCAGCGGCAGATGTGAATATGCTCTCTTCGATTTACGATCAATCTGACCCTTCACTGCAGATATGGTGATCGCTGCCGCCTGTGCGCGTGGTGGCAAAGCTTGACGAAAAAGTGATTGGGCGAGGGGTTGTACTATGAAGGATGGCAGAGATTGTGGAGAAGGAGCTGGAGGCAGCAAGGTTGAAGATGGAGTATATTGTTCAACCGCATTTGTTGATTTTGATTGTGTTTTTGAACGAATAATCTAAGATGAAGATGAAATCAATGAAGATGAAGAAGTTAAAGAAGTTAAAGAAGAAGGAAAAGCGGTTAAAGATGTTTTTTCCTTTTGAATTGTCATGATTTTCTTTTTGTTGAAAAATCAAAATTCTTACTACATTCAATGACAAACACAAGGCATCAGACTTTTCAAATTCAAATTTGCAATGGAATCTGCAATTCAGCAACAATGCCCTCTTTATTGAAATTATTTTCTCATTCTTCCTCGTATTATTCAAAATCTCATATTTCTGTCTTTCAATCGTTGCTTTTACAAATTTCGGGACATTTTTGACTCACAATCTTTATCCAATGCAAGATCAAATAAAATCAATGTGAAAATAAGAAAGAAAAGGACCGTTTCGCTGTTTGTTTCTTCCATTTCAGCCTATCTTCATTTTCTTTTTCTGAATCTGTTCGCAAATGATTCAGCCACATTTTCATCCATAATCCGAATGGTTTTTGACTGAAAGTGTAAATCCAAACATGACTTTGCATGAGCAAGCTCACGAGTAATATTTTTTTTCTTTTTTGAAAAGCCTTTTGGCAACGCTTCAGGCCATTCAAAGACAAATACGAACCATTTCCTGCAATTCTAGTTTTGCTGTTGTCTAGTTTGTCTGCCTCTCTGAGAAAACAATAAAATAATACGCACAATCATCATCCGTGGCTCGATAGATAAATTAACCTGGCGATTTCAATTCAAATGGAATAAATAGAAAATGCAATTTTTTTCTTTTGCTTGGTGCTCCTTTCACCAATCTGAATCTCTGCCTTTTCGAACCCAAGTGAGTCCTCTTCTTTTGACTTCTTCTGAAAAATCAGCAGCAATAATACCACAATGCTGTTGATATTGGTAGAATATTTCCGAAGTAATCCAGAAAACCCTTTCAGCAATGAAATTTTTCTGCTTCATGTGCAAAGAGCTCGAGTTATATAGCATGTTAACTTTTCTTGAAGATTTGACTGCAATCGTGCTCATCCAACAAGTCAAATGCAAATTGAAAGCAGAAGAGACCCCAACAAATCCATAACTGACAACTTCTGAAAAGCAAAATCCGAACAAAAATGATCCGTCAAAGCATCTGCACTTTGGCCAGCAAAGAGAAATGTTGAATGAAATTGAAGAAATCCATAAATCTTCTGCTGTGAAATGAAGAGCTGTTTCTTTGGGCAAACTTGATATTGAATAGGATAGAAGGCTTAGTGCTCTCCGTGGGCAGTCAGTTGAAGTGAATTCATCACTGAAGAGGAAGTGTGGAGAAACGGTAAGCAGAAAAATTGAAGAAGATCCAGCACCAACAGTCAGCGAGCGAATGCACAGAAAAGAAAAAGCTGTCAGAGAACAAAACTCAACAGAAAGGCTGTTGTTGCGAATTGTCTTTTGCAGATAACCAGAATGTTGGCTCGCAAAAAAAAAAAAAAAAAAAAAAAAAAGGTTGAATCACAAAAAATGAGAATAGTTAGAAACGTGAGAGTTTGTGCAATGTTGACTTCAAGGGGATAAAACGGCGGTATGCAGAAAAGCGAGAACAAGTCGCTCACAAAAGATATGCAACAAACAAAAAAGATTTTGGATGAACATTCGCGTTTTTCCATCTTATATCTCATTCGCATGCACCCAATGGATAATGGCGCACTTTCTAATCCAAAAAAAAAAAAAAAAAAAAAAAAAAAAAAGAAAAAGAAAAAATGTTGCTGTTAAATCTATCAGGAGTACAACTATCTCAAAAACCAAAGACAATGAAAAATAGAAATCAAAAAATAAAATAAAAACGCAAATATTTATATCTCTAAATGCAAAAAAGATAGGGCAAACATTATGAGCAGTGAAGGCAGAGATGAATCGGAAAAATATTCTCTGCTTTAGAAGGCGTTTGGTCGAAATTATCGAATGTTTCAAAGCTCACAAATGTTGCTAGGATTCTTCGCTCTCATATTAGACGCATCACAAAAAATATAAATTCTAATAATATGACAGATTGGAAAAGACCAGTTCACGAAATGCGTACAGGACTCAAAATACAGATTTGATTGCTTGTTTCTTTCTTGAAATCATGACGCAAGTTGAAATAACAGTGCAATAAAAAGAACTGACTCTTCCATTATTATCTAGAAATGCATGGGGGCATATGTCATTCCAAATCAGCAGTTCCAGGATCGAAATCTATCACAGAAAGAAAAAACTGCTTTTGCGTTGCCTCCCTATTTTGAGAACAAAAAAATTACAAATTGACCATGTAGATCATCGTGATTAATTGCGGTAAAGTTATATAAAGAGTTGAATTATGCAATAATGAATCGATAAATGAGATTTTCCAATTATTGGAAAACTAGAATTTTTAATGGAAAAATATTGATTGTTTTTCAAATTTTCTTTATTATCTGTTATTAAATTATTTTAAAATTAAACAATTCAAAAAATTTTTAAAAAATAAAAGAAAAAGAAAGAAAGAAAGAAAGAAAAAGCGAAAAGATGAAAATGAAAAATAAAAATCGACTTTTTCCACAACGAAACAAAAGCCATATTTTTCATTCAGCACAAATCCTGAAAGCAATTATTCCCTTATTCCTTTTCGCATCCTTCCTCAGACACCATTTCTGCCTGTGCCTCAGAATCAAACAAAGACTCCGAGGAGGACAATGAAGTGGATGACGATGAAGAGGTTGATGAAGAGGCAGATGCAGATCGTGCTGCATGTTCAGCCTCAATGCTTGTCCCTTCTCTTTCTCCTGAACATCCTCCCCAATGTCTGCAGCGCATGAGTGGGCAACCCATCTCTCTTCCTCTCCCTCGTCCTCTTCTTCCCCATCCCATTTCTGTGTTGCAATGGAGATGATGATGGTGGAAATGTTGATGCTCTGGCTCAGCACTGCATTTGTGCATCCAATGCCCTCTGCAGCGTGCCTCTGGCTCTCCACACTTCCCCTTCATCATCCAGCGCCTATTCTCTCCTCTGCAGCAGCCCCGGTGGAAGTGGTGGCCGTGGTGCATCCCGCACTTTTCAGCGTCTTCTCCTCCCGCTTCTGCCTTTCTTGCTGCTCTGCATCTGCACGGCTCGCATTTCCCCAGCTCTGAGCAGCCTCTGAGATTCCTCATTTTCATCATTTCTCTCATCCTCTGCCACATCATTGCTCTCCGCATCCTTTCCATTCTTCCTCCGCAGCAGTGTCTTCTTTGCCTCTCAATGCATCTTTCTCCTCTTTTGCAGCTTTTGTCACTTTCGCTCTCTGACTCTCCAAAACCCATTCGCTCCATCTTTGCTTCGTTGTATCGCTTCATCATCCATCTCTTTTCCCAAATTGCTCTTCGTCTTTCGCATCGCTTCCGCTTCCACTCATCGCACGCGCACTCTGTCTGCTTGTCTTTCTGCTCTTCTGCTTCTTTCTGCTCCTTTTGAGCTGCAGCAACTTTCACAAACAGTTTCAAAGGCTTCTTATCGCATCTCCAGGTCAGCCCCACTGCCAGCTCTTCTGTGCTCCCAACGCTAACAAAGTCTTGCTCCTCATCAATGAATCCAACTGATAATTTCTCTGCCTCGCCAATCCCGTACAGCCCTCGAACTTTGTTTTCAAATGTCTCAAATGTCACCTGCTCCAGCGCAAAGCACCGGATCTCCATGGTCCTAACGAATACTGTCTTAATCACGTGTGTCATTTCTGCTTTTGCAAATTCTTGTTTCTTCGACAAATGCTCAAAATATTATGAAAACCATATCTTCCTCAAAACATCTTCAAAACGGCTCTTTCCCCGCATAGCTCGGATCATTTTTGGAATCCACTAAAATACATAGTTTTGCGCTTGATCTCGGTTAAAGACATTCCATCGCCAAAAAATCATACCAAAATACTTTTCTTTCCTCGCTGAATCTTTCACGTCAAGTCCAATTCGATATATTCCCAATATTCAGTAAGATACTTCGTTTTACTGTGCAGATCATTCAAAAGAGCCTTGCTCAGGGCGTTTGTTGAACGAAATTCGCATTTACAAATATTTTCTCTCGATAACTTTATTAAGGGCACATTCATCAGAGCAAAAATTTTCAAATTCTCGTAAAACATTCCTTCAGTTTCTCTTCACATAGAAAAATAAATTTTTCTTTGTAAAAGTTCTGGTTAATTACAGAAACAAAAAAAAAAAAAAAAAAAAAAAAAAAAAAAAATAGAAACGAACACTATATTTTCAGACTAAAATCATTGCTTTTTAAAATGAATTATAATTTGATGAATTCAAATTAGTTAGCATTTTTTTAAAAATCTGTAATATAAAGATTGCAGAATTTATCGATCAGTTTCCCTTTTAATTATTCTTAATCATAATTCCTTCTGTTTTATTTTTCTTAAAAATTATTTTTAACTAAATTTTTATTGAGATGGGATGCTGCGTTTCTGCGCGTATGATTTTTAAATGTTAATAAGTTATTAACACGCATTACGTACATTTTTAAGTTTCTTCTGTCGACGTGTATCATAAACTCCACTTCCATGCATCTTTACCGGAGAGCATTTCTATATTTCAAAATTCTGTTATTTTATCAACAGAATCCACAGTTACAGTTGCTATTGAACCATTTATTTCGTCTGGAATTTGGAAATGTGAATTTCGCTCATTTAATGCAGGAAAAGACTCATGCATGAAACTATTTGCTTTTCTGATTCATAACTATTCTCCATGTTTTGCAATATCAATTTATTAGGCGTTGGCATCATTTCGACTTCTTGTCAACTTTCTCCAGATTTTTATCCTGGATTGAATGAACGTTTGATTTCACAACAATTTTGTTATTTTTATTAGTAAAGTTAAATTGTTGCTATAATTATTCTTTGTAACTATAGATTCCTGCAGTTATCTTCCAGCTGATGGAATGATTTGTCACGATAGCATGCTTTCTGGAGGTAATAGACGTTGGAATGATGGCGATGTCATAGGAATTGAAGTTAACATGGAAAGTAACCCACGAACTGCATCATTTTTTGTGAATCACAAACTTCAACCGATTGTTATCAAAAACATACCAAATTCTATTCGGTTCTTCGTATGATAGCTTTTTTTTTACAACCACTATAAAAATTATTTCATTATACAACTGACTGCACATGCATGTTTGGGTATTATTATTTATTTTGGTAGGTTTATCTTGTGCAAAAAGGAAGCAGCTTTGAAGTTGTTTCATTGAAAGAATATCGAAGCGGGCAAAAAGCGAAAGATATAGATAACGATAGGATGGTTGATTGGATGAGCAAAAGGTATAATTTTTACTGAAAACGAAGCAAATTAAAAAAATTCAATTGTGAAATTATTATTATTATTATTATTATTATTATTATTATTTATCAAAGTCTTCGCGAATCCATGTCTATGCGAAGGCCAAAAATCAAGTATGTGACAAGAGAAGAGCTTAAAGCAAGAAGAGCAGCGATGGAGAAAGCGAAAGCGAAAGAGAAAACAAAAGCAAAAGCAGAGAAAATTGGGAAACTGAAAAATGAAGAGAAAAAAGGGGATGCGAAGGAAGAAGTGGATGAGATTGAAAAAGAAGCAGCAGAAATTGTGAAGGAAGAGGCAAAAAAGGCAAAGACAACGACAGCAACAATGGAAGAAAAGGAGAAGAAGGAGAAGAAGAAGGAGAAGAAAGAAGAAGAAAAGGAGGAGAAAGAGGAGAAAGAGGAGAAAGAGGAGAAAGAGGGGAAAGAAGAGAAGGAGAAAGGCAAATCAGCGAAAAAGCAGAAGTCAGGGAAATTAAGTGCAGAAATCAAGGCCATCATGAAGAAGGCGAAAGGAAAGTCTTCAGAACAACCGGGTGATGAAGAAGAAAAGCCATTGCTTTTGGCTGAGGAAGGGAAAGAAGAAGAAGAAGAAGAAGAAAATGATGATGATAATGAAGAGGGGGAGGAGAAAGAAGGAGAGAAAGAGAAAGAAGAAGAGAAAGAAGAAGGAAAGGAAAAAATTCAACCAGATGAAGCCAAACATCCACAAGAGAATGAGCCGAAAGTTGAAGTGGAGCAGATAAAAGACACAAAAATTGAGGAAGAGAAAAAACCAGAAACGTCGAAAGAGCTATTTGAGAAGACGAAAGCAGAAAACGAAAGCAAACTGAAGGAGAAGGAAGAGAAGGAAAAGAAAGAAGAAGAAAAGGAGGAGAAAGAAAAGAAGGTTGAAACTGAAACTGAAGCTGAAGCTGATACAGAGGTAGAAGCAGAAGCTGAGAAGAAGAAGGAAGAAGAAAAGAAAGAAGAAGAAAGAGGAGGAGGAGAAGAAGAGAAGGCAAAGAAAGAAGCTGAGAAAAAACAAGAAGCAGATAAGGTGCAGAAAGGAGAAGAAGGGAAAAATAAAAAGGAAAAGGAGAAAAAAACAGGACCTTCGCCTTCTCAACCCAAAGGAAAAGCCAAACAAGCTGCCCCAAAACAACAAGGAAAGAAAAAGAAGTAAATTAATTTTTATAAACCAATTAATACTGTGTTTTATTGCTGTTTTAGGATTTTTATTTGTTTCATTGTCACAACATCTTTATCTGATAATCAGAAAATATTGAGATTGGATCTCGCTAATCTTGTACAACGATTTATTTCTAAAAATTTCTTATTGTAATAAATGGGTGAAGTACCTCGAATTTTGGGTGGGTTAAAGTTTTTGGGATGAGTTATCAACAACGAGGGGAAGTTCAAAATTATTATGAGCAACAGCAACTACAATTTAGAAATGCGCACACCACTCAGCATAAACAAAAATCAGAAACACAAGGAATACTTCAAACCCCTCAACATAGAGAGTTTTTTGGTTTTTCATCAAGAGATCAAGGAACAAGGGTATTGACTCAACAAACCTCCTTTACGGAAAGGAGCGCTCATCGAGAAAGCTTTTTTGGAGCTCATTCGGCGCCATCTTTCATGCAAAAGTCGCAAACAAGCATAATCACTCCTTCGTTTCAGCAAAGGGCGATATCTGCTTCTCAACAAACGTCATATCCCAAGAATTTTTATAAAGAACATCCAGAAATTGCTTCCATAGATTCTGAATCCGTAAAAGCATTTTACGCGCAGAATCAGGTTAAAGTAATTGGATCAGATGTTCCAAAGCCAATATTTGAATTTCGACATATTCAATGGCCTTCTGATTTAATGACTTCATTTGGGAAAGCAGGATTTACAAAGCCAACATTAATTCAACAGATATCTTGGCCAGTTGCTTTATCTGGAAGAGATATGATTGGTATTGCAGAAACTGGATCAGGAAAAACATTGGCTTATGCTTTACCGGCAATTATTCACATGTCAGCTCAACCACGAGTTCAGCCGGGTGAAGGGCCAATTGTTCTTGTTCTTGCACCGACTCGAGAACTTGCTGTCCAAATTCATGTTGAGTTTCGAAAGTATATTAAACGTCGCTATAATATTGTTTGCGTTTACGGAGGAGCATCACGAATGGCGCAAATCTCGCATTTAGCAGAAGGCGTCGAAATATGCATCGCTACACCTGGAAGATTGATTGATCTCATTAACAGTGGATCGACGAACTTGAATCGTGTTACATATCTTGTTATTGATGAAGCTGACAGGATGCTTGAAATGGGTTTTGAGCAGCAGTTGAGAGAAATCGTGGGGCAGATTCGAAGAGACCGCCAGACGCTGATGTGGTCGGCTACGTGGCCAACGCCCATTCAAAATTTGGCGTACACTTTTCTGAACAAGAGCAATGCAGTGAGGCTGACGATTGGGCGGAGCGATCTTACGAGCAATGTGCGAGTCCAGCAAATCTTCTATTTCTGCTCATCGGCCTTCGAGCCCAACCCGCCCACAACACTCAAAGAAATGAGCGATTACGAATACGAAGAAGATCACAACGAGAAGTTATCTATGCTTCTTTCTTTGTTTAAATCAGGTGGCCAGTTCGAAACAAGTGGCAAAGTGCTTATTTTCACCAGCACAAAAAAGGAATGTGAGGAAGTGACATCGAAGCTGTATGACAACAACCTCTATGAAGTGACAAGCATCCACGGGGACAGAGGGCAGCGTGAGAGAGACACAGCGATGAGGGCGTTCCGCGAAGGACGGTTTGTTGACGGCGGAGTGTGTAGAGTGCTGGTGGCGACAGACGTGGCGTCGCGTGGGCTGGATGTGAGGGATGTGTCAGCTGTTGTCAATTTTGACCTGCCGACAAACATAGAAGACTATGTGCATCGGATTGGGAGAACGGCAAGAGCAGGGAAGAGTGGGATTTCTATTTCGTTTGTGTGTGGGATTGATCAGAGGCTGACGATACAGCTGGTGAGGCATCTGCAGCAGTGCCAGCAGCCAGTTCCACCGGAGATGATGAGGATATTGTCGATTAGTGGGTCGAAAGGGTCAGGAAAGGGGAGGATGTTTGGGAGAGGAGGAGGAGGAGGTGGTGGTGGTGGTGGAGGAGGAGGAGGAGGAGGGATGAGAGGAAGAGGAGGATTTATGTCCTTTCAGAGAGGAGGAGACAGAGACAGAGGAAGTTATTCGCGTGGCAGTTTTGGTGGAGAAGACGAAAGAGGAGGAAGGAGGAGCATGTTTGGAGGAAGTCGAGGAAGCATGGGAGGAATGGGAGGCATGGGAAGTGGAGGATATAGTTCAAATAGATCATTTGCAGATGGCAGAGGAAGAGATCGGCCATTCACAGCACCGTATCCAGCACAAAGATTTGATGAATATCGGTCTACACAATCATCACAATCACCACAATCACCATCACCATCACAACAATCACCATTTTCTTCATCTCCTTCTTATTCATCATCATCATCTTCTTCTTCTTCTTCCGCCTTTTCTGGCTTTTCTTCACCAACACCACCACATTCACATTCATATTCACAGTCGTCGTCATCATCATCATCATCGTCATCGTCATCACATCTTCCGCTTGAAGCACCTTCGCGTTCGGTGAATGAACAATCTGACAGATTTGCACGTGGCATAATAACTCCAACAACACGTCCATTTGCTCAGTCATTCAGTTCATCATCATCATCTTCTTCTTCTTCCTCTTCTTCCCTTTCTTCACCATCATCTTCTTCATTTTCTCCTTCTTATTCCTCCTCCTCCTCCTCTTCATCATCATCGTCTTCATCATACACCAACCAATCATATCCTCCATCCAATCGGCAGTTTTCTTATCCCTCTCAACAAGACACAGCATCTCGCCGTGTGAGCAATGAAAGTCTTCTTCCTCTGCCAGACAGTCAAAGAAGCCAGATAACACCACAACACTCGTCACAGCCATCAAAACAGCAATCAGATGCAAACCCACAAAAATTCCAGCTTCATCTTTCTTCTTCTTCTCCATCTTCTTCTTCTTCCTCCTCCTCCTCTTCATCTTCTGATGTTCCATCGTCTTCTCAAATGCCCATCTTTCAGAAGTTTCCTCCATCTGGCTATAATCCTCCCATGATGCCACAGTTCTCATCATCTTACCAGCCTTATCAGTCAAATCCCTCCAATCCCTCCAATCAATCAACACAATCTAGTCAATCTAGTCAATTTAATCAGTCTAATCAATCTTATCAATCATATCCCTCTTATCCCCCCAATCAGCAGTATCAACAATACCAACAATACCAACAGTATCAGCAATATCAGCAATATCCTCCATATGCCTCATATCCGCCGCAACAAGGGCAAACAAGCAGCCCCTCTGAAAAAGAAATGAAAAGAGGAGATGTTTCAAATCCGTCTCAGACACAAATGCCATCGGCAAGTCTGGCAGACAGGCCACACTCCTTCAGAACATTCACTCCTTCGATGTTTTCTGGTTCTCAAGCAGCATCATCAACATCAACAGCAGCAGTGGATAGAGTGGAGAGAGTAGATAGAGCAGAGTATCAGTTTGCTTCGTCGTCAATGCCATTAGCTTCTGATCCTTCTTCTTCCTCTTCCTCCTCTTCCTCTTCTTCTCCTTCTCCTTCTCCTTCATCTCAGCAGCAGATGTATGACAGAAATGCTCGCTTGCCTGTTCCTCCTTCGCGCCCTGTGCAAACACAGTCTTCGTATTTGCAGGGGTCTTCTTATGGAAGCGCTTCTTATCCCATTCGATATTGAATAGCTGACATCTCTTGATATATCTTTCTTTTTCTTTTCTTTTCTTTCTTCTTTCTTTCTTTTTAATCTTTTGGATAAATCAATGAAGTTGAGATTTATTGCTGTTTATGTCATTGTCATTATCATTATTGCTGTTTTTAGTCGTGTTATTATTGTAATTATCATTATTGCTGTTATTGCTTATATTGTGTGTGTGAATGTGTGTGCGTGTGATTGATTGATTGAATAATTGCGTATGGATAAATGGATATGTGGCTGAGTGAATAATGTGAATGAGAAAGTTATATTTATTTTATTTTATTTTATTTTTTGGCTTTTAGGAAGGTTGATTGATTAATTGATGAGTTTTTCACAATGTTTTTTGTTTGACTGCTTATTGCAGAGTCTGAATATAAAAGAAGAAGAAAGAAGAAAGAAGAAAGGAAAAGAAGAAAGAGAAAAGGAAAGTTAAATTTCGAAAGAGAAGGGAAGAAAGAGAAAAACTCGTTTTGTAAGAAATAAACTCGTTTTTTTTTTTTTTTTTTTTTTTTTTATTTGTATTTCTTTTTGTATTCTTTTGATATCTTGATAGTTGCATTATTCCATATTCCATATTCCATATTCCATATTCCATTTTCTTTATAGCTTTTTGTCTTTTAAACTTTATTTATTTTATTTATTTTATTTTTTTAATGATTCTTTTATTTTAACCAATTTGTTTTGTGTTCATGAAAGTTTTGAGCTAAATACAAAGTTGTTCTGTTTTGTCTATTTCATTACAGTTTATTAAATGCGTATCCGAATCTATCTGGCCTGTGTTTGTAGTTTCAGCTATTTTTCTTTTTTCTTTTTCTTTTTTTAAATCTTTTTTATCTTTTTTTATCTTTTTTCTTTGAATTTTTCTTTTTTTCTTTACTTTTTCCTTTTCTTATTTTTTTTCAGTTTTTATCTGTCTTTCTTTAATTCTATGTGTGTTTATATTCTATATGATAATTGTCTTGTTCTCGAATTCTCAAATAGAAAAGTTGAAAATAAAGTTCATTTTTTTTTTAATTTTTTGCTTGCAGTTTTGAAATTTTCTTAATCTTATCATTATCTTTTCGTATTTCGTATTTTTTATTCACATTGAAAAAGAACATTTCCCCTTTTTCTTTTCTTTCCCCCCCTTTTTTTAAATCTCCAATTATTTTCTTTTCTTTTTCTTTTTCTTTTTCTGTTCTTTGAAAAATAAAAATAAAAGTATTCTAACATTCTTTTGGCTTTTGAGTGCAAAAATTGCTTTTTATTTCTTAGTGTCAGGATAAAAATAATTGTAAGTTATTATTTTTATTTTTATTTTTATTTTTATTTTTATTTTTATTTTTATTTTTATTTTTTCAATTTTTTTTATCAATTTTTTTGTTGTTATTTAGTTCGTTATCTTTTTTACAATATTGCTATTGAAGTTAATCGTATATAATTTTTTTTTTTCCTTTTATTATTCCATATGGCGCATTGCTCTCTACATTTATCTCCAGATGTTCCACTTTGCTTTTTCTAAGGCAAATGTTCTGTTGTTAATCTTATGAAGGAATGAGTTTTGTTACCCCGATCTGGATTTTTCAACCTGTATTTCAAATTATCCTCAACAAATTTGAAATCTCTTTGATTGTTGGGATCGTTATGTTTCCTTATCTGTAGCTTGTTTGTTTTAAATAAATATTTCAAGAACAATTTCTTTTTATTTCCTATTGTTAAAGAAAAACAGGCGACTTGATGTGAGAAAAATTAAAAAAAATAAGGGTTAGATAAAAAATTTCGAAAATGACAACTTTAAGTTCCGTTCGTGATCCAAGAACTTCACATTCAAAGCGCGCCACTTTTTTTAGATATGAAAATGGCGACGAATATAATGTTTGTCCATAATTAATATGATGAAAATCTCTCTAAATCCTTATTATTTCAATTTAAACATATTAACCAGGGAGAAGTGGTTAGAGGCATGCGCCATGGGCGTGGCTCATATTCATACAAGGATGGTCGACATTATAAAGGTGAATGGAAAGAAAATTTGTCTGAATAGTTATTTTTTGAAGTTTTATTCATCATCATTTGTCAAAAATTTTAATTCAGATTTCATGGGAAAGGCACCTTGACTTATCCTTCAGGAAAAAAATATGAAGGAATGTTTGAGAGAGGACAATTCGTTGGAAACGGTTTGATTTTTCCCAGATCCTACCATTATAAAATTGTGGTTTATATGATTAAGTGAAGTTAACTTTTCCAAACGGAGACGTTTATGAGGGAGAATTGGCAGGACTTAAAATAGAAGGAAAGGGAAAAATGATAAGGAAAGTGGATCGGACAGTTTATGAAGGAGAATGGAAAGGACAGAAACCCCATGGCGAAGGAACAATGGTTGTATATGGTGAAGACGGAAAAGAACTTGAAAAATATGTTGGGGAGTGGAAAGAAGGTTTGAAGCATGGAAAGGGAATTTTAATATCAAAGGATGGAAGAGAATATGAAGGTGAATTTAAAGAAGACAAGGTAATGAAGAATTTTTAATATTTTCCTTTGATTCAAGGTTGTGAATGTGTTTTTAACAAGTCACACGGGAATGGTTGCTTGAAATATCCTAACGGCAACGTATACACTGGAACATTTGTGAATGGCCAAAGATCTGGATATGGTTTTTCAATTATTTAATTTTTGAAAATTTGAGAATCATTTTTTGACATCAAAAATTTTTCAATTTTTTATTTTCATATACTTTTGAAAAGGAAAATTAAGTTACCGCGATGGACGTCTTTATGAAGGCGATTGGAGAGATAATGCTGCAAATGGTCAAGGCACATTTCACTACACAAACGGGGATGTATATACTGGCGGATGGAAGGACACGCGCAAACATGGAAAGGGAGAGCTAAGGTACAAAAATGGAGATGTATTTGAGGGAGTTTGGACTGATGGAGAAGCAGGCGGAAGAGGAGTGTTCACATTTGCCAACAATGATCAATTTACTGGTAATTTCGAGAAAGGACTTGTATGCTCTTTTTTCTTGAAAGTAATGCACGCGTGCTTTAATTACTTTTTTATGAAATTGAAAAAAACATGATTTTTTTAAAACTACTTTTTTAATTTCATTGATACTTTTCATTTTCGCATATTCTTCACTGTTCTTTTTTTTTTTTTTTCAATGTTAAGCCCAAAGGAGAAGGAACCCTTGTGACAGCATTTCGCATTTCTTTCAACGGGATTTGGGATGGGCTGTCTGGTCATGGTGAAATCATCTTTGATGACGGATCAAAGCGCCCGTTCATTCCTCGGGCAAAATGGAGCAGGAAAACAGACGGTGTAATGACATATGTTGCTTTGAAAGAAGGGGACTCTTTGTCTGGCAGCACAACTTCAGAAAGCGGAGAAGACGAAGAAGACGAAGAAGAAAGTGAAATGGAGAAAGAACGGAAAAAGAAAGAGAAAGAAGATGCATTGAAAATATACCGTATGCTATTTATTAAATGAACATTTTTTTTCATTGCTTCATCAAAAATTTTTAACTTTTGACTCAATTACCTTGTTTTCAATTATTTTCAACAATTTTCTTTCTTTCTTTCTTCTTCACCAGATACTGTTGATTATCATATAAGCTCAATTCAACCTATTGACGAAACGCTTCTCACAGGCGGAGTGAAGATTGGGTCTGGCGGGTTTGGCGAAGTATACAAAGGATACTACACAGGTGCTGTTGTTGCCTGGAAGACACTCAATTCCTGTGTGGACCAGGACATTATGAAGGACTTCCTCAGAGAAGCTGCGTTGATGCAAAATTGCCAACACCCGAATATTGTCCATTTCTTTGGGTATACACCTCCGCCGACAATGAGAATTGTGATGGTTTGATTGCTGTGTGGAATGGGAAATTATTATGAAAATTGGCATTTGACAGGATATTTTAGAGTGATTTTAATTTTATTTTTTATTTTTTTTTTTTTTTTTTATTTTATTTGATTTTTTTTTTTTGAAAAGGGAATGAATTGTTCTTTTAATAAATATTAATTGATTTTGCACTCATTTGCTGATGGAATTATTATTATTATTATTATTAAATTTTATTATTGTTATTATTACTATTAAGGAATATGCCAATCATGGGACTCTTCACTCGTACATTCACGAGACGAAAGAGAATCTGGACGCATACACGATGGTTGACTTTGCCAATCAAATTGCAAGCGGAATGACGTTCCTTCACTACAAAAAGATCATCCACAAGGATCTCAAGCCTTTGAATGTCTTGGTACCGAAATCTTGTTTTTTGAACTATTTTTTCTTGAAAGATTTTTAATAAATTTTGCTTCCTTTCCTTTTCTTTTCCTTTTCTTCTCTTTTCAATGTGTTTTGCTTTTATCCGATAAACCCTCAGCTGAATGAACTATCGTCTGGTTCGTTCCGCTTGATGATTTCAGATTTTGGGCTCTCAAAAATCACGCATCATTCGCAGACTCTTGTTCTGCACAAAGGCACACCTCAGTACACACCGCCTGAAGGATACAGCGAGGGCAAAGTGAACGAAAAACTCGATGTGTTTTCGTTTGGGATGATTATGTGGGAGATGTGGAAAAGAGAACTGCCATTTCGCGGATTGTCTAATCCTCAGCTGATGAATCTGATTTGCTCGGGCCAAAGACCTTCTGTTCCTGTTTGCTTCTTTTGCTTTATCTTTTCTTTGAATGAATTATCTTATTTTTTTTTTTTTTCAATGCAATTTTTTTTATGTCATTTCAGCGGTATCCTCCATCTATGGATGATACTTTAGGAGAATATTCACGTCTGCTTCAGCAGTGCTGGGCTCAAGATCCAAATGATAGACCTTCTTTTGCAGTGTGTTCCAAAGTTTTGACAAGCATTAAAGAAAGGATTGAAGCCCAACGGAGGAAAGCAGCAATGCTACGAAAATAGAAGTATTGAACCGTTCTTTATTTCATTTTTGTTTGAAAACTTTAACTTTTTGTTGTTAACCGTTCAAGTCAGCATGAAACTGATACACATCACAATGAATGAGATTGTTGAATTTAAAAATTGTATTTTATTGAAATAATTATGTCAATTTTTTATAATGTGTATTTAAATAATTTTTTTAAGTTGTTTCAATTGAAAATTTATGAAAGAAATGCTTTCTTTATTTATTAATTTTTTGAAAGTTGTTTTGCAAAAAAAAACAAAAAATGATCATATACCATCAATTAAAATGAGTTCAACTCCTCAAACAGAACAAAGCCATCCTCAATACACAGTTCGAACAATTCAACCAAAGCCTCGAGAGCTTCAAAGAACAACTAAAGATTATACAGGTATTTTAGGGTTAAAAATTATTCTGATGATATTTGTTGAAAAATTGAATAATTAGAAAAAAGTAGATTAATTGAACGAACTGGAGGATATGCAAGGGCAGATGTTAGTGCTGACATTATAACTCCTGCTGTGAAGCATCCAAAGTTATATATTTCAGGTTTGATTTTTTTAAATAATAATTTGACGTTAATTATGTTTTTTTTATTGGTACAGAATCTGACAGGTTCGGAACTGATTTTGCAAGTGAGGATAAGGCAGAAAGAGAAGCAAAGAAAAGAAGAGCAGAAGAAATTCGTGCTAAAAAATGGTTTTCCTATTTCACATTTGCTTGAAGTTAATTTGTATCCTTTTAAGCGAAGAACAGCTTGAAAGAGAAAAAAAACATTGGGAAACAGTGATACGCACGCAAGATAGTGAAGAGCATCGCGCTCTTTCTCATGGTACAAAAAAGAACACTTCAGGGTTTGATGTTTAAATATTGAACCGAAAGTGGGTTTATTTCATTTTTTATAAATCAATTCACAAATTCAGAATAGCGTATGATCCAGTAACGCTTGAATATAAAGATACATTGGATGGAGATCGGCTTCGTTATGCAGATGAAGGAAAGCGCTATAGGTCAGAAGTCAGAAAACAAACACTTTATAATTCAGCAAATCGAAGTGGATATAACCCTGTAACTGGAGAGCCGCTGTCTTTTGCGCATCAGCCAGAGCCAACAAAACCAGCGATGCCTCCTCGTTTGGCAGAAGCAATTGGAGACGGGAAAGCCAAACTTTAGGAACTTTGTGCAGATGTTGAACAATTCACTTTGAAATCAATGATATAATATGTCATTCTCACTTCATTTCATAATCAAATCGATGCTTGTTATTTCCTATTTTTTGAGGCATATGCCAAAAAGAATCCTTTTTTTATTTCACAACACACTTTTCATTTAATGTTATAGTCATCTATTTCTTTGTTGAAAATACGCAAACACGATACAAGTTCAATGATCAATAGGTTGTTTTTTCAATCGAAGAGAAATAAACAAAAGTGAGATGAGTAAAGAAATTCTATCTCTTCTTTTTCTTTGCATCAGGATCGACTTCAATGTATTCAGGCACCATTTTTGGAAGGCCGGGTTTGAATATTTCCTATTAGATTTTTAAAAAAATAAAATATTAACATCGAAGATAATTCAAAATTGTCCTTCCAATAACAAAAACAAACCCAGATTTTCTTTTCGCTTTCTTCGCAAGTTGGGTACTTTGCCAGTCTGTTGGAGAATTCAGATGTGGTAAGTGGCTCAAGTGCCATCCGGGAAAGCCGAGAGGTTGTGAGAATATCTCGGCAGACCCATTTTATCTGAAGAAAAATTAGCGAAAAATTGAAAATTTTTGAATAATTAGGTGAATTATTTGTAATGTCAGATTAAATAGAACAAAGTTTGTTAACATTGTCAACAAAGCTAATAAGAGGGAAAAAACAAACAGTTTTAGGTGTATGCCAGTCTGAAAGATGAGCTAAGAGGGAAAGATCAAGAGATGGTGTTATTACACCCTTCATGTCTGTAATGAATTGTGTCCATAGTTTCTGCACATTGGTGAATTCAACAGAAAATGTGTTTAAAAAAATAATTGATAATTTCGAATATTTTGAAATCTGAAAATAATATAGTTCATACAAGAAGAGCAGAGTGGTTTGGCCGAGGCACATGGAACTGAAGCTTAAATGCAGCTCCGATTGCAGCAGGATTTGCATCTTCGAAATGAGTTTGAAAATTTCAAAGAAAAATTTATTATTATTTTTTTTTCATATGAAATTTCATTTTTTGTAATGAAACTGAATGGAAAGATAACAAAAGCACACCCCAAGGCTCAGATGACTCTCCAATCACAACGACTCTGTCAGCTGGCTCAAGAGATTGAATCTGTATGATGATAACAATCAATATTTTGTTGATTAAAGACAAGAGTTCAAATAGAAAGCAATTGTCATTTTCGGTTATTTTTATTTCAATGAAACAGAATTAATTCAACTGAAAAGTTTAAAATGTGTAAAAAAAACAAACCTCAAAAAGAAGAGAGTCCAAGAATTCTGAAGCAATAGCGCCCAAACGTTGTTGCTCAATGCTTTCCGGTGTTGGAGCTAATGGTCGAAATAATAGCAATAAATGGATTCATTCAAAAAAGTGATTCCAAAACGAATTTTTATAAAGAAAATAAATACAATTAAAATAAATGAATTGAAAAAAAAATGAATATAATGAAAGAAAACTGAAAAGCATTTTTTCATATAAAGAAAAAGCCCAAACCAGTTTCTGGTCTTCCTTTCTTTGCCTTCTTCTTCTTCTTCTTCTTTCCTTTTCCAGAAGCCGAAGCCAGGAAGTAGAGCTCAGCACGATCGATATAAATAATAGTTGGACTCAGTTCACGGGCTAACTGGAACACCTCTTTGATCAAGCCACCATTCAGCTGCATTCGCTCACCTACAATCTGACAAAAAAAAAGAAGTGAAAAATAATTTATTTTAAAGAATAAAAAAAGAAAGCGGAACGTTAAGTCATACAAAGATAAGTGATAATATTCAAAAAATATAAATGAACGAAAAATAGAAAGAGAGAGATAAAGCAACACTAAAAGATAACAAAATTAAAAATCCAGAAATATTCAAAGTTCCTGTTCTCCTTTCTATCTTCCTATCTCTCTCTCTCTCTTTCTCTCTTTCTCTCTCTTTCTCTTTCTCTTTCTCTCTCATTCTCTCTCTGATTCTTATTCTTAAAAATATCTATATTATCAACAAACATGTGGTGAGAGCTGCAAAAATGTTGCATTGGCAGCAGTGGCCAAGCTGCGTACAAGCATTGTTTTCCCCACTCCTTTTGATCCATACAGCAGAATGCTCGATGGAGGCACGATGTTCTCCAACTGCAAAAAAAGCAATGGAAATTGACATAGGAAGTCATTAATGAACAGAAAAATGTATGACAGGAACAAATTATTTCAAAAAGGAGGGGAGAGAAAGAAAGAAAGAAAGAAAGAAAGAAAGAAAGAAAGAAAGAAAGAAAGAAAGAAAAGAAAGAAAGAAAGAAAGAAAGAAAGAAAGAAAGAAAGAGAGAGAGAGAGAGAGAGAGAGAGAGAGAGAGAGAATGAAAAAAATGAATGAAAGATAAAGAAAACATTAGCATCAGAATCATAAAATTACTTCCTATTTATTTTCTCTTTCTCCTTTCCTTCTATATGACGCAAACCGTTTCTTTCGACATAGCCAGCGGAAACAGGCAGAACTCGACGCAGAGTGCTTTGATTTCGTTCATTGTGGGATTTCGAGAGATTTTATTGAGGAACTTCAGAGAGCCGAGCGTATCCCAGTCACCAATGATGGATGCAGCTGACACTTGAGGGCACTGAAGATTAATAAAAAAAGGAGGAAGAAATATAGACATTTATGATAATCATTATTCAAAGGAAAAAGGAAGAAAGAGGATATTATTGTTTTTTGGACAAATAATAACAAGTAAAGCAAAACAAGACAAAACAAATTAAAATATAAAATAACGGTTTTTTTTTAAAAAAAAAACAAGATATTATATTGAAGAATAAGCAACATACCTCCTGAACAACGCCCATCATCACATATTTCGCAAAGAGCACTTCAAGCTCTTCAGACGTCATCGGAGGCGGCGCCTCCTCAACCGCTTTCCCTTTCTTCCCTTTCTTCGATGCCTTCTTCCCCTTCTTCTTTCCCTTCTTCTTCCCCTTTTTCTTCTTTCCCAGAAGTGCAGCATTTGCCTCAGCCTCTTCTCTTGCCCTCAGATTCTGCAGCTCTGCCTTCAGTAGAATGTCAATCTGCTGTCGCACTGCCTCTTCTACTTCTGGACGCTGCTGTACTGTGATGATGGATGAGATGTGCTTTTGACTCGGATTCTCGCTCTCGTCCATACGCTGCCACAGGGCGGTGTATGTCTCCAAACTGGAAGTTGTTTTTAAGAATTACATGAACAAGACAATTATTAAATGAGGGGAAAGCAAAATTTTTGTGTGATTCAAAGATTGAAAATCAAAAGTTTATAAAGCAAAAGTATTATGAATGCAAATATTTATTAATCAAGAGAATAAAATTTTCAAATAAATATCATAATGAGACAGACCTGCTTCTCATGGGATGAAGAGCATATGACAACGGTATTTTGATTGGGCCTTCTGGTTTGTTTGGATCTTCCTCTTCTTTTCCTTTCTTCTTCTTCTTGTCGCTTGACGATTTTGTCTCCTTCTTTGTCTCACCTTTCTTCCCTTTCTTCTTTTTTTTCGGATCCTCTTCCGGCTCCGGAGGCTTTGCAGGGAATAATTCTGGGTGGAAAAACTTCTTTGATCCACCTTCATCGGGGAAATACTCTTCAGGAAACTTTCCAGTTTGCTGAGCGTTAATAAAGTGTTTTTATAAGAATGAGAGAGAGAAAGAGAGAGGATAATAGAAAGAAAGGAAAATGATTCAAAAAAAATATTGAGAAGAATGTGAAGTTAGATGCAACAGATATTTAAGAGAAATCAATTCAATGTCAAATAAACAAGTTAGCATTCACATTCACAAAGCAAACGTCAATTCAAATATGAAGATAAATGCATATATAAATGTATGTTATAATAAAAGAGATGTCATACAAGTCGTGTCTGCTCCCAGAATGTCCTGACTTTCGCCTTCATTTCTTCCGCCATCTTTTCGCCTTCCTTCTTCATAACTCCGTCAAATTGCCTTTTCTTCTCCTTTTCTGCATCTTCTTCGTGCTGCCTCTGAATCTCTTTTCCTTTCAAATATCCTCTATGTAATTCTTCCTTTAATCCAGGTGGAGTTGGTGGAGGTGATAAACCTTAACAAGTTATTGAGCATTATAAGTCACATGTTAAAAATAAAATACAGCATTATTGTGAAAATAATTTTATCAACAGTTCATGCAAGCATAAAAGAAAGAAAGAAAGAAAGAAAGAAAGAAAGAAAATTAAAATATCGATCAACAAAATTTTACACAAACCCAAAAGAATTGCTTCTTGCCTTCTCATTTCCTTCACTTTCTGCCTTGTAATCCACCCCTTATAAGTCTTCTGAATCAAAATTGCAGCTTCATTTCTGCTCATCGTCACTGCACCGCCCATCGCAGTTTCTCTGTCAACTTTCAAAAAGCCTGCTCTTTCTCTTCCTTGTCTTCCACGCTCAGCTGCTTGAATAATCAGAATCGCTTCTTCGAATGACAGGATTGCTGGAGAGTATTCATCGATATCATCTGGCTGCGGTGCTGCATATCTCGATGATAAGATGCGCTGATTATAACATTAAAGTCGAATGATTATTTAAATATACATTATTTTCATTCAAAATTTAGACTTATTAAACAAAAATATGCAATTCTGGCAAACAAGAAGATCTGTTTGACGCCTTATCTTTTCTTTTCTGTGGTCGAGTATGTGGCGTGGAGGTGGCACTTCTAGGCTGTCAAAGCATAGATGAAGATTTACCAAAATGTCATCCAAATCAATAACTGGCGAATGCCTCACTTTCATTAAGAACTAAATTTTCATAAATGAAACTAATACTAATATATGCTAATTCACATACATATTTAATTTCTATGATTCTTCCCATGACTGCATCAAGTAAATTTAAGACTTCTTGACGCTTTTGTGGATGAATAATTCTATCCTGGGCTTCTTCAAGTTTTTTATATATCTTTAAGTATCTAACGTATAAAGTCGCAAAAAATCGATATTTATCTTGGTTGTCTTTCGGTAGAAGTGCTTTGTCAGTTGGAACTTCGATTTCTAAAATCAAAATAATATAAAAAATAAAATTCCGCGTTAAAGCCTGTTGATATAATTTTAAGACTAACCAAGTTGATCGAATAACTATTTAAAACGATTATCATTGGTAGTTTCAGCAAATATGAAGAAATATGCAAGCAAAGAGACAATTATTGAAGTCATTTGTAGCAATCAGAATCACACCTCGTCGATTGCATCTTTCCACATCAACGTATAAAATGTGTTTGACATGGATAAATACAACTTTTAAATATGGTAAAAGATTCCTTCTAAGGTAAAAAGTGTATTAACAGTTTCAACAACAATCCCCTTTATTAAATTATTGAAATCGCAACCTTTTCAGATTTCGTCATATTCTCTATATTTTTTTTCAAAATAGCAATGGTTTGTAGCAAGTGGTTATTTTTGAAAATATATTATAATAATTCAACAATTTAGATTAGATTTATCAACTTCGTTATATTCTTCTTGATATCAAAGAAATTCTCTGATCCAATTCCAGAAACGTTTGATGCAAGGGATCATTGGCCGAAAATCAATCGCACTGTGAGATCGATCTCGAACTGTGGGCAGACATGCGCTCTTATTCAAGCTTCCGTTGTTGAAGATAGAATGGTAGTATCTGGATGCAGCCAAGGAACATTATCCATTCAAGACATGGTGTCATGCAATAGAATTGATGATAAATGCAACAAATGTAATTGGGAAAATCAATTTCTTCATATTCGCCAAAGCGGAATTACAACTGAAGAATGCCTTCCATGGGTGTCTGGTGATGGAAGAGTTCCATTTTGCAGGAAAGTTTGTCAAAACAAAAGTCCAATAAAAAGATGGAAGGTAGATTCGATCACAAAATTTACTGCAGCAAATGTTCAAGAAGAGATAATGAGAAATGGACCTGTTTCAACAACGTTTATTGAGTATAAAGATTTATCTGAATACAAAAGTGGAGTATACACGCATAAGACAGGTGATGAAGTTGGAAAAGTGGCGGCCAAAGTACTTGGATGGGGTGTTGAAGGAGAAAAGAAATATTGGCTCCTTCAAACTGCTTGGGGAGAGTCTTTTGGAGAAAAAGGTTTGTTGAAAATGCTTCGTGGCAGTAACTCGTGTGGTTGTGAAGAAAATTTTGTTGCTCCCGTAAAACTTTGCATTGAAGGGTGAAAACATTCAGGCTTCAATTTTTCATCCGCACTTTGCTTCATTTCATTGTTTTTATGCCATTTCAAGCTTTCAATTCAATTTCATTTTATTTAAGAGATAACAACAAAATAACAAATTCTAATCAATAAAACAAATTGGTCATGAAGTGAATTGTTTTTTATTTGAAGTGAATTGATATAAAACACATTTTCTTTTTTGATTTTCATTCGATTGAAGTGTTTTCCTTGCGTTGTGGAGATTGTAAAGTTGTATCATTATCATCAGCTTCACTGATAGTATTCGAAGAACTTTCGACTTTTTCAAATGGATGATCTGAATCATCTTTTTCATTTTTTGTTGTTGGATCAAAACGTTGAACTGTTTTTGTTGATCCATCAGAAAGTTTAAGCTTTTTTTCGTTTGTATTCTCTGAATCATAAGATTTTGAAGATGATAAATAAGTAGGCTTTCTCTTCTTAGGCTTTGCTCCAATCAAATCAGCAATTGAATTTGAGGTTGTGGATTTTTTTGTGTGTTCTTTTGAAAGGTCTTTTTTATCATTCTTTTCATTCAAGCTTTGAAATGATACAATTGATGGGAGTTTAAGAGATTCTTGACGTTGAGTAGGTTCAGAAAGAGTTTGCGTTAGAGAAGTGAATGAATCATCAAGAGTGGATAAATGCGAATGGAGAAGAGATTCCAATGAGTTTTTTGTCTGCAAAAGCTTTTTTCGCTGATCTTTTAATTTCTATTTGAACATTTGAAAAAAAAGAAGTTTAAATTGGATTAAATACAAGTGATTTATAATTAATGGAAAAAACTGCACACTCTGTTCTGCCGTTCGTCTGCTGATTCTGCAAATGTAACTTTTAGGTGAAATGTTTTATCAAGTGATTGTTGTCGCGATGTAAGTTCAACAGCTTGCTTTGCGGATTCCAAAAGATAAAATCTCACAAAAGCTGACCCACGCTGCAAAACCTGAATTTCTGCTATATCTCCAAAAGTCTTAAAATATTGCCGTAAAAGTTGTTCTTTCTTGTCATCTGGGAGTGCATCAGGAAGACCACGAACAAATCTTATGAAAAAGAGTTTAAACAGTCGCAAATTAACAATGCAATTGTTCATACAATTTTGTTTTTGGAGAATTTTCAGTTCCTTCATTGACTGAACTGAATTGAACAACAAGGCCCCCACGTACGCCAGTATGAAGCGACTGAACAGCATTTTCAGCTTAACAATCAAAAATTCCGAATTAAATAGAAAAAAGAAAGAAAAATCTTTTTATAAAACCTTCCTTAACAGAAGAAAAAGTTATCCATCCAATTCTTTTGTCTTGGTTAATTTTTGCTTCAATAACAGTTCCAAATTGCCGAAAAAGTGAAGCAAGTTGATCGACAGACAGCAAATCTTCTGTGAGCCTTGCTACAAATAATTTCTTCGGCATAAATTAAACTAATTTAAATTTGGAAAAGATTCCAAAGACTAATATTTCAGACAAAAGAAAAATGAAAGATCATGTTAATACCATAGTGATAAAATGAAACACGTTGATATTTTTTCTGTTAATATCAATATACAACATATAGTGAATGGAATGTGCAACAAAATGGATGATTTCATCAGAAAATTCTAGCCCATATTTGTTGTGTTGTTTTGTAGTTGTTTTGTTTTGTGAAAATCTGAGAGTGAATCACATTGTTTCTAAAGAAATATAAGTTTTCAATCTTTTATAGATATGGATACGCATGAAATTGTATGGATTTATTGAGAATTAACAAAATTTTTCGTTTTTTATAATAACTTTATCACTATACGTGTTATTGATGTGAATGTGGAATAAAAATGGACAATGATTTAGAATATGGATACGAGTATTTCTATTGGAAGTAGAACAACACCATCTTCTTTGATTGTTGAAAATATTCCATCAACTGCACAGCCGACATTCGTTCAGCATGTTCCTGTTAAAAGGCGAGCAAAGCCAAAAGTTAAAACACAACAAAAAGGTTTCTACTATTTTATCAACGAATGACGCATATTAATTAATTTTTTTTCTCAAGAAATACCAAAGGCTCAATCACTTTTTACAACTGAATCCTCTTGGAATCCAATGCAAAGTGATCCGTTATTTGCTGGAGAAATAACAGAAAGCAAGAATCCAGTTGATGGAACAAAAGAAAACGATAAATTGCATGCACCTCAGGCCACGCATCCTAATGATCAAATGGATCCTCTTCAGCATCTGTCTCATTCTTTAGTATCATCAGCATCAACTGGCTCTCAGGTATCAACCTTGCAGCAGGGAACTCCGAACGTTCAAAGATCTCACGCTCATCAACTTCATACGCATCCTCATGCAACGCGACAAAAGCACACCCAAATTTTGAGTCCTGCTGCAATTCAGCCGTCTCACTCAACAGCAGCAATAACTAACTCTTCATCAACAACCCCAAGGCCATCTCCGCCTCGAGCATCCACGTCGATGTCGACTTCTTCCTCTGCGGGGTTTTCGCTATCGTCTTCTTTGCTTCCTGATTCCAGCACAGCGAATTCTTCAGCACTGGGTCCAACTTCCACGCTTGATTCTCCATTTGGTCCGACTTCTCTTCTTCCTTCCTCGTCGTACTGCTCTCACGTTGTTGACTCTTCGTCTTTCGGGCGGTCGCTGACAGACTATCCATATCCACAGTCCTCTGCCTCTCTCAGCTCCTCCTCCTATTCATCCTCTCTTGCCTCTTCGCTTTCCTCTTCATTCTCCTCTTCCTTAGCATCCGGCTCTTTCTCCCCTACTCTCTCCGCATATTCCGGGCAGACAGACGACGACTCTGTGTTCTCGCTGGCGCGCGATCTTGTCCCGCACATCAGCACATTCATGGGCGACGATGGGTTGGGAGCTGTGGGCAACCTGTCAGACGATGTGGTGCGGCAGCAGCTGAGCGGGCTGAGCGAGCGGGACGGCTTCTTCAAAGCACACCGCCCGCACCGCAGAGAGAAGAGGAGGGCGGGGAGCGACGAGAGAGAAGGCAGAGGCGGGGCGGATGGCGTGACGAAGGAGAGGTCGATCAATGAAGATGAAGAAGACGGGGGAGGAGGGGGAATGGGAGGAAGAGGGGGAGTCAGCAGCATAGCTGTGGAAGATGATGATTCAGACGAAGATGACTCAGATGAGGATGAAGAGCGGAAGAAGAGAAAGAGAATTGTGAAGTCCACAGGAGACTCGCTGTTTGCTGATGATCAGCTGAGCGACCACCGCGAAGATGGGGAAGGCGACGGTGATAGAGAAAGAGAAAGAGAAGAAGGAGAAAGAGAAAGAATCAAAAACGGGAGCAGAATTGAAGAAGTCAAACAACAGCTGGCTCAGGCTCAAACACAAAAGCAGATTGGAGAGCTGTCTTTGGAAGTTGCCTCGCTGAATATGTCATCTGCACCACACCCATCTGCCCTGTTGCCCACCTCCTCTATCTCATCCTGCGCTCCAGCCTCGTTTTCTGGCTCTTCAAACACTCAGCACACTGAAAATGAGTCATCATCAGCAGCAGCAGCAACAACAACAACATCAATAGCAACAGCTCCAAAGAACTCCCCCTCGCACAACCTGCTCCCATTCAGTCTCACCATGTCCCCCGCTGTGTTCAGCACCCCTTCATCGCAGTCTGCCGACACATCTGCCCTTCCTGTCGATGCGCTTGGCAGCATCTACGGCACAGCACAGGACAGCTTCCTGGACTCTTCCTCAAACCTTTTCGAGAGGCAGGTGCATTCACTTGACACGGCTCATTTTGCGCCTTCGCATTCATTTGGCGTGTTGGGAGGGAAAGAGCATCTGGCGCTGGATCCGCTTCTGTCGATTTCTGACCTCTCTTCGCCTGGGATGGCTGCTGTGTCTGGATTGTCAGGATTGCAAGGCTTAACTAATTCTCCTGGTTTGAATGGGATGAATGGGATGAATGGTTTTACTGGCTTGTCGCCGTTTGGAAGGTCAGTTTCGCTTCATCAGCCATCGTCTTCGCTGTCGATTTCGTCATCTTCAGCACATAAAACAAAGAGAAATGACATTTCACAGACTTCTTCTTCTTCTTCTTCTTCTCCCTCGTCATCATCTTCATCATCAGCAACAGAAGAAAGCACTATATCTCCTGTAAGTTTGACTAATCCTGGTGTTGATGTATCATTATCATCAGCATCATCATCTTCTTCATCATCATCTTCTTCTTCTTCATTAGCCGACTTTTCTAACTGTACAGCATCTTCTCCAATGGGATCAGCGATTGATGAGCACGCTCCAATCAACTCCCTCTTAAAGTCGTTTATTCCTGCGCCTTCGCATCTCAAAGATACTCCTTTGTCTTCTTCCATTCCATCCACACCTCCTTCAATCATCGACAGAACCACTTCTGTTTCTTCTTCGATTTCTACTTCTTCTTCATCTTCTTCGTCTTCATCATCGACTTCTTCAACAATATCATCCACAACAAATTCTATTTCTTCTTCTGCTTCAAACTCAGTTCATTCTTCAGCCCCCTCTGTCTCCACCACAACTTCTTCTTCCTCTTCTTCCTCTTCCTCCTCCTCCTCTCATTCTTCTTCCCCTTCTCCTTCTTCCCTTCACTCAAAGACTCCTCCCTCTGATTCCCGTCTTTTATCCTTAGCACTCCCCGACGACCACAACGCATGGCACGAAGACGGGCTGGAAACAGAGCTCTCCTTTTCGCAGTCGCTTTCTTCAGACAACCCTTCTTCTCCTTCTTCGCACCTGAGCACCGATTTGTCTGCTTTCTCTTCGTCTTCTGCGTCTTCACTGTCTCTTGCATCGAGCCTTGACAACATGAGAAGGCTGCCCATTGCACAGCAGAGATTGAAACAACAGGGCACGAGTCATAATCATAGCCATAGCCAGAGTCAGAAACTGAATGTGAAACAGAAGCAAAAGCAGAAGCAAAGTCAAACTCAAATCCAGAACCAGAGCCCAAAACAAAGTCAGAACCGGAATCAAACTCAGAATCAGAATCAGAAGCAAGTGATGGCAGCATATCGCTCTTTCTCTGCGAAGGAGGAGACAGCTGGGCTGCTGCTGCTGAGTGAAGAAGAACAGAATGAACGAGCTATTCGCAGGGCAGTCTCTACCACAAGTACTGGAAGTGTTAAAAGTACAAAGGGCACAAAAAGTATGAAAGGAGCAAATTGCATAGAAAGTGCATTGAATTCGGCCGCATCGTCGTTGAGTGCATCGCCTGTGAGCTCGCTGACGGATGATGAGACAGGAATGGAGGACTTTGTGGATGGAGAAAGCGGGGCAGAGAATGAAGATAACGAAGACAATGACGAGGACGAGGAGGATGAGATGGATGTGTCAGATTCGAGTGAGGAGGTGTCAGAGTCAGAAGATGAATCAGATAGCGATGATGATGACGATGACGATGAAGACGATGATGATGATATTGATGCTGATGATGAAGAAGTGGATTCATTGATTGACTTCCAGATCATAGACGATTCTGTTGCTGAGGGTGAGAGAAGAGGAAGCGAAGGTCGAATGCTGAAGGGAGAGAGGAAACAGAACTCCTCAGTGAAATTCAAGACTGCTTCTTCTTCTTCCTCTTCTTCCTCTTCTTCCTCTGCTTCTTCCTCTGTTTCTTCTGCTTCTTCCACAAATAGATCCTTTGATAACATCAGCAACATCAGCAACGTAATCAACATGAGCAGTATTGAAGGAGGTCTGAGTCTGAGCAGCCAGCAGCCCCACTCCCCAGACATCTCCTCCTCTCTGATGGACGGCCACAAAATCCGCTTCATCCAAGTCGAGGCGAAACCGCACCAGCGCCAAAAGTCCCTCGAAGGCGCGCAAAGAACACAGAAGACTCAGAAATCGCAGAGTGTGGCAACTGCATCGAATGTGGCGAGTGTGCCGATGTCTGAAGCACAGATTGATCCACTCCAGTCACTTTCGGATGAAAGCGGGCAGTTTGTTTCCACTCCACCGATGCAGTCGTCTTCCTCTTTGCCTTCGTCTTCGGGAGCAGAGATATCGATGCAGATGATGGGGGGAAGCGCATTGCAGGCTAATGCGAATTCTTCTTCTTCTTCTTCTTCTTCTTCTTCTTCTTCTTCTTCTTCTTTCAGTTCTGTTTCTTCACCAGCGTCCGGCGTGGCAACTGTGTTTATGCCTTCATCATCATCTTCTTCTTCCACCTCTTCTTCTTCTTCTTCTTCTTTGTCTGCCACGCCGCCTCGCTCGTTTGCACAGCCGTCCAACTTGCTCTATCAATCGCCTTTCACTCCGCCTTCCTCTGGTTTCCTCTCTTCCTCGCCTTTCTTACAGACATTTTCTCCAATTCTCTCTCTGTCTTCAGCCACACCCATCACAGCCAATGCAATGAAGCAAGCAGATTCTGCTATTGGTATTGGTTGTTCTAATGTGAATAGCAATGGCACTAATAATATTAATAGCAATAATAATAGTAACAGCAGTGCAACTGTTTCCTTTGTGCCTTCGCTTCTGTCTCTCCAGTCGTCCTCGCCAGCCATGCTGCCTATCTCCAGCACTCTCTTCTCCCCTCATATCCTCCCTTCTTCTCCACAGCAGTTATCAGCAGGAATGTTATCTTCTGCTTCTGCTTCTTCTTCTGCGTCTGTAACAGGAATGGGAATGTCAACACATCCAGCGACATTTCTGAGTACTGCTATGAACAATGAAGCAAATGAATGGAAAGAGAATGAAATAACTCCACAGAAGCAAGAAGGACAGAACCAGAATCAAAACCAGAGTCAGAGTCAGAGTCAAAGCCAATTGCAGGCTTCGTTTGAGCAAAAGGATATGAAGCAAGCACAATCAGAAGCACAATCACAAGCGCAGATGCAGATGCAAACTCAAATAAAGCAGCAACAATTACAACAACAACAACAACAACAACAACAATTGCAGCCACATCAGCAATTCCCGTCTCAAATCGCGCAGTTCACTCCATTCATTCCTGAAGCCAGTGGAATGCAACAGACACAACAGCAGCAACACCAACAGCAATCACGGCAATCACAACAGCAACAGCAATTGCAGCAGACATATGCGATGAATCAATATCCTCCATATCAGCAATATTCATTCCAGCAGAACGGGATGGCGATGATGAGGATGCCTTCTCAAAGTGGAAGTGGAAGTGGAGGAGGAACAGTAGCAGCAAGCACTATGAACACACAGAGTGATGTTGGAGGAGAGCAGATTCCGATGTCAGTGCAGATGCAGATGCAAATGCAGATGGGGATGCCGATGGGAATGGGAATGGGAGCAGGAACAGGGATGGGAAGTGGAATGGGAATGCAAGTGGGAGCTCAAATGCAAATGCAGATGCCAATGTCTTCGCCTATGCAAATGCAAATGCCTGGGCAAATGGCAGGACAAATGGCGGGGCAACTGAGTGGACAAATGCAAATGCCCTCACAAATGCCCATGTCCATGCAAATGCCTCCATCTATGCAGATGCCCATGCAGATGGATATGAACCAGCCATATGGTTTTTCTCCTTATGGCGTGCCACAGATGGGGATGATGCATCCCTCACAAATGTTCATGTCTGGTGCCTCTGCCTCTCCAATGGCTGCTTCGCCTCTTTCTCTCTCTTCTGCTGCTGGTTCAATTGCTGCGTTTCCTCAGCCTGAGCAGCCGTATTCATTTGCACACAGACACGAGCACCAGAAGAAGAAGCTGTTCTTTGGATCAGCTGTTCCCATCAAAATCGGAGAGAAGAAGGAGAATACATCTTCAGCCTCTTCCTCTTCTTCTACAACTTCTTCGGCTCAGTCAGAGACAGACAATTTAGAAGAGAGCTCAAAGAATCAGAAAGAGCAGCATTCTTCTTCTGATTCATCATCAACTGCATCTTCAGAATTGCCATCGCAATCGAAAGAGAATGTTCTCGATGAAACGTCCAGTCAGAAAAAAGAAGGAAGCTTTTCCAGTTCAGAAAGTGGTGATGGCTCATCCACTTCTGCTTCTCAATCATCTTCACAATTGCCCTCCTCATCAACAACAGCAAATGGCTCCAATTCTTCTTCTTCGTCCTCCTCTTCCTCCTCTTCCTCCTCTTCCACAGCTCCAACCTCCCCCTCCACCCCGCATTCCGCCTCATCCAGCTCGCAGTCCACTGCTTCTCCTTCCTCTCACTCAGGCATCCGGTGCTTCCGCTGCTCTGCCTTTGGCCATGCGTTCAATGAGTGCCCGCTCTTTAAAGGGCAGGCGGTTCCGAAGGATGCGTGCTACAAATGCGGACAGACAGGGCACAAATCGAAGGACTGCCCGAACAGCGAAGACAAACGAGTGTGCTTCATCTGCAAACAGGAAGGGCATGTCCAGCGGAACTGCCCTTTCAGAGCACAGTGGCAAAAGGCGCAGCAGAAGAAGAAAGCGGAGGAGAAGGGGGAGGAAGTGGGAGAAGGAGAAAGTGGAGGGAATGCAGGGAGTGTGCAAGCGGGGAAGGACAAAAGGAGAGGAGGAAGAACTGGGAAGAGTGCAAAAGGGGCAAGAAATGTGTCTGTGGAAGGGAGGCTGGAAGACGGGTTCTATGACGAAGCGATGTTCACTTCGCAATTTGCGCAGATGGGAGCAATGGGAGGTATGGGAGCAATGGGAGCAATGGGAACGATGGGGTGGATGGGAGGGATGGGAGGGATGGGGGGAATAAACATGATGGCACCGATGGGAATGGATGCTGGAGACATGTCAAGAGGAATTCCTGACATGGGAATGGCTGCTGCAATACCGGGCATTGGGGCGATGGGGGGACCTGCGGGAATGCCTTTGGGGTTGCCAGCTATTGGAGAGATGGAAGGAAATTATTTGATGCATTCTCATGCTCAAATTTTACAACAATTTCCTCATTGATTTTTAGTGGTTAATTTCTTGTTTTTGATTATAAATTTTAACTGTTGTTCATTCATTTCTGAGATTTACTATTTTTTAAACTTGAACTTTTTTTTATTATCATCATTTTTCTACTCTTTTTGTTACCAACTAAATTTTAAATTTTATTTTATTTTTGTGTTTAAATGATCTATTTTCAATTCGGCATTCTTTTAACAATTATACAAATTGTGTTTTAAGAATTATTAATCGAAAAAACAATGAAAGAGTCAAAAATCAACAAAAATTTGATTTTCCGAATTCAAAATATTTAATTTATGTTATTTGGATCAATAGAAAAAGAAAATCACTTCATTTTCGGAACTGAATCTTCCTAGACATTGTTTAACATATTATGTTGATTCAATGTTTAATATTTGTTTCGATTTTTGCTGATATTTGCATTGATGCAAAAAATTTTCCTTTTTTTTGTTATCATGGAATAAATGAAGCAATAGTCGCGCATGTTGGGTCGTTTCTTCAACGAAACGTGATAAATGATAATATTTCTTCTTCAATATTCACTCTTAAAAATTGTTCTCTGGAATTATTTAATCTCAAAACTTATCATCATTCTTTTGATGAAATAACTTCATTAGATTCAAAATCATCTTTGATCTTAACGCATCATGCCTTTGTATTTGCATCTTCGAATTTTCGTCCGATTGTCAGTTCTTCTGGCTTCACATTATTTTCCAATATTTCTTTTTTGTTCACAAACGGACAGAATTCTGTTACCAGTCTTGTAAAATCAACTTCTCCTTCTTCTAAAGTCATTCTTGAATCAACTTTTATTTCTTCTCTAATATTTTCAGCTTCTCGATATTCTACGTTTATTTCTCAGAACTTTTGTTGCGATGAAGTTTTAAGCACGTCAACTATAAAAAATTTCACTTCATTGAATAAAGCTAAATTCACGTCACTTCTATCATCTCCATTAAAAGACAATTCTTTTCATTCTTCAGCACTGAGTTGCAACTCTCTATCTTCAGTGGATAATTATTTATATGGATCACTAGTGCATGGCTTCTGCTATGATGGCTGGAATTTTCAATCTTCCAATAATACTTTCAGTAATTGCATTCGGTTCGAAAATTCATTTGTTAACAAAGTCTACAGTGCTCAAACTGTTTTAGAACAAGAAACAAGTTATTCATTTTCTGATGATTCGTTTGAGTGTTGTCGAGTGAATGACACTTCTTTGCCGCCTGATGACCCTAGGTCGTGTGGAGGTGCCCTTTTTTCTTTCAATCGCACTTCAGTGAAGGTTTTCTTGCATCGATGTTCTTTCTACGAATGCTCAGCAGCTCGAGACGGAGGAGCTATTTTCATTGCACTTGTCGATTCTGTTGTGGTAAATCAAACAAAGTTTTTACAGTGCGAGGCAACAGAAGGCGATGGGGGAGGTGCTGTCGTTTGCTTAACTTCAGGAAGAACAGGATTTTCGGAGACAAATTTTTCTGATTGTGCTAGTAAGGAGCGAGCAGCTGGCCTATATATTGGAAATGTTCATGGAGATTCTATTGAAATGGAACATTCTTTCACTTCTTCAAACTCTAATGATCCACGATTTTACCTTATGACTAGTTGTGTATTTGACTCATGTCATTGCGCAAGGTCTGTGAAAGGATCCGGAGGCGGGTGTTATGTTGATAATGCAAATTCAAGTCAACAACCTGTTGCATCAGAATGTGACTTTATTCAGTGCCGTTCAGATTCTGCTAGTGGAGGCTATTGGGCATGTGGATATGGTCATTTAAAGAACGCTAATTCACCTCTGTTTATTGATTGTAATTTTGAGCTTAATATTATCATGAAAATTGAAGTCGATGTTGCTTCTGATATAATGATTGTTGATTCTCATGGTATTATCCGTGAACCTGAAAATATATTTTTGCACTGTTTCACGAGCTGCCGTCAACAATCAGCTATTCTCGTCAAAGCTGATTCGAAAATGGATGATATAAGTTACACTCTTACCAGAGTCCAAAGACGAACAATTGCGGGAACTGATGGTGAAGATAATGATGATACTTGCGGGTCTCTAGGTGCGGAACCTTGCGAAACCATTTATTTTGCTGTTCAGCAAAAGTTTCCGTTAATTCAATCAACGTTTCAAATAATTGCAGATGTGCTGACAAAGGAAACTCACTCAATTGTGCTACAACATTCGAACGTAGTTATTTATGGCAAGGAAAAAACTAGAACTGTTATTGATACAACGCAAGGAATTATATCTGATTATCAGTCATCCTCTTCACTCTTCGTGATTGCAGATAAAATCACAACACAAATTCGTGACATCACATTTTTTATAAATGAATCGTCGTGTGAAAGTACCTCGATGACTCTTTTTGAAGTGATAGAATCAAAGCCTCAGATATCGTTAATGCTGTTTAATATTCTTTTCACAACAGAGTATCCCACAATATTTGAATCCAGTTTCTTTTCGCACTCGAGTTCAAATTCAAAATTTTCAATTTCACGACCTCTTTTTGTTACTGGTAGTGAAGCTGAAGTTGAACTTTATTCATGTGATATATCTCACCTAACTTTTGAAGGAGCTTCTTTTTATGCTCGCTCCGATCAAACTGGCTCTATTCATCTTGAAGCAACTCGTGTAGTAAAACTTCAGCGTACGGATGCTGGTACTTCAGATCATGCAGCGGCACTTGTTTCAGATCTCAGCGAATTGAAAACAACTAAAAGTTCTGTGGGAATGTGTTTTACCAATTGTTCTTTTTCTGATTGTGGAAATGAGAAATCAGCTAAAGGTGGTGTTATTTGTACAGTGGCTGACGATGTTCTGGGATGCTTTTTTATTGAAACAAATTTTACAAATTGCTTCTGTGCGAATTATGGTAAAGGAGGAGCTGTGTATATTGATATTTCGTTGCATGGCGCTTCCATATCAAAGTTAGCCTCAATAACATTCAACCTCGTTCAAAGCTCTTCGAATAGGGCAAATGTAGGACCATTGGCATTTTTATATTGTAAGGACGAAAATACTCAACTGAACGATATTCTTTTTCATCTTGATACCTCAAAAATCAAAGAGCATGAAGCAATTGCAGCTATGAGTGAGGGAGATACGAATTTTATTGATGTTATAAAGGTGTATGCTTCAACTCGCTTTACAAATGTTTATGTTTCAGATTCCAGCAAGGATACTCCCACTTGTGGTGAGCAGTCAAATCCATGCTATTCTCTCGCAAAAGGTGTAAGTCATCTCTCTTTCACACAATATGGAATTCTGTTCGTTATCGATAGAACTACTCTCATCAGCGACATCCGACTGACAAATTCTGGTCTATCTCAACAAGTGATTGGCTCAACTGCAAAGGTGCTTATTAATAGCTCAATTTTATCGGCTTCTGTTAATCAAGCTGTTATTGAATGTGCTGAAATGTCACAGATGCAACGGTTAGCCTTCTCGTTCACATCACAGTTTGAAACGATTCATGAAATATTTATTCACATGAAGGATGGAAATCTTAGTTTTGATTCATGTGGGTTCAAATCCGAGGAAGGTGGTAACGTAGCAATATCTCCTATTTTAATTAGCATAGAAAGAGGAAAACTAGTAGCAATCAATACTCAGATCCACCATCTCGATTTGGAAAGAGAACTAATGACAGTTGACATAATTGTGAATGTTAATCTAACATCCACTCGTATATTTGAGGTTAATCAAAAAACGACGTTAACAAAGACGGATATGATAAAAATCGTTCGTTTTGAATACGATCCTGTCGAACATAAAAAACTAATTATTGATCATTTTGAAGTTACCAATGTCAAACTGAATGATGGAGTTGTGCTGAAAATTGTTAATCCTTATTCTTCTTCAAGTTTTTCGGGTGATAGTCCAGAATCGAGTGAGCAAGCTGATCCTACGAATGAAAATGAAAGCAGCATTGACTTGACTTCGTTTTCCTTCAATAAAATTGATGCTGGACCTCATTCCGAAGGGCTTGTTATTTTGCAAAAACTTAAAAATCCTATACGAATTATTGATATGGTCATGAAGGAGTGTCTCGTTAGCTTCTGCCTCGGCTGTGCTGTCAATGTTGAAAATTGTTCTATAACATTTGATCAATGTGAATTTTCGGGTATTCAGCATCGAACCGTTGATAATTATGAAACAGATTACATGGGGAAATTATCTTTGAGTAATTCAGACGGATATCTCGTTTCTCCTTCCATGTCACTGTTAACCTACGACATTCTTTCAAACTCATTCTCAAAGCATTCAAAAAAGATATTCAATGGAGACCCGCCCACTCCTTGTAAGTGGAAAACTGGAGCAATATTTGCATCTTATTCGCAAAATCTGAAGCTAACAAATGTATCTTTCCAAACATGTTCTGTTGGGGGACTGTACATTCTTGAAACGAATACGATTATTGATGACTGCTCTTTTAGTCTTAATTCACCAAAGTTTGAAGGTTTCCCTTCTGCTTTGCACAATATCCGTTGCATTGATAGTGATCTTTCTGTGGAGAAGTTAAAGAGTGGTGATGGTGTGGAAACAGGCTCCTCTCTTTGGATGCAGCGTGAAAACTGCACTGTTGGCGGATCAGCAATCAAAGATGAGTTTCCTCTTTTGTTCAAGCCAACCTTAAATTCGGTTGGTTTTGAAATAACTGACAATACTCCAACTTTTTTCTTTTCAGGTGAGAAATTAATTGCATGTAATTTGACATTTGAAGTTAACTACACTTCAAATGGCTATATTCATAATCAGGTTTATGAGTTTTCAAAGCATGTTAATGAAACATATGCTGAAGGAGTGATTTCTATGCAAATTTTGGATGATATGGATAAAGGCACTTCACTTTCAGTCACACTATTGTATTGGAAGACAGAGGAACAGCAAGAACGCATTCAGATATTCGTGCCATACATTTCTAATAAGCAAAAATCTGATACGAAAATGCCCTTGTGGGCAATAATTTTGATCGCAGGCGTTTGTGTGTTATTAGTTGCTTTAACTTTAACAATCGTTATATTCTACACAAAAAAGATCAAAACTCTGAAAACTCAACTCAGCGAAACTGAGCCATTGATCTACAAATCTGATTATTCACTAAATACGATGAATTCAATGACAGCAACAACCACAAATGAATTTCGCATTCCTTTTGACAGTCAAGAACCTTGGATGGAAGAATGAACAAACTTTATTTCATTACAAAACAGAAATCATTAGAGTTTGATAGTTTTTGTATTTTATATTTTTTATACAAATTTCAAACGCTAAGTGAAGTTTAGTAAACAGTTTTTTGTTTTTGATTGGGATTTTTTTCAAAGAAGATGTTTGTTAAATGAAATTTGAAAGTTTTATTGAATATTTTATTTTTGTAATTTCAAAATATTTTTAGAATTTATAAGAATTATTCAAAAAATAAAAATATTGAGTTTTTGAATGAATTCGATTTTTAATTTTTTGAAAAATAAATATTTTAAAAAATAAAATTTTTCATATATTTGGAGTGAAACATTTCATTTATTTTCTTGAAAGTTTATCAAGAGTCATCAACATTATGTTTGAATAAACGAATTTATTGTTTCTGTTATTTGTGGCTCTTTTACATGAAAAGCTATCTGTCTTAGTCTTTCTTGTCTTGATAAATCATCTGCAAGGTGACTGTCTCTATGCGTTTGAATTTCATTCGCCCTTCGATACACTGCTTCGCTGACAGCGGCACTTAGTTCTTTATATGTAAGAAGTAGTGGACGAAGGTTACTCTGAAATGATTCACTTCGATTTGTTATAACAATTGGAGGAAGTGCAAAACAACAGTTGCCACGTGTACATTTCCAAGAAGGGATTTTATGAACAACTTTTGATGATTGTTCTTGAACAGAACTACTGGATAATATTATTGGCTTGCTTAAATTTTGTGTGGAGGCTTTCTTAAGTATTTGAGAAAATGTTCCAGGCAAGAAAAAATTAATGTCTGAGGATTTCGCGTTCAATGCTGAATTTTCTGACATGAATAAAGTTGGCCTAGGAGAAAGCTTGCTTTTAGAATTGCAAGGAACAAATGAATCCAAAATAAATGAAATGTGTATAACTGGAAATTTACTTTGCTCAGGAGGCAACTTTGAGAAAAAAGAATCAATATGCCGTAAAGCTTGGTTGTATAACAGTACAGCTGGATACAATGGTGGATACGGCAATGCTCCTTCGTTTAACGAATGTGACTGTTTTGATTGAAACGAAGGAAGGGATGAGAAAGACGAAAAAGATGACTGAGGCTTTGCTTGTGTTTTCGAAAGTGGGGCTTCTAATGAAAATGGATTGGAAGAACAAGATGTTGTTGGAAGATTTGTTTTTGGTGTTGTTGTGTCATATTTCTTTTGAGTATCTTTGTTTTCTTTTTTTTCAATTTCATATTCATCCAAATGACTATCTTTCAACAACTGTCCAAATGATTTCACAAATGGATCGTTTTTTGCAGAAGAATGTTCATCTTTTTCACTAATAATATCTTTATCACCTGATACTTCTTTGTTCAAGTCTTTTTTTGTGTCAAACCAAGTCGTGAGAGAAAGATGACTCCAAAACAAAGAAGGATCAGATAGACGCCAAGTTCCTCTGAGTGTTTGCCACCATCCACGAATCATCATTTTCACAGAAACGAACTGGGGCATCCTCTGAAAAAGTGAGTGCTCTCTTCGAATAAGTTCCACTGCTTCCTCTGCTTGCGAGCTTAGTTCAGTAAGTAGCTCGTGTCGATTAGATAAAAATGGCTGAATGTTTCCTTGTGTGCTTTTCTGAACAGTCAGATTATCTTTAAAAGAATGCACTATGGAAAAAGCAGATGATGAATATCTACTTGAAGAATTGGCTTCTATTTGGTTCTGTTGAGTGGTAGCCTGAGACCAGAAAGAAGGAAGTTGTGTTTGATTTGAAGTCGGTGATTGAGATGTGGCAGGTATTGAAGACTGTGGTGAATCAACATTTGAGCCAAAATGAGCTGAATCAGATGAATCAGAATTGGATGAGTTTGCGCTCAATGAAGAAGAAGATGCTACATAATGAGGTAAGATCGCTGAAAAATCTATTCCCAGTGCTAAGTTTCTGAGTAGTGTCCCTTTTCGAGGAATAACATACACCGAAAATAGATCGCAAAGATCATCATTTGTTTTACCAAGTAAAACTTCACAATTTCTGAATGATAAATTTTCGACAAACAATAACGAGAAACAGAAAAAATATTAATACACTTAAAATAATGTGGGGCACACTCGATTCCGGGTTTTGCAGAAACAATGATTTCTTTGAGAGAAGGTTCAAACCATCCGAGCACGGATAGTGGAACGTTTCTCATGGCTTCCTTAGCAGAAATAGAAGAATGTGGAATGCTTGATATTTCATACTCCACGAATTCTTGAATAAGATTGTTGTTTAATCGAACTTTTTCCTCCATCCTGTGTTTGCTTTCTTCGAGTGCAACCATTGCCAGAAGTTTGTTTGACGCGATTCCGCAATTGCACCTCAAAGGGTATCCAAGAAGACGAGTTGGTATTATATCAGAATTTAAAGAGCACAATTTATTTAAATCTTGAAGCAAAGGTTCTTGATGTGATAGTATAGAAAGTAATGATTTAATTATTATAGAAGCAAGAAGCAGGTGTTTGTTGTCTCTGATAAGAGAAGAAGAGAGAAATGAATCTGAAGTCTCAAAGCTCAGATATTTCATTAAATGATTTATTAATAATTCTTCGTCATTTTTACTAGAGCTTGCTTTACGATAATAAGACTGCGATATTTTTTGAAGTTTTGATACAGGAACAAAGCCAGAAGGACTGGTGATTGATGATGATTGAACTTCAAACGAGTCTGATGGATGGCAGAACACAAACCCTTTCCATTCAATATCCTTGATATCTTGTTTTGTTTCATTTAACTGAAGAACATTCATCATTGTAACAATGATATTTGAGAGGTCGATAAAAATTAGCTGTTGCGACTGCTGCTCTAATACAAATGCTGGCTCAAGAGGTTTTTGAAACGAATCGTGACTTTTTTTAAAAAATTGTTCAGTTAAATGATTTGCCAATTTTTCCAAGAAAAATATAATGCAGTTAAAAAAATCCAGCGATACAGAACGCGATAATTTTGGATTTGCCAAAAGTATTGTTGAATTAGGTAGCTCTTTAAATTTCTCAACTAAGCCTTGCTCTGGAGCATTATTCAACATTGCAGTCCAATTTCTTGCGAAATATTCTTTTTTTCCAATTTGTTTAACGCACAATGGTATTAGCTTTAAATCTTGATTTTTCAATTCTTCAATTTGAGTATAAAACTCTGAAATTTCAAGTGCTACAATTATACGAGGATAATCATTTTCTACATGATATCCCGTATCAATAGACATATCGAAAATTGATGTATTGTCGTTTTATTGTCCAAAAATTTCAAGAAAATATGGATTTAAGAATAATATTGTTTTTTAATTAATATGATGGGTTGTTCGCTTTGATTGACCAAAATAAAAAAATGAGCACAAATAGCATCAAATGCATTTCTTCAATAAGTAATAAAAAGAAAATTGTTTTTCTTTTGTTTTTTAATAATTTTTAAAGTTTACCTTTTTAAAATTGACACAAAAAAAATTTCATTATCTGTATTATTTTCAATTGTTGAACAAAAACATTTTGAAGTGTTTGCATATGAACATTATGAATAGTAAAATAAAATTAAAAAAAGATCCTGTGATTGAATTTATCGGATTCGAGAAAATTTTGCTTTACAAAGATCGCAAAGCAACAATTCAAAAATATCAGCACTGAATTCAAAGACAATAAAACATATTCAAATATTTTTGGAAAAAACAAATTGTGTGAAAGGAGAGGGGCGAAACTAAAATATAAAAAGAAAAAAAAGAAAAGAAAAGAAATTGATAGAAATAGAATATCAAATCGATAAAAATTAGAAAGAGCCTCACAAAACATGATTATTACTCATTCAAAATTCATGCAAGAGATTATAAAGGCATAAACAAGATAACAAGCAAATTCAAACAAAACTATTATAAATATCTCCATCATAAAAGTGATGCAATTTTGAAACAAGTAAACATAAATAGCATGTGAACAACAAAACATATACACACATGCGCATTCTTTCTTTCTCTTTTTTTTTCTTCTTCTTCCTTCCTCACTCTCACTTTCTTTCTTTCTTTCTCTCCATCTCACACTCTCCCAAACACACTCACATTCATCTCACTCACTCACTCCTCCTCCTTCTTCTTCTTCTTCTTCCTCCCGTCCCTCTACTTCATCCTCCTCGAAGCCAGCGACGGCCTGTGCTTCGGCTGCGACGGTAGCCTTTTCTTCGGGCACCACGCAGATCTATCGTCCTCTTCTGTGAACAGCCTCTTATGTGACGCTTCATCCGGAGCCTCAACCACAGACATCACACTCGACGGCGCTGAGAACGATGCTGACCCCATCGGCATCCTTCTCTGCGAGGAGCCATACGGATTCGGGGGATAACTGCCCTGTGGATTCACCAGCGGATTCGGAGCAGCTGGGGTGCTAGAAAATCCTTCGCTGGGCAAGCTGCTTGCAATGGCAGCACCTGTCTTCCTCAGCTTCACGTTGAAGGGAAGCATCGGCATCACCTGCCGCCCTTGGCCCACAATGCGTGCGATAGGCGACTCGCTATCGGGCGCATGCTGACCAGCCAGCGGAGGCGGTGGGGCAGGCACAGGCGCAGGAGATGTTGATTGGTGTGTGCTCGTTGTCTTCGGAGAAATAGCAGACGGTGCAGAGTACTGTGAGAGTAAAGAAGACACACTCGACTGTGGAGTCTCAGACTGTGTGCGTTGCAGCTGGGTGTGTGAAGTTCTGAAGGGCCTGTCGAAGCTGCCTGACGGATCGTTCGACAGCACTGCGGGACTAAACTTCTGTGGATGTGTTGTTGATTCGCCTGCTGACTGCTCATTCGCACCTGAACCCGAAGACGAGCCGAAAGTCGGCCTCAGCCCTCCTCCACTGGCATAGTCACTGCCTGTTTGTGGTTGTTTGTCTGTCCTTCCACAGGCAGCTCCTGTTGGCCGCAGAAGGGCACGCGACGGGAGCGAGTTGCTGCTGGTGGAAGAAAGCGTCTCGCGAGGTCTTGTTGAATGAGGGAATGTGGAAGAATTGAAGCTGTTTGTGGTGTTTGTGGGAGAAGTGGCTGAGTCACTGGAAGAGAGGGGAGAGCTGTGAGTGTGGAGTGAAGAAGAAGAAGATGATGATGATGATACTGATGATGATGATAATGGCGATGACGATGAAGACGAAGAAGAAGTCGAAGGAGGAGGAGGAGTGGGAGGGGAGTGTTGATTGGATGCTGTGTGCGGAGAAGCCTCTGACACAACAAAAGACGCAGGCGCTGAGCTTTCAGACAGAACATTTACAGACTCATATTTAGCTTCTGCTCCTGTCTTTTCTCTTCTTTCCTTCTCCTTCTCTTCTTCTTGTTCTTTTGCCTCTTCTTTCTTCTCCAGCTGTGCCGAACCTGAATGTTGCAGTGGATGAGCCTCCACATCACCCAAATGATTCGTTTTCTGAAGTGGCGACGACCCAATTCTGACTCCAAATCGGCTGCAGACTGAACGCAGTGGCTTTTCTCCCTCGGCGCTTTCAGCAGCTTTGTTAGCATTTGGCTCAATGGTTGGCTTGTTTGTGGTGACTGCTTCTTGTTGAGTGTGTTCTTTCTCTTTCTCTTCCTTCTCTTTCTCTTCCTTCTCTTTCTCTTCTTTCACCTTCTCCTTCTCTTTGAGTTCCTCCATCTTCCTTTTGAGAACTTCCTCTTTCTTCTTCATCTCCTCCTCTTTCCTTTTCAGATCTTCATACATCTCCAGCACCTCCTGTTCTTTCTTCTTGATTTCTGCCTCTTTCTCTGTGACTGCTCCCTCTTTCTCATTCGCGTTGCTGTTCTTTTCTTCATTTGCATCGTCATCTGCTTTAGCTTTTGCTTCTGCTTCTTCTTTCTTGTTTTGATCGGATTCACTTTTGTCAGCACCAAAAGAATGGAAAGATGTTGTAGAATGTGAACCAGAAATTGAAGATGGAGATGAAGATGAAGGTGGAGACGAAGATGGAGATGAAGATGAAGATATACTTGAAGCTGTTTTTGTGTTGATTATTGCTTTTGCAGTTGATGTTGACGACTTTCGAACCCCAAACCGAGCAAACGCAGCAGAAACTGTTGATTCGCCTTGTGTTGAAGAAGAAGTTAATGATGATAAAGAAGAGGAAGAGGAAGAAGAAGAAGACGTATTCACATTCTGCGCAGGCTTCTTCTCTTCTCCTCTCTGATCGGCGCTTGCATTCTTGCGCTCAAGTTCTCTTTGCTTCCACAAAGACAAGGCAGACGGGGAGGAGGTGGCGGTGAATGTTGTCGATGAGCTAACACTCGATGATCCATATGAAGACTTGGCTGGCTTGTCTAACTTTGCCTTTTCAATCTCTTCTTTTCGTTTTCTTTCTGCTTCTGCCTCTGCCTCTGCTTTGGCTTCAGCTTCCTTCTTCTTTCGCTCTTCTTCTTCTCTTTTCTTCTTCTCTTCTTCTTCTTTCCTCTTTCTCTCTTCTTCCTGACGTTTTCTTTCTTCTTCTTCTTTCTTCTTCCGTTCTTCCTCCTCTTTGCGTTTTCTCTCTTCCTCCTCTTTTCTCAATCGTTCTTCTTCTTCTCTCTTCTTTCTCTCTTCTTCTTCCTTCTTCTTCTTCTTCTCTTCTTCAATTAATCTCAGCTTTTCTGCTTCTTCTTCTCTTTTCTTCCTTTCCTGTTCCTCTTCCTCTTTCTTTTTATCTTCTTCCTCACTATTTCCTCCTTCCATCCTTCGCATTTTCTCTTCATATTCCCTTTTTGCCTTCTCCATCTCTTCTATTTCCTTTCGAATCTTCTCTTTCTTCTCTTCCTCCTCTTTCCTCTTCCTCTCCTCTTCCGCTTTCTTCTTCTCCATCTCCCTCAGCCGCCACGCAGGAATATTCGAAGGCGCTTTCGTCGTTTCATTCGCCTTCACAACATCACCCGGTCGTAGCGATTTTGTTGTTTCATTCGCACTCTTAGCCGATGCTGTTACTGCTGCTGTTGCTGCTGCCTCTTCTTTCTTCTTTTCAAACTCCCGCGCTCTCCACGATGGCAGGCTGTTTGACGAGTGGTTATTGTCTTTGTCTGCTGAAGATGTGGCTGTAGATGACTTGCTCGTTGGCTTCACAGCGTCTTCTATGTGAATCCCAAAACGAGCACATGCCTCAATGAGTGATGCATCTTGTGCTGCTTCTTCTTGGAGCTTGATTTTCTCTGCTTCTTTTTTTCTTCGTTCTTCTTCTGCTGCAGCTGCCGCTGCTGCTTCTGCTTCCTTCTTCTTTTTCTCCTTCTCCTCTTCTTCTTCTTTTTCTTTCTTTCTACGTTCTTCTTCTTCTCTCATTTTTCTTTCTTTTTCTTCTTCCTCCTCTTTTTTCTTTCTTTCGTTTTCTTCCTCTTCTTCTCTTTCTCTTTTAATTCGTTCTTCTTCCAAGCGTTTTTGTTCTTCAGCTGCTTTCTTCTTTTCTATCTCGCGCTGCCTCCAAAGCGGAATATGTGGAGAAGATGATGAAGTCGTCGAAGAAGCGGGAGAAGAAGCAGAAGAAGAGCTTGATTGCTTTTCACTAAATTTCTCAATAGCAGCAGAAACTGAGGAGCATTTATCAATTTGTGGGTTTTCTGTTGGGACAACTTGTTTTTCTTTGTGAACGGGAACAGTTCGTCCAGGAATTTGTCTTAAAAGATAATTTTTCGTAAAAAATAATTTTAATAGAATAAAAACATAATTCTTGGCATAACTGTCCGTCTAGCAAATAAAGTTTTGGTAGACGCTCAGGAAGTTTCTTTCGATAAATATACATTTTTGAGACAGGAGAGCCACGTAAATCTAATTCTTCAAGATTTTGTGCATCAAAAATTCCTTCTATTGATTTTATATTTGGAAAAGCATTTCCGCTTTTATTTGAATTTTCAAAATAAACATTTGTTATTTATAAAATATAAATTATCTTTTTCAACCTTAAGTTCAATATTCTTAAAGAATGAAATTCGGAAAGTGTGTCAGATTCTGTAAAATTTTTATTAGAAAGGTCTAAAACTTCAACAGAAGATGGTATGACCTAAAATTGGACCATGACAAGTCACGATCAACATATAACAATTGAATGAATAAAACAAATTTTCTCTTGTTAAATAAAGCAATAATACCTCGCCATGAATTTCTAAAATGCTTCCAGTCGAAAGCTTCATTTTTCTTGTTCTCAGATTAGCAAAATCTGAGATGGTGAATAATCAAATAATACATTATGTTTAAGATCACACAGAAGAAGATGGATTAATGAAAAAAGTTATGAACAATATCTTCATTTTGAATTGTACAACTCGATAAATATATTAGCATTTTGATTTTCTTACATTTTTCAGATAAGAAAATTATTTTAAATTTTTTTGGAAGAAGCATGTGGTTTCGTTTGATGAAAAAAATAATGTTTCAATATGATTTGAAGATTGTTAAAGAATTATCCCTGATTGTGAAGCATCATTAATTTATTCATCAAAGAAAAGAGAGAGAGAGAGAGAAATGAATGTATGCACCATTTATTATTCAAATTTTGTCAACTAATTATTTAAAAATAAAAAACGAATTATTTGATTATGACAAACTATTTATTCGAAATTGTTGAACTTTTTATTTGAAATAAATCAATTAGAGTATTTTTTTAAAAAATTTATATTTATTTTTTTTTTTTTTTTTGTGAAAATTTTCTTTTTGGCTGAATGTTAGAAATTGACGAAAATATTAAATTTTGTAATTATTCATGAAACGGATGAGAAATTGAACCTCGGTTTTTATTATTTGTCAATAAACATGAAAAATTTTGATTTTTCAGAAAAAATCATTGTTTGGAAATCAGATAGTTTTTCAATTATTTCACCTCACATTGTTAGATTACACATTATTCAATCAATAAACATTATAAATATTAAAATATGTTATTAAGATCAATTAAAACAAATGGATATATTGACAGTTCATTAATCAATCTATTTTATTAAAATTAATTTAAGTTTTCATCATTTTGTTTAGATGCAAATATTTATAATGTTTATTGATTGAATAATGTGTAATCTAACAATGTGAGGTGAAATAATTGAAAACTATCTGATTTCCAAACAATGATTTTTCTGAAAAATCAAAATTTTTCATGTTTATTGACAAATAATAAAACCGAGGTTCAATTTCATCCGTTTCATGAATAATTACAAAATTTAATATTTTCGTCAATTTCAACATTCAGCCAAAAGAAAATTTTCACAAAAAAAAAAAAAAAAAAAAATAAATATAAATTTTTTAAAAAAATACTCTAATTGATTTATTTCAAATAAAAAGTTCAACAATTTCGAATAAATAGTTTGTCATAATCAAAAAATTCGTTTGTAAGTTTTGAATTATTAGTTGACAAATTTCAAATAATAAGTGTAAACATCTGTGTCACATTCCTTCGGAATTGAACATTATTGGAGTGATGTGATGTGACAGAAAATTTTTTCATACACACATATGAAAAATATAATAAAAAAATAAAAAACAGGAAATCCAAAGAAAAATTGATATGTTTTTGTGATTCATTCAATATTATCGAAATAGTTTTTACAGAATAATCTATTTTTTGAATGTTCATTTTTTATTTTGAAATGAATAATGTATTGTGTCGTGTTCATTTTTTGTGGTTCAAATACCACGACACTGACATCACTATCGGTCACTGACTGACACAAGCTAACTTATTTTAACATGACGCAGATGTTTAAATAAGTTTGCCAAATTTGAATAATAAATGATGTTTAAGTGTTTTTTTTTCCAAATCGTTTTTTTAATCCATTTTAACATATTTTTTTCAAACATCCACTTCTGACAGTTCAAAACATTACGTTGAAGAAATACAACGATTTCAAAAATATCGCAATACAAATAACAACGAGACATGGAACTTTCGTTTGAAGTTATAAATGTGAATTCTTTATCCGAAAAAGTTATTGCTGCTCTTGATGCTTTTGCATAGAAGGTTTGTTATAAATCAGAAGTGTTAAACATCATGACCCAATATTTTTCTAGTGCAATCAGATGTTATTGCTTCGGACTTATTTGGAACGTTAAGGGCACTCACCAAAGACCTTTTTTGCTGAATAAAAAGGGAAAAGAAAAGGCACCGAATATTTTTTCATAAAAAATATCAACAACGTGATGGAATAACAACACATGAGTTAAGTGAAATCATTTATTCGGAAATGCAAAGGCAATATCTGAAATCACTTGGGATGGCTCTTCACTTTGGACTTGGTCCTGTTATCAAGCATTTTGATAAACAACTTGTGCCACCTTCTCCAGCATATGTGTCAGGATTTATTTCTAAGCACAAGCTGAAAGTTCTCTCTCACTTTTATATCATCCCAGCCAAATTGAACTCAACATTCAAGTCAAACATCAGGGCATTGTTCAATTTTATGCGCAATAAAGATTTCAAGCCAGCAGTTAACAAGCGTGATATATTTTACGAAGATGAATGGAATGCTTATATTTGTTCAGAACAAAAATTAATCGTGCCAGCCGAAGCTAAACGAGCACATGCTTCCACAGAAGATTACTCAAATAATCAATTATCAATAGTGACCACCGTCTGACCATCTTGCATAGCACCTCCACCATTTATCATCATTTCTGCCTTGAAAACTGTTCCTCCTGAACTTTTGGAGGACAAAAAAGCAGGCTCATGTGAAATCCACGTCAATGCATCAGGATGGATGGACAGGAATGCTTTCTACAGTTATGTTGTTTATTTCTGCTCATGGATAACAATTTGGAGGTCACTTGAAGTTATTCCATATAATTCTCTTGTATTGTTAATTCTTGATGGTCATCCATCTCGTCTTTGCTCTTCAGCTTTGGTTTTATTTGCAAAATATTTTATATTCGTTTTCACGCTACCTGGTAATTTGACTCACATAATGCAACCTTTTGATGTTGGAATTGCTTGCCCTCTTCGAAACGCATTCAGGAAGCTGATGAGGAGAAGGAAAATTAAGTGAGCGGAGGAGCACAATGATGGACAAAAAATGAAAGCCGCTGACAGAAGAAAATTAATCGTTGAGTGTGCAATTGATGCAGAAAAGACGGCAACATCATTACTTAACAAGGAGAACGCATTCAGGACAACAGGATTGTTCACAATCAATCCAGAAATCTTGATTTCAAATCCGTATGTTTCTGATGATACAGAAGACTCTAAGTATCCAGATGGGATTAGGACAGGAGAATTTGAAGATCCTATAAATGGTTAACAAGTCCAAGTTTTATTTTTTCACTTCAAAAAAGAGAAATGGAAAAAAGAATAAAATAAATTATTTCACTAAATAAATGATCGAATAAGGTCATAATGAATTATTGAATCGTTTTGAATAAAAAACACAACGCTATTTTCTGTTTTTGAAAGTGTCTGCAATCATTGACTTAAGAATAAAATTTTTTATTAAAATTTCTTGTTTTAAATCATGAAATATTAACAAACACAAACATTTGTAAGGAATAAGATTTCGATTCGTTAAACTTTTTAATTGTTTTTATTCAAACAAACGAATGATTCCATTATGAAAAAACAAAAATACTTTGAAGGATCGAAAAAAAAGACAAATTATTCATAGATAATCCAAAAAATGAATAAACAGTCACTTTTTTAGAGATTACTCAGAAGTTTTTTTTTTTTTCATAGCTTGTTCTTTTGAACACTATATGTACCAGTTTTTAACACATAAACCAAATTATTTTGCTTGACCAAACAAAAGAATATTTGTGTATTCACGAAGAAAAGAGGAAAACTTCATTTGTAATATTTTTATAATGAACTCCTTTATGTTATCTTATTTTCATTATTTTTCCGAAAAATTCGAAAAATTGTGTATTTACAAAAAATTTTGATCTTTCCCAACAAGAAATGATTGATTATTCATTCTTTCCAAATGTTGGAATTTCTGCACTAGAATTATATTTTCCCCAGCGATGTATTGATATGCAGAAATTTGAAATAATTCCCGAAGATAAGGGCAAGTTTACAAAAGGTTTAGGTCAAGAACGAATGTGCTTTACAGGTTTTTTGAATTAATAATAAAATTTCTCTTGATTCATATAATTGATTTTCGTTATTAAACTTACCATACCAATAAAACATTTTACGCTTTGTAACATTGCAAAAATCAGATGAAAAAGAAGATGCAGTGTCTTTCGCATTAACTGTTACAAAACGACTCCTGCAAAAGACAAAAGTGGATCCGAAAGCAATAAGTTATTTAGGAGTGGGCACGGAAAGCGTATGAAGTTTCTTTTGGAGCATTTATTAATAAGAAAAATTCAGGGAGTGGATCATTCAAAATCAATAAAAACTTTTTTGATGAGATTATTTGATGGAAATCCGAACATCAGGGGGCTGGACTCAACAAACGCATGCTTCGGAGGAACAGAAACACTTTTTAACGCTGTTGACCATGTTACAATCCACGGAGGCTATGCAATTGCAGTGGCAACAGATGTTGCTTTGTATGGAGGACCAGTCTGTGACTTTTCTCTTTTTGAATATGTGAATATAATTCGCTTTGAAACATTGCAAAATAGTCTGAATCCGCGCAGCCAACTGGAGGAGCAGGAGCTGTAGCTATGCTAATCACTCCAAATGCTCCACTTGTTATTGAGAGTGTGCTATTTGGAATATTTTGAAAAGACGATTGCAAATAAGCAAAAATCTGAATTTTTTTGATGGCGCTACATTTTATATAAGGATTAAGATCATTTGCATGTGATGACGAATTTGATTTTTGGAAGCCGGACTCTTCTCATGAATATCCTGTCGTGAATGGTCCTCTTTCTCTAAACTGTTATCTTCGTGGCTTGGACCTGTGCTTCGAGAACATGCAGCAGAAGACTCAAGAATTGAGGATGCATTGCAAGAAAATAGGTGAAAAAGAGGTGTGATGCACTTACAGAAATTCTTAATCAATTAAAGAAAAAAAAAAATATTTTCGTCGTATTTCATGCATTTTGTGCATGCTTCAAACTCATAAATTTCACTTGTTTTAACTTTAATACTATTCTTAGCCACCACCTTTTAGCTTGTCTCAATTCAGTCATTTCTTATTCCACAGTCCGTATCATGGGATGGTGAAGAAAGCTTATTCAAGGTTGCTTTTCTTGGAGAGGCACTCTCAAATACAGCTTCAGACGCAATCTGGCGATTCGGTTGATTCTGGAATGCCTTTCAGCAAAGAGCTCAAATGGGATGAAGTATGAATCTCTTTGATTTATCTCAGTTGAAAATGTTTAAATGATATTTTTTGTTTAACTGCAAATGACTATTCTTTGCTTTGCTTATTCTATTTATTTTCTAAATCATTTTGTCACATTTCATATTCCTCAGTTTTCCTGCTGTGATGGAATGAGTCTCAGCGACACATTAAAAAGCAACGAATACAAAGTTGCTGCAAGCGCTATGCTGAAGCGGAAAGACGCAGAATTTGAAGAGAAAGTGATGCCATCTGCGTTTCTTCCGAAAAAGACTGGAAACTCATACACTGCATCAGTGTTCTTTGCACTTGCCTCGCTTCTGCACAATCAGATGGAGATTGAGAATCCTCTTGCAAAGCTGAGAGAAGATACTTCAAAGGAAAGCAGAACAAACGATGATAATAAAAAGGAAATTGAGCTTGAAAAGAGGAGGATGAAGAGGGTTCTCTGCTATTCGTATGGCTCTGGCTTTGTCAGCGCTCTGTGGACAATTCGTGTAAATGAGAAGGCTGAACTGTCTGGGAAGCCGTCGATCTCAACTTCAGAATCTGCTTCACATTGTTCAGTGAATGCAGACTTGCCTTCGTCATCATCATCATCTTCTGTTCAACCATCAACGCCTTCCCTCTCATCTTATGTTGATTCATTTCCAGAATGCAACCATTCATTTACTATTCACTCTTTATTGCAGTCAATGGCGCACATCGATGAACTTCTGGCAAACAGGAAAGAGATGGAGCTTGTAGACTTCAAAGCAGCTGTGGCTTCACGTGAGAAGTATTACAACAAAGTTGGGTGGAGCACAACTTCGCAAGATGCGAATGTGGCAAATGTCTGTTTTGAACCAAATTGGAACAAATACTTTTCAAAGGGGGTGTTTTATTTGAAGGAAATCACTGATGACAGAAGACGAATCTACGAGGAATATGATGGATCGAAATAATTGCTGATTGAAGAAAAGAAAAAATATTCAAAGAGAGAATATCGAATAAATAAAAATATGCAATCAAAACAGACCGAGAAGAGGAATAGGAAAATATAAGAATGATATTATTAGTATTTTAGAATTTTGTTAATATATTTTTCCATTTATTTATTGTCTTTTTTTCTATCAAATTACGAAAATTTTTGACAGAATTTGAGTGATTTACCACTCTTTTTCTTTATTACAACGCGGTGTTTAATCAACATATGAACTTTTTTTATTCAAAGGATTTTCTTTTTCGAATATCAGAGTTTTCTCTTTCAATGCTGGACGATTGGTGAAGAATCACATTTTATTCATCAATTTGAAAATTATTCCTTTTAAGAAATTCATTTTGTTTTGCAACACAAAAAATAACTGAAGGACAATTCTAATTGAGAAAAAAAATCCTAATAAGATCAACAAATTCTTGAACTTAAACATCAAATGCTCAAAATTCAACTTATCTTGCAACCATTTAAATAACAATTCGATATAACACAACTTATCATTGATGTTTCCTTTTATTTCATAAGAATTTTGAATTTCAAAAAATGATTAACAAGAAGATCTATTTGAAGGAAAAAAAAATATTCTGATTCTTGAGGATATTATTTTTGAAGTTAAGCAGAAGTGATGAATGAAATACTTGGTACTCCAAAAACTGAATTGTGCGATATCCTTTTAAAAGAAATGATAATATTTAATTTAAGAGAAAAAATAGATTAAGATTTAGAAAGATCGTTTCTAAAAATTTCTCTACTGTTTCTGCTCAGCTGGAGCGGGACGATCCATTGCGGCCTGAATGGAGACGGTTCTTCCATCAAGATCAAAGGAAGCTTTCTCTCTGAGAGCTCTTTCCTGTTCAGCATGATTTTCGAATTCAACAAATCCATATCCGCGGGATGAGCCGTAGCTGTTGCGGATAATCATTGCTTCCTTCACTGCATACCCCTCGAAGGCTTTCTTCAAACCTTCTTCATCGAGTCTGTATGGCAATGAGTTGATGTACACACGAGTTTTTGAAACTGGTGCATTTGGGTCACGTGGGGCACGTGGAGCGCGAGGGGCACGGGGTCTGCGTGGGCCACCGAAACCAAAGCCTCTGCCACCAAATCTTCTTGCACCACGTCCTCTTGCGCCGAATGATCCTCTTGGAGCATCAGTTCCTCTGGATCTTGGAGCTCTTGGTTCGGACTTTGACAACTCAATTCTAATTTGTCTTCCATCAAGATCGGTGTTGTTCAATTTTTCAATTGCTGCAACGGCTGTGGCATTGTCCTTCATGTTAACGAAGCCATATCCAAGAGATCTTGTCCCTCGAGAAATAATAACTGCTTCGAGAACCTCACCAGCAGTTTCGAACAATTTTCCAAGAGATTCAGCGGTGGTGTTGAAGCTAAGGTTTCCGACAAACAAACGATTCGACATAATAGGGTAAAAGGACCGAGGATTCACTAATGAACTTGAGGTTTAGTTTATGTGTTCGTAACATCTTAAATAATCTTTAGTGCAAATAATTTTATGATCAAAAATTTTAAAAGTATTTTTGTGAAAAGATTTAAAAATGAAAATAAACCTTCGGATATGATAAAATAAAAAATTAAAATAAAAGTTGCGAATGATTAATTATTGAAATGAAGGATAATCTCAAACTTAAAATAACTATTTTTTTAAATATTGAAAATAAAATGGATGCTTTGAAAATATAAAGACGAATGGATAATCAAAAATGAGATGAATAATAATTTAATTTTAAAATGAACAATGAAAAGATGGTATATACATATGTATATTTGAAAAGAAACTTCAAAAACGACAAAATTCAGATGTAGATTAATCGAATGTTTCATCAAAATAAAAAATTTAAAATAAATAAATAAATAAAATGAAATAAGCTACAAAAAAATTATAAGCAATCTCAAAAATGATCCAAAAAAATACAGACACGCAAAGACTGTTAGGCGTTTTCTTCTTTTTTTGCCATTATTGAGTCAATGGGAATTGTAATTACGAAATATAATAGAAAATATTAGAAAAAAGAAATAATAATAATAGTAATAGTAATCATTATTATTACTATATATGCAGCTATATCATCTCAATTTCCTCCATAGCTTCCCAATAAATAATTTCAGATTCACTCACCACTTTCTGAACAGAAGTCATATTCTCTCTCTCTTTCATTTAATTTCCTTTCACATTATTTCCTCTCTTTCCTCTCTCTCTCTCTCTCTTTTTTTTTTTTTTTTTTTTTTCTCTTTCTCCTTTCTCTTTCTCTCTTCCCTTCCCCTTCTTTCCTCTAATCCTTATGCTCCTCTTTCTTCTCCTTTTCCTTCTCCTCCTCCTCCTTCTCTCCCTCTCTTCTCCTCTGGTGGATTAAGTCTATTCCCATTCCCATGCCATGTCCTTCTGTAATGCTGCCTCATTCTCCTCTCCATCCTCCTCTTCCTCATCTCCTGCTTCCTCTTCATCACTTCTGCTTTCCTCCTCCTTTGCGCCTCCATCCACAGAACAATATCAAACACATCATAAACTTCGACTTCTCTCGAGCCTGAGGACTTTAACACCCAGAAGACTGCTATGCTATCTGATGCAGATGACGATGATGATGATGATGAATTATTTTGAGTGGGGTTGCTGTTATCAGATGAAGCAGAAGTAGAAGAAGCAGAAGATTCTTTTGCATTTGCACTAAAAGTATCATTAACAGAAGAGGAAGAAGAAAAAACCTCTTCTCCAGTTTTCACCTCAACCCCATCCCCTTTCTCTTTTCCCTCCACTTCTTTCCCCCTTTCCTTCTCCTCTTTCCTCTCCTCCTCCTCCTTCTTCTCTTTCTCTTTCTCTTTCTCTTCTGGAGGTGTCAGCAAGTGAGTATTCCTCATATTCTCCACATGTGCCTGCGAATGCGTCTTCCTCTGGCTGCACACAGACACCAGCCATCTCATCACTGACGCCCCTGTCGACAGAAACAGAGAGAGAGAAAGATGTTGCACTGGATTTTCTTCTTCTTCTCCTCTTTCTTTTTCTCCTCTTTCTCCTTCTTTCCCTTCTCTCCTTCCTCTCCCTCTCCCCGGAATCGGCAAAGACTCCACCACCCCTTTCATTTCTCCTGTTGACAACACTCTCACATGCTTCAGCACTCCAAACTGATGCATAAACAAGGCAGTATGCTGAGCATTAGACAGAACAGCATCGAGAAAGAGATTGAGGAGAGAATGGGTGGACAAAGGCTTGGTGATGTCTAGGAGCTGCAGGAGGATGGAGGGGATGAGAGAAGAAGAGGAAGAGGAAGAGGAAGAAGAGGAAGAAGAAGAATTAACATGAGAAGAGGAAGTGGAAGAAGAAGAAGAAGAAGTTGTTGTTGTTGTTGAAGATGCTGGCGATGATACAACCATTGCAGCCGACGAGCCATCCAATGAATTCTTTCTATTCGCAGCATCACTTTGTTTGTGCTTTGTTTTATCATCTTTCACATTTTCTTCTTTTTCATCTTTCTTTTCCTTCTCTTCCTTCTCTTCTCCATTTGCTTGATTATTATTATTATTATTATTATTATTACTATTATTCGTATGCTGTCTCATTCCAACAGGTTCTGTTGTGAGTACTTTGTCTGTGCTGAGAAGGATGTTTAAGCCATGGAAGCGCCAGAGAGTGATACGGCGGAAGGGAAATGAAGAAGAAGAAGAAGAAGAAGAAGAAGAAGATGATGATGATGAAGGAAGAGAAGCAAAAGGGAAAGAAGAAGAAGAAGAAGAAGAAGAAGAAGTGGAAGCAGCATTTGAAGATGAAGCAGAAGATGAAGCATTAGAAGGAATACTAGTTGATGTCTGAGGAGAAGACAGATTATCATCAGATGGAATTGAAGTTGGAGTTGATTTTGTAGGAGTTGTAAATGGAGAAGAGGAAGAAGAGGAAGAAGAGGAAGAAGAGGAAGAGGAAGAAGAAGAATTTTCTTTTTTCTGAGAAGAAGCAGAAGCAGAAGCAGAAGCAGAAGAAGAAGCATCATTATTCATCTGATCAAAAGCCAAAGGAACAGGCGGTTCAACAGACTCTTCATTTATTTTGTAGATATTTTGACTTATGCATTTATCATTGTCATTTCTGGTATCATTTTCTGTGTCAATTTTGTCTATCTTATCTGAATGTGATGATGTTGATGAAGAGGAAGAGGAAGAAGAAGAGGAAATGGAAGAAGAAGAAAGAGAAGAAGAATTCGAAGAAGAAGCTGACGATAAAGCAGAGAATGTATCTTGCACACAATTTGTTGATTGCAATGGAGATAAATTAAACTCATTCATTTGAGTCATGTTTTTATTCTCTTCTAATTTTAATGCTTCATTTTTATCATTTGCATCTGAAACATCCAAAGAGAAAGGCGAATGAGCAAGTTGAGAAGAGTTTTTATCTGGTTTTTGTGGAGTTTGAGCGAAAGAAGGAGAGATTAGATTCAGAGGTGATGGAGAAAGAGAAGAAGAAGAAGAAGAAGAAGAAGAAGAAGAAGAAGAAGAAGAAGGAAAAGAGGAGGAGGAGGAAGAAGGAGAAGATGATGATAGAGAAGGGGATGAAAGTGGAAGAGGAAGAGACAGATGAGAAGGTGGTGGAGGAGGAAGAGAATGAGCAAATGAAGAAGAAGAAGAAGCAGAAAGAGAAGAAGAAGAAGAAGAAGAATCCAAAGGAAGAGGAGGAAGAGGAGGAGATAAGATCGGTCTGGTTGCATGGAAGTAGAATTTTGCCTCTAACAATTTGTCATTTAATTCTTCTTCATAAAGAGGAAGAAGAGAAAGAGGCTGTTCATTTGGAGATATGCGATGGAGAGGAGGAGGAGGAGGGAGATGAGGAAGATGAGGAAGATGTTGATTATGAAGAGAGCCTTTAGTGATGAAGGCAGAGGAAGAAGAAGAAGAAGAGGAGGAGGAAGAAGGGAAAGGAGAAGAAGAAGAAGAGATCGGAGGAGGAAGAGGGGGAAGGGAAGGAAGGGAAGGAAGAGAAGGAGAAGAAGAAGAACGCATAGGGCTGGAGGAAGAAGGAGGGGTGGTGGTGGTGGTGGCGGTGGTGGTGTAATAGCCAGTAGAAGGGGAAGAGAACGACTCGTATGTGAAAGGAGAGAGGGAGGGAGAGGAAAGAGAGAGGGAGGCAGAAGAGATGGTGGATGATGAGGAAGGGGCAGAGGAAGAAGAAGAAGAAGGATAAGAAGAAGAGGAGGAGGAAGAGGAAGAAGAAGAAAAAGGATAAGAGGAGGAGGAGGAGGAAGAGGAAGAGGAAGAAGAAGAATTAAAAGAGAAAGGAGAAGAATGAGCTAAGGAAGGAGCAGCGGATTGAAGATAGGAAGAGAAAGACATTGCAGAAGAGGAGGAGGAAGAAGAAGAAGATAATGATGAAGCAGATGAAGATGCATCAATAGCAGAAAAGGGAGAAAGAAAGCGAGGAGGTTGAAGTTGTTGTTGTTGTTGCTGGAATTGCTCAGAATATCCAGAGTTATCCACATGCGAGCGATAGAGAGAGAATATATCATCACCTTCATTTCCCTCTCTCTCACCAATTCCATATCCTTTTCTATATCCATATCCATATCCAAATCCAAATCCATATTCATTATTATTATTATTATTATTATTATACTCGTTATTAATCTCATCATCATCTGCTGGCATAAACGAGAGTGGCGGATAGCTCTGAATGGAGTCAATGGCAAAGGGATCAAACAGAAATGGATCGAATGTGTCAAAAAGATGGTGTTTTGAGGGCTTGGCTATGAGATCAGCGGATGGATGGGAATCTTCAAAGGGAAGATTGGATGGGATATTGTTGATAGAGAGGTCGTTATTGTCAGTTATCTTGTTATCGTTATTATTATTGCTTTTGTTATTGTTCTTGCTTTTATTCTTGTTCTTGTTCTTTTTATTCCTCCTTCTCTTATTCTTCTTGTTTGATTTCTTCTTCTCAGTTTCATTGTCGTTATCATTTTCTTTCTCATTTTCTTTCTCATTTTCTTTCTCTTTCTCCTTCTCTTTTTCCTTCTCCTCTTTCTCCTTTTCCTCCTCTTTCTCTTTCTCTTCTTCCTCCTTCTTCTTGTTCCATTCACTCAATTGTGTCATTGAATGCTCTTCTTCCTCGTTTTCGTTGAGGTGGCGATGGCGTCTGTACTTCTGCAGTTTATGTGAAGAAGAAGAAAGTAAATGATTGTGATGACGATGAATATGCTGTTGATGATGAAGATTATTATGAAGAGGCTATTGAAGAAATGATGCATTTGATTCAATAATTTCAAATCTAATTTCAAATTCGATTCTAAATTTGTATTTGAATCAGAATTCATTTGAGAAAAGGAAGATTTTGAAGAAGAAGAAGAAGAAGATGATGATGATGAAGCAGAAAGAGAAGAAGAATCAAAAGAGGAAGAAGAAGACAAAGTATCTACATTTATCACAGAACTGTATGGATTCTCTTCAACATTTCTGAGGTTATTCAGAGGAGCAACAGGAGCAATAGGAGAAGAGGCAGCAAGAGGCCACAGAGTGGAAGACGAGAAGACAGAAGAAGGAGGAGTGATTGGGATGAGATTGGTTGGATAAGTGAGGGAGGAGGAAGGAGAAGGAGAGGAAGAGGAAGAGGAGAAAGAAGAAGAAGGATTAGAAGAAGAAGAAGAAGAAGAAGAAGAAGAAGAAGAAGAAGAAGAAGAGGAAGAAGAAGAAAGAGGTGTCATCATCAATGTAGCATCACTATTAATCTGTTCTTGTTGCATATTTCTTGTTGGAGTTAACACAAATGGCAGAATTGACTGATTAGATTGAGCAGATTGAGCGGATTGAGATGAGGAAGGAGGAGGAGGAAAGGGAAGAGAAGAAGAAGAAGAAGAAGAAGAAGGGGGAGGTGATAAAGTGAGCGTGACGAAGGGGGAATCAGAGAGAAGATCAGGGAATTTGTAGTTGTCTGAGAAGAAGGGGTGAGAGGAAGAGGAAGAGGAAGAGGAAGAGGAAGAGGAAGAAGAAGAAGAAGGTGATGATGATGTAGTTGAAGCAGAAGAAGAAGAAGAAGACGATGAAGATGAAGTTAAAGCAGAAGAAGAAGACGATGAAGATGAAGAGGAAGAAGATAAAGGTTCATTAGACAATCGAGAAGAACCATTTTCATTGCCAGAAGCAGTTCCAGCATTGCTTCTTCTGTTTCCCTTTCTTTCCATCAATTCTGAATGATAAGAAGGCAAAGAATGGCTCAGCTGCTGAGAAGAGACAAGATTTGAGCTGAGATAAGCAGGAGGAGAAAGAGACTGAGGGAGAATGTTGTTATTGTTGCTGTTGTTGAGGGGAGGTTGGATAGAAGAAGAAGAAGAAGAAGAAGAAGAAGAAGAAGAAGAAGAAGAAGAAGAAGAAGAAGAAGAAGAAGAAGTTGATGGAGAAGAAGAAGCAGTTAAGGAATGAGATAAATCAGGAACAAAAGAAGAAGAAGAGGAGGAAGAAGAAAATTTGGCAGAAATGGAAGAAGCAGAGGAGGAGGAGGAGGAAGAAGAAGACATAGAAGAAGAAGAAGTGCGAGAAATAGGAGAAATAGAAGAACTTGAATCAAGAGTGGGAGAAGAAGATGGAGAAGAAGAAGAAGAAGAAGAAGAGGAAGAGGAAGAGGAAGAAATAGAAGAATGAGAAGAAAGAGAGAGAGAAGGAGAAGAAGAAAGAGAAGAAGAAAGAGGGGTAGGGGAGGTTGTGGAAGACGCAGAAGAAGTGCCTGAAGACTGAGAATAAGCAGAGGAAGAAGGAGGAGATTGAGAAGGGGAAGAAGAAGAAGAAGAGTTGTCAGAGGAGAAATAAGGGGAAGAATAGAGAGAAGAGAAGGAAGATGAGGCATTGGAGGAAGAGGCAGAAGAAGAAGCTGAGGCAGTGTTTGAGGCATAAACAGAAGGAGAAAAGGAAGAGGAAGAGGAAGAGGAAGAAGAAGAAGAATAGGAAGAAGAAGAAGAGGGATAAGAAGGATATAAAGAAGAAGAAGAAGAAGAGGAAGAGGAAGAAGAATTCAATGATGAATCATAAAAATTCGTAGGCATATTAGAAGAATTAGAAGGATTAGCATCAGAAGGAAGAGCAAGATTAGTCAAAGAGAGAGAGGCAGCAGGGAACTGAAATTGAGGAGTGAGAGAAGGTTGACGAGGCAGATTGGCCAGCGACTGAGAAGTGGAAGGAGAAAAAGCAGTGGAAATGGGTGAAGAATGGGAAGTAGAGGAAGAGGAAGAGGAAGAGGAGGAGGAGAAAGAAGGGAGAGAAGAAGGGAACTGGGAATAAGAGGAAGAAGAGGAAGAAGATGATGAAGAGGAAGAAGAGATTTGAGGAAACTGCTGAGAAGGCAACAACGAAGGAGGAAAATAAACAGGAAGTTGAGAAGACCCAACATTTCCGGTTATGGCAGGTGCGCCGGAATAATTAATAATAGAATTATAATTGCCGGCAGCGGAATTAATTGGTGCCGGAAAAAGTGCGGCCGAAGGGGGGAATTGTGGGATGGGCTGTTGAATGAAAGGAGACTGTGTTTGTGGCTGTAGTTGTATTTGAGAGGAGTTTAGAAGCAGTTGTTGTTGTTGCATTTGTTGTTCATTGGACTGATTGAACCAATTGGCTTGATTTAATCGCTGATTATATTGGGATGATGTAATAGGCATGATTGGTGGGTGTGATTGCATTGATAAGGGTGCCGGAATATCAGATTGAGTGATATTTGCATCTTGTTCATTGTAAAGATAAGAAGAAGAAGAAGAAGAAGAAGATGATGATGATGATGAAGGAGATGGGGAAGGAGAAGGTGAAGAGGATGAAGGAGAAATAGAAGAAGAGGAAATGGGATGCATTTTGGGGGTGTAAGGAAACAGAAGAGGAGAAAAGGCATCAAAATTTGAAGAAGCAGAAGCAGAAGAAGAAGGCTGTGAATTTGAAGAAGAATTAGAAGAAGTCAAAGAAAAAGGCAGAGAAGAAGAAGAAGAAGAATTCAGAATTGGAGCAGAATGCTGTTTATAATCAGAAGAAGAAGAAGAAGAAGAAGAAGGGATGATATGAGGAAGAGGCATGTGCTGATGTACTGGTAATCCAACAGTTGTATTGTCTCTATCAGTTTCATTCTGGTTACTCATTTGACTTTCATCTGAAGAAGAAGAATTAGAAGAAGAAGAAGATGATGAAGACAATGAATGAGAAGCCGAAATTGGAGGAGGAGCGAAGGACGGAGCAGAATGAGGGTGATTTTGAGAGGGGAGGTGGAGGCGAGGGAGGATGGGCACACAGGAAGGGATGGAGTGATAGTCAGAGGGCTTGGGAAGGAGAGAGCGAGGAGCTGAGGGTGGATTGGAAGAGGAAGAAGAAGAAGAGGAAGAGGAAGAAGAAGTTGTATTAGTGTTTGTATCAGAAGCGGCATTATGAGTTGGTGATGAATGAGCTGCTGGTGAAGTTTGATTCAATGAAGTATCTAAAACTGAATCAGATGATTTATTATTAGCATTATTATTATTATCCTCATTAGAAGAAGCAATAGAAGAAGAAGAAGCAGAAGATGAAGAATTATCACCCAATTCATTCTTCAAATCAGAAGAATGAGTTGTCACTGCTTGCGAACCACTACTGCTCGATGACAAGTTATCATCACTCTTCTGATTAGATCGAGAATGCATTTGATTTTGAACTTGTGTTTGATTTTGATTTTGATTTTGACTCTGAGATTGAGATTGATTCTGAATAGGAATCTGAATCTGAGGTTGTATTTGCATTTGATTTTGCATTTGATTTTGCATTTGATTTTGTATTTGCATTATTGTTTGTATTTGATTTTGCATTTGTGACTGAATTTGAGTCTGCGGAGAAGAATGAAGCAAAAGAGAAGGGTTTGTCGGAGGAGGAACAAGAGTGGACGAAGGGATGGTCATTGGGAGAGGGCGGGTGTGGGGGAATTTTGACTGGGAGGAAGGAATACGCTTGGGGAGAGGAGGACGAGAGTGGAGAAGAGATAATTTGGAAGAGGAGGAGGAAGAGGAAGTATTTGAGGGATTGGAAGAAGAAGAGGATGAGGATGAGGAAGAGGAGGAAGAGGAAGAGGAAGAAGGAGACATCTGAATGAGAGGCGGAGCAGATGGATGAAGCGGTACAGCTGTTGACAAAGAAGAAGAAGAAGAAGAAGAAGAAGCAGAAGAAGCAGAAGCAGAGTTAACAGAATTTTGAGAACTCGATGAATTTTGCAAGTTTTGTGTATTTTGTGTGTTTAGTGTATTTTGTGAAGGTAATGTTGTTTGAAGAATAGCAGGATTCATTTGCATCTGCATTTGCATTTGCTGGCTTTCTGATTTGTTTTGATGCTGTTTTTGAGCAGAACCCACTGCAAATTTTGGGACAAATGGCTTTGCTTTCAAGGAAAAAGGTTTGGCTTTGATGGAAAGCTTGGAGGAAGAGATGGTTGATGGGGAGGAAGAGGAAGAGGAAGAAGAGGAAGAAGAGGAAGAAGAGGAAGGAGGAGAAGAAGAAGAAGCTTTCTTTGATGCCATTGCATTCAGCTCAGTCTTAGCATTTGAATTCTTTTTCTTTGAAGAAGAATCTTTTTGAGAGGAAGAAGAAGAAGAGGAAGAAGAATTCACCTTTCCTTTATCATCACATTTGTCATCATTTTCCTTCTGAATGGGTGTTAACGAGCCATCTTCCAACAACACAAACCTTCTGTTCTGTCCTTGATTCAATGAAGGTGTTTTAACTTCTCCATTCAAAGAAGAAGAAGAAGAATGTGATGAAAGTATATCTTCTTCTTCTTTTATTTCTGTTTGAATTTTTGCTTTTCCTTTGTTTATATCTTCTTCTTCTTTTCCTTCTCTTCCTTCTTTTCCTTCTCTTCCTTCTTCTTTTTCTTCTCCTCCTTCTCTTAATGATGATATTGGAGATCTGGTAAATGTTGTTTGAAGAGCAGAAGAAGACAAAAATGGAAGTGAAGTTTCATTCTTTGTGAGTGTTCTGGTTGATGTTGGTGTTTGGATTGGAGAGAAGTACAGAGAAGAAGAATCAGAATGAGAAGAGGAAGAAGAGGAACATGTTGGCGTTGTTGTAGAAGAGAAAGAAGAAGAAGAAGAAGAAGAAGAAGTTGATGATGATGATGATGGTGGTGGTGATGGTGAAGATATAACAGAATTCGAATAAGAATTGGAGGAGTTAGAATTAGAAGGAGATGCAATTGATGATTGATTTGGAAAACGCAAATGTGTTTGTGAAGGAGTTGTGTTGGCAGAAGAAGAAGAAGAAGAAGAAGAAGAAATAGAAGAAGAAATAGAAGATGATATTGGAATGAATCTTCCACGTGGAGGAAGCATTTGAGAGGGGACGGTTTCGAACTGATGATAAGCTGAAGAAGAAATAGAAGGAGAAGAGGAAGAGGAGGAGGAGGAGGAAGAAGAAGGATTGGAAGAAGGCAGAAGATTCAGAGGAGATGTGAATGGTGAGACAGGAGTGTCGATACGAGAGGGTAAGAGCAAGGGCTCTGATGTATCTGAAGAAGAAGAAGAGGATGATGATGATAATGAAGAAGAATGAAGAGAAGAAGAGGAAGAAGAAGAAGAAGAAGAGGAAGACGATGATGAATCTACAATGGAAGCAGCAGTCCGAACGATTGTTGCAGGAAAAGTCAATGAGCCATTCATTTTCTCACTTTGTTTTGGACTCTTCAATACATTTCTATGAGAAGGTTTGCTTATATCAGAAGAAGAAGAAGTTGAAGAAGAAGTTGAAGAAGCAGCAGCAGCAGAAGAAGAATTTGAAGCATTCGAAACAATCTTTCCTTTTCCACTTCCTTCAGAACTGAATGCAAACGAATCAACATTCCTTTCAAACTCATCATCACATCTTTGCCCATTGAAATACATCTTTCTTCTATTTGCTTCACATCCATCCTCAAACATAGAGTTTTTTATGTTTTCTCTCATATCTTGTATTCTCCCTTTTGTCAGTATATGCACTTCTCCTTTGTCATCTGCCTGGAATCTCGGCTGCCTCCGGCTTCTTCTGGGGAAAGAGACAGGAAGTGGGGCGAGTGGGGAATAGGGGGATAAATACGATGAAGGTGGATGAGAAGAGGAAGAGGAAGAGGAAGAGGAAGAGGAAGAAGGGAAAGAGGAGAAAGAGGAGGAAGAAGGAGATAATGATGGAGATAAAGATGACGATGTAACATAAGATCTTGGACCAGGTCTAAAGGAAGAGGAAGGCATCGAAGAAGGAGAAGGAAAAGCAGAAGAAGCCGAGTAATTCGCATAAGGGCTGCTAGCTGGTGACGACGAGGCGCGAGAGCAGACAGAAATGAAGTCAGGGTCGTCGAACAAAGAGGACGAGTCAACAGAAGAGGAAGAAGGCTCAGGAAACAGAGAGGAAGAGACAGAAACAGAAGAGGCGTCTGGAGAAGTGCTGGATGAAGAAGACGATACCAGAAAAGCAGAGGAAGAAGACGAAGACGAAGAAAATGACTCGTCTTCTTCGTCTTCTCCTCCTTTCTCTCCGATTTTTGCTCGGCTTCCCCCGTCTCTGAGCCTGTCTTCCTCAGCTTTCAATTTCGCCCTTCGAATTTTTTCTTCTTTTGCTCTCCTTTTCTGCTTTTCTTCTTCTCTCCGCTTCCACTTCCACGCAAGATGGTTCATCATCCTCCATTTTGGTGTGTGATTACTGGAAGAATTACTCAGTTTCCGCTTCTTTTGTGCATCTCTGCTATCTTTCTGCTTTGTTTTGGCATCTATGTCTTCATCTTCATTTCCTTCTTTATCTGTTTCAGCAACCACACTTCCAATCCCTTTCATCTCCTTCTCCTTCTCCTCTTTCTCTTTCTCCTCCTTCTCCTTCTCCTTCTCCTTCTCCTTCTCCTTCTCATCCTCATTCTCCTTCTTTCTCTTCTCCGTCTCCATCCGAATCAAGCACCTCTCCTTCTTCCTCCGCAAGTGCCTTCGCCCTGCCTTCACCTGCTTCCTCCGCTTCCTCTCCCGCTCCATCCACCACATCACCATCATCTTCGCCCCGGGCTCCAGCCCTGCCACCAGCTGCGCTTCGTCCTGCCGCTCTTCTCGCTTGCTGAACCGGCTCCTCCGCTTTCGGTCTTTGCGCTTCTGCTTCCAGCTCTGGCTCCGGCTCTGACTCTGACTCTGATTTATACTCCATTCTTGTTGTTGCTCTTGTTCTTGCTCCTTTCCCATTGAATCTTTCGCTCTTCCATTAGAAATTCCGCTGCTTCCTTCCTCGTCACTGGCTTTGTCTTTGTCTTTGTCTTTGTCTTTCTCTCGCTCTGCATCGTTTTCCCTTTCTCGCTTCATCTTCTCTCGATTATCTCGCTGCTCGTTCCATTCCTGCCGCCTCTCTATTCGTCGCCGTATGCGTTCTTCCCTCCGTTTCTGAAGCGTCTTTTGGATATATTCAATCACGCTCACCTCAAACGGCACATCGCATACAAACAGAAGCGATCCGATCCTCACCACAATAACAGACCCAGTTGCTGAAAGAAATGGAAAGAAAAACAGTTGCTTTATTGCAGTCGCAGAAGCAATTAGGTCAACATGAGATAGAACAGTATGCAAAGTTTTTGCAGATGAAGCTGAATTGCAGTCAATAAATGGATTTCCACTTCGAGAATCTTGATTAAAATCATTGCACGGAATAAGAGAACAAATGGCCGAAATTATTGTCGATGACGTCAAAGAAATTGCAGATGAGGATGAGTCAGTTTTCAACGAAGAAAGAGCAGAAAAAATTGGTAAAAACATCGAAGACTTCGAGAATAAAGCTGATATGAAAGAAACAGTGTTAATGTCAGAAGATACATTAACAAATGGATTGTAGATCCTTGATAGCAACGACAAAGGGACACTTTGAAGGGCAAGTTGATGTGACTGCCTAATTAAAAATGATTGGTCCCCATGAGACAAATTCACTTCAGATGGCTCCGCGCTTGCATCATTTACAAGTATTTTACTCTCTTGTCTTTTATTTATTTGAAGCCAATGCGAAGGAGGCTTATGCAGATTAGTTTCTGGTTGGATTGGAGAAAATTGAAGAAGTGGCTTTGAATCAAAAAGAATAAACTGCTCTCCAAGATCAATATCTTCATATGCGTATGGAGCATCAACAAAATTATTATTCATTTTTTGTTTCTGAAGCAAAACATTAGATTACTGATTTTTTTTTAAATTTAAATCTTGCAAACCTACTCTATAAAAATTGTCTTAATAATTGTAATTTTATATTTCAATTCACTTTAAGACAATGCCGATTAAATACTAAAAATAGTAGACAAAGAAAGAGACTTTCAAAGAAAGCGTCTTACCAACAAAGTTTAATATTGGAAACGATCAAAATTATAGAAAGAATAATATTATTTCATTGAATAAAATCAATAGAAACAAAGTAAAAAAATAAGCATCAAAGAAAAGTGATGTGCTCATCATTATTACAAAAATTGGACAAAAAAATTTCTATTTTAGTAAAAAAAAAATACTCTCATTGAAGTGTTGTATAGCTTCCATTGACCGAAGAACTTGGATAAGTTCCATTTCCATAATCATTTGTACTACTGACCTGTGCATAATTTAAAGCTGATCCATCGTATGCTGAACTTCCAACTCCAGCATACGCATAGGAATTTCCATATCCAGCCCCACTCACAACAGGAGGATATGCGGTTTGCCCATTTTCAAACGATGTTGAATATTGCTAACACAAAACAAAATTGAAATTTAAAATTTTAAATAAAAAACATTAATAATGAGAAATAATTCCAGTATTTCTTGAAAAAATGGAAAATCACTAACTTCCTTCAATTCTTCTTCATCAGGATCGTCAACAAAGCATGGTAACAAGAAGTACATTATTCCCACAACAATGCACCAAATTCCACTTGCATATCCAGGCCACGATTCATTCCCGATTTTCCAACCAAGACAAAAAGTTCCGGAACTTATAAGCGAGAAAATTGAAAAAATGAATATATTTATGCATATTAACTAAATGTGCAAACAATGCAATAAAAAGTGATCGAGATCTCCTTGTCATCATAAATGGAAACTTCACGAGAAATTTGTTCCATTTAAATTCTGCGAAAAACACTAATCCTCCAAAAAAACTAATAAACATTCGTTAAAAATATGCGAAATTTATAACTGAGAAATTATCAATTTAGTTCAAACAATATGTATATCGACATCAATAGACTGGTCAGACGAAAATCTGTAACATAAACAATCCTCAAAATTCCAAAAGCCATTAAAAGAGGTCCTGTTATCATTGCAAGGAATCGAACAACATTTCCAAGAGCAGATGCCCCGTTGCTCTTTGGATTTGAAGTTTGAGGTGGAGCTTGTGTATACATTTGAGGAGTCTGACCAGCGACAATAGGTTGAGAATAGCTCATACTATAGCCGCTAGAGGCGATGGGCTGGCTATTCGTGTACGAAGCTGATTCCATGAAAAATTGCTCTTTTCCCCTAAAAATGTAAACTTATGGGTGCATTACTTGACTACCTCTTTTATTTATGTTAATAAGTTATCAAACGATTTTAACTGTTTTATATTATTTTTTTGATATTTGCCCATTTTTAAATAATTGTTAAAAGAAATCTTTAAATTTTATTAGCTACCCTTTGAAATGAGAGTATTGAAATTGATTTTTGCTATGACACTTGTTTATACGTGTTGCTCTGAAGTTATAAATTTAACGTATAACAATTTTAATACTCTGGTGATTTCAGATCTGTGGATGTTTGATTTCAATTATTGTATTAAACATATAATTTTGATCCTTTTTCAAAAGAATTGTTTGACCATATTTTGTCATTTTTCCTATTTTATTGGTTTTGTAATCTTTATTTGGGAATTTGAGAATTTTTCTTCAAGAAGGTTTGCTATCTGATTATTGTTAAATAATTGACTCTTATGAAAAATAGATGCAAGGGATGTGAATATTCACACATATTAATGAGCAACATTAGTGATACATATGGTTCGGAAATAAAATTTGGATTTGTGGACTGTGCAAAAGAGAAAAAACTTCAAAAGAAATATGGCATAAAAGCGATTCCAACGTTTTTGATCATCGAAAATGGGCAACCACTTGTGGAATACACAGAAGCACGCACATTCGAAGCATTTAATGAATTCATAATGAAAATAATTGAACCTTCCGTTCAATCAAATCTATGTTTTTCAAAGCTTATTGACCAACTAAATCATAACGATGAAAAATTAAATTCTCTTCGTTACAACAACTTTTTCCTTTTACAGAATCCAGCTTCTTTCAATTACTCGTTGGAATTTCTTATGAAAAATGAGGAAAACAGAGCAGGAAAAGCTTTTGCAAATGAAAACAATTCGACAATCAAAGATTTATCTCACAAAAATTTAGCAATCGATGCTTTTTCTATCGTTGCGAAACATTACAGATTTTCTCCTTCTCGTTTTATTGTTGTTAACACAACGGAGCTAGGAAGCAATTCTTCTGATTCATCATCAATTTCAAAAATCAATTTTTTCATGGAATTAATAATTCAAAAATGCAGAAGCTGCCAAGTCGACGAAGGAAACATATTCAACACTTCATTCAACCTTTCAGATGTAACTCGTTGGGTGAACGAAACGGAAAGTTTTCTTCTGTTTGCTGCAACAAGCGATTTCGAATACGTTCATATTTTCCCAATTAATTCATTCAAAAATCTACCAAAATTGAAAAATGGCTCTAGCATTGATTTCAATGGAAAAAATAATGAAGCCGATCAAAATGAGCAAAACAAAGGAAATGAATCAAAAAGAAAAGGCACAGTTGAAGAAACTAAAAATATTCAGCAATTTGAATCTTACTGCAATTTTTACAATCAACTATCCCGTTTAATGAGTAACTTACAACATTTTACAGACACAACTTCGAAGCGAGCTCATACGCGTTATTTTAGAACCTCAACTTCGCCTGCATTGCCACTGAAGGAAAATTTAATTGCTCTAGCGAACAACAATTCAAAGAAATGCATTTTTCTTAAAGAAAGAGTTGGTCATGATTTTATTGTTACAAATGAAACAAAAGAGCATGAACAATTTTACGTACCAGAGGCATCTTCTCTTTTTCAATCTATTTTTGAAGGGACAACATCAGGATGGCAGATTGAACAAATGAAACCGATATTAAGTGAGTTGATATCCGTATTTGTTTTTACGTTTTTATATCCTCCAGCTGCACCTTTCACATATTCAGTTGAAGAATGGGCGGAAGCTCGGAATAAACACATTGTTCTTTTTTCGTGCACCAAAGATCACAAAAGTGACTATGACTTATCTTGTAGTTCATCGAATTTGCATTCTGAATGCTCTTCAACGGGGAAATTTAAAGTGTTAAATTGCGAGAAAGAAATAGAGTTATTCAAAAGAGCTTCTATGCAAATTTCATATCCATATACACCTTTGCCGAATAGTGCAATAATTATTAATAAATATGATGAAATTAAAGGATTGAAAGAAATTTCTTCATCTCTGGTTTTTTCTGTTCTGAACAGAAATGATAGACAGTTACCAAGCTTTTTCAAATATATTCCAGCCAGCTCTTTAAGAATTTCATCTGGAAAATTTCATAAAAGCTATTGTGCATTCATTTATCTATATAATGTTACAACACATCAATTGTGGAAGATGGATAATTTATTTTGCACAAGTTGGGATCATCATCTAAAGAACAGTGTTGAGAAAGAAAATGGTGAAGAAAATGACCACCATTCTTTAAAAGACATTATCAATGAGAGTTCTGCGACTTTCGATTTTGATAGACATCTTGCCTTTTTTTTGAATTCTGTAATATTTGAAAGAAATGAATCGTTTTTGATAAATAACCAAGACTCTTCTGAACAGCGACTACAGAGTTGGATTCGCAATCATCAATTGCTTGTTCTTGTTTTAATGCTTTTAATTGTAGCGAGCTTCTTCATTGCAATATGCGCAGGAGCGATCTGCTGTGAAATTAAAGATGAAAATATAAGGAATAAGCATTTTCAAAGACACGAATTTGCGAACAATTACTGCAAAAAGTCGAATTTCAATGAAAATGCGGATGATGAATTATCAAAAACAGATAAAAAGATTCATTTTGATTGACAAAATAATTTTATGAGAATCCTTAAATGAGCAGCAACTTTTTCCATTGAAGTCAAAAAGATTGTTTACATTAGGAAATGAAAGAAAAGTTAATGCTCGCTGAACTTAGGAACGTATTACAAAAGAATCTGCTACTTTTTCTCAACTTTCCAAAAATATTTAGAGCATTGAATGGAATAAGCCGATATTTTTTTTTAAAAAGTCTACATTAAAAAACTGCATAAAATTTTATGAAGTGTTAGAAACGAATCACCCTTCGCAATTGAAAGTATGTTACATATTATACGAGAAGATTAAAACGTTAAGTGATCTTTTTTTTTGATATTTTTTATTTTTCATAATTTCAATTTGCTTGTGTTTTAAAAAACTTTAAATGATTTAAAGAAATGAAAATGAAATGAAAATACAATAAAACAAGCATTTATTTTGAATTTTCTTTCTTTTTTTTTTTTTTTTCAAAAAAATAATTTCTATGTTTCACTTTATCATATTTACCAAATATTTTATCGTGTTTAATTTTATTGTAAATGCTGCAATGAGGAAATGATGAAACTTGGATTATTCTGAGAACAAACACTTGCATGAAAGAAAGACGCTACTGAAAGTTATGCCTATGCTTCCCATAAGATGTATTCAACGGTTATCTGTCTGAAACTTTTCATCATATTGTGGATTACGTGCGATTGCGGAACTTCAGCATGTGCAAAAGTTTCACTGTTTCATCTTTCAAAAAATTGCAAAGTTCCAGTTAATGATTTACGAATGGATAATGAAAAATTTTACTGGAGGAAACTGTTCTTTTCACAGAAACATCAACAAATATCGACAGAAAGAAATTTTCAAAAATTATCAAATGTTGAAAAAATGAATTTTCATATGGTTGAATGCTCTGTTGTTACTAGTTTCAAAGCATTAAATGCTTCATTGAAGATGGAGAAATTGAACTTTATTTCTGCTGAGAAAGCGCACGCTGCAATCGTAGAGTCTAGTTCATTTCTGGAATTACGAACTGTAAAAACTGTTTTCGCATCAAATGAATACAAGAACATTTTTATATGCAATGAGAGCTCTTTGTATTTTAATAATATTTCTGTGATAGCATTCGAAGCCAGTGGACTTAGAGAATCACTCGTGACATTTGCATCATCACAGGATGCGATACACCATTCGTCAAAATCAACTGTACTGGAAATAAAGAAGCATTGCTCGCTTTCTGTTGAGAATTCAATTTTTTCATCTTTTCTGCACTTGAGCGAAAATCCATTTTTGGCTTCTTCTGACGCAGATAGAGTAATTGTTAACCAATGTATTTTTCAAAATATCTCTTCAGAAGTGAAGAAAATGCATTGTTCACAACAAGAACCACAACCTTCACACACATTTCTTTTTAACAGCATGTTTACGAAAGTTGACATTCCGTTTTATGGCGGGATTGTATTGACTCTTTGCAACGAGCATTCATTGACCTCAGATAATTGTTCGTTTCTTTCGGCACAAAACACGAAAAACTTATCTCAGAAGATTTCTATAAATGGAAACTCCAATTGTTTCGTTCATAATTGTTTATTTAAAGATCTACGATCTGGAACAAGTGGTGCAGCAGTGCAATATTCTGGATCTGGAATTTTTAATGTGACAGATTGTGATGCTGTAAATTGTCTTGGGGATCATTGCGGAGCATTTGGTTCCTGGGGTTCTGCGGAAAGTCATTTGTTGAGATGTACAGCAACAAATTGTTCTGCTAACGCATTCGGTGGAGGAACTCTGATGAATGGAGGAACTATATCTAATATGCAAGACAACAACTATACAAATTGTTCAACGAAAACAACAAATGGAGGAGGATTGCATCATAGAACTGGTCCATCATCACCAAATGATGTAATCATTAGATGTTATTTCTTTAATTGCACAAACAAAGGAGGTGGTGGAAATGCTGGAGGTGGAGGAATGTGGATTGGAGAAACAAATGGTACAAAGATAATTGAATGCTGCTGCTACCAATGCTTGGCAACAAATAGCATAGGAGGAGGAATTGGGCTATCGTATCCTGCTTCTGGGGAGAATGGTGAACAAAGTCCAATCCTCAGTTTTTGTTTTTTTAAAAACAATAGTGGGATTAATGGAGGAAATGATGTTAGTGTAGGGAGCGAATGGAAATCAACAATTACAAAAGATTGTTTTAATCATTGTTATTCATCTTCAGAACTTAATCATGTGATCATATTTGATGGAATTGCACAAAACGAGTGGATTCCATTTGCTGCTTTTCCAAATATTCATATCAATCAGTCAGGAACCGATAATGATCTGTGTGGAAATCTAACCATTCCATGTAAAACAATTGTTTATTCATTAAATAAATGGAACAGGTGGGAAAATCAGTTGTTTATTCTATCTCCAAATTCTTTTTCAGCTCAAAACATTCAAGTTGAAGGGAAAACATATGAATTTGAAGGAAACCTTAACACGTTAAATATGCAAAATACTGTTTTTGAATCGACAACTCGGTCAGGAGGGAGCCTTTTCGAGATTTATTCAGATAAACTACGTGTGCGTCGTATCGTATTTAAAATCCCACATCCACCATTTTCATCCACTCTGTTTCGAACAAATGCCGATGGAGATGCGATTCTAGATATTCAAAATATTACAGTTATACAGCAGTCATCATCACTGGAAAATTCAGTTTTTATTCTTCTGAGTGGTATAGTTATTTGTGAATCTGTTGTAATTGACACTTTGACAACGCAAGACCATTCGATCATAAAAATGGAATCTTCATGCGTATCATTATCTGCTAATGACTCTGTATTTAAAAATACAAATTGCAAGAAAGGAAATGGAAGCATTATCAATTCAGTGGTTGGAAGCTCATCACAGATTCTATTAACGGGATGTAACTTCTCAAATTGTTCATGTTCTGGTGGAAGTGGAGGATGTTGCTTCTTTAGGATGATGCTTGGAGGTCAAGTTACGCTTGGATTACATAACATGGAAATGTCATCATGTTACGCAGAGGGAACAGAGAATAATCATGGATTCGGAGGTGGAGTGTTTATGGACATAAGAGATGGAGTTTGTGATTTCAAGTTTTGTGAGATGAAGTTTCAATCTTGCACTGCAACAAAAGGTGGAAATTGTATATTTGTTGAAGCAAAGAAGATGAGAGACGCGCTAATTAAGGAAAGAATAGATTTTAATTATAGTGGAATGAGTGACCAAGATCTTGAGGGATTTGAAGATGGATATTATGGTGAAGCAATTCCATTGATTCCATATTTACTAACTTTTTCATCTCCTGCATATGTTGGAGGAACGAAAAGTAGAGACTTCACAGCTTGTGGATTTAATAATTATCCATGTTCAACAATTGAAATGACCGTGAGACTTAGATTTCCTGCATCAAGAAGGTTTATTTCTCTTTTTGAGGAGTATGTGTTTTCGAAAGATATTGAATTGAATGATTATAACTGGGATATAAGATGTGATAAAAAATCAACAATTAACTTGCTGCCATTTGAAGAGTTGAATTGTTCTACATTAATAACATGCAAAATTGATTGTCAACTGACAAATATAATTTTTTCTGTTCCATTAACAAAGTCTGAAAATGTTAACTGCATGATATCTATTGAGGCTGGAACTTTCTTGATGAGTTATTGTGGTCTGAAGATGAGCAATGAACAAGAATGTCTCAACTGTCGTGTATTTGCTGTAACTTCAGGTTCAATGAAAATGTATGAATTTGAAGCTTCTTCCATAAGAATTGAAGGAAATCCACTTATTTTTCTTGAAGGAAATGATGCAAGATATGAAGCTGATCAAATGTTACTCACAAATGTATCGACAATAAATTGCAATGGGATTATTGAAGTTTCTGACAAAGCATCCCTCCATATTAAAAATTCAATATTTTCTTCCCCTTTGGAGGCTGTGAACAGTTGTGTTCTTTTTTGTGAATCTTCATCTTCAATTGAGCTCGTGAACAATACGTTGAGCAACATTTCAAGGTCAGATTGCAATGGAGGTGCAATATGTGTTAGCATAATTGACAGAAGCTCTCTTTGTATTGATGAATGCACATTTTCATTTTGCGCAAGCAATCGTGGAAACGGTGGTGGAATATGGGTTAATCTATTGGAGGGTTCATCTCTTGAAATAGGTAATTCATCTTCAAATAAAAACAATGGGCAAATGATAAATTGTGAAGCAAGTGAAGATAATCAAGAAGCATTTGGGCTTGGAGGTGGGATATACCTTGATATAAAAGAAGGTTCTGGACTGTTTTCTTTTGATAAACTATTGTTTGACAGTTGCAATGCAAGGCATGGAAGCAACGTGTTTGTCTCTGCTCAAAATCTGTCAGAAAAGATAAATAACATGACATTGAAATTTCAGCTGAATACTTTAGGCTTTCATTCTGTAGAAGGCTTTGAAAATGCAACAACAGGAGATATATTTGCTATTCCTCTTCTTGTGTTTTTGTGGAACAATTTCTCTTTTCCTGTTCATGTTGGTGGAAGCGCAAGTGGAGATTTTAGCAAATGTGGACATTATGAGGTTCCATGCTCAACAATAGAGCATGCAGTGTTGTTGAGATGTGGAGAAGAATCTCGGGACATTGAATTACATCACCCTTTTTCGTTTGATCACGAGCTAAAGTTAGATCGATATCCATGGAAAATATCAATCTCTGATGAAGAGAAAAGGATTTGCGTGATGCGTAATGAAGAAGTTCGCCAACAAGGAATTATTGAAACCTCAGTAAAAACAACCATGAAAAATCTTCATTTTCAGGTTTCATCAACTTTAGAAAATTATGCATCATTGATTTTGTGCGTTGAATCTTCACTATCATTGATTGACTGTCGAATTTTTTGTTCAGAGAGAGAAATGGATGTGCACAGTTCATTTCTTATTGTTCAAAGCGGTATTTCTTCACTCGAAAATTTTGTTATTGATGGAATAAATTTTAATGGGGCATCTGGTTTCATAATTGAGAATGATGGAACATTTTTGATGAATTCATCTTCCATTCAAGAATACACATCAACTGAAAAAGGAATTATTGAATTTTCTTTCGGAAAGGAAATTGCCATAGAAGGATGCAATTTTTCTTTCGTGGAAACGAGAAAAGGTGATGGATCCGTGATAAAATGCTCTGTTGGCAATGAAGCAAGTGCTATTTTTTCTTCCATTAATGCAAGTTCTTGCGAAACAGATGAAGGAAATGGAGGAGTGATTGCTGCTGAGCTTCAAGAAGGAAGTACTTTTGCTTGCGGAAGAATTGACACAACAACAAATATTCAGAAATGTGCGTCACGAGAAAAGAATTTGATAGGTGGAAATGGGGGAGGTATTTGGATTTCAATAAATAGCGAGACTTGCACAGTGAAAATGACAAGTATTGAATTTGGCGTTGGAGAAGAGGGAAATATTGCAACAAATAATGGGGAAAATATATTTTTATTAGGAGAGGATTTAACAAAGCTGTCAATAGATCAATGGATAAAATTAAATGTTAGTACAAATCCTGAAGATCATTCAAAATACATTGGAAAAGATAGAAGCAGAATGCAAATTGTACCAATTGTATCATTCATGCATGAGTGGTGCAAGCCTGCATTTGTCGGAGGGACGGAGGAGTTTGATTACCCAACGTGCGGTTTCTATTTTTATCCATGCTCAAGCATACAATATGCAGTTTCAACAAGGTTTGGTAATGAAAGAGCTGATCTGACTTTGCTGAAGCAATTTAAATTTAAGGATTGCATAAATTTTGATTCAAAGCCCATATATATTAATGGAGAAAATGAAGGATTAGAAATAGAAGTAATGGGTACTATTGAAGGAATAGGAAATGGACTTTTGGAGATTAATATTCCAGTTGCTGTATCTGAAATTGGATTTTCTTTGCCATCGCAATTCAACAAGCCATCAATAAACACAATTTTTTTGTGTGAAACCTCAACTTTGACACTAGAAAATAGTTTTGTTTCGACAAAAGATGAAAATGTGATGTATTGCTTTATTAAAGTAATGGGAGGAATTTTGACAATCAGAAAATTTGAGATTGGCCCCATTGTGTTTAAGTCAAGCAGTGTAATTGTTTTTGAAGGAACAGAATCCAACGGAAACATGACTGAAATGGATTTTAAAGAGGTTCAGATAATTGAAGGTAACTCCTTGGTATGGATGAGAAATGGAATTGTTAATTTAACTAATTGCACAATGCAAAAGTCGATTCAGCAAGATGATAATGGAGTGACTATCGAAGAAGGCTGTTCTGTTGAAATGGAAAACAATACTTTTTCGCAAATGAAACGGGATAGAGGAAATGGAGGAGTTGTGAACTGTGTTGTTGGAAATGGTAAAACAGTTAGAATCGAGAACTGCACATTTTCAAATGGTAGCACAGGTTCTGGAGAAAGAGGGGGAGGCTTATTTCTTAATATCAAGGAAAGCAGTTCGTTTTTGTTCAACAGAAACGATATTAACTGGTGCTTTACACCCTCTGAAAGTGGATATGGAGGTGGAATTTACGTTAGATTTGATGTAATGCTTAAAAACTATTCGATGAAGAACTTAAGTTTTAGAGAAAATGTTGCATGGAGAGGAAAGGATATTTTTGTTGTTTGTGCAGCTCCACGAATAGTAATTAATCCTTTGCTGTGGAATGGCACAAGTTCAGAAACTGAAGATGAAGACGCAAGGAGGCGCTTGTGGGTTGTTGATGACGAACCTGCTTTATTGATCGACAGATCACTGTTTTATTATCTTTATCCAACAACAGATGAGACACTGTTCGTTGATAAAAGTGGTTCGGCTGAAGAGAACTGTGGATTCGAGGATACGCCCTGTATAAACGTGGAACTGGGGCTGAAAAAAATGAATGAAGAGAAATTGACAATTCAAATTCAGAGAGAGGCAGAGTTAAATGGAATAATTCACCGAAATGGTTCTTCCTTGACAATTAGAGGAAATCAGACAAAAGTTAGAATGGAAATAGACCAAAACGGGCATTTGGAGCTAACAAATGGAACTTTGAATACGGGACTAACCCTGAGCAAGCTACAAGTTGGAGTGCCAGAAAACTCAAAGGAATCTGAGCTTCTTGCTGTATGCATTGGGTTGGCTTCTATCACAAATTGTGAGTTTTTGATACTTGCACGTAGCTATTCTTCCACAAATGTGCAAATTGCATCTGTGAAAGGAGGAGAATTACACATGACAGATACATTAATTCATGGAATATCATTTACAGCAAAGAAAGGAGCACTTTTCGTTGAAAATGCAAATATGCTAATTGAACTAACATCTTTTAGAAATATTACTTCTGAGAGTGACAGTTTAATTGCTGGATATGTTGAATCAATTATTACTCTGAAAATGGTTGATCTTGATGAATGCAAGCTAATAAAAGGAAGCATTTGCTCAGTTGGAAAAGGAAATATTGAAATTACGAATTCTTCCGGTTTTTCAGGTTTTGAAAAGACTTCAAGAGATGGAGGAATGCTGAGGTTTGAAGGGAAAAGTCAAAATAAAATGTTTCTAAAAAATACAAGCGTGGAAAATTTTAAATTAGATGGTGAAAATTGTAAAGGAGGTGGGGCCTTTCTAATTCTGGATGATGATTACAATAATTGTTTTCAATTCTCAAATGTAACATTTGCAAATAATTCTGCCAGTTTTGGGGGAGATTTGTTTGTTTCATGTAATGATCTCAATTCCACAATCATTTCTGAAAGATTTCTCCTTGAACTGTTTGATGAGTTTGGATCGCAAATAATTAGCATGGCCGGAATGGACAAAGCGAGTTATTCAGAAAGCCCAGTTGATTTATATATGCTTTTGGTTAAAAGGGTATCTGATTGTGTGTATGTGTCACAAATAAATGGGATTGATGTCCAAGGATGTGGAGAGTTATTAACCCCTTGTTCCACTATCTGGAGTGGTATTGATCATCTCAGTGATAGCGTAACAGAGGAAAATCCTAAGGTAGTATTATTGGATTTTGGAATTGTAAAAGAATGCTATGATCTCCAGAAAAAAATTTCCATTATCGGTGAAAAAGAAGATGAAGATTCTATATGCGAAATTTCGGTAGATGATACATTACCAACAGAAGCACGAGAAAGCATAATAAATACAAAGCAAAGATTTGAAATGGAAAGATTAATGATAAATATTCCTTCGATGTTTGCTTCAAATCCAACATTTTTATTACAGTCAACTGATAATTTTATTGGATTTACAAATTGTTCGTTTGCCTGTCACGCAAAAGATTGTATAAAATATGGATTGGTGAGAAAAATAAATGGAGAAATAAAAATGAAAATGTGCAATATTTCTTGCTTATGCTTTGAATCTACTCCGTTTGTTTTTAGCTCATCTGTGATTCTAAATGAGTGCCACGTTGATGAAGTGGAGTCTCCAACATGTCAAGATGGAGGAGTATTACACATTAATTTATCACAAAGCCAAACTGCTTCATTAAATAAAACATATTTTACAAATTGTCAATGTTCTACAATTTTCGGAAAAGGAGGAGCTGCATTCATTCGATGCAACGAATCAGAATTTTCATTGCCATTTTATTTCAATTCTTCATTTTTCGATAGCAACTGTGCATTTATTGGAATGAATGTGTTTATTTTAAGCTTTGATTTAAATACATCAGTGATGTCAAATTCATTTGCATTTGACTGGAATTCGTTAAAAGGAGAAAATAATCTGTTTGTTGGCAGTGATAAAGTTCATGAGGAAGTTGACTTGTTTTTGTTTTTAGATAAATTTCAAAATGAGTGCATCAGAATATCTTCTGGTGGATATGATGTGATGAGATGCGGAGATGATAATTTTCCGTGCAGAAGTTTCTGGAAAGGCTATTATCAATTGAAAGAATCAACAAATCAGAAAAAGATTGTGATTGAAGGGGAAACAAAAGTTGAGAATTCTTTTGATTTGAGAAACATAACAATTGAATCATCCGATGCATTCTCAAAAACAGAGAAAATCGGAAAACTGAGTTTTGGATTTCTGCAAGAAGGGATTGAATCATATTTATTGAATTATGGCAGCTCAAATTTTGTATTAATAAAATTTGAGATATCTCAAGAGGTGGATAGTGTTGCTTCTTCATTAATCACAAACAAAAACGGAGAATTAGTTGTTGAAAGCTGCTCATTAGGTTGCTTTATCGAATTCTATACAATTTTTTATTGCTCATTTTGCTGCATTTATGGAGGATATGCAAATATTTGTGATTTCACTGTTGAATCGATGAATGTTGGAAAAGGGCTAATTATTGTTGATAGTTCCTCATTTGGATGCCTAATAGATGGCACTCGATTGCTTTCTTTGAATGTTTCTTCTTCAAGTTTGGTCGAATTCCGCAATTCTGATGAAATGGATGGAATTCGCAAATCAAATAATATTGGAACTGTAAAGTTAGAGATTGGAAATTGTTTGATATCGAATGTGATTGAAAAGGATAATGAAGCATGCGTGCTAAGCACAAACACTCCTTATGGAGTTGAATTGAAGATGAATGGGTCTGTGATTGAAGATGCAAAGGCTATTAATAGTCAAGAAGGTGGAGTTGTTTATTTTAGATTGAATTCCGGAGGACTTTTCAGAATGGAGAACAGTACAATTACAAGGAGCTGCTGCTCAGATACGGGATATGGAGGAGGAGTTTATCTGGAAAGTCAATTAACAGATAAACTGAACTTTTTATTTTATAAAATGATATTCAGCGGAAATACTGGTGGTTTTGGGAGAGACGTATTCGTTAGCTGTGTGAATATTGCTAATCAGGTCAATGAGTCTCATTTTATGTTTGATTTGCGAGAAGACCATTTTATTCGGCAAAATGCAATTTTTGGTAAGGATATCACAGAATATATTAATGTTGTTGATTTGCTGGATTTTATAACAATCTTTCAAGCAGATACAATCATCGTTAGTTCATTTGAGACCAATAATGGGAGTAACACAAGGCAATGCGGAAGCCACTCTTTGCCATGCTTGTCGATCGATTATGGTATAAATCATCTGACAAATGATTATTTGAGTCGCATGATTGTGGATACGAAATCTTTTATAAACGGAGAAATATCTCTCGAAGAAATGACTCTTTCATCTAAAACAAAAAATCAAGCTGAAGTTCAAATAGTTCCAATAACATTGTGTGAAAAGGAAAATATTATTAGAACAATCAATAGTGTATCGATTGAATACATAAAGTTTATTATTTGTAATTCATTGAATGCAACACATAATTCACTTATTTCACCTGAAAATGGAAAAGTGGAACTATTTTGCTGTTCATTTGTTGGAAAAGGAAATGAACCGAAGAGCAATATTATTTTTCCCTTTCCAGTGATTATTCTGAAAACAGGCGATTGCATCATGAACAACTGTTCTATTGAAAATTTGGAATTTAAATATCAACTATTAATGGCAGATTCAGAAACGTCTTTGATAATGAATGCCTGCTATATTCAAAATGTAACTTCAAAACAATCTCCAATTGAATCTTATTTAGCATTGGTGACTATTTCTTCAACAAGGATTAGCAATGTGTTGGTTAAAAATGATGACATCAACTCAATAATATCTGTTACAACAAGTCCGAGATTTATTGTTGAAAACTGTTCATTAACTGATGATTCTGTCCTTTTCCTTCTAACTGCCATAAATTGTATGGACACAAAAATTGAATCGGGCTTGTTTGAAGGAAATCTCTTTTCAAAGAGTGAGAAAGAAAAATTGTTCCAAAATAGCAGAATCAAAGAACTATGTCAATGGAATGAATCAATTGTTGAATTGGTAAATAGCACTGTAAAGATGAAGGATTTAATTATCAAGGATTCTGAAAAAGGAGGAGTGAATATCGAAAAGGGAGACGTGTGGATTTCAAAGAGTGAATTTATTAACAACGGTGCTGGAGCGGAAAAATATCCATCTGCTCGGAAAAACATTGCATGCAGCGGAAATGGTGTTTTGTTTGTTGAGAGCTTGAAAGGGGGGGATGGTGCAAAGGAAAACAGCTCGCTGTGGATTGCAAACAGTGGATGCTCCCTGCAGGGGGTTGCAGACGAACGGATGTCTGCTCTGTTCATTCCTGTTGTGGAAAGTGTGGAAATAAAAGCAGATGCCTGGGCAGGAGATAAAGGAGAGGAAAGAGAAGCAATAGTAAGAGGACAAGTTCTGATGCCATGCAACCTGTGGATGAGAGTGGAGAAATGGATTGGAACCAACGATGCTGCAATCTGGCATGAAGTGATTGAAGAAAGTGGTTATGTGTCAGAGAGAGAAGTGCGAGGCAAAGTTAGATGGCAGAATCTTGGAGGTGAAGATGATTTTGCAGAAGTGCGGATTGGGATAGAGTTTGGAGAGATTGGGGAAAGTGGAGCGCGACAGCATACAGAATGCTTTGTGGTGAAGAACAGGAGCCAGCATCAGGCAAGTGGGGATGGAATTCTTTCGGAAGGAGGAAAGAAAGAAAGTTCGATATGGTCATTAATTGTTATTATAATGGGAATTGTATTAATGATTGTTCTGATTGTTTCAATTATTCTTGCTGCTCGGTGGAGAAAGCAAAAGAGGAGAACTGAAGAACTGGAAGAGATTGTGAATGATACAGTGAAGAAAGATCCGAAGGCATTTGAGATGGTAACGATGGAGATGTCACCTGAAGGACAGTGGAGGAGAGCAGAAAGGGAGGCAGAGAAGAAGAATGAAGAGAGAATCAAGAAGAGGGTGTATGAGAATAGCTTGGGGCATTCTGAGTCATCTGAGCATCTTCTTTCTGAGAGTGGCTCCACTGAATACATCCTTGGAAGGGATTCAGATAATATTCCAGAATGGGCATTAGAGAAAGTTGATGAGAAGGAAGTCGAGGAAGAGACAAGAAAGAGATCGCCATCGCCATCCATCTCATCCACTTCAACAACTGATTCAGATTCAACATTTGTTCGAGGAGAGGATCTGTGTCCAACCACCTCATCCATGTCGAATTTGGTGGATGCAATTGCCTGTTCATCAGTGTTTGAAAAGCTGATTGTGGATCTGCGAGATTCGCTGTTCATGCTGCTTCATGGGAGGAATGAGAAGAAAGAGATGGCGATTGGCACTCTGAAGGAGAGAGAACACACCGCTGCCCAGGTGTTGTTCTGGGTGGCGAATGGGGCACTCCACTCATTTGAAAATGAAGAAGACGAGCTGTCATCTCTTGCAAATCTGAGTCCTCACATTGTGTTGTTCTCAGAGCACATGATCATCTGCATTGCCAAGCACTCAGACTTCTCTTCAGATGATTCAGATTCCTCATCTATCTCCTCCACCTCCACCATCATCACATCTTCCTCTGACTTCTCATCTGCCAACAGGAATGGTCGAGGTTCACCACCACCTTCATCAGCCTTTGAGGATGAGGATGACAACAGAAAGGAGTGTCTGAGGTGGAAGGCGCCTGAGCTGCAGATGAAGAAGAAGATGGGAGCAACAAAGGAGTCAGTTTCATTCTCGATTGGGATGATGCTGTGGGAGTGCCTGACCCTGCAGATCCCATTTGGGGAGTATGAGGCAGTGGTTGCTGGGCAGAAGATAGTGAATGGTGAGAGACCAGACATGAAGGGGGTTTCAGGGAACACATTTGAGGCAGTTGTGAAGAGCTGCGTGTCGGAGAGAGGGTGCGAGCGTGTGGAGCTGAATGTGCTGAAGAGAGAGTTCATCCAGCACTTTCCTGCAGGCACAGTGATGGTGACGATGTCCGATGCAATTGGATACAACGAGTTGTCAGAGGAAGAGGAATTGAGTGTGTCAGCAGAGGCAAGAAAGCTGGTCGAAAGCATGAACAAATGAAGAAGAAGAGATGGAGAAATTTGGAATTAATGTTGTGTGAAAAGTTTTTTTTAATCTGAAAATGAAGTGAAGTTTTTTTTATTCAAAAATGCATCATTTGTTGTTTTCTGTTTGTGGCGTGCTTGCTACAACTTCAATTGGCTTTTTGATACTATTTCTTATTTATTTTATTGGTTTTTATGAATGAAAATGAAAACTCTTAAATATCTGTTCTTTTATTATTTTCGTTAGCTTTTCGTAAAGTAAAATTCTGTTTGATTTTTAACAAGAGATAAAGTTGATTTTAACTGGAGTAAACAAAATTTAGTAATGAAATTTAAATTATTCGTGTGTTTGATAAGTCCTTATTGAATTTTTGTGATGTGGTACAAAATACTTTCATCAATGGAAAAACACAAGGATATATTTAAAACTTTTTCTGCTTTTATATCAATATAAGTCTTTCTTTCTCAAGGGGAAAAGATATATATTAATTACAAAATTATATAATATATTAGGCGGCACATACAAAACAAAACACATATTTTGAAAATTTTCGATAGATGTTTGAATTTAAATATTTCTGTTTTTTGTTCAATAAAAAATTATTTCTTCTCATTTCATCATCAACAAAATATATAAGTGATAAAGAATAATTTTTATCTCAACTGGATTGTTTATACATTTTTTTTCACTTTGATCAAATAACCTTTTTAAATATTTAAGATTGTTGTTTTTTACTTATGATTCCGCAGGCTCCAACAGCTGTTCATCTCGAAAAAAAGAAGTTTCATGGTTTGGTTCTTCATTCTTTAAATAAATGAAAATTGTGCATGTTTTTGTATTATGCTTGAAGAATCGCCATCATATATTGGCTTGGTTTTTATTTCTCTTTGGACTGCAGTATGTGTTGGAATGCTGATTGTGGTTATTGTATTGGCTGGGCCTTCATTTCCTATAATTGTATTATCCTTTTTTTTTCTGCTTACTATTTGAAAGTTGTTTATTAGATTATAGTTATTTTTGTTGTAATTGGAGCTGGCGTGTTTATTTGTACAGCAAGAGATAGTTTTCATCATTATATAATATTGGACCCAGAAGAAGGAATTCTTACTTTAAAAAGTCAACCATCATGCATCGGGAAACTTGTTTGTGCAAAAAAAAGCGAAAAAACTATTAAAATGAACGACATAGTTAATATTGAGGCATCACTAGGAGTTAGTCAAATAACAAATAATGGACGAGAGCGCATAACATATTGCCATTATTTTACGATTTTTTTGAGAGATGGAAGTACAATTTCTCCAAGTGTCTCGTACGATTCTGATCATATTCAATCAATGATCCATTATGTTTTCACATATCTTCAACAGCTAAATGTTTGTTGTCTATTTGATAGGCTTTCATATTAAAAATTATTTCTATTTACACTTTTGCTTTGTTAATATTCAAATTTTTTTGTTTAATCAACATGTTTTTTAACAAAGCAGATATCGAATCAATTCCAATTACCAAACTATCCAAATAATGGTGCTTTTAATTCTATCTATCCAATGCAGCCTGCAACTGGTTTACCTTCAGATACAATTGCGCCTCCGTCGCAGCTTCCGGCTTCCCAATATCCGACAGCGTTTCCAGCAAGCTATCCCGCAGCACCTGCAATAACGCCGCAACAAAGCTTCCAGTCACCACAATTTCAGCCCCTTGGATTTCAACCTCCAATTCCTGTTCCAACAGAAAGCACATATCAGCCAAATGAAGGAAGTATAGTTCAGAGTGCTTACGCGGATTCAAATGACAATAAAACTTCGCTGCCCCCTGAGGAAAATCAGGAATTGACAATGCATCAAGGATTTGCTGTTGATGTAAACATTAAAGAATGATTGAAATGGCCATGGAACGAAATTTAGGCTATCCAATAATTACAAATCTCCTCTATTTTTCAAAGAAATCTTCCTGGAATCTATCACAATTTTTTGCTTCTTTTTGAACGTGAGAACTAGTTATATTTTATTTAATCATATATTTTTTAAAATCCTTTTCTGGATTATTTATTGTTTCAATTATAGCTATTGTTTCCGATTCATTTTTTTTATTTAATGTTATTTTATTTTATCAATTAATTAATTAATTAATTTTTTTTATAACGTGAAAATAGAAAATTCTTTCATAATCGCTAAAATAAAAGTTTCAAAATTTTTTATTTGATTATTTTTCATATTTCTCTTCTTGTTTTTCATTTACCTTTTGAACTAGTCATTTCTTCAAAGGTTCTTTATTTATAATTATTATTTTTTATTTCATCTTTTTGAGATTTTTTTACATTCTCAGCTTTCATTTGAATTTATTTGTTTTAGAAAATATTCTTTTTCCATTAAGGAATCTTCTAAATATACATTTGAACAACATGCTTTCTTTTTAAAAAATATCAATTGTCGATTTATTTTTTATTCCCAAAAATAGAAATGCTCTTAAACAAAAAATGCAAAATATTATAATGAAAAATCATATTCCACTTCAGCCTGCTTGCGTATTGACTTCGTCAACTAAGTTCTTCTTTTCATTATGAATGCTCCTTTGAAGCGTCTTTATTGTCTGATACAGATTTGTTGTATCAATTGATGCATGCTCCAACGAAAACTTCTCCAGCATCACAAGCAGATTCCCTTCATCAAAGAACCACTCTCCCACCATTCTTGTAATCAGTTCATCCTCTGGCGAATGCAAGGAGGATTTAGGCGACAGCACAATAATTTTTTTTGACAGCAAAGCTCCAATAAACAAAGAAATACTACGCACAACGCCAGCTACATCCATCCGAAGAGGTTTGGAAGATGAAGCAAACGAATGATGAAGAGATGCTTGCCGAGCTGATGAGGAAAAGGAAGAAGAAGAAGAAGAAGAAGCTGGAAAAGATGATGTACCACTTCCAGAAATATGCACTGAAGATAGGTTGATGCTTTTTGGTTGCTCCTGACTTTGCTCCCAATCCTGTGCTTCTGAAGCTTCTTGTTCTTCGTATTCTGCCACGCTATTGACACAGTGAATCAGAAAACTCTGAATGTAATCGCATGGGAGAGGATGCCTCGTGCACAGCTCAAACACGAAATCGAGCACATTTGCTGTTAAAAAGCACTTCATCGTCTGCTGTAAGCAGTCTGCCACTGTTAACACGTGCTCATGTGAAGAAAGCCCAATGTGATGATTCCTAAGTTTTTCAATCATTTGCTTCTTGTCCTCGTCCTGCCCTGAATATACCCAATGCTTCAATCTCAACTTGTATATGTTCAGATCACTAAACAACACATCCACTGATCCTTGTGCAACACGTGGATTGTGCGCAATCAGTTTCTGGTATTCTTCACACGACAGCGAGCAGACACAAACCACTGCTGCCTCGTGTATATTCAATAAGGCTCGCTCTTTCTCGCCTTCTGGCTCTGCTTTGAGGGGTTCTCTTGTTGAAGGCATGATGCTCAAAGCTGAAGAAGAAGGAGTCGAAGAAATCGAAGAAGGAGATGATGATGATGGAGACGATGACGACGAAGGTGCAAAGCAGGTCTCTTCAGAAGATAATGACAGCGTTGGAGAAGAGGCAGACTTTGGAATGTTATGTGCATGTAAGTTTTGGGGTTGTGATTGCAGATCTTTCAGAAGCGATCCTTCTGCAAAGAAGTTTAGAAGAGGATGAAGAGCTCGAAGAGGAAGGGGTCTTTCGAAGGCAGCATTGATTATCTCTTGTAGCTGCTGTTGTATCGAACCAGCGGCAGTTTTTCCATCCGCTGATATTCCTGTTTGCTGACAAGAAGATGAACCGTCCAAAGGACTTTGCTGCGATGATAACGCTTGAGGAGATAAAGCAAACGCATTTGTCGTAGGAAGTGATGGTTTGTATGGAATTTGTGTATTTGAAGAAACATTTGTAAATTGTCGAGATGATTCACCAAGTTTGGGGTATGCAACGCTTTGTTTGAGGAAAGGCGAACTGTGGGTTAGCTGAAATGGCACTGAAGTTGGATTTTGTGAAAGATTAAATGAAAATGCAGAACTCACATTTGAGCTTGCTGCTTTGGGCAATAGTGTGAATTGAGTATGTGATTCTGCATGGTGAGGAAAATCATTTGAAGGGAAGAGCAACGACGGAGGCTGAGATGCAATGGACGGTTGTTGATTTGAAGATGCCCAGAAATGATGATCAGTTGTTGTCTTACTTGTAGAATAAGAGGGAAAAGGAAGTGAACTATTTGAAACGATATGTGCTGGATTCTGCTGTTGTGAAATTAAGGATGGAACGTAAGCATTATGTGTGTGTTGAGTTTCTGCTACAAAAGAAGAGTATGCAGGGAAAGATGCATAGGTGGAAGCAGATGAAGATGTAGATGAAGATGAAGATGCAGATGCAGATGCAGAAGAAGACAAAATGGAAGAAGAATAATCATATTCTTTTGAAGAAGGAGGTGATTGGATCGATTTGTAAGTGTTGAGTGGCTGAGCATCAATGCTGAGAATATTTCTGTGAATATCTGACTTTGCTTTTTTATCGCTTTGAATATCATTACTTCCTTCATAACCAAATAGATTGTCTTGAATTGTTAACCCCAACTGTCGCTCCTGTTGATTTTGAAAATTGACAGAAGAATTTATCAAAATTAAAAATTAGGCATTATATGGATAAAATCATAAGAAGATTGCAATAAAGAGAACAAAATGCAAAAATGAGATTGGGGTGAAAAAAAGGAAAAAAGGAAAAAAAGCAAACCTTTAAATTGTAAAATGAATTATCGCAAGGAAATGGAGGAAATGAATCCTCCTTCTGAGAAGGATTAAAAGCTGAACAATAAAATGAACTTTCATTTAATTCTCGAAGTTCCTTTTCCCTTTCCACATTACCCGTATAATCACTGCAATATACCTCAATTTTTTCATTTTTTCTTGAAATGCTGTTTGCTTTTCTTTCATCTTCTGATTGTGAGTCACATTTAAAATACTCTGTCCTCATTTTTCCGCTTTTGTCTTCTTGAAATTCGCAAATCTGATTTGCTTTTTCAATTTTTCCTTGTATTTCTTTGTTATTTCCTTTGCATTCGCATGCATTTTGTTTAACTTCTTTTGCATCATGCCCATCTTCCATTTGCATATGTTTGAATTTATAAATTTCAGCTTCTTTTTCCTCTTCTTCCTCAAGTTCATCATCTTCTTCATCATCGATTTCATCAGACTTCTCGTTCTGATATTCATCAATTGCTGAATGCAGAGAATGTATTCTTTTTCTCCTTTGTAAAAGATATTTTTTGCATCTCCTTTTAAGATCGTAGTCTCTTGGTAAAATATTCAGTTTACTGTTTTCTTCCATTCTTTCGTCGGAAATGGGAGTTAATAGTGGGAAATACATAGTAGCCGTATCATGTTTTTGAATTCTGTCGTTCATTTCCTTTGGTAGGAAAGAGTTTTTCTCCTGAAAGCAAAAAGAATTTTGTCTATTCTCATGATAAGGAGTTGAAGTGCTATTTGATTTTTGATTTTCTGAAGAATAAGTTGAATTGAAAAGCGGTTCCTCTTTTCTATTGAGAAAAGAACTCTCTTTTAAAATTTTTTTAGAAGAACGCAAATTTATCCACTCCCTTCTGTTGATTTCCCTTTGAGATGATATTTTCTTTTCAGACAAATCAAGTCCAACGACATTTGACTTACAAATTTTCTTTTGCGAATTTGGAATAAATGAAAAGTTAGGTATTATGACGTCGTCATTTGCAAGCATCTGAAGAGTTTCATTTGGGGTTAATTGAGAAACCTAATGAGTTAATATGAATAAGGCATTTTTGTGTTAATTATGTGTATATATTAAAAATGCACACCCTTCCCAGGCCAAAGTAATTAACATACAAAATGAAACGAGATATTGGTGATTCTGGGATCATTTTTTCGTTCTTGGCATCGCACTCAATAATATTTTTCAAAACATGATAAAATGGATGCTGCTCCAAAGGAGATTCTTTGTACAATGAGAGAAGAAAAAATGTAAAGGCTATTTCTTTTTCATTTGATGCAATTTCTTCAGTTATAAATTGTGATAAATTTTGTGAAAGGTGAAAAGTATCTTTACTTTCGAATAACAATTTCAGTTCCGATAGCATTGTTCCAAGATTGATATTCTTTGAAGCGATTTCCAACAAAGAATTTTGAATTTCATTGGGCATAAATGTTTGTTATTTGTTGATAAATTAATAGGTTTTTCAAGATTTTATTTATTAATTTGACAAATTGTGGAACTGACTGATCAAAATAATTGTTACGAAAAAATTCTCAAAAAGGATAAATATCTTGTCGATGATAAGATGCTAATAAATTATAAAATGAGACGAATCTTTCTACTAAAAAAAATTCACAAAAAACATTGAGTTAACTGGGAAAACACTGAAGTTAAATAGAGTCATCTTCCTTATTTACGGGTATGTCATCACGCGGCAATTTTATAACGTTAAAAAAGATATTTTCATAACGTCTCGGAGTTCTGTCAGAATCTTCTGAAGTTGTCGTTTGCAATTTAGATTTCTGAAAAATTGAAGGGTAAAAGGAGGAACCAAGCAAATCAGGGGTAAACATTTCTGATATCTTGTACCAAAAATAAATCATCTTTTGAGTTAACTTTTCATCTTTCGGAAGATCTTTATGCTTGTGGAATTCAATTGTGAATGGAGATGTGCTTGGAAAAAGTGGCTTGAACTGGTCGGTTGGTGGCGGGCCTTGCGTTAGATTCGGAGGAGATGACTGAAGATGGACCGAAGCGGTTGCTTGCGGTAATGGTGAAGATGATGGGGATGCAGGAGAAACAGAAGTGGTAGCAGATGGTGATAATTGATAATTGGGTTGAGATGGTTTTGAATGTGATGGTTCGAGGTATTTTTCAGGCTGTGCACCAAAACAAGGCTCTGGGATGTGGTAAACAGGTTGTGGCATGATTTCTGATGAAAATATCGTTTCTGTGTGATATGACTTAAAAGACGATGAATTTGTTTGAGAGTTGTCTTTTTGAGTTGGAAGTTTTGGAGGCGGAGCACTTGCAGCAATAACAGCATTGTGTGTTTGATAAAATGCAGATGGTGGCTCTTGCAGATTTCTGCTATTAAGAGATCCGCTCTGTTGTTGTGTATGCACAACTTTATAGTCCGTAGGCAAAATGTGAGGCATGCCTGTGTACTCCGTGAAAAGCGAAGACCGATCTGGACCTTTTAAAGGGGGATGAGCCTGATTATCAAAATTACTCAAAGAATTTGTGCCGCTTGAAGACGCAGCAAAATTCATTGGAACGGGACTTTGTGAAGCATAAGGATTTTGCTGTCCCCATATATTCGTTTGGGGATATAATTGAAATTGCTGCTGTTGCCAAGTAAACCAGCTCGCTTGCTGCACGCACAATTGTTGGTAGGAGGATACATATCTGGCCTTGTCCTCAGGTGACAATTGTTCGAATTGCTCCCTTGTGATTTGACGAAATGGAATCGAGCCACTAGAAGGCACAGGCGACTGGATGGGATAGTACTGTGGTTGAACACTTTGAGGAGAAAATGAAGAAGATAAATTTAAGTGAGGTACTGGAGATGAACTGGTTGGCATATTATTCAAAGCTTGTCTTGCATCTGCATATGCGTGCGGTTTCTCATTTTCCAACACATTTATTGGCTTCGAAATTTTTTGTGTCAAGAATTGCCCCTCAATGCCCGAAGGAGAAGCAGAAGAAAGCTGACTGGTTTGAGACGATGAAAGAGGAGAGATTGGATAGAATGACAATGAAGATTTTGATGCAAAAAGTGATGAATTTTGTGATGGCGTTGGCGTAGAAATTGCTGCTAACCCAGTCGAATTTGTCAGGTTGGAAATATTTGTTGTAGTTGAATTCAAAGGATTTATTATGTTTTCTTTATTGCACAATCGGTTTATTTCTTCATTTAAAGTATCTTTGTTTATATTTGACTGAAAATACTTAGATTTTAAATCTTTTCCAACCAAATGTTCTTCTCCATTTTCAATTGCTTTTATCTGTCTTTCGCCGAATTGTTTTATTGCTTGATTCTTAAACACAGTTAAATACTTATTGTTCAGATAGTTTGCAATAAAAATAATCCTGAGAAGGTAATGAAAGAGTTATATTTGAAATTACAAGCAAATCATACTTGTAAATGCATTCATTAATTTCGTTTTGACTTGTTTCATTATCGTTTGATTTATCAATAAGGCCGAGAGTCTTCTTAATATACAAGTATGCGATCAAATGCCTTTCGAAATCTTCCTTTTCACCTAAATAATGAATTCCCTATACTCGTTCATTTATTTGAAGATTTCGAGCAATAAAAAACTGATATACTATTGATCCGATGGATTCCTTATCGTGAATTCTTAACGAATTCAACAATTCGTTTTTCTTTTTTTCTAAAGATTCTTCTTTCTATTTCTCATAAGTTAATTCGTTGTTTAAACAAGAACAAACGGATTGAAGAATATTTGAAAGATTTTTAAAAGCGGAATCAAGAAAATGTCTAGCTACGCCTATAACCACATAATAAAGTTAAAGTTTTAATAATAAAAATTCAAAGAAAAACCTTTGTTCCATTGCATAAAAAAAGGAAAGAGAAACGATAAGATAAAAAATTGAGTTTTGGGTAATAACTATATTTTCATTTTTTTTAAAAGAAACTTTAATTTTTTTAATGGAATTGACGGACAATGACCATTTGAGGGCATACTGCAACTAAAAGCACATCAGTTATTTTTCACAATTTAATCGTTCTAAGAAAAAATAGAAGTTATATAAGTTAATTATAATCCCTTTGTTACGAAAGCATGAAAAAATTTCAAAAAAACTTGAAATTGAGTAAGTTAATTTAAAAAACAAAAAATATTGATCCTATGATCACTTTGATCAGAAATTTTCAGATATATAATTCTCGCGAAATAAGGCTTTTCTGAATGTTAAAATAGTATTTCTGCATTGACATCTAACGTGTGCATGTATGAATTACGAAAAAGAGACAAAATTTGAGGATGAAAAATAAAGTGTGTTTACAACTCTCTTATCGTTTTCTATTTTTTTCACTTTTTTAAAACCTTCATTGTCTATAAATCCATTTATTTCAGACATATAAACTATACTTTATAAAACTGTTAACTTAAAGAACAGAATAATAAAAATAAATGAATATTTTAAAATTTCATTGATGTCCTTCAAGTTTCATTATGCCCATTTGAGTTAAGGTGTGATTTTCCTTTTTTGTTTCAATTGCGTTGAATAAAAAATATTCACCAAGAGCTGAAATATCAAAGATAATATTCAAAATTGAATTTTTTTAGAAACTTTGAAATTGAAAAAGTTGAAATTTTTGATGTTATGTTTTTTGTTAAATGATATGGGTAATTCTTTTTGAAAAGTCGCTATAGATCAAAAATTAATCCCATGAAAGTTAATAAAAAAAACACTCCGTTTCCATAATACAAATAAAAATATAAAAATTACACAGTGATGTTAGTAGGCTCAAAACAAACTTCTTTATGAGAAGATATTTTTTTTTCAAAAAATTATGTATCAACTTTTTTGATCAAAATTAAAAATTGAGAATTAATGATAAATATGTGATAGCGTTTTTCAGTTTATTTTGTAATTGCTGATTCATGAAATTTTCATAGTGTGCATCGATTCTTTTTTGTGAATTAGCAAGAATTCTGACTATTGCAGATGTTTGAATTCATTCGGATTTTCTTTAAACTCAGAATGAATATCTATTTTTGTGGAATCATATATGACTTTTACTAGTTAAAATAAACATAATAATTATTATAACCGATGGTTTGAAACTTTTTTCTTTTATATTTAATTTTATATAAGATTTTTCATATTCACATTTTTGGCACTCTTTCCCTAACACAAAAGTCCGCACATTGATGAACGGGCAACACTGTAGTGCACACACATCTGCTTTCGTCACAGTCATTTTCACACGCAGGAAACATCACGCAATCACACTCTCAAACATACTCTTCTCCTCCCTCCGGAACATTATCATTGAAAATTCTTCATCCGCTTTGAGGAGATTCTCCTTCTCCTGAAACTCCAGCAACACTATTATCTCTGCCTCCTGCGACACATACTCCCAATCTCTTCGCTCTGGCTGTGCAGTAGCGCGCTTTGCCACAAGTATCTTTGTCCTTCTCGGCTGCAGTGCATCAAATGCCCTCGCATTGCCATTTGTGAAGGATAGTGCACAAACTCCCCACCCTCCGGGAAATAGAACACATACGACACCGTCTGCGTCCCATACGCCCCCAGAACAACGCTCTGTGTCCTCGTCGCACTGCCCCTTTGCAGCACAAACGACCCTCCTGGCACTTGCATCAGCACCTCCACAGACCTCTGCACCTCCTTCGTGTTCGTCAGAACCGCATCGCACACACACACACCCTGCTCGCATCTTCTCCCATCCAACATCCTTCCTCACCTTCCACCCTTCCTCTTTCACTTCCCACATTTAGCCCACGTCATATACAAACTCCTGCACAACTACCGATTTCATGTGCATGCATTTGCTTGGCAAGTTCAACATCGATCTGTGTTTTATCGATTGCCTTTATCCTTTTCTTTCTCTTTCCTTTTCTTTCACTTCTTTTTTTCATCAAACCACTCCATCTCCTTCACAAACAGCACAGCTGCTGTTTTCATTCTTCAAATAGAAGAACTTCCACTTCATCTCATCGTCTTAAATACCTTTTCTACACAAACCGGCCGCACACAAATATCTGTCAGTGCGGCTTCAAACACTGCTGATGTAAACGTTTCAGTGCCTTCAATCACATTCACTGACACAAAAGGAAGAACCTTCATGCACCTTCAAACATCACATTCTTTCCCTTCTACAACTCCCCAAAGCAGATATCGCTCATTATCCAGATAGAAATGTCTCCACTCAATTGGAGCAGTCAGAATAGTCTTCGCGCGATAATATTATTTTTCCATCTCTTCCTTTGAATGTTCCACCTGCAGGAACTTCACAATTGGCTATCTCTTCTTCTTCCTCAACACCACCTCCACCACCGTCTGCAAAAGAGCCACAAAAAGAAGAAGCAAAGTCATAACGCTCATTCTCTGCTTCCATATTCTATAACATCTTAGTACTTAACTGTACATCCGCTGAAAATGAGTGGACAATCTGAAATGCTTTTCGAGGCATCGCTCCTGCTTGCTCATTCTCTGTATTGCATTCGATTGCATCACCGTTTTCAGCATCAGCACTGCCAATGCACCTGCTCCTGCCGTCTCAACCATCGACATTGCCATTCTACCACTCAACCTCACCTCTCTTTCAATCTGCTTCGTCTGCCTCATCTGCTATTTCGCTTCAGTTGCACCTCCAAGCAGACACAGCATCAGCTTCAACTCGTCATTGTTCCGAATGTTTCACCCGCCCATTGCGCGCATGTCACTCAGCTGCACATCGTTGAAAATAATCTTATGCATGTCAGGCAGAATCCCTTCTTTATTCTGCACAAGCTCCATTTGCTTTATCGTTGCCGTCTCATTCGAAACGCAAACTCAAATCACCTTCACTTCCATCGTTCTGATATGTACTTTTATCTTGTGACAAAACCCCTCTTTCGTTGAATGCTTGCGCCGATGCTCCTTTCACACTGCTCTTTCTTCTTTCTTCTTCTTCTTCTGCCTCAATCAACCCCTCAACATCCAATCCCGATCGAAGCACTGTCTCAAACATCTTCTCCTCTTCTTTCTTATATCTCGCTTGCTTCTTCATCTTCACTTTCACATTCTCCACAAGCGCCACACATTTCCTCACACTCCTCTTTAGTAATTCTTCTCCTCTTCCTTCTCCTCTTCCTTCTCCTCTTTTCTTCGCCTTTTGCCCCAACTCCACCAGTCTTGCCGGCACAGGCACTTGCTCCACTGCATTCGGCCCAGCACACAAAGCTGTCTCTGCGTATTCCTCAAACATCCCCACATCGCACGAGCCCTGAAAATAGTGGTTAATTATCTTCTTATTTTTGCTTGCTCAACTAGGCCGAATCGCTTTCGCAAAGTATTTCGATGTACTTTTGAACATCAGACCATGAAACTGCTCATATGCAAATTCGCTGTCTAGATCGCAAAACTCTTGGAATTTCTTCTCTTCTCCTTCTTCTTTCTCTTCTTCTTCTCTCTTCCTCTCAAACAAACCTTCTTCCATTGAAAATTCTTCTTCTCATTTTTCAAATGCTTGTTTTGCCAATTTGTCCAACAAAAATGAAAGAAAAATACAAAAATTTGAAAATAGATCATCTTCAACATTTTCTGCACATTCTTCTTCTTCCTCTTCTTCTCCATTGTTTTCTCCTTCTCTTTCTCATTCTTCCCTTTCTATTTCTTCTTCATCTTCATCTTCATCTTCTTCTTCATCTTCATCTTCATCTTCATCTTCATCTTCATCTTCATCTTCATCTTCATCTTCATCTTCATCTTCATCTTCATCTTCATCTTCATCTTCATCTTCATCTTCATCTTCATCTTCATCTTCATCTTCATCTTCATCTTCATCTTCATCTTCATCTTCATCTTCATCTTCATCTTCATCTTCATCTTCATCTTCATCTTCATCTTCATCTTCATCTTCATCTTCATCTTCATCTTCATCTTCATCTTCATCTTCATCTTCATCTTCATCTTCATCTTCATCTTCATCTTCATCTTCATCCTCATCCTCATCAACCAACTTGTACAGCTCCTCAAACGCATTACACCACACATCAAATTCCCTCACTTTTGCCTCATCTCCCTCATTCTTCTTCGTCTTCGCCTTCATCACGCACTTCAGCAGATGAAGAATTCCTCCAAAGCAACTGTAGCATTCATATGAAGATGTCGACAGATCTTTTTTCTTCCGCGTCGCAACACATTTCGAAAGATATGCTTTCTTCAATGACACTCCTCCTGTCTTCTTCCCATTTGAACTGGAACATTCACTTTCACATCTTGATGATGTTGATGTCGATGATTTTATTTTCTCCTTCTCCTTCTCCTTCTCCTTCTGTTCCTTCTTTTCTTCCTTCTTTTCTTCATCCTTCTCATCTTCTGCTTCCCAACATCTGCTTCTCAGAACTTTTTCTGGCAGAATCAGCGCCGAGTGCATCTTCTGCAAAACGTGCTTCTTCGGGTCAAACACAATCATCAGCCGTATTTCACTCAATCGTCCTTCTCCTCCTCCTCCTTCTTTTCCCTCAATTTTCCTTCTTCCGTGACACAAGCTTGATCCGCATCCATCACCTTCGCTTCCTCGCTCTCATCGGCTGTTGTCACTACGGTAATGCTCTGCCCCTTCCCTGCAATCACTTACGTCGAAATAACCACACGCCTCCTCTTCCATTCCCCTGGTGCTTCGTTCAGCACAACTGTTGTTGAAACCCCCTAAAAGTTGATGTTCTTCCAGTCTGAAACGCTTCTCCTCCAGTTCGGCGCTGCTCCCGTTCCCTCTCCTATCACAATGTTCATCATCATCTTCTTCCTTATTCTCTCCATCATGTCTGCCATCATCCCTCCACTTTCTCATACACAGATCGTATCCCATGCATCTGAACTTGCCTCAATCCTCCAAGTCTTCTTCGTCACAACCTGATGCATCAGTACAGACTTTTAATCCTTTGTATTCCTTAGCCACGCTGCTGACTTCAACCACAAATGGAAGTTATCTTTTTCTGTGTCCAACCTCTTTTCCAACTTGAAGAACGACCACTCCACCTTTGATGTCTGCATCTCTGCCTGCCTCCCCTCATGCAACCGTGTTATCTTCGTCTACGCATCAGACGGGTCATCAAACACACTTACAAAAGCATGAGCTCACATTATCAACTTGCAATTGCTCGGCATCTCCTTTTCATAACCTGCTTCTGCTCCTTCTCTGGTATCCATGTCATTTCAACACACTCCGCCGTTTTTGACATAGCATTTTCCCAATCATCCATGTATCATTCCAACCTGCGCTACCACGTCATTGCATCGCATATGCATATGCTGCAAGAAGCATGCAAAGCGTTTGAATCGGCTCCTTCCTGACGATGCAGATACGACAAGCAAACTCGCGCTCCTCTGCTTTGTACCTGAAACGTTCTAAAAAGCGCACAAAACTTGTTTACCAAGTCTTCTTCAATGGTCTGCTTCATCCATGCCACCCTCCTGTTGAATATAGAACCAAAATCTCGCACGGCTCCAGAAACAACTGCTTCTTCGGTGTTGTGCTTCTGCTGTATCAACGTTCGTTGATTCACGAAGCTGTAAGACTTCTTGGTAGCAGCATGTTCAGTTCGTCCAGCACAGTCACAAACCGCTTATCTGCAAATCACACACATCATTCGTTGACTGCCTTGTTAAACCAGAACACTTCTCTTCAGCTCACCACCAGATTCAACAACAACGAGCACTCCGCTATTCTGCCTTCGCTCAACCTCTCCTCCCCATTCCTCTTCTTCTTCCTCTTCCTATTCTTCTTATCACCCAGCGCAAAGATAGCAAGTTTCTTCCTCAACTTTTTCATCGAATTTGTCTTTTTCCTCAATTATTGTCAAACGGTCAACTGATGTTAACAACTGCTCCACATCTCCAGTTATTTCAATTCGACTTTTCATTAAAGAAATAATCAAACACTCATATTCTTTTCCTGCTGTAACATTCTTATTTCTCGCGAATTCCGATGTTACATAGCAGGCACGCAAAGTGAGTGCATTATTCAGCATTTGTTGCAGGCGACTCTCTGAAAAAATCGCTATCCATGTCTCCGCCTTCACAAACCTCAGCCGACTCAGCCCAAGCGCCTCCACAATCAGCAGCGCAATTGCTTCTTCCAGCTTCATCTGGTTTTGTTTTATTCTTTCCACAAAATCTCTGTATGTCGTTGGATACACGCCTTTGGCCTCATTCCCATCACATTCCTCTCTATCAACTCGCAGTTTGGAACTGCCAACGCAATCGCTGCTGGAGACAGAACCATATCCTTCTCCTCAGCCCTGCCTCCGACTGCCCCTTCTCCGCAATCTCCACCGCTTCGCACATTATCACCTCATCTTTCAGCTTCACCATCACATGCCTCGCTGATGTTAACGCTTCTCCAGCCGCTCTACGCAGACGACATCAGCGATGGGTCAAATAGATCGTTGATTGACAAGAATGCTATTCACATCTGCAGCTGCAAAGATCCACTTGTTCCCCGACTTCGTGCCTACTGAAACTGCAAGTGACGGAAGCTGCACCACCAGTGGAACCGAAAGCATTGTCTAAAGCTCCACATCGTGTGCGCACAAAACACATTTCCATGCAGCACAACACACCGTGCCACAACATATTCCCGTAGTGCCTGCTGCTCCCGCGGCGATAGCAGCAGCTGCAGCGACAGCGGAATGTGCTGCCCATACACTCCAGCCGCCTCTGGCACAATAATCCGCAGCCGCCTCTCGATGTCGTCCAACACCACTTCCGACGTGTGTGAAGCTGATGACGCAGAAGCATCCGAAGGATCAATCGCAGGTGCTGATGATGAAAGAAAATTGTTTGATACAAACTGTTTGTATATTTATATTTGAAGAGATTACATTTTTGAGTTTGTAATTAATGGAGATTTTTTTGAAAATTAACATATCTTTCTTCAATTTTTAAAAATAACATAAATAATTGCTCAATGTTTACAACTCTTCGAATATTCTTCGATTGTTATAAGCGTTGTTTTAATAAAATTTTCCTGTTTGATAATTCTTAATTAAAATATTCTTTTATTCAAGCGAACAAAATTTTATTTATCTTTCAACAAAAATAACATTAAAAAAAAGTAATTATCCATGAATTTTAATGAATATTCGAACAAGATGAAATGAAAATGAAGAAATAAAATCATTTTATTCATTTTATTCAAATAGCTGGAATGCATATGTTGACATAAGTGTATCACAAACTAAAGTTAAAAATCTACATAATTTCAACATATTTCTATCCTGTTTTTCTTTTAAAAGCGAAATAAATTACAAAATATAACATTTTCAAAACAATAACGGGAACGGAATGATCAACATTTTTGATCTTTTTTGATCTAATTTTCAGATCAGTTAAACGTTTGCGACTTTTCAAAAAGAATTACCCATATGTTCATCCATTATTTCACAGTATCATTAGCTTTTAAATAATATTCTCATTTATTGATTTTCATTCGATGCACGGTTTTTTATTCGAAATTGGTAAACTTTTATTTTAAAACTTATAAAATCGAGTATTTTGATAAAAATTATTTTTTTTTGCAAAAATTTGGTTTTAAGCTGAATGACGGAAAGTGATGAAAATGTTGTATTTAGTCAATATTCAAATACAGACTGGAAATTGAATCTGCAACATTATTATTTGTCGAAAAACTTAAAAAATTTACATTTTTTGAAAAAAAATTAACATCATTGAAATGTTATAATTTTCTGATAAATTAACTTCATATGTGTGATTTTTTATGAGATCATAAAATCGTTGCATCGTTGATCTTTCATGAGTAATTTTTTTTGTTGTTTTATATTTTCATTTAAAAAAATATATTTGAAAATATGAAGAGAGATCGTTGAAAAACTTGAAAACATGCAATCAATCGATGACATTTAAAAAAAATTGTGATTGAAAAAATGTTGTGGTAAATTTGATTATTCAATTATCTTTTTTCCGTGTAAGTTTATGAGTCGGAGAAGATAAGAGAAAATGGATATTTTCTGCGGAATAGAAAATATTATTTTTCTCAGTTACAAGGTCAGTGACGGCGGGAATTGATGATGGAATTAGGCAAGATGATTTTTAAGAAAAGCATCTGGGAAGGAAATGCAGCAATTTGATTGTCGAAAGAAAATGTTTTACAGTTTGCTTTTTTAATGGTTCTTGTTTATTTTTTGATGTTTCTATCAGTGGCCTTCTCAGAGTGCAAGTGTCTGATAAATTATATAAATGACCATTCTTTTGCTTTTCTGAGAAGATCATAAGAAGAGAGCTATGCCGAGAGACAATCAGCAGATGTGAATTGCAATTTTTTGTATTCAATTGGGAGAGGGGATGAAAATAAATTCAATTTCAAAGTATTTGGAAGAGAGGGGAAATTGAAGAAGTGTGCCAACAATTGGACAGCTCTTGGAAAGAATAGAATTCGGAGATATTTTTTTCAGGAAAAAAATTGGATGACAACATTGAAAGCAGGATATTTATGGGGGGAAAAGGATGATGGAGAAAGGAGAACAGGGAAACAATGGAAAAGGAGATTGACAGCGTCAGTGGTTGAACAATCTTCTGCAGTTGCGATATGGATGGCAGGTTTGTTCTTTTGAGGAATTTTAATTATCAATGCAAAACTTTTTTTTTCTTTTTTTTGCATTTTTAAAATAATTTTTCCATTCAAACAAACAGCATTTTTTGTGTTGAGCTTCATTCCCAGTGAAAATATATTTCAAACGGAATTTTTTCAAATCATGTGGTTTCTTCTCCTTCTCCTTCTCCTTCTCCTTTTCCTTCTTCTTCTCCTTCTCCTTCTCCTTCTCCTTCTCCTTCTTCCTCTTCTTTCTTCTTCTTCTTCTTCAGCTTCTGTTGCTTCCACTTCTTCTTATTATGATGACCAATCAGCACAACAAAAGCTCGCCCAATCACAGAAATCGCTTAGGGCCCTCAACAACCACTGCACCCCACAAACACAAATAGCTCCATCTCGTGCCCTTATCTCTTTTCGCCCACACTTAGCTGTCTATTCACTCAATTTAGAAGGCTTTCTAGTTGTTTCCTTCAGCAACACGTCAGAACTGACCCAGCACTGTATATTATTGCTGAACATGTTCTTCTGCGAGGAGCAGCCACAGCGTAGTCTGCTTTTCCAGAAAATTGAGCCGATTTCTTACGCTCAAGCAAAAGAATTCCAATTAGTGGACTCTCATGACTGCACGTTGTATCTTTTACAAAGGATAGCGTGGATCTTGCAGAAGAAAGGGATGGATACTGTTTATGGGACAGATATAGACACATTGGTTGAACGGATGAACAAGACAACAAGGCTGGTCATCAACATCAACATGGAAGACTTCACGCGCATGTACAGCAAGCTGTCGCTATTCAGACGCAAAGCGAATGCGATCTACACACAGCAGATGAACCAGGAGATCCTCACGCAGATTTCGTAGAACTTGCTCAGCCCGTTTTTCTCGATGATCATCCCCACACTTGTTCAGGAGGATGTGATGCGCCCACTTGCAACTTCAGCATCTGCACAGGCAAATGTCACAGACAGCGAAAAAGGCAGCAGCAGCATAAGTTGCAGTGGCAGCAGCGGAGGAGGAGGAAATGGTGGCGTTGGGTATGGCACAACTGTCTCACCTGCCTCTTCTCCGCTTCTATCTTCATTTGCGCAAACTTTTCCGTTTTCAAGTGTGACTGAGCAGATAAATGTTCCTGATCACCTCTCTTCTTCTGGGTCAATGCCTGATTCTGCACAAGTTCAGTGTGCAAAGACGAAATCGATCAGGCAGGCGATTGTGAATGCGCTGGCAAACATCTACCGACAAGCAGTGAACTTGTCACAGACACACAGTTCGTAGAGCATGATGTAGGGGTTCACAGGGAGAGACACGATATCTGGCTTATTCTTCAAAGAGAACTATTCACACTCAGAGTTTGTGGAGTCTGTGGACTACTACTGCAAGGCGTTGATGCACAGCATCCGGGCGATGCAACAGCAGATTGTGTCGTGTAAGTCGACAATTTTGATCATTGAGCATCTCCAGACACACACAAACCTCCTCCAGTAGCGCATGTCCCAGACGCAGACTTCACTGCAGAACTTGAATGCGATTGATCTCTTTGAACAGGGAGATTCGTTGATCAGAAGGACGATTGAAACAACACAGAGGCAGATGGATGTTCTGAGCGCAGAACTGGAGAGGATCGAGGAGATGTTTCATTTAGAGTCCTCTGGGCAGCCGTCAATGGAGGAACAGCTGCTAATAGGCACTGTGAAGCAGTCGATGGATACACTTCAACCTGTCGTCCCCACCATCACCACCACGTTCCGTGCATCTGTTCCACGCAACGTGTATGTGGAGCGGTTGAGCAACCTGTGCTTTGTGGTGATCCACTCAGGAACGTTTGACGAGGTGGATAGGAGGCAGTATGAGCTGTCGCATACGCTTGTGATCAAAGAGAGCAGGAGGGAGAAGTATGCTGATCTGATTGCGCAGATGGAGAACGAAAGGGCGCAGATCCGGAGGCACATCGCAACCATCGCAAAGAGCAAGTATGCGACGGAAGAGGCGGTTCAGAGGGGAAAGACGATGCTCATTCGTGCAGAAGAGCTGTCTTTTTCTCTGAACAAGCTTCTTGAGAGCCTTTTTGCTGACTTATCTTCGCTCAATCATCAGATGCGCACAATGCTGGGGGATGCGATGTTCACGTGTTGTGTGTATGTACTCACCAACCGCTTCAACCTGCAGACGAAGACGCTGTTTCTGAGGGACTATGTCATCCGCGAGATCAGAAAGAACCACATTCCACTCTCCAGACACCCGGACCCGCTCACATTCATCGTCAATTCTTCATTCGACCACACGTACTCCATCAAAAGTGACTCATTTGCAAACCCAATGGCAGAAAGACACAGAATGTCAACGCTGAGGCTGATCCCAGAGCTGGAGAGAGAACACGAGGTGGATACCATCAGATAGAAAAGCTTCGTAATCGATGCAGGAACTGTGCTGCACCTGGAAAGTACATCGTCTGCGAAGCAGCTGTCCGATACAGCATCAGTCTCAATATCAGCATCATCAGCAGCAGCAGTGGCGGCAGCAACAGCTCCTTCACAGCTGGCTTCTTCGCATTCTCCAGCCATCACCCGCTCTCCCAGCATCACCACCACCAGCAGCCAGACATCTGAAAGTGATCCCTCCACAGTCAAATTCATCTTCATCTTCATCTGACTCTTTCTCTTCTTCTTCTTCTTCTTCGTCTTCGTCTTTCTTCTGCGACACCCACTCCACAGCAACAGCTGCCTCGTCTCATTTCATTTACCAGCTTCGTTTCTTTATGAGCATCATCCATCAGCAGAAGATGGTAGCTCTAACTTTGTCTGCGCCCCTCATTGAGGAATCTACGACTGCATTGAAGCGCTTAATAGACTGCTACGATTGACACTCAACTATTTATGCACACTACACAAATGAGATCTTGAAAAACGAGAGAATAGGAAGAGGTGGTGGTGGTGGTGGTGATAGCAGTGGAAGTAGAAGTGGATCAGGTTATTCGCGCTCCAGTGCGAATCTTTCAGCCTCCAGCAACTTCTCTGAGCGTATCACATCTCACAGCTTGTCTTATAACTACGACTACGCCTCGTCCAGCCAGAAGCTGTTTTATGAATCTGAAATGCCTCGAAAGACATCTCTTGCAGGCGCGGCTAGTCAACATTCAGTGCAAAACAGCTTGTCTGTCTCTTCTGATCCCTTTGGCAACCCTGCTGATCGCTCGGAATCATCGTCGAATGCTTCTTCTTCGGCTGTCACTTCCTCTGCTTCTGCTTCTGGTTCTGGTTCTTCTTCTTCTTCTTCTTCTTCCACTTTGCGTCCGTCTCCTTCCCATCAATCTTCTTCATTTATTCCTTCGTTTGCTCTTCCTCATAATCAATTCCAAACTGCCACAGTTGTTTCTTATTCATCTGCTGCATTATCCAATGCTCCTTTTTCCTGCACCTTTCATTCTCCACCTCCTTTCCGCTCATCTCATTCTCGCTCCCCTCAGCTTTATCCTTCACATCTTCCATTGTCTTCAGACATTCACCCTTTTTCTCCCACTCCTCGTCTTTCTCAGCCACCTCATCTGCAACTTTTGCCTCCGATTCATTCACATTTTTCTTCCTCGTCTCATTCTGCTTCATCATCTGCTTCTTCCTCTATCTTCTGTTTTTTTCCATTCACATCCTGAACTTGCTTCACTCAGCAACTTCGGCGCGCTTCTTTCTCGCGCTTATCCGACTGTTCCTTCGGTAAAGACTGTAATTCCACCTTCTTCAAGCCACAACAACTCCAATAATAACATTTTCAGTAACGGAATCAGTGGAAGCAAATATCCTTCTACATCTCCCTCGCTTTCCCCTTTATCTCCTACAGCCACTCGACAAATTCCTTCTTTCTCTGTGTCTTCTCCTCCTTCTCAATCTTTCACACTTTCACTTTCACTTTCTATTTTTCTTTCTTTCACTGCACCTTCGCTGCCCTCCACTTCACCACAGTTGGCTGCCTCAATTTAACCACCTTTCCTCTCTCATCTTTCAATCCTCAAACTTCAACCTCTCTTCTTCTATTGCTTCGCCTTCACCTTCGCCTTCTCCTTCTCTTTCTTCTTCCTCTTCTTCCTCTTCTTCCTCTTCTTCCTCTTCTTCCTCTTCTTCTTCTGCTCTCTATCATGCATATTACAAAATAATTTTCAAAAAAAGATTATGCATTATCAAGATTAGTGAAGCATTTGCTCCTTTTTTGAAATTCTTTGAAAAAAATGAGTGTAATTAGAAAAAGATGAACAAAAAAGAAAAAGAAAAATAACCTCAACAAAAAGATGCAATTCATGATTTGATCAAAAAATGATAAACATCATTTTGAATTTTTTATTTCAAGCATTTTGATGTTTTAATTGCAAATAATATTAATTTTTAAATAAAATATATGTAATCAATTAATTTGTTCGAATATTTGATAATAGTTTTTCATTCATATGTATCATTGCTTCTATATTTTCATAACTATTAACTTTCAAAAAATTATACAGGATTAACGATTTTTCACCTTTTCGTTTTTTCAACTCATTGAAATGTTGAAATGTTTATAATTATTCAAAAAATCAAAATGTCTATTCAAATTAATGAAATAAAAAAGGTCAATATTTATGAAAATAATAGTTTGACACAAATAACAACTAATAGATTATTTTTTAAAATCAAAAATGAAAAGTTAGTTAATAGTTTATGTAATATCGATCTTATTGAAACTTTATATTCGCTGATATGTGAAATAAATACATATGTGGAATTAACAAAAATGTATGATGGGAACAGAATGATCAATTTTGATTTTTTGTGGGACAAAATTTTAGTCGTTGAGTTTTTCAAAAAAAAAAATACACAATTATTATTTAAAAAGTATTTATATTTCAATAAATAACTTTTTTTTTCCAATTCCTTCTATCATATTTGAAGAGTCGATTTTAATGATCCCATAAAAAATCACACATATGTTGGATTACACATTGTATTATCCAAATATATTATTCACATCAAAACAAGATGAAGAAAACATTTATTTACACAATTGAGTAAATTGATAAAAGCACTTTCATAAATTTTCATTTGTTTTTATTGATCTTCTGAATATATGAAAATGAAAATAAAGTATCATGATTGCATTATGTGAAATCTGACTATGTGATTTGAAATAATTCAAAGATAATCCGATTTCCATGATGATGATTTTTTTAAGAAAATGAAGATTTTTTTAAGTTTTTCGACAAATAATATAGATTGTGCAAAAAATACCGGACATCGCAAAAAATACCGGACAACATTAACAATAAAGGGTTTGTAGAAATTTTTATTTTTTTTTCAAATGAACATGCGCATAATTCATTATGCAATTTAATAAATAAGCTTTTTTTAATTATTTCAATAACTCTTGATTATGAACCCATTAAATCTTTAATGATTTTTTTGTAGTTTTTACACAATGTAAATTTTGCTTTCACGATTATTTAAAATATGTGCTTGGTGGTTAAAAATCATTGAATAACAAATAAACATTCGCATTCGAGGATTAAACGTATTTAAATAATTCATAAAACGAAATGATATCAAATACAAAGCAAAAAAACTGTTATTCACAATGCAAATAAAATACAACAAGAAATGAATATCAACAAGTCTCTTCCTCATAATAACAATATTTACAACAAAATCAACACAAATAATATCTAAATAATCACTTTCCTGTTTTTGAAATAAAATACAAAATTAATAAGAATTGTTTCTTTGAAAACTGTAAAACCAGTAAATAGAGCTGTACAACTTTTTATCAATGATAAAAAACTTTGCAATTATGTAAAATTCGTACAAGATCAACAGTCGAAAACAACAATAAAAAAAAGAAATAAAATTGAATTCAACGAACAAACATATATGTTTGAATATGGTTAATGAAAAAGAACGATCAAAATATGGAATCCAAATAAATCTGAAGTTATTGTCTTCAAGCTAATGAAAAAAAAATATTTTAGAATCATAATTGATAAATAGAAACAACATTCATAACAAAACAATCAATTCATCAAATATTCATTTCATAAGTTCATTTTTTTCAACATCTGACACGTAAAAGAATGAAAGTTAAAAAAGATCATGAAATCTTTCATTATTTCGATCAAGATGACCATTAATTAAATGTCATGTTCTATAATAAAATATTTGTTGAAATCGTTTTTTAAAAGAGTTTTTCTGATTATGCAATGATTCAAATAAAGAAAGAGTTAACAATTATGTTGATGTTGAATTGAAGAAAAGAAAAATTAAGTTTCGAACGGCTGCAAACAGATGATCTTCAAGAAATTTTGAGAGACATTCAACTACATCCCGATCAATTCACAATCATTTTGTTGTTAATTTTTTAGCTCAGTTTTTTATTTTTCTTCGCTATCCATTTTATATTCATTTCCCGAGAGAAAAATGTTAACAGTGAGAACGTCGATTTCGCATCTGAGTTTGTGACAGTGTTCAGTTCAACCATCTTCACTATTGATTTGACAAAAGGAAATTCAGTTGAACGCCTCTTTCCTTCAATAACACTTGTCGCTTGATTCTTCTGGTGCAACTCTCCCTTTTGAGTGCTCGATTCAATCACTGCTGAGATTGTTCTGTTAAAACTCGATGGAATAACAATCCCAACGAACTCCATTTCTGTCAGTGATGATGATTTCATATTGCATTCTTCAGAGCCACTCACTTCTGTTTGACATTCAATCTCTTCAATTGTCACAGTTTTTGCCTTCACATTCATTCCTCCCATATCCAAACATCCTGTTGAAGACGATTTTGGACACAGAATAATTTCCTCTTTAATATTCAGTGTTCTCTTCAAATGTCCCATTTCAAAATTCACATTTTTACAGGAGCCTTCAATGTTCCACAACACATCTCTTTCACTCTTGGTGTTCCATCCACATACACCGAATCAGAAAAGAAACCATCGAAGAACATAAGCAAGTCGACATCACAGTTGCCAAATGCCTCTGATCTGTAATGTGCAACAATCGAGTTGTCTTTCTGAATGAAGCTTCTCATGAAGGCAAACAAGGGCTCTTTCACAAAAGCGACAAGGGGCTCACACGCAAAATACTCATCTTTTCTGAAACTAATCTTGTTGGCTGAAAACACGACATTGGCGATGGAAAAGGAGGATTGTGACCCTGCCGAGTTTTGGTTAACCTCGATCATGAGTGTTCTGCCTCTAATTCTGAAATATGTGTCCTCGTTCACACACAAGTTGAAAAAGGTGGTGCTGCTCACAGAAAATTTGTTGGCACGTACTGATGAAGCGAACTGGATACCCTCCATTGGTGGTAGTCAAACTATTAAGCTGTTTTCATTCGATGTTAGCGATGTTATTGGCGATGGCTAGGGAGAGGGCAGGAGATGCGGGTATTAATCTTTGAATGAAATTAATTAAATAGAAGAATAGAAGAAAACATTGAGGAAATGATATAAAGGTGGATAAAGGTTTTCAATAACAGTTAAGTTCAATTTTTTGTGTTATTTTTATACACTTTTTCTTTATATTTTCAAAATAAATGAATAATGTTTCCAGATAAAGAGAAATGAAATAATTTGTTATTATTTAAGTGATTGTTTTTATCTTTTCATTGAACAAAATAAGTTTGTCAAATTGTTGTCTATCCAAACTCAAAAATTGTCTCTCTCTCTCTCTTTTTTTTTTTCCTTTTTTTTTCCTTTTTTTTTTTTTTTTTTTTTTTTTTTTTTTTTTTGTACTCACTTCTTGTACAAATAAGACATCAAACGTCCACAACGAATTAAGTTTATTTTTGAAATTCTATGAAATGATGAAAAAAGGCAGAAAATTTTTTGTTTATGTTCTGAATATGTCAATACAAAAATTCAAAGGAAGAACCAAATGTGAAACTTCTTCAAATTAACAAGAAAACATTACTGTATTCGTCAAATTCTTTAATTGTTTAATTGTTTTTAATTGATTATCAAAAGAAATATTTTTTTCAAATAAGAATAGCCACTCCAAACAAAATAACAATTAACAAACATTTTTCTATTCCAATATTTATTCAACATGGAAATGCATATTCCTTCGTTAAGGATAATTAAAGGAATCAATAAGAAGATGTCCCACATCATCACAGAGGAGGCTCATTCATTTTTTTTCGCTTCAATTTGTGGTTATGATTCATTCTCGTCGATGAACATCAAACATCATTCATCTTTCAACTCGAAACAAACTTATAATTATTGTTACTGTTGTTGAACTCGGAACTGCTTCTTTCTGTAAGTTTCTATTGAAAAAGTTCGTTCCAATATTTTAATCATTGGAAATCTGCATTTTCAACCATCACTTTCTCCTTCAATTAACACCCTGCTTCATTTTTCGCAAGCAACATATTTTTATCATCCCATAAAAAAATTTGTCACGATTTTCTTGGCTTTTTTGCAGAAAGTGCATAAAAATTTCCAAAATCAATGAAATATAAGAAATTGAACTTTAATCACAGATATCATGGAATTGATCATACCATTTTAAAGTTTTTTGTCCGGTATTTTTTGCGATGTCCGGTATTTTTTGCACTATCTGTAATGTTGCAGATTCAATTTCCAGTCTATATTTGAATATTGACTAAATACAACATTTTCATCACTTTCCGTCATTCAGCTTAAAACCAAATTTTTGCAAAAAAAATAATTTTAATCAAAATACTCGATTTTATAAGTTTTAAAATAAAAGTTTACAAATTTCGAATAAAAGATTGTGTTGATTGTGTATAAAATACCAGATTCTATTCAAAATTCCGGACAAGATTGTTTTCTCAATTTGTACAATTGAAGAAAGTGTGATATATATCCTCTATATATATATAAACTTAACCGACTTTGTTGGGCTGCGAGAATTTCACTTTCATATTTAAAGAACACTTTCCTTAGCAATTAATGAAATCTTGGAGAAACTCAAAACTCTATTCCTACGAGATTTTAATAATAATTTTTTGAGTTCAAATGAAGCTGGTTTTAAAGTCCCGTATATCAAATGAGTTTGTTTTGATGAGATATATTAGAAGGAAATTTTTCTGAAATTCACTTCTTGCTGTTATTGAGAAAACGATCTTTTCTGGTATAGTTAGTGTTAATAATGGTGGACACTTTCAATAACTGTGGACAGTGGCATTTTGTCAGAAACCATTGATTGTTGCTTTTTGACAATAAACCTAATAATTCTTTCATTAAATGCAAACAAATATGCATTGTTTCAATCACCCATCCAACACAATAAAATATTATAAAAAATAATTTTAGTTTTCGGAGAAATTCGGAGAATCTTATTTCTCCGAGTTTCTCCGAAAATAAAAAATGTGTTTTTCTTTATTCTTGGGAGCAAATTGTTTCATTTTTGTTTGATATATAAGTTTGTATTCATTGAAGGAATAATTGTGTTAATTGTCCAAATCCAACTGTCAACTGTTGTTGAGATTATGCGACTGTCCAAAGTTATTGAAAGTGTCCACCATTATTTACACTAACAATATTTTGTTACATGTCAGGTTCTATATGCACAATGCATAAATGGGTGATTTTTTAGATAATCGTTAATTTTTTCGTTTCGTATATGGGTGATTATTTTTGAAATCATATTATTTCTTTCAAAATTTTCGGTTTTAAAAATGATCTTGAATATCAATAAAAAAAATTAATAAGAAAAAAGGCTTATCGAATGCATTTAAATCTTTGATTCTGATAAATCATTTTTTTTCTGAAAAAAAATATCAAGATTTTGCTCTTTTTAATTAACATTTTCTTTCAAAAAGCAAACAACCTTTGAAAAATCAACACCCAGAAAAAATATATGATTTCAAAAATAATCACCCATATGTATACACTAATTCATTGAAATCGGCAATCAATTCAAAATCAAATGACTTATAATATTGAAATAATCTCAAAGATAAACGTTTTCAATAAACGAACGGTATTGAACAGTTCATTTTTTGTCATCTTATAACATTTGTTTATAAAATTTGAATTCATGATCAAAATTCGAATTGAATTTTTATTAAGATAAGTTATTTCACAATAAAAAAACACTATTGTGCCTTTTTTCAATTTGAATATTCCAATTTTTCACCCATCAACCAAGTTATCAGATCAATATCCAATATTTTCCTTTAATTCTCGGTAAACAGAAAATGGGAGAATTATTGCACTCTTAAATACAAATATGAAGTAAATAGAAAGAATGAAAATTCAAAAAAAAATTATAGTGAGCTTTGATGGAAAATAGAGAAATCAAAACAGTCATTCTCAAGATAGGGAAGTGAGGAAAAAAAGTTTGTTTTCGCAGATTGAGTTCACATGATCAAAGTTTTCAAATTCTTCATTATTCAAAAAGCATTTCTAAAAACATGAAAATAAATGTTCGGCAAAAGATAAATTCAGCGAAAACAAAACAAAAGAAGAGAATAATAGCAAAGAAAAACTAAATGTTAACAAAATAATCTTCCAGTTTTTTTATCAAGAAATATGAATTATCTATTTCACCAGCCTTGGATTGGCACAATCTGATAATGCAATCTTCATATCCTTCTTCCTCCATGCTTTCAAACACCATTCTTTTCAGCTCTGTTCGATGGATTTTCCCTTGCTTTTTTTCTATTTTGCTCATCAATCGAACGCAAAGTTCTCTTAAAAACGACAAACTGTAATCAGTTAGAAAGCTATCAACATTTGATTGAATTATTTCCCCCAAAACAGCATCGACAGCACCACTTTTCAACAAGTCTTCAACTTCCACATCAATGTTTTTCATAGCACTTTGAAATGATTTAAGGCAGATGCCTCTTATCGCTCTTTCATTTTCTCTTGATACCCGAAACACCCTCATAACGCTGAATAAAAGATCAATTGATGCTTCGTTCCACAATCCACATTCATAGAAATAATAATCCACAAGTCTAAGCCATCTCATCAAAATTATCAACACTTTTTTCAATTCATTTTCGTTTTTTTCTTTTCTCATCCAATCCACGCAACGCGACAGTTCGTCTATTTCCCTCACTGCCTCTCTCACAAAATGCAGTTTATTCACAATAATATATTCTAAACTTCCATCATATTCAAGTCCGTACATCAAAAACTCCCAAACAGACTGATAAGCTAGTTGTGTCAGATTGTTGTGTTCCTGATGATATTGGATGATTTCTTTGATCTCATCAAAATGCAGATCTTTTGCCATATTCTAATGATTGTATTCAAAAAATTCAGAAAATCTCACATGTGAAACATAATTGAACAAACGTTCCAACATCCACTGTAACTTAAAGAGAGTAAAGCCATTTCCACTTGTTTTTTTTCTTCCTCCCTTTTCTCTCTGCTCGAAGCAACTTTCATAAGGCATTGAACACAGACTGATAACAATTCTTCTGACATAACATATTCATTCAGCATCAGATTGCATTCACAAAGATCCACTAAAAGTTTTTCTTTCTTTTCTTTTTTTTTCTTGCTTTCATCAATTATCATCTTCTCAAAATTTGTACGCAACGAAGATTCTTCAAAGTGAAGGTCATACAAAGTTTTCAATGCTTTGCAATATCCCATAAATTTCAGCAGCAATACTGAATTTTTTATGGACATTTTCCTTTCTTCAATCATTTTGCATATTTTATTGAACAACTCTGTTGAAGAAACAGAATAATATTCATCTTCGTTCATCGTATCAATAAGTTCGTTCATTTCAATGATTATCTGTTCTTGTTCATCTTCTGTGCAATGCTCCAGTTCGCAAAACAATTCTGCAAATAGAATTCAAAAAAACAAAATATTTGTTCACAATTGTTCAATCCAAATAGACAAGCAAACTCGAAAACTTCTCGGCTCTGGTCATTGTCTGAACTCCGTTTTCACATTTATCATCTTCACATATACTCATTCTGTTTGTCACAAAAAAATATTCAAAATGAGGAACAAATCTTAGCAAGCAACAAAATAGAATATAAAGATAAACATTGTTATAAGTCTCGCAAAATAAAAAGAGTAATAGTCGCAATATCAATTGCTTTGGTTTATATAAATCCAGAATAAAAACGAAAATGAAAGAACAAAAGAATTGATCTGTATTAAAAACAACTTAATGTCAAATCTTTTGCTTCTTTCTGATCAAACCAAAATCAGTTTTAAATTTTCGAATTGAGAATTATTAATAAATAAGGTTCAAATAAATATGAACATTTGTTCTCTCGTTTAAGAATTTACTACAATTTTTGTATGAAAATGGAATTCGATAGAAGAGGGGATAAAAGAAAGCAATTCAACAATAATGTGGATTGCATTGATTCTAATTTTTTGAAACTGCTCGAATTTGAAACAATAGAATCTGATGCACACATACTCAAAAATTTTTGTTAATTATTGAATTGCGCTCTTTTCAATTTCGTTCCGAAAATTAAAGATTTTTCAATGATGATAGAAATGAAAATCCAAAAATCGAAATTGATTGAATGAACGAAGGCAAAGACTTATTGACACTCGAAGGAATGATAAAAATATGCTGAATGACCACAGATAAAGGTCAATAATGTAAATTGAGGAATCAATATTTCTTCAAAAGATGGGATTATTGCGAAAAGATGAACGAAGAGAAGTTCCAATGTTCAAGCAATATGCTCAAAGTTCAACAAAGCAATAAAATGAAAGATATTATCTCAATTTAAGTTTGAATCCAGCACTTTTGATATCGTCTGTCATCCGCTCTGCCAAATACATTTTTTTTAAATCAAAAAGAACTTAATAGAAGCAAATGTGCTTTTTGATCCCTGACACAAACAACAAAACTGATCGTTTTTCTTTTGTTTCGAGCGTTAATGAAGCGAAGTGAATGAAGGAATTAGCACAATATTTCGGAAACTTATCAAAGAAAGGTTTGAATATGTCTCATAATGATTTGTTCTATTCGTTTTGATGGATTAGATGCAATCTTCCTCAGTTAATTCAGAACCTCTTTATTTGACTTTTTCAACAACTGCATTTTCCCCGTTGCATTATTCTAACTGAGAGAACAGTTGGAAACATGGTGTTAATACGAATTAAAATTGAAATAAAAGGAATTGAACATTCAACTATTGAACTTATTTTGCAGTTTTCTTTTCCGCTTGAGCAGATATTTTTGTGATGAGATCAGTGTGGATGAAAAAATGCCATGTTCGAGTGAAGTGGAAGAGTTTTAGTGGATGAAAAGAAAGTGCGGTTCTTCCGCAAATTGGACTGAGGAAATGAGCCTGGTACTTGTTTGCGGAAAGGAAGAAATTTCTGCTTCCATTTTTTTGTTTTTCTGAAATAGATTGGAAGAGACAAAAATTGATAAAGAATGTTGATAGAGAAGGAGATTCTTTATGCATCCTCTTCGAGTGAAAAAGAAGATGCAAACAAAAATTGAGATAACATCGCATTGCAAAGTTTTATATGTTATTATTCTTCAAAATAATTGTTGCTGATTCGAAAATGGTCATTAGCGATGAATATAAGGAGGATGTGTTTTTTCATTCAAAAATCAGAATTATCCAAATAAAAACAAAAATGGATCCTTTGAATAGATAATTCGAAAGACTTCTTAATTTGAAAAATTTAGCTTTACTGAGCGAAAATAATTTTTCATTGCTGTTTATTACTAAATTATTGTCAATTGAAAAAAATTGTGACACTAGGTGATATTTGACAAATAATTATTTAATATTTTCTTGAAACATATTATTTTATACATACAAAAATTGATAGCGAAGTTGTTTCTTTTGTCCAATAAACTTTCTCTTTGATCAAAGTACACCACAATATTTTATAAATGTTGAACTGTAAAACTTGTCATTTTCTACATGAATCTTTTCTTTGAATCTTCCCTTTTCTTTTTGTAATACATTTACGATGCTTTATTATTTTTTGTGCTGCATCCTAACTTCTTTTGGTATGCTGATTTAACCTTAATTAAACATTTTTCAATCATATTTTAGTATTTAGCCAAGGAATACCTCTTTCATCAGCTGGAATTTCTGGATGTGCATTAAATTGTGAGAATTCGTTTTTAACATGCCTTGAAACTTGGTATGCGCTCAATAATCATTTTTTTCACATAACTTTGCTGCAGTCCTGCATCTGACTTGGGATGCATTTCAGCTTGCAGAGAAACGAGAAGAGAATGTGAAGTTAACTGTGGAATGCAATTTGCTGCATCCCAAGCCATGGCAAGCGTTTCTTCATGCTCTTGTGAAGACGTTTGCTCTCTTCAATTAGAAAAATGCATCGATACTGCAGACATTGATTTCAAAAGATGCCAATTGAAGGCTTCAACTCCGCAAGGGCTTATGCATTGGTATGATTTATTGTATGATTATTTTCCTCCTCAACTTGATATTCTTTAAATATGATAGCCAAGAACGAAAAGAAGATCAAACGAGCACATGCACTCAAGGCTTTACTGCTTGCGTTGCGCAATGCGCGATACCAACATTTGAACTTTGTGCAGCAGCTTGTCTAGTTTGTTTCTTTTGCATGAATGAGGCTTTTATCTCTAAACATATGAAAATATTCATTTAGCAAGATGAATCTAATTGTCTGAACATGTGCAACAACGATTATTTGTTTGCTCTGGAATTAAATTACATTTTAGATTTTCAACTCGTATTTTTCCTTTCAAAAACAGAACTTGCGTAACCCCTCCTGTTGGACAACCTCCGCTTGTTGATCGAGCTGAATGCAAAAAGTTGCTAAGAACTTGCAGAGAACAAGTACTCATTTAACATTCAAAAATTTGTTTCCATTGCATTTTCTTTCTCACATTTTTTTTTGAAATTTTCTCATCGAAGTGCCGATTAGCATCTGTTAGTTGTGGCTTGGATTGCGACGCAAACACCGCAGATGTTTGTCTTGTCATGTGTGGAGCAACATTCCAAATTTGCTTGGACCAATGCGATCGGTATGTTTTCCCATCTCCTTCCTCTCTCTCTTTTTTAAACAATTATTTTCATTTCATTTTCTCTTCAAATCCAATACATAAATATTTCGCCACATCCTTCTTTTCATTTATCATCTTTCCTTCTTTCCATCAACATCACACTCATTTCCTCTCCTTCCCTTCCCTTTCCTTCCCTTCTCTTTCCAGCGATACAAATCAGTGCATCAACCGCTGCCGGCAGCGGAGGTCGCAGCTCCCAACGGACTGCGAACTGGAGTGCCAGTCAGACCGGAGGCAGTGCCAGCTCACCTGCGACGAGCTGAACACACAGTGCCTGGCGGAGTGCCCAGTCGGTGCGACGCCGTTCCAGAACGCAGAGTTCGACTACGGTGTATGCATTTCCAACTGCGAGGACGAGTTCCAGACGTGTCTGAACGGCTGCGAGTGCTCGATGACCTGCGAGGTCGCGTGCTACCAGCAGCGCAGGCTGTGCCGCCAGACGTGCGAGGCGCGCCTGTCCGAGACGGTGGCCTTTGCCGGCAGCTACACCGCGGGCGCCTGCTCGGCGATGTGCAGAGAGCAGCACCAGGACTGCCTCAACGAGTGCACTGTGAAGTACGACCTCTGCGCAGCACAGGCAGTCGGGCAGCAGGCGGTGCTTGCTTGCGACCTGGACCGGCGTGTGTGCAACAGAGGGTGCGAAGACTCACTCTCTGGGTGCTGCGATCAGTGCCCCACTAGATGCGGCTGAAAAAGGTTTTTCTTTTTTTAAATCGTGCAACGTGGAATTTTTGTTTCGTTTTGCTTAAAAGTTCTTTCTTTCTTTCTTTTTTTTTATTTGCCTCTCCTCATATTTTTGTTCCGATTACTCCTAACTGAATGATTGTCTTCCTAAAATTCTCATTTCACTTCATTTCTCAGCACACTAATCATGTTAAAAAAAAAATTGCACTGAAAACTGTAAAAACAGAGAAATACAATCACCAAAAAATAAAAATAAAAATAAAATAAAAAAGAACGAAAAAGTGAAAAATCGAATCCATTAATGTGTTGTGAGCACATCTTGGCCTCTGCAAAAAGCGGTGGGGATGACGCGGCAAGACACCAGAAACATGCGATCAACAAAGATCAAAAGAACGAAGGTGGAAAGAATGAAGCAAATGACGACTAAGCTCTTACATCACAATAATTAAAGCCGTAGCAATTGTCAAAGCATACACTGTTTCCGTGAAGACAAACTGCTCTTTAAAAGGAAAAAATCAACGAAAACAATACAGTAAATTGACGAAAGGAAAACATCAAAAAATGAAAAATAAAAATAAAAATTGAAAAAAAGTATAAAAAGATAAAAATTTTTTATAAAGCATATACTCATCATCGAATAGTTATATAGACGATGAATCACTAATACTTCAAACATAAATAAATATACAACGAATTTGATAATAATGAATATGAGACTTATATTTCTGAATATACTCTCATTTAAGAATACTGAAATTAAGAGAAAGCTACTAAAAAGTTATAAATACTTTTTTCCCTCCCCAATCAAAAACAGTTGAAAATTCATTATGTAGAAGACGAAATCTTAACAAAAAAAGGTTAATAATAAGTCAAAAAATTTAATAAATAAAATTAAAAATATTAAAAAAAAATCATAAGACTAATAAAAAAAATATATTCTAGTGAATAATTTGAGCGAATAGAATAGAGCAGTATTCTAAATAAAATTTTAATAGAAGAAAACACAAAAAAGTATAAAAAAAAAAAAAAAAATAAAATAAAATAAAAAGAGAAAGGAAAACTACATTAACGAATTCAATTTGGATCAGGCAGTAGCGCATTCTGCGAAGTCGAAGGATTTGTTCGAGGATAGACGGTTGGAACATAATTAACAGAAGAATTAGAATTAGAATTAGAATTATAAGAAGAGGAGGAGGAAGAAGAAGATATATTGGATGATGATGATGATGAGGAGGAGGAGGAGGAGGAAGAAGAGGAAGAAGAGGAAGAAGAGAAAGAAGAGGAAGAAGAGAAAGAAGAAGAATAAGATTGCATTGGAGTATACAAATGTTCTGTTTGCACATATTCAGGAGCAGCCACAACATAAGCAGAGCTACGTCCAGATTGTAAGGTGGATGAGGGCAATGGCAAGCTTGGCTGAACTGCAGGCGCTTGAGAAGTAGCTGATGATGAACTGTAAGAGGAGGAGGAGGAGGAGGAGGAGGAAGAAGAAGAAGAAGAAGAAGAAGAAGAAGAAGAAAATGAAGAAGAAGAAGAAGAAGAAGTGCTTGAGGAACGAGCAAGATGTGGGCGTGCTGAAGAGACAGGAGAAGGCAACAGCGAGTCAGAAGGAGAAGGAGAATCAGTTGGGAGAAGAGGGAGAGGAGGAAAATGGTCAATTGAGGAACGAACAGAAGAGGAAGATGATGAAGAGGAAGAAGAAAAGGAAGAAGAAGAAGAAGCAGGCAAAGCAGAGGCAGAAAAAGAAGAAGATGAAGAATTCTCCATCGACGATGAAGGAGCATCTGAAGGGAAGTCATGTCCATAGCTCTCCTGTACATAAGGAGTATATGCATTGAAGCGTAGTGTAGTTGCCAGTGCTGATGGGTGCTGCACATTCATTGGCGATTTGGGAGTGGGCAGAAGAGACTGAAGATCGGTGGATGGCAGCACAGGGATAGGTGGAACAGAAGAAGAGAAAGAAGAAGAAGAAGATGAAGATGAGGAGGAGGAGGAGGAGGAGGAAGAAGATGATGATGAAGGAACAGAAGGAACAGAAGGAATGGAAGAAATCGGATAATCAGAGAGAGAGGAGCGCTGAGAGCCAGAAACGTAGGGCAAGTTGTGTGGATAGGAATTGAATGGAGAAACACTCTGAGGATGATAGGAATCTAATGAAAAAGAGGTGGAAGAGGAGGAGGAAGTAGATGTGGAAGAAGAGGATCTGGGCCTGTTTGGGGAAAGATAAGGAGAAGGATACGAGCGGAGGTATGAAGAACCAGACGAAACAGAAGCAGAAGCGGAAGAAGAAGCAGAAGAAGCAGAAGAAGATGGAGTGACTGAAGAATCTGCGCTTTGGAACTGACTTTTCTGGTAAATCGACTGGCTCACCGGCGAAAATGGGAGTGGTGGATCAGCAAACTCAGCGAGTCTGAGTGAATACGACGACGAAGGCGCAATGGTGTTCTGGAAAAGCGAGTAAGTTGTGTTCTCACTGCGGGGGCTGATGCTGTGCATCTGGTTCAAACTGCCAGGCCGCCACCGAGAATCGCTGCTTCTGCTTTGTCTGGGTTCCTCAGAGCCAGTGGAGTCGTATACAGAAGAAGTCATGTTGTCTGCTTCGGATAGGATGAAAGAGGAGGAGGAGGAGGAAGAGGAAGAAGAAGAAGAAGAGGAGGAGGAGGAATAAGGGTAAGAGGGAGAGCCAGAGGAGGAGATGGGAACGGGGCCAGGGAGTGGAAGAGAAGATGAAATAGAAGAATTAGAAGAAACAGATGAAGAAACAGAGGAAACATAAGGAGCAGCAGAAGAAGAAGCAGGAATGGAGGAAACAGGAATAGGAGGGAAAGGATATTGAGCAGGGGCAAGGGAAGAGTAGGACAAGCACAGATTAGACTGGTTTTGATAGGATGAAGAAGAAGGCCGTGGAGGAGAGTGAGAGTGAGAGTGAGAGTGGGAATGGGAATGGGAATAAGAAGAAGAAGAAGAAGAGGAAGAAGAAGAAGAAATAGTTGATAGAAGAGAAGATGGAGTAGACAAGGAAGACGAAGACGAAGAGGAATGTAAATTGTGTGGAGAAGATAAAGACGGATGGGCAGCAGAAGAACTGGAAGAAGAGGACGAGGAGGAAGAAGGAGAAGGAGAATATGTCAAAGAAGAAGTCTCTGACATCACCATCGAGGTGAATTGCCCAGGCTCCAGCGGCTGCGGGTCTGGCTGAGGCTGTCTGTGAGTGTACACAAATGAAGGAGAAGACGAAGCAGGTGTGGAAGGAGCAGCTTGGGTGTAGTTCGAATAAACAGTGCGCTCATTTGCCTGGTAGCGATATGAGTCGCTTTTATTTCCCTGGGTGTGATTGAAGGGAGGATGAGAACTTTGTGATTTCTGAGATTTCCATATCTGTTGTTGTGATTGCTGCTGTTGCTGCTGTTGTTGATTCAACACATATCTCTCTTTGTGTGTCTCTGTTCTCTTGTCAAAATGCTTGCCTGCTTCGTTCGTGTCGTGGAGTGTCACTGAAGGCAGATTCAAAGGGGCTGTCGGGAAAGAAGGAGCAGTGGCGATGAGAGGGTCTGTCTTGACAGCAGGATAGTCGGTGGACTCGACTTTGGCTGCAGAATAACTGCGCTGGGTGTGTGAGTATTCAGGAAGAGAATTATCGTCTTCTGGCAATTCTTGGGGTGGAGAGGAGGAGGAAGAGGAAGAGGAAGAGGAAGAGGAAGAAGAAGAAGAAGAAGAAGAAGAAGAAGAAGAAGAAGAAGAAGAAGAAGAAGAAGAAGAAGAGGTGGTGGGAGAAGGGGAAGAAGCTGAAGAGGATGAAGAAGAGGATGAAGAAGAGGATGAAGAAGAGGATGAAGAAGAGGATGAAGAAGAGGATGAGGATGAAGAAGAAGAAGAAGTTGGAATAGTAGAAGCAGTTGTTGTAGAAGCAGAAGAAGCAGAAGAAGCAGAAGAGTCAGAAGAAGCAGAAGAAGCAGAAGAAGCAGAAGAGTCAGAAGAAGCAGTAGCAGTAGCAGTAGTAGAAGTAGAAGTAGAAGTAGAAGTAGAAGTAGTAGTAGTAGTATTTGCCGTTGTAGTAGTTGAGGAAGAAGAAGAAGATGATGATGATGATGATGAAATCGAAGGAGAATAGAAAAAGGCAGGCTGTTGAGAGTGCACAACACCTGGAAGCACACGCACACGATAAGGAAGATCCAACAGAGGCGAATGAGAAATAGAATCTTCATCCTCTTTTCCTTCTCCTTCTTCTTCTTCTTCCACTTTCTTTTCTTTATCTTTCTCGTTTTCTATACCTTCATCTTCTCTTTTGTCTTTGTCTTTGCCTTTATCTTCCTCCTCCTCTTCTCCTTTGCACTTTCCATTTTCTTCTTCTTCCTTTTTTACCTCCTCTCCTTCCTCCTCTTCCTCCTCCTTCCCCTCTTCTTCTTCCTTTTCTCCCTTTCCCTTCTCCTTCTCTTCTCCATCCTCCGCATCTTCATCAGCCACTTCGTCTGCGTTCTGCGGAATGTTTTCTTCGTCTGGCATAGGCAGAAGCGCATTGGCAGACGAAGCAGACAGCTTCTGGCTGTGCTGAGCATAATAAATGAGTGGGGTCAGCTTGGCCTCTGAAGAGTTTGTGGTCTGGGGAGGAAGAGGAAGAGAAAGAGGAAGAGAGTCTGAGGGAGAAGAGGAGAGGGAGGTGGAAAGAGAAGAAGAGAGGGAGGTGAGGGTGGATGAATGCAGATAGGAAGAAGAAGATTGCGCAGTGAAGGAAATCTTGTTTGACGAGGCAGAAGGAGAAGGGGTGGGCGAATTAGAAGGAATGGAACGAGCAGAGGAAGGGACATCAGGCAAAGAGAGGGCAGACAATGAGGAAGAAGAAGAGGTAGGAAGATGAACAGGGGCATGAGAAGTGTAGGACGCAGGAGATGGATTGGTGGATCGGGGATAATGAAAAGAAGATGAAGAAGAAGAAGAGGAGGAGGAAGAAGATGGGATTGAGGAAGCAGATGAGGAAGCAGATGAGGAAGCAGAAGTTGAAGGAGGAGAAATCGAATAGTTCATTTGAGGATGAGAAAGAGAACCAGTCGAAGGAGAAGAAGCGACAAAAGCAGGGGCAGGGGCAGGGGCAGGAGCAGGAGAAGGGGAAGGAGCAATCACAGTTGTAGTAGCTGTGATAGGAGGAGGCCACAGATGAGAAGAAGAAGAAGAAGAAGAAGAAGAAGAAGTATAAGCAGGCTCGAATCGTGCTGAAAGTTCGACGCTGTTCTGAGGGAAGACAGAAGGGGTGCTTTCTGAATGGACAACTGTTGCTGCTAATGAGGAAGAAGAAGAAGAGGAGGAGGAGGAGGAAGAAGAAGAAGAAGAAGAAGATGATGATGAATGAGGAGAAGGAGAAGGAGAAGAGGAGATGATGAGAGAAGAAGAAGAAGAAGAACGGGAAGAGGAGGGAGATTGAGAAGAAAGAGAATGGTGTCTGGGAGGAGGAGCAGATGTCACTCTGTTTGAAGCAGCAGCAGAATGTGTTGAAAGCGTCAAGTGAGAAGGGGAAGAAGAGGAAGGAGAAGAGGAAGAGGAAGTAAAGGAAGAAGAGGAAGAAGAAGAAGAAGAAGGAGCATTTGACGATGAAGATTGCAGGTGCACTGAAGAAGGCTTGCTTGAAGAAGGAGGATAATTAACAGGGCTGGCAGGGATCTGTGACTGATTCAGAGGAGAGGTGTAAGGGAAATGGACAAAAGCAGAAGGAGAAGCAGGAGAAGCAGAAGAAGCAGAAGAAGCAGAAGAAGGAAAAGGAAGAGGAGTAAGCTGATTCATAGGCGAGACAGAGACAGAAGAGGAAGAAGAGGAAGGAGAAGGAGAAGGCAAAGGAGAAGAGGAATGATAAAAGGAGTTAGCTTCGTTTGAGAGGTTTGACTCAGAAAGTGAACGGAGAGAGGAAGGGGGAGAATACAACTTGTTTCTGGCAGCAGTCAGAGAAGACGTGGCAACAGCAGCAGATGTTGTTGACGATGGAGATGCAGTAGACAAAGATACATTCAAAGCAGAAGCAGAAGAAGTAGAGGAAGAGGAAGCAGAAGAAGAAGAAGATGATGATGAAGAGGAAGAGGATGAAGAGGAAGAGAATGAAGAAGATCTGATTGTGGAAGAACCAACAGGGGAATAAGCGTAATCATGCGAAGATGGGGACGAATTTGTCGGAGGGTACTGAGGCGACGAGTTGATTTTCCTCCGCTGGTTTGGAGAGGCAACAGAAGTAGAAGAAAATTCGACTCTGTAAAGAGGGTAAGCTTGCTTCGGAGGTGTCGGGTACAATGGAAGGTGCGAAACAGAACTGGAGTGGGACAAGGCAGGAGAGGAAGAGGCAGAGGAGCAAGAGGGGCTGTTTGAAGGGTTCAAAATGACAGAAACAGAAGGTCTTGCTGAAAAAGAAGAAGAAGAAGATAAAACTAGAGAGGAAGAAGAAGAGGAAGAGGATGTTGATGATGATGGGAAAGAAGAAGAGGGAGAAGAAGAAGAAACAGCAATTGTAGAAGGAGTTGAAGATGAAGGATAAGAAGGATAAAAAGAAGAAGAAGAAGTCGATGATGACGACGATACTGACGATGATGATGAGGAAGAAGAGGAAGAAGAGGAAGAAGAGGAAGGATAATAGAAGTTATTCTTTGTAAAATAAGGAGGAGAAGGCGGTGCAAGCTTTGCTCGGCTGGTCTCAACGCTGTTAATTCCGGGTGAGCTGCCTACTTCGCGTGAGACTGGCAAAGGATGCTCCTGTGTGACTTCGCTTGAATGCGGGCCTGGCCGTGAAGACGGCTGTGATTGTGATTGTGAGTGTGGTTGTGAGTGTGGGTGTGGGCGTGTTGGTGATTGTGTAAGTGAGGGTGATTGTGAAGGTGATTGTGAAAGTGTGTGTGAGTGAGTGTGTGAATATAAGTGTGATTGTGTGTGAGAGTGTGGCTGTATAAGCATCTGGGAGTGTGTGGGAGAGAGTGGCTCGATATTGGAGTGTGTATGAGCATGAGCATGAGCATGAGAATGTGGGTGTGGGTGAGTGTGTGAGTGAGGTTGTGAGTGAGAATGCGCATGAGAATGGGAATGAGAGTGAGAGTGAGAATGAGAATGAGAAGAAGGAGAATGAGAGTGAGAGTGTGGATGAAGATGAGCAGGTGGGCTCGGAGATGAATGGGAACCGGCAGAAGCGAGCAATTGTGTTTGCGATTGTGTTTGTGGTTGCGATTGCGATTGTGACTGAAACTGAGATTGAAACTGAGATTGAGGTTGAGACTGAAACTGTAACTGCGATTGCAACTTAGACGGCGACAGCGGGGGCGACACCGAATACGACTGGTGCTGGAGCGGTGAATGGGATCCCGAATGAAGATGGAGGTGAAGATGGAGGTGGGGGTGTGTGGAGGGCTGGAACGGGGTCGCATCTGGATGCAGGCGGGGCGTGGTGCGGGGCAGGCTCTGTGTGCTGACAGCAGGCTGCGACGGTGTATGAGACAAATAAGGATAGCACATGCGCTTTTTCTGGTTTAAAGCTCTACTAAACATAAAAGGGTGGTTGCCGAAGGGCGTTGAAGGAGTGTGTGAGAAAGAATTGGAAGAGGAAGAGGAAGAGGAAGAGGAAGAGGAAGAGGAAGAAGGTGAATGCGGCATTGAAGAAGAATTCAACACGTTTGATGAAGACGACACAAATTGCCTTTCCCGTTTTCCAGTGAGACTTTCTTCTTCGTTTCCATCACAACAACAGAATCTTTCTGTGTTGGCGATTTTCACATCATTCAAGCTGAACGAGTCTTTGTCTTGTCTGCTCTTCTCTTCTTCATCGCTGGTTATAAAATACGAATACGGGCACGAATCACTCAGTGTGCAGAACGAATGCCTCCTCACAGCTAAGCGAGGCACTTTGCTTTCACCTTCAGCATTTCCACACAACCTCAACAGTCCTTCGGCATTTTGTGTTCCTTTGCACAGTTCTCTCTGGCTATTGACAACAGCATCACTTTCATCTGACATCAAATTGACATATCTGTTTTTGGAGTTATTATTAGCAATATTTTTATTTCGGTCTATTGAAACATCTTTTTGAGTATTGTTTGACACTTCTTGCCTGTCCAATGACAAGGCTGACTCTTTATGATTTTTACCACTTTTATTTCTACTATCATAAATATTACCAACAACATTATTATTATTGCCATTTCTTTGATGAACTTCTAATTGGTCTTGCTCTGCTAACATGCTCATTTGCTGACTGTGATACACTTCAAATTCTGATCTGCTGTTTGCAACATTCTTTCTTTCACTTTCACTTTCATTTGAAAACAACTTTTCTTTTTCAAATTCTGATGGAACAACAAAGTTATTATTATTATTATTACTATTATTATTACTTGACAACACCAATGGAACACGAGTTATTTCTCTTATTATTTCATTCACTCTGTTTGAGCTAACAGCAGAATCAGCAGTTGTGGCGTGGGATGAAGGGGAGCCAGACGAAGAACTGCGCAAGGCAAACAACGAGAACGACGACGAGTCGTGCTGAAGAGGAAGAGGAAGAGGAAGAGGAAAAGAATTCTGATGGCGCAAAGAAGGAGAAGGAGGAGAAGGAGGAAAGGGTGGAAAGGGTGGAGAAGGAGGAACCAAAGAGACCTGGAGAAGAGAGGTGTGCTGAAGAAGCTGTGGGGGCTGTGTATAAGATGGCTGTGGTGGTGTTTGAGAATGATAATGTGCAAGAGAATGAGGATTGGGATAAGGATGAGGGTGAGGTTGAGAGTGAGTGTGAGGATGGGGACGAGAAAATGATTGGGGCAGGGAATTCTGGATTGTATTTGATTGGGGATATGGCTGGGTTGTAAACAAAGCATGGAGAGATGAAGATGCAGATGATGGTGGGATCAAGTTAGAAGAAGAGGAAGAGGAAGATGAGAGAGGAGTAGATGAGGAGGAAGAGGAGGAGGAAGAAGAAGAATGTGGAGAGGTGAATTCTAATGTTGATGCATTTGAGTTAACATACATACCGTAGTTTTGATGTGCTGATAGTGAAGTTGTCTGAGGTGGGGTATGCAGATAATAAGAGCTGTGTGGAGAAAACACCGAATAAGGACTGCCTCGCTCAATCTTCTGGTTCAAGGAAACAGAAGACGCCTGAAGAGAAGAAGAAGAAGAAGAGGAGGAGGAGGAAGAAGATGATGATGAGGATGAGGAAGATCCTGGTAAGCACTTGATAGAAGAACCAAGAATGACAGAACTGGAAGAGGAGGAAGAGGAAGTAGTAGTAGCAGCAGAAGAAGAAGGTGAAGAAGAAGGATCAGAGACAGTTGTAGCTGTTGAATGTGAAGGCGTGGTTGCCGGCGGAGACACGGAAGAATAGGCTGTGGAAGAGGCAGTGCGAGATTTGCGCTTTGAAGAGGAAGAAGAAGAGGTGGAAGAGGAGGAGGAGGAGGAGGAGGAGGAGGAGGTAGTAGGAGCAGAAGAAGAAGTACAATTAGTAGCAGAAGAGGAAGAAGAGATAACAGCAGGAGAAGTAGAAGAAGAAGAAGAGGCAGAAGCAGAAGTCTCAGAAGTCGAAGCCGAAGAAGGCGGAACAGCAGTCTTTGAGGTTGAGTCAGAAGTGAATGGAGATGTCGATGCTGAGCCTGACCCTGACCCTGAACCTGTGCCTGAACCAGAGCCTGAGGCAGAACCTGAAGCAGAAGCAGAAGCAGAAGCTGAGGCGGAGCCGGAAGCAGAGGCAGAGGCAGAAGCGGTGGCTGAGACTGAGACTGTTCCTGAGGCAGAGACAGAAGCAGAAGAGGAAGAGGAGGTGATGGGAGTGGTGGTTGAATGAGAAGAGGTTGGAGAGGATGTGAGAGAGGACGAGTCAGATAAAGGATGGGTTGAGTGATTCTTTGGGGAAGAACAAGAGGCAGAGGCAGAGGTAGGGGCAGAGACAGGGGCAGGGGCAGAAGAAGAAGAGGAGGAGGAGGAAGAAGAAGAAGAGGAGGAGGAGGATGACGAAGAGGAGGATGAAGACGAGGAGGAGGAAGAGGAAGAAGAGGAAGAGGAAGAGGAGGAGGCAGAAGAAGCCATCGGCACAGCAGCACCAGCAGAGACAGCAGAAGCAACAGAAGCAGAAGAACCCAGTGATCTTGTCAGCTTCTCTGAATGTGAACAAGAAAGCGACCGGAAATGCGAATAGGTCCGAGTGGAATGTAATGAATTTCTTGATTCTCGGCTGCTCTGTGGAGAGCAGCTTCGTCTTTGAGGGCGGTCGTATGGAATGGTTAGTGTGGTGTTGTTGCGTGTGACTGCTGGAAGAAAAGGAGAAACACGAGAATTTCGAGAAGGCTGTGAACGCTGTGAACGCTGTGAACGTTGTGAATGCTGAGAGGGTGATGAGAAACTGCTGGGTGATCGATGCATTCTATGTGAAACACGAGATCTCCCCATTCCACACGAATTGCTCAAGTTGCTCAGATTGCTCAGATTGCACGAATGGCAAGAGCCGCCGGCAGACTTGAGGGAGAGAGGGCTATTGTTTGAGCTGTTGTCTGCGCTGTTGGCGCTTTCGAAGAAGGCATAAGTGGATCCATGAGGCATCAGAGAAGCATCAGAAGAGCGGCCTGAACCAGAAATGGCTGTGGAGTCGGTGTGGAGCATGGACAGGGGAGAAGAGGAGGAAGAGCGAGGAGGATGGGGGTGATTGGAGATTGAGGCAGAGGAAGAAGAAGAGGAGGAGGAAGAAGAGGTAGAGGAAGAGGAGGAAGCAGATGTAGTTGTAACAGAAGAAGAAGAAGAAGATGATGATGATGATGATGAAATAGCAGGAAGAAGAGGCTGTGAGCGTAAAGGAATAAACTGAGAGGGATCAGAGCGACTTCCAGTACCACTACCAGTACTAGCAACAGCATTAGTATTGATATTAGTATTGGCAGTAGTAGTAGAAGAAGAAGAAGAAGGCATCTGTGATAGAGATGGGGGTGGAGGAGGTGGTGGTGGAGGAAGGTGATTGGAATTAAGAATAGAAAATGGAATAGAAACAGGAATAGAAGGCGAAGAAGGCGGAGGAGGCGGCAAAATCCGAAGAACGTTTGACAAAGGAGAAGTTGGAGGAGGAGGAGGAGGGGGTGGAGGAAGAGGAAGTGATTGAGAAAGAGGTTGATGCAATGAATGTGAGTGAAGCACCGATAATTCTGTTGAAGCCATCTGTTGCCTTTGCTGTACAGGTGTCATAGTTGATGGAATTTCTGAGAAAATGTTGGCTTTGGTTCCTTTGGTTTGTAGAAGTGAAGGTGAACGAGAAGAAGAAGAAGAGGAGGAGGAGAAGGATGAGTTACGAGCATTGATTGAGTGGTGGGATTCTCCGTGTGATGCAGGCGAGGCAAATGAAGATGTGCGAAATGAAGATGCAGTTGCAGAAGTTGTATTTGTAAATGAAGAAGAAGAAGAAGAAGAAGAAGAAGAAGAAGAAGAAGAAGAAGAAGAAGAAGAAGAAGAAGAAGAAGAAGAAGAGGCAGAGGTAGAAGCATAAGCAGAGTTAGAGACAGAACTCGCAAGATGAGAAGAAGAAGTAGTAGTAGTAGTTGGAGGAGGAGTAGAATGTGTAAGTAATTGTGCATGCATATAAGTGAAGCGCTGTGTCTGTGGGTGTGAGTGAGGGAAAATACATGAACAATTTTGGGGAGGAAGGTGAGGGAGAACATATTTACTGGCACTTTTGCAGAGACTAGGCAGAGGAGGTGCCGAAAATGAATGACGAGGGCTGGAGACACGAACGGACAGAGGGACAACATCGAAGTCTGCAGAGTGCGATCTGCGGGGCAGAATCAGATGGGGCTGAAGGGACTGAATGGGCTGAAGGGGCTGGGGAGGCTGTAGGGAATGCTGGAAGGGACTGGATGCAGAGGCTACGGGGGGCTTGTCGGATTCCTTTTGAGGAGAAAGAGAAGAAGAAGATGATAAAGAAGAAGAAGTTGAAGAAGAAATGGAAGATGAGGATGAAATAGCAGAAGAACGAGATCCAGGAGCATTCGGAACTAGCTGGCGAGCTGGGTGCAGATGGGACTGGATCCCAGAAGAAGCATAGGCCGGTTGGCTGAGCAGAGGAGCAGAGGAGAGCAAAGGAAGGGGAGGCTGAGAAGGCTGTGCGGAAGGGAGTGCCCGAGGGAAGGGAGAAGGTTGTAAAGGTTGTAAAGGTTGTAAAGACTGTGAAGGGTGTGAAGGATGTGAAGGCTGAGGAGGAGGCGGAGGAAGAGGAGCCAGAGGAGTCAGAGGAGACAGAGAAGGCAAAGCAATGGAGTCAGAAGAAGAAGAAAGATAGTTGTGATGCAGCGACTGTGACCTTTCCGAAGGTAAGTGCACAGCTCTGATAGGGTCTGAGGTCAATAGGCGTGTCGCTAAGTGTTTGTGTGAAGGCTCTGTGTTCAGATTCCGACTGGAATCTTCCTCTTTTGCCTGGTTTTGAGTGGGGGAGGCATCTTTTTCTGTGTTTTCACGGGCTTTCGAGGCGTTTCTTGCAAAATGCATCATTTGCTCTTTTTCTATACTTGCTTCTTGGCAAACTTCATTCGGTAATGTTGTCTTTTCGTACTGGGATGAGTCGCGGTTGAATTTCCCTGTTTCAATTTCTGACTTAAATTCTGTTCTCGCTTTTATTTCTCTTTCAATTTCTTTCTCCTTTTCATTCATTTGGAAATGAGCAGTTTCCCCAACATTACTGGTAGTGCAGTTTTTTGCATTAAATGTCTTTTCCTTCAGCAAATGAACACCAGTAATTTCAATCCAGATGTGTGGCTTGACATTGGGCATATGCTGAGATGCACATATGCAACTTCCTCTTTGATCATTTGAACCATGTGAATCTTCTGCTTGCTGTGAAGCAGAATAAAACTGGCTTTGATGTTCCTGTGAAAAAATCCTGGATATTTGAGCTTTTGATTGTAATGAGCTTGGAACAAGCACGCAACTGAAATCTATTGGATCGAGGTTAATATATGTTTCACGGTTATTGGGGATAAATATTATTATCAAAGAACTATCTTTGAAAGTGTCAATAACGATATTCATTTCATCTTCTTTGAGGAAGTGCAGTTTGTTGATCCAAGGTGCAAATCCAGTGTGTTGAGTCAGAAACAATCTGACTTTACTTCTACAAACATTGACTTTGGGGAATGAAATATTACTCGCTGTCTTCCAGAACGAATATGGTGTAGTCTTGCAAATGAAGCTCTCCAAGACAATATCAGATGGGGACGGATTGAGAGGCTTCAAATGAGCAGCAAACACATCATAGCCAACATGAACAGGAGAGTATAATTGAAACATTAAAAGTGAATGACACAAATTTGAAATCATAAGCTTTTGCTCTGTCGGGGTTTTTGATAATTCAACAAAAACCCTCTTTTGACTTATAAAACTAAAAGTGCTGCAATAGAAGCAATAGAATTTAATGAAATGATAGAGAATTAAGCAATGAATACTTTTGAATGTAATTTGATGATGATAACGCTTTCTTTTTTGCACGATCTTGTAATTCCGGCAAATTAATTTGTATCTTTGAAGCAGATTCAGCAACAATATTTTCTTGAAATGATATCGCTCGCATTTCCATCAGTGTAACTCGAGTAACTGTCCATCCTTTTTGCTTGTCTAAACAAGATCAAAAATGATAATTGAACAAAATTATTTTTTTTATAAGAGAGCAAACAATTCTCAAGAAGAGCCTTGAGGCAATAATACTTCATTTGAAAACAAAACTGCATCTTCAAGAGCAAAAGCTTTTTTGTGTCAAGACCATATTGAGTAAATCTCCGAAGAAGAATGCCCTCAGTTATGCAATTATGAATCACGTTTGTTATCAAAAGAATTGGCTTGTGAAAATCAAAATATGTATTTTTAGTACATTAAAAATCTAACAAACGTCCAACTGAAGCCAGTTTCTTTTGTATGGCACTTGCGTACAAAGGGAATTAGTCTCATTTTCTAAATAGTTTCTTAAAAGAATATAAGTAATTGTTCGCCAAGAAACACGTGAAAAAGCAGCTGCATCGCTCCATGCTCCCTCCTTTTCCTTCATATTCATTGCTCTCCCGCCTCGAAATAGGCTGGGAAAAGACAATTAAAAATATGATCAAGCGTACCATATTTAACTAATTGAAAATTCAATTCTGATCAAAAAAAGGTTAATCAAATGAACAGGAAATCAGTAAAATCAATCAAAAACAAATTCAAAACTAAAACAACGAAGTGCAAAGAAAGAAGGTAATGAAGTGAATTGTGCGACTGCGACAACAACATTGCAGTATTTATTTCATTTCTTTGAACGATCCTGATATGAAAGAAGCATTGACGAAAGTTGAGAATTTCCCGATGCGCCACCACCAGAGCCAGAAAATCCTGCAATAGGAGACATTTTCGGTCCGCCAGTGGATGATTTTTTTCCGAGTCTGGGAGGGCCACCGCTTTTGACTTGATCGCCAATCTTCAGTGTCACACCAGGCTGAAGGCGGAGATTGTCAGGGATTGGCGGCTGGGCTGCTTCAGATGGCTTGAACTGTCCGTCGCGACGGTCGGGGAACAGAGCAAGCAGCGACTGTGCGGCTGGTGCTTTGGTTTTGTCTTTTGTTTCGTCTTTCTTCTTTGATGTGGATGCAGCGTTGGAAGATAAATGCTTTGAAGATGGTTTTATTGTTGATGGAGAAGTTTTTCTATCTGAAGTTGTTTTGCTTGAAGATGCAGCAGCAGAAGAAGAATTTGAAGACGAATCTGCTTTTTTTGCTGCTGAAGTAGAAGACAATGAAGATGATGATGAAGAAGGTGTTTTTTGCGTATCTTTTTCTCCTCCTTTCTTTTTTTGTTTATCAGCTGGCTCTTCTTTGATTTCAGGCTCTTCTTTCTTTGTGACGATATTTGGTACAACTGTGACATCTGCCAGCTTTTCTGGATTTACTGGCTTCAGCATAACAACGCCATTTGTCGTGTATGCATATGCCTTTCCACGCAGCGACTGCTTCAGCTTCTGAGTGCGCTCTTGTTCCAACCTCGCTTGCTGAGTAGATTAATAAAAAGAGAAGGAAAGACATTGTGGGGGGATGGGGGGTGGGGGTGGGGGGTTGTAAATTTAAATACAGTTGGGAAAATGAGGTTATAAAGATTTAATTCAAAGCGTTTTAATTCAAATAAGCATTGATCAATGAAAATTTTCTTCCTTTTGCCATCATTAACAAAAATAAATTGAATTTCTTTTTTCTTTTCTATCTTTATAAATGCTTTCCAACAACACATACCAAAGCCATTTTCTCTTTTGCCTCTTCTCTTTGCTTCCTTTCTGCCTCCACAGCAGCTCTGATAGCTTCGTTTTGCAATGCAGAGGAACCAACAGCAGGCTGTTGTTGTAGTGGTTGGGCCATTCTTATGACAACTTTTGAACCTCTTTTCTCTTCAGTCGCAGGTCCTCTATTATTTGTATTTCCTAACCCTCCTTTTTGTCCTGTTCCGAGTCTTCCTTTTCCAGATTTTGTATCGTTTGATATAAATCCACTTCCGCTTAACCCACCAAACTTTCTTGACATTGTAGAACTTCCGCCACCTCTTTCCAATGTCTCATCCAACGGAGTTTGAGCAGAAGATCCCCCAATATATCTTTGATTGACGTGGCTTCCTCTGGTTGTACTTATTCTGTAGTAATTATTTTAAAAAAAATATTCAATAAGCCCAAAAAGAAAAAAATAATGCATGCCTTGAAGATGAAAGTTCTTGTCGCATCAATGAATCGGGAATTCGTGGCTCAATTTTAACAGGAACAGCTCCACAAGCCCAAGAATCAATTGGAAGAGGAGGGGGAGCTTTTGAAGAATTTCAAAATATTTATAATTACAAAAATAAAAATTAAATAAGAAAAGAATCAAACGTAATCCAGGCTTCCATGAAGGAGAAGTTTCACATTCCATTTCCCCTTGGTCCTTGATGGGAAAGCACCACTGAATGTTGCAAAAAACAAAAATATATGTTCAACGAATTTTTAGTCTTTGAAAGGAATACCTCGAGCATTGCATCAAAAACTCCAAGCATCCTCTGAACTTCGTATTCTGGCACAAGGCTTTGATAATAACGCTCAATATATTCATCTGCAGCGGATTCAACAATATCGTTCAATATTGAGCATGAAGCCGATTCTGCTTCCTCCTGCATCGCAATAAACTCTTCTCCTATACCCTCCATAAATATTTTTGGAGGAGGTGTTGGAACTCTTTCGCTTTCAGGAGTCAAAACTTCATCCATCTTAACAAATAAAAATGATAAAAAACTACCATCCCTTTATAAGATATTTTTCCAAAATATCAGAAAGTTATTTTAAGTGTGTAATTATGATTATAAATGTTGTTTTCAATAAAAGTTCAAAAATTTGTGAACAAATCAACATGCATATGGCAGTCAGATCAAAGTCTTTTTTTGTTCTGGTTGTAAAAAGATGATGTCAATAGCAAGCCTTGTGCTTGTTGTTTGCATTTGCCAAAGCGAAGCTTTATTTTCTCAGGAACCAAGGAGCTTTGAAAAAAGCGCTTCATATACACATATATGCCCTCAAAACGAAAAGATGAATTTTATGTTCTTTTTGGCAAATACTACTTTTTATTTAGAAGACACTTGCTTAAACCCGCTTTTGGTCAAATCATCTTTACATGTTTTAGGCGATTCGGAGTTTCGTTTGTGTAATTGCAAGTTTAATATTGATCAGAGAATGAACTCAACTTTGTTTCGAATTTCTGGAATCTGCAATGTGAACAATTTAACTTTAAACATCCATGATTTAAAAATGATAAATTTTGCTGGCATTGCTGAAATGAACGATTGTTCAAGTAGGATTTCGATTTTTGATTCAACATTCAAGAGTATATCAAAAAAAGCGATTGTTACATTCCTCTCGCGTGGGGAAATGCTTTCATCTTCAATTATTTCATGTAATTTTTACAATATGACAAGTATTTCTTCTGGGGCAGAAGATGATTATTTACCATCTCGATGCTGCTCCAATTTATTTGATTCAAGCTCATTTCATAAAGTCCAAAACCCTTATTATGGCTTTTTTGTGGATAATCGTGGACTAGACCATTTCAACGTTTTTAATAGCTCATTTGACGAATGTTTAAATTACAGATATTCGTTTTTTAATTATCGCCAAGAGTTCAATCAAGGAACTCATTCATTTGAAGAAGCTCAATTCATGAATATCAGAACGACTGATAGCTTAGAAGGAGGAGCTCTTGAAATTTGCAATGAAGCCTCTGTCACGATTTTATATGGCTCATTCATTTGGTGTTCTGTTGATACTGTTGTGACTGAAAGCCATGCAGGAATTGGAGGAGGTTTTGTTGCCAAGGACACATCACATCCGATAGTATTAAAGGGAGTTCAATTCGAAAATTGTTCCGCGTTCTCAGCAGGAGGTGCCATTGGCTTTTACAGAACAACTGGACTTGCATCCGTCTCTCAATGCGTTTTCGAAAAGTGCATTTCAGGAAAAATACTTACTCCTCCTTCTCGAACAACAAATTTACACGAGCATTATCAAAATCCAAAGAAATTTACCGAGGCAAATGAAGATTTAGATTTTTGTCGAGAATCTGGGGGAGCCATTTACATTTGCATGGCAAAGGAAGCATCAATTTCTGGATGCTCGTTTGAAGAATGTGGATCCGTTCACGGAGGAGGAGCAATCGGTATTGATTCATTCAACTATCCGAATCCAGATGCCTCATTTGATTTCACTGCGACTTTCAGCGATTGCGTCTTTCAGGAATGCTTTGCATCACCAACTTCAGATCAGGAACAGCGCAGCGGAGGTGGCGCCATGTGGATCTATGACATTTCACAGGATTCATTTCTTTCGGTGATGTTTTGTTCCTTCCTGAAAAACTATTTAAAAGCTAACGCTCTTGAAAATGGAGGAAATAACAAGGAATCTGAAAGCAACAGCGAAACCGAAGGAACGGATATCGTATTTTCAAAAAGTTGCACAAGAATCCCTCCATTAGAGCAATTTGGCTGGTCTACTTCCACAAGCAATCAAGTGCGTGTGTTTGATGCATCGAAAAAATTAGCGTTAAATGAATTCTTACCAAATCCGTTGAACAGTAAAATTATTGTCAAAAATGGAGGATCAATAAGCAGCGTTTGTGGAGAAGACGAGCAGAACCCCTGCTCAACAATTGAAAGTGGAATTAAAAGAGTGTACGTTATTTCTCCGCAGGTTCTTGATATTAGAGAAGGTGTATACGCGGAAACCAAGACTTTGAATCTAAATAAGCACTCGTGTCAAAATCATTATGACTCCTCAAAGTTCCATCTGAAAGGAGAATCGCTCAATAAAGTTACCATTCATCCCACAATTGTTAAAGCAAACGCTAATGAGGAACAAGTAATGACTGAAGATGCTGAGCCTGGGAATGGGTGGATTAAATGCTCAGGCTGCAATCTTTTGATGGAAGAACTAAAAATAAAGCCGAATTGCGTATCGGGATATATTCATACGATTCTTTATTTGACCCAGCAAGAAGCGTGTGCAAGTTTTGTTCATTGCGAATTTAACGGAGAAGCTCCTGTTCAGAAACATAATGACCTGACAAATGCAATGAAAAATGGAAAATCAAACGAGGATATGCTCAGTTCTTCAGTTATTGTAGCTGAAAATGGTTTTGTGTCTTTAACAAACGTTGCATTTAACTCCTTAACCCTTCTTAATGTTCCTTGCATTAACCTTATTACTCCTTATAAAATGCTTGCGAAAAAAGTGACTTTTTCAGCAGTTACAAGAAAAGAGGATATACCTTCTCAAAATATGGGTGGCGCTGCTTTTTCCTGCAAGCTAATTTCGAGCAACACACTAGATTTTGAAGAATGTTCGTTTGAAAACGTGAAAATTACAACTCCGACAAATGCACGCAAATCAATTAACGGCAAAACTGAATTGGGCACTATGTCAAATGAAGATATACTCCTTTCTAATTGCGGTGCTGCATTTTATTTTTCGATGGAAGATTATTCACAATTTACAATAACTGATACAAAATTCAACGCTTGCACAGCCAAAGGTACATATGCCGGACGTGGCGGTGCCATTTTTATTCGAAAAAAAGGAAGCACTTCTCAGTTCAAATTAAATAACTGTAATTTTATTAATTGTGATGCAAATGTTGGAAGAGATGTGTTTGTAAATGTGGATTCTGCGTCGCAGTCGCTTGTTGAGGCTGCCCCTCTTTCATCTTTTAATTTCGTGAAAATTGCGCCATATGACAAAGCCAATGCACTTTTTGGACGCAATTCAGACACCGATTTGGATCTTACGAAGGTTTGGAAGCGATCGGCTGAAATAGCGTTCACTTCAGAAAAAGGGGAAGATGTTTCATTCTGCGGATCAGAAGTCGAACCGTGTCGTGGTCTTGTGAATGCAGCTCGGAATTTGGCAGGCGATACAAAGACTCTGTATGTTTGCGACAAGAGCGATATTTCAGGTGAAATTAAGTTGGATGGAGTTAGCATTCAGAAAATGGGCAGTACGCAGCCAAAAATAACAGTAAGTTGGAACGAGCAAGATGAAGTTACCATTCCTTCTTTAATTCAAACAGAAACAACTTTGAGCATATCCCAAATGGAGTTTTACCTCCCGACTTCCGTGGGACATCAATCGCTTATTCGATCAAGTGGAACCTTGATTAGTATTGGATATGTGTCGTTTCAGCCAATTCTGCAAGCCAATTTCTGGGCACATGATGGCTTATCATCAAATCAAATAGGAACTTCAGCTAATGAAGACGATTTTCATGTTGATTTTGCTATTCTTGCTGCTTCTAGTGGAGACGTAAATATTAACTCTGTCGCATTAAACTTAATGAGCTCAACGAGTGTTGTTTTGAATTTTGAAAGCAATACGAACAAAGTTGAGTTAACAGATTTGATTGCGAGGAAATTAAAATTAAGTTTGAATTTCCTCAAATGTGAATCAAAAGAATTGATATTGCACTCTCTTGATATGAACGATATTTCTGTTTCTAAAGTCCAAGCAAAGAACGATGATACAGGTTCTCATAGTGTCCTTGATTTGAGCGTTCCAACAGACGGAATAGCAAACATCAACAATACATTGAGCAGCGAAATCCACAACACTGAAACAGGAAAGGTTACAGGTGGACTTATCAAGGCAACGATACAAAGTGGCGGTTCGCTGAACTTGAAAGGTGGATCGTATAAAGCGTGTTCTGTGAATGAGAACGAAGGGAGAGGAGGTGCATTATATTTTGCAGTGAAAAATTCTGAAGGCTCTCAATTTTTATTGGACGGTATTACGTTTTTAAATAATAAAGCTCGATTCGGAAGCGATATGTTCCTTTTTGCGCAAAAAGATTTGTCAAATTCTGCAAAAGAAAGCAGGTTTTGCTTCCCTTTTGACTCGGATCACTTCTTGCACCAGAACTCGTTGAGTGGCTGTGAAGCCAACAATGAAGGCAAAGTTGTCAGCCTGTTTTCATTTTGGGAATACTTTGGCTCAAATGTGTATGTTGACGGCCGCGAGCCACATATCAATGAGAAGCTTTGTGGAAGTTCTAACCGACCTTGCCTGACTGTTGAGTATGGTCTCACTCACTTATACAACAGCGAGTCGGATGATAGCGTGCTGAAACTGACTATTGTTTCATCAGCTGAAGTCAAAACTGAAATTAATCTGAGTGATGTGACTGTGATGGGTGGGAGCAGCGATCCATTAGAAAAGCTAATCATAAAACTTGAAGCGCAAGAACTTGCTTCAAAAGGGCTGATACTCATTGAAGGGGATAGTGGCATTAGTAACATAGAGATTGACTTACTCGAGAAATTAGCTGAAAATAATCTGAAATATTCCATGATTTATTCTGAAGCAGGTTCTGCGAAGTTCATTAATTGCATTTTTAACGGGGCTCAATCGAATTTATATGGCTCTTCCCATCAAAATTATCAGTCATTGCAAAATACCGTTATTGATATAAAATATCCTGTTATGCATATAAATTCAGGAGATGTTGAAATAAAAGCATGCACATTTACATCCTTTACAACAAATCAGCCACTCATATGGGCTGAAAAAGCTTCTTTATTAGGAATTACTTCAACGAAAATCGTCAACATCAATTATTTGTACGACACTTCTTCCATCAGCCCTTCGCTGATTTCTTGTGCAATGACAACTCACTTTGAAATTTCTGAATCAAACTGTTCAGATGTTATTATTACCTCTTCAAAGATTCCTGCTCCTTTTATCGGGACCAATATTGAACCGAATTGCATATGGAAGATATCTAATTGCAACTTTACAAGGATCTCCTCAAACACTGTCGCTGGCACAAATGGTGGATGCTTGTTTTTGAGCATTGATGGAGATGGAAGATTTTCTGTTGCGAGCACAACCTTCGCTCAATGTACCGTGAATAATAAGCAAGCATCAGGCAGTGTTGGAGGAAGAGGTGGCGCTGTATACATTCATTTCTTGGCATCTTCTCTTTACAACTACCTTTTGAGTGCAATAACATTTACGCAGAATGATGCATATCACGGAAGAGATGCTTATCTTTTGAACGATAATGCCTTGGAACTTTGTGCTAAGAATGAGTATTTCGCCTTTGATATTTCTGAAAAGATGTACAATCGCAATAATGCTTTGTGGGGAAGTGGAAAAGGAAGTTATTCGAATGAAAAGGATTTAATAGAATTATGGGAGTATCGAAGCAATAAACTATTTGTTGCAACAAAAGGGGAAGATACTCTTCTTTGTGGATCGAACGACAATCCATGCCTTTCGTTGGATTATGTCATGAGCCACTTTCCATCTGATGCAACCACCAGGACTATTTCCATTAAAGGCACTGGTCATCTTTACGAAGACGCAGACTTTAGCGGATTGCTGATCAATTCGGAAAGTTATACCAGCTCAATTGTAATTGCAGAAGAATCACATGAACTGACAGAAACAGATCCACTTATTAGAATTAGCACAACAGAAGCTAAGAAAGATTTTACAGAGACAACAATTAAAAGTTGCTCATTTGTTGTCCCAGCAAAATGCAAGCACACATATCTGATAGGTATATATGGAGGGAGCACAAAGTTAATATCTGTTTCTGCTGTACAGAATAAAATGGAAGAATTTAATTATTGCAGATGGACGTTCGCGACTATTGAAGGAGGATCAGTTGAAATTTCAGACTCGACTTTTTGTGGACTGAACATTACGAGGCCAATATTCAAAGTTGGTAAAGCATCGGTTGTCTTCAATTCCACTAATGTTGGAAGCATTGAAATGATGACAAATGGTGATCTATCTGAAGATATAGCTGTATCCGCTTTTTCTTTGAACATTCCAGCAAATTATAAAACAATATTTAAAAATTTAACTATATGTGAAATTGGTGGCACTTTTGTTGAGAAAGGTAAGGGAATGGGAATTAACGCTAAAGTTGAAGAAGATGGAGGTGAAATAATAATTGAGAAAAGCGAGCTCACATTTTGCTTGGCTGACATGTATGCAGGAAAAGGAGGAGCACTTTTCATTGATATTAGTAACGTTAAACCAAAAAGTACGTCATTGAGCGGAGACATATTGGGAAGTTTAGATAATGCTGAGTATTTGTTTTATCTTGATTCTGTTTACTTCGAAATGAATTCTGCACACATCGGGGGAGATGTGTATGTTTATGCTGACTCGATAAAGAAGCAGGTCCTTAAAATGCAGTTTCATCTTTCAGACGAAGCGTTTAATATTAGCTGGAATGGATTTTGGGCAAAAGATTGCAGTGACTATACGGATGATATCAATCTCCTTGAAATTTGGTATTATCATAATGAGAAAATCTATGCAAGCCAGAAAGGAAAGGATACAGACAGATGCGGAGAGGAAAATAATCCGTGTCAAACCGTTTATTTCGGTGTAAGACATCTGTTAATTTATAAAGAGGACAAAGAAATGCACTTGATAATTATGGAGCAAAGCTCGTTGTCTTCATCTCTTTCTATTGTCAAATGTTCTTTACATTCATCAAAGCCCACTTCGCTTGCTGGTATTACTATTAATGCAACAACAGAGGAGCCGAAGGATGCTTTAATAGTCGGAGTGAATAGTTTTACTGTTAAAGATATTCACTTTAATGTGACAACGCAAATGGATTACAGATACTTTATCTTATCTTCAGTTATCGAAGGTGAATATGGACTCACCTTGAATCATGTTAGATTATCTGCTTCTTCATCAGTAGCAATTAACTTTATTTTTGCAGGAGTGTTGAATGGCTTTTTGAAAGTTGATAAACTTTCTGTTGAATCAACTCGTCATGGATCTCCAATAATAAAATTAGACTATATTAATGTCACTTCACAAATAAATAATATCACAGCTTCTTCTGTTAATCTAACGAGCTGCTCGCTTATTGAATCAGCCCGCACAAAGAGATTACTCATAACTAATTACACCATCAACAAAGTTGTATCCACATCTACTACTGGATGTGCACTGAAAGCTGCTGCAACGACAGGAATGCATGTTTCTTTGACAAAATGCTATTTCACTTCTGCTGATACAAACAGCAATAATGGTGAAGGCGGTGCATGCCACATACGAATGGAGGAAGATGCAATGGTTACAATATCAGATTCGATTTTTACAACATGCAGCGCCAATTCTAAAAGCGGAAGAGGTGGGGCTTTGTTTATGTTTTTATCAGATGGATGCTCTCTTGAATATCAGCTGAATGAAATCAAATTTGATCAATGTAAAGCAGCTTTTGGATCTGACATATATTTCTATTCTATTGGACCAAGTTTGAAAGAGATTTCTGCGCCTTCGAAATTTAATTTCTCTTTGAATCCACTTGTTTTTAAGAGGACTAATGCGATTTTTGGACGTGATACTGAAACTATAGATAAGGATATTATGCAATTCTGGGAATATAACAATGAAACTGTTTACATCTCAAAAGCTGGAGATGATTTTGTAACATGTGGCACACAGCTTAATCCGTGCAAAAGTATCAATTACTGTCGAAATCGACTGACTGGCGGAAAACAGCAAGCACTAATTTTAAATAATCTCTTAATCTCTGAAAAATCTCAGATTACAGGAATAGAAATGTATAACGGTAAATTGGAAACGGTTCCGCAAGTTACAGTTCGTATGGACAGCGATAGCGGGGACTACATTTTGGAGAATGAAGGAAATACTTTGTTGAGTACATTAAATATTATTATTGAAGATCCTAAAAACTTTGAAGTATTTCTTCATTCTACAATTGGATTGTCTCGCATTACTAGTTCAGAATTGATAGGGAAGATTAGTAACTCATTTGCACTTGCGCTTATCTGCGTGGAGGGAGGAAGTTTTGAATTTAATGACGTGATTATAAAGAACTTTTCATTTGCAGATAATGTTCCTTCAACTAATATTAATTCACATGAAACAATATTTAGAAATGATATGATCTCAAACGATTCAGATGAGACACTTCTGCATAATACACAAATGAATGCGTTGTCATTCAAAGGCGCAATAATCTTTCGAGGAATTACAAAAGCTAACTTATTAAATATAACTTGTTCCAATATTACAATGGCATCGAAATCATTCATTGAAGTGGAACCAAAAACAGTGCCACAAGAAGTTATGCCAGTGGAGGCAGGAGAAAAAACAATCACTATTTCAAATTCAATATTTCATGACATAAGTAGTCAATCAATATCTGATCCTGCTCTTATTTATTCAGAAGACAAAGACATTAGCTACTCTTTTAGCGATGCTAGAATTATTCGATGCCTGTCAAAATCTTCAAGTGCTTCATCAGCATATTTCAAGAATTCTGTATTAAACTGGAAGTTTTGCATAGTGAAGGGTCAATTATATACAGATAGTGATTCACATACTTCACACAACTTTGAAAAAGACATTGGTTTGCTTAGTGCAAACGAAACTGAATCAAATCACATTCGCGATACCAAGAAATCTTCAAATGATGAAGTTGAAGTGTGCAGCTGGAAGCACTCGATGATGGAATTTGAAGCTTGCACAACAACAATGGAAGACCCCACCGTTGCTAATTCCACATGTGGAGGACTTTCTGTCATTGGAGGGAAGCTTGTTATCACAACAGGTGAATTTTTCAACAATAACCCTGTAATTAATCGCTTTCCATCTGCTCGGCATAATATTCATTGTGAGCAAAAGGGGAACGTTGAGGTGAAAAGCGTAAAAGGAAGCAGCGATGGTGCGCCAGAAAATCCATCGATGTGGGTTGATCGGCAGGACTGTCAGGTGGCAGGTGTGCAAACTTTGAGTAAAGCACCTTTATTTGTCCCAATCTTGAAAAATATAACCGTTGTGAAGCAGTCTTCTACAATTCAATCTAATGATGCTGAAGGACCGCTCGTGATATTTAATGGTGAAAACTTGATGCCATGCTTAATGATAGGAGAGATGTTTTTCATTGTGCATGGTGTGGAAATTAGCTCGATGACTTTTCCACTTGTTTCTTTTTCAAACGACACTTCATGTGCAGGCATCCCAAAACAATCATATATCGATACTGCAGACAGGAAAACCGTGATTGCGGTGCGAATTCAATTTGGTGGTTTGGCAGGAGCTGAAGACAAGAAAGAGATTACAAATTATTCCATATTCAGAGATATGCTGCCTGATGAAGTGGATAAAAAAGCTGAGCAAATGCCTCCAACAGTTACAGGCTTTATGGTCGCATTCGTCATGATGTTTGCAGCATGCGTTACTCTTTGTGTGATAATTGTATATGTTGTCTACACTCGAAAGAGAAGGAGAAAGAGAAGATTGCAGCACACAGAAGATTCGCTCAGAAAGCAGCTGATTTTAAGTGATGACGAGCAAGCTGCTCTTGAATCTTAACTTCCTTCAGAATGTTGCTAAATGTTTCAGTTTTTTTGATTGTGAAATGTTATTTTACAAATTTTAGAAATTCTTTTTGTTATTGAAAACGAGTGAATTTGACTTTTTCTCAAAAGCATTCTGTTCTTTTCGTTGTTTCGTGTCTTGTAATTAGAAAAAGGATTGTGATCTCAAAATTGTTCAATCTTTTTTCATTTTGTTCAGTTTCTTCTCGAATATACTCTTTTTCGAATTTTTGTTAAAGAAAGAATATCTCCATTTTTTGATTGAATTGAAATTTTTCCTTTCAAATTTGATAACTGTTAATTGAGTTCATTTTATTTAATTAATTGCTAAATTATCTTACAATGATGGTTACTTAAAAAAATTTTTGAACGTTAATCAAAAATCTGTTTGTTCAAACTTTGTGTGAATGGACAATTCAAAATTGTAATCATTTTTGACTAGCTTCTATCATTTCGCAATAGTATCTGTTATTTTTGTAATGAAAATTAAAAATGCATACTAATATCAAGCCACCTCGCATATATTTATATATATAATCATGGACAAAACCCGGGAAATGGACAAAACCCGGACTTTTTCATAAAATTCATATTTTTCAACAAGTTTCAAAAATTAAATTATGATAATTCATACATTCATATATCAGCATATAGCACATCTTACCATATCCAAATTTTTATTTGTTGTGCTGTATTTATGAAGAAATAAATAATTTTTATTTTTGAAAATTTGACTTTTAATGAATTTTTCTATTTCAACAAAACGATTCAGTTCATCTTTTTCACATATAACTTATTTTTTCTATGTCACAAACAATTCTTGTTATTTTTTATTTTCCACAATTTGCTCGTTAAGACTGAATGAAAAGCTATCATTTTTGAAAAATTTTTGTCAATGGGATAACTTAAAAAATATTTTTTGCAAAACACAAAAACATCCAAGTGAATTTAACACATGCATCAATAAATATGACAGATATATAAATTTCTTCATAGTTGAAATTAAAAATGATTCTATAATTATTTCATTAATAAATATTGTTTTCATTATTGATGATTTTAATGATCATTTTCATTGAATATTCCACCGAATCGTATTTAACAAAATGAAAATGGAATCATTTTTAATTTCAACTATGAAGAAATTTATATATCTGTCATATTTATTGATGCATGTGTTAAATTCACTTGGATGTTTTTGTGTTTTGCAAAAAATATTTTTTAAGTTATCCCATTGACAAAAATTTTTCAAAAATGATAGCTTTTCATTCAGTCTTAACGAGCAAATTGTGGAAAATAAAAAATAACAAGAATTGTTTGTGACATAGAAAAAATAAGTTATATGTGAAAAAGATGAACTGAATCGTTTTGTTGAAATAGAAAAATTCATTAAAAGTCAAATTTTCAAAAATAAAAATTATTTATTTCTTCATAAATACAGCACAACAAATAAAAATTTGGATATGGTAAGATGTGCTATATGCTGATATATGAATGTATGAATTATCATAATTTAATTTTTGAAACTTGTTGAAAAATATGAATTTTATGAAAAAGTCCGGGTTTTGTCCATTTCCCGGGTTTTGTCCATGATTATATTCCCAAAATGTGTTATGATAATTTTCTATATTTTGCAACTGAAAACAAATGACTTAAGAATGCATTATTATTTTTCCATTAACTTTATGATGGTATGTGAAAAAAATTTAGAAAATGAATGATAAGTTTTCCTTTTTTTTTTTTTTTTTTTTTTTTAGCAAATCCCGTTTTCACAATAAACCAAAGATTGTTGTTATTCTTTCAATAAAAAAAAGAAAGAAAGAAAAGAAAAAAGAAAAGGAAAGGAAAAGGAAAATGAAAAGGAAAGGGAAAAGAAAACTTTTAAAAGAAAAAAAATGTTTCAAAATTTCAAAAATTAAAACAAAGAAAATGAAGCTAATATTTATTCCAATTTGGTGCAAGCACATCGTGAATGTGACTTCTCAAAGAAATTTAATTGTTTTCATTTTCATCAAAAGAAAACACTTGAATTGCTTTCAATGAAATTGATGAATTGTTTATATGTTTGGTGGAAAATATGGACCTTCAAGCCTTTTTTGCACAATGCATTGAAAAATAAAATCGCTCATAACTTTATTTCGCTTTCTCAGATTTCATAACAAATTTGATTTTCATATCTGTAAATAGGTGTCATTGAAATCAAAACATAAAGTTTTCCAACATATGACGAATGTCATTAAATGGACCAATTTAAATTATATTTTTAGATATAAAATGGTCAATGAAAAGTGCATAATTTTTCAATGAAAATCCTTGAAAGAAATATTTTGCACCGTTTGAAATCTTTTGAAATGATTTAGACTTCAATTAATGTGATCTGTTTTGATATCATTTATTTTTTTCGGAGTGTTGATAATTGATAAGTTTCTTTGATATTAGGAAAATATTTTTAAAAACAATGATATTATCATCACAATTGAAACAAACCCAATGCTTGAGATGAAAGCATGACAAAGTCATGTGTAAATTTCCTTGCAGCAATTTAAAGCACATTCACATGTGTTCAAAGCAAATATTCTACCATTAAATTTCATTGAATATTTCTGATTTCGATATTTATCACCCATATATTTTTCGAATGAGACATTTATTTGCTTTAATTTTTATATCAGCATCATTGATTGAACATTTGGGACAAAATATTTCTTTTCAGGCATTTTCATTGAAAAATTATGCACTTTTCGTTGAATTTTTGAAAACAAAAAACATAATAAAAATGGGTTCATTTTTTGATATACATGGAATGTCACATAAATTTTATGTTATAATATCTATGACGACTATTTGCAGATAAGAAAATTCTATCTATCTTGAAATTTGAGGATGATTGATAAAGGTGTGAGTGAATCAATTTTTCAATGCCTTGTGCAAAAAAAAGCTTGAAAGTCCATATTTTCCCCCATTAAAACATTTGGAGTATTTTTTTTTTTTTTTTTTTTTTTTTTTTTTTTTTTTTTTTTTTTTTTTTTTTTTTTTTTATTGAAGTGGAAAATAGGTGACGGACGTGACGAATTTTTTTCTTCACGTCACCCAGGGCTAGATTAATCACTTATATATTTTTTCTTTTCTTAAACATAATACTCAAATATATTCATTTCGTTTTAAAAAATAAGTGATATTTTCCTTGGGAGTTTGTTACAAAATTTGATCAAAGAATGACACTTTCTAAATAATATTTCAAAATTAAATGACTTGCATCATTTCGAAAAGAGCAATCCATTTTTTTTTGAATAAGATACAATACAAAATAAATTATAAGCAAATCAATGAAATACTCCATTCAATTAAAATTATTCCATTGAAGAAGAAAAAAAAAGAGATAGAATTTGGAAATCATTGTTACAGCAACAAGAAACAACAATATAATTCCAAAAACGTCTCAAATAAATGTGTTCTTGCTATTTATATATAAAACTTTGAATATTGTTAACAAATTGTGTTTGACATATTCATCTTGATTAATTTTTGTGAAACGAGAAATGACAACACCCATATCTTAATTATTGATCAAAAATATTTAATTTATCGAATATTTTGACATTTAGATAATTGCATACAATTAGAATTGTAAAAGTATCACATACATACACTGAAAGATAATAATTTCCCCAGATATATTTGATTAATTTTCAAGTGGCAGATATAAGAAACAAATACTTATTTTATAATTGAAAGAAATGAAAAGCGAAAAAGTTTTGTCAAATAGAGAAGAAGATCCATGGAAAGAAAGAGAGATAGTGTACCATTCATTTGACAGACAATTAAATGCATCACCGAGGCAGTTATCGTTTAAACTTCGAACTCATCAAAAAATTGGAGTTGAATGGATGATTATGAGAGAAACGGATCCCCCTGGCTCATTTCCAATGCGTGGAGGTATTTTAGCAGATGATATGGGTCTTGGAAAAACAATAGAAGTTTTAGCCCTTTTGGCGATCGATAGATTTGAGAAAAATAGGTTAGTAATGCGCGAAACATTCAAAAAAAATCAATATGCAGTCGATAGTGATAGCTCAAAAACAATTGCAGAATTCGTTCAAGAATTATTTGGAAGAAAAAAACGTAAAAGCTCGTGTGCAGATTTTTATTTTCATTTTCATTCTCTAAACATTACTTTTAAAAATTATTATATATTACTCGAATTACTTTTCTACATTTTTAGAGTTCAAACATATTTACAGACTAAACTTTCAAAGGTCCCTGGAACGTTGATTGTGTGCCCCAAAGGGATAATGACGCATTGGTTAAATAAAGCACAAGAATCATTGCCCGAAAACAGCCCTTTTAAAATTCACATCATTCATCCATCGGCAAACGAGACGAGAAATCAATTGAAATACAGCAATGTTTTAAGATGGTCTGATGGCGAATCAGAAGAAAAGACAATTAAGAGATGCGATATATGCTTAACAACATACAACATGGTAAGGAAGCAGCTTAACAATTTAACTTTTTGGCTTGAAGAAAAGACAGGAAAGAGCATATCGACAAAAAGAAAGAAGAATGGGAATAAGAATAGATCAGCTTCTTCAAAGCTGCAAGATAGAGGAGTTGGGAAATATCAATTTCCTGAGCCTAATGGATCCAACGAAGAGGGCACAAAAGGATCGAATCCAAAAGGCATCAATGAAAAAAACATTCATGGAATAATTTTTGAAGGAGCGCCACAAACCGACGGGCAGGCCAAAGAGGCTAACGATTCAGATGATGAAAAGGGAGACGACCTGTTCGACGAGGAAGAAGAAGAAGCAATGCACAAAGCAGCAACCGAGCTGGATGCCGAAAGCTTCAACGAGATGATCAGCGAAGGCTGGGAGCGCTGGCCGCTGTTCACCGTGGCGTGGCGGCGTGTGGTGCTGGACGAGGCGCACACCATCAAGAACGACAAGACAGGGCAGACGAAAGCAGCTTTTGCGCTGATGACACAGCGCAGATGGGCACTGACAGGGACGCCTATCCAAAACAACCTGAAGGACATGATCTCTCTGCAGACGTTCCTCCGCTTCCACACCGACTTCACACAGCAGTCTATCGTTGGCAGCATCATGCGGAGGACGAAAGAGGAGGCTTTGAAAGGACAGCTGCCGGAGAAGGTGTACTCCACATTCCAGGTGGAGCTGTCGCCGATCGAAAGAGAGTTCTACAGCCTGCTGGAGTCAGACTCTGCGAAGGAAGCGAACTATCTGATGGAGCAGCGGATCTTCAACCGCACCAGAACAACCACTCTGGGAATGCTCGAGCTGATCCTGCGGCTGCAGCAGGCATGCCTCCATCCGGCGCTTGTCGTGAAGAGCTTTTTGGAGCGCGGCTTTGCAGTCGCCAAAACAGGGCCATCTTTCCGAGAGGCGATAAAAGTGTTTGACGACAACTATACGCTTCTGCCAGCAGAGGTTGCAGATCCACCGCGTGCGGAGTATTGCAATCAGAAAGGGATAATGTGGACCCCGCACACGCTGGGGATGCCACCAGACCAGAAGCTGAGAGACCTGGGCATTGATGACGAGAGGGACTTTCATCGCTTTGGCATGTCGCAGCAGGCAATCGCCCAGAAATACGAGCATTTTCGTCACGTGCAAAGCCCAAGCGGAGCAGGGCAGTCGAACATGATGATAGGAAAAGTACTGGACAGCCTGCACACTTCCTCTGAGAAAGAACCAGGCATCGCCCCGACGCTTCATCCGTTTTCGCTCTCAAAGCCGTTCACAGCGGCTTCGATGAATGCTAAGTCGACAGTGAAGCTGTCTGAAATGCCTTCTGCTTTTAATCATTCGCATTCTCCAATCACTTTTGCATTGAGCAACGAATCGTCTCCCTCTCCGCTTTCCATGTCAGTGCAAAGCTCAAACATCGCATACCCTTCACCCGACTCTCGACTTCTGTATGACATCCTCTCAAAGGCTACTTCTGCTCATTCTTCTGCTTCTTCTTCTGTTTCTTATTCTGTTTCTTCTTCTTCTCAATCTTCTATTCCATCTACTACTCCGCCTTCTATTTCACATTCTTCTTTTCCTCCAACTAAACAGCCATCGTCTTCTACTTCCTCATCTTTTCCGATATCCGGCCAAAAAGCGATCAACAGTTCGGCCGCTTCTTCTGTGAAGCCATTTCCCGTCTTCTTTGCAAACGATCCAGCAAACAAGACAGGTTTAAGCACGTTTTCATCTCCTTTTTCTTTTCCTGTACAGAAAATAGATGAAAAATTGAAAGAAAACCAGAAAGTGACACAAACGAAGAAAGAAGTCAAGAAAAAGGAAGAGAAGCAGAGCAAAAACAATAATTCACCTTCGTTGGATGATCATTCAGATATCATCATCGTCTCTGATTCTGAATCAGAATCTGAAGGAGAAAAGGTAAAAGAAGAGAAAGAAGAAGATGACGATGAAGAGGATGAAGATGATGATGAAAGCAGCACAGAAGAGAGTGAGATGTACAACGATGGTCTAACCGAACAAGAACTAGAGACAGATGATGAAAAAACAGACAAAAAGGAAGAATTTACACACAATGAAAAAGAAAAAGAAAATAAAAAAGATAAAGTTGATAGAGAAAAAGAAGAAAAAGAAGAAATAAAAGAAGAGGGAAAAGAAGAAACCAACGAAAAATCACCAAAAAACAGTGATAATGTTGAAGCAGAAGGAGGCGATCTTTCATTGGAGCAGCAACCATCTCCACTTCCATCGATTGAAACAACTCCAAAAATGCCTTCTTCTTCTTCCTCTTCTTCATTACCATTTCCAGAAATAGATCAACTTTTAACTTCTTCCCCACTTCAAACGCTATCTCCTTCTTCTTCAAATTCTCCTCCTTCATTTCGAATACCTTCTTCTCCGTCACATTCTCAGCCTCCTTCTCCATTTCATAAACATAACATTGCTTCTTCTCCTTCTTCTCTCCCTTCTACTTTTTCTTTGTCATCAACATTTGAACCATTGACAATTTCATCAAAGGCATCACCAACATCTTCTCATTCTTCTTCTTCTTCTTCTTCTCCTTCCTCTTCCTCCTCCACTTCCTCCTCTTCATCTTCATCTCCTTCTCTTCTTTCTTTAGAACAAGAAGCAGAAAATGAGAAGCCCTCTCCTGCAAAAAGGAAGATTCAGCAGCAAATCACTTCATTTTTCAAGGCAAAGAAACAAGACTCTTCGCCTGAACATTCAAATGATATGCAAAATGACACATTTCAAAATGAAACAGCATCACATCTGAATGTTTTGTCTGAAGAACAACATTTATCTTCATCTTCATCGTCTTCTTCTACTTCTTCTTCTTCATTGTCTTCGTCTCCATTAACTGCATCATCATCTTCTTCTTCCACATCACCTTCTTCTTCCTCTTCACCTTCTTCTTCATCTTCTCCTCAACAAGATATTCCAACTACCCTTCAAATAGCTGAAAACACTTCACATTTAACTTCATCACCATCATCATCATCATCTTCTTCTTCCCAAACACATTCATTGCTTTCATCTTTGAATGGAAAACAGAAAATTTCAAAGGAAAAGAAAGAAACATCAGATACAAAACGTAAAACTAAAAAGGATGAAGAAAAAAGTGAAGAATTTACAGTGGAAGAGAACGATTTGGTAGAAGAAGCTGGAAATAACAAAGAAAAAGATGAAAAAGACACCAAGAAAAAAGGTTGCAAAAAAGGAATAAAAATTGCAGAAAACAAAGAAAATGGCAAAAAGGAAAAGAAAAATAGAATGAAAGAAGAATTGGATAGCAAAAATTCAAAGAAGAAAAAAGGAAAAGGAGTAGAAAAAGAAGATAAGAAGAAAGAAGAAAGAGAAAGCAATGATGATGAAAGTGATGATGATGAAGAAGAAAGTGATGATAGCGATGAAGAAGAAGAAGAAGAAGAAGAAGAAGATGATGATGATGATGAAAGCAACAAGGGAACATCAATTTATCAAAGAGTGCTTAGAAACTTCAGAAAAGAGCAGCAAAAAGCGAAGGAAAAAAGAAAACCGTTCAAAAAGATGAAAAAGATGAACGACATTGATTCATTGTCATCGTCATCATCATCTTCTTCCTCTTCTTCCTCTTCCTCATCTCCTTCTCTTAGAATTAGAAAGAAAGAAAAATCTAAAAAAAATGAGACTGATTCTAAAAAACTACAAAGAAAAGAGACGAACAAAGATGCAAAACGCGAAAAGAATAAAAAGAAAGAAGAAGAAGAAGAAGAAGAAGAAGAAGAGAAAGTGATTTCGTTTAAAGAAGGGAAATGGAGAAGAAACCAGAGGAAGATGAAGATTGTGTCTGAGGGCAAAAAGAAAAGAGTGATTGAAAGTGATGACGATAGCAATGACGAAGAGGAAGAGGAAGAAGAAGATGAAGAAGAAGAAGATGCTTCAGATAAAAGCGAAGAAAAAGATAAAGGAAAGAAGAAGAGAAAAGAGAAAGAGAAAGAGAAAGAGAAGAAAGGAAAGGAGCAGGAGAAGGAGAAAGAGAAAGAGAAGGAGAAAGCGAAAGGAAAGAAAGAAGTGAATGAAACAGCAAAAGATGACAAGATGAATGAGCTTATTGTCATTTCTGACAGTTCAGACGAATCTGAAAGTTACACAAGAAATCTGCGGAATGCGAATAAGAAAGTGGAAGAGAAGAAAAAGAATAGAATTAGAGCAAAGAATCAAGTGTCAAAAGGAAAGGGAGGAAGGAAGAAGAGGAAGGAAGAAGAAGAAGAAGAAGAGGAGGAGGAAGAAGAGGAAGAGGAGGGAGAAGAAGAATCAACAACAGAAAACTCTTCAGATGACAGCAGTTATTATGAGAAGTCAGAAGAAGACGAAGGCGAGTCACCACACGAAGGTTCGACAAGCTATGAATTGGAAGACATCAAAGATGATTTAGTTGAAGAAGAAGAAGATGGTGATGAGGAAGAAGAAGAAGACGACGATGATGATGAAGACGATGAAGACGAAGAAGATGACGAGGATGATGATTCATACACGACTATACGCTCAAAAAGAAAGAAAAACAAAAAAAGGAAAATAAAAATAATCAAAAATGAGATCGAAGACAATGAAGCTGAAACGTATGACTTCTCAAAGGATGATATATCGCCATTAACAGCCATTTCTACCAATCCTACTCCTATCTTTTTTCAACAACCATCTGCCTCTTCTTCTTCTTCCTCTTCCTCCTCCTCTTCTTCATTTCCTGTTTCATTTCCTCCTTCTCCTTCGCTTACACCATCACCTTCTCCTTCATCTTGCCTTTCTCCAGATATGATTCCTTCGCCATCTTTGTCTCTTTCACCTTCTCCTTCTCCTTCTCCCAAGTATCATTTCGCAGACACTTCTATTCAGTCGCCAGATATCAATACAAACAATGAAGAAAACAAAAACGAATCAGGAGAAGAAGAAGAAGAAGAAGAAGAAGAAGGGGGAAAGCAAGATGATGAGAAAAAACATGGAAATGAAAAAGACAAATCCAAAAGCAAATCATCATCATCATCTTCTTCTTCTGATGATGATGATGACGATGATGATAACGATTCCGAACCAGAAAAAGCACCAAAAGAACCCGAAGTGATTGTGATAGACGAAGATCCCTCTCTTTCCTCTCTGTCGCCGCAGGAGAAGAAAGAGCACAAGCCTTCTTCGATGTACCTGATGAGCCGGATTCCTGTTGTCTCCACACCTGGCGATGCTTCCACAGATGACAGCGACAGCACATCGGTTCATCCCAGTCTGAAGCCGTTTTTGAAGCAAGCACAACAAGAATTGCCTTCTCAAACAACTGAATCATTTCCTGTATTCTCTTCTTCATCGAATGCTGCTTCGACTGAATCTCAGAAAGATTCTCAAGTTTCGAAGGAAGAGCAAGGGAAATCTATACAACCATCTTCAAATGCAGACAATGAAATGAAAGATATGACGAAATCTGATGAAAAGGAAATCACAAGTTCATCCTCTTCATCACCTCCAGGTGTCTCTGCCCCTTCACAATTAATACCTTTATCAACAGTAACTCCATCATCCATCAAATTGACTTATGACACTCCCAAGCAATTCTCTCTGAAAGAGCTGTCGATTCCAAAGGAGCTGTATTTCCTGTTTGCGCGCTATTGTTCTCTGTGCTTGAACTGGGCAGAGGATCCGCTGTGCACTCCATGTGGCCATGTCTTCTGTAGGAAGTGCCTGCACGAATACATGGCGAGAGAGGAGAAAACGAATGACGAGCGGCTGTGGGGCGAAATGACGACGAGAGAAGAGATAAGGAAAGCGGCGAGGGCAATGAAGGAGGAGAAAGAGCAGAAGGAGAAGAAGAAAAAGGAAAAAAGGAAAGGAAAGCAAGAAAATTCGAAAAACAACGTGAAAAATGCATCAAATGGAACAACGCTGGAGAAAGAGCAGGCAGATCAGAAGAAAGACGAGAAAGAAGAGAAGGACAACATGAATGACTTGGAAGGGTTTCTTGAATCAGACGTGATGAAAGTGATTGCAAAGCAAAAAGATGCCAAAATGAAGAAGCTGTCGATGTCGTTTAATTGTCCTGTTTGTGGGAAGACGCTGAAGAAGAATGCGAGTTGTTCACTTGCACTTCTTCATGCGATCTATTTGATGGTTGCTTCGAAGGAAGGAAGGGAGCTTTTGGGCATCTCAGAGCTGAAGAAGATATATGGAGATGCTGATTATTCAGTGGGTGGAGAAAAGAAACAACCGAAATTGGTGCAAACAACGTTATTCTCTGACAAATTATCGTTATCTGCAAAGAATGCATCGGCACAGCCTTCTGAATCTAAATCCATATCATTGTTTGCTTCTGCTTCTATTTCATCAACATCTGCTGCTTCTACAACTTCTTCAACAACTTCTTCTTCTTCTTCTGCTTCTTCCTCATCTTCTTCTTCACAAAATACCAATTCATCATCATCATCAAACACCTCGGAAGAGTCCAACACATCAAAAGACAAACAACGCAAGCTGCTTACCTCAACAAAACTCGCAACTTTGCTCAATCACATCCGAAAGCTTCCCTCCGGCGAGAAAATCGTTGTTTTCTCCAAATGGACATCGTGTTTAGACATTTTAGCCTCTCTGCTGATTGCCTGCAACGTCGAATACGCCCGTTTCGACGGTCGGCAAAGCATTGGGGCGCAGCAGCACAACCTGGAGAAGTTCAACAACCGCCGCTGCTACATCCTGCTGGCTTCGCTGAGGGCTGGAGGAGTTGGGCTGGACTTGATCACCGCCAACCACGTGGTGCTGGTGGACTTGTGGTGGAACCCGTTTGTGGAGGAGCAGGCTGTTGATAGAGTGCACCGCATCGGCCAGAAGCGGGACGTGGAAGTGATCCGCATTGTGGTGAAGGACAGCGTGGAAGAGCGTATCTGCATGCTGCAGGAGGAGAAGAGAGAAGTTGCTGAAAGCGTCCTTCATGATTCCTCTGAGGCGTTCTATGCGAACGAATCGAAGGACGATCAGGGATCGCAGTCTGTCGCACAGCTGGCGCAGTCGCTGAACCAGTGGGACTACAACTTCCTCATTCAGGGCAGCCGGAGGATGGGGAGAGGCAGCAGGGGAAGTGTGGAAGGCTTGGGGAAAGCAGAAAGAGGGGCGAGGAGCGTGGAGGAAGGGCTGGACAGAAGAAGAGAGATTCTGATGTCGATGTCAAAGTGGAAGGTGAAGAACAACCCTCCTTCTCCTTCTCCTTCCTATTCTTCCTCGCCATCGTCTTCTTCTCCTTCTCTTTCTTCTGCTTCATCATCTCCACCGTCTTCTTCATCACCTTCGTCTTCCTCTTCTTCCTCTTCTTCTTTTCCCCAGTCCGTATCCTCTTTATCATTCCGTCCTGCCTCTTCCATTGCCCCCAAGTCATTATCCCATCCTCCACCTGACCACTCTCCCCCTCTGTCAAGCCCTCCACCCACATACTACATCTCACAGCCTGTTCCATTCCTTCCCCCAGCCACAAACCCTCGTCAGCTGCCCAACCCGTCGATCATCACACTCTCCAGCACTGCTCCGTCGCCTTACACGTCATACCCGTTTCCGATTCCCAGCCCGCTCTCCGCTTTGCCCTCTGCTTTAACGGCAAGAATGAACCAAGGAGCATTTCCATCCACTTCACAAATATTCAATTTCGCTCCTCATCCGCTTTCTGTTACACAGAACACGGGGGCCATGAGACCGAATGTGATCACCCAGCCGCTCTCGCTCTATTCGCACCAGCAGGCGCTGTCGCATATCCTGTCTGCAATACACAAAAGCTCCAATGAAGCAGACAATGAAAGAATAAAATTTGGCAAATCTGTTCAGTTTTCTGAGACAAATGAGAGACCTCGTCCTGCTTCCAACCAGAACCCCCCTGCAAAAGGATAAGGCTGGTCTGATTTCTTGTTGTCTGTCAGTTTAACTTCAGGAATTTTATGATATTATATCATTTATTTACCCCAAACGTATTGCAACACACATATCAACAATTATCAATAGTTTTCAATTACAAAGAACAATCTTCATTCAACAATATTTTAATTGCGTTAAAAGAAAGCTGCATATAGAATGTATAAACTTTTATTTCTATTGGTTATTGTGGTTTCATGAATGAAACTTTATTTTTCTTCGATTTCTTATGTTTTATTATTGTAGAAAAGAAGTTTTTATTTTGAATTTTTCAATCCATAAATCACAAACTGAATATAAATATTATTTTTTTGTAACAAATCTTGATGCAACGATTATTTATTTATTTTTAATTTTTTTCATTCAATCAATAAATTTCAAAAACACTCAAACAACTGATCATAAATTATGAAACACCCATAATAAAATTTAGAGACACTCTATCTTTCAATAGCTGAGGTCCCTGGGGTATTTGAGGCGTTGCCATGAATAAAAAGTGCATTAAAGGTTTGAATGAATTCACGTAATTGCTATTATAATACTTAAATTGAATATTTTATCAGAGCAATTTCGTGAAGAAGATGCAGTTGGTTTGATGCCATTATCTTACGTGACTCATTTCATATTTTTGATTAATTTTTAATCCGATTGCTTTTTGAAATGAATGCATTATGATAGATGCTATTAAGTTGATGAATGTCCCTCTTTCAATCACACGTGATTCTCTTCAAAAAAATTTGTCAAAAATAGGAACCGTCCGGAAAATAACACTTCAAAAAGTTAATTCCACCAATACAGGAACAATGATTGTTTATTTTCGCCAAAAGGAGAGCATAGAATTCATTCAACAATTTCATTTTGCTGTTTGCCAAGTGATTTCTTTGAATTTTTTTATATTTCAAACTTATTCTATTCTTTAAAAAAGTTGGTAGAAAAGTGCATGTGCAAAATTCAACGTCCTTATTTTAATAGAACAATTGCGATCCACGGACGCTTATCTTTTCCCTTGGTTCAAAAACTCGGCTTTATTTGCAGGTTTGATAATCTAAAGGAGCTATTTTATTTTTCAAACGTTTAATCTTAAATATTTTGTTTCATTTACACTAATGTAGCAATTCTTTTGGAAGAGTTATTGGAATTTCATTATCTTCAGACTGCTCAATTTGCTACATTGAGTTTTGTGACCGTGCAGCAGCAAGGAAAGCTCATGAAAAACTTTCAAATTTTCGTGAATTCCCTGTGAAAATATCCACATTATGGACAAGCATTTTTATTGGTTCGACAGTTGTACCTTTTTACATCAAGCCAAAGAACACAAAACCCTTGTACGAAAGTGATGCTCAAGTTATATTAGAGCATTCCATTTTGAACTTACCAACAATACAGAATTTTTACAAAAGGGATGTTGCACCACAAGCAAAGGAGCTTCTTAAGCAATATTTTTCACCTGTTTTGGTTGATGCAGGCGTTCTGGATGTCATCCTCAATCCTCAAAAATCTTGGGGCTACTACAACGGATTCATCACTTTTTCGATGGAAGAAATTCAAAAAGGACAATATTCCGTATGATATTTTATTGAAATCAAATAATTTTTAAAAATGGACAGAGGAAATAAACGTTTTATAACTGCTTTTTTGAGAGATTTTTAGAAAAAATAATGTTTATTTTTTGCTTATTTTTTTCTTTTTCACATTTTTGTTTCCATTTTTTGAACTGCAACCTTTCGCTGTTTCACTTGCCAACTCAGGTTTCTTCGCTGCTTCTTTCCTTTTACAAGAGAGGCTATCACGACACGAATGGGGATATGTACTTCTGCCAGAATATCTACCTGGACCAAGATTTCACCCACCCATGCCTCAAGCCAAAGCCTTACATCTGCTACGACAACGAAACATTTCCTTTGCAAATGCCGTGGGTGGCTGATCCAAGTGCAGCCGCGCCTCGTGCGAGAGAAGGCGCAGGAGGAGCACCCTCAGGATGCTCTTGCGCATCTTCGCTGATTGAAGGCAAAGACACTTCATCATCTGAGACCTCTTCCAGTCAGAAAGACGAGTCTTCTGAGCAGTTGCCTTCGTCGTCAACAGATTCAGTTCTCATGTCTGGGCAGGATGCTCCAGAACAAAAGAGAGCAGCATTTAAGGCATCTGCTTCGGATTCCAGTGTATTTCCTGCTTTGCATCCATCTTCTTCTGTCACTCCTTCAAATCAGTATCCTTCTTCTGCCTCTACCTCAGCCTCAGCCTCAGCCTCAGCCTCCGCCTCCGCATCTGTATCTGTCTCTGCCTCTTCCTCTAATACGTATGTTCGTTCACCTGTTTCTTTGCCAGCATCTGGCTCCGGAGCTGCGTTACCCTATTCGCCTCCATCATTTTCCATGCATTCGTCTTATCCGCATTTATATCACAATTCATTTCCTTCTCCCCAACCATACATATACCCATATACCTCTCCAAAACCTCCCGCAAGACCAAATGACATGCCAATGCCTCAATTACTGCCCTATCACATCAGCAACACTCTGAACCCTCTGCATCCACCATCAGCTTATACTCCTGCATCCACTTCATTCATTTCCCTTCCATTCCCAAATCTTCAGTTAAATCCTTGTGATTCAACTCCTGTATTACCTCTTCAGATGAACGGCTTTCTTGCACCTGTTCATCCAAACTCACCTCTGTCTACACACTCAAGCACAAACGAAGCTGCTGACTGCCCTCCTCAGACTGGGATGCCTGCCTTGCTCATTTCCAGGCCTTCTCCTGTTCCCTTCGAGCAGCTGCTCACACCGCCTGCCCCGTCGCCTTTCACCCCGACTGCTCGCTCGACGCTGCCTTCGCTGTCAGACTCTGCATCTCCGCTTGACTCCTGCACAGCTGTCTCACTCGCTTCATCTCTCTCTGAAAGAACACTGGGGCTTATCCAGCAGCCTTCTCCGTCTACCAAATCTGCCGAGATTAACTCCCGCGCGTCGTTTTCTCCTTCATCGACTACGAGTGGAGCGTTGTGCTCTTCATACGGGATGCCTCCTTACTATTATTCTATGCAATCTACACTGGACCCTCAGCGCGGCAATGGCCAAACTGCATCCACGTGTTTTGTTCCATCGCTGATGTCTCCAACAGACAACCAGCAGAACTTCTTTATTACGCAATCACCCCGCTCTTTCTCGTTCTATGCCTCGCAGCCACTCACCTTGCAAGCAGGTGGGGCAGCATCGCCATCGACGTATTATTCCTCGTTTTTAGTACCATCTAGCTATGGCGCAGTGGGAGAACAGGGATTGATACAACCTCTGCAACGTGTAAGAATACAGACAGGAAGCCCCGATGCTGTGCAGAATCCTCAGCCAATGCAGCAGATGCTATTGAGTTCAGCGTCATCTGCAAACATGCAGCCATTACCATCAGAGATTGCATTGACGCCGAGCTCTGATCCGAATTCACCAAGCACTTCTTCATTTTACAACACGGTTGCGATGCAAATTCCTGCTTCATTCACTGTCACGCCATGCGCAACTGTGTCTGGAATGCAAGATGTGCCAGCGACACACGTAGCACAGGCCAATGCAGTGCCTCTGCAGCAGCCTCTTCCGTTATCTTTGCCCATAACGCAGCTGCTTCCACACGAGAATATGCCTCCTGAATTGAACAGGGCAGAGAAATTAGCTACAAGTCATGCATCTTCTTCAGTGAAAGAAGAAACAGGAAACATGAAGCCATCTGACAGCCAGAAGCCAATAGCAAAGGGATCAACGCAAGCGACTTGTTCGATTGCTTCTTACTCTTCCGTGTCGACTCCTGGTGCATTAGCTTCGCGTGGAAGCATTTCTGTTGGCCAGCTTTCTCATCTGTCGAAAAATGACAATTTTCAAAGCGCAAATAGGAATGAAGGCAGAGCTAACGCTTCTTCTTCCTCTTCTTCCTCTTCTTCGTCCTCTTCCTCTTCTCCAATATCTCCTTCATCGTCCTACTCATCTCTGCCTCATTTGAGCTCTGATGCATCGGCTGACTTGCTTTCCGCCTCAACAAATAACACTGCAAGAAAATCCTGTTTCAATGAAGAATCTGACCGGGCAAGACTTGAAAAAAGCATTCATTCATTTGGTAAACTGGAACGGATGAAAAATTCGAACCTTTCTCGTGAATATGCAGATTCTATTGAAACTGTTGAAAATGAGAAAGAAATAAAGCGAATAGCTTTAAAAACAGCAGGGCGAGAAGTCGCTTCGGTCAATAAAAAAGCAATGGCAGCAGAAGCAGTCTCACTCAAACAGGCAAACGAGTACCAAAAACTGTTTGCAAACGGACACTCAAAACAGAGTCCTGCTTTGGATGCTGCTGAGGTCTTTCAAGTTGAGTGCATCAATGAAACTTGCCATAGCCCCACTTCATCTACCTCTTTTTCTGTTAAATCCAAAAAAGGAAAGAGATCGATTATCTACACACCGCCTATGGCCTTTTCTGAGCCTTCTTTTCTGTTTTATCCGCAACCATTCCCAGCGCCTTCGCCTGCACTTTCGTGTGTGTCTTGTCCATGTACATCTTCAGTATTTCCTGCTAATTCTTTAGACCGCTCTTCTCCGATAAATCACGCACGTGCTCGTGCTTTTCTGTCTTATATTCGCTCACACGAAAGCCAAACCAATTCAAAAGGTGAAGTGAAACCATCTGTGAATGCAATGATTTCTCCTTTGCTTCATTCACGAAAATTGTTGCAAGACGATGTTGACATTGACAGGGCGGCTTCAGTACAGCTAGCTGATCTTGAGCATCCAAAAGGTATTTCAGCTTCTGTTGCCCCACCTCACTCAAAAGCTCACGCACATCATTTTGATAGAAGCCAACCTGATTTCACAGGCGAACGTTATGGCCAGCTTGCAACGAAATCATCAACCAGTAAGATGAATCCAAAGAACCAAGAAAATAATGCTAAGAGAAGTCATTACGTTGACTTAGCTAGAAAAGAAAAGAGGGACACGAGTGGAGAAGTGTATGAAGGGAACGTATACAGAATGGATGCCAATGTGCAAGAGGAGAGAAAAAGATACACTTCCAAAATAGAGAATGAAATGAGATCAATTAACAATGAACAATTGATTCAAGCGAAAGAGCCTTCTATTCCTGATGAAGACGAAAGCCAAAGTGCACACGAAAAAGTTGGTACGTCCGGGTTTGACAGCCACAATGATCTGATTCCATCGCACAATTCAACAAATGATGGAGAACCGAAAGAAGAATTAATCAATTCCAGAAAAATGAATCGTAGATCAAGTTCTCAGAACTGTGCCACTTCAAGAAGTGACGTCAAAGCACCAATTTCTTCTCACATGCGCAGAAATTCAGATATTCCAAAGCAATTTTCGAAAGGAAAATTCATTCTTTTTCGTTTGGAGCGCAGTCCAAAGGATCATACGAGCGTGTACAATGGAAATGAAAACAACAGCTATTTTAAGAGAGATGTGAACAATAGCAGTTACTACGAGGAAAAACGAAGTCAAACTGATAACAGAAAAAGATATTTGAAGCAAAGATTTGTTTCAAATCCAGCCTCGCTGTCAGATGAACTCCAAGATAATTACTCAATTCCTTCATTTCAAAACCCATCTCGGACTTCTCATTTTTGCCACCAGTCACAAAATTCAATTCATGTTTCTCCACCTTCTTCTTCTTCATTGACATCATCTCCAGCAACAACATCTACAACAACCATTTCTTCTTTTGAATTAATCCCCCATTTGGCTACGTCTTTCCCAAAGCCATCGTCATCTGCCTTGTTCGCTCGGCCGTTATCTATTCATTCTCGCTGCTCAGCAAAGGCTGATCAGTCACCACCGAATGCGAAAAATTCCGCTTCTTCTCTTCTTCATTCACAAACTGATATCTCTTGTTTGCCCAAAAATGTAATTTCTGACAAGCAAAATGCATCTTATGGATCGTCTCCGTTGGCACAGCACTCTTCTGCCAATTCGTCTGAGCGGCCAGACATCACAGAAGAGGAAAAAAAGCAACTTTATGATGATTACCTTTATCAGGATCGCGTTCATGCTTCTCATTCACATCATCATCGGCAGCATCATTCAAAACGACAATCTCAGCAAAGTATAGCCCGGCATAAGCATGCCCCTCGTGATATGACTCGGCATTTTGAAGCAACAGAAATGATGAGAAAAGATGCAACACAGAACTCAACCTCCTCTGCATCTCAGTCTTCTTCTTCTCACCTGGCATCTCTAACCCCACAAATAACAGAATCATCATCCAATTCTTTGAACTTTCCAATTGTTAAGCTTCTTTCGAAACACACTCCGTCCTCTGCTTCCTCACCATTTTCTGAATCTTCTGCAGACGATGCCGCCTCTTCTTCAAAGAATGTGTATGCCATTGTTAAGCAACAGGATTTTGATGCATTGCTGAAAGAGTTAGAAGAGATGAAGCAGAAGATAGCATTATCCGAGATAGACAGAACAATAACGACACAGTCGACTTTGTCTAACGATAGAAAAGCTTCAAATGAAAAAGGAAATGTCAAAAACGTAATAGATCTCAGTGCTAAAAAAGAGGCAAAGAACAAACATATTAAAAAATCAAAGGAGAAAATGAAAAATGAGAGTCAATATTCAAAAGGAATTGACACACAGAAGGAAGACAGGCAGACACATCAAAGAAATTGGAGAAAAAAGGGCACTGTGTCAAATCGGGAAAGGAAGATCACAAATCCAGAAGATGAAGAAACTCTCCACAACGAAGGTAAAATTTCAAGCACTAAATCTCATCTTTCGTCTTTAGGAGACGAGTCGAGTGAAGACGAAAGTCAAATGGCGCCCGATAAGTATTCATCTGCTCATTCACACAAAAATGAATTAGCCACACAAACTATTCGCTCTTCTCTTCATTTTGCCAGCACTGCTCATGTGCATGGCAGTTCGCATCATTTCAACACGTCACATTCTCGTTCTCCTCACAAAACTTCCAAAATACATACACATCGTAGCCGAGCTATTCTTTCGCTTGACAATGTTTTACCCGATCCAATTCCTTTCAGACGTTCTATCGGTTCACGTTCTTTGTCCTATCCTCCAAGTTTAAAATCTAACGGGCCTACTCATTTGATCCCAGAACCAGCAAGTATTCGACGCTCTCTGAATTTGTTTGATCCAAACATGAAACAGCGCAGACATAGAAGCATGTCAGCATTATTCTAAGAAGATTTAAGAAAAATATCTATTTGCGAAATTGCATCTCTTATCAGCATTACAACAAACGCAACAATAATAATGAAGCTCGTTGTACGTATATTTCATGTAAATTGCATAAATAATGCATTAAGAGATGGTACAAAATATAAATGCTTCTTCTGGTTCAAATGATGGGATTATTTCTCTTCTTAATCAAAAATAAATCTTGAAATTCAATGAACTATGACTATTGCATTTTGGATCTGATGATATGCTTTTTTTTTATTGTTGTTCTTTTCATTTTCTTTTCTTTTCTTTTTTAAAAAAGTTATTAGCAACGTTTTGTAAGATATACTTTTCACGCATCTTCGGGTTCTTGCAATGAATTTTCTTCTCACTATTTCGATATATAAGTATAATTCCTTTCTTTCTTTGACTTGTAAAAATTTGACTTTTTTTTTTTTTTTTTTTTTTTTTTTTTTTTTTTTTTTTTTTTTTTTTATTTTTTGTGCATGCTCATTAGGATTTTTTTTTCCTCCTGAAGTTTGATTGTCTTGTGCGAAGAATTTCATAAGCTGCATTTTTTTTCTGTTTGTGCTCAATACTTGCGCAATTTAAAAATAAGGTTTATGGGTGCTTTGCTTTCTTTATGTGCTTTCTTTATATGCTTTCTTTATATGCTTTCTTCTTTGTTTGTTTCTTGATCTTTAACGCTTTTGATGAAAATTTTTCTTTTTTAGAAGATAATTTTTTTCATTCTTGAATGATTTTTGTAACGGTTTAATTTAAGGTTTTTCGTTTTAGAGTTCTTCGAAATGATGCGTTTCAAATTTTTTTTCCCATCGAAAATCATCAGCAATTGCTTTTAATCCTATGTATTCTCTCCAACACTCATTATGCAAAGGGCATTTAGTTTTTATTTCTGTTAATTCGTTGCGTTTTCATTTTGCAGTAACAGTTTCCAATAATTGCAACCGCAATATGCAAATAATTGCTGTTAGTCAATTGAAAAATTGGCAAATATCATGCGCTTAACATTTTCATATCAACATTCCATTTAATTCCTTTCAATCATATTTCACTAAATTTACTGGTCCTTAAAATATTCTATTCGCTTCACATATTCGATTAATTTTAATTCTTAATTAGCAATTATTGTTCCTTTTCATTCAAATTCCTGCTTTATCCAAATTTCTTTCTTTCCTATTGTTGTCTTGTTTGACAATCTTTTTTTTTAAAGAATTAAGTTTGCGAGCCAGTTTTCCTTATTGCAGCTTTTGTACTGTTTTGGAACAAAATATTAAAGGATCAATTTTTAATTGAGATATTTTTTTGGGTTCAGTGAATAAAAATTTTCCTTAATTAGCATTTAATGTACTTTAAAAATTAGAAAAATTAAAGAAAACGAATTTGGAGTAAAATTGAGCAAAATTCGGTGAGCCTCAACTTTAAGTTACGTTTAGAAACTCGTTTTTTTTTCGGATTTTTTGTAATAGAATGATTTAATATCTAAAAATAAAACATGCTAGGGGTGAATTTTCCATTTTAAGAATACTCTTTTTCAATGAAAAAAATCATATTTTCCAAAATATTATGGTTATGATCAAACTAATTTTCAAAAATAAAAATTAAAATCGATATACAAAATGAATTTTGGATAAATTTTATAGTATTTTTTCTTTTATTGTTCTTTTATATGGGTGATTTTTTTTGATATCATAAAAAATTCCGACGTTTGATCAAAAACAAATTTAATTAAGGGTTGGGTTGAATCGAAAATATTTTTGTTTAATCATGCAAAAATATTCATTAATATATAGTTATTATTTATTATTTGTTGATTTTAATTTGTTTTCAATTGATTTTATTACATATTTTGAAAAAAATATTAAAAAATTATTCGAAAATATCGAGAATTCAATAAACAGAACAAAATATTCGTTCAATCGTTAATACATCCAAATATTATAGTTTCATTCACGTGATTAATCAATTACTAACACAAATATTTTTTTAATAAAGTTACAGCAAAGAAACATTTAAATTGATTATGAAGATCTGAAAACATTTGTTGATAACAAATAAATTTCAACAGTTTTTGCAACCAGTTCCCGTCATGCTGTCCTAAATTCATATTTCTCTCTCGAACACATAGATTTCCTGCTGTTCTGAAAAAACTGAAAATTTTCCTTTCTTTTCAAATCCAATCAGCTTTTAAAGAAATAACTATCTCCAATTTCCGTTCCAACTTTTTCACTCACACACATTCCATATGGATTCACTGTTCAAACACTATTAATATTCTGGATTTGGAGATATCCTGCTTTCATTCATTTTCATTCATTTCCGCCTCCTGCCCTGAAAACAACACAAAAACAGTCAACAGATAAATATTCATATAAAGAAAAATAAATAAAGAACAAACTGCTCTTCGACTGTTTTTTGCCAAACACACTCATTTCCACAGCCATCATCATTCCAAAAATAAATCAATATCTTTATTTCAGTCTTAGAATGGTCAAATTGCAACAAAGAATGCATCTCCACAAAATGCATCGTGTATCTTACTGGAGAGCCTTCTCAGCCGGTTCACATTGTGGCGGATGTTAAGTTGTGTTTTTTCTGTTTTTGGTATGATCATCTCCTTTAATAATATTCTCAAACACCAAAAGAAGTATTTGATGTTTATCTCATCAACACCTTGCACATGAGGGATATTGTGCAGAGAAGAGATGAAAGAGGATTATTTGTTGCAGAGGGAAGGAATTGAGAGTTTTATGGAATGTTAATGTTTCGAGAGTGGTTTTTGAAAGGAAGAAATTCTGAGACAGAGGGATGGGGAAGAGCAAGCGGAGATTTGGAGAAAAGTTTGTTGTAAATATGTAGGCAAGTGGCTGAGGATGATGAAAGAGGACTGATTGGTGATTGGAGAAATGGATTTTGAAGAGAAAGAAAAGAGTGTTAAAGTGGGCAAGAAGAAGAATATTCTGAAGTGTTCAAATGGAAAAGGGTGTTTTTTTAGAAGAAAAGATTTTATGGAAGAGAATGGGAAAGATGAAGAAAAGGAGGGGATTGATATTTTCAGATGATTTTGTGAGCTGAATGGAAGAGGGGAATGGAAAAGAAAAGAAATTGAGAAATAGTATCATTTTCGATTTTTGAGAGGAATGGAGAGGAAATCGCAAAATGAAATTCAATTGATTTTGGAAAAATACAGCAAGATTAATTTCCACAGTCTGTTCGTCACAAATATTGTGATTGAATTTTTTCAAACCAATCTGAAGTGTATACAGCGAGACAATTTGGCCTATTAACGACTTCACGCAAAGCGTCCTCGTCATCTTCTTCAGAAACGCCAGTTGACTGATTGCGCATTTCTCTATCACCGCATATATTCAAATTTTTCGACTTGAACTTCGTCTTCACCTTCTTCTTCGCCTTCTTCTCCTTTCTCTTTGATATTTCTTCACATTTCGCATTGGATTAAGTCATCGATATTCAAATTTGTGTTAACTGTTCAATCGGCAGCTTGATAAACGCACCAAAAATAATATTGTTCGGATTACCTACTCTCAACAGAATCATCATCATCAATGCCTTCTGTGGGATTGCTGGATGTGCATTTGAACTGCTTTCTTCTTTTGCAGCAGCACATCCAACTCTGCTTCAGTACTTCGTTCGGCTTCCGCGCTCCGGCTATGCTGAATGGAGTGAATGAGGCGAATGGGCATTGAATGAGAAATGGAAGTGGAAGAGGGAAGGAGCTTCAAGGCACATTACGTTCTTCTGCTCGCTTTATGACACCGCGAAGATGCGAAGAGAGAGGAGTGCAAGTTCAAATGGAAGAGGCAAAGAAGGCGGATTTCAGAAGCAAATTGAGCTTCGTGCAGAGGAAACGGAGTCAGAAAGAAGAGCCAAAGGCGAAGACGAAGGCGAAGGAGAAAAACTGGTTTTGCACATCGCAAATTGACATTTTCGACACAAGGCTTGCACAGGCAGCAACGGAAAGGAGGAGGAGGACAGGGGAAGAGAAGAAGGAGGTGATGAAAATGAAGATGAACATCAGCAGACATTTTACTCGTTCAATAGCACATTCAAAACATCACAGCTTCCTCGACATTTGCTACTCCTCATTTTTCTCACTTCCACCATACCCAATTATCTTCCACTTCTGTTCTGACTGGCACTTCCCCGAAGCCCATTACTTCTACGTCTTCCGCCACCGATTCCTCTTCACTTACCCAGAAGTCCATGTACATAATTAGCCCAAGCTCTGTCTCTTTATCAAACATGTCTTCTTCTTGCTCTCCTCCTTCTCCTCCTTCTCCTCCTTCTTCCATTTCTTCCTTCTCGCTGGGTATTCCTCGAACGATTCTTGTGAAGGACAGTTGAGCAATGCAGGTGTATTTGCAAGCAGCAACATGAAAGCTATGGGGGATATATTTGAGCCACAAAGCATCCTTCTGAACCACGCAACATGTACAGCAAGCTATGGGAATTCGGGCGGATATTGAGAAGGAAGAGAAAAAGGAAAAGAAGGATTTGGCAGATGCATAAAAAAGGCACAGAAAAAAGGGATCTCATAAAAGAAGAAGAAAGAAGCTGAGACGAAAAATAAGCCTGTGAAGATTCTAACCACTCTTTGCTCAGAGTTTCTTCCTGAAATCAAAAATCGAAGAAGGATTCATCAGCAGATTATGGAAACACCATTCACTTTCTCAACGTTTGCATCTACTAACAAATCATCTTCATTCACTTCTTCTTCATTTCACATTTCATCACCATCATCACCACCACCTTCTTCTTCTCCTTCTTCTTTTTCTTCCTTTTCTCCTTCCCCAACCAACCTCCTATCCATCAAGCACAGCTCAGGACGTTCGTTCAAAGTGAAGCGGCAGAATATGATTAATTAATGTACCAGTGACGTTTGTGGCACTTTTCTGTCGATGGACGTTCCATTTTAGCTGCGCTGTGCGTTTCCTGTTGAACAGTTAATGGTCTGCGGCTTAAACAACATCCGCAGACTGAGGAGACTCAACGCCATCACCCATGTAGCAAACCAGAATTGTATGGAAAATTTGAATTTTTCTATAAAATAAAATATATTTCATTAATTGTTTGATTTATTTTTGTAAATCTGAATTTTGCTTTTCAAATATTTATCTAAATCTAAATTTTTTTGTTCACTCTCAAATGATAAACAGTTATGATGGTGGACTAGTGGCAATGATTTTTCAATTGTCTTACAAAGCAGTGAAGATTATTTGCTGAATGATGCTGTTGCAAAGCAATTGATCAGATTCATGAGGTTTGTCAGAAAATATTTGTTGAGATTTTGTTCACAAGTTTTTCTTTCTTTCTTCTTTTTGATCAAATTCTTTTTCTTCTTCATTTTTACACCCACTTTTTCACTCATTCGTTATCATTATTCACAAATACGCAAATATATTCACATCCAGTTTCCATTGGCACCCTCTTGTCTCTTCTTCTCTTCGTGTGACCCACAAATTCATCACAAATGGTGCTGAGTTCCATTCCGTGTTTCTGCACCACTGCATTCTCCAGCCCATCCACCGCCTGCTGCACCCAACACCCTGAAAACAGTGGAAAGGCTTCTTCCATCCTTCTCTCACTAACCAGCAAGCCGTTCAAGCTGTTTGCCAGCTTGCTCGACAAGGCGCTGTTTAACGAGCTGGTCGAGCTGATGCACTCACCACAGGCGATTGTTCGGAACAACACGTCGGAAATCATCGAGGCGCTTACAGAAGGAAGAGGGCTGGCTGAAGAAGGAGTTGGAGAGGAAAAACGAGATGGAGGATATGGTGGAATGCCACGGAGGGGATATGATGGAAGTGTGATATTTGGGGATACGAAGGAGAAGAGAAACGAGAAGGATAAAGAAGCGAACAACGAGCCAACAGTTACGAAGGAAGAGCTGCTGCGTCGTTTGCTGAGCTGGGGCGTTGTGTTGAATCTTGTTGGCGTCCTGGCGTTGCCAACGGCAACTGACATAGCGAAAATAGGAGCTGCTGGTGCTTTGCTTAATCTGTATGCACCTGTTGGGAAAAAGAGGAACAAGAGAAGATACGGAGGAGGAGGAAGATGAAGAGGATGAAGAAAAGGAGAGTGTAACGAAAGAGAAGAAGAAGAAGAAGAAGAAGAATGATGGTTATATTCAGCTTCTCCTCTCACACAAGGTCATTCGCTCACTTTGTCTCGACTGCGTTTTTTCCAATCCTCACCTTTGCTGCATCCATTGATTGCCTCAGAACTAATTCTTTGATATACCGATCCCACCATTTCATGCTCCACCCACTACCTGATGAACGCGCGCAGCTTCTCCACCTCAGAAGAATGCAGCGCAAAACAGCCACAGCGGAACATAGTCCAATGAGAAGATAAGAACTGCTATATCTGAGTCACAAAGCGCACTCCTCAACAACAAGAATGATTTTCTTCTTTCAGAATCGTATTTGAAAGAGGGTTATATCAATTCCTCAGCCATTTGCTCCTTCTCCTTCATTCCTTTCCTCTTCTTCTCCCAAGTCTCAACTTATTCCACAATCTTAACTCTTGCTCACACACAGCACTCACAGAATAACAAATTAAAAAGAACTTATAGATTTCTCAGAAAGTTTTGATGAAGCGCTGCCAAACGACTCTGAGAGCTAGAATGGGAGAGAGCAGTGGGATCAGAAGGGAAAGGAAAAACTGTTTTGAATGAGTCTCACTTTCAAGGGAGGGAAGAATCGGATATGCCATTGTTTAATTGCTGTAATGGCGAGAGCCGAAGGAAGAGAGAGAGAAGATAGAAGGTTTGGAAGAAGAGTGGAAGGATATCAATTTTGATCATCAAAGTGAGTTGCTTGTGAAACAAAAGAAATTGTTGCCACCTGGAGAGATGAGAGCGATGAAGGAGAGAGAGTCAAATGAAGGGGAAGCTGGAACGAAAGAAAAGGATGATCAAGAGAAAGAGGAAGAAGATGACGAAAAGGGGAAAGAAATAGACTGAACAAAAAACAAATGATGATTGGGACGAATTTAATATAGATTTCTGCGCATGAGTTGCAAGAGCAGGAACTTTGGAAAAGAACGCAGTTAACGAAATGAGAATTTTAAAAATGTCGAGAAGAAATGACAGGAAACGATATGGTGTTGAGAAGAAAAATTGAACTGCATTTGCATATTGAATTTAAAGAGAAGTTTCGATGTTGAGTAAAGTGTTCTTATTAACTGCAGTTTCCTGAATAACACAAACCCCGTTTGCTGAATCTGTTGAGCTGATCAGCAGATACTGGAATTTTTTAATGAGGTTTCAGCTAGATTAATGAAAAACATATTGCATTTTCTATGGAAAAATAAAAATTCACTAATGTTGCGCTTTTTTGAGTTCTCTAAATATTTTTTCCCTTTTATTAGCTTTGTTAAGCAAGTTAAGAATATTTTTTTGTTTTTTTGATGAGTTTTGTTGATTAAACTTTATCAATTTTTACATCATTTTTATGAAACTTGATCATAAAAATCCTTTTAAATCAAAACATTAAAAAGGTATGCTTTTTTTCATATGAACAAAAAAAACAAATATATATGACAGAAATAAAAGCTAAATATACATGAAAAATCAATTTAACTCTATGATCAATAAATACCACAATAAATATTATTTTTTCAATTTTTGATCTTTTTTTATGATATCAAAAAAAATCACCCATATAGAGAAGAAATAGAAAAAGTTTTTCAATTCATTCAAATACAGATATCGCACAAAATACCGGACAAGATCGATTTCACAATAACCGCAAGAAGAAAAATTCTGATAAATTTCCACAAAATATATCACATCAATACAAACTCACGTGACAAACAAGACTTTCATTACTTCCTCGTTTATGCTCGGAAAAAAATTATTGTTAAAATCTCGGAGAAACTCAAAATCCTATTTCTCCGAAATTTTAATAATAATTTTCTGTGAGCACAAATGGAGCTATTTTGAGAGTCTCGTTTATCAATTGAGTTTGTATAAATGAGGTGTATTTTGAGGAAAATTGTCAGAATTTTTCTTCTTGTAGTTATTAAGAAATCGATCTTGTTAGGTATTTTGTGCGATGCCCGGTATTTTATGCGATATCTGTATTTACTGTTTTTTTTTTTTTTTTTTTTTTTTTTTTTTTTTTTTTTTTTTTTACACAATCATTTTTACACACACGTCTTTTTTTTTTGGTGTGAAAAAGTGATTTTTTGATTAAAACCCTAACCCTATTTATAAAAAAATGAACAAAAATTTAACTTAAACCCAAAACCTAATATTTCGATTCGAAGGAAAACACGAAAGCAGAACGAAACCCGAGAAGTTCATTTTCACGAAATTTTATTCTTAAAAAACTCACAAAACAATCAAATAAGAACTTCAAATATCTTTAATTCACTTCGTGTGAATCGAAAGATTTTGTCTAACAAATCCAATTGTTCCAAACTGTGAAATTTCCAAAAATCGTTTTATTTTCAAACAAAAATATTTGTTATCAGTTTGATCATAACCTAATGTTTTAGAAAATATGATTTTTTTCATTGAAAAAGAGTATTCTTAAAATGGAAAATTCACCCCTTGCATGTTTTATTTTTAGATATTAAATCATTCTATTACAAAAAATCCGAAAAAAAAAAAAAACGAGTTTCTGAACGTTTCTTAAAGTTGTGATTAACAAATACATGTTGTTTATGATATTGCTATTGCAGAATCAAAATTTTTTTTCCAAAAAATACCATTAAGATTAAATTTCAGATCAAAACTCGAACGAAAGAATGATTTCAAAAAGGATCAGCCATATAAAAAATTTGCCCTCCTTGCATTTTTTTTTCCCCAATGTTTATTGTTCAATATTTGCAAGTTAGTGAATCAAAAATTCGAAGGAAAGTGTGCAATATTTTCACCTTTAAACACATTATCTTGATATCTTCAAATTCTGAGCATTTTTCATTAACTACATGAAATCATATGCCAATGAATTTTTTTTTGCACAAAATGTTCAACGATTTTATGCAAAAGTCCTTTCTGATGAATTTATTAGAAAAATTACCATAATAACATTCTTGAAATAATGAAACAAAAAATAATTTAGTAGATCAAATAATTAGGATAATATATTAATTGATGAGCGTAAATCAAGAAGCAGTTCTTCTGATTCCAGGATGTGGAGCATCCATCCTCTATGGAAAAGATTTGAAAACTGGCAAAATCCAACAAGTGTTTACAAAACTTTATCATGCGAACGATATTACAAGACGTTACATGTGGTGCGATATGGATCCTGATTTAAACATTGTTCAGCGTGATAAATCAACGGAGGTATTTGTGCCAATGAATAATCATGGCTTATATGCATGCTATAATCTTCTAACAACTTTTAAACCTTTGAAAGGGTTTGCTTTTATTTGTTTTATTTTTGAATGTAATCTATTTTTTCAAATATTTGGAAAAAATCATTGAAAGCATGGGCTCTTACTATCAGGATATGGTTGAAATGTTTTTGAAAAATGGATATAAACCGGGAATTTCATTGTTTGGTTTTCCTTTTGATTGGAGAATGGGCGTTAATCAACTACTGAAACCTACTGCTCAAAGAATTGAAGAAGTTTATCGTTTAAGCGGAAGAAGAAGAATATCAGTCATTACACATTCGTTTTCGTCTGCACTGATAAGAGTCCTGTTTGCTAATAGACCAAAATGGTTTTCTTCAAGAGTATCAAATTGGTTTGCAATTGCTTCTGCATTTCAAGGAACTACTCGGTCACTCGACTGCCTGCTTCACGGATATGCAATGGGGATTCCTGAATTTATTCTCAAACGGTCAATGTTCAGAGAGATTCAACAATGCTGCCCAATTGCAAACTGGTTTATAAATCCTCGTTATTTCAGATTCTCACCAAAAGTTGCCATTCGTAAAATTAGCACAAATGGAAAGAATCAAAATAAAAGCGCAACAGAAGATGAGTACGATTGGTTTTCCTTTCATGTTGAGGACGGCGGAGGAGAATGCTTTGATTTTGACTCATGTTGTACAGATGAGAGAAAAAGAGCCGAAGAGAACATTCGGCAGAGCAGAACAAGAAAAATGAGCAGAGGCGGGAAATGGAACTATCCATTCATTGATGTGCGGGTTTACCAGCAGGAAAAAAAGAAAAGCAAAGAAGAAGAAGAAGAAGAAGAAGAAGAAGAAAAGACACTTGAAAAAGAAGACCTTGAAGAACAGAAGAAAAAAGATGCCCAAATTAAAAAAGTGATGTCATTCAAATTAGAGCCATTTACAGAGACAAATAAAGTTGTTGCAGTCCCTCCCAGCAATTCTGCAACATCACCTTCGATTTCTGCATTGCCTCGTGACTCAAGCAACTGCTCTGCTTCTTCTTCTGCTTCTTCTTCTTCAACTGCTGCTTCTGCTTCATCACCTGCCATTGCATCTCCTCCTTCTCCTTCGTGCCCTTATCCTTCTCCTTCTCCAACACCAACTCCTTCACCATCATTCCTCTCTTCTGTCCTTTCTTCATTTTCTTTCCTCTCAAACCCGAAAAGCAAAGACGAAAGTGTTTCTTCGGCAGCTCCTTCTTCTCTTGAAAATTCTGAAGCAGTTGCTCCGCCTTCATCATCATCATCATCATCATCTTCTTCTTCTTCATCAACAACAGAAAGCGTTGGAGATGTTAGTGTCTCTCCATTGCTTTCACCCACACCTTCACCTCATTCTGCATCTTCTCCTCAGTTGTTTGTCCCGTCGTCTTCTGAACTTGAACTTCCTCCTTCTATTGCATCATCATCATCATCTTCTTCTTCTTCTTCTTCCTCCTCATCCTCTTCTTCCTCATCATTGTCATCTTCTATTTCAGAACAAGTCTCCTCCAACAGCTCCAAAGACACAATCACTTTCCCTCTCCCAAAAGCAGCTGTGCATTTTCTCCAGCACGAGACGCCGCCTCTTCCTTCCTTTTTGCTCGCGCCGAAAGAAGGCGAGCAGGTTCCTCTGCCATCGATGATACGCAACGGAGAATTTCTTGATTCATATCAGAAGGAGAAGGAGAAGAAGGAGAAGGAAGAGAGGCAAAAAGAAGAGAAGCAGAACACGAAGAGCGCAGGCAGTGGGCGTTTGTCTTCGTTTTGGGGCTCGCTGAATCCATTTAAGAGTTCTTCTTCTTCTTCTTCTTCTTCTGTCACAAACAGCACATCAATTACTGAGTCATCATCTGCCCCAACAAAGGAGCTTAGCAGTTTCGAGAAGGAAGCAGCAGAGTTTGCATCGATGTTCCAGTATCCAAAGCCCACTCACATTCAACACTCTCTCGTGAGAGCATTCATCGACATATTTGATAGAAGACAAAACAACTGCAATTTACCAGCTGCTTCACCTGATCCTTCTCTTTCACCTTCTGCTTCTTCTTCTCCTTCTCCATCATCTTCGCAGTCTGTATCAAATGAGGCATCAAAGATGATGTCTAAATCTGAGGAAGCATCTGAGCAACAATCATTAGCTTCATCATCATCGTCATCGTCATCATCATCATCATCATCATCATCATCATCATCATCATCTTCTTCTTCTTCTTCTTCTTCGTCTTCTTCTTCTTCTTCTTCTTCTCTTCCTCCTCTTGCAGAAGTGATGTGGATGAATCCTTCATACAACACAATACGCACAAACATTGAGACGATGTGCTCGAAAACTATTCCTCCTTCGTTTGTCACAAACATCCCGTCGCTTTCATCAACGTTCACAGTTCATCCGATGGAAGAGGAAGGAGAGAAAGAGAAAGAGGAAGAGGAAGGAGAAGAGGAAGAAGACGAGGAAGACTTTTGCAATGAAAATGAAAATGAAGGCAGCAACGACAAAACAAAGGAGAACAAAGAAATTAACAAATTAAATGAGCAAGCAAACAAATCCTCAAAGCCAGCCAGCAAGCCGCGTTACACAGTCAATGTGTTCAACATCTTTGGCTCTGGCACGCCGACTGAATGGAACCTGATTGTGCACAAACCAGAGCTTCTCTTTCAGAACAAGGCTGCTTCTGCATCCAGCGCAGATGTGCCTAGACAATCTCTTCAGGCGACGCCAGAGTCGAAGCCTGGGTGCTCTTATTCAGTTAACTATACTGCATCTTCTTCTTCTTCTTCTTCTTCGTCGTCTTCTTCCTCTTCTTCTTCTGTTTCTTCTTCTTCCTCTTCTTCCTCTTCCTCTTCTTCTTCCTCCCTTCATCCTCGTGAATATTCAGACTATTTCCAATTGAGGCCTCTTCCAGACATCCCAATAGAATCCATGAAGCAAACCATCAAGCGAAAGCTAAAAGAATTCAAAGAGAACAAGAAGCAAAACAAACAAGCAAACACCTCCTCTTCTCAAAACAGCCAAGATTCTTCGTTCGACAACCTGCCTGCTGCTGAATGGCAGATGATTGATGGGGACGAGACCGTTCCGACGGTGTGCTCGTTCTTTGATGATATCCCTAACTCTGTGAAAGTGCATGTGCCAAACACAAAACATAGGAGCATCCTCTGGAGGCATGAAACTCTTTCAACTATTGGATATGTATTAGGATTAAAGCAATTTTGAAAAAGCTAAAAAAAAGAAAAGAAAAAATCAACAATATTATTTATTATTTATTAGTTTTAATTTAAAACTTTTAGTGTGTTTGAATATATTTTGTAAAGCTATTTGTTCAATATATCCATGATAATGTTTCACTCAACTTCAATTTTTATATTTATTTTTGTTATATTTTTTGTTAAAATTGAAATTTGTTATTATTAATCTAATTAATTTTATCAATGCACTCAATTGAATTTATTGATTCTATTTTTTTGAACTTTGACTGTAAGTACAAAAAGAACGAATTTACTTATGCTGATCAATTAATATAATTTTGAAAATGAATAGAGGTCAAGGTTTATTTAACTCTTTTTAGACTGTAAACAGATTTAATTAATTTGTTATAAATTTTGTGCGATGTTTTATTTCTGATAAAACGCAAATATTTTTGATTAATTGTGTTATTCAGGTTTTGGAGGCGGATCACGAGGATTTGGTGGAGGAGGTCGTGGAGGTGGAGGAAGAGGTGGATTTGGTGGTGGTAGAGGTAGAGACGGTGGCAGAGGTGGAGGCCGTGGAGGTAGAGGCGGTCGAGGAGGCGGTAGAGGAGGAGCAAGAGGAGGAAAAGGAAAAGGAGGAATGAAAGGAGGAAGCAAAGTTATTGTCACTCCACATGAGCGATTCCCAGGTGTTTATATTGCTCATTCAAAAGAAGATTCGCTTGCAACAAAAAGCATGCTGCCAGGAGAATCTGTATATGGAGAAAAAAGAATATCTGTTGATGTTTGCTGAAAAAACAAGAAATGCTTTATTTGTATATATAATATGTTCATTTTTCAATTTCATTCATGTAGGATGAAACAGCTGCAAGTGGGAAAACTGAATATAGAATTTGGAATCCTTATAGATCGAAACTTGGTGCAGCTGTTATTGGTGGAATTGGTAATATCCATATCCAACCAGGATGTAAATTACTATATCTTGGAGCCGCTTCTGGAACAACTGTTTCTCATTGTTCAGATATTGTTGGACCTGTTTGTTTTCTTTTATATTTTTTTCTTCATTTAAATATTTTTTAAATTATGTTTTTATTGGAAAATTTTAAGACTGGGGTTGTGTATGCAGTCGAATTTTCGCAGAGAGTTGGAAGAGATTTGCTTGGACTTGCACAAAAGCGCGCAAATATTGTTCCAATCATTGAAGATGCTCGTTATCCTCAGCGCTATCGCATGCTTGTACCAATGGTGGATGTGATCTTTGCTGATGTTGCACAGCCTGATCAAGCACGTATTGTTGAAATCAATGCAAAGTACTTCTTGAAGAATGGAGGACATTACGTTATTTCCATCAAGGCTTCTTGCATCGATTCTGTTTCACCTGCTCCTGCCGTGTTCGCAAAGGAAAGAAGTACTCTGGCCGAAGCTGGTCTTAAGCCTTTGGAGCAACTTACGTTAGAACCTTATGAAAGAGACCATGCTGTCGTTGTGGGAGTATATAGGCCAACAAAAAAGGATAAATAATCATGTCATTTCCTCCGTTGTTGATTTTCAATCATGAAATCTGGTTCAATCTTCAAATTTAAGTTTTTTCCATCAAAAGTTTTTCACTTCCTTATACTTTTTTCATTTCAACCTTGAATTAATACATGTCAACGTCTTTAGCTTGGATGATAATTGATGAGTAGATTTTAAATGAGCGAACGTCATAGAAATTAATTTCATTTGGAAAAATTGTCAAGAAAGAAGTTTCATTTATTGTTTCAGCCTCTTCAATTGAATAAAAGGAAATTGAACAATTTTAAAGAAATGCTGATAAACAATTACCGCTGTTTTGATAATAGTTAATAATTATTTTCTTCATTATTTTTTCTCAAAGAAGAATATTGTTCCTTTTTATTTCTTCGTTAATTTGTTTATTTGAATTTTTCAATGATGAAGTTCATTATTAGCGAAAACATTCATAATTTTTTGTCAAAAAACTGAAAATTCGCGAAGCAATTTACTGTCACCGTTATTGGACTACTATTAAAAAGTGAAAATTTTGTTCAAACTTGATCCCATTAAAATTAGCCAGGATGCAAAAGATAAATCTCTCTCCCTTTTTAATTATCAAATACAAACAAAAACATTCATTGAGAGAAAAAATGATATTTTAAATACAAAGGCTATTTCACAATTTATCAATGAAATGAAAATAAAAGAAACGACAAGACAAGATCTAATTATCAAAAGTATAGCAAATCCCAAATCTACTTGAAAAAAAATAAATCTAACGGATCAACAAAACTATGATATTTCGTTTTTCCACATTTAAGCAATCTGTAAAATGAAAGAATTGAATCTTCATACCCTTCTTCTTCCAACTTTTCAAATATCTCACTTTTCATTCTTTTCCATGTTAATTCAATTCTTTCTTTGTTCAGCGTGTCCGAGCATGATGCAATATTGCATTTCATAGCCTCAAGTTTTTGTTTTATTTGGTTGAAATATTCGTATTCATCTTCAATTTCTGAAAGAGAATTTTCCAAGTTTTCAGTCAACATACTTATTGAATCATGGATAACATCTGATTTGTATCTATCAATCATTTCTGGAAGATCGTTAAAAATTGAGAGGCATATTTCTGTAACATCTTCAACTAAAGTAATTCCTGTTATTTCCTCCAAAGCAAAAGCAACAGCTTTGTTTTTTGGCAGGTCACCAATTCTCACTTTGAAATTGCACATTATAATAAATAGAATTGAAATACAATTTTCAAAAATTGCTCTTTGGTTATCTTTTGCCAGTCTGTAAATATTTACAGCGAAAGTAACCATATCATTAAACATATCTGTCTTCCATGTGCCGTTCATTAAACATGCTTTTATTTCACATATCCATCTCATCATAAGAATCTCTTCTTCTGTTTTCAATCTTCCTTTCTCTTTTTTCTTCCAATCCACACATTGTTTCAGAGTTTCCAATTCTCTAAATGCTTCTTTGAAAAACTGCAGTTCGTTAACAACCACTCTTTCAATACTTTTATCATTTCTGTATCTGTCTATCATAAAGCTCCAAGCAGAATGATATGCAAGCCGCGTCAGATTTTGATGCTTTTGATGATATTTGATAATTTCTTTGATTTCATCCAGGTAAAGTCTTTTCTCTATTTCCTATTTTTAATTGGAAGAAATAATCAAAAAAAGAAACAGAACAAATTAAAAAATATGCACACCGAGTACTGCCCAATTTTGTTCAAAGCCAATAATGCTATTTCCACTTCTTTTTGCTTTTCCATGCTTTCCTTTTTCTCCAATGCAATTTTCAGAATGCGAGGCATGAAAATTTCATAAAAGCCTTCCATGTCATGATAGAAAGAATCAGTAAGAATTAAAAAGCATTCACAAAAATCAATATGCTTCTGATTCACTTCGAATTTACCGATTTCAGGTATCATTAAATTCCAAAGTGTTTTACTCAACCTGGATGCATTAAAATTATGAGTTATTATTGTGTAAAAATTTTTCCAATATCCCAAATGCTTCAGCAACAGAATTATGTTTTCTTCTGAAAAAGATTTTCCATTTATCATATCATTAATTTTATCGTAAACTTCTGTTGAGATGGATGCCTCCAATTCTTTTTCATCCATCTTATCCATCACTTTATCCAATAACTCTATTTTTTGTTTTTGCTCATCATTGTCGCATTGACAAAGCTGAGAAAATGTTTCTAAATTAGAAGCAAAGCATATCATCATCCATTAACAATCAATTGAAAATGCATGCCTTTGAATGTTTCAATCAGAGAAGCCTACGTTGTTTCAATCACACAATTCAATCATCAATCATTTGCATTCAAAAATTACAATATTTTTAAAAACCAAAAAAGCTATTAAGAAAAGGATGAGCATTAACAAAACAATGAATACTTGTTCCAAATCCTTTGCCCTTATCATTATTTAACAATCTCAAAAACAATTATTGATCAAAAATTTCAAAAAAGATATAATTTTTTAAAAGTTATATATTTTTTTCAGATTAATATAGGTTCAGATTTTTTTTGCCCTTTGAATTTTGTTCCCACTTTATTTTCAAAATTTTTTCTCATTTTATTGCAATTCTATGTTTTTTTCTCAATGAGAATGAAAGACTTCTTTTGATAAAATTACAGAAATAGTTTGGAACAAATCATTGTCTTTTTCACAAATGCAAAAAATTGCACCATATGTTATTCTGCGGAAATTCTGAAAAAAGTTTTTATTTTCAGGTCTTATGGAAATATTTATGAAGAACTGTTTCAACGTATTTTCTTTATTACCATTTAAGTACATTATTCGATAGATAATCATTTTTTGTATCATGAAATAAAAGCTATTTTAAGAAAAAAGAAAAAAATACAATATTTAAGAAAATATCTTAAAATCCAAGAAGATACAAATCAAAAGTGAGCCATAGCATAACTTTAAAACCTCGGCTTTTGCGGTTATATATTTTTCCTTTGATGTAACAATATTTCATTTTTCTCTGTTAGTTATTCAACTTCAAATTTATCTTTCATTCTTTTCTTTTTCATTTCTGTATCTTTTCTGGTGTAAACAATATTTCCGATGCGATGAGCATCGCACCACTCAAATTCTTCTGCTTTTGCTGCGTTCAGCTTAAACTTGGATAAGATAAAGTGCTTAATTTCGAGAGGAAACGGATAGTGCGAAAACACAGCGTTAAACACGAAGTACATTGACACATCTTTGAATACAGGATCAAAATGAGGTCTGGACACGAAGCAATTGCAACATTAAAAGAAAGAGAAAGAGAAAGAAAGAAAGAAAGAAAATTGTAAAAATAAGCGAGACTAAATTTCTTTGAACACGCCTCACAAGCAGCATCTGGGCAGCAGGGCGTGTGAGTGAATAGAGCAGATCAAACGTGCGAACAACGGCGTCTTTTGGGTCTTGTGCCATTTGGCTCATATCAAAATTCGCCCACACACTTTCTGTTGAAGCGATTTCGTGTAATTTCTGGAAAATCGATACAAGCATTAAAAAAGAAAGAAAGAAAGAAATGTGATTTAAAATTCATAAAATGCAAAGAACGACAGAAGAATGAAAATGAAAGAGAGAGAAAACGTTTCAATTAACAGTTTATTAAATAGAATGAATAAAAAGCGTTCAAAACAAAAATTGATATTGATATTTGAAAAAGAGTAGGAAAAATGAAAAATAAATAAATAAAATAAAATAAAATAAAATAAAATAAAATAAATAAAATAATTTTTGCTTCTTTTCAATAAAAACAGTTTTGTTGCATACAAATCGGAAAAGCTTGCGATAATTCTTTGGGAAGGCGATTCCGTTTGAGTGGTTCATTGGCAGACACCAGCTGGAATGCTTGGTGGAAAGACGAGGAACAATCGGTATTTCTATCTCTTCCTCAAATTCTGCAGGGAACTGTGTCATGCGCTCCCTCTTCCCTTGCCTCATATTCAGCTTCGATTTCAGCGCCAGCATTTGGCTTTGAGCAAATTGTTGTTGCTGCTGCTGCTGTTGCTGCTGACAATGATTATTCCATTCTTCCTGAAACATCTGCCCTTTCTGCTCGTCATATTCATCTCCCCACTCGCTCTTCTGCCAAACATGTCCATTTTGCCTCTCCTCACACCCATCCCCCGCTTTCTGGTGCTTCCACGACGGCAGCTGCTCCCCACGCACCGCTGCTGAAATGAGCCTCGGGTAAGTCCTGTCCATCCACCTGTCGTGCAGATCACGTGACAGCCGCACTGCAACAGGCGCCTCTGGCCCGTCGGAGCCCATCATCATCGACAGCGCCAGCACCGCTGTGCCTCTCAGTGGGAGATGGGGGTCCTCTTCAGCAATGGAGCAGAGAAACGGGATGAGACCGAACTCGTCCAACACACACGCGCCAGCTCGTGTGCACGCAACATGCGCAAAGATCCACACAATCGCACGGCGCAGGAGAGGATGCGTGGAAGGCGACCGCAGAGCTGCAAAGTAGTCCTTCAGCACGCCCCACTCGCGCAGGAACTCCATCCCTTCGTCAGTCGACGCCAGGCACCCAAAGAAGTGCGGCAGGGCGATGCTGTGCAGACACAGCGACTCTTCGACATACAACAGCTTCTCCTCCAAACGAAGGAGCTGTTTTTGCATAACACCCGTGGGACCTTGTTGGAGTGATGGAAGCATCTTCAGCACACGCCTCTTCTGCGCTGCGAAGTCGGATGTCCCGAAAAGAGGAGATTTTTGTGTTCCTCTTGTTGATGTGGAGATGGAGTCACTGGACGAAGCAGCGGAAGAAGTTGTCGAGGCAGAGAGAGAGAAAGCAGATGAAGTGGAAGAAGAAGAGGAAGAGGAAGAAGAAGAAGAAGGATAATACGATGATGATGAAGAAGATGACGACATAGCATTTGGAAAAGCAGTAGACAGATTAGGCGACGAAAGGGGTGACTGTGGTGTGGACATAACTGGAGTAGTTGTGGTAGATGTGGCTGCAGCCGATGACTGAAGCAGCGCATTAATCTCTGAAATCTCCGGCTGCCTCAGCCAGTCGAAGTTCTTCTGCTGCTTCAGGACGTCGTTGGCGTCTCTTCTGTACTCAGTGCGGAGGAGATAGTTCACACTTCCTTGCCACAGCCAGTACGTGGCGCGCGACAGGAACCAGGCAGAGGGCAGCAGATAGCGGAACCCGCCGTCGATGCGGAGGAGCCGCAGGAACAGCACATCACTCGCACCAGAGAGGAAGAGAACGGGTGGGGGTCCGTTGGGCACGTGGAGGAAAGAGTGCAAAAGAAGAGGGGATTCTGATAAGTCCTGGAGGAGAGACAAGGCAGTGTCTGCGATGAAAGGGGAAGGATGTCGAAGGAGATTGGCTACAACTGCCATCCGCCAGTCGATAGGCATGGAAGACGTGGGGAACTGCTGGAGTGACTGGAGATCAGGCAATGGGGAAGAGGAAGGGGAATAAGGAGAGAGGCAGAAGAGAGCGCGCAGAATACGCAGAACAAGCAATCCCACCCGAAAGGTCTGCAATGTTGAGGCGAAAAGGAGTATGCGCTGTGAAAGCGCACAGGAGTATGAGATGGACGGGAGGAGGATGAGCAAAATGTCCTGTCTCACAGAGAAGTAGTAAAACAGGTTCCGTGGCAGCTGTGTGAAGAGCGTGGCGTTGCTGTCGAAGTCCGACGGCATCGTCTGCAGCAGAGACGGGCGGAAGGGGGCCGTCTTCTCCAGCCCAGCACCTCCCAGCGGATCGCTCGCCATGATCAGCATGGATGCCTCTGCATCCTTCTCCAGCAGCGGGTCGTCGCTCCCCCTCTGCGCCTCCAGCTGCGCCTGCACTGCCTCAGCCTCGTCGAAGAGGAGCAGCTCAAACAACTTGGCGCCCTTGTCACAGAAGGTGAGCATTCCCATGATCTGCAGCACACACTGCGTCATCGTCGTGCGTAGAGCACTCGATGAAAACAGCCTCGGAGAAATAACACGCGGCCGGTCTTTCTTCGGGTCTGTCTCAAACAGCTTTTCTCCGTCCGCATTCGGCGGAGAAATTGGATACTCCGGAGGTTCTTCTGCAGGCTCCTCGAGTGGCTCGTCTGCTTCTTGCTCGGCTTTGAAGGAAGTGTGATTGTCGCCCTGTGAATGGTGAAATGAGTGATGTGAGTGATGTGAGTGATGTGAGTGATGTGAGTGATGTGAGTGATTTGAATGGTGTGAGTGGCGTGTGAGAGGTGACTGGTGTGTGATGGAGTGTGTCTGGTATCTGGATGAGTCCACCATTGGAGGGTCGGTGGAGGCGTCGTAGAAGGCACCAATAGGCGACGAGGTGGCATCCTTCGCTTTCTTCTTCTTCTTCTTCTTCTTTCTCCGCTCTTCTCTGCCTTCATCGTCGCTGTTCATGTGCTGCCTCAGAGATGCAGAGTGGTCAGATGAAAGAGAGCCTGTGTCTGAGAAGCCAGCAACGCCAGCTTCATCTCTAAGAGCTTCAACACTTCCAATGTTCATTCCGTTCCCCATCGCATTCTGCAGGGGAGACGACAGTGGTGGAAGCGCAGACTGCTGAGCACGAGCCATCTGATGCAGAAATGACAAGTCCGAATGAGGTGTTCCGCTCTGCTCGTGTATCGCAAAGGAGACGCCGTGGTCTTGAGATACTTGTATTTGAGGTGGATGCTGCTGGGCTTCCCAGTTGCTGGGCAGGGCTGAGTCGATATGTGGATGGGCCGTGGAGGCATATGTGTCGGTTCTCGTTGTGAGGCCTTGAGAAGCAGAGCGGTTATCGATGTTGGCTAATTGAACGGCTGGATCGCTGTTTTGTGCTGAAGATGATGCCAAACGATTGTCACCTTCTGAAGATTTGCTGCCATCGCGGAGTCGAGTTGGAGAAGAAGCCATTTTTTCTACTGCAAAAGAAGAGTAAAGTGCACTCTCGTTCTGCTTCTTGGAGACTCCCTTGTGTGAATGGGACTTGTAGCTGATTCCCGCAGACGAGACAGACGTGTCATCAGAAGAAGCCGACGACGATGAGGATAAGCCCATCGCAGATGAATGCGCATACTTCCAGCGAGAGGCAGCAGCGTTGCCTGCTCTTCCTCTCATCCCCCTCAACCCAGCCAGACAGCCCAGCTGCTTCTCCTCCCTCGCCTTCAGCAGCGCATGTGCGGCAAAGATGCTCTTCTTCACCTGATACTCACGCCATACCCTCTCATTCTCCAGCTCTTCAAACAGCTTGTTTGCCACATCTGACAAAGCCAGCAGCAGCATGTGGTAGTCCAGCTCATCGGGGGAATTAATCAGCGCCCAAACAAGATGTCTCCCAACATCGCCCCACTTCCAACTTTCTTCATCCCACGGCATCCCAAACAGAGAGAAGAACGGGCGCTGCATCTGCTGCTGCTTCATTGATGAGTTGTATTCGGCTCCTGTGTGTGTGTTCATATCAAGTGGAACATTTCCTCCATTCGATCGCAGAGAAGATGAATCGGATGATCCGTTTGAAGAGGCAAAGGAAGCGTCCATTGGTAACAGCTCTGAGTTGTCTGAGAAAGAATCAGGGCTGAGGGAGAAGAGGCTGAGCAAATGCGAAAAGAACTCCTGCTCCTTCAATGCTAAGAACACAGAAGGTGATGCTGTGGATGAGATGAGGAATTCTTTGATGAGTAATGGGTCTTGTTTAGAGAAAGGGAGAAGGCGGAGGGTGTGCCAAAGAGAGGCGAAGGAGTCAACATCAGCAAGGATGATCTGTCTGTAGTGGTTGACAATGGCCAGGCGCATCGGAGAGGTTAAGTTCGAAGACGATAAAAACACATCAGGTGACTGCATTTGCCTCGTATAGAGAGAGTTGGAAGGAGAAGATGACGAAGTGGAAGAAGCTGGGTTGAGTGCCGAGAAGCCGCCCATGGGAATTGGAGAAGGCGAGGACGAGGCAGAAGCGACGGGGGACATCAGATCCACCACTGGTGATGGAGATCTATTCGAAGCATGTGACTGCAGAGGAGAAGACAGAGGGCTCCACACACCTGATGCTTCAGAGGGGCTCATGGCAGCTGGCTGGATGGAAGAAGAGAACGGAAGCAGCGCTGAGGAAGCAGGTGCCGCAGCGACAGACAGCATCTCGCCAGAAAACGGGGTGACGGGCGGGCAGCGGGAGGATGTGTAGAGGGAGATCATGAACTGCTCGTTGATGCCATACAGTTTCGAAAGAGGGAGTGCTTCATCGTGCAAAACAGACAGAGGAGGCACGTAGGAGCAGGAGAAGAGGTCAGCAGAGGACGGGAGGGAGTGCGGAGGGAGAGAATAAGAGCTGGATGTGTGGCTACCAGTGACTGGATTGGAGGTGATGAAGACAGAAGAGGAAGGATGTGGCGGTGCAACCCAGTGTGAAAGCGGGGCAGGCGCATCAACAGAAGACAGAGTGGATGAAAAGGGGTCAGAAAATGGCGTGGCTCTGTTGGGCAGAGGAAGAGGATTGTACGAAGAAGGCACAGCATTCCCTCCTCCTCCTCCCCCGTTGTGCTGAAAGTGCGGCAGCTCTTTCTGTTTGGGGTCGAGGAGATAAAGTGAGCGGTTGAGGTATAAATCAGCCGAGCGAGTGTTTAAGAGGCTGAAGTGCGAGAGAGAGAGCAGCTGTCTTTCTGTGGAGAGGAACTCGACAATCGGCGGGAGCGGGTCGTGTGACAAAACAGCATCTGCATTGAAAAAACGAGGCGAATGGGAAGAGAAGCGGTTGGGGGGTGTGACAGACCCGCGGCTGGACGGCGAGTGGGAGCGGAAGTTGTTGTCAGACTTGACAGAGGACGAGGCAGCAGGGAATGCCCCACTCGCTGCCATCTCGAGAGAGGAGGAAGAAGAAGAGCCTGTAGCAGTAGAGCCAGAACCAGAGCCGGAGCCGGAGCCTGTGCCAGAAGCAGCACCGGCCTGGATGAACACCCACTGCGGGTCGTCATCGTCCATGATGCCGTAGTCGATGTCGATGATCGTCACCGAGTTCTCAGTGCCTTCGTCTCTGTCTCTGTCTCTATCCCTATCTCTGTCCCTGTCTCTGTCTCTGTCACGGTCTTTCTCTCTGCCTCTCTCCAGCCCCATCTTCCGCTCGATGAAGGCGTCTTCCTCGTCGCTCATCGGCTGCTCGTCGTCGGAAAGGAGGTCGCACTCGCCATAGGCCACTTCTGTCTCAACCGCATCCAGCAGACGCTGCGCTATGGAACGATACACAACAGCAGGTAGGGCAAGAGGGAGAGGTTGAATCGGAGGTAGTGATTGGGATGAGGAGGAAGAGGATGGGGCAGCAGGAGAAGAAGAAGGAGAAGGTGAACGTGAAGGAGAAGGAGAAGAAGATGATGATGATGTTTGTTGTTTGTTGGTAGATATGGTTGGTTCTGGTGAACGTGAGGGAGATGGCGTGTGTGAATGATTTCTGGCTCCTTTTGCATCATTTTGTGTGTAATTAACAGAAGGTTGAGTTTCAGTCAATGCGTTTGATTGTAAATCAGGTGAATATTTGGAAGAAGAAGAAGGAGGAGAAGGAGATGATGATGTTGAAGGAGGAGATGAAGGAGATGCAGAGGATGTGGCTGTGGAAGAGAGAGGAGATGCTTTGTGTGATTGTCTGAGATGAGAATGCGTCTTTGAATGAGGCTGTGCTTGTGGTTGTATTTGATTCAGAGCAGCAGAAGAAGAGGAAGAGGAAGAGGATGAAGATGAAGAAGATGAAGGAGAAGGCGAAGGCGAAGGAGAAGCAATGGAAGAAGGGAGGTTGAAGTGTGAGGAAGATGGAGGTGAAGTGGAAAGATGAGAGCGACTCGGCGGAGACATTGAGGCAGCCAGAGGAGGTGAAGTGGCAGGAGAAGAGAAGGAGCCTGTGAAAGGGGAGGAAACACCTGAAAGATGAGAGTAACTGTGTGTGGGCTTGGCGTTTGATTGAAGAGAAGAAGAAGAGGAGGATGAGGATGAGGAAGAAGAGGAAGAAGAAGAATAACCAGATGTGGCATTCAATGGAGAAGGGGTTGTTGTTCCAGCAGACAGGCCCTGGATGTGCATCTGAGAGGCAATCGCTTGCAGATGCGCCGGCCGCTCGCGAGCGATGCCGCTGAGAGGGAAAAGCGAAGACACAACAATCTTGTCGATGTCTGGCCTGGATGAGGTGTCGGTTAAAATAGAAGAGAAAGGAGATGATAACGATGAGGATGAGGATGATGATGCAAGAGAGGAAGAAGAAGAGGAGGATGAGGAGGAGGAGGAAGTCGAAGAAAAAGGATTATTCCCTTCTCCTCTGAGAAGTGCGACAGCTGTGTTGTAAGAGGCCACTGCCGTTGCGAGTGCTGCCTGAGGCGGCGGAGGAGCAGGCCCCGTGGCAGAAGAAGTGGCAAAGGACATCAGCTGGAGAGAGGAAGAAGGAGAAGCAGCAGGTGGAAGCTTAATGTCCCTACGCAGATGGTTCTCCCCAAACACGACGGCTGCGCGGGCAGGGCACGTGCGCTCTTCAGCCGTGGCGATGAATGTGTGAGTGGAGTAGGAGGAAGGAGAAGCACTGACTGACGGCTTAGGGATGGCAGGGACAGTCAGATAGAGGCCCATCTTGTTGAGGACGTCCTGTGCACGTGTCTGGAGAGAGGAGGAGTTGAGGGAGGCGTAATAAGCGAGGGAGGAAGAGGCAGTGATGATGTGCTGTGGGTAAGCGGCGTGCAAAGAAGAAGAGGTGCTGATGCTGTGCAAAGCAGCGAGCGTGACTGGGGAGGCGTAGCTCATCCGGCTGAGCACAGAGACATCAGTGAGAGAGATCTGTGGCTGTGTGGCAAGCAGCTGCAAGGGGGTGCATTGCTGGATGTCCCTGGCAGTTTCTGCATCAAACACAAAGGGGGAAATGTCAGCAAGAGCACCGAGCATCACGATTGCGAGGTTGGCTGTGGGCGAAGAAGGCATCAGGGCGCAGACGAAGAGGGAGGAGAGGAAGTCGAAGTGAGTAACCCAGGCGTTGAGGAGGAAAGAGAGGTATGTTGGGAAGAGGAAGTGGAAGTCGACCTCGTGTACAGCATAGGGGAACATGGAGTGGGTGAACGGGTGGGAAGACGAGTGGGTGGGGCTGTCGGTGGAGAAAGGAAGGAATGAAGAAGAAGAAGAGGAGGAGGAGGAAGAGGAGGAGGAGGAGGAGGATGAGTTTGGAAAAGAAGGAGTAGAAGGAGAAATACAATCATATCGATCTGCCATTGTGCCACTCCTCCCCCACTTCTCATTCATTTCTCCAAACTTCCCCATCTTTCCTTGTAATTTCCCTCCTCCCCACCAATTCTTCCCCGCTTTCCATTCACCTTCCCGCGACTCCCTCTGCTTCTCCTCTTGCATCTTCTGCATCTCCTCAGTCATCTCCGGCATCATCGGCCTCACCGCCTGCGCAAACTGCGGAGCTCTGAGCAAGTTGAATGCGAGCGCCAGCTTCTGATCCACACAGCGGGAGACTGAGGGGGACATGCAGCGGAACCAGGGCGGGCAGACAGCGTCGCGGGGGCTTTCGGTGCAGAAGAAGAGGGTGGGGTCAGTGAGTGGGTGGAAGAGGGAACGAGGGCCGACGAAGGTTGGGGCAGCAGTGGCTGAGAGGAGAGAAGGAGGGAGAGAGCGGACAGTGTTGTGGAGAGTGGAGGAAAGAGGGTGCAGGAGCGGGGAGTTGGGGGAAGGGCAGGCTTGGCTGAGGGAGAATGAGTTGAAAGTGAAGGAGGAAGAGGAGGAAGATGAAGAAGATGAGGAGGAGGAAGAAGAAGAGGAAGATGATGATGATGAAGGCCCGAATGCGAATGCAGGATAAGACGCAGTGAGTGGCTGTCTCTGTGAGCTGATGGTCGGGATGGACGACGGGGTGGAAGGGAAGAAAGGATCAGAAGGGCGCAGCTGCAGAGAAGAGAGAGAGGCAGCGATAGACATGTTGAAGAGAGAAGGGTCCAAAGGTGTGACGCCGAGCGAGGGAGGGTTGAAGGAGGAGCCGGGGGAGGCAGAGAGAGAGGAAGGGGAGAGCATGGAGATGGAGGTGTGGAGGGAGGAGCCTGAAGAAGAGGAGGAGGCGGAGGAAGAAGAAGAAGAAGAGGGTAGATTCGGGTGAGCACCTGTGGCAGATGGAGAAGTGGAAGGGATGGGTGTGGACATGGCAATAGACGCAGCAGACTGATTAGCAGCGAGTGAAGAAGAAGAAGAAACAAACAGTCTGTTCTGAGAGGGTGAATGACGAGACAGAGAAGCGAAAGAAGAAAGAGCAAAAGTGGGCGACGCTGGAGTTGCAGAAAGCACCGAAATGAGTGAGTTCTTTGTGAATCCCGCAGAAGCCTGTGGATTGAGCAGCGGGGCTTGTGTTTGAGAGGAGAACTGGTTGATGACTGGAGATGCGGGGAAGAGGAGAGGGGTGAGGTTGGCGTTGGCTGACATCATCATCTGAGCAGCTGAGCGGGCGTTGTTGGCAGCAGAGATCATAAAAGCGGCAGTGGAGCGGAGGAGAGAACGAGAGGCGAGGGAAGAGGAAGAGGAGGAGGAAGGGTTGAAGGAAGAGAATGAAGAAGAAGAGGTGGAAGAAGAGGAAGAGGAAGTTTTGAGTGTTTTGGAGGAGGAAGAGGAAAGAGGGGAAATGCTTTGTGTGAAGTGAGAAGAGCGATGATCCAACGAAGAAGACGAGGAAGAATTAGAAGAAGAAGAAGCAGCAGAGCTAGAAAGAGAAAGCGAATGGAAGAGAGACAGAAGTTGTGTGTGTTGTGTGCTGATGGAGTGAGCTGTGTTCAGCTGATGCACATAAAACGCATTGCACATCGCAGAAATCGACGGCGCGTGGAAAGCAGACGGGCAAAAGAGGGCAAACGGGTTCTGAGTGGAGTAGTCGGGAACGAAAGGAGAGTGCGATGTGGAGAGGATGTTGTAGAGAGAGGGCTTGCCAAAGGTGGGGGACTGAGAAAGAGAAGATTGCTGAGAGGAAGAAGAAGAGGAAGAGGAAGAGGAAGAGGAAGAGGAAGAAGAAGAAGATGACTGTTGAGAAGCAGCTGTTTGTGCAAGGCGTGCTTCTAAGTCTGTGTAGCCAATGAGGGATGCACAAAAGGGATAAGAGCCAGCCAAAGAAGAAGACGACAAAGAAGCCGTTGATGAAGTCGAAGAAGATGATGCAGAAGACAATGTAGAAGAAGACGATGAAGAAGAAGAAGAGCCAGAAGATGGAGAATGAGGAGCAGGAAGTGACAGAACAGACGAAGGCGAGATGCGGCTGATGCTGGCTGGTGTGAGAGCAGCCGAAGGGAGCTGGGACTCGTCAAAGAGCGGATCGCAGAGGGCAGTTATGTTCTGCATGCGGAGCACAAAGGGAGGAGGGTCAGCGAGTGTGGAGAGACAGTTCTGTACGAACCAGTCGGGTATCTGCAGCACACGAAACAGCAAGTGGAACACAAACTCCCTCACGATGCCGCAGCTTGGGTGCGAATACCGCAGCACGTAGAAGAGGGAAGGAAAGAGGAACGGATGGGAATGAAGCACAACCATCGACGGGAACGAGCGCAGGAGATACACAATGGCTGTGGTTGAGTTGCGGATCTGTTTGATCCACAGGGCGAACAGCGGGAGCTGCTGCTGCTCCTCTTCGCTCAGCACAGGCAGGCGGTGGTGTGCGGCAGGGCGGGCGACCGACTGTGAGTCGAGCGAAGCTGTGTGAGAAGTGGGTGTTGATGCCAGTGATGTGTGCATTATCCCTTGCTGATTGAGCGGTGCTCCCTGTTGGCCCTGTGGCTGCCCGTTCCTCCCTTGCATCTGCTGCATTTGTTGCATTTGTTGCATCTGTTGCATCTGCTGAGGAGAACGCTGCGTTGACATCTGCTGCATGGCACCTGATGCGGGCGTGCCCAGCCTCCCCGTCCCTGTTCCCATTGCCGCTCCAACACCTCCTCTCCCTCCTACTCCTAGTGCTGCTGATGCATCACCTGCTGCTCCTCTTCCAGCAGCTCCTCCGCCGGCTCCTCCAGCACAGTTAGCTCCAACCCCCATCGGTCCTATCCCGACACCTATTCCATTGCCTCCAGTAGGCATGCCTTTGCCAACTCCCACAGCACCTCTTTCCTTCTCGTTGCTTCCTAATGCAGCATCGTTTGAGGCAACCATCGCTGCGCCAGAAGATGTGTGAGCAACCATCGGATAGCCATACGGCTGGTATGCAACAGGCTGGTTTGCCATAGCTGCTGCTGTTGATGGAGGAATCTGGCTCGCATTCAGTCCAGACGCTTCTCCTTCTCTGCGCCCTGGAATCCCTCCTCCTCCACCAACACCACCTGCACCAACTCCGACATTGGCGTCTCTCTCTCTTGCGACGCCAACGCCCACACCCACTCCAACATTCACATTGACATTGACATTCACGCCATCTCCTTTGTCTCTGCGTGTCATCCCCACTGCTGCATCGCGTGTGTTTGGTGTCTGGGCAGTTGTTCCTTGTGCGCACATCCCAGCCGGCACGACAGACACCTGCATGATGTCCTGCTCTGTGCGGTTGCTTCCCGACTGCTGGCGAGAGGAGCGGGAGATGCGCCCGTCGCTGCCTGGAGAAGGCGACTGGACAAGCTGCGGGTGGGGCTGCTGGGCGGAAAGAGTGACTGTGGAGGAGATGAGCCCCGAGACAGCGTTGAGGACGTTGGAGCGTTTCTTGTCTTCGGTAATGCGGGTGTGCTCCACAACTGCGGAGCAGAAGGGAAATGGGCCAAATGCATACATTGAGAAGGGAGAAAACAGGCGCTGGAGAAGCTCTCGCGATATCATCCATCTCTTCTTCTCGTCTCGCAGGAGAAAAGCAAGCACTTTTACAAAGCTGAGGGAGTACGGCTGGTCAGCTGACAGAATTAAAGTCATCAGAATGTGAAAGGAACCAACAGAGTGAATGGTTTTCGGTGACAAATAACCTGTCATTAAAGAAATTTGTTTTCAAAAGTATTGAAGTTAGAAAATAATTGTGAAAAAAAAACAACTAATCACACATAGATCTTTGTAAAATTCGTGGCATTTTCCGATGGTTGTAGGTGAAGAGTTTTCGAGAACTGAGCAAACTGCTTGAGCAATGACACGTGAAATCTTTGTGAATAAAATAAAAAAGCGCATTGACATTTTAAAACCTTGATAAAAATGAAACCTTTTGATGACTTCGCAACCAAGTAGATATGATATCTAATGCAATCATGTGGTCATGTTGTTGAGGTTCTTCAGTTATGATTACACTTCAGAAAATGTGAATAAAAATCATAAAGGAATAGGGAAAAAAGCAAACTTTGCAACGGCAACATCTATCGAAAGCTCAAAAAAACGCTCAACCATTCTTCTAAAATTTGAATATTTTAAAATGATTCTGAGAATATTTGTTTTGATGATTCTATCCCCGATAAATACGTAAAATCGAAGTCTATTTAAAAAATCAGAAGTAGAGTCGATTCGTCAAGTTTAGAAAATTAAAGGAGTGCATAAAAAATGATGCTAACATTTGGCATATGTCGTTTGAATAAAAATTTGGAGGTGGAGAAGTCTGCAAAAAAGATGTGATAACTCTCAATTGATTCAAAATATCCTGTGTAGATATGGGAGCCTTCTTCATGCGCTCGCAAAATCGATGAACTGTTTCGTAAAAGTCGAAGTGAGGCTCATCGGTCATGTCTTTAATGATAGTCTGAGAAAATTCAATATTGTACAAAATAATATCAAATATTCTGATAATTTTTATTTAACACTTTTGTTTTACAATGTGCAACAGATGTTATAAAGTGAAATACTCGATAATGGCCAAGAAAAAGGAAATCTAAAGAAAAAATATTAACAAATTACGGTAGCAAAACGATCAATAATTTTGGATTGCAAAATTAGTTGCTAACAACTCAAAAGTGGACTTTGTTAGCATCAGCAAGTGCAAGCATTATTGAAGAGAGATTGAAAGATTATTTTGATGCAAAACTTGCAGGATGAAAGTCCTTCTTTTAGATTCAAAAATGTTTTATATTTTTTAATTATCTTTGATTTAATATTTTTCATTTACATTTAAAATTCATAAAACTATGATCATTGCTTTTATTTATGAAAAACAAATGTACTGATTTCATGATGACTTCTGGATTCAACGAAATTTATGTATAAAAAGAATGAAGAGTTGTGCAACTCTCTAAATCCGTTTTTCAGTGTTGAGCAATCCATAAAATCGCTCGAATATGTGTTATCTGAGTTATTAAATGGTTTGTTAATGATTTTGTTTTTATTCAAGAGAATAAAACAAAAATAATATATATTATGCAGAGGTTCATCAAAAGAAAAAAGATGGTCTCTCAAATTCTTTGAGACTTGCGGAGATTTTAGTTTGGTTTCTGACAACAAATTCGGATAATCTCTTTCAAGTTTGTATTCATTTTTTTCATTGATCATCAAACTTTATTCTTTTTAAGATTTTGAGCCAATTTGCTCTTTTTCTACTATGTTACTTAAAAACTCCAAATCACGAAGCATTTATTCAATTAAATACAGTCACAACATTTTTTTCACTTTTGAATGTTTGCTTTTTGTGTTGTTCAGTTTTTTTATTATGCAATTAATTCATAAAAAGACAAATTCATTGCCTTTGCAATATCTTTCACTTCGAGGCATCTGGTATGTTTATAAAATTTCTTCATTTATTCGTTTTATTTATTTAAATAAATCGATTTTTTTTTTTTTGTATTTGAAACAAATTATTAGGACACTTATTTGCAAGCCACAATCTGGCAACTTGAAGAGGCACTTATTGTCATCTGGTATAATTGATCGTTTGGAAATACGATACAAAGCAATCATTGAAAACCTGGGTAAAAGCTCACAAAAGTCGCAGATGATTTTTCCAACAGTCATAAGTGAAGTTATTTGGATGATTCTGGATTCCTTGGCTGAATTTATGGATGAGAGACAAGAGCAGGCGGCAGCAAGATTGAAACTGTTGGTAATTCAGCACGGACTTGGAATACGTTTGCTTCTAATTTGAATCCTTTTTTCTGAGTTAAAAAAATACTAATTTCTTCTTTTCGAATTTTTTTTGAACAAATGTTTTTTAAAAATTTATAATTCTTTCTTCATAGAACCACAGATGTTAGTAAAAAACCATATAAGCAAGAATTCATCCAGTCAATCGGAGCCTTCAGCGCAAAGTGATGTCATTAAAAGTAAAAAATCAGAAGATAAGAATGAAAATGTTGTCACAATAAAGTTGAGAGGAGAAGAGTTTAGCAAGAGATATGAGAATAAAGAGCGTATCCGCAGTTTGAACGGGCGTTTTTGCAAAGTCAAAAGCAAAAATGATGAAGCAAATGACGAAAGTGCGGCTTCTTCATCTTCGTTTTCTGATGAAAATGCGGACTCTGTGTCACAAAGCTCGTTGATATTGGAAAAGCATTCGAGAAAGAAGCTGATGAAAATGCGAAAGATTCGGTTGACTGATGAAGATTCTGGGGAAGAAGACGAATTTGAAGATGAAGATGTTTCTTTTAGAGCAGAGAAGATGATAAAGATTGGACAAATATCCTCTCATGATGGCAAGAGGATAAAAAATGTGATGGAAAAATATGACAGAAGAGTTGAGAATGAAGAAGGAAAAGGAGAAGGAAAAGATGATGACAGCAATATAAGTGATGATGATAATGACAGAAATAGAGAAGATGATCCAACTGCTGTTTTGGACTCTTTCTTAGATCAGATTTCGGATGTTGATGATGTTTCATACAGGCCCAATGAAAATTCTGATTCAAACATTGTTTTTTATCCTATCAAAGCAAAGTTACAAGCAAGCAATTCAACAACACCATCAACAACATCATCATCATCATCTGCAGAAGCGCATCCAAACACAAATTCTGCAGACTCATCGGAGCTTTCAACAGACCTCGCTTTTGCGCCTGCGCTGATTCCATTGATCGCACCTGAGCTGAGCTCCCTCGCATACACTTCATCGAAGCAACCTCTGTACGCAGAAAGCAATGGCTTGTCTGCATCTGCGGTTGCTGATCCGCAAACACTTCACAGCGAAACCCAAAGCAGCTCCAATCAAAGTTCTCTGTTTTCTGCCTCACTTCAACCAGACATGCAGAACTTGTTCACTCCTCTCTGTGCATCTCCTCCTGATAGCTCGCCGCCTTCACCCGAAAACTTGTATTTCTCGATGGACTCAGCACCGATATACCTTCCTTCCCAAATGTCGCCTCATTCTTTCTCACTTCAGGGTTCTCACAGCTATATTCAGAGTCAATGGATGAACGAAGGGCAGGAATATTGCGAGAGCGAAGAAGATTCGAGCAGCAAGAACACTTCATTCTTTTTCGGATTTAACGATGATGGCAATTTGGAAGAAGGAGGAAATGGGGAAAGTGAATACCGTTATGAAGATGCTGAAGAAGAAGACGGCGACGATGAAGAGAATGAGAATGAGAACGAGAACGAGAACGAGAATGAGAGCCCAGTTGAAAAACGGAACGAAAAGAGCAGTCGCAAGAATGTCCAGGAGCAGAGCGTCAATATTAAACCAGAGCCAGATGGCTTTTCGGTTGGCGCAGCTCCGCACAAACATCACACTCCAAAACTGAAAAAGAAGCTACGTCCAAAACTTATTCAAAAAAATCGCTCTTCAGCTGCGAAATCAGCTAAAGCTGTCAGCACACCAAAAATCACTTCTTCCACTCCAAAATCCACTTCATCCACTCCAAAGTCTTCTGTGATGACGCCTAAAACAATGACAAGCTCATCTCCACATTCCCGAACATCGTTTTTGTTGTCTCATTCGCGCCGGCAGAAGAGTCGCAATGAGCAAAATGGCAGCTCTTCCAAGGGCAGCACACAAGCCTCCCACGGCATTCAGCTTCCAATTCCGCCGGAATTTCACATTCTGGAGGAGATGCGCGAGATCGAAAAGGATGCAATCGAGGCAGCAAAACTGGCTGCTTCTGCTGCTGCTGCTGCATCTGCTTCTGCATCCGCATCCGAATCCGCATCTGCCTCAGCTTCTACTTCGGATTCTGCTTCTGCCTCTGCCTCTTCTACAGAATCGCAGCTTCCTTCGCCTGTGTCAAGCAGCAGCCTCGCTGCATTCAAAGAAGAGGTGATGCTGACCATCCCGCTGGTGCCGCGGCGCACAGAGCTGCAGGTGGATGCGCTGTGGGAGTTTTCGACGTTTGACGGGTGGGAGATCCCGTCAAGTGACAGAAGATATTGGGCATCCAAAGGATCGAAGGACGAGAGCAGGACACCTGAAGAGGAGGATCTGAACACGTTGGCGTCGGAGATTCAGTCGATTAACGACGAATACAGGCTCTTTGTGAAGATGTCGCGGCTGTGGACCATTGTGAATGGGTTTTCGCAGTCGGTGCAAGCTGGCGAGCGCAATCCTGTTCGCAAGAATGCAGTCACGAACGAGATTATTACGATTTTGATAGAGAAGTTCAACGGCTTTAGCACCGATGATCGGACGCTGAAGCTGCACTGTGCACGAATTGTGAGCGGGCTGATGAAAGGAGAAGTGATTGGAGAGAATCTGAGGCCGATGGTGTTGTTTCTGTGGAACGCACTCAACAGCGCAGACGACAATGTGCTGGGAACTGTCATGGAAGCACTAGCTTATCTGACAGAGGCAAAGGAGAATTGTATGTTTTTGTTTGAGTTTTGTTTTGATAGATCATTCAATAACTTGTGATTTATTTTTCGATTTATTCCTAATGTGCAATAAATAATGGCGCATATTCAAAAGGTCAAAATCTTCCATTATCTCAAGATGACATTGCGGAATATCTTTCGTATATTATTCAGTATGTGGATGCATCCTTTTAATACAATCTCAGATAGAAATGATAAGAAAAGCATTAATTATTTGTTTTTTTTCATTTTGAAAAGAAATATGTTGAATTATCAATAAAAATACTTATTGGCATATTTTAATTTACACATTCAAAACTTTTTTTTTTGAATTTTGCTTGTGATGTTCATTGTTTTTCGATAATTTGATAAAAATATTTATTTGACTCATCCTTCAATTTAATTTTTCTTTCTATTACGTTCTTTTCTTTTTGAATATTTCTTTATCATAGATCTGCTCCTGCATCGATTCTCCCTCAAATCTTCTTTTTCACAAGGAATCTGGCTCTCAACTCCACAGGCTTCCGTTCTGCCCTTGTTGAGCTGAAGCCCTATGCTCTTCTTCACAATGCCTTTGAATGCCTGTGGAAGAGCATCACATTTGGCGATGCGAAGACCCAGCTGGCGATGTGCTGTTTTTGTGATGTCATATCTGCGCTGCTCATAACAGAGACCCCTATTTTTGGCTTCCTTCAAGAGCATGGCATCCTTTCCGATCTCAATATGATTCTCTCTGCCCCGTTCGAGTGGGCTGACAAGCCGAAGGAGAACGCCCAGAGGACGGTTGTCCAGGTGCTCCGCCGCCATCGCCGTTTTCCCTTAATGTACAGCGAATTGAGAGATGTTACCCCGCTTGTTGCTTCGGCTGTGCAGACCACAAGCACACTGGTTAAGGAGGACATTGTTTACTGGTTCAAATGTTTGATGACGGTGACATACAAAGCGATTGACAACAAAAATGCCGATGTGATGAGCTCGTATTTAGCTGGGGAACATGCGATGGCTGATGAAGCGAAATTGCAATTTGATTCTTCTTCGAAGATCGAAGTGAAAACACAAATTGTTGAAATCTGCGAAGAAAACGGATTGTTGGAAGCGCTTGACAGTCTGTTTTTGAGTGCGGCACATGGAAATTGGTTTAACATTGGAAAAGTCAGTGAGGATACAAAGAAGACAATTGTAGTGTTTTAAATCAAATGAGAAAAAAAAAATGAATGAATGAATGGCATTTGCATTTTGTATGCATAAATAATTGCGTCTGGGCGAGGTTTACGAATCAGTAATCAAAGCGCTTTCTCTTAATTTATGTATACTTTTCATTTGAGTAACGCATTCCGTTGTCTTGATTTATTCACATTGGCTCGTCCACATACATCCCACCTATACACATCACGCCATTTCAAGTCACACCATTTAAAAGCTCCTGTGTGTGTGCATGTTTGGAACATATGCTTCTCGTCTCTTTTATCGAATGTTTATCATCTGGAAAGTACGTTTTGGTGAAGCTTCATTCTTGCTTCACAGTATTTATTTAGCAAAAGGTGAACTTTATCGCTTAATTATTATTTCTTCTTGTTTTTTTAATGTTTGTTTGTTTTTGTTAACGGATTTTATCATGTGAAATAAGCAGGAATAGTTTTACCTGCTTGCATGTAACATGGAAGCCTTTTTGATTAATGCAAATAAATTTTTCTGCATTTTCAATTTGTTTTAATTTTTACCCACTTTTTTCTTTTCGAAGTTTTAAACATTCAAGTTGCTTATAATCGCTGTGCGATTTATTTAGCATGTTCATATTGAATCAATGAATGATGAAAATCAATAAATATTGACATTTTTTGCACTTTTTTATTCATTATCACAAGTATCTTATTTTTTTAAATATTATTGAAGTGCTCAACAAAAATATTTATACCTCATTTTCGAATACTTTATTGTGTTAATTTTTCGTCACTCAGTGATTGATGAGACATTTTTAAATTAACAAAATCAGATAGAATATGATAAAATATTTCAAAATTTTATATTATTTTCATCAATGATTGTTCAATTATCGATTTTTTGATATCAATGATCAAACAATGCATCATAAAATTTTTGAGTCAAAAAATTGAAGATAAATTAACAACGGCTTGTTCTTTTAAATATTTCTAACGTATATATGAAATAAACATATTTTTTGCTTTTTGTATTGTGAACTTGTTAAATTATTATCTTCAGATATCTCAAAATTGCTTTTTCGAAAAATTATCGAATTTCATTTTTTCAAAACTATGAAAGAACTTCCTCAGAGTGTTACTGATATAAAAAATTGGATTCTTTTTGGAGAAGGTGGAAGCACTGTTGTTTTTGCCTTTTCTGGGGAAGATCATGATTTTTTCGGTAAAGTTATGTCTGTTCACAAAAAGCTTCCTTCAATTGATACTGCATCTCACTATAATTCAAAAGAAGAACTTTTTGAATCTTATTTTACACCAATTTTACCGCTTCCTATTAAAGTTTGCAAATAATTTTGATTTCAGTATTTTGTTGAATAAAAAATTTATTATTCAGAGGCTTTATCATGTAGAAATAAATTTTCTTGAGGAAGTGGAGAAGGCTTGCTTAAAAGGATTTTCAGAAGTGCCTCCTCTTGGATCTTACATTGATTTTTCCTGTCAATTTGTCGCTGTATTAGATAATGTTTCATTACCAACTGCAAGACTTCACCTAAAGTCGCATTATGACATTCTTTCGCGAATGAAAACAAAAATTCAACATGACGTTATTACATTGGAAATCAAGCCAAAAGTAGGTCATTGTGAATTTTGTGTGATTCACCCTTCCACCCACGAGCGATTTCCAGTCTGTAGATTTTCATTAATGCAAGTATTGAAGCAGAATGTTGGGATGTTACAAAATCCTGAATACTGCGTCCCACGAGATGTTGCAGAGAAATTAGTAAAAATATTGAATTCTGAATTCAAAGAAGAAGATGAAGTTTTATCACAGAAAGTGAAATGGATTCAAAATCAGTTGCACAAATCATCAACCGAACGTGCAAGCTTTCCCACTGATTGCAAATGCACTGAAACAACCGCTCAAAATGCACTGGATAAACATTCTATCTCTTTTACGGAGAGCGATTCATCTGTTTCTTCTTCTGTCAATGCTTCATCTTCTCCTCCATTTTGCCGTTCTCTTTTCTGCCCTGTTGATTTTTTTGCAACTGCCGAGCGATTCTCAGCTAAAGAAGATGCAGAACTATCCCCCAGCTGCCTTTCTGCAATGAAAGCTGCTCTCCTTCCTCTTTTCTTCACACCTCAGAATAACCTACGTCTGTTTATAAATGGAGTCCCAATATCTCCCTCTCACTGGGGCAGCTACTCCATCAGCTTTCCGCAGATTGAAGATCGGGCACAGCCATCTTCCTTTTCACAAAGCACGAAAGATGAAACACGCAATCTCGATGAAGAGTTTTGTCATAAGCAGTCTCCTCTTCCACAGTCGATGTCTGTGTCTTCTCCTTCTCCTACTGAAATGAAGCCCAAAGTTAATGCCGATTCTCTGAATACACTTGATTTTTTCACATCAAAGCGCACTTCAGAACCGTCATTCACTTCATCCACGCTTTCATCCTCCTCTTCTTCCTCTTCTTCAACTTCTTCCTCTTCTTCTCAGCCTCAGTTTGCAGCTCCATCTTCACAAGGCGAAACTTGGGATCTTCCGCTTCTGCTTCATTCAGCTTCTGCCGCACTTCTCCACTCAAACATCATCCGTTCTCTTTCGATGCTCCAGGGTATCAACAACATTGGCCTCTTCTCTGCTGCCCATGCTCTTTCAAATGTGATGGTTGCTACCGAAGTTATGCTTCGTACAGCTATCGATGACTGTTTCACTGCTGTTGTCAAAGATCCTCAAACAACACTTCATGCAGACGGCGGCTTGTCGTTTCGCTTTGAAATGCTCCGCGCCACTTTGGAAAAACATGTTTCTCCTTTTCTAAAAGAACTTGCAGTGAGCCAGATGATGGTAGATAAAGTGCTCGTTCAATTAGCTAATCTGGTTAATGATGGACTGCCTCAGAATTCTTCTTTGGAGAACGAATCAAAAAAAGCGACTGAGGACGAGAAAAGCAAAATTGATGCTGTTATTCAAAAGGGGTGTGCAATGCTGATGGATGTGATCTTTGATCTCATTCACGCTGCTTCAATTATTTTGCCTTCGCTTTACTCGAAAGAAAGTAAATGTGACTGCGTTGAGACAGAATTCCCTGACAGGCCAAAGGATTCATTTTCTGAAAAGGCTTTTGATTCTTCTTCATCATCGACCACCGCGCCATATTCAGCATTTGTGGATCCTTTTCTCTCATCAGAATGTTCTTTTCCTTCTCTCCACAATGATCCAACAATCATGTCTTGTCGATCTTTCCAAGCAAATTGTTCGGAGCAGCCTGAAGCTTCTTCTCAACACTCAAAGTGTATGTGCTTGCAATTGGCAGAGGCATATGATGCAGTTGTCAATAGCGGAACCGTCTCTTCCTCATTCAACGGAATAGCTGGGAAGGATATGTCAACCGTGCAATGGGAGGAAGAAATCATAAACGGGCTGAAATCTTCTGCTTTGCCTTCGAATTCTTCTGATATCTCTTCGAAGGCTGACGATGTATTTTCATCATCTTCAACAGCTGCTCACACATCATCCACATCACCCAGTTTATCTGATAGCCTTCGCGCCACTCATCCCTTTTCTGACAGTTGCCCTGAAAAAACTACACTTCACGAGCACATTCGAACTCCCACCCAATTCGCAAAGCTATCTTCTCAAGAAATGTCAGATTTAATAATACCTCAGCATCTGCTTCAGTACCATCAATATCCTCTTTGCTGTCCCGACAAATCTCCTTCCCAATCAACGTTGAAGCCACCATCTTGCTTAGCAACTTCCGATCTTCTATTACAAGTCACTTCTTTGAGACGTTTTTTTCTTGCCGATTCTGCAAATGATTGCTCCATTATGATTACACTTTCATTCACTTCTCAGGCTCAAGACGAAGGTGACAAAAATTCACCACACGCAAACACTTATGCAACGGACATAAATGTTTTGCCTTCTTCTTCTGTGGGTGGCGTTTCACAGGCAACGGATATGGATTCAACTTCGTCCCTTCCATTTCTGTCTTCTCCTCATTTTCAGTCTAATTTTTTGCTTCATTACAAAAATTATCACATCGCATGTCATGTTCACGTGATTGATATTGCCCAAAAAAGGCACACAAGAATGCCACGTTGGCTTCGTCTAGAAAGACGGCTTGTGGCTCTTGCGAAATCTGTTGGTGGGTTTGTACATTTTTCTAGTACGACCCATTCATCATATGTCACGTCCTGATAATGATAAAAATAATATAAAAACACCATGGACGTCTTTTGATCGAGCCAATCAAAGATTTTCTCGTTTTCATAATCAGATTGAAGATTATGTTGATTCTAAAAAACATGGTGAAACTGCTCTTGAATTGAGAACAACGAATAGAAAATCAGTTTTACTTAAAAGACGGCAAATGGATGAAGAAGATTTAAAAGAGGAATTTACATTAAAAGGAACATTAGATAATTTAATGCAAATTTTATATTCATCGGATAAAGGTGTACAGCTTGCAGCTCTTGCGGAAATTAGAAAACAATATAAAATTGGTTTGCCTTTCTATTCAAACATTAAACAGTATATTATATGCTAATAATAGCAAAAGGAAAGCAGAGCTCAGCGGCTCATCTTTTAAAATATGACGTACCTACAAAGCTAATGGAAATTTCTGCAGATTTTTCAAGTTTTTTAAGTCAAGTATTTCTCAGCAATTTTAAAATTATAATAATTTTACGTTAATAATTTAAAATATAACTTAATTGTATATTTAAGCGGCAAGCTATTAGATTATTATCGACTCTTGGTTTGCCTTATTTTCCTTTTTTAAAAAAATCAAATAAATTAATATTTTTTTTATTGAATAAAGTTATCGATGAACCAAAGATCGGAAAGGCTGTACAACAAAGAGTCATTTCAATTTCCTCAGAAATTGTTTCAAAGCATCCAGATTTCCAAATTAGAAATGATACTTGGTGGCTTTTAGCTTCTGTTATCTCTACTGCTTCGGGAGGAGAGCGTATATTTTTACCTGATCAAATCATAAATGCAGCTGCAGAATGGCTAAGAATTCTATTGCTTCATTTTTTCCCGAATGCTCCTTCTTTGAAAATTTCATCTTCAAGTTTTAATGATCAGCAGTTAGTTGATGTATTTAGTAAAGGAATTACAACTTCTTTTCCTCAAACATCTTCGACTTTTTCCTTTGCCGTTCACACGGAATACGACAGCCAAGAAAAAACAGCTACACACACCTTAAGTACAGAGGAAGGTTTTCTGGCCACAATTATGTTTTTTTTCAATGAATCGCGTTGGTGTAAGCCTTTGATTAAGAAGATATCAGATTATGGATTTTCAATTTGTGATGCTGCACTTAGTAATACTTTCCATTTTATGTGCAGATGCGATGCTATTAGAGTTTTAAGTGAGATTTTTGAAGATGACTCTAAATGTGCGGAGGTGTGCGTTTTCTTTTTTATCAAATGTTTTTTTCTGAATAAAGTTTTCATAATGCCTTTTTTTTTTTTAACAACAAAATTTCAATTTCTTAATGCATTCACATGCTGTTATTTATGTTGAATCTTCATCAAAATAATTTTCGAATTCCTTCATCTTTTTGACTGATAATAAATATTTCAGAAATTCTCTATGAATGGTGGAGTTAATGTAATGTTCCAGTTGAGTGCTGATCATCAAAATGTGTTGGAAGAAGAAACACTCATGATCATCATCAGGCAAATATCAACCCTTGATTCAGAACTCTTAACAGCTGTATGTATTTTACAAATTATTTTATTTTTTTATTTGGTAATGCTTTGGATTTGTGAAATGGTGAAAAGAAAAGAGGAGAGTGAAAATTGTTCTGTAGATTGAGTGTTGATTGCATCTTTCAATTGTTTTTTCCATCTGTGAAGCCAATAACAATATCTTTTTCTTTTTATATTCTTTTTCTCCGCAATGACCAACTTAGCCTATATATTCTGAGCCTTCCCTCAAACTTATCCGCTATTCTCTCATATCCGGAGGCCCACAGCTACAAAATTACGCCACTTTGGCATTGAGCAACATGGCTACTGAAAGCGAACAGCGGACCGAGCTGCTCTGCCGATTGGGCTTTCTGCGCCATCTTGTCAGCACCCTCTCTTCCTCCACTGCTTCCTTTGAAGTTCAGGAAAACGTGCTGTTTGCATTCAAACATCTGACGCTAACGTCTTCGCTTGTGAAGCGCATGATGATTGAGGAGTGTTCGCATTTGGCGGTGGGGATGGCACTGGGGCGCTTCTTGACAAAGTTCAAAGAGGCAACGTCTGCCTGCCATTTTACGCATTCAAACGATGCTGTTGATAAGTGGGCACAGCTTATTAACAAGTCGCTGTTTGTTCTGAAGCATCTACTGGATGAAGGACAAGAACTGGTGAAGCTTCAGATTGCGAGGAAAAGGAAAGAATTGAAGAAAAGGAATAGAAAGCTTACGAAAAAAACATCAGCATCAAACAAAATATCGTCACAGGTGGATCATTTAAATGAAGACTCCCTAAAAACATGTGAAGAAGACAAAGACAACGATATTGGAATGGCATATGACGAGGACACGAGCAACTTAACAGCTCAGCCAAGCTATCCATCTTCCATCAATAGTGACAATTCGCTTCTTCAGCCAAGCCCATTTCCAGCAACCTCTTTGAACTACACTTCTCCATCTCCTTTCACTTCGTTTGCACCGCCTTTGCCTTTGGCACCAGTACCAACAAATGTTTTACCTTCTCTGTCATCATCGACTCCTGCCTTTTCTTCCTTTTCTTCTTCTTCTTCTTCTTCTTCCTTCTCTCCTTCTCCATCTTCTATGATAACGTCTCACAAAATAGAAGCTGTTTCTTCATCCGGCTCAACAGCATCTACTCACTCTCAAGCTCCGCTTTACAATCAGTCAAAGAACATCCTCATTAAAGACCTTGTAGAAAACATCGTTCTCAGAGAGCTGGTTATTTCTCACTATTCTGAGTATATCACAGAGTGCATTCAGGTTTGCAGCGGCAAGGAGCAGCTGATGGCTAAGTTTATTTACTCAAAATATGTCTGTGCATTTCCTTGGATCGAAATGGATCAGGAAGAGGAAGAAGATGAAGAAGAAGAAGGTGATGGCTCATCAGCAATGAATGAAAGTGAAAATACGAGAGATTTGACTGGGATGGAAACACAAACAGCCACAACTTCTGCACAAAGCAAGCAAGATGCTACTTTTAACTCAAAACCCAAGCAAATGAAAGGGAATGGATCTTCTGTGAAACCTCCTTCCAGCGGAGACCGAGTCGCAGAGTTTATCGATACGATAAATCTGCTTGACATATTAGACACAATTCAAGAAGAGTCAATGGAAGACAAAGCATACAAAAAGAAGCTGAAGATGCAGTTTTCGATGACACAGAGGCGCATGACGAAAAAAAGGCGACAGGAAATGAGTTATTTTCAGGTACAGACGCTGTCTGGAGGAGATGCAGGGGAGCAAAGTTTGATGGGTTTGTCAGAGGAAGAGCTTGCTATGGCTGATGATGAAAGTGGAGAAGAAGATGAAGAAGAAGAGCTTGAAGAAGGGAGTGCTGTTGACGGAGAAGGCGAGAGTGCTGATGAAGGAGATTCTGAGGAAGGTTCCAGCGACAGGGATTGGGCGACAAATGAAGAGCTGATTGAATCTGATGCAGAAAATGCATACAAAGACTTGTCATCGATCCCAACGTTGGATGAAACACCTTCTCTTCAGCCGCCTCTTCATGATCTTTGGCCAACCTTCAATCCATCTACAACAGAATCATAGCGATTCTTCATAGAAAATCTTCTTTTTTATTTCAGTTTGTTTTTGTTTTTATCAAATAAATAAAGAGAAAATTCTCATATGACTTTGTTTTTCTGAATTGAAAGAAGGTTAAAAGGATGGTGAAGAGAGTGATAATATTTCTGAGATGATATGGCAAGAAATGATGTTGAATGTTTGGTTTTTGTGAAAAATGAGGAGGAAATGAAGAAATTCAAACAAAAATATGAAGAGTATCAAAAAAATGGTTATTTACCAAAATAGTGAAGAGAAATTCATTCAGAATTAGAATTTAAAAAAAGAGCTTGTAGATTAAAAAGATGCAATTGTGTGATGTCATTGAAATATTTTCTTTCGAAGATATAAATTGATTGTAATAAGTTGATAGTTCACCATTTGCAATACATATGAATGTTTGAAAACACTTGTACTCAATAACAGCCGTCTAGACAACCAAAGATTAAATCCAAATACATATATTTATTTATTTATCCATAAAAGTTCCATATTAAAATGCCGCAATCGTCGCCAACAGAAACAAGTTGCTTCTCATCCGGAGACCAAGCAAGAGAGCGTGCAGCGGCCGAATGGCCCTTTCCGCACGTGTCACTAACAGGAGGCAAAACATCGACGTGTGTCTTTTTCTGAGGAGGCGGGATACGCCCTCCATGGAGCACTGAAACTGGTGGAAGAACAATCTTCACGTTGCGCATGTCTAACAGTGAGTGGTGAAAAGAAAAGAAAAGTAGAGAAGAGAAAAGAAAAGAAAAGAAAAGAAAAGAAAAGAAAAGAAAAGAAAAGAAAAGAAAAGAAATTTTATGTGGTGCAAAAAAACAATTTTTAAATGCATTTGTAATGTTTTGTTAAAAAATCATACCATATACGATAACATCTCCATCGTCATTGCAGACAGCCAAGTATCTTCCAGAAGACGAAATAGCGATCGAATTAATTGTCGCTTTCGACTCTGTCGCAAAAGTCGACACAGAATCTGGTGCATCCCAGTCCCACACAGACACAATTCCGTTCTGTGCACCAGTGATCAGCTCTCTCTCTCCATCAGGGCGCTGGCACATACACTCAAACACTTCGTCCACTGTGATGTGTCCGTTCACTTTCTTCTCCTCCTCCAAATCGAAGCAGCAGATGGTCTTGTCTGTCGAACAAGAATGTGCTATCTTGTTGTCTGCAATGTCCACCAACACACTGCGCACTCCTCGGGTGTGCTCTTTGAACTCAGCAAGTGTCTCGTGTGTGCGGCCTGACCAGCAGCGGACGCGCCCGTCTTCTCCTCCGCTCAGCACAACTCCGCTACCAACATTGACTGCAGATGTCATACCACGATGTGCCAGAACTAAGGGGAAATGTGAAGAATATAAAAATTTAAGGTGAAATAATAAAGAAAATTGCATCAATCAATCAAATCATAATTACAACAAAAATGAAAATGAAAATATATACATATATATATAGCTAAGCAAACCCGACCAAAGTTGAGTTCCTGTGTGTGCATCGTGTGCCTTTAGTGTTCCGTCAACATGGCCGGTGACAATAGCATCGACATGAACCAGCTCGCCCATCGGTGCAGCTGTTCCTGTTGCTCCTGCTGCGCCTCCTTTGACTTGTGTTCTGTGTGGCAGCACTCCCATTGCCATGGAAGAAACATCGTTGTTCAAAGGCTCGAAAACAAGCTCAGCATAATCGCTAAGGTCCCAAACGCGGACGCCTGCAGGTTGTGAAGAAAGAGCAGAGTGAGGTGCAGATGAAGGAGACAGGGAAGAGCTGGAAGCAAGCGCCATAATTGATGCTGATGTGGATGGAGAAGATGATGAAGATGCGATGGCTGTGGAGAAGGTGATGCCTGGGCGGGCACAAGAAGATGCTGTGCAGAATACCTCAGAAGAAGAAGGTGGGAATGCAACACATCCCTGAGGCGATGGAGGGGTCTGGAACACCAGTTTGTACACATACTTCCCTTCGTGTTCAGTTGATCTATCGATCCGGTAGACTGCACCACGAGACGACAGTGCAATAAACGAATCCTCCGAAAAACGTGAGAGGCAAAGAACATCTCCTTCACAGGGAAGATCTACCACATCGACAATATTGTAGCTTGTGTCGCGCCCTTCGAATATTACTACAACTCCGTGGCCACCGCCTACAACAACAGTCTGACTGTCATACCCACAGTGCCCACTGCAGAACGATAATACAGATCCGCTGCATGCCTGAATAGCAAGAAAAGATTAACGATATTGAAAATAAAGATGAATTTTTCAAATAAAAAACTCATACTCGTTTGTGCATTCGATAAATTCTATTTGAAAGACTGAATACAACTATTTCTCCGGAATCTGTTCCAGATATAAGATCGTCTCCAACAATTACACAGGTTGGATAGCTACGAACAAATCCTGTGGATGGAAGTCCTGCTGCTTCTGCTCTACCAAGAATATAGCACTGAGATGCTATGCTCCAAGAAATTTCATAGCTCCTCAATGTTGTTCCTGATGCAACAAAAATTCTATAATTTGGATTCGCTGGTCGAACAAATGAACCAGCAGCACGAGTACGAAGTCCAGCGCCAGCTGACGGAGTTGCAGAGGATGAAGCTCCTTGTGAACTTGATTGGGTCATCGCGAATGCCACTTGTTCCAGAAATATTATATAGTTTTATATTTATTATTATTCACATTTATTATAAAAAAGCAATTTTTAGAATAAAAAGACAAACATGATGAAATGGGCTTATCAACTTTTGTTGACGCTAAACGACTTCCTGTCTTTAAGTCCCAAATGCAAAGAGTACAATCTTCACCACCACTTGCCAAGAAACGCTCATCTGGACTGAATGCAAGTGCAGTAACACTAATTACATGTGCCTCAAAGCATGCTACAAGTGATTCATCTTTGATCCTCCAGATGCATATTGGTGCAGCTGGCTCGCGAGTTCCTTTTCGACCAACTTGACCTGTTGCAATGAAGTGTTCCGAAACAGAAAGAGCACTTATGGCTTCGGTATGACGCCTCAAAAATACTTGGTTATGACTTAAAAGAGATAAATTTGTTATTGTTAAAAATGATCTTGATGTTAATTACAAAAGCAAAACAAACATATCATCAAGGTTAGATATCACGCATACAGCTCCTATTGTATGTATTAACAGGTTATGCTGAGTAGGATGGCTATATAGAATTCTTGTTCCACCAATAGCATGTTCTAAAGATAAAGGAGACTCACCTGACATTTAAAAGCAGTTTATTCTCGTGATCTTTATTATAATGTTTTGGAAAAGATCGAGAAGTTAATATCAATCACAGTCAATAAAATTTCTTCATCAAAATAGTGTGAGACTATTATTGAAAAATATTTGCTGACAACACTGAGTGTTTTGAAGAAAAATTCGTCACATTCGTCACAAAAGTTTTTCCTCTGAAAAAAAACACTTATGGACGTTGACACAAAAACTTCTAATAATCATAAAGTTTAAAATATTTCATTACTGAAAATGTTTTTCCGATATTTTTGAATAAGTTATAAACTGAATTTATTCAATTCAAAAAATCAGCATTATTAAAAAAAATTATACCTGCGAAATGAAAATACACTCAAATAAAACTATTAAACAATAATAATAATTAACTTTTGTATTGCACGATGAGAGTGATTCACAACACAAACAAAAATTTTTTGTTTAAAAACTGAACAAATTTTTTTCCAATTTTGAATTCGTTTTTTTGAATGATCCTTTTTTTTTTTTTTTTTTTTTTTTTTTTTTTTTTTTTTTTTTTTTTTTTTTTTGGATAAAAATGAGTAGATGTTTGGACAAATTAGATAATTTGACATAATGAAATATAATAAGTTAATTCTTTTGTATGTTTTTGTTGTATTTTCATTAATAATATGGGCGACTATTTTTTTAAATCGCTTTTTTTCAATCAAAATTTTTGGTTCAAAAAATAACCTTGTATATTATCAAATGAACATTGAAAAGTGAAAAGGCTTATTGAAGACAATTTTATCATTAATTAGGTCAAAACATTGATTTTATTAAATAATTTCCAAATTAGTTCTCTTCAGAATTTGAAATTTCTTTTCAAAAAAACTTAAAATCTTTGAAAACAGATATGCCGAAAAAAGTTATGATTTCAAAAATAATCACCCATATAAAATTGTTCAAAAAGATTGATTGAAAAAATGATTCGATTGATTCGGTTTATGCATTCGAATTTTTGATATCGCTTTCAACAAGACGGTCAGATTGCATTGTTATTCGGTTTTCTTCTGTATCAAAATCCATTGAGCTAAACTCTTCTTTTGATTCTTCCATGTTTATGTATTTTTCTAATTCTTCAAAGATTTTTTTTATTCTCTGCATATAACAAAATTTCTGATTCGTTGAACATTTGAAAGTTATTCACAACACAAAATTTTTGTGAATAATAAAGATTTTTCAATATGGGTTTTTCTTTTTGAAAAGTCGCAAATGTTTTATTCTCAGATTGAAAAAAAAATTTCAAAATTTGCTCAAAATTATGTTTCCAAACACCAAACTTCACTAACATTGAATCTATCACTTGATAATGCCATTTCATGAATAATTAAGAAGATTCATAAGCGGAAACGAAAATTTGAGCAAAATATGAATTTTTTGATTTACAGTCTAAACCGGATATAATCACATCGGTTTTTGCACAACTTTTTGTGACTATATCCGATTGTGATAATACACGATGCTGCTTTACACAGAAAAAAATAAAAATTAATTAATTAATTAATTAATTTTGGGTCGATTTTTTCATTTTTGAAAATTCTTCATAAAAAACCCATTTTTCACTTGCGAAATTAATTTTTTGCGAAAATGCATATTATTTTAACTTATTTGAGCACATTTTTGCAAACGCGAAAAATTGAGATTTTTGATCAAAAAATCGATTTTTCATTGAAAAAGTCACCCATTTTAATTAAAAATGTGATTATATACTTTCATCCCTGTGATTATATTCGATGAAAAATGAATGAAAAACAAGCAAAAAATGTCGGTGCATCGAAAAATGTGACTATAGGCGAATGTGATTATATTCGACGTGATTAAATCCGGTTTTGACTGTATTTGAAAATTCAACTTTTGCGACTTTTCAAAAAGAATGACCCATATGGGAAAATTTTTGGATCTGATTACCTTTTTTGTTCATTTGTTACTAACAATAGATAATTTTTTTTTTTTTTTTTTTTTTTTTTTTTTTTTTTTTTTTTTTTTTTTTTTTTTTTTTTGTCACAAGTTTTATGAATGCAATAATATAATATTACCACTTTTCATACGAATAGCATGAAAAGAAAAGATATGAATGAAACATTATTCAAAGTCTCACAAGATAAAGAATGTTCATTTTTTTGAATTTCGATTGGCACAAAAAAATTATCTTGGAAAACAATGATCTCATAAATAATTACCCATTTGTTCATAATTGGATAAATTATTGGAATTTAATTTTCAATACTCGTCTTTCTATTTGAATTTCCAAAAAAAAAAAAGTTTGTGTCATTAAATCACGCTGCAAAAAATTTTTCAAACAAATCAAAATTTCAAAATACTGAAAATAAGAAAATAATCTTTTATGTTATTAAAAATTTGTTTGTTTTTTTGTCAACGACGGCTAATGAAAACTTAAAAAAATAAACAACATTTCAAAAATAACAATTTCAATGAGATAGAAAAAAAGAAAAGAAAAGAAAAGAAAAGAAAAGAAAAGAAAAGAAAAGAAAAAAATAAAAAAATCTACAGTTTTTGCATCCTCCTCATAAGAGAAAGATCTAGTCAAATTATAATTTCATCCAACGTCACAAGTCTGTTAAAATCTCACAGAAGAGTTAAAGAACTCAAATAAAGTGCACAAACGGCAATATCAAAAAGAGCAAATACGAGACTTCTCGTATTTCGAAAACATAAAATAAAATTGGAAATATTAAGAAAATACACAAAAGACGAAGTTTAAACAAATCTCTTGTTATATTTCGGTCTGTAAAGCATTCTTAAAACGTCTTTTTTAAACTTTTTTACAACAAAAATTTCAAACATTGTGAACACAACATAACATGTGTCCAAAAACATAACATTGAAATCAATCAAAAATCAAAAATTAAAAAAAATAAAAATTGAAAAATAAAAACAGAGAAAACTGACACATTCCAATTCAATAATTCGTTTCTTTTATTGCGTTGTATTGCCTGCGCTTTTTAAATCGAACTGCACATACAATCGTCACAACCACAACCACAACAGCAACAACAGCAAAAGCGCCCACAGAAACAATAATCGCAATAAGCTGTGCTTTCGTCAATTTCTTTGGACTGTTCTCGTTTGTCTCGTTTTTCTTCTGCTTCACCATAATTGCATTGATTGAATGCTTCTTTTCTCCATTAATAATTCCGCTCGGATAAGTCAAGCGACAGACAACTGATGTGTAATCATCCACATCAAGCAAAGACGGAGGAATCCTCACTTTCATTTCTGTCTCATTTGTATATTCTGAAACTGGGCAATTTGTCCACTTCATTTCTTCTCCTTTCCTTTTTTTCGAAGCCTCAAATGTCAGTCCACAAGGAAACAGATACAATCCATGCACAACTGCTTCAATTTCTTTCTCAATTTCATTTTTGCTATGAAGTTCATTCTTTTGGCCAGCTTCTTCTTCTCTTTTCAGTGTAACATTCTTCAAAACGGGTGAAAAGAAATATGAATCCATGTTCTCAACAACTGTTCCACTTGGCTCTTTTTCGGTAACCATTCCAAACGGCTTTCCATCAAGTCCATCGCTTCCTGGAGATAGCGATTCAACTTGAATCAAATAATGCCCTCCTTCATTGAATTGAATATTGTGCCGCAAAGATGGAAATTTCTCCCACCCTGCATCAATTGGATGGTTGTTAACAAAGCTACAGTTGTACAAATTCAATGAACCAAGAGAAGAAAATATGACTCCATCGCTGATGTCAACGAACAAGCTGTCATTAATATCTGTTGAACCTGTATCATTCAGAAAAACAATCCCCGAATCCCACGAACACAACAGATTGTTCTCTTCACTTCCATAATTCAAATGCTCCTCATTTTTAACACTCCGAAAAGCTCTGAGGCCATTAGCCGTCCCATCGCTTTCACGCTGACTTCTTTGGGTGATGTTTTTGTTTCTCCCGTAAATGACAAGTTGTGAAAATTCTTGAGAAGTGTGTTCAAATTCAATCAGCTTGTATGGAAGCAATTGCCCTTCTCCTCCAAGCACGTTTTCACCTTTCAAGCCGGTGAACCAAGGCCGAAAAACAACGTCAACAACACGAATACTATTTCTTCCATACAACACATTCAGCGCATCTCCTTCAATGGCGTCTGGATACTCAATGTCAACATGATTAAACGAAAAAAAAGTGTTCTCGCCTCCAAGCACTGCAATCGATTTTCCTGCCTTCAAATTTGCGCCAATTCGAAGTGTTCCCCTGTTCTCTTCACTTTTTGCTGAAGCCATCGATAAAGAACCACTCATCGAAGAAAATGCTGTTCTTTGGCAGCCAGAAAAAGGCTCATTCACAAGCACTTTTCCAATGATATGCAATGACATGCGATTTCTCCATGTTTCACGCTTGGCCATGCCACTCAGCTGAGAGCACGGTTCTTCTTTTCGCCCACACGTTTTCTCGTTGCTTGCTTTTTCGCCTCCGACATAGATGTTTTCTGAATGGTATGGCAACATATTCTCTTTGTCTGCCATCAGGTCAATTATTCTTCCTTCTTTCCGATCTTCAAGCAATATGTAATTCTGCTTCCCGTAAATCCCTTCCATCTCGAAATAAAACTGCTCTTCGTCGATCTGCTCTTTTCCTGTTGGAAATGAAAAATAAATATATTCCCCTTTCTCTGCTGCACAATTGGAGAATATAAATTCTTTCAATGTAAGTTTCAGTGTTTTTGTTGCTTCGTCTGCTGCTTGAATAAACATTGCTCCTCCTTTTGATTCATCATTCAGTTGAACATTCAGCCCATCTGCGTTCTCGTTTGCTTTTCCGCACGAACAATTCGTGAAATGCATTCGAAAAAATATGCAAGGATGCTCGCTATTCGTTATTTCTAAATATAACGCACCTCCCAATCTGTGCTCTGTTGACCAGCAATTTGTAAATGTGCAGCCATCAAATTTTGCAGATTGACACCCTCCCATCACAGTCACAACCGATTGAGTTTCACTTTTTGAAGTGATGGTGTCCAATATAATGTGTGAAAATTCAATTTTTGGAGAAGATTCAGCAAGTATCAGTGCATTGGAAGATACAAAATTTGTGATCTCAACATATTGAAATGTCATTTTCCCCGACTTGCATTCAATAAGCACGCAGCTCAGTCCATTCCCAGCTTCTGTATTGCTGATATTCGATCTGACCATTTCAATTTGCGAGTCTTCTCCTTCCACAACAATTAGCCCCTGATTTCTTCCACTTTCTCGTTTTGTATCCACGCAAATTTCAGCATAGCCAATGTATAAATACCCTTTGCCTTTCACATAAAACAGAGCATCCCCATTTTTCACTTTCTTTTCGTCCAAAGCTGTTGTGACACGAATTATGCTTTCGTCTCCGTTATCAAGTTTGATGAGACGCCCATCAATAACAATTGGCTCAGTGTCAAATTTATTGCAATTTTCTGCTGTGCGGATCTGCAACATCCCTTCGGGCTTGCAGTGAGCCACTGCCTTTTTTAGGGTTTTGCATGGCGCATTTCCAGAAAGACCACATTCTTCGCTGTCAACCCCGTTTTCTCCATCCACTTTAACTTCACTTTCATCGTTTCTTTGCATTTCTTTATACATAATTTTTGCATGTCCTTCAGAAAAACTTTTCTCGTTGTCTTTTTGCGAGCTGAAATTGTCCAAGTCTCCAAAATCCATTTTGTTCCTCTTATCTGCGGTACCGTCAGCTTTTTCTGTAATTTCTTTATATTCCCAGAAACGTGCGGGAGAATTAAGACTCAGACAGTCAATTCCTTTAGAAGCACAGTTCACTTTTCTCGAGAAAAACGCATCCACCTTTTCTCTGGTTGTTTGCATTTCTTCCCCTCCATTCTCATCAACGCAATTAATATCGTAGATGCAGCACAAAGCGCTCAAAAACAAAAACATAAAGCTGTGTTTTTGCCAGAAAGAATCTTTTTTGATCTTGACCATATTTTTATACACTTCAACCTTAAAAAAAAAATAAAGAATAAAAAGCAAAAAGTCCAAAAAAAATTTTTTTTTATTGATGAATGGGATGAAAAGCATTTATAAGTACATAAAGCTATTCTGATGAAATACATATAAAAATACCAAGATTGTTCAACATGAAAAAGAATAGCAATTGTCAAAGGAGGACAAAAAAAAGATAAAAAATTTCATCTAAATGAATTCTTTCAAAAGAAAAATTATCTGATTTCCCATCTCAACTGTAAATCAGCAAAGCTCATTGTCTGTCCAGAAAAAATAAAATTTCTCTTAATTGAAAAAATCAAAAGTCATTATACAACTTTAATATAATAATATTTTGAACAAAGAAAATCTCAAATTCAAAAAAAAATAATAAAAATAAAAATAAAAATAAAAAATAAAAAAATAAAAAAACAGAAAAAACCTATATCTTTAAAACCTCAAAAAAATGGTAAAACGTCTCTCATTTTCTTTTTCTTTTTCTCTCTTCACATTCAATATTTACACATATACATTTACATATGAATAAATTCAATCAACTAAATTTCATTGCAATCTTCATTTCCAGATTCGACATTGCTATTTTGACTGCATTTATCTTCTTTTGTCCAAAAATAAAAGAAATTAAATGCGTTATATCGCATCCTTTCATATGCGTTTTTTGATATTCTTCCTGCATTCAAACATTCAGCAAGGGGCTTCAGAGAGCATTCTTTATAAGAAGTCAATTCTGGGCTTTCAAAATATTTTCCATCATCTGTGTTGTGATTCTCTCCTTGCTCTTTTGTTTCTTCTTCTTTTTTAATTTCTTCTTCTTCTTCTTCCTTTTCTTCTTCTTCTTCTTCTTCCTTTTCTTCTTGATCAATATTTGTATTCGAATACATTGCACAAATCGGGCACATCTTCAAATCACAATTTGCCTTCATTCTGTCTTTCATTCGTTTTTCACTTTCAGCATCTAAATGATCTTTGGAGTCAAATAGAGTTATATGCCCCCACAATATATCAATGACTCCTTCTTCTTCACAGACCTCCATCAACATCCTTGTCAAACTTTCACGCAACGGCTGAGGAAGGCAGTCATGTTGTTTGAGATCATATTCGTCTATCCTTTTCAGATGTGGCACAATATGAGCATTCGATGACAAATTCGCCCATGCACTCGAAAGCGCTTTTTCTGCCTCTTCTCTCGTCGTGTCGCTTGCTGTTTCACACAGCAGGAATGCTATTCTTCCCAACACATCTCTTTTGATGAATTTCGTGATCCCTAGCGAAATAGGAATAGAAATCCATATACGAAAGCATTTAACAACTATCTCACGAAAGTGCAATATCATTTCTTTGGCACTTTTCTCTTCGCAATACAATCCGTTGTCCATCTGCTGGAAATTCGCACCGCCAGAAGAGAACATATTTATTCTTTCATCATCATCATCATAAAATTTGCTCCCTCTGAAAATTTCCTTCCAGCTTTCTTCTGTCCAATCGCCAAACAAATAACTCTTCATTTTTTCCACAATTTTTTCTTGGCTTGTCAGTAATTACACAAATCCGTCATGTAATTCGCTTGTGATGGCAAACAAGCAATTCAATGCACTCAGAGCAATAGTGCATACTGGACCCTTCGAATATACTGGAGGCATCCAACCAGAAGGATGTGTGCTGCGCCGCTGTGCATGTGAATGCTGCAAGGTGTCTGGCGGATTTGGGGAAGGAACAAACGAATCAATGGCAAGCAGACTGTTTGTTTTTGCATCTTCTCCATGGTCAAGAATTATGTGGGAATTAAAAAACCTTCTCAACATGTGCAATGAATCCAAAACAACAGAATGAATGTTGTTAGACAATAAACCATGAAGCCACTCCCCAATATTGTCAGGATACCCGCATCCAAATAATGGAGTCATCCCTTTTTTAAAAATGGACAAATAATAATAATCATCAAAATATCTGTCAAATAGAAAAAATATACCACAATTCGTTGTGAAGTACCGAAAAACTGCTGTTGTGAATAAGCATACGTCTTCATTGTCACATTCACCCAAATGAGCCATGTCATCTTCAATTGAATGACAATTGCCTTCCGAGAAAAAGCAAGGAATATATTTCACAAGACGTGCAATTTCTTCTGGAAAAATTTCAGCATCTATTGGTATTTCCTCTATATAGGAATTTCTTTCAAAACATATTATTCGGCTCACGTGTCCAACAACACGAGCTGCTAAAAGTTCGATTGGCTTATGAAATTTACCGCAAATGGTTTTTAATTTTTCCATAAAGTTTGTATCATCACAGAAGCCTTGAATATCATCATTTTCTGGATCAACAATTTTGAGAAGATGATAAAGCCTTTTCAGCTGCTCCTCAAGCATTTCCCCTTCTTTCAGCATAATTTCTGGTCCATTGAGAAATATTGTTCGAAATTCAAATTGAATTTTCTTTGAAATTGAAAAACAATCAAAACCGTTAATTAAAAACTGAAATTCTTCAATGGCATCCAGCTTGCTGAAAGCTGCACTGTAATTTTTTCCTTTGCCATTTTCAAGATTTGCCTTTGCTTTTAACATCTGTGAATTGAAATCAACTTTTCCAAACAAAAAATGAAGTTTCAAGTTAAGTGTTATTTTTTATGGGCCATGAGTTCAAAAAATTTTCTTTCGCAAATTGTTTTAAAAAAATTTATTTTTTAAATAATGTTGTAAAGTGCATCTAACAAGTTACCCTGGGTGACGTGAAGAAAAAAATTTGTCACGTCCGTCACAAATTTTCCACAAAAAAAAAAAAAAAAAAAAAAAAAAAAAAAAAAAAAAAAAAGTAAAAAAAAAAAAAAAAAAAAAAAAAAAAAAAAAAAAAAAAAATTTTTTATCATTTTATTAAAAATTAATCAGTTAAAAAATCAGATGAAAATTGTTTCTCTTTTGAATAAATTTGATATTTGAAATATTTGAGAAAAAATATTTTGCTTATTTTATAAAATTAAACTTTTGATCAACATATACCATTACAAAGCAGAATGAGAAATTTACCAAAATAAAATAGATATGTTACATATTTCACACCAATTCTTTTTAAAAACGAAATAAATATGTGAGTTTTTGTATTTGCTTGAGGATTTTTTAATTCTATTTCTATCATTATCTGAATTTCTTTGTTTTCGAATAGAATAATAAAAATGTTGTGTTTTTAAAATGCAACATTCATTGAAATGGAGAAGACTGATAATACGATAAAGAACAGCAGTTTACACAATATTGATGTTCATTTTATGCAATTAAAACTGTCACAATCATTTTTTTCGATTTTCTTGTCAATACTTAAAACATAAATTGAAAGGAAGTGTTCAACAAAGTGAAAACAAAGTTCAACGGAATAAAATGGAAATAGCTATCTTTTCTTGTACAATTATAAATGTTGTGTTTGAAAAAATTATTTTATAAACATTTTGGCTGTAAAAAAATTTTTAACTTATTTATGATTAAAGTTTAAAAAGAGTTTTGTTTGAATAAAGTCAAATGACTTACAAAAAGATATAAGGAACGAAGCAATCTGTTGCAAATTTCCAATCAGTCGGCTTGAGACTTCTGATAAAACAATATTGGAATGAAAGTTTTTAAGAAGTTGTTGTGGATGAACCGCAATTTGTGAGAGAGACAGCAAAAGAAAATGGACGAGCTCATTGAAAGAGCGGATTAAAAAAAGAACGAAGAGGAAATGAACAAAAAAGAAGTTAAAGAAGTGCTTTCAAATGGGAGATGGCTTTAATCACTCGTGATATATTTTCGATGTTTCGGACTGAAGAATGAAGAACTGATTAAACTAATAGTCAGCATTGTCATAATATTTCGAGCAACAAAGGATAATTCCAGAGAAATTGGTAGTCGATACTTGTGCTTATTTTTAGTTATGAAGGATAATTTGTCAATCAAAATTGAGTACATGTTGAATAAAGAAGCTGTTGATACAATTTTGGAGAGGATTCAGATGACAACAACGGATTTCAAACTGGAATATAAAAGCTTGATGCATTTATTCGATTGCATGTTTATTGATGAGAGAGTCGTATGTTGAAGTGGAAGAAGCGAAATGAATGACATCAAAAAAGGAAAAAGTTTGAAAAGATGGAAGAATGATATGAAAATGTTATTGTTTATTATCGTGTAACATTTGATTTTCTTTTGGAAGAAAATGATATTGATGAATCATTATAATTTATTTCTATTTGTTTTGTGAATGTTTTCAAATGAATTGCATTTCATTTAGTGAATTATAATTTTCATATCACTTTGTTCATCATATTGAAAAATTAAAATTGCATTTAAGAGATTAATTGATATCCGCTTTTTACAATTGCAAAAAAATGTTGTGCAACTTCTTCGCATTCACAGCGAAAAAAGAAAAATTCACTTAATGAATGATCAATTTTCTTCCTTTCATCTTCATATAACTTCCATTTAAAATTATCTGGAATTAGAGAATGAAAATGTAATGAATGAAAAACGCACCTCTTCGAAGAAGTAAAAAAACAAAAATATTTATTCTTCTTTTATAATAATGAAAACCATTCCACTCCCTTGACTCTTCTCTTTCCAGTTGTTTTGTATTCTTTTTATATTTTTATAATTTTCATGTAATCTTTGCATTTTTCTTATTCATATCGATGAGGGAAACCAAGCTAAAGGTTGCATTAAAATAAGAACCTGAACTTAAAAAATAGAAAAAGAATTTGCGAATTTTTCTGTTGGAGCTAAGAATTCAGAACAGAAGAATGGCTAATATGAAAAAATAGAATTTTGAATGAAGACACAAAAAAAGAGAACAACTTGTTACAGGAGAACATTATAGGAAGGTTTTCAAGTATTTTTTGTTATTATTTCGAACTCAAATTTATGAAATTTTGTAATTCCCGCGCAAAAAAATACAATTGGTTTGATGAATTTATTGCATTTTCTTAAATCATTTCAATGTCTTTTGAATGAGTTGAATAAATTGCTTTGCACCACTTCAAAAATTTTATTTCCCCTGCATTTTGATATGGACAACATTTGCAATAGTAAATATTAAGAACATGTATTTTACACAAACAATTTCCCGGAATATTCAGAAAGTGCGCACAAAAACTTCAAATTTTGATTCTTGAAACAATATCATTTTTTCTTCCTCGATGATGTGGCTTTCATTGAAGGATACTGAAAACAAAACAAGAAAATAGAATAATTAAAAATTCTAAAGTGAAAATGGTGAATAAGAATTCTTCAAACTATCTCAAAATAAGATAGTTCTTCTGTGCGAATATTCTGTTTCTTTTTTTCATATTTGTTTATTTCTTTCATAAAATAACTGAATTATCGAAATTCAATGAAATGTTATGGTTGTTTGATTCAGAATAATGAAATGATAACATTCTTGAGATTTGGCTACCATGTTTCGCTATTCTTCTCTTTCTTTTGTGTTTTTCGAATAATAAACATGAAGTGACGTCAGTGAGGTCAGTGAAGTCAATGACGTGTCTTAATTCCTATTCTGCCAATCACGTAAGAGAAAAATTCAAAATGGAAAATTTGATTTTCACAATTTTAAAAATAAATATTTATGAAAACATTTATGATAATGAAATAAAAATTCAATAATGTTGGTTTTGCTTTGTGACGTGGAAAAAACTGTCACGTCCGTCAAAATCGAAAATATCAAGTCAGAAGTCAGTACGTCACCCAGGGTTACTAACAAGTGATTTGTGATGTAAATTTTGGATTTTTTTGAATTTAATAAAAGAAAAAAAAGAAAAAGAAAATTTATTCTAGAACTATCAAACTCATTTATTTCATCAAATATTGGAAATGAAACTTCTCAAATAATTTGTGTGGGCAAATGGAGTAGGTCCTGGTACCATCGAGATCCTTCCCACTATTTTTATTACAGATATCGCATGATATACAGGACATCGCAAAAAATACCTGACAAGATCAGTTTCACAATAACTGCAAGAGGAATAATTTTGATAATTTTCCTCAAAAGAAATCTCATCAGTGCAAACTCATGTGACATACAGGACTTTCATTACTTTCTCGTTTATGCTCGGAATAGTATTTTTGGAATATCGGAGAAAGACAAAATCTTATTTCTCCGAGATTTCGAAATATATTTTTTCTGAGTTCAAACGAGGAAGTTTTGAAAGTTTTGCATTTCAAATGAGTTTGTATTGATAAGATATATTTGAAGGAAAATTGTCGGAATTATTCCTCTTGCGGTTATTGTGAAATCGATCTTGTCCGGTATTTTGTGCGATGTCCGGTATTTAATGCGATATATATATATTCTTCTAGGTTGTTTGAGGATTGTGCAACTTCTATTCTATTTTCCCTTTACTCTTGCACTCATAATCTGTATGTGTTATATTTTTCCAAGACCAAAAAACAAAGAGCAAAGTATTTTGTACAATTCAAAAAATAGGTAAAATGGAATGAACAACCTTTTTTTTTTTTTGGATGGATTACACATTTTCCCGACAGACTGTATTTGAATAATCATTCTTTATTTTTCATATTCATATTATTATTATAATAATTATTGTTTCATGTCAACTTCATTTTTAATTAACCCATATTATTAGAAAAAAAATGTGTTTATTTGAATTGCACGAATTGTGCGGCTGATCCTTTTTGAAATCATTCAATCGTTAGAGTTTTGATCAAAATTTTTATCTCAATGAAATTTGAATTAAAAATTGTTTTTGCAATAGCAACATTATGAACAAAATGTTTTAACAGCTGATGTTCATTTGGGTAATTATTTTTGAAATCATATCTTTTTTCGGGGTGTTGGTTTTTCAAAGTTTATTTGTCATTGTATATAGATTTTGTATTTTAATGATTAACTTCATTAAAACTATTTCAAAAACAAATGTTGAAGCTGAAATAAAGAAGAAAATATCTATCAGAAGCCTTTTAACATTTCACTATTCTTTTGTGAATATTGAAGTGAAATTTTCTTGTCGAAATTTTTGAATGAAATATTATGATTTCAAAAATAATCACCCATTTTTTTAAAATCCCATTGAGATAATAATTTTGATCAAAACTTGAACGAAAGAATGATTTAAAAAAAGATCGACCATGCCACATGGGACGAAAAATTTTGCTTTATGAATATCGTTCCACACAAAATTTTCGTAAAATTTTCTCTATTTTTATAATTTTCAGTATTTTTTGCAAGGGAATATAAGACTTATTATGATATAATTTCAGAAAAAGTTTGGAACAAATCTTAGTTTGTTTCACAAAACCTGAAATTTCATCCCATATTTATTTAACGAATAACTCCACATATCATTTGCAGTCAAGCTCGGTTATAATCACAGTCCATTTTGCACGATTTTTTGTGATTATAACCGAACTTGGTTATCACAGAAACTGTTTTTTCATTGAAAAATTTTTCAGAAATAATTATTTTTTGATGAAAATTTTTATTTTTTCTATATTTATTTAAATGCACATATTTGTTTCGATTTTTCAATTTGCAATGTTTTATTGAAAATTTTTATTCATTACAAAGCAGAAAAAACAACTTTCAATTTTTCAAAAATATCAAAACAGACAGAAAAATACCCATAAAATTTCAAAATTTGTGATTATTCACAATTTTTGTGTGATTATAGATGATGAAATTACACATAAAATAATACAAAATTTTTAAGTGCACAAAAAATGTGATTATTCGCGTTCTTGATTACAACCGATGTGATTATGATCGAGCTTCACTGAACTTATTTTTGAAAATATTCTTCAGAAAAAATGTTTATTTCTTATTTCAATCTTCACTGCAATGATATATCAAGTGCTTTTTATATTTGAAAGTGATCCAAGCTTATAATAAAAAACATAAAATATAAATATTTATTTTAATATTTTGAAGTAATTATTACTGATGATAGAAAGTTTGATATCCAGTGTAAGCCATATACGTGAATGTCTACTTTGTTTTATCTAACATTTTAAGGTTCAACTTCTTTGAAAAGAAAGAAATTTTTGGCATTAGAATTTTTGACAAGACAACTTGCTGCAAGAAATTGGGTTGAGCAAATTCTAGGAACATCATTGGGAAATGAATCATTAAATGTAAGAAAACAGAATTTTTTGAGTTATTATTATTTTTTTTTAATTAATATTAATTGTGAAAAAGAAAGCATTGCATGATGGAGTGTCACTTTGCAGAATTGTGCAAAAAGCATCTCCAGATTCTCTTCCAAGGCTTGCATCATTTTTTTGGTAATTCAGTGAACATTATTATTAACCACAGATTTAATGAAAAGCCGCGCCACTCAGCTCATGAAAGAGTTTTCATTTTTATTATTTCCATTTTTTTGTTGAGATGAAAATTATCAGGAAAATTTTGTATATTTTAACGAAGCGGTTAAAAAAGCTTATCATATGGATCCTTATGTTTACATACCAGCAGACGTTGTTAACGAGACATTTCCGGTGAGATTTGTTGATCTAATTTTAGTTCTTGCGAGACGTATAAGTGATTACTCAAGCGATCGCATTAAATTCAAAATAGACCTTGAACATGCAAGAGAAACAATTGATGTTTCAGAAGAAGAAATCATGGACGCTATTGATCTTGTAAAAAAGGAGAATATGCTTTCGATAGATTCAATTGATGGAGAGAAGAAATCAACAGAAGATGAAAGAGTTAGAACAAATAGAGAAAATGAAGAAAAAGAAAGAAGAATGAAGTCGGCAAAATTGTTGAGCGATGAATGGGAAGAAAAACTCAGACGAATAAAAGCTCTGGAAGAACTGAAATTGAGACAAATTCAAAATGAAAAAATTCGAGCTATGAATGGATTGTTGATTCACAACTGGTTTAGAAGAATGTTAGACCGAAAGAGAGCAAATTGTGAATCAGAACGAAGAAAGATGCTTCAAAAAGAAGATGAGCTTAAGGCAGCTAAAGCAATTCAAATGTCATGGTTGAATTTTTGTAAAAAGCAAAATGGGGTGATTGAAATGAAAAATCGAAATTCTTCGAAAATCGAAAAAGAAGCTGCAAATACAATTACATCGGAGAGAAGGAAAGAATTAGCAAAGCGCAATGCTTATGAAGAGCTTCAGAGGAAAAAGAAAGAGATTGCAGATTCAGAATTCAGAATGGCAGAAGTTATTCAAGGCGAATGGAAAAACAAAGAAAAAAAGGAAAGTGCGTTTCGTATGCTCTTGGAGAAAAGAAGAGAAAATGAAAGGATCGAAAAAGAAAAGGCTAAGAAGATAAGTGACTTTTGGAGGAAATGCGAAGAGATTCGCAATAGCAGAGCTGCTCTGGAAGAGTTGAGGAAAGAAGAGGAAGCAAGGGCAAAACGAATGGATGACCTTCTTTCTCGAAAAATAGCAGCAGAATTGAAGAAGAAAGAAGAACGAAAAAAACGACTTGAAGAAGAACGGAAAAGAATTGCTCAAGTTGCCCAAGAGTTTGATCAGAAGCAGAAAGAAGAAGAAATCGAAAAGCAAAAATCTGCAGAAAGTTTAGCGATGCAAGAAGAGGAAAATAAAGACGAGAAAAAGAAAGGGAAAAAAAGACGTCTTGCATCTTTAATAGATACTTCATCAAACGATACACAAGAGCACACACTTGTCCTTTCAAAATTTGAAACCGAAGAGGATTTCACATTTGAGTGATCTCAGTCATTTCAAAATCTTGAAATTTTTCATTATTTCAATGGGATACTTTATCATTTTTCTTCTTTTCCCATCAATTTTCTATTGATTCTTGTTAAATTGGCTTTATTTATATTTTTCTTTTACAGTTTTTTCAGAAAACAAAATTTCATTAACATCTTTCACATACATTTTGTGGAAAATAAATAATTGTATTATTCAAAGTGAGTGAAAATCGAAAGAATGAAAATTGATTTGAAAGAAATTATTGATCATCCCCGTATTTTGAACAATGAGTTTGATCGATCTTGCTTTTCCTCCACATTCACAGGGAGAGACCTCATATTCACCTTCGCTGTGGGGTCCTCCACAAACGATTAATAGCCATCCAATTAATATTCAACCGGCTTTTACAAAACTTGAACGTATCCCGAAAGTTGCAGATTTTATTTCTCCAACACTTCCAACGTCTCGATATGGAAACAAAGTTCAACAGAAATATCAAAAAGCAAAAGTTGACGATGGTTTTCATTCAGTGGAATCAACTACTAATCGCGTTAAAACGAAGAGTTGGGAAAAACCTCGTCAACAAGCTCAACATAGTTATCGTACTCCTCAGTATCAATTTCCTCAGCATAAAAGAAAGTACCCTCAAAGTATGATATTAATTAGTAACGACATCATTGCTAAAACATTTATGCTTTAAATTTCATATTTAGATCAACAAAATAGGATGAGAGAACAACAGGTTGAGATTCCCAATGACTGGAGATATTACGACATGTGGAATTTCCAAGTTCTTTCTAAAAAAGTTGGCGTAGAACCACCAAGTTCGGATATTCTTCTTTTGGGGGAAGTGGGAACCGTTGGATATTTCAATGACAGTTTTGACAAGGCAACTACAAATTCACCAATTCATCTGAGGCCATCTACTTCAAAGCCCGTTGACACAACGACATCAGAAGATCCATTTTTGATGGATATTGCAACATCTCCAGGACGCAAAGATGGAGTTTTCTTTGCAACTGATGAAATATTGGCTGTGATTATGGCAAGCGCACGATCCGTTTACCAATGGGAAATACGTATGAAAGCCATGAGCAATGGAGCAATTATTCTCGACAAAGTGAATAAGACAATTTTGGACTCATATACTGTGAATGAAAATGCATACGAAGCTCCACAACCAGACGCTGTCTTGAAGGATGTTGTTAACATTATACAATCAGATTCAGCTAGTGCAGCTGGCGCTGCAGGAAGCATCTCTTTAAAAAGTGAAAGAGGTGTGCTTATTACAGAAGAAAGCGGTTCAGTTCTCGGAAAGATGCTTGCGTCTGGAGTTATTGCTGAACCAAGTCCATTAGAAATAAATACTGTTTCGAAGAAAGGACTTATTTCTGTTTTTAGTAATATAAAGAGACAAACTAAAGAGAGCGAAAATTTGTTACGAAACAAAAAACAAGCAGCTTCAGAGCCGGCGAGCCAAGATTCAGCTGCAGAACCTGAAGCAACAGATGAGCCTTCTACAAAAGAAGAAGATGCAGAAAAAATCAAGCAAGAAATAGAAGAATCAGCTGACTCTGCATCGAAAGCTCTTGAACGAGCCAAACCAGATTTCTCACCCGAAATGCCTCCATTTCTTTACAGATACTTTGCTGTTCGCCTGACAAGCACCATCACACTTGTGTATCGAGCAAGAGTGGACGCTCTTTTGTCTCCTTCAACAAAATCTCCCAGCTCACAACCAGCTCTCTCAGCAGCGCGCGAAGCAGGACACAAATTGAAGGAGTTCCTCGAAAAAGTGCGCAATGTCACTCCAAAAGACTTTCCCATGCCGTATGAATTCACCAACCCGTCATCATCGACTGAAGGTGTGCTAACACCTTATGTCTCGCTGCATTGTCTGAATGAGCTCGATAGCCGTGTGACTGGCTGGACGAAAATCCTGGAAACAAAGACAGGAATGGTTCTCTCGACAGAAGCAAAGAACAACTCGTTCCGTCTGTCGCGCTGGCTGCTAAAGGCGCATTTGGCTCATGTCAACGTGCTGAAGCTGGGATTTGTGGCACGTCTTTCATCTTCTTCTGCTCCTTTGCCATCTCCAGCATTGTCTCCTTCACCCGCAGCTGTATCTTCTCCGTCTCCGTCTCCATCTGGCAAAGGAAATCAAGCCAAAGGCGGAAAAGGACAAAAGGGCAAAAAGAAAGAGAAACAAAACGCAACGCCACGTGCAGCAACACCATCATCATCAACTGTGCCGTCTTCTATTGCCAAACCTCAGCCGAACCGCCCTTCGTCACCAACACCTTCTCTTTGGTCTATTTCCACAGGAGTGACTGCTTCCACAATCAACACATTGAACTCAGCTGGATGGAGCGTTGCGAGCATCGGAGCGATTTCTTCACTTTCTTCGATGCGACACGCACTTCTGCTAACACGCACGTTCACAGTTGACCAACTGTCTTCAATTGCTAACGTTAACATTGGATCAGCTTGGGAGATTCTGAGGACTATTTTGGAGTATGTGAGGCAGACGAATTATCAGGTGAACATTATGCACGTTGATGAGAAAGCCTTTGACTCAAAAACAATAGCAGCACAGGCGTCATCTTCAACAGTTCCATCCAGCAGCGCTGAGGCAGCTGAAGAGGAATTGGAGTCTGCCAAGCAAATACAGCCAATTCTCGACTTTATTTTGTTTAAAGATCCCACTCGTTCAACACTTCGTTTATTCTCCGCCAAGCACCTCACAGATGCAGAGATTAGAGAGAAAGAAGCAAAGAAAGAACTTGAAGCGAGCGGAAACAAAGAGGAAGGCAAAGGAGATAAAGGCAAAGCAGAAGACAAAGACAAAAAGGACGGAGAAGCTGCAAGTGCATCAACTGGCACTGCGTTGTCCTCGAATGCCAAAGCGCTTTTGGAGTCAGTCTCAAGCGAGGCGTTCGGATCTGGATGTATTGTGGTGGATGAAGACAATGAAGAGGCACTTCCTGAGCAAGTGGATGCAATATGGGATAATGCGATGCAAAATGCCATTGAAGTTGATGGAGATGGTGACAATGATGGAGAGGATGGTCCTGATGGAACAGGCGATGAAGAAGACATGCCAATTGGCGATAGATCAGTTCCTGTTGGTGTAAATCTGCTTCTGGACAATGAAATGGATGAAATTTCACAGAGTTCTCAGACAATTCCACTTGTACCAAAACTCACTGTTCTGAAACCTTAAATACATCACTTCGCACTTTTTTATCTTCATATCTTCCTTTTTTCTTTAGTTTCCCTCTTATCATTGTGGTTATAGACAATGAAAAGAAGTTAATTAAAACAAAGTATTCTTGAAATAATTGCTTTTTTTATTGTTTATTACTTATTTTTCAACACTTTTATTTCAAAAAAGCTAGAAATTGGTAGAGAAATTGAAGATTTTTAAGAAGAAGCAGAAGATTATGAAATGAAATATTTTTGATAAACCAACATCAACCGAGGGAAGCTTTTGATGAGAGGAAGATTTAGAAGAAAGAGAAAGAGAATAAAAAACCAAAGACAAACACACAAACATGAATCAGACAGATTAAATGCAGGGTCTTGCCTGAGGCAAGCAGAGGTTGTAATGCACATCGTTTCTGAATAGAGACGAGGGATGCCACGCAACCCACCTCCCGCAGATGACTGACAGCTTTTCTTTGCCTGGATAGTGTGGATCAAGGATAAGATACTCGGGTTTTTTCTCTTTCTTTGATATTCTCACTCCTAATAAAGTGTATGCAAGGACACCTCCGCCTGAAATAGAAGATAGAAATGAAGATAAATAATAAATAATAAATGTTAAATATGATGTTAATGCAGATTTCAATATTAACGGTAAGACATGTTTGATTATAAAAAAAAAAGAAAAAGAAAATTTATCAATTTTATGAGAATATTGATAACGATCAAACCAATCATCACAGGAGTGCCCATCGTCTGGAAATGGTCGATTAATTCATCAGCATGATCGTCAAACTTACTACCGTCTGAAAGATGAATGATTCGTGACTCAATCTGCTCAAGGGAAAGACAATTGAAAATTACAGAGTAAATAAACAAGCAAAATTCAACAAATAATTTTTATCATTAGAAAAATGAATCAAAAGTTAAGAAATATAAGAATATATATATTTTATGCAAACATTATAAAAATGATCCAACAGCAAGCTAATCTCAATTGATCCGATCCACGGATTGCTCTGCTTCAGAAACTCCGGCTGCTTATCTCCAATCACCACGAGCGTCTCTTTGATGTCATCTAGGCGCGGTGGGTCAGCATCGCCGTATCTTTGGAACTGGAGCCACGAGCACAGCGTCTGCAGAGAGCGATAGGCGCAGCCCCATCCAGCGTCATTCTCACCTTGCTGGTCGTAGTGATAGTACGTGTACGACCCACTCACTAGCCCCACGATGTAATCAGCATGATTTGTCGGAGGAAGCGACAGATGCACATTCTGCAGCATCTGGTCGAACGGATGACCCAAATCAGAACCCGTTCCTTCAGCATCTCTGCTTCGCTTTCCTTCCTTTTTTGTGCCTCTTTCTTTGGCTTCTGCTGCACTGCCTATGCAATTGCCAATGTTGAAAGAACGCAGCATATTCACAGGCAAGAACAGAGGATGCTGTGGGAGTGAAAATATTCTGTGGATAACTTGACGAATCGATTCCAGAACATCTTCAGAAGAAGATAGTGAATGTGAAGGTGAAGAGGATGAGGATGCAGAAGCAGAAGCAGAGGAAGAGGCAGAAATAGGAAGAAGAAGAGGAAATCTGAGCAGCGATGGCCAATGAATTTGAAAGCCTAAAGAAGAAGAAGGTGAAGATGAAGATGGGGTACGTGACGAAGATGCACATGTTGAAGCAGAAATAGAATTGTGGATTAAACTCAAGACATATCGGACAAGCTTTGAAACAGGCATTGACTTATCGTTGACAGGAAACATACACAAAAATCGAATCGGATTTGGATGAAGATTACTAATTGATTTATCTGATGTAACTCCACCAAATTGAGCAGTTGACAAAACACTCAATTCTGGAATTGAAAATCTTCCCGCAGAAAGATAATCACCACACACATTAGGAAATGTTTTTGTCCATGGTGATGAAAGAACTGCACTTCCACATAATCCCTCAGCCAGAATTGCAGGATTTGATAAAGTCGGAACAGCTGCACTTAAAGAATAAGACTCTGGGGACCAGGGTTGTGAATGAGCATAAAACGAACCATTGAAACATAGTGCCATCTGTTGACTGGATGAAAAAGTGAATGGTGCAATGTTCACAAAGAAAAATCCAAATGAACTCATCAACTCGTCGAATGGTTTTTGCTGAACAGAAAACTGAGCAGAATTCTGCTTAAAGCTAACGTTCATTTTTCCTTGTGCAATTTCTGTCTGGCCTATTATTGGTTCACCTCCAATCAAGGATCCAATTGTTTTGGTAAATTGAGTCAATGCAGAATCTTTCAAGACAGAAGGATTAAAGTGAAATCCAACAATTTCCATTCCCTTCGGAATTAAATTTTGGATAAGTTGTAAATCGTTATTTATTGTTTTTAAAATTGGATCAACTGATAGCGGATAAAATGCATGTGCAGGACTTCTTTCTGGTAAAATTGGTGAATTTTCTGAAAAACCAAGGTAAATGAATGTGCCTTGAATATTTTTTCTTATGTACGTTAAAAGCAAGTCTGATAATACAAGATTGGGAGGTTCCTTTGACATTTAAAAGTTTTGGATCTTCAGTGATCTCTCATCAAAAAATCTTGAATCAAAAAATATAATACAGATTATTTTTTCAAATATAAATTTCCTATAACAAACACAAAAGATGAATAAAACAAAGATACACTTATGTCAGGAAAAGAATTGTTTGTGGTTGTTCGATCAATCTGAACAATGTCTCAAGTTGAACCAGAACCAGAACCCGAGTTCCGCGGAATACTGCCAGGTTTGTATAACTTAATATTTAACAAATATAATTCTTTTTGTAAAGGAACAAAGAGCTCTTCATTTTATTCATGGAGAAAACCTGGAATGAGAGTTACCGATTTTCCAACGGTTCAATCCTATATTGAATATATTACAGGTATGACACAACATTGAATGTCAATGTGTTGCATAAAAATTTGAAATTAGACATGTTCATGGATTCGATTGATCCAACTTCAAAAATTCAACCAGAAATTCCCGCATCTCTATATGCAGTTCCATCTCCAATACAGCAACAAACTTGGCTTTATTACAATATGAGGTGTGCTGCAATGGGACTTTAGCAAACGTTAAAGAAGATTGATTTATAGACATTTTGTAATGGAAATAGGCCAGCTTGCGGGAGAACTTGACACAATTTGCACGATTCAGACATGTCCAAAAATGAAAGCTACAAACGAATGGCAATTTTTGTGCTCTTCTCATCCAAAAGCAACTGAAGTTTGCTTTGAAATTTCACACTTTTTTAAAGTTTTTTTTACCAAAAAATTCAAGTGTTGCGCAATAGATTACACAACACATACTATTGAAGCAATTTTATCACTTCTTGACAGTCGTCAGTTGTTTCCTAACAGGTATTTTAAATTGATATGATTTATGATTTTCGTTTCACAAATATTTTTCTACAAATAATCTTAATTTTCAGAGATGTTATTAGTACAAAATCAAATGACACATTTAACTCAATGGCACGCAGATTATATCGAATATTTGCTCATGTTTATTTTAATCATCGTAATGTTTACGATGAATTTGAGGTTGTATAAATATATAAAAACAACAACGATGTTTTCAATTATGAACATTTTTATTTTTTCATTTTAGTCAAGAACACGCCTGTGCGATCGATACACCGCATTTTGCAGACAATTTTCGCTTGTTCCAGAAGATAATTTCAAAGAGGAACTTGAAAAGAGAAAAGGGCCTTCTTCAACCACTTCATCAACCTCTTCTGGATCCTCATTTCCTTCAATTCATTCTAAGCGCCACAGATAATTCATTTGGCATCTGGAGCAGATAATTTTAAGCAAATTGAAGAAAAAAAAGCAATAATCTTTATGAAAATTTGTTTTCTTTCTCTTTTTATTTTATCATTTCATATTTCACGCTTCACATGGGTAAATTCGACAATTTTTGGAAACATTTCATCATCTTTCAACCACATTTCATTTTGTTTTCGATTTTTTTAAAAGTATTTTTATGTTCCATCTGATTTTCTCTTTCCAGATTTATTCACTTCATTTTTGAAAAGAGTTTATTTGTGCCAATTCAATCAAAATTCATTTTTTTATTGAAGAAAAACAGAAACAAGAAATGGAATGAAGCTGCACTTAATGACGTGAATGATGAGATGAATAGCTGTGATGTGAATGCGAATGTGAATGAGAATGCGACGTGTGAGAGTGACTGTGGCGCCTGTGACAATCTGCATTCCTTCTATGCGATGCTGCTCCGCTTGATCGCTCGTCTGATGAATCGGAAGAACTCTCAAATCCCAGTTGCTTCTCATTTCGCTCTGCCTTTTTTTGTTGTCTCAGCTTTTCGCTTCGAATATCATCGTCATCACTTTCAGAATATTCATCACTTTTTGGTAAGTGCATAGATGATAAACAGTTTTCATGCTGAGTATCCTCATTGTCATGATAGGAAGTCGGCAATCTTTTTTCAGTATGATTTTTGCTTTGAATTTTTTCTTTGTCATCTTCAGACTCAGACAATTCTTCGCTTTCCTCAGAATCAACAGTTTCCATGCTTTCTGCAAATATTCCACTGTTGCTGCTGCTATCAATCAGTTGCCCATCGGCTCCTGCAACTTTAACAAGAGAATGAGCATTAAGTAAATCAGAAATAGCTTCTGATTTAATTCCTTTTTCTTCTTGTTTCTTTCTTTTTTGGTTAAGTAAATCGTCCATTCGATTTTCTCGTTCTTTCTTTTTCTTTTGTGCAATTTTGAGAAACATTTCTCTCTGTTCATCATCTGCAAGCTCAACTCCAAGTCCTAGTCTGTCTGGACGTGGCTGTGCATCAAACACCTCAGCTGGCCTTTATATATACAAAGGAGTTAACATATTTAAATGTATTGTGAGATTCAAAAAATAAATATTCACAGAACATAAATAAAAAAATATTAATACGTCACAAAAAGTAATTAAAATTCAAACTTTGTCTGCCCATAACCAATTGGTGCTCCATCAGACCATCCATGACCTCTCAAAAAAGCAAGACCAAAATCATCAATAGGCACTTCAAATCGATCATCTGCTTCTGGCAACGATTCAATATCCTACGAAAAAGCAATTAAACGTTGAGTAATGGAATAAACAAACAACTTTCCTTCTTCCTGATAGCAAAAAACTGTTGATGGGTTTTTGAGAACGATTATCTGTTGAAGCGTTCTGTGTTGTTTCAGGAGGAATATCATCGCTTTTTGTGCCTCTCGCTGAATATACATAAATAATTCAATCATAACATAAATATTTGATTTAAAGAAAAAGAAAATAAAAATACATTCAACAGGAGTAATTTGAAAAGGTTCCTTCTTTTGTGGAAGTATAACTAAAGAATCATTTTTTTCAGGCCTATCACTAAAATTTATGAAGAAAGAAATCAATTAATTCATGAAACTTCTGTTTATAAAGAAATAAATATCAATTTACCTTGAAACACCAGTTTCATCAACAAAAAGCGTATATGTTTCTTTATTTTTTGGCTTTTGCTTTTTTTGTGAAATGTTAATAGGAGCTTTACCGAAAGAGAAAGATATTTTCTTTCCCACTTTGCTTTCAGCCATTTTCTGATAAGATCTTTCCCAATGAATATTATTTTTGATCTCGAACGGTTGTTCTTTTAACTGTTACTCAATGGAGATTGAAGAATTCATTTCAGAATTGCATCAAGCCCGCGCAAAAGGTATTTGTACATTCTTATAAATTAATATTTTTTATTATCATTACTTTTCAATAGACAATGAAGAAGAACCACAAACTGAGGATTTAGAGCTCCTTCGTCGGAGAATCATTCGCCCTCTCGAGCAAGGGCATCTTAACCTTAGTAAATTGCGCCTTGGAGTAAATTCTTCAATTGCACTTGCAAAGGGACTAAAGAAGCACGAGCTGTTTTCTCTTGACCTTTCAAACAACATGATTGGAGATATTGGATGTGTTGCAATCATGCAGCTGGCTCAAATGAATTCATCACTAACATATCTAAATGTAGAATCAAATGATATAGGCGATGAAGGTTCAATTTCTATTGGACACATGCTTCAATCAAATCAATCGATTGAGACTCTTTTATTAGGAAGCATGAGCGATGCCTTGCATGGTAATAACATTGGCCCAACTGGAGCTAAATGCATTTTAAAAGGATTAGAATCCAATCTTACAATTGCCAGACTGGGATTTAATCGAAATCCAATATTTGTATCTGGAACTACGGGCTCTTCTGCATCTGCTTCATCTGCTTCACAGTCCGGGGGAATAGACATGGAAATTGCAGAATCTTTGGTTAACATTATTAACACACACGAAACTTTACACGATGTTGAGCTCGGAACAACAGGAATGACAACAAGAGCTGCTATGAGACTTTTAACTGCACTGAAAGAGAACAGCAGCGTCACACACTTGGACATATCAGGGAATAAAGATCTCCAATTTGGAGCATTTGATGCGCTGTCAAAGACTCTAATGACGAACATGGCGTTATCAACACTGATCCTGGATGGAGTTCCTTTAGGTGCTCGAGGAGCTGATGAATTGTCATCTGCACTTGCTGTAAATCGAACGCTGCAAACACTTTCAATGCGAGATTGCGCAGTGGAGGAGTATGGTATCCATGCTATTGCGTCTGCGCTTGTTCGAGGGAAGAGTAATGGAGTACTTCCTGTCCTCACATCACTTTCTATCAGCGGATGCGGATGTGGCCCAGTTGGCTGTGCTGCTTTGGCTGTTCTGCTGAAAAATCCACTTGCTGCCCTTCAGTCACTATCAATGGAGAATAACCCCGTTGGACAAGGAGCTGCATCTATTGCAGAAGCTCTTAGAACGTATGCTTCAGTTATTTTTTGTACTTTTACAGTTTTTTTTTAATTATGCATTCTTTACATTTTATTTTGATTCAATCATTCTTTTTTAATCTTCTTGAAACTGTTCAATATCATAATACAAATGAAATTGCAATTTTATTTACTCAATAGCAACACAACATTGACTTTCTTGAACCTATCGCAATGCAAAATTGAAGGAGCTGGAGGTATACTTCATATTTCTTTGTAAACATTATTTTGCCATTTCTTTATTAAATTGGCATCATAAACTCAACTCGATGCATTTGCGCAATTTAGCCACTGACTTACTTTCTGCAGTTTCTGTTAACCATACACTTACAACTCTTCACCTTGATGGAAACTTTATTCCAGAACGTTTGATATTTATTTTCTTATTTCTTCTTTGGATTATTTTTAACTTTATCAATGAAATGCTTTTTGAAAATCACTTCAATGATGATATCATTTTTGCATCAAAATGTGATTATTTCACGATTTATATAGAATGTGGACCATCGTTTGTTTCGTCGCTTTCTCCAAACACTACGATCCTTACACTGACAATTACTGGATCGTTGCTTTCCAGACAAGTCGTGACTGATCTTGCAGCCATTTGCAAAAGAAACAGACAATCAAAGAAGAATGCGCATCCAATGAGAATGAAGGACGAGATTGCGCATTTGCTGAGAGAGCTGGGTCATTTACCACAGGTATGATACAATGCGGTTGTTGTTCAATGTTTAGGTGTATTTTATAAATCAATATTCATTTTTTTTCTTCTTTGACTGCACTTATATTGTAATTGCTTATTTTCCCCTTTAAAAATAATATAATTAATTAAATTTTTTTTATTTTGTTTTGCTTTAATTTTTCTTCTTCTCTTGCAATTTTTCATACATTTTTGTTTAAACTCAACACAGATTATGCACGATTATCGTCACACTGAGCGGTTGTGCATCAGAGTAGACAAAGAGATACGCAAAGTTGAAAAGGCCATTGCAGAAGTGAAGTCAGCATCAGACGAATTGACGGCGCAGCTGAAGATGCAACGGACAGAGCAAGAAAAGCAACTGGCAAAGAAGCAGGCGGAAAGAGACGAGAAAGTGCGGGACTTGGAAGAGGCGCTGGAGCAGAACAAGAAGCAGCACACAGAATTGACAGCTGCACTCGAACACGAAGAGGACCTCCTGAAGAGAGAGACCACAGAAAGGCAGGTGATGTGCGAGGAAGACATCCGCTCGTTGTACTTTACTTATGAGGTGGAGAAGGAGAAAAGAGACAATCTCGTCCAGACGAACGACGCGGAGATTAAGACCATCAAAGCCAGAGGAGAACGGTTCGTGGCGCAGATTGCGGCGAAAGGAGGCAAAATTGGTTTGCGGTTCTATTGTTTTTCCCTCTATCTGTCTATCTTTTTCTTTCAAATGATTGTTTACTTTTCACATCTATTTATCAGCTCCGGCCAAGCCTGTCAATCGTCCTCTTCCTCGCTGAGCATTCTTCTTTTTCGCTTTTTCTTCTTCACATGTTGATTTTTTAGTTCGAACACATCACCAGCTAATTCTTATCTCACTGTCAATTTTCTAATATTGCACACTTCTTCAATTTCGATTTCCGTGCTTCGTTTCGTTTGTTTTTGTTTTTTGAACAAAAAAAAAATTTGTTTTTATTTTTATTTTTACAATTCACTCAAAAATTTGATAATGAAGGCAAATAAGCTAATTATCTCAATTTATTTTTATTTTTTTTCTCATTCTAATTACAAAATACAAAATGCTTAACGAAACATAAAATTCGACAGAAAGAATATCAAAAAGAATGTTTGGATGAAAAGCATCCGCGAAAGCGAATAAGAAGACAGATGTAACTGAAAATAAAAAAAGACTATTTGTAAGAAAATAAAACCAAACAAAAAAATACATCTAAATTACATACAATTATTTTTTTTTTAAAAAATTAAGGCGTTGTATTGGGATTGGGTGGATCAGAGAGACTTTTATCCCCAACCCCGCTATCAGATTTGTAAGAGTTCGGATCAAAGCAACTTGAACCATCATTGTGCTCAGGGGAATGCTGAAACAGTTCATCAACTCTGTCGATTTCTCCTTTAACATAAAGATAAACTGTATCGTCATCTTCCTCTTCACTGGTTTTTGAAGAAGTTTCGGCTGAGCATAAGGCTTGGGCTTCTTCATCCAAAGCAGAAGATGTCTGAACGTTCTGAAGCTCTGCTCTGCTTTGAGTTTTAGCTCCTTCCTCATCGTTGCACTCTTTTGACTTAACTTTTGCTCCATCATCCGCATCTTCTTCAGCCTCCTCTTCTTCATTGCATTCTTCATCGGCATCTATTTCAGCATCAGTATCACCATCAACGTCGTCATACACCAAATCATCTTCTGACGCTTCCGAGCCTTCTTCACTGCTGTTATCTTTCCCCTCTTTTTTCGCTTTTCCTTTCTTCTCTCTCCACCTTTTTTCTTCCTCTTCCTCTTCTTTTGTAAGCAGCAAAAGTCCATCTTTTCCCATAAAACGCTTGAACTGCCTGGGACGAGGGGGAATCTTTCTCCGATGTGAAGAAGAATGAGCAAGTCCTGAATGCTTTGGAATCTGATATGTGAAGGAACGAGGAGAGGTTGGAAGAGAAGCAGGAAGAGGACACACAACAAGAGAGGATGAATCATACGAGTCAATTTTCGCATTTCCACAATTTGGAGGATTGAGGATCGGGTTAAGAGAAGGCGATAAACTATGGCTATCTGACGTGATTGCACTTGAAGAAACAGGGCGTGTTGGCACAGAATGCTTTATAGAAATGTTTTCTGGATTCAAATAAACGGACTTTGACTGCTGAATATTATCATTCTTTATTACAAGACCGGCTGTTGCATTTTTTGACAGTTGCGCATCCATCGGGTGCGTGTGTCGTTGAGGTGCACTTAAACATCTGTACTCTTTTGTATCTATCACTTTTCCGTCTGTTTTCAAAGATGTTTCATTTGACTCTGATTCAATTGTAACAGCATTTCTTTCGGCTTCTTCACAAATGGTCACATGTTCATCAGATGAAGGCATTTCATGCGAAGATGGTAAATTCGAATGAGCCGACGAAGGATGTGGTGGATGTGTTAATCGAGAAGACGCTGAAGGTGGACGAGGAAGAGGTGGGCGCGAAGCAGAATGAGTGTGACTTGAGGAAGGAAAACAGCACGACGAAGATTTCGGCCTGGCAGGCACAGCAAACGAAACTTGCCTGCCTGAGCTTTGGAATGCATCCTTTTGCTCAGCGGATGAATAATCGCTGAATGGAGGATTGTGTTTTTGCAGTTTTTGGATCATTTCTTCGTTGATGCTCCAATCTTCGTCTGATTCAGACTCAAGTGGAGGAGTCAAAAGCTCATCTAAGCTGTCAATATCGTCTTGTTCCTTGGCTCTTTCTGCAGATTCGCTTTGTTCTCTTTCTCTGTTTGAAGAGCTATACTCTTCGCTGCTTTGCTGATGTCTTGATGAATGGTAGTCTTCTTCATCTTCCGTGTCTGATTGATATCTTCTTTGAGAGTCCTCGTAATCTTCAGCCTTTTCAAGAGCATCTTCATGATGCTCTTCATTTTCTTTCTCTTTACCACTAGAATGAATGATTTCTTTTTGACTTTCACTGTCATCGTCTATGCTTTTGCCAGAATCTTTGCAGAAATATTCATCATTATCATCTTCTTCTTCCTCGAATCTGTCGTTTGCTCTATTTCTCTTTTCCCGTTCCGCAATTCTCTTCTTCTCCCCTCTTTCTCGCATGTCCTTCTGAAACTTCGCCAGAATTTCATTTATTTCCCTCTGCTTTTGATTGAAATCCTCACTGTTCGCTTCCTCCGATTCAAGTTCTTCTTCATCTTCCTCTGCAACCTCTTCCAGCGAATTGCCCAACATACGCCCAATCGATCGCTGAAGCGAAGCAGCAGTGGCTGGCGATATAGTCGAGGGCAAAGGAAATAGCTCTGGCTCTTTCTTCTTTTCAAACAACTTCTCCTCTTCATTCGTTTCCATTTTGCTATCGTCATTTGTATTCTCAACATCTGAGTTAGAACTCTCGCTAGCACGATGCGAATGATTCGAAGAGTTGTTTGAAAGCGATCTTGATGAAGCAGAAGATAAATCATCGTCAATCAAAACGTGATCATCTTCGTCCTTTGCGGTATTTGATTGCAGTAGCAATGGAGTGTTCTTAAGTGATGCCTGTGCTGAGGTGTTTGAGTCTGAATACGAATAATTCTGCGAAAACGGATCCACATCGCTCCCCTCTGTGTTTGACATGCTGTCTGATTGATAGCCAGCAGACTGCGAAAAGACAGAAGACGAGGGCGATGATGATGCAGAAGTGGGAGTGAATGATGTTGCTGTCGCTGATGCAGCCGACGAAGCAGCATGCGATATTTCTGTTGATTCCTCAAAGAATGACAGAAAAGGAGAGTCACCAGGTATCAAAATCCCTTCCTGTTCCACATCGTATTTCCTTCTTGATGAGTCGAAGATATCTTCATCACATGGAATGCTCCTATTTGACCGTGCAGCAGCAGACGAAGAATGCGAAGAGTCGCTTTCTTCATCGCTGTATCCATCAGCCTTGTCGAATATGTCTGAGAACGAAAGCTCAGACTCATCAAACGAGGCCGACAGAGAAACAGACACTCCAAACGGATCAGATCCATCAGAAGCGGAAGGAGAAAAGAAGTGTGAGAGCATTGCAGAGTTCGCAGAAATAGAATGCTTTACGGGAGTTAAACTGACGACTGCTGCAACTGCAGGCAGAAAAGAGGCAGACGGAACGAAAAACGGAAGATGGAGTGTTGAAGGACACGAGAACGTCTTCTGAAGAGTATGATCGTTGTTTGTCTCAAACAATATCTTTGCCAGTTCTTCGTCTTCTTTCTGCTTTTCCATTTCATCAGCCTCTGAATATTGTCCCAAACTGCCCAGCTTTCCTTCCCGATCGAAGTTCTGTTCGTCCTTGAAGCTGGGAGGCATCTTTGGCTGCAGCGACGCCAGCTCCTTTTCAGGCGGCAGGCGGTCGATGTCACCCAGTGCGAAGGCCATTGGGCAAGAGCATTGATTTGGATGGAGCAGCAGATCCACAGAGCTTGTGCACAAGAACGACGACAGAATGGAAACAGGCGAGTGGAATTTGGTGAATCGGGGTAACTTTATGTTGATAATGTTGGACAGAAAACGGGGAGGAGAAGAGGAAGAAGCGGTTAACATAGTTGAAGAAGAGCAAGGCGTTGAAGAAGAAGAAGAAGAAGCTGATGAAGCTGAAGATGAAGATGGGTTTATCAGAGAAGAATACTCCAACTCAAGAAATGAATACAAGGACTTGATCATTCTCTCCAAAAGAATGACGTAGAAGTGGAATATGATCTTTTGAGTCTCAAAAATCATATAACGAGCTTCGTTTTCATCATCTTCAATGCATTCTTCTTCGCTTTCATCTTCCACAAGCTTTGTTGGCTGCTCTTCTTCGCTGTGAGCGTTATCATCGACTTCATTGTCTTCATCACTTCCGTATCTTTTGCCCGTGCTGATGTCAATGTTGCCGTCAGTCTCTATCCACAGCCGATGGCGCAGAAGCGTCTCTTCCGATGCCATCATGTCATCCGATGTGCAGATGGAGTTCATCATCAGCTTCTCCTTCGCTGCAAAACGCCACTCGTCCATCATCAGCAGCTTCTGCTTCTTCTTCATCTTCTTCTCTCTTCGCTTTGCCATCAGCTTCTGTGCAAGATGCTGCGTTCTGTGCATCCGCTTGAGCTGAATGGACTGATTAGAGCTGTTATCTCGCGCAATTCCTTTGCCATTCGCTTCCTTGCTGTTGTCTCTTAAATTGCCTTGTGCTCTACCCACAAAGACATTTTCGTCTTCCTCGTCATCTTCAAATTCTTCATCTTCTTCCTCTTCCTGATTGCTAACAACATCGTGCTGTACAAAAGGAAGCAGATAAGAAGCAGAAGGTGTGTCAAAAGGCGCAATGGCGAAGGGAGACCGCCGTGTTTCATAGGAAGGAGTGGCAGTGCTTGCCACTGTGCTTCTTTGGCTTTCATTTTGTTTCTTTGAAAAGTGGACTGAGTCTGTGAAGTGCGAAACAATCTCTTGCTTCATTGTGTGCTTGAATGCTCCTAACAAAGTTTCCCATTTCCTCTTTTTGTGTATTTTTGGCTTTCGTATGCTTTTCTTTACTGACTGCAGAACATGATTCAGCAATGTGACTGCATCTGACAGCTGCTTGCTTTGCTCAACAACATCGTTTGTTTGTTTGAGTTCTGTAGCTTTTCCAATGATCTTTAATGTCTCAGTCGTCTGCTGCATAATCTTCAGTGTCCTGTCAAGTGTCTGTAGGAGGTCTGACCTTTCACAGGAATACACAGAAAACTCAGAAGGGATGTTGTTGAGTGGAGAAGAGAGAGTTGAGGAGATGAGAGTTTCTCCGAGAATGAGCAGAATGAGCGAGCTGTCAGAGAGAGAAAGGAAGCGTGTGACGCCGAGTGGTACAGCGCAGTTGCTTGGCACAGAGAACACAACACGCAGCAGGGTGAATGTGACCGAATGAATGGAGTCCAGAATAGATTGAATGGACAGCCTGCTTTTGTGCTTCAGCTTGGAATTGATGATTCCCGAAAGCGCAGCAAAGGCGAGGGCTGATTTGTGCAGACGCTGCAGAAGATCCGCAGCGAAAAGGCAGAACGAGACACAAATTGCGCGAGCAGTGGAAAGCGAAGTTGAGGAAAGAGCATAAGAGACAAGATACAAAGCACACGAAAGCTGGTTCATCAGCACACTGAACACAAACGTGGACGGCTCTGTTGGGAACTGGACAGTGCTCAATGAAGAGTATTTGTTGTTGGAAATGCAGAAGAGAAGGGCAGAAAGAAACGCATCTGGAATCAAAAGACTGAAAACGTTGGTGAGATAAGGCAGCGATTGGCAGAACAAGGAAGGAATGAGTGACGTTTGAGAAGAGGAGAGGTATTTGAACACCGACTGAGGAGACTCCAACTGGATGAGATCAACCGAATACGACTCGGAGCAGAACACGCTGAGCACAAGAACCAGAGAAATGCACTCAATTGCTGTGTGCTGCAGCACATATAGCCGGCTTGCCCAGTCGCTGAAGTTGTGGAGCGGGTTGATGGAGATCACGAGCAGCTGCTGGATGGTGCAGAGGAAGAGGAGCCGACGGGTCATCAGAGAAAGCAGCTTGCGGAGAGGGACGAGCGGAATGGATGAGAGGAAGAGCAAATGCGATGGGATGCTGTTTCCAAGTTGGTAGACATCGTCAATGGAATGGCTGGCGATGAAGTCACGATTGGAACGCAAATGTGATGATGAGGAATTTGATGAACTTACCGAATCATTGGAACACGATGAAACTGCAGATAACGAGGAATCCTGATTTGAATTTTTGTACAATATGACTGAAGATGCAATATCTGATGATTTATCACTTGAACGTTTTTTGCTGCTGACATCATCGTCATAAATCCACAATGCAGTTGCGCAATAAAATGAAAGGGCTGAGCGATCGCATTCACTGAACTGCAAATCTTCCTCTTCAATGAAGTTGCTTCCGATGCTGCTATCGCTCGTATCATCGTCCTCATCATCAGATGCACCGCCTCTTCGATTAGCCACATAATTCTTGCTGTTAATCGCACCAACCCCTTCAGCATTTCTCAGTCCAAACGAAAGCGCCTGATCCTGCTGGTTATTCCTGGCGCCTCTCAGAAGCACATAGCACCTCTTCTTTCGGCAGTTTTCGATGTTCAAGTCCAATTTCATGAAGTCGATGGAGCTGGTGAGCAGAGTGCGGTCTTCGATGGACAGCACCACACGCAGCTTCCACAGCAGCATGTACAGAAACGAGCGGGCATCTGACACTGTTGGGTGGCTGGGCAGAGGGAACATGTAGTGGTGCAGAGGAGTCGGGCAGTACGGGAGTGAGAAGGACATGATGTACCGCAGGCGGCAGATGGACATCGGAGTGAAGAAGGAGGGACACATCTCATTCCGTTCGTTGCTGTCGGCCAGCTCATACTGCGCCCTCTTTTTCGGCACAAAGAACTTCACTACAGCAGCTATGAGATCGTCCAGAGCAGCTTCGTCGAACAAAGAAGGAGAGCTCAAAGCAGCAAGCAGTGGAGGAATAACAGATGGCAGTACAAAGAAAGGAGTGAGCGTGAAGACTGCGATGAAGTACACCAAAAGCGAAGATGGCGGGTTCTCAGTGAGAAAAGGGATGAGCGCAAGGAGCGTCTGCGTGATTGACTTCGCTAAGTTGTGGAAGGCGATCATGTGCTGCACGACGATACAGTCAGGAGAGTTGAACTTGGACAGCCCGAACTCGTCCAGCGTCTCTTTGAAGAGGCGGGCGCGCTCTTTATCTTCTCTGTTCTCTTCGAAGAGCTCACTAAACAGATCGCTGCTAAAATCCTCGTTGACTGTCACTGCACTGCACCAGCAGCCATTCTGCTTATGTTGATGAGACGTGACTGAGGTAGCATCGTTCCACTTCCTCAGATACTCGTCGTCGTCTTCGTATTCACCGTATTCGTTGGAATGGTCTTTGCTGCTGGATTCATTTGGATCTTTTGGATTGGCTGAAATGTCGTTCTTAACTTTCCTTTTCCTGCCTCGTGTGTCACGTTCATATCTCTTTTCTTTTGCTTGCCTTTTCTTTTCCTCGTTCCTCAGCATTGATCTTCTTGCTTGTTCCCATATTTTCATCAAAAATCTCTCCAACACACTTCCAACCACATGTGATGGACAAGCATCCAAAAAGGGCAGTTTTTCAAAAATAAACTGCTCATCTGAATAGTCATTGTCTTTTGATGATGATGATGCTGAAGAAGCCTTCTTTTCATCATCTTTTTCTTTTTCGCTCTCAGAATTTGACTGTCTCAATGACTCTATCAGCGCTGAAGAGTTGACGCCCGAGGACCAGCGGTCGATTCTTGTCTGGACATCGCCTGACATCTGGATGATCATCAGAGCAGAGTCAAATAGAGAATAATGAGAGGCATCTTTAAGAGAAGAAGAATAGGAGGAAGAAGAGAAGGCAGATAGAGGGAGAGTATCCAAAGCAGAAGTCAATGAAACGAATGGGAGAGTCATCAGCTCCATCACAGAGCGGGAGACAGACAGAGGGAGAACAGGGCTTATTGTCAGCAGTAGATGTAGAAGAGGCTGAAGTGAAGGGTGGATCACTGGAGGGGGTTGAAAAGATGCAGAAGAAGAAGAGGAGGATGAAGAAAAACGTGCATTTGTGATTATTCTAGTATTATCCGTTTCATCCTCCAATTGCTCTGAAAAGTCGTCCCGTGGTTTCATAAAACTAACAAAATGTGAAATAAACGACGAAACAACTGTTAATATCTCCAGATGTGGTGCATGAAGGCAGATCCTTCGTGAAATCACCTTCGAGTTCCTCAGAAACGAGGGAGACGCCATCACAAAGAAGTGAATAAGCGAATGGGACATTCTGATCAGGATGAGGGCGAGGAGTGCGTTGTACACGGGAGTCTGGGGGCTAAGGGAAGTGATGTGTTTGTAGCCAGAGGGAAACCTGAGCTGGTCTACAGACACAGACGACGACTGAACGAGCATTGTCTCTTGAGCAGATGGAGCTACCTGATCACTGTCGAGGAAATCGTCGCGGTTAGACACGAAGAAAGAAGGATAGGCCTCGGGATCGATTGGAGGAAGATCGTCAGTACTTATAGATTGATGCTGCTGAAGCTGCTGAAGCTGATGAAGTTGGTGATTGTCAGAAGAGTCTTCAGCTGTGTGGTGGATGAGGGCGAGTGTGCGGAGTGCCCAGCTGAGCAGAGAAGGCGCCTGGCTGATGGGAATCATAACAGACAGCAAGGGAAGGAAGGACTGCAGCAGATGGAGTGCAGAAGAGAGGAGAAGCGACTGGCAGCTGCGGAGGATGGAGAGCTGGGCGGCGTAAGTGTGCTGTTGCCATTCTGGAAGAGGACGTCTTTTTGGAGGAGGAAGTGTGGAAGGCAGGTCAGCAATGAGAGGGTAGATTTCACTGGAGGCAGAAGAGTTCGGGAAGGAGAAGCAATAGTCGGTGAATGAGTAGTTGGCAGGGAGATAGCTGACAGCGCTGCTGTTTGGCGAGGGAAAGGGACCTTCTCCAGACAAAGTGCGACCGAATGTGGAGCCGAAGGAAGATGCACAGGAGGAAGGCAAAGAAGAACAAGAGGAAGGAGCGAAAGGATGAAAGGAGTGCAGACGAGGAGATTGAGAACGGCGAGGAGTTGAGACGATGGATGAGCTTAATATGGAGGTAGATTCGAGTGTGGGTGGCGGTTTTCTCTTTTCTCTTTTGGCTTTTGTTGGTTTTAACAATGAAAATGATGCAGAAGGCAATGGTTGAACTGAATAAGAAGAAGATGAAGGGGAAGCGGAAGCGGAAGAAGAAGAAGAAGCCGCAGATGAAGAAGAGCAGGAAGTCGCAGAGCTTGATGGAGATAAGCGGCTGGGTGTTTGGGAGAACAGAAGTAAAGCAGGACGGCACAAACACAGCGAAGTGGCTGATATGACAGAGGAAGGCGGGCAGACGAAGGAAAAGAGGGAAGTGATGAATGACTTGGAGATGCTGAAGGAGGAAGGAAGAGAGGCGGCGGTGAGGATGGATGGGATCATGCCGGAAGAATGCTCAAAAGGGGAAGAACCAGAAAAGGAGGGCTGAAGCATGCAGACGACAAAAGTGGCCATTGTAAGTACATTCAGGGCAACATCCATCATCAGCTGAGACTGGTACAGATTGAGAAGAGTGAAGGATGAGGCAAAATCAGAAGACGAAGACGAAGACGAAGACGAAGGCGAAGATGATGGAGATAAAGGAGACAATGGAGAATAAGCAGAAGTGTTGGATGATTGAGGAACCGAAGGGAATTCATCGCTCTCATCGAAGACAGCCTCTCCTGAGCAATTTAAGCGGCTGTATCGTTTTCTCCTGTTGTTGCTGTATTTCTTTTGAGACTCAGCGATTTCAGATTGATTGGGAAGAGGGAGGAAGTAGTGTTCAGGGTGGGTGATGATGGCATTGAGGATGGGCTGCACGTAAATGGAGAAGAAAGAGGCGAGCGACGTGAATGAGAGAAGAAGCACAGATGTGGAGGAGATGCGCTTGTGGTGCGAGGAAAGTGCAGAGGGATGGACAGATAATGTGGTTGTGGAAGAAGAAGAAGAAGAAGAAGAGGAGGAGGAGGAGGAGGAAGAGGTAGAAGAAGAAGAGGAAGCGAATGAGAATGACTGAGAAGCAGAGGAAGCGTTTGCAGAAGGGACAGGCGTGGAAGCAGTGATGAGGGCACACAAAGAGCGGAAGAAGCAGTTCATTTCGTATCTGACGGCGTTTGTGGCGATGTTGCGTATTCCTCTCATGCGGTTGCAGCAGGGATACTCAGGGAGAGGGAAGAAGGATGAAGTGGCATAAGAAGAAGAAGAAGAAGAAGAAGAAGAAGAAGAAGAAGAAGAAGAAGAAGAAGAAGAAGAAGAAGAAGAAATATTTGGTGGAGATAAGTTTGCATTCATATTCGAAGCCAAATTCGAAGGTGAAACAGAGCTTGCCTCGCTTTTCTGGCTTGCTTTTGAAGGAGAAATTGGAGCTGCTTCAGCTGCTGCTTTCTTCCTTCTTAACTTCCTTTTGAAGGAGCCTGTGTGTGTCAGGAACATTCGTGCTCTTGGGTTAAACGGGAGTGATATGATAGCGTTGTATGGCTGGGCGGATTTAAACAGCTGCGAAATGGTTTTGGGGGCGACGAAAGGCAAAGAGGCGGTTGAGTCTGAAGGGAACGTGGTGTCATAAGACATGTCAGTTGAGACAGAAGAGGCAGATGCAATGGACGAGCGAGAGAAGGAGAGACGCGCACGACACAAAGAAGAAGAAGAAGAAGGCTGGCTGGAGGTGAAAGGAGCAGAGGAAGAAGAAGAAGAAGAAGAAGATGATGATGATGATGATTGAAGAGACTGTTGTGGTATCAGAGGCAGCAGTGGTAATTGCGATAATGTCTTTGGTTGATTTGATTGATTTGACTGTGTTGATTGAACAGACTGAATTGATTGAACAGATTGAGCAGATTGAGATGAGCGTAAGAAAGACGCCAAAGAAGAGCACGAAGCATCAGCAGTGGAAGACATGCTGAGCAGATCAGGCAGAGACTGATGGAGCTGCTTGGCGCTGGTGGAAAGCTCCGGTTTATCGTCAATGGATGCAGGTGTGCCTCTCTCTTTATCTTCTTCTTCTTCTTCATTGTCTTCATTGTCTTCATTGTTTGTATTGTTTACTCCGTCTTTGCCTTCAAACACTTCTTCAAACACCATCTCATCTGCATCTTCAATCAAATTGCTGCTGCGGCTGCTGCTTTTCTGCACACCCACCTCAGCCTCATCACTTCCCTCCATGAAATTCCCTTCTCCATTTTCTTGCTCTTCCTCACAGATTCCATCATTCCCGTATTCCTCTCCTTCACTCGGAGACAGAGAATGCAGTGAAACATGCTCGTCTATTGGCGACTTCCCCCTCGCACTGAGTTCTTCGTCGTCCATCGAGCTGAAGCTGAACGGGTCGAAGTTGTCGGCTGTGGGAAGTGGATGGATCATCTCACTTGCTGCTTTCTTCGGCTCGTGCTCGCTCGCTTCTGGCTCTTCTGCTTCTTCGCCTTCAGTCTCGTCGCTTTCATCATCATCGTCATCATCATCAGTATCATCGTTAACGCCATCATCTGCGTCAGAGTTGTTGTGCTCTTCTTTGTCTTCTGCTTCTCCGTGTTCTTCATTTCTTGCCTTTTCACCTTTCATTTCAAGGTGCTCAGTTCTGTTATCATCATTTTCACCAGTCTTTCCTTCATTCCCTTTGGCTCTTTCCTCCTTTCCCATTCCATTCTGCCCTTCAAAACTTTCATAAGAACCAAACACATTCTGTTCAGATATCTTCATGTTCTTTTCTTTTGTCAAATGTCTTCCTTCTTCTTTCCTTTTCGCCTCAGTCTGCCTTCTTATTCTCGGTTTCCCACTCTTCCTTTTCGAGGCAGTCGCTTCGTTGATGGCAGTCACAGCAGAGTTGATTGACGCTAACAAAAAACCAGCCACATCCAACACTCCACCAGACTCACAGCAACAAAACAGAGCAGCTGGCTGTTTTGAGTCTGAAGAAGAAGAAGTTGAAGAAGGGGAGGATGAGGATGAGGAAGAAGAAGGGGAAGAGGAAGAAGAAGATTCCATTTCACACACTTGTGTATACATCCGCACATGATCAGAATGTTTCGGTCCAGTTGAGTGAATATGATTAGATGAAGACTGCTTTTGTTTCAAGAAATTCAATTCTGTCTCTTCCAATTTCCCCTCTTCTCCTTCCGTCGCATATTCTCTTTGGATATAGCGACTCCCACATCCTTCGCCACACCCTTCATACACAGCAGCTGACAGCATCTGCAGAAGATACGTGCACACACGAAATGTGCTAAACACAGTCAGAAAGCACGAACAAGACAGCGCTCCGCTCAGAAGTCTAACGAAATAGCACAGAAAATGTCTGTTTGCTGCAGAAAAGATGAATGTGGAGATGGAGTTGAAGACAAGCAGCGGAGGTGGATTGAATGAAGGCGGCGGGTCGCAGCACAGTGGGAACAGACGAGGATATGAGTGGGGCAGAGAAGACTGTGTGGGCAAAGAGAGAAGAGAGGAAGAAGAAGGAGACTCCATCATTGACGAAGTTGATGAAGATGGTTGGATTGTTGGTTGCTGTTGTTGCTGTTGAGTTTGCTGTGATTGTGATTGTGGCTGAAGCTGCTGCTGCTGTTGTTGAATGGCATCAGCCAATTCTGCCTCGAAGTTGTCCTGAAACTTCTCACAAGAAGAGGCATGGGAGTTGTTTGCTGACAGCGCTGCTCTTTCTTCTCTTTCTGTCTTTTCGATCCTCTCCATCCACTCCACCCACTGCCACAGCCAGCCAGCTCTCCGCATCGCTGCGACAATCTCAAAGGGATCTACGTCTGTCTCAGCAGGCACTACAGGGCTGGCAGAAGCACTGATCCCGTTTTGAGTTGAAGAAGTGTGATTTGAAAGGGATGAATTTTGTGCTGAAGAAGAAGAAGGAGAAGAAAGGGAAGTGTTAATGGAGGAAGAGTCATGTTTCGGCAAAGGCGACTTTGAGGCTGCTTTCTTGCTGGCTGAAATGAGCAGTTGAATACTCACGATTTCAGTCATAGCAATTGCCGACAAGACAACCGAAGGAGGAACAAGAAGAGACGCGCTTGATGTGTTTTTCCTGTTTGAAGTAGTTGGCGAAACAGGCGTTTGCGATTGAGGACTAGAGACAACTGGGAAAGGAATAACACATTTAAGAGCTTGGTCCATTGTTGAATTGCCGGTTGATGCGAAAGAGGTGCCATTTAGTTCGGAACTTAATGCAGAAAAAAAGAATGAAAAAAATGAGGTGGCAGAGATCGATCCAGTGGTATTTCCAGAAGTAGAGTTCATTTGATGTGGAAATAAAGCTTGATCTGTTTCTCGCAAATGTCTCAAAGTTCTTTTTACAGCTCGTAAATAAGGAGAAAATAGAACTTCCTGTGCATTTCTTATGCATTCAACAGCTTTTTTAAATTGTCCGCCCAAAGAAAGAGATTCTGATGCCAATATCAAAGCATCGTATTGACTTCCGTACCGCTTTAATGGATAAAAGCTATACACATCTGAAATGAGTGGTAAATACAACGTTGAATGAGGATATTCTGATAAAGGAAATCCAACAACTCTTATAAAATCAAAAGGAACAGAAAATGTGTGTGGAGCGTCAGGACGTTCAGGGAAAAAATGATTTGTAAGCGAAGGCAAAAGACAAAATCGAAATGTTAAGCAATGACAGATCATGTTGATATTAACGGATAAAACATAAAACTGGCGCTCATCTGATTCAAAAATCGTAGGAGAACCAGAAAGTCCAAAAGTACGTTCATGTAATATTCTAGGATTTGTGCATAGCACGAATTTAGATTGAGGGGTTGGGAGAACATCTACACGATTAAATGCTCCTTTTATAGAAAGATCCATTGGGCAATGATCCTCAATCTGCAGATTCTTAACTGTATATAAAAACACAGACTTTATTAAAGCAGGAGCATTGAGCGTTAATGTCACTTGTATAGAAGAATCCGAACGATTAGCTGTTTTTTAATTACGAAAATTCCATTCAAATAAAAAATATATCGAAACAATTTTTAACAATCATAAAATCACACTCTTAAATTGAACAAATTTTGAAGGAAGTTCAGTTGATAAAATGTCTGGATAGCTCATTACTCCATAAACTACATTCTTGAGTACCCATAAGAGGTAAAAAAGTGATCACTTTTTTCACCATCGATTTTCTGTGTATATATGCATGGAACAGTACTAAAATCTCAATTGCTTTCGAAAAAAGTTGGAGGTAAGCAGCTTTTTACTTGTTTAAAAAATGTATATATTCTATTTTCAGTTTTTTTGGACATTTTACATAATGTCTATGAATACACAAAAATACTTCGTTCCATATGCATTGATCCAAATGACATTTCTTGTATGTATTTTTTATAAACAATTTAATTCTTTAAATTTTTATTAAATGATATCAGACCGTGAGTTGCTTGATATCTTTTGTACAATCCAAGCGTGTTGTACTGTGCTCAGTCAAGTTGACAGGAACCAGTTAGTGCCTGAACATTTTGAGGAGCTATACCTCGTATGCATAAAAATATTCAAACAGCTCCGTAGCGTAAGGTTTGCTTGAAAAAGTCAATTTGTGCAAGAATTTGAAATTAATGTGTTTTCATTAGAGATATTCCACGAGAAATATGGCTGGATATTTGCGATAGCATAGGACCAGTTATCGAGTCTCTTTTGCGTAGCCTTCAATTTCTTGAAGTGACCGATGACTTTTGCCTTGCAATTGGAACTTTTTTTTCGAACAAACCCTCTTCGTTCTTTCAGAATTTTGAGGCTCGTTTACGTAGATACCCCGTCGTTCCAGAGCCAATTTATTCAATATTACGTTCGGGGTCAATATCAGAAAAAACGCCTCTTTTTCACATAGCCATTTTAAATTCTTGCATTCATTATAACCTCTATGACCATTTGACAAAACTGATATTCAATGAATTGAATAGACCCACAGCAATAAAAAAGGATAGCGCTGACCCATCTCCATCTTCTGCGGAAAATGTGAATGGATATTCATCATATTCATCTCCTTCCTCAATTCATGTGTCTTCTCCACTTCCATCGTCAAGTTATGGCATTCCTTTGTCGCAAAACTTTTCTCCATTTTCATCAGCGTTATCTACAGTGTCTTATCCTCCTTCGAGTTCACCAACACCTTCTTCTATACCTCGTCCTATGTCTGTCTTGGACAACATTTCATCCTCTCCTTCTTTTTCACACACATCCTCCTCTTCTTCAGCTCCAAAATCACCATCAATCTCCTTTTCTTCACAATCATCCAACCCAAATCTCTTCAGACTGAAGCATCTTCTTCGTCCCTTTCTGATGGCTGCACGTTATTTAGACCCGCGTTTTCTGAGTCGATATTCTTCTGTACTGTCAGTCACAAAACATTTGATTACGTCTCCATATCAATTGGCTACTCAAGTCAATCCCACTTCATCATCAGACAAGCAATTCACGTCATCTGCTCTGTCTTCTCTGTTTCCAACATCATTTCATCAGTCTCCGATTCATTCACCTCAGATTTCCTTCTTTTCTCGTCCGTCTTCAAACGTTTCTTCCCAGTCTCATTCACCTTTCCCACCAATCTTCCCTTCTCTCATTCCATACTCACAGCGTCACTGCCTTTTCGGTATATTTCGCGTCCATGAGGCTCTTTCTCTTGCTCTTTCACCCGCATTCAAGCCATGCCCTGTCTCTTCTATTTCTCCCACTTCAATCTCACCTGCCCCGTCAGGCCCAAACAACGTTACGCCAAATCTCCTGCAGCCTCCTCTCTCCACCATCGTCAGCTTTCCCCAGCAAAAGGTGTTTCAGCCGGTGCGGACGGAGCTTGAAAGCCAGCTGTTTCGGCTGTGTGCTGCGTTTATCTCGAGCGGATGCCATTACATCCGTCTTACGGGAATGAAGCAGCTTATCAACTCTTTCTGCGCGTCGGGTGTTGACTGGTGGATTCCAGAAGTGGACGAAAGAAGGCAGAGGGAAGAAGACGAGGCAGCATCGGATCTCAAAAAGAGGCAGGAGCAGCTGATGAAGGAGATGGATGTGCTGGGAGAGGAGCTGTATGGAGACGATAGAGTTGTGCATAACATGATTAAGCAGCTGGTTGAGGAAAGGAGAAATGGAGTGAGCGAATTGAAAGAGAGCAAAGTGGCAGACAGAAGCAAAGAGATGCTCAAAGGCAAAGAAGGAAGTGGTGATATAAAGGAGTCCTGCAATGAAGGTCCATTGTGGAGCGATGAAATTGGTATGATCAGGGCAAAAGAGAGGGAGAGAGAAAGGTCGAGAATAAGACTTAGCATGGAGACGTGGAAGAGGCGAATAAGAGATCTGGGTATTTTTAACTTGACGGATTTGGACATGTTGTCAGCCCAGCTGCTGGAGAAGATGGAAAAGAATGTGAAAGCTGAAAATGAAAAAGGAGACGAAGAAGAGAAGGAAAATGACATCTTTGAAAAAGAGAAAGAGAAAGAGAAAGAAACAACAAAGACAAAAGAAGAGAGTCGTTTTTCGTTCTTTCCCTTTTTCAGGCGAAGTTCGCTTCGAGAAGATGAAAAGGAAACATCATCAAAAACGGCAAGTCGCGGAACGAATGCTGAAAGCAGTTCAGAAAGAGAGAAGAGAAAAGAAGAGGAACATTCAAATGCTTCGTCTTTGCAGACTCATTCGAGAACATCAAGCAATATCACACCATCTCCTTTGTCAACACCTCAAAATTCTAGTTCTTCTATTAAACGTGCTGAAGCTTCAATTCCATCTTCCTTAGGTGCTCCTTCATCAATGAATATATCCCCATCTGCGTCTTCTTCTTCACTTGGCCTTTCTTCTTCCTCTGCTTCTGCTTCTGCTTCCTCACCAAATCCTTCAATGTTGTCTTCTTCAAGTACAGAAGATGCTTCTACTTCGAATGAAAACACTGTTTATTTATCGTCTGAAAAGAAAGAAGGAGAGAGAGAAAGAAAGGAGAGAGAGAAGCGAGAAAAGAGAGAGAAAGAAAAAAAAGACAAAGAAGATGCAAAACAGCAGAAGGAGAAGGAAAGACAGGAAAAAGAAATGGAGCGATCGAAGAAATTTCGAGAAATGCTACGCGAAAAGGAACAAGAAAGAAGAGAAAAGAGGATGAAGGAGCTGCTCGACAAGTCAGAAAGATCGCGAGAGGAGAAAATGCTTCGACTTATCAATCTAACTGCTAATACTTCATCATCATCTTTTTCTTCTTCTTTGCCTTTTCCTTTCTCCATCGAGCCAAAACCCTTATTGGATCGTCCTCTCTTCTCCTTTTCCACATCACAGTTTTCATATCCACAGACAACCACTATTTATGCCTACTCCACTTCTGCCACTGCTTTAAATGCCTTCACTGCCGTCCCATCTGCCCTGATCATCTCCACCGCACTCAACCAGCGCTCTTTCTTATCTCTCCTACGCTCCACACAGCTCATCCGCCTAATCTTTCCTTCGTCTTTCTCGACTGTTGATCAAATCTACATCAATTCACTCACTTCTTCACATCAGCTTCTGCCCTCTGGAAAGTCTGCAACATCATTCCCTTCTTCTCGTCATTCACGTAGTTCAACTCCTTCTTCTCTTCAGACTCCTTCATTCACTTTGCCATCTGATAATCCTACCACATCAGGATCTCTGTCATTTCAAGCTCTATCTGCTCCTTATCCATACACATTCACACATCAACATCCCTTTCCCACACCTGCTTCTGTTCCTCCTCTCGATCCTGAGCTCATTCGCTTGTCGACTTCTCTTCTCAAACGGCTGTGTCTGTTGAAAGAGAGAGAAGAAGTGCAGAACATTGCTGTGATGGTTAGGAAAGAGAATAATTCTTCAAGAAACTTCAATGCGACAGATAGCCTTAAATCGGAGTTTGATGAGGGAGAACAGAAATATATTGAGCGTCTGGCTACAATTCAGGATCTGATTGACGAACATGTTTTGACCTCAAACGACAAAAAACAGATTGAAGTGCTGCTGAAAAGGAAGGCAATCCAAAAAAAGAGCCAGACAGCGTGGAAGCGCAATCAATACTCCTGCGAAAACTTTGAATTGACGGAAGGAGAGAGGAAGGAGATGATGGCAGAAATGCGGGCTTTGAAAGTGGAGACCATTCCGATGCAGATGAAAGTGCGGGGGCTGGGGCAGGAGCTTCTGAGGGACTTGTGGAATTCGTTCAGGCATCTGCAGCTGTGTTGCTCGCTGCCATCGACAATTGATGAGATGAACGACAAAATGAAGGAAGAGGCAACTGATAAAGCAAGAGAAAAGACAAAGTCACAAGGAAGATCCAAAGAAAGGAAAACGAAAAAGGATATGTTGGAGATAGATGAAGGAGAATACTCCAAAGAAGAGCTAGAAAACGAATACGGCTCGTTCGAGAATTCAACGTTTATGATTCCTTTGGATGCAACTGGAACGGAGACAGCTGCAGGCATCCCTGTATATTCGCGCGGGCTGAAGATGACTCTTATTCGTGTGATGATGATAACATTCAGCGACCTCATCGTTACTTCAAACGAACAAGACCTTCGTGAAATGTTCGATCTGATGACGAAATCTCTCATAACTGATGCAATTATCAGGGATAGACTCCACAAAAAGCTGCTTCCTGTCTCCTCTTCATCTGCAAGCCAAGCGCAATCCCAACAGCAGCTGTGTACATACGAGACAGATAACTCACTTTCCATTGCAGATTCGAACACGATCGTTCTTCTGGGAGAGCTTATCATGCACTGCATTCGCCACACGATCTTGCCAGACCCCTTTCGCGAGCGGACGAGCCAAAGCACCATCCTCTCCTCAACGAACTTCAGCGATGTGCTCCACTTCGACCAGCAGCAGCGCAACATTCTTGTCCGCCCATCTGTCTTCTCACCATTTACGATGGGCAATGCCATTGTGTGTGTTGCTGTGCGGTCTGGCGAGCGGTTGGTGTGGCAGTTCAAAGAACGCCAGAAACATCGAGAAGAAAAACTAGCGCTGAGAGAGGTAAGGAAAAGACAGACAGCGAATAGAAATGTACCTTCTTTGTTGACAGTTGAAGAAGAAAAGAAAGGATATGTAGATGAGCGAGTGCTGCAGATGCTTGGTGTTGGAGCTGAATGGGATCTGGATGAGCTCGCAGCTGCTCCAAGTACAGCAGCTACACCATCCACAACAACTGCAACAAGCGTATCCCCATTATCAATAAGGTTATCTTCTTCGTCTTCATCATCTGATAATTCCACATCGTCTGCTTCAATTTCAGATTTACAAGATAGTTTGCCAACGCGTAACCACAATGGTGTTTTCACATCTTATTTTTATCCAATGATTTCTCAGCTACCAATGCCATTGCCTTCGCCCACGTTGATTTCAATCATCAACGAAGGAATAGATTTCCTTCTTTCTCTGATGCTGGATCCGCAATTCAAATGGAATAGCAAGTATTGCTCTTCAAACAATTCAAATATATCATCCACACCATCTTCGACATCTCCTTCGAGCTTGTCTCAATCCTCTCAGCAACAGAACGAGGAAGCAGACTGCTGTGGATTCATGCGTGCTTTGAGATATGTGAGCAGCCATTCAGAATATGCTGAGGAGAAACAAAGCAAAGATATCATCGCTGCTATTTCGAAAGAAGACCAGAAAGAGTTGGAAAGCACAATAGAAAAACAAAGAGGAGATATGTTAAAACAAAAGGATGATGAGGAAATGTCTGTTGGAAGAGAGAAATCGCTTTCTTACAGCCATTACGGAACATCCAATGAAATTAACTCAATCCACAATCATCGTCTTATTCCACTCCGCCCTACATTCAATCCTTCTCTTTCCTCTCGCAATCTGACTTCTTCCTCCTTTGACTCTCTTCTGTATGTATTGCGCCACATATTCACCTTGTTGCCTGCTGGCCCTATCAGAGAATGCTTTCTGCCAGCGAGGTTTATTCTCTCGTGTTTGGCTGCGATGGAGTCAGTGCCTCAGCTTCTATCGCTTGTTCTGCACATCTTTGTGGAGCACCATACGGGGCCTCGTTCCACATCCACTGGAACAAACAGCAATATCAATAACAATAATAATAACCGAAGAGCGAAAGAAGATGATGGAAATAGCAGTGATGAGGATGGAGATGGTGAGCGCAAACATCAGGGGATGAAGAGCGGAGACAGCTGCGAAGAGAGCGAAAACACGCACAATCAATTCAAAGTGGAGATAACAAAGACTGTTAGACTGAAAAACGAATTTGACTTTTACGACGATGAAGACGACGAATTTGAGAACGAAGATTTGAGGAAAGCGAGAGAACAGTTTGTTCGCGTTGCAGAAAGCGAACGAAAAGCCAACTGGAGCCGAGGCATCTTTTTGCACGCCACAGACATATTTTCGTTTCTGCAAGAGAACGGAGCCATTGGAGATGTTCTTTTGAGAGAAGTGAATGAGTATCATCTGCGTGTGAGGGCGTTTTCGCATCTTCAGAACTGCAATGGCAAAATGGAAGATCAAACAGAATCTCGTTCGAATAAGCAAAACAACTTGTTTTCTTCAATTTATACTTCATCTTTACCAACCACTCCATTCCTGTCTGTCTCTTACACAACGCAATTCTCAGACATTTATGTTCTTCCTTCGTTTTCTCCTCTTTCACTTGCATCTCACATTCGTTCTCGTTTGCTTTTCCTTTCTAATCTCATTCATTCAGGCGCATTTACTCTGAATGTCGAAAGATTCTCTCTGTTTTTCTCTTCTTTTGTGTGCAACGCGCTGACTGAGCTGGATAAAGAGATGGCTGTGATGATGCTTCATTGCGTGTTCACTTTCCCCACATCCAGACCCAGCTACTTCCTCCCTTCTATCCACATTTCGACTCTTTCTGAGAGCAGCGGCCCTCAATCTCCCTTCACTTCTTATGTTTCTCGCTCTGTTTTGTCTAATTCCACTCTTCAGATGTTTTCGCACAGCAGCAGTGATCCGCTTGAGTACATGTATAGATACTTTTCTCCATCCCCTTCGATTGTAGTTCCTTTTTCCATGCGACTCATTTCTGGCTGGCTGAACTATCGCAAAGACGGTCGAAGAGAACCTCTTTCTTTCAGCAACGATACTCAAATTTCTTCTCAGTCTCTTTTAGAAGAGGATGACAACAATAATAAAAGCATGTTACAACACAAAAATTGGCTGACTTTCTTATCACCTTTGAGAAACGTCACTGAAAACGAGTTCATCCTCATTCGGCTCATCTGGGAAAAGACAAGGATGGTGATTCACAGGAAACGAAGTGAAGTCGACAAAATACTTTCGTATCTCAAAGAACGTGGCAACAGCGATAATGCCAACAGCAAACAGGAATCAGGAACTGCATTGCTTCAATCCCCTTCTTTAATTATTCCAGACACTTCACCTGTCAGTTCTCGTCAGTACATTGCTGAAAATAAAATAGCTTCTCCTTTTGTTCGTCGACAGGGATTAATTGAAAGTCAAAGCTCACCTGTGTGCTCTTCATTAGTTTCTGCTTCTGTTCAATCTGATACCTCGTGCGTTAAATCTCCACAAAAGCATCAAGAAGAAAAAGAGTCATCTCTCAAAGACAGTTTCACTGAGATAAAGGCTTCTTCAGGTGACAACGAGCAAACTACTCGCAAATCTAGAAAAGCTGCGTCTTCTTCGAAAAAGCAGCGTAGCATGCGAAGATTGAAGCTGCGCCAAGAGCGACTGAGCCGAGCATTGGCTGCAGAGAAGAAAGGAAGGCGGACACTTTGGGAGGCATCGATGCTGGCTATCCCAATGAATGCATTTATTGAAGAGCGCCAGATGGACATATGGAAGAAACCCTATCTTGCACAGTTTATTCCGAAAGAGATGCAACAGGATATTCAGAATACAAATAAGCATGCTTCGTCTGCTTCACCAGATTTATCTTCATCATCTGCTGCTGCTTCAACATCTTCTTGTTCATCGTCCTATGCACACCAATCTTCTCTCCCTCCAAACTGCTTTTTCTTCTCAAAGTATGCTCGCGAATTGATGCTTCAGCTGTTCAAGCCAGATTCGTTTGAGACTCTTTCTTCAATAAATTCAAAGTTTCAGAACATTGGCTTGCAGAGCATTTTAAGCAGACGCATGAAGAATTCAGAGTCAAAACACAAGTACAAATCAAATGAGCCATCTCTGTGCGTAGGGAATAACCAAACGCAGACCTTCAATTTTGATGAGCTCTCAACCGAACCAATTTCGTTAGATGATCTTCTGAAACAAGAAGATGCAGCCTCCATTCGTCCCAGTGCTTCTTCACTGCTTTTGCGATCCTCTCCAACTCCACCAAAGAAAACTTTATCTGACCCTTCTTCTGTGTCTAATCAATACATTCAATTTCTGTCTCAATACAACAATCGTTCTTCCTCTCTGCTAAAATCAATTACAGAGGAACTGATAAAATTAAAAATTTCCACAGAAAGATGGTCAGACATGCAACAAAAGAGAAATGCAAAAGAAGACAATAAAGTGAGTGCGTCAGTTTCAATTCATTCAGCTTTTTCCTCACTTGATTCCTCGAATAATCGCGCTACCTCAAATAATAAATCAATAGATACGAAATCATCACCAAAGAGAAGCCTTCACCGCTCAAGAAGTGCAAGTTCATTGCGTTCTCTTGATGAAGACGAATGCGATCGAAAGTATTCTTCAATGCCACCAACTCAACTGTCTGAAGCGAAAGCTATTTCGTCAAATTGTTCAAACCTTTTGCTATCTTCTTCTTCCTCATCAACTTCTTCTTTATTTGTTCATTCCACAGACTCTCAGAACACATCACGGACCCCACTTTCTCCGCAGTCATTTGATCAATTGACTCGCCATTCACATTCTGCAAGTAGCCTTCGCAAATTGAGGCACAAAAGAAAATCGCATTCTCAAGAGCATTATTCACCAATATCGAACAATAATTCTCACTTTAAATTCTCTTCAAAGCAGCATTCCATTGAAACGCCTGAAAATCAAATGTCTGAGATGTCAAGTTCTACTGTTCATCAAAAGAACAACAAAATGCATACACGATCTCAATTCTTAAAGTTCCCGTTTCTTTCTGAGAAATCTTCATATCGTTCGTTCTCTTCTTTGATAAAATTGACACGTGAAAAATCATTCAGATTTGTAAGCAGAAATACCGTAGCTGATCCAGTTCAGCCAGATCAGTTCATTCGAGCAGAAAATGCTCTTCTTCTTCTTTTAGATTGGCTCAACGTGATTGAGTCAAACATACATCCTTCACTTATTTCTCATCCTCTTGTTCCTTATTCACGCATCTTGTCAAACTCAAACATTACATCACACTCGCATTCACCTTCACATTCACCTTCACTTTCCTTGTCTAACTCATCTTCCTCCGTGAGAGTGGCAGAGGATAACATCGAATCAGATCAACTCCCAAAAAATCAAATATCTTCTCTATTTCTTCCAGCAAAGAAGCTTCCACGTTTTGGACCCAGGAGGCGTGTAATTGTCACAGTTGTTATCAAATTGGAGAGAGTCAAAATTGCCCAAGACAGACTGCCACCTGGTTTGATGAGAGCCAGTGATAACATTGAAATCCAACAGAACAGTGGAAATGAGTCTAAGAAAGAAGAAATTGCTCTGAAAAAGCCTAATATTCCTTCTTTTAAAAGATTGATTGTTGAGTGCGACGAGACGTTTACTGTTCAGCATCTGAGATATATTGTGATGTTTAAGTGTGGATTTCTAGATAAAGATCATCTGATCTTTCCATTTGACAATAAAAATGCATTTTCTCAATGTAACTCACCTTCATCTTCATCTTCACCTTCAATATTTGTGTCTTCTTCATCATCATCTTCTTCTTCAAGTTATATTGATAAATTTGGTGCAGATCAATCAGATTCTTTATTTGTGTCGCTGGAAGAGGCATACAGTCTTGTTCCTTCCCCAGTGACATTTCAAGCAATTTTCCAATATAACAATAAAGCAAGTACATTGTCGTCTTTGTCATCAAAATCATCATCAGCAGCACTTATCAACAGTTCCCCTTCCACTGTCATTCTACCAATCTCTTTCCTTCTTCCACTTCCTTCCACTCATTTCCAAACTTTATCATTAAACACAGTTGATATTACTCGCAACTCTGAATATCTTGTGGACCTTGCATTGTTTTCGAGAGACGATTATCCTGATCGTTCAAATAGAGACAGAACTTCATCTTATTTCAATCTTGTTGGCAATTCAACAAGCTTGTCATGCTTTAAGAGCACTTCAGACTTTGCAAATGGAACACCATTCATCAGAAATGAAGAAGAGAGAGAGAAAACAATTTTAATGGATTTAGAACAATCAATGAGCGATTTGCAACGTCTGAGAAGAAGAGAAAGAGAAATTCAACAAGAAGAGCCTCTTCAACTGGAAATGTTTTGCACACTTCCACATCCATTAGATTTCAGCGATGGGAATGAGACTGCTGCAGGTGATAAACCCTCTACCGATCCTTATGCTGATAGTGGGCAATTTGCATTGTCGTATGCATCAATGTATCCATTTTCTATACTCCACCCGTATTTGCATCCAATTCAGTGCATTCGCAGATGTATAGTTGATTATTCTGCTCATGGAAAGCAGAATAGAAATGAATTAGAAACAAAAGAAAGAACGGAAGATGAAATTGAAGCCACAAATTGCTTGTTAAATGCAGATATTTCACCTTCTCAAAACATTAACCGACAAACTGAACAGAGACATTCAACTGAATGTGAGAGTGATTCTTTGCTTATTTGGGAGGAAAATGGAAAAGATATACTACCAGCAAAAGTATGTTTTGAAGAATTGCGTTATTCTGAAGATGGAAGATTAGTTTATTTTGATGTCCGCAAAAATAAAAAAACAAATAAAATGAACACTGCGAAAAATTGCTCTTGTAATCTGATAACGCTTATATGCTCAATAACGGATATCATTCCATCATTAACAAAAGTTGCAGATCATCTTTTGATGCTTTTGCCATTTTCCAATTTCATTCATCAGAATCTCTTTGGTAATCAGCTTGTTTCATGTATCAAAGATGTTTTGGTGAAGTCACCGCAATATCTTCAGATACCTCATCACATAACAGATTGGAGTTTACTATTCAATCCATCCAATCCTTTTCAGTTGCTAATAGCAATTCAAACCTTGAAAGGAATGATTCCTCGCGATTATTGTCTTTCAGTGATTAATTCTTCATCTAATTCTGATAAACAAACAGAAACATCTTATTGCCAATGGAAAGATAAATTCGTTGAAGGCGGAGGAGTTTCGTCGCTTTTATGCCTCTTGCTGTATCTCGATTTCACTTCCTCAAGTGATGCTTTGCCTCCAACACGTCAAACATCTGAAACAACACTCCAGCAGGAAAAGAATGATTCTTTATCTTTTCAAGTCACTCCAATTGGTGGACTTTCGGCTGCTCAAAAATCTGCTCTTTTAGAAGCTCTTCTGTTCGTCTTGAATGCTTTTGTAGTTCCATTCACTTCTCCAATCAATTTGGCTTCAAAATCAGAAGAATTGAAGCAGGCACATCGATGCGCAAACATTGGATATTACATAAACAAAGATGTGGTTAATACTGCGATTTCTCAGCTCAGCGAATTCTCCAACTCTTCAGAAAACTTCACTCAATCATTTCTTATCACTTTAATGTTCCGTCTTTTATCGCTTTGTGTTCTTTTTTCCTGTCCAAACGAATACACGGCACCTGTTATGCTTTCATTTTCGCATTCATCATCTTCGTCTAATTTCTATCGTGTCAAACAATCTTCAAAGGCTGATTCTTCTCCAACAGATTCAATCTTCACAGATTTGAGATCAGAAATATCTCCAATTGATCCAATTGTTTGCAACACTTTTGAAAATAGCTTTTCTTCTCTTCTTGCAAACCCTTCAAAAGGCACTACTCCAGTCTCATCATTTCTTAACGCAATATTCAAAAAGCAGTTTCTTTTTCCATCTTCAAGAGATCAATCAAAAAAACAATTCAAATCTGATCATTCAATTCATCCAACAAGCTCTGATGCTGTTCGCAGCCTGTCTCCTCAAAAGCCCTATAATTTCAAGGAAGATTTGCAGCCTTCAACTGATAATGATATATTGCCAAAACAAAACGATGCATTGTTGCTGCTACGTTCTCTTCAACAAACTTCGTCAGCTGCATTCCTTCAAACTGGCGAGCCTCTTTCACCTGCTTCCTCGTCATCTTCTTGTTTGCTTACAAATAATTCTGATCAATTTCATTCATCTACGTTGATGTCTCCAACAACAAAGCAGACATCGTCTTCAACGCCAATGCTGCTAATGGCATCTATTCCTGAAGACGAATCGTCTCCATTAAATAGACAATCCTCTTTTTACACGTCTCCCTCTTTCTCAACTGCCTCGTCAAGTTATACCAATTCGTCTTCACGTGATCTGATTTCCATGGTCAATACACATTCACAGGAAGGGATTGTGCTCCGTTTCCTTCGGAGAAATTCCGAGAGGAGGCGTGCAAATGACGGAAGCAAGGGACACAATGTGCAAGATCTGCTTGGCAAAGAAGCAGAAAATGACACAGAAATGCTGATGACCAGTGATTATTTGAATGGACTGTCGCTTCGTGTGCCATTGCGCATGTTCCAAGCGCAGAACCCTCAGCCTTCTTTGATGAATGAGAAAGAAATTCTGAACCCTTCAATGTTTGATAACATGTTTTCACCGTCTTGTCCTCCTTCTTCGGCATCTGCTGCTAATTTGATGAACATTAGAAAAAGTTTGCTGATGAATAGAATTAAAGAATCGTTTAAATTTGGTGCTGGTTCTTCTTTGAAGAAAGGTTCGAGGCAGCTCATTGATATTACTTCAGAGCATTCTATTCGAGCTGTTATTTCTGCATTTAATCTATTTCATTCATTCACATTTTATTTTCAATCTTTATCCGCATCAAGCACATGTTCGTCTTCGTCATCTTACTCTTCTTCACTTGCACAAACTTTTGAACAAAAAAAGCAAAATATGACTCTTTCCCCCAAAGCAGGACAATCAACAGATCAAAATTCAAAAGTGTTCCCAGCAACAGAAGCTTCGTTGAGCGTTCCAGTTAGAACTACATCGTGCTACATAGACTTCTTCACATCTTTTCCGTTTGAATGCTTTATGGTTGGATTATTGTGCCAATCTTCCTCAGCTGTTGTACGAGACAGGTGGATGCATCTTTTGTTGGAGCTGATGACTCGTGAAGACTCACGTGAAGATTACAGTCAATGTTCTGCTTCTGCAGATTGCGCAAAAGATCCTGACATTTCTCCTCTTCTGATTCCGTTCTTGCTATCCCTTTTGAATGGCCTCGACACTCTTGATAACATTAGGCCAAGTGTGTTGCTCGCTCAGTATTTCACTCTGATCAACCATTCGATTTCATTGATTGTTCAAAAATCTTATGCGAGCGTTCAGCTGAAAAGATTGCTTCTGTCACAGTCATGCGATTCTGAGCGCACCATATACTTCCTCTTTGATTTCGCTAAAATTTTGACTATGCTTCTGAAAATGAGGGCGACTGTGGAGACATTTTACGGTGTTTGCAGAAAAGAACCTTTGAAAGATTCAAACAACGAAACGAGATCACGACCTCTGAATGAAGATTATTATGCGATCGGACTGATCAGCATGCTTATTCAGTGCCTGTCTCACATAAGATACTTAACAGGGAGGATGAATAAACCATCAACACAAATTGTTAATGGATCAAATTTGTCAAATGATAGCATTTTTGTCAGATTGAAGGAAATTCTTTCGCTCAATGCACCTTTTAGTCTTCTTATCCATGTTCTAACTCATCATCTCTTTTCTGTTTCTCCAGAAGGAGAAAGAGTTATCAGCAGCCGGTCCAATCCATCGCTCAAATCTCAATCAGCGTTTTCTTCTCCGATACAACAGCAAATCATTCCTTCCCAAAGGAGCACTTCTCATTTATCGACATCTCTTCTTTCGCAGTCTCATTTTGGTGAGACAAGCATTTCTGCGACTCCGCTTTCCCTTTACAGCTCAAATTCCTTTTCATCCTTTCGGCAAGAGTCTGAATCAGATCTCATTGAAATACCATTTTTGTCACCTTCGAATTCACTCTATTCTTTCCATCGTCCACAGAGCAAAAGCGATGCAATGAGAACGTCTGTTGTTGATCTAATTTTCTGTTTATCTGAACAATCATCAGAAGCTTTCAACAAACTGTTACCGTTTTTGTCCGTTGAGATGATGAAAGAAAGAAAAGAATATGACAATATAGAAAGATGGAAGATGCAGCGAAACGCAATCAGGGAATTGAAATTAAAGTATCTTTCTTCTTCGCGTTCGTCCACAGGCGAGAATGAATATTTGGACAACATACAAAAATTACAAAAGGGCTTTTCATTTAACTCGCTGAATAACGAAGTTGTGTATAATGCTCCACGAAGAAGTCTTTCTCTCGTTTCGTTTTTGCTGAATGTTCCTATGAAATCTGATTCGTCTTCCTTCAGCGAAGGCATTCGCAAGCTTCTGTCTTCTTCTTTCAATAAGAACATTCTATCAGATGTTCTTTTTGGATCGTTAGATGACATCATGATAGCATCTCAGTCTATTTTTGGATCAACAACAACAGCTGTCTCTGTTCCGACTTTGCGGCATCTCTATTCAATGGGCCATTCTTCACTTATTTCTCAAGATCCGCTTTTTTCAACCCCTGCAACTCCAACAAAAGTGTTATCATTTATCCACCCTTCGCCCGTGCAACGGTGGAGGACTGGAATGATATCTCTGGTTGTTAAAAAGATTCCAGAAGAATATTTAGCAAATGAGTATCGCTTGGCGCGCTCAACAACAACTGGAATCAATTCATGTCTGACTTTGCTGTTTCTGCAATATCCATTCAGATATTCTTTGTTCACAATTGAAGATTTGGTTTCTGATGGTAGCACTGCTTCACAACAGGAAGGGAAAGCATTAACCACTTTGACTGATTCCACTTCAAGCAGTTCTCACAATAATGATACTGCAATTATATCACGTCCTGTTAGAGATGGATATTCTCCAGCTAAAAATCGAGTGAAAGATATTTGTCCTACATTTTCTCGGAAGCAAACGATTTTGAAGGAAATTCAATTTATTTTTGCTGCTATGCAAGAATGTCAAGAAAATGCGCTCGATTCAACTTCATTTTGCTGTGATTTCAGTATTATTTTGAAGGAACACATTCAGGATTCCCCAATGCCAACAATATCTCCAATGCTTCCACTTATAGATGCTGCAAAGTGGGAAGAGGTTCTTCATCCAGATACTATTCTGACACAAATATTCTCAATTGTTGAGTCTTATTTGTCAAATGATAATCAAAGTCAGGCAAAGCAAAATGAAATTGCCTCACACGCTCCAACGAAGTCGCTGACTAATAGTCAATCATTGAATTGTCAAAATGAAAAGTCAATTCAAAATCAACCAGAATCATTAAAAACGTTGACTCTCGCAGTTGATACCAATAAAAAACCATCATTCGTCAACAGATTATTTGCTTCAAAAGTGGTCACACAAGTTGAATGTGTTAATGGGCATATTGCAGAAAGAGAGACATCTCGCCTTGTTGTTAACATCGATGTGAGATGGAAAACGTCTTTGCTTCGCTCTCTTCGAATCTACCAGAGCGTCGATTTATTGGAAGACGAAAGAATGTTCTTCTGTCCTGGGTGTCACCGTAATGTTCGTGCAAAAAAAAGAATGTTTTTCAGACATTTGCCTAATACACTGATCTTCAGCTTGAATCGCTTTGCGAAAAAGGAGAATTTGTCTGTTTCCGCGATAACGCGCGTTGGGGTCAGCAAAAAGGAAGCTCAAAATTACGGAGAAGAGAAAGTTGCAGATTATTTTGAGTTTCCATACGGAAAAGACTATCTTGATATGAGTCCATTTGTTAAGGAGCTTGGCTCTGAACAATCTCTTTGGAGAGTGCAACGAGAAGAGGAAGATGCTGTTGATCGTCTGAGAGAGAGGTTATCAGCATTCTGGAAGAAAAGCAACAAGGATGGCTCAGAAAGGGCACAGTTAACAGAAGGCTCAAAAGGTGAAGTCAGTAAATATCGTTCATCTTCTTCACTTTCTTCAAGCCAATTTGCAACTCATCAAAGAGCAAGAGCAGCTCGTGATGCTTATCCACTTCCAGATGATGAAGGAGAAATGGATGCATACGAAGACTATCATCCATATGGCGAAGACACAACATTGTTCATGAAAATTAAAAGCCCGAATGGAAGGGTTGGTCGAGCAAGAGCATCCAATTCAGAGAGTGACTCAGAATCTGAAGACGAAAAAGATGATGAAGTTGATGACAAATACAATCTTGGCATGCAATATTGGGCAGCGAAGGAAGATTTGACTAACTTTAACCTTCGAAAGCACAGATATCGTCGTTATGGAAGGAGTACTGGACGTCATTTATATCGACTGAGCACAGTTGTAGCGCACACTGGTGCGTCTCTGGCAACAGGTCGCTTTTTCTGCATTGTGAGAGAAAGAAAGGCTCCAAATAAGTGGATTCTTATTGACGAAGATTCAATTGAAGAACTGCCTCATGACGAGTGTGTTTCAGATCTTTGCTTTGGCGGAGGAGGAATGGGAAGAAAAGTCGTTTATGAGGAAAGAAACGAAGCTTGGGTTGAGATTTTGGAAAAGCATGATGCCGCTGCCTGCCTACTAGTGTATGAAAGAGTGCAGCCATTATGTGATTTCATTGAAAAGGATAAGCATCCATTTTTATCTTCCACTTCTTGTACTGTTTTAGCTGAACAAATTTCAGGTTTAATTTCTAAGCAAGCTGGAGCACAAATAGAATCAAATTCACAAAATGACTCATTTTGGATGCCTTTTACTAAGTTTTGCGAAAATGACGATCTCTGCCTTGGTTACAACTCAAATGAAGAACAGCAAAAATCCTCGTTGAAGCCTCTTTCAACCCTATCTGAGTTAACTTCAATGGTTTTGTCTCCTCAAGTCCGATCTCACATGAAGAAGAAGCGTGTTGTTTATCCATTCTCTTTATGCTTTCCTCAGTTGTCTGACTTGGATGAGCGCTCTCTTGTTCCTTTTAATTTCTTCCCTCACATTCGCCGAGCGAATACGAAAGCTATTCGACCAAATCTTCTTCACTTTTCCTCTTTTGCACCTTTGTTATCGAGCACATTCGGAGAGGCTATCCAAAAGTGGCGTGTCGGAGCACTTGAACTTCCTTACGTAGCTGTCGTTGAGCCAAATATGGAGGAAATTGAAGAGTATGTTGTGCGCAGAGAAGAATATCTTAGAGAAAAAGGATGCTTACGAAAAGATTTTGGTGATGCATCTTTGGATTATCCAGCTTCATTCACTTCATCTCCAAAAGCAAAAGAGCAACAATTTACGCTATCTTCAGCTGTTGAATCGCATATCTCATTAACTACTCAAAAAAGACTTAACTCAATTGCAAAACTTGCTCAGAAGAGAAGAATAAGTTTCACATACACCCTGTTTCCGTCTGCATATGCAATTTCTCTCCCCAGTTATACCCTTGTATTAAACCCTTCGACTATCAATCCACCGAATCCCGAACTCCCGAAACGTCTCACGTTTCCTCCGCCTCATCTCCCTCTTTCTCTTTCGTTATCTTCCCTTTTCTCTCCTGCCTCTTTGCTTCGGCTTTGGATGTATTTTCTATTTGACCATGTTGCTCGCCTTCCATCGCATCCGCAGTTCAACATATGGATGAGAAATTTATGTTCCTGGCTTGAGAATAGCGTAACCTTCTCTCTTCTACTTCTGAATGAATGCCTTTTCCAGCTTATTCAAGAATGGATACAAGTCAAAAAATTGGACTTCTCACAATTGTCATCATCATATTCACACAAATCAGATTTCCACATGTCATATTTCTTTGTTGGACGCAAAAATCAACCACCTTGGCTGAAGTCACTGCTGTTTTTCTCTGCTGATCCATTTGTTTCTCTGTCATTTGTGCAAGTTTTGCTGACTGCAATGAGAGTCGTTTTTGTTTATGGCTGCTGGGATGAAACAGAAAAGAGATGGGAAAAGTTTACAAGTCAATGGGATAATGAAATACAAGGAAGTGAAGAAGATACCTGGGGTTCTGAAGGATGGGAATCTGAAGGAGATGAGGAAGAAGACGAATATGAGGATGAGGCATTCAGTGATGATGGAGACGTGATTGTTCACAGGAGAAGTGCTTTTATCCATGTTCATAGAACAAATTCAAAGAACGGTGCAAGTTCATCTGAAGGAAAACAAAAGAATTCCCAGCAACAACAAATTAAAGATCCAGTTGAAGCATTTCCATTTCCGCTCTCGCAATCTCCCTTTTTATCTCTTCCTCCACAGCCTATGCAACCTTATCATTTGAAGCTAACATTGCTTTCATCAGAGTTTCTATCGCCAGCTCTTGCCCTCCTTCACTCGTTTCTGTTTGGCCTCCTTTCTCTTCTCACGCAGCCTGATCTTATATTTGACAGTCGCACATCGCATCAATCAAATGCCAAAGCTCCGTTTGGTGAGTATCAGTCATCTTTGAACGAACAGCAAGCATGCTTTGCTTTCCGTCCTGATGCTGAGGTGCATCTTCCTTCTTTCTTTTTCTTGTTTGTTTTGCTCCGAGATTTTGCTTCATGGGGCAGCTTTGCTTCTCTGATGCTTCTGTCGCTGCACTATCCGCAGCGTGTGGCTTCGTTTCTGTTTGAGTTGCGTCCAAAGAAAACAGCACTGGACATTGAAAGTGATGTTGACTCTGAAGATTTTGACAGCAGTGATACGAGTTCATGTGAAAGTAGCACTGATGATGAAGGTGAACGACGTGTCTTAACTCATCAAGAAAAGAAGAAAAGAAGAAGAGAGAAAAGACAAGCTCACATTAGAGCGAAATTGGAAAGGAAAAAGACAGTGCAAGCATTGTGTTCAGACCCAGAGCAGGCTATTATTTTCAAGAACTTCAAAATGCAGTGGGAGCATTACATCAAATCAAATATTCGGAGGTGGAACGGTGAGGATACTGCAGATGATGCCTTTTTGCTAGTGATGAATGAGGAATGGGCAATGGATTCTTTCTGGACGCCATCATTGCGCTATCCTCTTCCTCACTCTGCTTTTACTTCCACTCAACAGATCACTGATAGTTCTGCATTTTCTATTGCCAACTCACCTGCTTTGGCACTTGAGTCAAACACTTCTCTGTGGCTTTGTGCGGTGTGGCAGGTGATGATCTCTTCCGTGTACACTTCTGTTGCTCTTGCTGGACGAGGAGTTGTTTCACAGCTGGCAATGGAAATTGAAACAAAGAGAGAAGATGAAAGAGAGAAAGAGATAGAAAAGCTAAATGTTGCTGCGAGAGAAAAAGAAAAAGAAAGGATCAGGTTAATTGGACTTGGACTTAATTTACCCAAAAAGGATGAAGATGAAGCTGCTGAAGAAGATGAGGAAGGAGAAGAAAAGATGATTGGAGAAGGAGAAGATGTTCAAATTGAAGTCGACAAGGATATTCTTGAAGATCAAGAACTCTACAGCAAAGCAGAAGAGGATGATGACGACGAGGAAGCTTCGATTTTCGGTGATACAATTGATAATTCAGTTGATGAGTCTATGAATTTTTCTGCTGCTGATATGTCACAACGCACTTCAAACATGTCTAGAAATGGATCTCAATCTTCTCTTTTAGCACGTCAGCAGTCAATCTCTCCTTCAAAGCAGAGCAGTGTGACTCCTCATACACTCTCATCTTTGATGTCGTTGTCACCTCTTGCTGAACAACAGTCAGAAAAGATTTCACCACAATCTTCACTTTTCACCCATCCGCCTTCGCCTTTGCTTAAAAAACTATGTGAACTCTTCGGAATAGAACAGGACGAAGTGGGAGGGCTTTTGGAATTTGATGATATCAATTGGGGAACAGCAGATATTCAAACAAATATTAATCTTGAACAACTTGGATACAATGAAGATGAAGATATCGAACAAGAAAAGACGAACGAAAAATCCAAGGAACTTCATCACTTCCTTCCACCGCCTTCTCCACCATTTTTCCAAAACAATCAGCATTGTGCAAGAGCTTCAGTTTTGTTTGCTCTGATGCTAAAGAAAGAATCAAGCGATATTGATGAAATAGAAAACAGCAACACTTCTGGAATAAATAACGATATGCATTCAAATTCATTCAATAATACAAATAGATCAACGCCATTGCATTTATTTAATCAGCATTCTCCTTCATCTTCTGAAGGGGGTTCAATGGCTTCATCAAACCCTTCTCAAAACTCTTCTTCTTTCCGGTTGCTTCAATCTGTTACTTCTTTCCTTTCATTCACACCAATTCTGAGTGTATCCCTCTCAGCTGGTGTTTCTCTTCCGCTTTTAGCAACTTCTGTTCTCTCTGTATCAACAACATCATTGACAACTATAGGCCCACTTCATGCTGACGCTTATGCTGCAGTGCATCTTTCTTCAACTGCTTCTTCCACGCCTTCGCCAATTGAGGCATCTGCACAATCTGTTTCCGTTCTACAAACGTTTGACTTCCCATTGCCTGTCGAGTCGATGCTGCATGCGATTGCGAAAGATCTGAGAGATACTGTCGATATCGAGACAATAGCAGACAAAGAGCAAAGTGAAGAGGAACAGCGTGGAGAAAGAAAGGAAGATAGGAATATTGAGCAAAAGAGAAGAATTGAGCGAATGCAAAGACAGGAAAGAATTGGCGAAGAGCAGAAAGGACTTTTGATATCGCTGTTTTGGAAGGTTGTTATCTTGTCATGTCTTGATACTGATGCTAGCAAGCCATCTCAGAGTTCATTGAGCTTATTCCAATCATCTCAGCTTGCATTTGCTCCTCATTTAAACGGAAATGATCACCAATCAAACATACATCAAGAGAATCAGCGAAAAAGCGTTTTTAGATCAATGATGCCTTCGCATTCAAATAAATTGCCATTTTTACCTCATTTTGTGTTTTTGAGTACAGTTCCACATAGTTTGCGGCCTGTGATCCACTTCTTCATTACATCTGTGATTTACTCTTCCTCATCAGCTGAACTGCTGTGTTTTAAAGATTACTTTCCTCGAGCAAAGAGCACAGGTGCGATGGTAACTGTTCTTAAGCAGGATCCACTTGAAAAATCATCTTCGTTGTCCGCTATCACAACACCCCTCCTGCAACTCTTTGCGTTGGCTGCTTTCATTCGTGTTTGCCCGCCATTGCGAAGACTTGTTGTTCTTAATGAAGTTTGTGCGATTGTCAATGTGATGTTATCTGCTTCATCTTGGAGGGTGAGAGAGGCTGCAGGAAGAGTACTTAGGATGGCAACGCTGAATGACGAAGTTGGACAGCAGGAAGAAAATGATGTTAAAAATGAGAGTGTTCTTGTATCGAATGTTGGCGAAGACGAGGATATTAAGAAATTAAAGAAAAGCGAAGAATCCAACATGACGGAAATGGGCAAAGACAAAGGTGAATCTACACCTGATGAATTCAGCGTTGGAAAAATTATTCATGCTTCTGATTCAGATAATTGTGCAAGTGCATCAAGCGAATGTGAAAACTCGAATGGGGACGTGGCGACTGGTTCTTCTTCTTCAATGCAAGTGGACAAGAATGTTGAGAAATCATCATGCATCACAAATAAAAATAATCAACACACAAGAATTGGGGGAAAGACATTCCGCTTTCTGCATCGTGGCGAATCTGTTGTTCAAAAGGGTGCGTATTTTGTTCTCAAAACATGCGATCTGTCTCTGCTTGTTGATCCATGGCTTGTTTATTCTGGATTTCACAATGAGGCTGAGCGAAGAGCTGAGGCAGCACGATGGAAATGGGGATTTGACACTGCGCAAAGGAGAATTGCAGGTAATAACAGCATGATAAGTAGCAATATTTCGTTGTTTAGCAATTCTCAAGGAGCAACTTGTAAAACTGATGAAATTGTAGCATTTCATCCTCCAACGGCATTTATTTCAGAAGCATTTGTTCCAACACTCAAAAGCGATCAACTTTCATTGCATCAATCATCAAACTCAACTTTTCGAATGGGAGGAGAAAAATGTCAGTTTCCTTCTCCGACTCCATTCTCGTTTATTTTATCTTCTTTTATTCCACCTTCTCGTCCAAAAGTTTCAAGCTCAGCTTCTTTCATGCCATCATTTTCCGCAAAAGGAGCGCATACAGATGAAAAAGATGCGGATAATTCAGAAAAAGCTGAAGAAAAAGAAGACAGTAATTTGTTAAAGGCAGATGATAGATTACAGATGAAAACAGAGCGTCAGATGTTGATGGAGTTAATGTTGTTTTCTGCTGAAAGCGTGCCATTTCGAACTTGTATTTTGCTTGCTCTTTCTTTTGCTTCTCAGAAAAAATGCTGTTGTGGAAGGCCTCTAAAGTTGATGAAAACATCAAGTTCTGCTTCTTCTCCAAAAGAGGCAAATGAGAAGAGTCAAAATGAAATGAAAACTTCTTATCTTTCTGATGAAGAGATGCGATTCCAGCCACTTCCTTGCACATGTGGGAAAGGATGTGAATGTGGCTGCCTATGCAACTCTGCTGATATTTCCACTATCAAAGAAGAGGCACGTCGATCCATGTTTATTTACGACAAACCATTTGATGATCTTTATGCGCAATTTATCTCTTCACGCTTGTCTTTTATTGCTCAATCTTACAGTTTGCAATCGCCATTTGCAACGTCACTCCACCCTCATTTCCAGGGGTGGATGAGAGATGCTCTCCTTTTTGCCCATCCTGTGTCAGCTTCTGTTGATCCATCGTTAATCCAATCGGGATGCTATGCTACGCCCACATCTTTCTCTCCAGACGCAACTGTTTTCACAAGCTATGAGCATCATCTACAGAAGTCTGTGTTGGTGAGAGAAAGAGAGCGATACAGTTCAGTAAAGCATACCATTCACAAGAATGTCAAACACGATCTGCCTCAATATCTCAATCCTGTGATGGCACCTGTTCAAAAGGCCTTGCTTCCTCCACCAATTTCCGTTCCACTGTGCATTGCTGATACAGTTGTTTCTACCCTTAATGGTGCATATCAAGTGTTTGGAAGTCGAACTCAGCCAAATATGCCATATCCTCCACCACTTTCATCTGCTGCTTCTTCTGCTGCTGCTTTGTCTTATAAATCCAATAATGTTGAACAATTCGCTCCATCAGAATCAAAACCTCTTTTAACAACTCTTTTTTATGATTTGCATCTTCCATCACATCGAACTGTTTTCACTGCAATTTTAGCAGCATTGCCTTCAATTGATTCACTTGCTGTTGATGAAGAAAAGAATCGCATTGATTTGCTTTCAGTCGATTCACTTACAACCTCTCCACTCCCCATACACATCTTCGAGCCTGCTCAATTTCTCCAGACTGTGCAGCAAGTGCCAGTGCCACTCCAAAATCGCTCAATTCCTGTTGCATGCAAATATGAATTAGGACCAGCCAGCGCAAAGTTCTCAGCAGCTCCAAGCCGTCTTCTGAATGACACATCTCCATGGGTCATTCACTCCACTCCAACAGCTGCTGCCACTGAATTCTCGCGAAATCACTGCAAAGCAGAAAGCGTCTTCAACACTCTTTCGTGGTTTATACAGGGAGCTGTTGATGTGGATCAGATGTTTCCTTTAATTTCATCTATTGTGGAGTATTTGGCTTTGAGGAATAGCGACAGATACAAAAGAGGCAGTGATTATGGAACTCTTGGAGCAATCAGACTTTTGGATTCAATCCTATCTCATGCAAGAAAAAGGAAAACTGATGAAGATGAGAAAGAGATTGAAAAGATGGAGAAAGAAAGAGAGATGGAGAGAGAAGAAAGAGAGAAAGAGGAAAGAGAGAAAGAAGAGAAAGAAAGAGAAGAACTTGAAAAGAGCAAAGTTCAAAATAAATCTGGTGAACAAGTGACTGGATTAGTGCTGTTGAATGATGGCACGAAAGAAGATGAAGAAGAAGATGAAAGAGATCAAAAAGAAGAGAAAATTGTGGAAGCAACAGATGAATCAGCTGTGGTGGTTGTGGTTGTGCATGAAGAGAAAAAGAAGCCAGATCTTTCTTCGTTCGAGAGAGTGACACTCCACGATGTAGCTGCTGCCATATGGTCAACATCAAAGCTGCGTGTGATGTGTCGGTGCTTTGCTGTCATTCCGTGGCCTTCTCCGAGAGACTGGGAGTGGCCAATGAGTGGCAAAGAAACCGATGATGGTGATCCAATAACAGATGAATTCGATGAGTGGGAGCGAGCTTTGAAGGAGGAGAAAGAAGAAAAAGCGAAGCTTTGCTCTTCAATTGATAATAACGAGCAAATATCTCTTCCTGAAGCAAATGTTGGAACTGGCACTTTACCAAAGCAGATGACGAATCAAGATGGTTCAAATGTGAAGCCTTATGTCACACCTCATGGTTGGATTCCATGCCCTCCGTCGATTATTGAAGATAATTCAATTCGTAGGAACACGCTTCTGTTTTGTTCTGCTTCTCCTGATAGTCAGTGCTCATATTCTCCGCTTAACTGTCTTGAGCCAACTTTCACGCCCAGTTCACCAACAATCTTATTTGCAGATGAACTTTTCAGATTATCATTATCTCTTCTCAGCTCTTTGTTCTATCGATATTCTCGATTTTCTGCTGTAACTCCAGAAAGTGTCACTCGAACACTGAAAACAATCATTGAAAGCGATTGGTTTATATGGCTATGCGACAGATGCTTTATCTCATTTAGGAGAAAACCTGGAAGTGGAAAACCTCGATTCCCATCGACTAGAGACAGATTGCGATTTGCATTAGGCACAGAATATCCAGTGCGCAAGAGGCATGCACGTTTTGTTCGAAGATTTGATCAATCGAATGAAGATTCTTTCTTCCTTCCTCGTACATCAGTTGCATTGCTGCGTTTTATCGCTCTTTCAGCTCGTAATTGGTATGGCACGCGTGCCTCTCTTATTTCCCTGTGTCTTTCTCGTCTGTCAATCTATCGCAGGGAAATTATCATAACTGTGCTAAATCATTGCCTTATTTCTGAGTCACATATTGCAGCTGGTTCAGCATGGATTGGAGATCCAGAAACTCCATTGGTCCCAATCCTGCCTTGGCATCGTTCAAAGTCTAGTAATACCGAAGCAGATGCAACGAGAGCAAGCAAAAGAAGGACTGAAGCAGATTCGGCAAGCGAGTATCGAACTGGACATATATTGAAATCAACTCCATACATTTTCGTGCTTAGCGAAGAGAATGATCGGCACACTTTGCTACCTCCAAGGCTATTACGGTGGTGCTCCAATGTGTTAAGTCAGCTTGTGAGAGAACTTGCAGATGATTGTACAGATTGTCAATGTTTCATATCAAATTACAAGCCATCAATACAACAGAACAGAGAAAATGAAACTCGGAATGTTCAAGAATCTTCTCAAGCATTCAAAGATGTTAGTAAGAGTTCAAATAATATATCTCAATATCAGCCTTGCTTCCATCCTACCATGTGTCAATACTTCTTCGATCTGACTCCAACAGATATATTCTCTTGCAGCGATATCACAGTGAGTGATGATAATTTGGCTTTAGAAGCTGATTCTTATTCTCAGATGCAACTTGGAACTGAGTTGAATCAGGAATCAAATTCCATGACTGCTCAAAGCTCGTTCAATTCAAGTGCATTATCGTCTTCTGCATCTTCTACATCTTCTATTTGCCCTTCTCCTTCTTTATCTTCTTTTTCTCAACTTCAAGTGATGAAAGACTCATCGTTTTTGTCTTCGTTTTATCCACTCAAAAAAGCTTCTCCGAAATCTCTAACTGTTCCGTCAAATTATGCCAAGCTCAGTTGGAATGCGAATGTTTCAGCAAATCTTTTCTCGACACTTCCTATTTTGATGGGAGCAATACTTGCCAATGTTACATGCGATGTACCTGCTGGACCTAAAGCAAGAGAACGAATGGAAGAATGGCTTTATGGAATAAATGGAACACTTATTGAAGAAAAAGAAAGAAAGAGGAGAAGAGATGATCTTGTGGAGCGAATGAAAGCGGAAGGCAAATATCGTCCTCATTTACGTCTGATTGCTGATTCTTACTTGGAACAGCACAGCGACTGTTTGTTTATTCCTTCTGAAGAAGTGCCCGCTATATCTCCTTCCGCAGCATCTCCTGCATCATTTGTTGCTGGCATTGACATGAGTGCGATTCTTCATGTTACGCTTCCAATCTACAGCTATCCAATGCGTATTTCAGCAATCTCGTTTCTGAGTGTGATGAGCTCTGTTTGGAAACCTGGCGCTGCCTTGTTGATGGATGCTTTGTGCTGTGAGTTTGAAGATGGTGGATGGTGGGTCAAAATGAAGCAATTTAATGGAGATGAGAAAGAAGAAGCAAACAACACAGAAAATGAAATACACGAGGATAAATCTAATAAGGGACGAAAACAATCAGGCGATGAGTGCATAACCGACATTTCTCCATTTGTAAATGGAAAGTATCGCAAATACTATTTCAAAGAGACTTCTATGCTGGGGGTGATTATGCAAACAAAACTCAAAAGAAACGAGCCAAAGGAAAGACTGGCTCTTGAACCTGTTTTGTCATTAAAGAAAACAATTGTTCCATGTCTTGTATCTTTGGATAATCCAACATCTCCTCCACTTTTCTTCTACATACCTCCGAAGGCTGATAATATCGCGTTCATCACATCTTATCGATATCCTTTTGAAGTCACAACGCCGCTCAGCTTCACAGCATCACTTCCTTCTCCTTGTATATCTTGGGCTTCAGATCCTCTTTTTGAAACATTTGATCGACCGCTTCCTTCTCTGAGCGCAAAGGTTGTATTCCGTTCAAGAGAGCCTTTAACTGTCAAGTATATGCGTCATTTTTCAACTGCAGTTGTTAATTTGGTTCGCACGCTTTCTGTTTATGTATTTCTTTCGCAAGACGCGTTTGCGTTTTGCCCAATGCTGAAAGAATACTCCCTCAGTGGAATAAAATTGGATTCTCAATCAAAATTGATCTATCATCTACCATTTGATTACCACAAGGAAAGGAATGCCATTATACAAAAAGTGCGGAAGAATAACGAGTTTGATGGAACCAAACAAATGCAATCGAAAGAAGAAGAAAGCTGCAAGAATCAAATTCCAACTTCTTCGTCTGTGTCTTCTTTAGCGTCAAACAACGCTTCTGTCTCATCTGTTGATTCACCATTGTTGGAGTCTTTGTCAATGCATCCATCTCCTTCTGCATTATCAATGAGCATTGACGCTACATCATTAGCAGACATAGATGAATCGCCACAAAACATTTTGTCAACAGAGGTTAAAACTTCCCCATCGCCTTTGATTGCTGAAAGTTCGCAAGCCTCTTTGTTGCCATCATTTGCTAGCTCAGTGCTTGCTTCAGCAGATGGACAAGAGCAAACGGAAGATGTTGGTTCTGCAAGCAATAGTGATTCAATTGCAAGTTCATCTTGTTCAAATGGCAATGTTTCATATCAACTTTTCGTCCTTTGCAGAGCAATAACTCATCTTCTCCTTTTATCCATAACTAAACGTGAATGGGTCGACCTTCAACGCGAAGAATTAGCTGAAGCTTCAGGTAAAACCAAGCAGTTACCAAATATCCCATCAGAATGCCGAACAGCAACAATCATCTCAGATTTCACTGCTTCTTCATCTGTGGATATCTTTTCACGCCCTGCTTCGACTCTGGACAAATCGCTTTTGCGCTCTGTTTATCCTTTCTTGTCCATTTTCGTAAGTTTTGACAGTTTCAAGTCAACTGATGCTGCACCGTATCCATTCTGTCGCTGGGAAGGATGTAACGGCTCTCAATTGCATCCTATTCGCCTTTCAAAGCAATTGTGGAGTCTGTTTTATTTTGTGATGGAAGTCGAATGGCAACTTATTTCCTCGCTTCCACAGCCACTTTCATTTAGTAGAGATTGGTTTGGCGATATCTGCATGCAGAGAAAAAATAGACTTCGGGATCATCAGTTGCAAGCAAATGACTGGATTTATATTCCTTTATATCATCAAAAGGAATCCATGATGAAAAAGATCTGTAACAAAACTACTTTTTTGCTAAAAAGTATGATTCTCCATGATTCAGAGCCCTCAATACTGCCTTCCGATACTCCACAAGAGCTAAATATTTCATCAAATCAAGAAAAGTCTGAGGCATATTATTTGTATCCTTCATCTTTTGGGCCTTTGCCAGCACTCATATTGCAATGCATAGAGACTCATCCAACATATTTTTCATATAGCACTATTCCTCGAGGATTCTCTGGTTTGTACTCAATTTTCGCTTCTGCATCAGAAAGAACATATTCTGCAAATGCGTTACGATGCCTTTCAACTCCCCAAAAAACGGATGTTATTGAACGGTTATATGCTTCTCTAAATTCAATTGCTTTGTCATCAAACTGTTCGAATTCTTCAGAGCACTATGAATTATATCCCACTCAAATGCTGCTCAATAAAGCTTTAAGTTCTTCAACAGAATCATTGGCAATAACATCAGATCTGTTGCACAATTCTTTAACTGCCTGTAAATCTCCTGTTGCATCTTCGCTTTCTTTCCCGACTCAAATTTCTGCTTCACCTTCTCTCCTATTCCAATTAAAAGAAGGTCGTTGCCTTCATATTCATGTTGATGAAAAAAGAGATATCACAAAACAACACGTATTATCAAACGGAATGTATAATTCTTCCTTCAATTACTTCAAAAATCTTCAAGTTTCATGGCCATCATTATTTTCTGATATTCTATTTCTGTATTTGGGCACCCTTATAAATGTAATAAATGAGCTGATAATATTAAATGCTAAAAGAAAATCTCTTCGCGATAAAAAGAGTAATAATTCTGGAAAAGAAATTACATCTGCGTCGGAAAAGGATAAAGAAAGTTGTAAATGTTCGAATGAAGGTGATGTGTCCATTAGCAATCTGTCTGTTTCAAATGATGAATTAGCAGAAAAGAATTTGGATCAAAAAACAACAAACGCCAAAGATGATACATCAACATTATCATCTGGATTGAATTCATTGCCTCAACATGATGAACTTGAATTACTACATGGCTCATCAAACGATCAAATCATTGAATTTGTTGACTCTATAGATGCTCAAATACAAAAAGGGCAAACTCCAAGCCAGCTTATCAAAACAGTAGATTCTCGGATTGATGATTGCTGGGAAGAAGTTGCAAATATTTTTTACCATATGCAATTGGTTCCTCTTTCTTTTGAAAGCATTGCGCATTCGCCAGTCTTGCAGATGATTGCTGAAGTGTGCGAATCCCTTATCCAGCCTTTACGGAGCGTCAAGCCTGGAAATAAATCTGCAAAAAATGTATCTTCTTACAACAAAATCTCGTCTTTGTTCGTTTATATCAGTGGCATTAGAAGAAAGTCTTTGAATATTGAAAGCGATAATGATAACGAAAATGAATCAGCGAATAATTTGGAAAAAGAAAAAGAAGCAAAGAAAAAGAAAAAGGGGAAAGATAAACAGGAAAAAAAAGATAAAAAGGAAAAAAAGGAAAAAAAGAAAGATAAAAAGGCAAAAAATAAATTGAAAAGCGAAATTCAGGATTCTTTGGAAAATGATAGTGTTAATTAATTTGTTTGTTCAATTGTTTTAAGTTGAAATAGCTATATTTTGAACCTTTTTATAAATCTTTTATATTCACACGTTGAGTTTTTTTTTATAGGATGTTGATAATTGTTGTGAAATTAGTACTTGTTTCTGTTTTATCGTGTTTATATTTTTTTGGTTTTGTTTCATACAGTTGTTTATTTTTCACGACTCCTTTATATTTTTGTTTGTTTTCATGAATTTATTTGTTGTTCATTGTTCACATCAAAATATTTAATTATCAAAAATATGATTTTATGCTTCATATGAAAGATCTAATAATCCTAGAAATAACTTTTAAGCAAAAAGAGTGATTAACAATGAATAGCTGAATATCTTTTCTTATGGATCTTTGTTTTCTTTTTTGGAAGAAATTATGTTTGGGTTTCAAAATGAAAAAAGTTTTGATTTGAGATAATGAATAGCTTTTGTTTTTCTTTATCAGAGAATACCTGCTTCAACATGAAAGAAAATTGTAATTGAGTTAATTAATTCATTTTTGATTGTATTTTTGAATAAAGATTAATTTGTATAAAAATATGGTCAAGATCAAAAAAGATTCTTTCTGGTAAAAACACGGCTTTATATTTTTGTTTGTGAGCGCTTTGTGCTGCATCTGCGATATTAATTGCGTTGATGAGAAAGGAGGGGAAGACATGCAAACAACCAGAGAAAAGGGGAATGCGTTTTTCTCGAGAAAAGAGAATTGTGCTTCTGTAGGAATTGATTGCCCGAGTCTCAATTCTCCCACACGTTTCTGGGGATATAAAGAAATTACAGAAAAAGCTGATGGTGACGCAGATAAGAGGAACAAAAGGGGTTTTGGAGACTTGGACAATTTCAGCTCGCAAAAAGACAACGAGAAAAGTTTTGCTGAAGGACAAGTGAAAATTATGTATAAAGAAATGCAAAGAAACGATGAAAGTGAAGTTAAAGTGGATGGAGAAAACGGGGTTGACAACGAAGAATGTGGTCTTTCTGGAAATGCGCCATGCAAAACTATTAAAAAGGCAGTGGCTCGCTGCAAGCCCGAAGGGATGTTACAGATCCGCACAGCAGAAAATTGCAATAAATTTGACACTGAGCCAATTGTTATTGATGGGCGTCGCATCAAACTTGATAACGGAGACGAAAGCATAATTCGTGTCACAACAGCTTTGGACGAAAGGAAAGTGAAAAATGGGGATGCTCTGTTTTATGTGAAAGGCAAAGGGTATTTATACATTGGCTATGCTGAAATTTGCGTGGATACAAAACGCGAAAGTGGAAGAAATCAGGGACTAATTGTTGTGGAAGGAGAAGACTCGCAAATTGAAATGGTCAGATTGAATATCAGCAATACAGAAGCTGGGAATGGACTGAGCTGCGTGCTTATTGAATGCAAGTCGGGGAAAATGACATTTCAATATGTTGAGATCACAAATTTTGTATCTTCCAATGCACTGATACTTGCTGAATCTTCTCAAAAAATTGATATTTTTTCCATGAAATTGGACACCATCACTTCAAATAGTGAAACTCAATCGGTCGTGGCTGTAATGGGAGGGTGTCAATCTGCAAAATTTGATGGCTGCACATTTACAAATTGCTGGTCAGCAGAGCACAGATTGGGAGGTGCGATATATTTGGAAATAACGAATAGCGAGCATGCTTGCATATTTTTTCGAATGCATTTCTCGAATTGTTCGTGCGGAAAAGCAAACGAGAACGCAGATGGGCTGAATGTTCAAGTGAATGATGAATCAAAAGGAGGAGCAATGTTTATTCAAGCAGCAGACGAAGCAACAAAAACACTGAAACTTACATTGAAAGAATTTATGTTCTCCAATTGTGCAGCAGAGAAAGGGGAATATATTTATTTTTCATTTCCAACAGGAAAAGAGCAGATCGACGAAGAGCAGTTTTATTTCGAGATGGAAGGGATTTACGGGAAGCAGAATTACATATTGCTTGAAGATCGGAAAGAGGGAAGAATAATTGACCTGATGGCAGACAAAGAGAATATGTTGCCATACCATTCAGAAAACATCTATGTCGGAGGCGAAAAAGCAAGCAACGAGAAAACGTGTGGGCGAAAAGAAAAGCCGTGCTCTCAGCTGAGTGGCATGGCCAAGCGTGAAACATGGAGAAATCGCATGTCATTGCATATCATTGGAAAAGTGCTTGTGAATGAGCCGTTTTCTGGCTGTCAAAGAACAGCATTTTCTTCGATGGCTGGTTCTTTATCGATGCCTTCAGCAAAAAGTGAAGAGAACAGGGGAACACTTCGAATTGGCGCAAATTTGAAGGCAGGAAAATCGATTGCAGTGCTTGGAGGCGAAAACACTTTTTTTTCGTTTAATCACATTGACATTGAATATCCAGATGCCATTGAAGGAGATGCGCTGAATGTGTTGTATGGAAGAAATAGTATTCGTGTTGTTGACGTTGTTTTTCGGCCTTGGTTCACCGGCTTGAAAGGTGAAAACGTGCTTGGAGGAGAAGGGCAATTGCTTCCATATCGGCTGATTGAATTTGAACGCATTTCTCAAGAATTTTCACAACTTGTTATTTACGGAAGAAACAAAAACATCACCCAAAGAAGTCAACGTGGAAGCGATGAGACGGCTAATGGCCTCAGATCTTTTTGGAGCGTTAAAAATGAGGAGCATTTGAATTATGGAAGTGAAGAGAACAATCTGTTGTGTTCGTGGGATTCAGGGCTTGTTTTTCTGAACGGTACAGGTTCAACAGATATAAATGACAGCACGTTCGTTGACATCAGCGATGGAGTCATATTTTCTTCTCTTGGTTCGTTGAATTTGTACAACTGTAGCTTTGTTAACAACCATCCAATTAATGCAGGGTGGGAGAAATTTCCATCTTTGCGGCACAATATTCAATTCAATGAAAGTGGGCATTATTGGATTCATGTTGAATCGTTGTCTCCAGGAAGCGATGGACTTGATGGAAAGCCGTTTGGAATGGTTACCGAAAAAGAGCCAAGTGGAACAGTTGTTGAGAACATGGATTCATATTTCTTTTCACCCGTTTTGAAGAATGTTACGCTGAAAAGAGAAGAAGAAGCTAGCGAAAAGAATGAACTTCATAGCAAAAATGAAATTGAGAAAGAAATTGAAGCAGTTGTGCATGGATTGTATCTGTTTCCTTGTGGACTGACATTTGAGGCTTCGAAAAAAAGGAAAGGAGAAGAAATGAAGTGGACAAATTGCCCAGTTTCAGAATATGTGAATGAGACAGAAATGAAAGTGAGGATTCCTCCGTCTTTGCTTGAAGTTGATGATTACACATCAGTTGTCTGTCGCTTGACTTATCCGAGCGGAATTATAAATGGAGAAAAGAAGCATTCAATCAATGCAATTATGGTGAAGCAGAAGAAAAGCGAGACAAACGAGAACAGTCCAAAGAAATTGACGAAAGCACAGCTTATTGCGATTATTGTTTCTGTGGGCGCTTTTGCTGTTGTTGCTGTTGTGGTTGTGGTTGTGACGATTGTATGTGCAGTTCGATTTAAAAAGCGCAGGCAATACAACGCAATGAAAGAAACGGATTATTGAATTGGAATGTTTCAATTTTCTCAGTTTTTATTTTTCAATTTTTATTTTTTTAATTATTGATTGATTTCAATGTTATGTTTTTGTGCACATGTTATGTTGTGTTCACAATATTTGAAAAATTTGTTGTAATAAAGTTTAAAAAAGACGTTTTAAGAATGCTTTACAGACCGAAATATAACAAGAGATTCGTATAAACTTCGTCTTTTGTGTATTTTCTTAATATTTCCGATTTTATTTTATGTTTTCGAAATACGAGACTTCTCGTATTTGCTCTTTTTGATATTGCCATTTGTGCAATTTATTTGAGTTCTTTAACTCTTCTGTGAGATTTTAACTGACTTGTGATGTTGGATGAAATTATAATTTAACTAGATCTTTCTCTTATGAGGAAGATGAAAAAACTGTGGTTTTTTTTATTTTTTCCTATCTCATTGTTGAGATTGTTATTTTTGAAATGTTGTCATTTTTTTAAGTTTTCATTAGCTGTCGTTGACAAAAAAGCAAACAAATTTTTAATAATATTGAAGATTATTTGCTAATTTTCAGTATTTTGAAATTTTGATTTGTTTGAAAATTTTTTAGGAGCGTGATTTAATAACACAAACTTTTTTTTTTTGGAAATCCAAATAGAAAGACGAGTATTGAAAATTAAATTCCAATAATTTATCCAGTTATGTGCAAATGGGAAATTCTTTATGGAATCATTATTTTCCAACACAATTTTTCGAACCAATCGAAATTCAAAAAAATGAACATTCTTTATCTTGTGAGACTTTGAATAATGTTTCATTCATATCTTAGCTTTTCGTTCTATTCGTATGAAAAGTTGTAATATTTCTTTATTGCATTCGTTAAACATGCAACCATCAGTTTCAAATTCGGAACTGACATATTTTTGTGAAATTTGAAAAAATTTGTAACTCATTGTTCATTGAATCCTTGGAGCTCACTTTCAGGTCATTATTACATTTATTATTATTTATTTAAATTTATTCAAAAAAATATTCAAAAATGCACATATGTCTAAATTTTTTTGAAAAGTTCCTTTTGTTGAATTTTCAAATAAAACAAAAATCACTTTCTTCAATCAAATTTCTGTTCCCACTCACGAAACTTCACTGAAATGGAAATAATAACATTGTCAATATTTTGTTTTCATGACAGCGAAATTTGGTGAGTGAAAACAGAAATTTAATAGAAATATGAAATTTTTCATTTTTTAAAAATTTAACAAATGGAACTTTTCAAAAAAATTTTGACATATATTTTAAAAATGCTTAATTTGTCATATTTTGGATAATTACTATTTCTGAGCTCGCTGCAGAAAAAGAAATTCATCGAATCGAACTTATTTTTATATCTTTGAGTAAAAAAAACCAAATGCATGAGTATTTTGTTTCGTTATTCGTTTGAAGAAACATTTTTCAATGATTTGATCAAAAATCAAAAAGATGTGAATCCAATTGGAACGCTTAGCTGCGGCTTGGAGTAGAAGTTAACTATGAATATTTCAAGAAGATTTCAATAATACTGTATCTTTTAATTAATTGACAACAATTCTTTTAGTGAATACGCTTGTCGGAACCATGCTTTGATTGGCGTGAGTTTTTTTTAGGGAGCAGGCTTTCAAAAAGTTTGATTACAGTTTGCTGTTTCTCAATTGTTGTATATCTTTTAATTTTTTGTTTTGTTCAATAATAAAATTCTTCAAAAGCTGGTTTATGAATGTTTTGTTTGACGCATATATTTGTTTGATTTTATCATTGAATAGAATGTTGCAGAATAGTTAGTGTTTACCATTATTAACACTAACCATATAAAAATAAATATTTTTCGTCAGAATATATTTTTTAACAATTTTTTCGATTTGATTTAATGAAACACGAATACACTATCTTATATGGCTGATCCTTTTTGAAATCATTCTTTCGTTCGAGTTTTGATCAAAAACTTAGTCTCAATAGGATTTTAAAGAAAAAAATATGTTTCTGCAATAACAACATCATGAACAACATGTATTAACAGTTTAAGTTCATTTTTTCTAAATCCCATTAAGTTAAAAATTTTGATCAAAATTCGAACGAATGTATGATTTCAAAAAGGATCAGCCTAATTTATGATCTCGAAAATTCAACAATAAAAATCACGAAGATATTTTTCTGAAAAAGTGAACATAATTTCTTATTGTTCAAAATATATAAATATTTATTTTGTAAACGTTATTATTTTTGATAATTTAATAAAATTATCCAAAATAATTTTTTGTTACACCCATAACAAATAAATATTTTTTACTATACAGAATAATTGTATTATTTTCATTGAGGGAGAGTAAAAATGCTATCTGGAATGGGAATACTTGCTTTTATCGTTTGTTTGTTTTGCGTGAATCTTCTTGCCGCAAAAGAAGATCCAAGTTTGATCGAAGAAAATATGAAACAAGAAAAAATGACTGAAGCAAAAAGAAATATGCACCAAAAATATATATATCGTTCAATCAAGAAACAATAAAATGGAGAGATGACGTCAAAAGATTTATTGATGAAATGAATAGAAGTGAAATTGGAGTGAAAGATTTTTTGAAAGTTGAAGAATGCAACAACAATGAATTTAATAGTGATAATGAAAATTTCAAAAATGTGAATTATTTCCAATTCAGCGAAATTGAGGGTTGTTTGAAGTGTTTCAATTCTTCAATCATGGAAATTGACCTGCTAATGAGAGAAAAAGGAACAAAAAGGATGCTCGTTGCGAAAAGAGGAAGCATTCTTTCGATGAGAGAGTGCATTCTTTTTGTTGGGAAGTATTCCCTGCCAATTGAACTGGAAGGGAGTTTTGGGTCGTTTGCTAACATTTCTCTGAGGCCAAATGCAGAAGGATCGAGTGCATTTCCTCCTCTTTTCACTTTTAAACAATTTGGCAATCACATTTCGAAATCTTCAATTATTTCGTTGAGTGAATCCCACTTCTCCTCTTTTTGTGTGTTATCAGCACCATTCATCTCATCACAGTTCATTTCCCTTTTATTTCTTTCCAAACTCACATTTTTCAACATTTCAATTGCAAATGATGCATGTTCATCTTCAACAACTTCCTATTGCCAAACCTCATGCCTGATGAGCAGTTGTTCATTTAGGTCTGTTTGCGATGTGTATGATGGCGGGATTGTTTCTTCCCTCAATAACCCTATTATTTCCTTGACCGTTTCAAATGCCTCATTTGTTGGGTGCTACCGGACAAGGAATATTGAGTGCAATGGAACTGAAACAAATAAGTTGACTCCAGGGTGACAGAATGAAACATTCAATGGGGAAAACTCATTCACTTGGCGTGAGTGGAACAGATCCAAGACAACAGGAGAAAACAACTCATGGTCTGATGGAATATCAATTGGAGGAGCTCTCTGCTTGAATGGCCAATCATCGGCCACTGTTTCAGTTCCTCATTGTTCTTTCAATGATTGTTATGCACATTATGATGGAGGAGGAATAATGTGTGCATATATCAAAACGGCTGAAATAGTAAACAACTCATTCAACTCATGCTTTGCACAAGGAAATGCTGGAGGAGGGATGTGTATTGTTTCAATTTCATTGTGCACCAGAATCAGTGGATGTAAATTTCAGAATTGCAAATCGAATAGCTATGGAGGAGGACTTTATCTCGAAAATTTTCAGGTTTCAGGAACAGGATGTATTGGAGAAGAAAATGAAGGAGGGGAAAGTGCGTGTGTGTTTGACTGCAGTTTCACTTCATGTTCAATTACGAACGATTGGGGTGGAGGCATGTTTTGCAAAAATGTTCCCAATCAATTCAAGATTAGAAGCGTCAGGTTTATTTCGTGTAATGCATCGACCAGGGGAGGCGGATTTCATTTGGAGCCAATAAAGCAAACTGTGCCAGCTGATGGGCTTTATTGCTATTTTTTGTTTTTTCACGAATGCAAATGCTCTGCAGCCACTCCATATGGGCATGATGTGATGTATTATGATTACTACAGTGTATATTTATCTCAAAATAATCCGTTTTTTGAATGCTATACTACAAACACTAACGATACAAGAGTTTGCTATGCGAATAATCCGTCAGGTTCTTGGATTTTTGACCAAACATCAAAAAAGGATTGGTTAAAGAGAGGAATTCTCAATCGATTTGTGGCTGTGAGCGGAGGTGGTGAAGATGATCTGTGTGGACTGGATGAGTCAACTGCATGCAGAACCGTTGGCGTTGCTGTTGGTTTCAGCACGGCACAGACAAGCTTGGTGGTCACACTCATGGAAGGAAATCACAGAAAGGAAGTCACATCAATAGACATTGGGACAAAGAAGATTTCAGTCATTGGGAAAGGAAAGGAAACATGTTCGATTGGAACAGGAGCCCTTTCATCATCATCAGCAGTAGGAACGTTGTTCAGTGTGACAACAGGTCATCTTTGTTTATTGCACATGAAGATTGATTGCAACTCAAATGCAAGTCCTTCTTCGCCGAGCGTGGTTGTGGTGTCTGATGGGAGTGGGTCACTCTCGTTGGAGGATATTGTGATCACCACGAGCAAAACAGGAGACTATGTGATGTCTTCGTCAGTGTTTGTGGTGCCGCTGTCGCAGCTGTCGATGGTTGATGTGGAGATCATAAATATGAATATTTCTGAATCATTGTTCTCTGAGCCGGATCTATCTTCTCCTTCTTCTTCTTCTTCTTCATTTTCTTCATCTTCACTTTTTTTGACATCCACAGTATCTGGAGAGAGCATGCTGGCAAATTTATCTGTGAAGAATGTGAAGTTGACAGAAGGAGATGGGGTGATTGTGGCAAAGAGTGTGGCAGAAGTGGAGACATTTGTTGTTCGGAATGTGACAATCGAAGATTGTGAGTGCGTGAATGGCAGTGGTGGAGGAATTAGGGTTGAGTTGGAAACAGATACGAGCAAGCTTCAGGTTGTTTCATCAACAACAATCAAGAGATGCACAAGTGGCAAATATGGAGGAGGGATAATGATGCATCTGGTTGATGGCTCGCACGATTTCTCAGTTGCGTCTGTGGACTTTTCAGGCTGTTTTGCTTCATTGGGAGGGAATTATCTGTTTATGAATGGAAGCGATTCTGCTGGATAGGCAATGACAACAGAAAAGTTGAATGTCCAACATGACAATTCAAAATATAATGAGCTGGTGGGATATGATTGGAGTGATTCAACAATGGAGCTGTTCCCATTGAATGTGTATTTGGGTTCATATCCAGATGCAGCACATGTGGGGAAGATGAAGGATGGTGTTCTGGGGAGATACGACTCGTGGTTCTACGGATTTGATTATTATTCGTGTGCCACCATCACCCACACTGCGCAGACGCGATTTTCAGGTGGAAATAAAAATATAGAGTTAGATCCAGAATTCGTGCTTGCGGAAAAGGTTGCCATGGCCGATGCCTTTGAATGGGAGATTTCATGTGCCTCAAAAGGAATGGAAATCGAGGTGAAGGTGCCAGCCACTTTTGAATCAGAAAACTTCCTGATCGATGTGCAAAGCAGATGTTCGATTAAAAAGATCAAATTTAGCATTCCATCTGCTCTATCCAGTGCATCTGCGATGATTTCGGCACGCTCGCCATCGTTCAATATCACAGACTGCTCGGTAGTAAGTTCTCCAGACAGGGCTGTTGGCCAATCGATTGGACACAGCTTTGTAAATGCGTTGTCATGAAAACTGAGAATGGAGCAATTTGAAATCAGAGAAGGTCTGACATTTGATGGGCATTCATTGGTTGAGTTTGTGGCTGGTGTGAGTGTTGTATTTCAAAGGATGCAACGTGGCAAACGTTAGAAAAATTAATGGAGACGGGGGGCTGATAAAAGGAGCAGTTGGAACACAGTTTGGGAAAGGAGAGGGAAAGGTTGGGATTGTTGTGATTGAAACGTGCACTGTGATAAACTGCAACTGCCAAGGGACACCGGAAGAGATTGGAAAAGGAGGAGGGATATGCGTGAGCTTAGATGGAGATGGAAGTATTGTTGTGAATGGGACGAGCACAATCGATGGATGCGAGGCGAAGAACAACGGAGGAGGAGGAGCCAAAGGAAGAGGCGGAGGAATGATGCTGACAATGGCGAGTCCGAACTGCAAGATGGAAATTGCCGAAAATGTTGTTTTCATCGACATCTTCATCGCTGAATGATGCACAATATGGGAAGGATGTGTTTGTTTGTTGCGATTCAGGGATATTGCTTGGATCAAAAGTGAATGAAAACTCTTTTAAATTTTTTGACAAAAGCGCCATTCCATCGGACGAATTGAAGTTTTGCGGGAGCGAGGATGAGAAAGATGAGAAAGTGATTCCGCTGTTTGTGTATTTGTTCCCAATCGGATCGAAGCTGACTGTTGATGGGAGCGGAAGCATTGTATATGATCACAGCTCTTGTGGATTTGAGAAGTTTGGGTGCAAATCCATTGATTATTGTGTGACCAGTCGAGTTGAGGAAAACATGCAGGCAGTTGAGGTTTCTTCTGAATCATCAATGCAAAGTGAAATGAAAGTTCTTTCTTATGATGTGAGTTTGACAGGAAAAGAAGTAACAGCGGGAAAGAAGATGAAAGTTGAGGTGAAGGATGGAGGGGAAATAAATCAAATTGGCCTTATTGAGTGCACAAAATCATTTGAAATGACTAATTTGGCATTTGTAATGAGCAAAGTTATCAATGGAAGGAGGACTGCATTCGTCCATTCTTCTTCATCAACAATCACGATAACAATCTGCTCTGTCTCGTTGACAAGCGATGGATTAGCTAATGAAAAGATTGGATACAATATACTGAATATTGAGGGAGGAGAACTGATCGTCGATGGAGTAACGATTGAAATTGCAGCGACACTAACGATGAATGGAAAATCTCCAATAACGATGACAAACGGAGAGAAATTGGACATAAAGAACAGCAGAGTGAGTGGAGTGACGGTGGAAGGCGGGAGCGGAGAAGGAAGAGGCTGTATTGGTGCTGCGATAAATGAAGATGGGAGCGCAGTTGTGGATAACTGCAACATTTCAACAACATGCACAGGTGGAGGCGGGATGAAAGGAGCAGGGATGATGATTTCAGATGAGAACAGAGGAAGTTTGGAGATTAAAAGCACAGCATTCACAGGATGCCAGGTACCAACAGAAGACAACTTGCAGAAAGGAAGAGGAATGGGAGGAGGGATGTTTGTGAAGCTGGCAGATGAAATGGGAACATTTGTGATGGAAGGGATGGAATTTGAAGGATGTGATGCTTGGAAAGGGAAGAATGTGTTTGTGTCAGGATGGGATCTGAGAGAGATTGTGAGTGAGGAACATTTGAAATGGGAGATGAGTTCAGAGGAGTTGGGATCGTTGGAAGAGCTGTGTGGATGGGAGAGAGCAAGCACAAGAGAAAATGGATATGTGATTCCATTGGTTGTGTATTTGTGGGCAAACTGTAGCAAGGATGGGTTTGTATCGAGAGAGAAAGAAGGGGACTTCAGCAGGTGTGGGTTTTCTGAAGCACCATGTTCATCGATTGACCACTTGATATCACTGAGATATGATCCACTTGGAAAAGGCGAATCCCAGATCAGCATTGGGGATTCAGGGTTGCTGAGCCATCCCATATCATTTTCTCCTTCATTGCCACCAGCTTCACAAGATTCAGAGTTGCCAAAAGTTGTGATAAAAGCAACGGCGAAAAGGACTGGGGTGACGATAACTGATGAAGATGGGAATGCAGCCGGCAGTGACGCAATGATATCGTCGAATGTGAGTCTGTCATTTGTCAATGTGTCATTCATCAAGCCAAGCATCACCACCGATCATGAAGTATTCATTGAATCGTCAGAAACAAATACACTCTTATCTGTCACAGACTGCTCATTTGGGTCATCGAGTGGGACGGTTGAAAGTTTTGAGTGTTGCCTGATAAAAGTGAATGGAGGGAGCGCAGCAATTCGGAGCAGCACATTGAATAAGATCAACGAATTGAAAGGATTCATTGCTTTCAGCCCAAGTACAAGCCAGGTGACGATCCAGAATGTGAACATTTCATCAGCCACTTTGAAAGAAAATAGCCTGATTTCGATGACAGAAGAGGAAAACCAGATGAATGGAAATGAAAACACTCATTTGAATGGCAACAAGCCTGTGTTGAAAGTTGTGTACTGTTCGCTTGAAAACATCATGAACGAAGGAAGCAGAGCAAGTGCGATTGAATTGGGATCGTTTGAGAATGCGATAGATTGCACGATAGAAGAGTGTGCAATGAAGAGTTGCAAAAGCGCTTTGAGTGATGAAGGAGGAGGAATGAAAGTGGAGCTGAAGAGCGAAGAATCTGTTTTGAAAGTGAATGGGAGCACGTTTTCGACATGCAGATACTCGACGGCATCAGGGCGCGGTGGAGGGCTGTATATCGATGGAGCAGACTCACGTATTGATTATGATGATGAAAGTCAGATTCCATCACTGAATTTCAAGATAGTGAATATCTTGTTCAGGCTGAACGACGCATTTGTTGGGAAAGACATATTCATCAAATGCCATTTAATTGAGCACAAGATCAACGAAACACTGTTCTCGCTGAACTACAATCAGGAATCATTGGGCATAAACAACTCCATCTGTGGGAGAGGTGCAATCAATGAGATTGATGTTGATCTGATTCCGCAGATCACATTCTATTATTCCGCTCAGGTGTTTGTGAATGGAACAGGGACTGACAGCAGACAATGCGGGTCTCAGAGCAATCCATTAAAGAGCATCCACTGTGGGGTTGATCACATTCAGGAAGGAGAAGTGAATGCAATTCTGATTGATGGGGAAGGGACTGTAACAAAGGAGTGTGTGATTGGAGGTTTGAATATGAATTCATTCAAAAAGTCTCAGGCGATTGCGAAATTGAAATCGGTTATAGCGAAATCGGTAGAGAAGGATTGCATCATGGAGTTTATAAATGAAATCGCTGTGGAGAAGTGCTCATTCGAGTTTGAAGACACTTTTCAGACAACTCATAGCTTCATTCTGAAGGTAAAGAACTGGTCAATCGAGATCCAAAAATGCAAGTTCTACTCATCAGCAACAGCTGTTGAGATGAGGCTGAACAGTTCGGTTGTGAGCGTGGAAAGCGGAGAGATGAAGATATCAGAAACAACATTCAGGGATATTCATTCAACAAGATCATTGCTGTCATTTCATGAAGAATCGGATGTGACAATTGTTGAAACAAGAATATCGAATATCGAATGTGAGGGAGATGTTGTGAGTGTTGGAGGAAAAGCGAAGGTGGAGATGAAGATCATAACGATTGAAAATGTTTATCTGCTATCAGAAAGATGTGTTGTTACTATGGACGATGCTGAGCAGGAGATGAATATGCTGAACTGCTCGTTTGAAAAATGCACGAATTCTGTGGATAAGGGAAGCATGATGCAGATCAGAAAGTGCAAAGATGTGAGGATTGATGCATGCCAGTTTGATGGAGAAAAAGAAGAAGAGATAATTAATGAAGAGGTTGAAAGAATAAAAGAAGGATTATGCAAATGGAATGGGTCATTGGCTGACACTGAAAACAGCGATGTGCAGATGAAGGAAACAATGATTGTGAAGAGCAAGAAAGGAGGGTTGTGGGTGAGTGAAGGGAGCGTGAAGATTGAAAACAGCAAGTTTGAGAACAACAATCCATCAATTGAAGGATATCCATCAGCTCGAAGGAATGTGATATGCACAGGGAACGGGGAGTTGAATATTGTGAGTGTGAAAGGGGGAGATGGAATCGAGAAAAACACCTCTCTGTGGATATTGGACGAATGATGCCAATTGGGAGGGATAGCTTCGGAAAGAGGATCATCGTATTTCATCCCGGTTCTGGAGGAGGTGAAGAATACAACTCAGCCAAATGGGAATGTGGAGTTGATGATTCATGGGAAGCTGCTTCTACCGTGTGATTTGTCAGTGAATATGAGCATGAAAAATGGGGATGAAGAGATAGTGAGAAAAGGGATTGAAGAAGAAGGGTTTGTGTCAGAGAATGAGACTCACTAAGTTTTTTCATGTTCAGAACTGGAGAAAGTGAGAGAAGAGACAGAAGTGAGTGTGTGGATTGTGTTTGGGAAAGCAGATTCTCCTTCATCAACAGAGCCATTAATTCTGAAGAACAAAAGCAAAAGTCAGTTAAGTGGAAAAGAAATGATTGTCGAAGGAGGAAAAGAAGGGAAATCTTCAATGTTGTTAATAGTAATTATAATGGCTGTTGTTCTTTTGATTGTTCTTATTGTGTCAATAATATTTATCGTTCGTTGGAGAACGGCAAAGAATGAAAACAAAGATTTGAGAGAGATTGGAATGATATAGTGAAGAAGGATCCGAAGGCGTTTGAAATGGTGACGATGGAGATGTCTCCTGAAGAGCAGTGGAGGAGGGCAGAAAGGGAGGCAGAGAAGAAGAATGAAGAAAGGATTAAGAAGAGGGTGTATAAGAATAGCTTGGGGCATTCTGAGTCATCAGAGCATTCGCTGAGTGAATGTGGTTCGACTGAATATATTTTGGGAAGGGATTCAAACAAGATTCTTCAATGGATGCTGGAGAAGGTGGATGAGAAAGAAGAGACAAGGAAAAGAACTCCTTCACCTTCCATTTCATCCACTTCAACAACTGATTCAGATTCAACTTTTGTTCGATCGGAGAGTTTGTGTCCAACCACCTCATCCATGTCGAATCTGGTGGATGCAATTGCCTGTTCGTCAGTGTTTGAAAAGCTGATTGTGGATCTGAGAGATTCATTGTTCATGTTGCTTCATGGGAGGAATGAGAAGAAGGAGATGGCAATTGGGAGTTTGCAGGAGAGGGAGCAGACAGCTTCCCAAATCCTGTTCTGGGTGGCGAATGGTGCACTCCACTCATTTGAGAATGAAGAAGACGAGCTGACCTCCCTTGCCAATCTGAGTCCTCACATTGTGTTGTTCTCAGAGCACATGATCATCTGCATTGCCAAGCATTCCGACTTCTCTTCAGATGATGATTCAGATTCCTCATCCATCTCCTCCGCCTCCACCATCATCACATCTTCCTCTGATTTCTCAACTGCCAACAGGAATGGTCGAGGTTCACCACCACCTTCATCAGCCTTTGAGGATGAGGATGACAACAGGAAGGAGTGCCTGAGGTGGAAGGCACCCGAGCTGCAGATGAACAAGAAGATGGGAGCAACAAAGGAGTCGGTTTCATTCTCGATTGGGATGATGCTGTGGGAGTGCCTGACCCTGCAGATCCCATTTGGGGAGTATGAGGCAGTGGTGGCAGGGCAGAAGATTGTGAATGGAGAGAGGCCAAGAATAGAGATAATTGAGCAATCCCACTTGAGCTTGATGGTGAACTCTTGCTGGAGTGACAATTTATCTGAGAGGATGTCCCTTAATGCTCTGAAAAGGGAGTTCATCCAGTGCTTTCCGCCAGGCGCTGCCATCCTGACAATGACTGATGCAATTGCTCTTGAAGAGTCAGGCGAAGAGGAAGGCAACGAAAGTGCTGTGAAGAGCGGAGAAGAAGACGAATCGTTTGACTCACAGCAAAGCCGATGATGACCATTGGAGGGAGGAAAAATGTGCAGATGAAGTCATGCTGATATTTTGGTTGAAGCAAAGGAGAAGGAGAAGGAAAAGGAGAAACAGAATGGTTTGTCAATGCCAATCATTGTAACAATTCTTGTCGATGGCTGAATTAATGAGGGTTGGGGATGTCGGATTTGTGTTGCAATTGAAGATATGTCTGAAATGGTTGTTTCATTTTCAATGTTGGCGTTTTTTGTTTTTGTTTTGGTTCTTTTTCTTTTTGCAATCACATCACCATTTCCATGTATTTTACAAATATGTATGTAGTTATCAATCAATAATAATTTGTATATTTATCGCATCACTCGTTTTCTTCAGAATTGTTTCATGCATTCCCCAATGAAGAATAATTGCCCTCCTCAAACCTCCTGAAATATTTTTGCTAAATGCGATCCAAACAATAAAAAAGATCATTTCCCCTCTTTTCTGCCATTCATCTCTTCCAATGCATCATCTTCAAAAAAAATTCCTTTTGAACACTCATTGGCAAATATTGCATTTTCTCTCTCTTTCTTTGAGTATTGTTTGATAGTCCAATTCCACAAATCCTTCCTCTTTTCCTTCTCCCATCTTTTTGGCTATTTTTCTTGTTGTGTGCCTTCGTTTCGCTTTGTCCATTTTAACAACAGACTTTCCTTTCAATCGTCTTCAAACAATCTTCAAAACAGTCAGGCGCTCAGATTCCATTTTGTCATTCACCTTTGGTCTTTGAATTTCCTCAAAAACAACATCAGCTGTTCCGCTATTCAGCAAGTCTACAAATTTCGCTGCTCCGTTCCCCACTACTGCTTTAAATATATCTTTAAAAGTTCTTTGGAGCAAAATAAATTCTTTACTCATCAATCAACAATTATTAAAACAAAACTCCAAGGATATGAGCCATTTCGTCGATGCAATCTCTTCTTGCCTCTCTGCAAAAATGAAATCCATTCGCAATAACTTCTTCCAAAATTTCATCGTAAAATTATTAGAAAATAAAAATCTTCCAAACAGATTGATAGGCAGCAGAATGAGGTTTCAATGTTTCCAATGATGTTGGACGATTTCTGTCACCTCATAAACATGCAGTTCCTCCTCAGTGCCTCTTTGATACAGTCAGCTCACTTCATTAGAACTCATCTTTGTCTTCAGTCATTTCGTTGAATTGTGCAACACTTCAAGCACACTGATGCTTTCGTTGCATTCTCAAATCACAGAAACATGATTCGACTTATCTTTCTCTGCAATCTCCACTTTGTCTACTTCAGTTATCATATATTTTCTTTCCAAAGCAAAGCAGGCCAACTAACTGAAAATGAATGTGCAACGAATTCTTCCTTCTTCGTCTTCGGCTTTTTCCTTTCCTCTTCATTTGATTTTTATGAAGGCACATTTGGCCATCGCGGAGCATTCAATTGTGTTTGCCGGTCCGTGTTATCATCCATCCAAAATTTCTCACAATTCCTTTGAGGAGACTGAAACATGAAATTGTGAGACAATCCAAAAAAAGAATTTGACAGAGGTTATTGCTGGCGATGCGGAAAAGGATTGGATGATTGATGCCAAGGTGGTGGAATGAACAGACGAAGAAGTGAGATGACTGTTTGATGGAGAAGCCAGCTGAGAAACTTTATTGTTTTCTTTCTTCAAATTTGAAATGGAAGAAGAAGATGATGATGATGACGATTATGAGCTCATAGAAGAGAAGAATATGTTGGTTTACACATTTAACTCTTCAAACCGAAAAGATGGATTTGGAAGCCTGTAACAGTCACTTTCATGAAGGGACTCTGATTCAATAAACGAAAAAAAATGTGAAATGTCCTCGGCTTGATGAGAAGAATGAAATGATATAAGTTGAAATGTCGTAATTTTGAGAATTATCATCCAGACCTTCCACATTTTCATCACTCTCGTCTCCAAAATTTTTTCACTGAATTTCAGCAAGTTAGTCGAACATCTTCTCAAACACAGCTTCTTTCTCTTTTTGACTCTGCCTCTTCCTCACGCAATGAAACTGATCATTCATGTTTTCCTGTTATTTGTTGTCTGCGCTCTGCATCTCATAATTTATTCTTCTTTTTCGATTTCTCAGTTTTCCACTATTTCTTTAACGTTTGATGGCATCCTGTCCTCTCCTCCTTTCCTTTTCACGATTATTCGTTGTTTGATTTTCTATTTCTCTCTCTTTTTCTCAAAAGAGCCAATTAAGCTGCTTTGATGATTTCAAAGAAACAATTGAAATTAATTAACATACAACACCAAACTGTATTTGCTCTATGCTTAACCTTCGTTCCTTTGTAATTATGCAAATATTTTTTTACATGCAATGATATTCAACAGAGATATTTTTTTTTCTATTTTTCCAGTGAATAACGTTGATTCCAATGCTCTTTTCCAGTTTTGACCCTCACTGATCCGTTGAAGGAGCCTTATGAAATCAGTCCTGCTTTGAAGACATCGGAGACTCAGAAATCTTCTTTCTGCACAATTTTCATTATTTTCAATCTGCAAATAGGACACTTTCCGTATTTCGACGACAAAAGATAAAATACTAATCTTCTATGAGAAAAATTTTGCTGTTGATTTTTCATGCTCATATTTTTTGGGAAGATTATTCTTAATAAATTCCCATGTTTTTAACCAAATTTATTACTATAAATTACATGTTTAATTTTTCATTTTCAATAACTTTTTTAAAGGTGCTTCTCCAACAGGCAAATGTTGTTGCTGAGCAAGGCTCGACAAACACAATTGCTTTATTAAAAAACTGAAATTTAAAATTGAAATTTTCTCCCTCAACGAAATGAATAAATAAATCAATAAAAAATTTCTTATAACACAAAACGAAGTGCTTTAGTCGAACAACGACAATATGTCATTTTGTAAAGTTGAGTTCCGCTTCGTCTCAACTTTGCTTGCTGCTCCTTCATCAGAATTAGTCTGTTCTGTTTGTTGAGTGCAATTGGTATTTGAAAAAGAGGTGTTTTCATTAACACTGGAGGAAACCTGTGTGCGATTCTCAGACGCGGAAGGCGATGAAAACGAAGGGGAATCTGAAGAAAGCTGAGGAGAGCTGAGAAAAGAGCCCTGTGAAGTATCTGGCTGATGAGTCATTGTCAGGGAGATTGGGAGGGAGTAGTCGAGTGAGGAGTACGAGGCATGCACAACAGGCTTAGACTCAGCAGAAGGAGAGGTGTATGAAGACAAGACAAATGAAGGGTTTGAGGAAGAAGAAGAGGAAGAAGAGGAAGAGGAAGAAGAGGAAGAAGAAGATGATGAAGAATTGATCTGATGCTGATGAGACATGAGATGAGTTGTCGAAGGCGACGGACAAGGAAGAGGGGAAAGAGAAACCTGAGGGAATGAAGAGAATGAAGAAGGAATAGAAGAATACGAAGGATCAGAAGAAGAAGAAGATGATGATGATGATGACGAAGCAATTGATAGAGAGCCCTGAATAGGAACAAGAGGAGGCTGAGCTGGAGAAAGAAGGGAGTCTTGATCACTCAGAGGTGATGATACAGAAGATGGTGAAGTTGAGGAGTTTCTTGAAATTGAAGCAAAGAAGTCTGAAGGTGAAGAAAATGAAGAAAACGATGAACCAGGAGTGGTAACAGAGGAATTTGTTGAAGAAGAAGAGGAGGAAGAAGAGGAAGACGAAGATGAAGAGAAAGAAGAAGAAGAAGAGGAGGAAGAAGCATTAGATGCATCAAAGGATTGATTCGCTGAATGTTGCACATTCATAATTGGAGACACAACAGAAAACTCAGGAGTGGATGGATGAGAGCCGTTCAACTCTGAAGAAAGCGTTGGAGACGAATCAGTGAACGAGGAAGCAGAAGAAGAAGATGATGTTGATGATGATGAAGAATGTGCAGAAGAAGAAGAAGAGCTGAAGAATACATCCAGCAGCTGCTGAACATCATCACTTTCAACACCTTCTGTATTTGCAGATTGAAATTGCGCTGTGCTACGAGTCGAAGAAACTTGGTGGTTTCGCTTCAAAAGCGTCGGAGGTGGTGAATCTGGATATGCCGATGATACAGGTGATTCAGATTGAGTTTTGCTTCCTTCACTGAATTGAGGCATGGGAGATGAAATAACCACGTTTTGCTGTGCTTTTTGTGCTAAAACTGGAGCTGCCAATGATCCATCAGTTGTTGCAGTGATTGGTTTTCCCTGCTGTGAATCAGTTGACTGAAGAAAAGAAGAAGAAGAAGATTGTAGTTTGTTTCCGCTATTCTGTCGAGGTTGTTCAATTTGTGTTGTCTGAGATTGGTTGGCGGGCGGCATAGGGTCATTGATGCTGCTCATTTTCGGCACAAAATGCGATGTTTGCTCAGAAAATGTGTTCATCAATTTGTTTTTGATGTCCAGCGAGGATAAGAAAGAAGACAGCGAAGATAGCAAAGAAGAGCCCCGGGTACCTGTTTGCCTGTGCGTCTGTACTGTCTTCTGCTCTGCTTCATTCAATAGCATTGATTGAGGCTGCAGTTGAGGATATGATTGAGATTGTTGTTGCTGCAGATACTGCTGCTGCTGCTGTAAATGAGGTTGCTTGGGAAGGCGAGTGTTTGGAGGTGGCATATCAGAACGAACAACATGCGAAAGCTGTTCTGTTTGTAGTGTTTGTGCCTCAAGTCTTGTTAATGACTGAACACGATTAGGTTCAGTATTTATAGAGATTGGCTGAAGAGCAGGGCTTGGCTCGAGAGTCGTCTGACGAGAAGGAAGAGAAGGAGCAGAAGAAACAGAAGAAGAAGCAAAAGAAGCAGAAGACATCGAAAGAGGATGGGATGTGAAGGAGACAGCAGACGGCGAGGCAGCTTCTATTCCCTCGGTGAGAGGTGACATGGAGATGTAGCCTGAGGGAGAAGGAGAAGAACTTGGGGAAATGGAAGGAGAGGACAATGGCACATAACCTTGATGAGGAGAAACAGAAAGAGGAGACTGAGGAGACTGAGGGAACTGGGTGTGGTGGAGTGTTGGAGAAAAAGCAGGCATCGAAATCGCAGCGTTCATCATTCCGTTCACTGGGAGAAGGGATTGCTGGACATCCAATGTGGAAGCAGAGGGAGAAAGAGAAACATATTCGTCACGTGCTGAGGAGGAAGAAGAAGACGAAGAAGAAGAAGTTGCAATGTCGCAAATTGGACGAGGAGATGAAAAATGAGAAGAAGAAGAAGAAGAAGATATAGATGACGATGATGAAGATGAAGATGATGGAGTTTGTGTTGAAGCAAAGAAATCGTCCAGAATGGAAGTGTCTGTTTGAGGAAGGAACGATTCTATCTGTTTTGATGAAGGTTTATTCTCATCCTCATATTTGACTTTAACATCAGGAACTGTTTCTTCAACATCTTCTATCTCTTCTTGAATTTCTCTTGATTCCAATTTCTTTTTGTCTTTTTCTTCTTTTTTGTGTATTCGCTTATTCTTTGACACAGCATTAACCTGAATGTCAGGTACAGTCAGTTCAGAGTCCACAAATATCGAAGCATCTTTCAGTTTTTTCCTGCTTTTTTCCGTTTGTTTGCGAGAATTTCGGATGTCAAAGGAATCTTGTTTGATTTTAGTTTCTTCAAAAAACTGGTTTGTTGACTCGATTTCTTTGCGTTTGGTAAGCTTATGTCTGGATGAAGATGAAGATGACGATGAAGAAGAGGATGAATGTGATGAATTAGAAGATGATGACTGTGAACGGGAACTGACTCTTGAACGTGAAGAAGAAGAAGAAGAAGAATGAGAAGAAGAACGAGAAGAACGAGAAGAACGAGAAGAGCGAGAAGAGCGAGAAGAGCGAGAAGAGCGAGAAGAATGAGAAGAATGAGAAGAATGAGAAGAATGAGAAGAATGAGAAGAATGAGAAGAAGAAGCAGTTGTCGTTGTTGTATTTGTCGATGCTGATCTTGACGATGAACGAGCCGAAGTGCTCCGAGAACTGCTTCTGCAATTACGTGTCTTCCTCTTTCTGCCACTCGCTTCTGATGAATCCTCAGCCAAAGGCTGATAATCCTTTCGGGATTTGTCCTTATGCCGTCTGTTTTTTTGTGCTGAAAGGGAATCAGATGTCGAAGAAGGAGAATGTGGCGATGGTGAAGAACGCTTCTTTTGTTTTCGATCACTTTTTCCTCTGGAATCTTTTGTTATTTCCAAATAATCTCTTCTATTGTATGAGTCCTTTTTTGTGTTCTTTTTATCTTCAGTTTCCTTTTTCTCTTCAAAAGAAAAGAAATCATCGAGCAACTTTACTGAAGCTCCAACAGTTTCGCTTTTAGTCTGCTTTGTTTTATGTCTCTTCTCTGCTCGAACGATCTCTCTCTCAAATTGTTCTGTTGCTTCCCTTTCTTTTGCTCGAGTGCCCATTGGAGAATCAGTCCCTTCATCGACATTCGACACTTGTATCTTTCCTCTGTTTTGAAGCCGTCTGAGCTTGCGGCGCCTTGCTATCTCTCTTTCTTTTCCCTCATCAGCCGAACCTGAAGATGATTCGCCATCATTTGCGCCTTTTCCCGATTTATGCTTTGCGTCATTTTTCTTACTCGCACTTTCAAACATTTCAAGCTTTGCTGGAGGAAGCGGATCAAGACGGTGTCTTTTGGAAATTAAGCTGGCAAGTAGCGGAGATATCGGAGGTAAAGGTGCGATTTTTTCATAGTATTGTGGAAGAGTGATATCTCGTCGAACCCAAAGTTTGTCAATATATTTATGAGTCAAAAACTCAATCATTTTTCTTTTTTTCAATGAGTACATATTGAAAAAAAAAAACTAAGAGAATCAGCACACGTTTTGTCTGTTGGACGAACAAACGAACGAGGAAGAGTGGCTTCTAAAACAGAGTTTGCTCGAAGATTTCCAATACACAGCATTGCCTTTGTAGAATAATAATATAAATTTTAACATTAAAAAACATATAATCGGTAATTGTCAAGTGATCAATAATAAATGTTTAAACTTCGGCTTGCTCTTTGCTCCAACAATCCATTCCGACACTTTTCATGTATGAAACATTTGGACCAAAACTTCGATGTATTCCGCTACATTCCAAACAAACATAAACTCCAAAAGTTATAGAAGCCCATTTTGGTACTAAAATAGCAACAATCATTTTTTAAAAAACAGGTGATAAATTTTTGCTTAACTGCAAAAAACATTGCAATAAAAATGATAAACTCAATGCATGACAATCTGCACATTCATCGTTTCCATGTTGTTTAAGATGTGCTTCAAGCATTTCTGTATACTTGTCTATGTATTGTTTTTTCATAATTTTGAGAAATAATATTTGATCTGTGACATAGTAATAAAATTTTAAAAAAAAGAAATAGGTATTTTTAATTATTACACTTTAATTTTTTTGCAACTGAAAAATTTGAAAAATAAAAAAGAATATGAAAATTCATTTTATAATGGGACAAGATTCTTTCTATGTTTTGGAGATTCCTGGATGCCGTCGTTGTTGAATTGGATATTGCTTTGCTTTATTTTTGCGAGAAATGTAAATTCAATTGTTATTATCGATCCTGAGACAGGAAAAGACGAACAACAGTGCATTGAAGATTCTGAACATTTTTCTTGCGCTACATTAAAATACGTTCTTAATTATCAGGGGAACATCGACGGAGCCATTCTCATTGAGAGTAATTCGTGGTTAAAAGAAGAGTCACGCTTTTCAATTTCTTCTCCTGGTAAAGTTTTGGAATTATCTGGAAAAAACGATAATGTTAAAATTTCTACAAATTCAGAAGAGTCAAATCCTTTTTTATCGATAGGAAATGCTAAAAGGTTCGCTATCTTTTTATATTGATTTTTCTAAGCAATAAATTTGTGAAAATAGTTTTGTTCTGTCGAATTTAAACTTTGTTGGCATTGCAGGCCAAATTTTTCGGACTGCCACATGTTCATATGTAAGCATTAGCAATTGCTATTTGAAAGAGTGCTCTTTTAAAGGTTTTCAATGTTTTTGGAATGTTTTTTTTACTTAATAAATAATTTCACAGATGAAAATTCATTAATACAACTTGTGGATGTTGTCGAAGCGCATGTATCATTTGCTCCAGATCCCAATCTAGAAATGTCTCATTCTGGAGCGTCTCAATTTGAAAGCTCCAATTCTTCTATAACTTCAATGACGTTCTTAAATACAAATGAAGATATCGCTAATGTGAAATCTCATTTAATTAAGGCTTCTAAATCACTGATTTCTGTTATCAACTGCAAAATTCTATTCCATCTATCGATTCCTAATGGAATTAATTTTCTTGAATCAAAGGAAAGAAATGAACAATCGTTTTCATTGATTTTCCTTGAAGACTGCAGTTTCAATGCAAAATCTTTAACTTTAAAGTATACTTCAGATACATCTGGAAGAAATGTTAAATTATCTTCTGACTTAGCTTCTCTTATTAGTTTGATGGACCCTCGAAATGTTGAAATTTCAAAGTGCCATTTTTCTATTTGCAATTCTCTGACTTCTCTGTTGTTTGTGTCATCTTCTAATAAACATACACAGCACACTTTCACTTCATCTGCATCAAACCTTTTTACCAATTTTTCAACCTTGCCTTTTCATACACAAAACAATCTTCAGAAGTCTTATTCAAAAAAGATAACTATCATCTGTACTGAGTTTGAAGTTGAAGATTCTCACATTTCACATTCATTTCAAAATCTTTTCGTGAAAGATGAAAATCGTTCATGTGTTTTAGAATCACTTGCGTCTTCTTCTTCCATTTCACCTTCATTTGCTGTCCATTCCACTGACTATTCAGACTCATTTCATTCCACTTCAAGTACTTCCACAAACGCCATCGCAGACGAATCTCCCATTTTTTCTGCAGCAGCACCTTCTCCATTCAGCCAACCAACCGGCTTATTTCTGACAATCACTGGTGGATGCCAGTCTTTGGGCATCCAAGGTTGCAGTTTTAAGGGAGTTGGGTGGACGCCTCTTTCATATTCCTCTTCTACAAACTCGAATGAATCATTTGAAACAGCTTTTTCTTCGGCTTCATTGCTTTCTATAGCTGGTGTTAGTAACATTGTGATCACATTCGATAATTTGATTGATTCTAATGGTTCATCAGATTCAAATTCGTCTTCACTTTTAGAACCAGCACTCTCAAATGATATCGCACTCACAGAGTTTTCCATGCATTCAACAACATCTCCAGGCGCTGCTCTTTGGATATCTGACTTTATTGATCTTCTTCTTGAGAAAGTTACATTTTCAAAACTCACAGCTTCGAGCGGAGGTTCAGTTTGCTGCGTATTCCGAAAAGAAGCTTCTCCCTCTTCAATTCAGTTGGATGAAAAGAAAATAAGCAAATTCCACCACTCAAATGAGAATGAAACCGAATCAATAAAAAATGGACATGTTGTTGCAGATTTTTCAACAAAGGAGCATACGCCAATTCACCTCCAGGAGGAAGAAGTGAAAATTACAACAAACAGCAAAAAAGCATCAAAGGATAACACAAAAGTGGGTAAAGATTACAAAAACAAATTGAAGCTAATTGCAAATTTTGAGAGCTGTACTTTTTCAAATTGTTCAACAGTTGGCTTGCACGAAGCAAAATGCAACAGGAAGCATCATTCAGCAAAAGACTTAACGGATGATCAGATTACAGGAAGTGGAGGAGCAATTCTTGCTGCGAAAGATCCTTCAACCGCAAACGATGCAAATGAAGCTATTATTTACCTGACAAATTGTGAGATGGATGATTGTGTTGTCGGGGCAGATTATCATCAGCTTTTATTAAATGGACATTTTGGTTCAAGAGATGACATTGCATCCGACAAAACATTGAACTTGATGAGCAGATCAACCAAAAGTCATTCTTTTTATGAAGATTTTAATTTACCCAAAACAGTGAGTAATTCATCTTCAAACCTAACCACATATACATTACATTCTGAAGTTAGTGAAGCATATGAAGGCAATTGTATTTTTTCGAGTGTTCCTCTTTTCGCTAAATGCTGCATATTTCGTGCTTCTTTATTGACTACATGCGGTTCTGCTGTTTATGTCACTGGAAGCGAGGGAAATGTACTCGACAATGTGCATTTTTCTGGTTGTAAATTTATGGGGAATTCTTTGGGAGCATCAAAGCATCGATTAAATGCTTCCAGCAAGAAATTTGCACGATCGGAGAAAGATATTGTTTCAAGAGCATCATTAATGAATGATGTTGATTCATATCAGGCTAATATTGATATACAGAGTCCACTTTTACACGTTGTACACACTGACGATTTCACAGTTGATGAATTTTTAGATTCACAAGGGACAAAACAAATCAGCTCCTTTGAAAAATATACAAGCACATCTCTCGCGGGAGCAATTCAATGCGAGAATGTTGATGCAACGATCGTTCGTTTTGTAGATTTCATGGGAGTGTATGGAACAAAAGGCTGTTGCCTAAGCATTACACCTTCGACAGAAGAGGAAGATCCTGCTGCATTGTGCAATATTATTGGGTGTACGTTTCAAGGGGAAAAGTTGGAAGATACACAAATTAAAGTAAATGGGGGATCACTCGTTTATGTGAGAAAAGTTGAGTCAGTTAATATTGTAAATAAGAACGATGCGTTTTGTAAGTTCATTCATCACGGATCTGCGTCTGATGGTGGTGGACTAAACATTGACGAAGTAAAAACATTGACAATCAAAGGAGCGGCATTTCAAGATCTAAAGGCTCGAAGTGGTGGAGCAATTTGGATTGGATCAAATGTACAATTTTCAACAATTACAGACATTACTATTTCTTCATGCCACGCTGCATCAAGTCAATTTATGCTTGAAGAAGTTTCTGAAAGACGACAAACAAATTCTAGCAATAATGTTTTGGATGGACAAAATTCTGACAGAAGGCATGATTCCACCGCTGAAGATGAACCGGCAAATCAAGAAGATTGGATTGGCTCAGGAGGAGCAATTATTTGTCTTCCAGTTCTTGAGACTTTTGACAAGTCAGCATTTGAATTAGTTCGTGCACAAATAGAGAATTGCGAAGTATCATTCAATGCGAATACAAAACCTCTAAACAAAAGCACAGCAGGTACATTTGGAGTTCATTCTGGAGAAGCTGTATGGAGTGCTCGTAATATGACCATCACTTCTTGCACTTTTGTAAAATCGCAGTCTGCAGTAAGCACAATCTGTACCTTTGTTGGACCAGCTAAGAGTATTTTATGTACGGATGTAATATTTTCTGGAAAATGGGCAGTTGAAAAACAAAATAAATGTAACGTTCCGCTTGTGTATGCGTTCGGCATAAAAAATTTTAAAGTTTGCATGAGCAAGACAGATACTGCAAAAGTTGAAAATCATTGGTCCTCTTCGGATGCAGGTGGTTTTCTTGTCGAAAGTGGAAATACATTTGAAGCTTCAGGAACATTTTCAGCATTGATTGGAAAGAGAGGAAGTTGCATTACTGTTCAACCTTCTACAGGTTTAGATAATACGTCATCGAAAAGTGTCTCTGCAGTATTTTCGTATAGTCTTGTTGTCATTCCATATGGCAGTTTTAATGGCGTTCTCGATGCCATCGGAATGAATGAAAACGTAGAAAACGGACCGCTTATTCTTATTGACAGTGCTGAAATTGTTCAATTGGGAAGTTCTTCGATGGATTCTCTGAGATTTCTTTATGGGTTTGCAACAGAGCTTGAAGGAGCAATGATCCGTCTGACAAATGTTGGATTATTAACAGCAAGAAACATAAACACATACAGGTCGTGTGCAATTAGTGGCGGAAGCATTTTTATTGACGGCACAGTGAAAGATGTAGATATTAAATCCATTACAGTCAGCTTTGCAAAAACTTTATGCAAGAAAGGCAAGTGCAAAGAGAGCGGTAAATTGCTGAATCATGAAAGTTACAATCCAAAAGCTATGGATGAAAACACTAACAAAGAAAAGGATTTGGCTGATAAAGAGGAAGATTTGAAGACTTTTGTTGAAGGCTCGGGTGGATGTTTTCTCATTCCGGTTTTGGATCCGTCATTAATTGACCCTCAAAATGAATCTGTAGGAATGATAGTTTTTGACAGAGCAAAATTGTCTGGAGGAGGATTGTGTCAGAAAGAGAAAAGCGGAGCATCTTCGTTGAAATATTCAAATCTACTACAAAATGAACACGAATGCTCTTCTGATAAAAACATGACAAAAAATTCAGTAATAGGCAAAGTTCTTGAAGCTGATGTGCCAGATGGTGATGTAATTTATCTTCAACGAAGCTGCAAAATAATAAATAGCTCATTGTATCATTCAATGGAGCCTACAGGATCAACTCTTTATGTAGATGGGACTCATTCAACGCAATCAGTTATTTTGATTATTCATAACACAACAGTTGTCGAAAGTCATCTAAATTCACCAAAGATTGCGAATGATAAACCCCTTATATACCTTAAAAATATCCATGAATGCCAAATTATCGAAAACTTAAAGCAACTAGAAAGTTTCGAAAAATATGGCAAAAATGATATAAATGAAAATACTGCATTTGGATTGATAATTCAAAACGGCGTTTCTCTAGGTGATGTTGGAGGCATGCTAATTGAAGGCGTGGAAAAGATAGCTCTTTCGATGCTGGAGATTTCAAACTGCTGTGGAACTCTGGCCTCTGGAATTCTTATCAGAGGATTAAACAAAAATAGTAATTCATCATTTTCTCCATCTGAAAATACTACAAAATTAGCCCAAGACCATTTTCATCAATCTCTGACAACTATCACAATTAGAGGCTCAACATTCATTGGATATTCGCCAACAAAGACGATTGACTTTTCAGGCCCTCTTATACGAATTATTGATGCTGATTGCGTTGTCATCGAAAACTTGAACAATGTTCAAACTATTTTGAGTGATAATCGATTGAAAAGTTCAAATGAAGAAGATTTGAATCTTGGTGGAGGCGGATTGTGTATTGAAAAAGCAGAAGAGCTTATTGTTAAGAAAACAATGTTTGAAGATTTATCTGCTCCGAAAGGAGGAGGGGTGTGGATTGGAGGAGATGTTAAGAAAGTTACAATGAGCGATGTCACATTTAAGCATTGTATTACTCTTGATGCAGAAAATGGCAATGGAGGTGGATTGCTGATTGAAGAGTCTCTTGCAAACTTAAAAGGTTCTTGCAATTGCAGAACCAATAGTTTTGTGGATCCCTCGTCAGATCAATCTTTCCCTGTTACATTAGAAAAAGTTAAATTTTACGGCTGCACAGTTGCATCTGCTAAACATAATGGTGAATGTACAAACGATCAGACAACTTTCTCAACAGGAGATTGTTTTTATTGCCAGAAAAGTATTCGAGCTGTATCTTGTTTTTGCGAAAAGGGGGAAGCAGAAAATAGTTCAGCTGTCTGTATTATTCCGAGAAGTGAAAATGATGATGATAGAATTGAAAAAGTCGAACTCGAAAAATGCGAATTCGACGGAAAAATTAGGTCTTCAATTCATCATAACGATAACAACTGCTCGAATTTTGATTGTTGTATTGATTCACAAAATTCCATTGGACGCGCACAATCTTCTCGTTTTTATAAGCGAAATTCTTCATTTGAGCCAAATGATAAACCAATTAAAAGTTTCTTTGCTTCACTTGTTACTCTTCGAAGAATTAAAAACCTGAAAATTTTTGCTGAGCAAAATTTGGAAGCAGATTATAGCTTCTGTAAAATGCAACGCAGTTATTCTCCTCCATATACTGGCTATGAATCGCAGTGCTATTTTCATGATTCATATACAAACTGTGATGGAGGAGCTTTGTTTGTTGATGAAGTTGATACACTTTGTATGAAACATGCTTATATATCAAGCTGCAAAGGACGAAATGGTGGTGGTATGATGATTGGACCACGCGTTGTAAAGATATACATGGAATCAACAATGTTTTCTGAATGCTTTGCTGCAGCACGTGGCGGAGGTTTGTATGCAGCAGCCCCAATTTTGAGCCAAAAAATCAAAAGAGAGCACAACGCAGAAGAAGTTTCTGTGGACTCTGATTCGATCAGCACTAATCATAATTGCGAAGTGCTTGAGCGACAAGCGAGTTGCGTGAAGGAGGGAAACCGTAATGATGCAGAAGATTATTCCTTTGAAGTGAATGTTGTTTCTGTATTGTCAAATTTGGCTATGGAAAATGGAGGAGGCTTTTATATTGAACGCTCATTTTCTGCACAGCAATCTCGATTCAGTGGTTGCTTCATTGACAATAAAAGAAATGTTTTAACAAATTCGCGTATAAAAGAAGAATGTCAATCAAAGCATATCGCTTGTGATGAAAGTTTCAGAAATAATAATGTTAGAAATGCTCGAACGATGATTGGAGAGGACCAAGAAATAACTGCAGATGGCCTTATCTGCATTGGAGTCAATGAAAAGATTGATTTTAACATTATTAGCTGTATTTTTGAAGGAAATGGAGAAACAAGTTTGCAATTTCATCATTTAACAATTTTTTTAAATGTATAAATGCTAATTTTCTCTCTCTTTTGCTTTCTTTCTTTGTCTAAATTGTAATCATTGTCAAACTAGAATCTGCACTTCTTGTTGTGAAGAATGCGGAAAAAGTGGTTCTGAAAGAAGGAAAAGGGCCAAAACAAGCTTCTATTCCGGTATTTATTTCATTTTTTCCCCAATTTTAAAAGGAATAATCTTTATTTTTTATATTTTAATTATTTTTATTTTGCTTGAATATTATCCTATTCAATAACAACATATTCTCAATATAGCTATCTGTTAATTGTTTCGTCAATCATATCACGTCAAGTCCAATTGCAACAATTGCTGCGATAGATTGCGACTCTGTGATAGTGAACAATACACATTTTGAGAACATTACGGCCAAGCACGGAAATGTTTTGCATATCGATCACATCATTGACGAGTGGAAAATCGCCAATTGTGCTTTCATGAATTGCATTTCTGCGCTTGATGGAGGAGCAATCAAAGTCACAACGCACGACTTTCCCTTTAAGAATTATGACAGAGTCTTTTTCGGAGAAGATGATTCTGATCAAAACAGAAGCAATTTTCGAAGTCGAGATTCTTCTTATTCTTCAAGAGTGTGTGTAAGAAAAGAGCCTGCAAATGAAGAAGACGAAAACTCAAAGTTTTTTGTAACAAACGCAACTTTCGTTCGGTGCATTTCAAAAAAGTCTGGAGGCGCTATTGCATCTTCAAGGAGCATGAATATAGCTGGATGTAATTTTACTTCTTGCAGCTCTGGTAGCGATGGAATGGCAATCCACTTTACGAGGCTTGTATACGGCGAAGAAAACGATGAATATGAACGACTGAATGATGAGTACGATTCATTTTCTGAAGATAATGCGAATAAAAAGCATGCGTTTGGTAAAAAATTCAAGAAAGAAATGTCAACTTCAGCTTTTCAAGGAAGATGCAATCAAGAATTGATAACAAGCAAAGGAGAGATTTATATTGATAGATGCATCTTTCAAATGGACACTCCTTTTAATAGTTTAAACAAATTATATCAAAGTTTTGATGACTTCAACGATTCTGATAATGGTGTGAAATAATTATTTAGAAAATGTTTTTTTTTTTTTTAAAGGATCATTTTTTTATGTCTAAATCTGCTTTTTTTTATCTATATTGATATCAACAAGAAGTAAGTCACAATCCGATTTTGACTGTTGTTGGGGCAAATACTCTTTTCGTGAAAGGTGCCCTCAACGAAGGGACAGAATACGGCTTTTTTAATTATGTGGGTCAAACAAAGGACGCTCCGTCGCCTTATTTGCCCGCTCCTTTCAGTTCTGCCAATGGAGCTGGCATGTTTATTGCGTATTGCTACAACACAATCATTGCAAATATCACTTTTCGGAATCTGACCGCTGCACGTGGAGCTGCTGTGCATTTGTCTGGTTGGTCACTTTCAATGGTTTCATTGTCTTCAGTGCAATTTTCTTCCTGCTATGCAACTGAAGAGGGAGGGGCTCTATTTATTTGCGTACCATCAAACAATTATACTGCTCGTATTAGAGATCATTGCTCCTTCCAAGATTGCTGTACCATCACTTCTGACAAAGCAACCGCTGAATCTCTCGAAAACTCTGGTTGCAGTTCACAAGAAAAGATCTGCCCTGAAACAATGAATAATACAAATCCTCGTAGCGAGTTAAATTCTCCTGTGCAAGACTCAGCGTTATTTAAGCTACGCGGAGGAGCCGTTTCGATTGCTCCTTTCAGCGTCTTTTCAATCTCAGAATATCGAACAATTGAATTCGTTGGCTCAGTCTTTGACAATTGCTCAGCATCGTTCGGAGGAGCGGTCTTTGCAGAGGCATCGACAGAATATTTGACCATCATAACTTTTATTAGCAAGTGCAGGTTCGTCAACAATGTTGCATCGCAGAGCGGAGGCGCTATATGCGTGTTGGGTCTTCCATATCAAAAATCTCTAAAAGGAATGGCAGAAAATTTGGAAATGAATGAAAATGGAATGAAAAATCATGTTCAAAACAAAAATTTAATCGAGAGCTCTTATCTTAAAGGAGTGGACGAAATTGCAGAAGACAATCTTGAATGGCTTCATTTCAATGAAGGTGAAAATGCATCTGTTATTATTACAACCACATCTTTTACTGACAATCATTGCAATCAAGATTTGGATTCTTCTTTTTCTCCTTGCAAACATTTTTCATTGGCAGCTGGAAACAACAATCGATTAAAGTCTTCTTTGGATGAAAAACTTGCAAAAAATAGATCAAAAACAACTAGGAAATATCACTCCTCAAATTCAAACTGGGAACTGTTTCCTTGTGGTGGTGCAATTTCTGTATTTGGAGCAGATGCTTTCGAAAGTGCTTCTCTTTCAGAATTTCCATTTATGCCAGATTTCGTAAATGAATTGAATCATGCTGGCAATTCGTTGAAAAGGCATTCGAAAATAACTTCGACAAATAATTCTTCTTCGATGAAGCGAAATATTTCTTTCTCGTCTGTTCATAACCGCATCTCTTATTCTCATGTTCTGCTTTCGAACTGCGGATTCTCGAAGAACAACAACGCAGGCATTTCGCTTCGTTCTGGAGCGATTGTCGAAGCAGACATGGACACAAAGTTCGGTTCGAACAACGTTGAAATCGAAAATGTGGTGATTGGACTTGACAGCGCCTGCGATTCATCGTTCCTTATTATTCACAGCAAAGATCCCTTCAATGCAAGTCATCCTTCGTTATTGTGTGACTCAACATGCAGAGAACACATAGAGACGATCAGTGATGCTTCGAGATGCAGATTGAATCCGCCCACAAAAGTGTTGCCATCTGTTTCAAATTTTGATGCAACAGACTTTCCAATGCTACCAGTTATGATGTTCAGAGGGGTTGGAATTATGCCATTTAGACCAATGCTCTGCATATCTACTGTGAATCAAGTTCCAGTTATTAATGAATCTCATTTATCAAAATTTAATGAGGAAATTGATGATTTAGGCACAACTACAACCAACTCTCAGCCATCGTCTTTGGATTATCAAACACACCATGGAATAAATCTATCACAAGCAAATTCACAAAAAATGATATCCAACTTTTCTTATCCTTCTTTGGCCCGTGCTTCTGTACCAGTGTTACCTTTAAAATCAAAACTACCAACATTAGTTCTTTCAGAAAATCAGCTTATGTTTGATATCCGTGCTTTTGTTGATTCTGATACAACTTCATTTGTGCTTACCACCCAATCATCACTAAATGTTTCCTCCATTTCTTCCAAAAGTATTCCTTCACACCTTTATTTCTTTATTTCCTGTGATGGCGGATACACGTTCACTCAAACCCCAATCGAAATCAAGGTGAATAATCTGATCGCGAGTAGAAGAGAGCGCATTGTAACGCTTGCTGTGTGCGGAACTGTCGTGATGTGCACAATAATTGGATTAATAGTATTTTTCTTTTGTGGGATACGTTTTCGAATAAGGTTCAAATATTCAAAATTGAAATCTTCTCATGAACATAAAAAGAAGCACCTTCAGATTCAAGATCCTAATTTCCTTTTAACATAAAAGTATTTAACTTGTGGGCTTGATGTATTATTATTTATTATCTTTTTGTATTTTATATGATTTGCCTTATTATTATTTGCAAGCAGTTTGCGTGTTATTTTCGTATTTTTTTAATATTTCCAATTATTCATATGTTGTTACGTTGTTTAATTATAGGAAAGTATTTCCGTTGGTTTGAAGTACAAGAATGAAAGAGTTATTTTAAATCAAGATTTAAATATTTATTTGTTGTGAAATTCATCCCATAAAAAGTTTTTTCTCATGACAAGTTTTATGGATCCTCTTCCTTCTGATGAAGGAGGAGAAATGTCAGATGATGTTCTCACATTGGAAGATTCAGATACGCTTAATGAAAGTGTAATGGAGTCAATTTTGAGAGATGGTCGATCAATTGTTCAAAAGCTTGCGGTTGTTCTTATTCCATCCAGACGAAAAGATTTACAAAAGGAACTTCGAAATTGTATGAAACAGATTCCTTATTATTTTAACTTAAGTGTTCTGTGATTATTTTTGTGCATATTAACTGTGCGTTTTAGGGGATTTGTGGGGTCCTCTGTTAATATGCCTCACATTAGCTTGGTATTAAAATATATATATAACGCATTTAAAGGAATAACTTTTTAATATAAATTTTATCTGTTTTTTCATCAGTTGCCTCGTTGGAACGAAATCTTCAAAAAAAGATCCATCTGTTCTTTTTTCGATAGTTTTTGTTGTAATGTGGCTTGGATCTACTGCTGTCACCGTAAACATTACACTTCTTGGGGGGCAAATGTATTTGATATTTTTTATTAATTCTATTTTTCTTTTAAATATAATGAACGAATTTGTTTTGAATTTTTTTGAACAATACAATGATAAAAGATCATTTTTCCAGAGCGTTTGCTTGCTTGGATATGTGGCATTTCCTTTTGCAGCAATAGCTTTAATAGGATTGATTTTGTCATATACCGCAGGCCTACTGGCAACAACAATTGTAAAGGGAGTGTTGGGTATTGCAGCCCTTGTATGGGCATTAATAGGTGTTGTATTTGTTTGGCAAGATATTTTCAACAATTTTATCATTATTTGTTTTATAGCTCTTATTCCAATGTTTAGAAGTGTCGTTGATGCGAATCGTGTTGTACTTGCATTATATCCTGTTTGCCTTTTTTGTGTAAGTATAACTTGGCTGAGTATCACAAGTTAGGAAATCATATCGCCATTTCAAAGACAATTTAATTTGGATAAATATCCTTTCAATCAGAGTTTATTTTTAGCACAACATCATTTCAAATTTTTGCGGTGAAAAACTGACAGTTATTCAATTTTGATCGCTAATATAAAGAAATGTTAAACACATATAAAGAAACTCTCAATATTAAAATGAAAGCAGACTATTAATGCATTCAAAATGCAGAAATTTTTATTCTTTGAACCGATTATACTTCCCCTCTTTATTTATGAAAAGATACAAATGCATAGTGTCAAGCATTTCTTCTTTGAATTGAAGACAAATTTTTAATGATGTGAGTTAATTAATTGTTTTTTATTTTTATTCCATTTTATTCTGTTCAAGTTTATTTTTTCGAAATACCTAATAAAAAATAGATTATTATTGATCCAAAAGCCATTAATATAAATAGAAATGTCTTCTGAAAGAGAACTTCCACCAGGTTAAAGATCAAACTGTTTTTTTTTTTCAGAATAATTCTTTCAATTCTCTTTTAGGTTGGTATTCTGCAATTGATCAGTCCAGCGGTATTTGAATTTTCAATTTTAATGTTGTTGATTTTTTTGTTAAAATTTGAATAATTAAATATTCCGTTTGATAATGTCATTTAAAGGAGATACTTATTACTACAATGGTATGGTTATACATGTTTTTATCATTTAATTATCGCTTTCCTTTAAGATGACGGAGATACTCGTTGGACATTTCCTGGAGATCCAGAGCCAGATCCTGAATCAGACATCAGTTTAAATGATCAAAACAGTTCCTCTTCTGCCGCACTGAACACTCTGGAAACTAGAAGTGCAGGCGAAAGTGGAAATAAAAAAATGCTTTCAGCAGCTGGAATTGAATCAAATATTGAAAAGGAATTCGTACAAAATTTGAATGAACTTTATTTGTTTCCTTTTAGCAAAGTTGGAAATACATTTATATGGATGGCCGTTCAATTTGTATGGGCAGTTGCAATGATCATTTGCGGTTTTGCAACAACAACAGACAGAGCAGGTGAAAAAATTCCAATGCAAGTACGAACATTTACAATGTATTTTTTTATTAAGTTTTGATTTTCCTTTATTTGAAATATAGATGTTTTTAGTTATCGATGGATTTGAGCAAATTCTTCACACAATTTTGCATTACTTGTTTTTTATGAAGCCTGCAAAATATATTCTTGCGAATCCTCAGCCAGTCTTGACATCTATTGACCAACTTATTCCGCAATATGTTCCCAGTTATAAGATTGAGCGCAGATGCATGTTTGTCGGCTGCTTGCTGACTGTTGTTCACGTATTGTTTCTTGTTGTGTGGACTGTTCGTGGTGCAATCATTCTTCCAGGCAGAAACACTCTGGTTTGTCAGTTGTTTATTTATTGTTTTATTGTATTTTTTTAACTTATCGGTTTTGTAAATACTTTCTTGTGTTTTAATGAATGCAGGGCCCAACAAAAACCGGTACAAAATTCCTCGGAGGATTACAATTTTTGGTTGAGCTTCTGATTTCAGTCAATACCGTAACTCTTTCGTTTAGGTTTATTGCGGCGATGTTTGTTGTATTCCTTCGCACATATTGGCAAAATATTTCTCTTTTGCTCTATGGTCAAGCCCCTGCTGATGATTGAGATGAGTATTCTTTCTGATAGAGAGAAGCCATTTGAAAAACGTTATGTTTTATTCAATTAAATGATTTTTGGAAAAGTGAGAAAGATGAAAATGCGATTTTCTTTTCTTTCAAATTTTTTTTTTAATTTGATTTCAGGTTGTATTTTTAATTTGTTTGTAATAATATTTAAGCTTTTGCATAACAATGCAAAAAAAAATTATTATTATTTTGTATATCGTTGGTTACGCTTGTAATTTTCATCTGATTTCGTTGTTTCTCAAATTCATTTCAGATATCAGTGCAATGCAAATGAAGATATCATTTTTATTATTTATTTTTTCAATCTTTTGAATTGGAACCTTTGAAATGAAAATTTACAACAAATAATTTTTTATAGCATGAATAGAAATATATCACTTTAATTACTCTGTGTTTTTTTTTTCGGAGTAAAATGATGTGAAATATCAATAACTCAAAAAGGAAATAAAAGAAAACTGTCGAACTTTTTGGAAATCTTTTTTTTTCCATTGCATTTTCCAAGCAGAATAGAATACAGTATCAACTTTTCCATTTTTGATTTAGTTTATTTTAGTAATAATTTCTTTGTTCGTTTTTCAAATGAAAAACATCACTCAAACTTTTGTTGATAAAACTGCACTAAAATGTTATTAAATGAATGAATGGCTCAAAAAAAATTGACATTAAAAAAATCACTTTTATTCTATTTTTTTAAATTCAAGATTGTCTTCTGAAATTTTGTCCTACTTCACGGAATCTTCTTGTTTTTCCTTTGAGCCCAGAGATCTTCCCAGTCTGGAGCGTTGTTCTTCGCTGCGTTGTACGTGCCCACTTGCAAGAGATGACGGCTCGAGGCTTAAACTATTGTGTATTTCGTACAAATGAGACATATAAGTCGATGAAGGATTCGGGTCGCCGATGGATGTCGATGGAGAATCGGTGGATGAGGAATGCAACTGCTGCAGAGAAGAATGAAGAAGCATAGGATTGTGTTCAGACTCATCTGCGTATTTGTAGAAAGTCGACGAATTGAGTGAAAAAGGCGGAGACAGCGGAACTGCTACGGAAGGAGATTGGCTGCGAGGGCTTGTCGGTGCATCAACCAAATTGAAAAACGATGATATATAATTTTGTGATGCCATTGACGAAGAAGAATTAGAAGTTGAAGAAGAAGAGGAGGAAGAAGAGGAAGGAGAAGAAGACGTTTCTGCAGCTGACGTCGATGATGAAGATGACGATGATGATGAAGATGAAGAATGAGGAGGTGCTAACAACGAAAATCCCCAGTCTGATGAAAACAGATGATCATGGCTGTTCGAAGAAGGAGAAGACGGATACGAAGCATCAGCAGAGGACGAAGAGGACGAAGAATGAGAAGAGAAGAAAGAGGAATGAGGATTCGGAGAATGAGAAAGAGGCGGCGGAGGAGAATTGAAAGAAAAAGAGTCGAGGCCGAGCGAATAAAACGGATGGCTGTCGTCCAGCAAAGGCGGAGGCGAATACCTCGGCGAAAAGGGAGGAGATGTGGCAGACAGAGCATACGGCTGGTGTGTTTCAAAGGAAGAAGACAAAGTGGAATCCAGCGGATCTGAAGAAGGCTCCATCAGCTTCGGGGATGTGGAGTCGGCTGTTTCTGCATCCGAAGAAGATGATGATGAAATAGTTGGCTTTGCGGTTGGAGAATCATTCTGTGTTGACGTATTGGAGTCAATGGAAGGCTGTGGATATTCTGTTTCTGAAGACGGATAAGAGTAAGATGTGTTCGAAAGAGAATAAGTTGCAGCTGATGATGTCGAAGCTAACGCAGCCGTGGAAAAGAAACTCGGCAAAGTTCCATTTTGTGAAGCCATTTGCTTTTGTGTGTCAAAGTTTCTGTATTGAGACTGCTGTAGAAGCTGCTCGTTGCTGTCAACTGACATCGAAACGTCGCTCAATGAAGACGGCGAAACAGAAGACAGATGCGACGACACAAACGAAGAAGGCGCAGGTGAAGAGGCAGAACAGGCAGACGCGGTGGATGAAGACAGATAAGTATACATTGGCGGCGGGCTGTTGAACTTCTCCCGCTCGAACAGAGGAGAGAAAGACGCATATGGATAGGCATTCTGGAAAATAGAGAATTATATAAACATCAAGTATAAAGACATTATGAATCATCAACGATTAATAAAAGAATCAAAAAAGGTTTTAAAATACAAAGAATTCAACGATAGTAATTTTTCAAGTTCAATTATTCTTAAAGGTAAAAATTCATTTTCATAAAAATATATATCACACAAGCTTCCGAAACACACCTCTCCTTGGCGAACATGCTCAGGAACGAGTGAAAAGCGAGAATCATATTGTGGTTGAGCTGATGGAAATATTGACAATGTTGATGGTGAATGAACAGATGAGCTAGGCTGAATTAACATGGTTGCAGGAGATATAACTGAAATAGAAGAAGAAGAAGACGACGATGAAGACGAAGATGAAGAAGAAGGCAAGTACGGCGAGTTGCTGGAATCTGCCTGGCGAGGCAAGTTCTGCCCAGAAAGAGGATTGGCCCTGTTTGCAGGGAGCACACTGGCGTGCGATGAAAAGAAAGCTGGAGGCGATTGCATGAGAGGCGGAGCAGGCTGTGGTGGGATGGAAACAACAGGCGGAGTTGTGACTGGCTGTTGCAGCATCTGCCTTGTTAGACGGATGGACGAGGAATGAGGAACAGAAGAAGAGGAGGAAGAGGAAGAGGAGGAAGAGGACGAAGACAAAGATGAAGGAGAAAACGAGCCATCTGTTGATTCAGAAACTGAATGATGATATAATTTGTGAGGGTAATTGTGCTTCGTCCCTTCGAATTCGGTTGAGACTCTTCCGTCTTCGTAAAAGTTTCCTGCTTTCTCGTTGAATGAATAAGGTGGCAATGACTCAGAAGCATCAGAGCGATTTGACTGATCATTTGGATAGTACATCATGTCTTCCATGCTGATTGATCTTTTGACATCCTTCTCTTTCAAGCCAACTCTCTCAATTTCTCTGCTTCTTGGTGTTGTTGAACCGGCTGCTCTGTTGCGAGTGTTACGTATAGGCGGAGAAAGAAACAGAGGAAGCGGAGGAAGAGGAAGAGGAGGAGTAGCTGTTGAGGGGAAAGAATGAATAGAAGGAGAAGATGTAGAATAAGATGATGATGCTGATGCAACGTGGGGAGATGCAGAAGTTGACAGATGAGAACGGCTTATCCTGTCAATTGCAGGCGATAAGTTGGCAAAAGCAGAGGTAGGAGTTGGAGGCAGATCAGGCATCGAAGATTCATTGAAGGCATAGCTTGGTGGAATGATTGATACATTTTTTGAGATTTTGCTTTTTTGTCTGTTGCCAATCACGGTGTTGATTACAGATGGAGTTGAATACGAAGAGAAAGAAGAGTAACTTGAAGAAGTAGCAGTTGAAGAAGAATAAGCAACAGGCTCACCTGGAACTGGGGTAAGAGGAATGTCTGAGGATGAAATAACACGCTTAATTGATGACACATTTGTGGATAAGCCATCCTTTGAAAGTGAATTTTCATTGAGAGATCTTCTTCCTGTGTTATTTGGTGTATCTTTTCTGTCTAACTCTTCGAGTGTAAGTTTTGGTATAATGCGTGGTAACTTTGAGAAATTATCACCATTTAAATAAGGCGAAACATAAGAAAACGCTCCCGTCTTTGTTGTTGATGCGTTTCCAGCTGAAGAATTCTCTTCGTTCGGTTTGTCAGTTTTTTCAATCTGAGAGGAGCGTACCCTTTCAACCTCACTCGTCTCATTTGCCCTTCTTTCGTTGCCATCGCTGACTGTCGAATGCTCTGAATAAGTTGAATACAGTTCTGTCTGCATAAACTCATCTATGCCATCTTCTTCAATCAGATCAAAAAGCGAAATATCTTCTTTGCTTGCTTGATACTGTGGCTGCATCGGATTCAAATTGAAGTCTTCTGCATTCTCTTGGCTTGCATTCATCTGATTCTGAGTTGTTGCCTCGTTTTCACTGTGTTGTGTTCGTGATTGAGCATTTGATGGGCTTTTTTCGTTCACTTTTTCTGACTGATAAACATTCAAAAATGTCTCCTTTTTCGCTTGTTTCGGTTTGTTTGGCTCCAAAATACGTATTTTTAGCTGTCTCTGCTCTCTTTCTCTTCGTTCTCGTTCTCTCAGCATCCAGTCTTCGCTCACAAACATTCCGTACTTCTCTTTTTCTCTGTCTTTTTCCCGTTGCTGTCTTTCTTGTTCTCGCCGCTCTCTTTCCATTCTCTCTTTCTCCTTCTTTTCTTTGTCTCTTTGCTCTTTTTCCAATCTCTCCTTCTCTTTCTTCTCTTTGATTCTTAATCTCCATTCTAATTTCTCTTTTTCTCTTCTGATGCGGTCTTGTCTTTCCTTCTCTTCTCTTTCTTTCCTTTCTCTCTCTTCTTTCTCTTTTCTTTCTCTCTCTCGTTCCATTCTCTCTTGATGCTCCTTTTGCATCTGAAGTTCTTTTTCTTTTCTTTTTCTTTCTCGTTCTGCTCGCTCCCTCGCAAAATTCTCCTTTTCTTCTTTCTCTCTTCTCTCTCGTTCCTCTTTCTCTTTCAATTCTTTCAATTCTTTCTCTCTTTCTCTTTCTTCTTTCAGTCTCTTTTCATCCTTCTGTTTCGTCTGTTCGCTGGCAATGGAATCTGCATTTGATGTTGATTGCATTGCTTGCATGGCTGTTGAATTACTATCATTGACAGAAGCGACAGTTGTATTTGAAGCTGAAGAAGGAAAAGATGTCGTTGTTGATGTAGATGCTGATGTTGTTGAGGCTGGTGTCGATGTTGCTTGATTCTGTTTTTGCTGCTTTTTTCGCTCTTTTTCTTGACTTTGCTTTGAAGAAGCAAAGTTCCCTGCAGTAGATGATGACGATTGTGCTGATTGGTTGCCTTCTCCTCCTTTTTTCTTTGCTTTCGGCACATTCTTCCACAGTTCTTCCACTTTCTTCATCTGTTTGAGCTGTGCCTCTTCGATGTCCTTCTTCTGCAGATAAGCAATCTCCTCCATGTACTTCTTCTCCTTCTCGTCTCTTTTCAGCAGATTCCATTTGTTGTGCTTCCACCCAACTATTTCCTCAAGCTCGCGAAGACGCTGGATCTCAACATCAATCACACTCCACTCTGTCTTGCGAGCACTCTTTGACGAAGAATAGCGCTTAAGCAGCTCTTGCTGTTGTTTTGTCTGCAGTTGTGTGGAGTTTTCATTTGCCTGCTGAGACAACAGCTGTAATCGGAGTTGCCTCTGCTTTTGTAAGCAATTAGAGGCAAAGAGATGCAGGTTGTTTGAGTGGTTGTGGCTGTGGCTCAATAGAGAATGTGTTCTGTGTGAATGATGACGAGGATGATGGTGGTGGTGGTGGTAAGGGTACTGGAATGGAATCTCGATTGGAATAAAGTCTTCTAATGAGCTCAAGTCTCTTTCAGAAAAATCGTCATCATCATATGAACTGTCAGAAAATAAAGAAGTGGAAGAAAAAGAGGCAAAAGAGGTGGAGGAAGACAAAAACGTCAAAGAGTCTGATGTTTCGCTCAGTTCATTCACTGCCGCCTTTTGCTTATAATTGCTATTCTTATCTGCTTCTCCGTTGATCTTTTTCGATTCGCTTCTTCTTTCTTTATCAGTTGTATTTATTGGCTCACCATTGATTTTATTGGAAGTGCTTTTGCTTGAGTGATGCTTTCTCCCTATTTTGCGTTTTCTCTTTCTTTCATTCATTTTCTTTTCCAGACTTCTCAATGTCAGTGTATCATCATAAAAATCAGTACTTGACTCATTTTCAGAATCTGTTAGCATTTCATCAATTTCATCTTCATGCACATTTTTATTGTTGAAAATGTTTTCTTCTTTATTTTCTTTTTTCTCGTTTTTACCTTCTCGCCTTTTCCAAAACATCCACCACGCAACTTTCTTTTCATTTTTCGTGTTTCCTTTGGAATTCTTTTTGCTTCTTCTTTTTCTCGTCTTTTTCTTCATCTCCCTCGGAATCCTTCCCACAACATCATCTTCATCATTATCCCATCCGCCTCCTTTGCTTGTAGCCATCTTTGAAAGAAGCGGAGGAAATGTTTGAATGTTGTCACATTCGTTTACTGCCATTGCGTCCTTCACATTGTCAACACGCGGCATTTGTGTTGGTGTATTTCTTCCAGTAAGCTCCTTCAGATACAAAACAAATGCGTTCTCTTCCTTAGTTCCTCCTTTTATGTTCCTCTTCTCAATGTTTCTGAGGTGTCTGAAAGTGAGTTTAACGATCCGTACGAGAAGCCTGTGGAGGAAGAGAGAATAAAATCCCAGGGCGATCACAAGCGAGAAGTGGAGCATCTTCACAAACACCTCCCACAACGTTGAGATGATGCTCAATGCTCCTGCTTTAATGCTTGGCCAAAGCGGCTTTTTGCCTTCTTGCTCGAGCATTGCCGCGATTTCTCGTTCTCTCTTTCTTTCTTTCTCTCGTGCTTTTTCTCTCTCTTGCTCTTCTTTTTCTCTCATCTTTTCTCTCGTCCTTTCCTTTTCCTTTTCCCTCTCACGCCGCAAGTTTTGTTCTCTTTGCTGACTTGAATAACTTGAGGAAGATGATGAATGTGTTTTAAAGCTTGGATAGGAATGGAGATAATCCAACGATGAAAGTGGATAATTTGGTGGAATCCACTCATTCACTGAGCTTCGATGAGGATCATCATATCGATGAGACAATATCTGCTGCTGACGCAAAGAAGGAAACTGAGATGTTGGCAAAGCTAATGTTTTGGAAGCATGTGCATTTGTTGCTGATGGAATTAAATGAGAGCGAAGCGCGGATGATGAGCTTTGAAGTGCGCCAGATGAAACTAACCGCGAAGAGTTGGATGAAGAAAATGATTGTGTCATCTGACGTTGAAGATCTGACGGGTGGAATTCTGCCAGTGAAGAAGGATATGCCGAAATGTGAGAAGAAGCTTGTTGACTTTGTGATAATGACAGTACATCATTTTTCCTCCTGTTTGCATCGCTCATGTAGGATCCATCTTTTGCTTTGTTTTGATGCATCAGAACACGCTCCTTGTATTCTTCAAGATTTTCTCGTTCTTCTTCCTGTTGGTGCGCTTTCTGAATGGAGAGAACGAGTTCATAGGTGACAAAAAGAATAGTAATGACAACGAATCCGATCCAGAGCCAAGAGAAAAACCGCAAAGATGGCGATAGACTGAGCGAGGATGAAGGGAAAAGCAGCCAAATGATGATACGTAGAAAAAATGATATTTTTCTATTTGAAGAAACATTTTCGGATGTGCATATGTGAGAGGAAGAATCAAAGGCCAAAGGAAATGCGGAAGAAATCTTTTTTGATTGTTGAGTTTTTTTGGAGGAAGATAGTACGGTTTTCGTTAGTGTTGCTGAATCAGTCTTTGTAGGGGAATTCTTTGATGCAATTGTTGACTCTAGCTGATTTTGTGACGTTTCATTTGAAGATAAATCATTTTTTAGTTGAGTTGATAGCATTTTCACTGATGCGTTTGTTGCTTGAGAGCTAAATAAAAGTGCAGGTGTGGTAAATATGTACTTTCTTGCATCGTTGGGTATGTTGCATCCATTCTCTCTGCACGAACACCCCATTACGAGTGAACTGCCGAGAACAATTGGCACTCCAATCACATTCATTGACGATATTGTTGAATGAGAATTGCCATCTGAAATCGAGTCAAGCAATGCTCCATTCACATTTGATGCATAATTTGTGTCTAAATTAGAATAGTCTTTGTTGTTGAAAGAGTCGTCGGAATGGGCATAATTATCTTGTGAATCAAAAGATTGAATGCTTCTGTTAAATATAATACCTGGCAGAATAACAGATCCGTTCCACGTTTCTCGTAGCTTTGAAACAACAGTGCCAGAAGATGTTACAAACGGCGCATAAAGCAACGAGTGTGACTGTTGCAAATAAACGGAGGATGAGTCAGAAATAAGTGTATCATTTGTTGCTCCGCCAAGGTTATCTCTTCCATAACTTTCAAGACCATCTACAATACAGAACTGTTGAAACAAGTGTGGCTTGCTATTTTCTTCTTCCTGAGATCTCAGAATCACAGCAGCAGCTGCAAAAACCTTTGCCGCGAAAGGAGAGAGCAGAAGAACGCTGCGAATGAGTGGAAGAATGGCTTCTCTAATGACAATCCCAATGACAATGGAGAAGGAGATGTCCACAATGACAAAATACAGCAGAGGAGCAAAGCTAAAGTGAGAGCTTGAAACTGTGACATATGAAAGTATCTGTGTAAGTTCGATTGCAGACAATTCGTATGAATGATGCTTGCTTTTGTGGGAATAACGATTGTGATGGTGTTTGTGATGACTGTGGTGGTGGTGTGCATAATTATCATTGTTTGAGTGAAATGGATGCAAATGAGAATGAGAAGCAGCATTTTGTTTGTATCCCTGTGAAACTGTTTGGGGAGAAGTCATTGCAGAAATGCTTGAGAGGTTAACAGACGACAAGTCATCCAACAACCCAGAAAACACCCCTGTCTTTCCTTCAGATGATGAAGAAGACGGATCAAAAGATCGAAAACTCTTCATTGTGTTCAAAGGCATCTCAAACAGCTCGCTTCTCTTGTTCTTTGATCTTCTCCCAGCTTTTGTGGATAGCATAATCTGATAGAAATCTTCCTCGTCTAACAAATCATCGTCAAATGAATCGCTTTGTCTGTTTAAATAATTGTCGGATGTTGGTCTTAAAGCAGTGGATGATAAGAAGACGAGAATACGAACAGAAATATACACAACATGCAGCATTGTAGACAGCGCAGCCAACTTCACAAAAACAGATGCTGCAATCCAGAAAAGACGATAGAGAAGAACAAAAAACGAGTACATAAAAGAAGAATAGAATGAATCTGAATGGAAAGCTGAACGGAGAGCAGAGAAAAAGGCAAGATGGGATGAAAGAAGCGAAAGTAAAGGATGCTTTGAAAGTGAATTTGGAGATTGAGAAAAAGAAAGTGATGAAGATGTTGCCATTGAAGCATCATAAGTTGGAGAAAAGGGGGTATCAGTTGAAGTTGCTTCTGCACCGTTTTTATTTTTTGCTGAACTTTTTTGCTCTGTTTTCTTCTTCTTCTCAGCCACTTTCTGCTCCTTCTCGTTGATCCAGTCAGTGAGCGTTGCGTAATTCTGTGGAGAGCGCTGGGAATACAACATTTCTTGTCCAGTCGGAGAGAATAGAGAAGCCATCGATGATAGAGAAAATATGGAAGATTGCACAGAAGACGACTGCGAAATAGTATCGAAATATGAAGAGGCACTCGAATCAAATGGCAAATCTGGTGAAATTTCAGAAAGTTCTCTTAAAATTTGTGGCTTTTGCTTTGTACTCTTTCTGAAAAATGGGAAATTTGCTGGATAAGAAAAATAAAATGCAAGTTTATCTGCTAAATGGCTTGCTAACATCAGGATGTGGTCAATAAATACTTTCACATAATTTCTATAAAAGCACAATAAAGTTGACTCAAGAGAAGAGAAACAATTGTAAATTGTGCGCTTGTTGAAAGAGCGTATCAACGTGGTAGAAGTTACTGTCGATTGGTTGTCTTCAATTTGTTTTTTGTTCATTTCGTTTTCAACTACATCAGAACTTACAACATTTCCATCAGAATTCGCACTGTTATTATTTTTATTTTCCACTTTGCTTTCTCCTTCCCTTCCTTTTTCTTCTATTGTTGCATTTTCTTCTCCAACCTTCTCTTCTTCAACATTCTTTGCTTTTTCCAGTTCCTCATTTCTTCTTCTAATTCCTTCTCTTAACTCCTCCAACTGCTCCAACATGATTTTCTCCATCCTTTTTTCCTTCATCCGTGCCCATCTTGCCCTTTCTTTCTCCTCTTCATTCATCGCTCGCTTGTAAAAGCGGATCTTCATCATAATTTTCCCCTTAACTGCTTTGCTTGCCTCGCTTCCCATGTATTGTTGCATACCTCTCTGATGATAGCCTCCATAAAAGTTCAATCCAACATTGTTGTTGTTACTTTCCTTTCCATCTTCCTTTTTCCTCCAGTTTGCTTTCTCCTTTTCTTTGTCTTTCTTTTTCCCGCTTGAAATTTGTGATGCAACTTTCTTCCTCACCTGCTCAAATCTTTCTTTCTGCCTTTCTTCTTCATTCTTCTTTTCTTCCTCTTTCCTTTTCAGAGTCCGCAGAGAAAGCGAGCACAAACGCTGTGAACGAAGTAAAATGAGTGACTGTTCATTCAAAGTGGCAGAAGGAGCAAAGAGAAATGTGATGGAAGCATTCAACAGAGCAAAAGAAAGCCATAGATTGCGCACTGAAGAGGATGCGAATTGGAGTGGAAGAGAATTGTCTTGGAAGGGCGATGGTTGTGAAGAGGAAGAGGAAAAAGATGATGAATCAGAACCAGAATCTTGAGATAATGCAGGAGATTGAGAATTTGCATTTATTAAAGACGATTTTAGCAAAGACATTGTATTATAGTTAGATGATGAAATAGATACTCCATTGCTTTCTCCTTCAAAACAAAACAAATCTTTCACTTTTTCCCAATTTGCCAAAACAGCTGATGGAGCACTGAAATCTCCGTTTTTGTTCACAAATGCCAAATTCGTGTTGTCATTGAAAATATCTGAAATTACATCGTTTTCAGTTGATGATTCAACATCTGGAGATGAATGTTTCGTGTTCACCTGCGTTTGCTCCTGTTTAGAATGGACTTCTGCGTTTGCATCATCATCGTTTTTCCTACTGTTTTTTGTTGAATCTCTGCTTCTTGAGAACAAATGAGAAGACAGACTGCTCAGTGAAAAGGCATTTGCAGTCTTTCCATGGGGCATATTGTGCATTGCATTGACTTGAGGCAAATATCTTCTGAAAGAAGGGTGGGAAGCAAGAGACACTGGATAGAGCATCGAGTCAAAGGCCTCGCTGCTGAGCAGTGGAAGCCACACAATCATCGTCTGCACATGTTGAGACAAGGGATCGGAAAAGGAAGAGGATGATGATGCTGATGAAGATGATGAAGAGTCAATTTGACTGTCACTTGTTGAAGCACTCTTTTTTGAAGACTGCTTTTTATGTTTTTCCTTTTCTGGGAAATGAGTTGACTGATGATGCAAAGCAAAAGCAGACGAAGAAGATGAAGATGAAGAAGGAAAATGAGTCGAATGTTTGTTGTTGTCATTTCTGTTGTCAATCGCATCTTCATCTCTGCCGATCTGCGTGACAATTCCATACTCCTCATTCAAAGGAACAAGTGCAAATTTCTCGTATTTCTTCCTTCCCTTTTCATATGTCTTCAGATAATATGCAATTTTTGCTTCTTTTCTCCTCTTCTTCTTCTCAATTTCTCTTTTTTTCTCTTCCTGTTTCCCTCTCAAAATCACTTTTTCTGCGTGCATTTTGATTTTGTTCGAAGAAATGCGGAGAATCCGGGCATTCTCTTTTGCTTCCATTTCTTGTTCTTCTTCCATTCTTTTCTTCTCCTTCTCCTTCTCCTTTTCGGCTCTTCTTCTGTTTCTCTCTATTCTTTTGGCAATGCGAATGGCATGACGCTTCACTTGACTTGACTCAGCATTCCAAATCTCTCTTTCTTCTTCTTCGATTTGCTCCAGCTCGTTCAAATAGTCTTCTTCCTCTTCCTCTTCTTCCTCACTTCTTCCTTCTTTTCCTCCATTTTCTGTTTTGACCCCTTCTTTTTCTCCCTCGTCATCAGTTGCCATTCCATTCACATTCCCGTTCCCACTCTTTTGCTCTTTCATCCGAATGAACCGCCGCTGAAGCGAAGGCGATGCAAACCCTTCCAAAAGTGGCATTTCGCTTTCCAGCGCCATCTCTTTTTCTCTTCTTTCGTCGTCTGCCAAATCTTTCTTCAGCTTTTCTCTGAACAACGATGCTATCAGCAGCTTGCTGTCAACAGATTTGAAAACTTCTTTTTTGATTTGTTTCTCTTTTTTCGTGTCAAAAGGAAAATATTCAATGCTTTTAAAATGGCTTGCTTCATCATCTTCATCATCCTCTTCTTCTTCTTCCATTACTTCAATTTCTTCTTCTTCTTTGTCTTCATTTCCTTCATCTGCTTCGCTTTTTCCAACAACTTTTTCAAAATCAGCATCAAGTTTTGTGTTTTTCTCTTTTGCGTCATCATCATCATCGTTTCCCATTCTTTCTCTGTTTTTATTCTCTTTCTGTTTGTTTTCCTCATCCCATTCAGAAAGAGGCGGCAAGAAAAGATGAATAAAAGGTGGTGGAATCGACGGCAGGACTGAACGAAGGCTTCGAAGCCGCTCAGCTTCCGAGCGAAACCGTCGAGGAAGCGAATTGAATGTAGACAAAGGCAAAAGTGGGTCAAAATGACTTGAAGGGGATTCTGTTGAAGGAGAAGAAGTCGGAAAAGAAAAAGATGAAGATGATTTGTCATTTTCAGCTTCATTGGCGGTTCTTCCATTCTTGTTCTTCTCTTTGTCTGCATCTTGGTTCAGTCCTTCGATTTCATTTGGTGAGAATTGCTGGGCATGCAAAGAAATCGGCACAATCACCTCGTTTTTGATGTTCTTTTCGTCGTCTTCGTTGGCGTCCAAAATTCTCGACTTCACTTTGAACACGCGCCCTCCGTTGCTCCGCATCGCTTTGCTGATCGGATCCAACTCCGTTTCTTTTGCTCTCCCACCCGCTTTTGCCTCGTTCTTTCGCCTCGTCTTCTCCTTTTTCGAATTGAAACTATTCATCCCTTTCCAGCCATGAGCCTTCAAGCCTTCTCCAATTCCTCCTCCTCCTCCTCCTCCTCCTCCTCCATCGCCATTTCCTCCCTTTCCCTGTTCATTATCCTCTTCGCTCACTGCTGTGATCTCCACCGATGTGCAGTCTTCGAGAAACCGGGCAGCCACAAAATCTGCCATCATCTGCAAAGACGATGCGGTGTGCCGCGAGGCAAGCTGCAGCGGAGTGAAATAGGACGAGCGAAATGACACAGAGGATGAGGTGTTGAATGCCGACGGAGGGAAGCGAAATGAAGGAATGAAGCAAGGGTCGTCTTCATCACTCACATAATCGGGGTCAGTAAATGATGGTGAGACTGATGCTTGTGCTGTTGTTGTGAATGAAGGAGACGATGAATTGGAAGAGTTGGCTGGCTGAAGTGCTTGCGAAGTGGGATATTTGTTGATGTACAGTGAAGAAGGGATTCTCTCGCACATCTCCATTAGCGGATGGACAAAGAGAGGGAACAACGATTGGAGATGCGAAGGAGAAGGTGAAAATAAAGAAGAAGAAGAAGAAGAAGAAGAAGAAGAAGAAGAAGTGGAGAAGGATGAAGAGGAAACGGAACGAGATGATGCAGAAAATGACGAAGTTGGTGATGATGTTGAGGCAGAAGAGCGAGTGATGAATTGATTGCTTTCAGATGAAATAGTCTGCAAAGACAGCAAAATTGGTGGTGTCTTCGAAAAATTGAATGTGTTTTGCGAATTTATTGTTGGATTGATAAAATTCTTGTTTTGAGATGGTGAAGATTCGGAATAAAGCTGACGCTGTTGTTGTAGAGAAGGGAAAGAATTGAGCATTTGATTTGTTTTTTCTTGCTGAATCGATGAAAAAGGTGATTGAAAAGAATTTGCATATCGATTCAGCAGGCTGCTTCCAGATGGCAGAAACTCCTCAGTTGTCGAGGCGATGTTTCTGGCAGCTGACGAAGCTAAAAGAGGAAACAGCAGCGTCTCTGTGAATGAAGTTGAAGGACTTGGCAGCATCAACGAATAAAATGGAAGAAGAGCCGATGTCGACAACGGACAAACTTTTGGAGTGAATGCAGTCGACTGAGGAAGATTTTGAAGAGATTTCATGTTTGCATTTGTGAAAGAGATTGCTTTTGATGAATAGTAATCCTGATTTTGAAGTGATAATGATAAAATGAACTGTGAATTCAAGTTCTTCAACGGAAAAGCTCTCGAGCTCTCTGAAACATGTTCAGCTAACAATGTTTTTTGCATTGAATGATCGAAAACAACAAATTTCTGTGGTTTTGTAAGAGGAGTTGGGATCCAAGTCATTGCTTTCCAGAAAATGAAACAAAAAATGAAAAAAATTATTGTCAAAATTGGTGCTGAACGAATGAGATAAAATGTATGAATCATAATTGTAGATGGTGTTAGATCTTTTTTATTTCCGTGCATGTGTTTTAACTTTGAAGATGAACGATATTTGATTTTTTGTTTCAAATTGTCATTCATTAAAGATTTTCTCGATTCCGAGTTGAAAAAAGTAATAGGCATTAAGATATGTAAAAGAGACCTAAACGATTGAAAATTGCTTGTTTTGTTTTTTGTTCTGTCGATAAATTTTGTGTAGTTAATGTACTAGAAATAAGTAATATTGATTATTTTTGTTTTTGTGAAAAGCAATTAATAAAAAGAAATTTTTTGCAAACTTCTTTCAGCGATATCCAAGATTTATGAAATATATTGGTTAATACCCCCAAATTAAATATGTAGTCGAAAATAAAAAAAACAATAACAATCGGAATAAATGAAGGTAATCGAAGTTCGTGCACCCAGGTTGATATAGCAATGAACAAAAACATGTATACAAAAATTAATTGGGCCGCAAGCTTAAATAACAGCCTGCTTTTGGGCCTCTGCATCGATAAAACGCCCGAAAACAAATAAGCACCAATATGTACCTTAACTTATATTTCTGAGAGATCAAAGTTTTTTATTTCTTTTTGTTACAAAAATGGAGGGAACAGACCCATCTTCGGTCGCTCTTCAGCGTCTCTTGAATAGAAAGAGTTCAATTTTAGAATTAGAAGGTTGAAATTTTGTTTGTCTTTCATGAATTTTAATTATTTTTATAAAAAAGGATTTTCATATAATACTACAAATTTTACATCACCATATTCGGAAGCAACCGTAGAAAATCAAAAAATAAAGATGAATCCTCTTTTTGAAGGGGTTTCTGTCATATCTTCTGAGGATAGCCCTTTTACTTCTCTAACACTTCCTCAAGGAGTTGGAACGTTACAAATTACAAGCATTAAACGACATGGGAAAGACGTATGTTAATGCTTTAATAATTGACATGGGTAACTTAATTTTATTTTATTTAAGAAAAAATCTGTAAAATTGGAAATGTTTGAATTTTTGATGCTTTATTCTTTTTAAAACAGCATATATTTGTTTTAGAGCTGACAGCGGAAAGAGTGATGACAAGCTTGTACTTGGTGGAGATTTGCCTGGTTTATCCGTTGAAAGAACAAGGCTTGTTGAAAAAGGAGGAGATAGTAAGGCAGGCGATATGAATGTTATCGGAGGAATAGGGCAAATTTCTGGTGTACCATTTCTTGACTTCAGCGATATGACCAGATTTTTGATATGGTTTGCTTTTATTTTGTTGTTGAAATTATGTTGGGGTTATTTGTATTTCCAAAAAATTCATTTCCTAAAAAAATATTCAGTCCCCTTCCGCGTGGAGTAATGGCAGAATGTGTTTTGATAAGGAAAAAGGGATTGTTTCCAAAATATGAAATGCTTCTGGAAAAAGTATGTTGTTGCATTTTTGAACATTTTAGTTTTTTTGGGTCAGTTTGATATTTCTAAGAACTGTTCAACGATTTTAACTTTAAATGATCAATAACTTTATTTTCTATAACTCGTTTTTATTTCACACGATTTCATTGTACTGAACTTTTTTGTATTTTTCTTCTATTTAACATTTTTTATTAGGAAAATCTATTTTTGATGGCTTCGAAAAAGGAATCCAACAATTATTTAATCAGCTCTGTGTCTTCTGACATCTCCAAAACAAGCTCTCATTATCTAGGGAAGATGAAAGTGCTGATGATGAGTGATACTTATGTGATGTATGGAAAAGGAAGAAACCCAAAAACGCACATTCCAGGTTCGATTGTGTCTTCATCTTCTTCTGTTCCTTCAATGGCTGGAGGAAAAAGCGGACAGAATCAAGGTGATATTCTGTCTTCATCGCTTTTAAGAGAAGAGATGGGCTGCATTTCATATGTTTGAATCATTTTTTGAAGAGAGTTGTTTTTTTTTTAAACAATAATTGGAAGTGAAGTGGGGATATTCCATTTGAATTTATAATTTGCACCATGTTACTCATTCAATTTCCCATTAATATTTTGTGACATTTTCACTACGATATGTTTGTTGTTAAAGGAAAGCGATGGAACAGCGCTGAAGCAGCTGAAGTTGTATATACCGAGAGTGACTGAAGATGGCACACGCATTTGCATTCGCCCTCATAATCCAGCAGACGGAATATTGGCGCTTAAGCAAAAACCAGGCTCGTTGATCCCATTCATTAGCAGAAAGCCGCAAAAAGATCCAAGTTTGTGTAATGAGAAGATGGGAAGAAGAGAAAAGGAAAAATTAGGATTTTTATCATTTTTAGGTGAAATTATTGTGATTTTTTTTTTTATTTTTGAAATTTGAAAAATATGTGAACTCATATTTTTAATTGTGATGTGATTATTAGTGACAAAGAAGTTTCAGATGGACTTTCATGGAAGAGCAAAAGTCGCATCAATCAAGAATCATCAGCTAATTCCTGGAACGGACTCTGGTTTGTTATCTAATTATTGAAACTATTATTTTGATCATTACAAATATTCTGCAACCACTTTTGTCAAATATCATTTTTTTATAAAGAAAAAACTGAAGGTTTGTAAAACACTTATTTTTATTTGTAAAATTGCTTTGTTGTTATTTTTTATTTATTTATTTTTATTATTTCATTTTATTAAAAAAAATATTTTTTATTTAAATATTGGTTAAACAGAAGAACTGCCCACATTCTTTCAATTTGGAAAAATTGATGTTAATAAATTCTGCGTTGATTTTGCATTTCCATTTTCTCCATTTCAAGCATTTTGTATTGCTCTGTCAATTTTCGATGTAAAATAGATTGTTTTTTGCTTTCTTTTATTTAAAACTTTGCTTTATAATTATCATTTCAATTATACTTCTTTTTTATTTATTTGTTTTGTTTCAGTTGTTTTGTTGATTATAAGTTTTAATATTTTTTCAAGAATCTTTGTAATATTTCTTTTTCTTTTTTTGAAATTAAATTTTTTGTCATTTAATTAACTTCGCTTTTGGAAATATGTGAAAACTTTAAAAGTGTTCCACCAAAAAGAGAAATCAACTTTTTTTTTTCAAATATCACTATCGTTCTTTGTTTTCATCAACAGCGGGTACATATTTTAATTGGTGCACAGTATTTTAACAGTTTGATCTATTAGTATCAAAATATGTTATAGAGTTATTATTTTGTGAAAAAACCTTTTTGCTTTTTTCATTGATTGATAAAAGGAAATAATCACATATCTGAAATATATATGTCAAAATTTTTTTGAAAAGTTCATTTAGTTAAATTTTCAATAAAAATTAAAATTTCATAAATACATCAATTTTCTGTTCCCACTCACCAAATTTCACTGAAATGGAAATAGAACACAAATAATGTTTTTAATGACATTACAGAAAAGTTTCGAACGTGTGAACAGAATATTGATAAATATATGAAAATTTTTTAATATTTACAAATTTTTCAAAAAAAAACTTTTCAAAAAAAAATTGACATATGGGTGATTATTTTTGAAAACATATTTTTTCCTTCAAAAATTTCGGTTCGAATATTTCCCTTGAATATCAACAAAAAAATACGGAAAATGGAAAAGGCACACAAAAGATATTTTTGTCTTAATTTAATCCAAAACGTTTGATTTTGACACAATTGGAATTCAAAAAATATGGATATGAAAATTTTCAATCCATTTTCAAAAGAAAAATATAAATTCAAAACCCCGAAAAAAGCTATGATTTCAAAAATAATCACCCATATACAAACTCAAAATTTTGTATTCGAAATATAAACTGAAGTTTTATTATTTTTGTGATTTAATGACTATACCAAAAATTATTCTAAATCGAAAAAGTTTAGTTCAACATCGAAAAAGTTTAAATCAACATCGAAAAAGAAGAAAATTGGTTTAGAATTTCAATTCAAGTTTAAACCAAGGAAATTTTATTGACACAAATGTTGATAATTACAAATGCTTATTTATTGGAAATGCTTTTTTGTCATTTTTAACTTCTGTTTTCTTTGATAAAGACTGATATCAATCGATTTCTTTTCTTATTTTGAAAATTGAAAATGTTTTATTTTATCTGTTTCAAATGCAATTAATGAAACTCAAAACATTCCGTTTTCAATAAATGAAATAAATTTCTGTCTTTTTGTGCACAAAACAAGATCATGAATTATCCTATGACTTTCATTTTTTTCATAAATTCCTAATAATCTCCTGAACACATGTGAAGAGTTTAATTATAACTCAGTTTCAACCTATTTGCACTGTTTTGCACAAACACCAAAAAACATCAAATAATATTTTTCTAATTGAAATTGACGATTTTCTCAGATCAATAACTGAAAGAAAAGAAACTGACATGATTTTGAATTTTGAAAATTTTTATAAAATTTTTGATGATAAAGAATTTTCGATGTTGAATTAAATATTTTCGATGTTGTTTTAAACTTTTTCGATGTTGAATAATTTTTGGTGTAACTGTTCAGATAATAATAAAAATTAACTTCTCATTTTTATTTCCTTGTGCTTTCACTTGATAGTGCATTTCAATTTCTTTTGAGAATGTACAATAAACAATTTCTCATTTCGAAGATGGTAACTGCATTCAGAATAATTTTTTGATCATTGAATCCATAACTACAATCCGATTCATTTAAAGTCATTTTTATCTTTGAAACACCCCGACAAAAAAATTAATAGTGAATAAAATGGTTTGAACAAATATATTTGCACGATCATTTTGAGCTTTATCTTTCGATTTTCTGTAAATTTAATTGTTCTTGTTTTACGTTTGAATGTCAAATTGGCAGCTTTCTGTCAACAATACTTTTGCAAAAATACAGACGGCGATCACTGTAGAAAAATACACTGGCTTGCTGATATTCATATGTTGTATTTTGACTGTTGCAATTCTTTTCTTTCTTTTTTTTTTGAAGAATTGTTTTCTGAGCTAGAGCATTGCAATGAAGATGAGCAAGCGCATAAAATAGAAAAAATGATAGAAATGAACAATGAGATGAAAGAAGGAAATATTATAACCATATTCACAACCGAATTATTTAATCAAATGGACAAAATGATTGAAAAAAGAAAATTGTCTTTGGATAACTTGCTTTTATTGCTGAAGAGAGTTTGGTCTTGCAAAGGGCTGAAACACATATGGGGTCAACGTTTTGCCTGTTCTTCGTTGTGCAAAAGATTTGAGAAGTTGATTGTTGACGAAGAGAAGAAAAATGAAGATAAGAATGAAAAGCATTTTATTGATCTTTTTGAATGTTATATTTCTTTAAACAACTGTTTTCCAACTGAATTACAAACAATTTGTATGCATTTTCTTCTGGAAATTGCATCAAATAAAGGCGAAAGCGAAGAGATTAAAAAAAAAGTGGAAACGGCTCTATTGACACTGAGTCACATTGATGAATATTATGTTTGCATTTCCTTTGAAAAATAATTTTATTTTTATTGGCAATAACTTCTGTTTTTGATTAGAAAATTGGGCAAGAACTTTACCTCAATGAAATCAAAGATATCATCCAATATCATCAGGAACATCGCAATCTATCACAATTGGCGTACCAGTCTGCTTGGCAATTTTTGATTGGCAGATTATTCCTCGATAAAAACTTGAGAGATACCATTGCAAATGAGCTGAGCTTTGTCAAAGAGGCAACAAAAGAATTGAACGAGCTTGCAAAGAGCGTGAATAATAAGAGAAAAGAAGAGGATAAAGGAGAAAAAGAAGTGAAAGAAGTACAAATAATTAGAAATTGGATCTATGCTATCAATCATTTTGTTCTAGACTACCCATTTTTTGATGAAAAAAGTGTTGGAATGTTTTGCTCTCTTGTTGGGCTATGCAACGCAGCAAGAGAAAATGAAAGAGAATTATTTAGAGACTGCATTTCTCTTTTTGAGACAGCGGCGTACAATGAATATAGCAGCATTGAAGTATTTTCAAAGAGTGGTGTTTTTGATTTGTGCTTGGATGAAATTCAGCAGCCAACAATGGAAGACAAGATAATATGGAGTTGCTTGAGATTCTTTTTGGGAGTTTTAGGAAGATTGGAAAGAAAGTCATTTTGGGAATTTTGTCTCATGGGAATAAATGAAACTAAAAGAAAGATTGCTGCTAAAATGGAAGAAGACGGATACGAAGATACTATCACAAGCTTTCATGAAATATTTGATTTTCTTAACAGTAAAAAGATTAGATATTTTTTTGCATTATCATCGGATATTTCAGATTATTTTGTTAATGTTTGAGAAAATGGTATGTATTGAGTTTTGCGAAGAGAGTTTCAATGTTCTCTTTTTGCAACATTCACAAAAAAAAAAAAAAAATAAAATAAAATAAAATAAAAATAAAAATATGTAATAATAATAATAATAATAATAATAATAATAATAATATTTTTTCAATTCATCAAAGTGAAGTTAAACCAATAAAAATTAAATTAAGTTTAATAAATTTGAATTTTGAATGAAAATAAAGATCAGATATTTGTTTTGTCACTTAATTATCTTCATCATGAATCTTCCTTGATAGTAGAAGAAGTCATAAAATTTACAAATCAAGTTTTTCAGAATTCTTTGTTGATTTCATTCATTTTTGAAAATTGGTTTTCTTTTTTTTTTTTAGTTCTTTTGCTTTGCTTGCTGTGTTTCGTCTTCTTTGTTTTCTATAGACATTTACAGATCCTAACAACACGGGGAAAAATGGAGAAAATAAAGGAAACCACAATCACTAATAAAAAATCTTTAAAACAATTCGAACAGAAATAAAATATTTTTGAAACAGCAATTTCGTATTTTTTGTGTTTTTAGATATTTCTTATTGTCAAAAATGAGTTTTTCAGAAATAAGATAAAAAGGATGTTTTAAGATGCCTGAAAATAAATCTTTGAATTGTAACTGAAAGAAGATCCGAAGGAAGTAAAGATGATGATGATGATGAAAAGGAAGAAGAAGTGCTTTCAGAACAAAGAAGCCAAGACTTTTTACATCATTAAAAGTTATTGATCAACATTCTTTCCTACAGTTAGAGAGAAACAGTTCTTGTTTTTTGCAAGATTCATTAAAAGAAGAAGAATTAGCGAATAAACAGTTCAATCTGCGAAAGGAAACTAAAACCTCAATGTCATCACCAATGCATGAAAAATAACCACAGATGTTCGCTGCTGTTGGATAATGCAGTTAATAAGTTGCCAAATGTTCGATGAAAGTGAATGAGTTGATCCAAGAGGAATAGAACAAGAAGAGATTCGCACAGAATTACGTATTCATGATTTTCTTGTTCTAAAAGCTTCAAAATGTAATAACCGAATATAAAGAAGGCCTATATCCAATGCTAATATTTTTATGAACATTTTTTTATCGTTTCAATTATTGTGCTCTGAGAATGCATCACACAAACCTTCTTCTCCTTTCGTGTGTGATTTCTCTTCAACTTCTCGATTGAGAAGAAACTGCACATAGAATGAATGAGACAAATACAGAAGTAAATGAAGGAGGGACAGAAATAAAGCCAAAAGAAGATAGTTTGAACTCAGAAGGCATATTTTGTGAAAAAGAAGAATTGAGTCAAAATCTTCTGATTGATCTTTGTGAATGCAATCTTTTATGGAGTTGTTTTATTCTCATCACTTCCAAACAAAGATGGCCCGATAAATTTTTGAGCCTATCTCAAAAATATCTTTCTCCATTTTAATTAAAATCTAATTTTTATATCACCACAGAATTCACAGACAAAATTGTATTGTAGAGCAAATATGTTAGTTTATTAAATGCAACTTTCAAATCGCCGAGGCTCAATTATCGTTAAAAAAGGTGTTCTTTCAGTAAATAGCTTTCGTTCATTTCCATCTTTGGTACATATTGATACCAGTGCTTTTTCTGCTCACATGCCCATACAGTATGGAATGGAAAACAAAAGCAAAAAGAATGTCATCCATTCCTTCTTCCTCTCCATATTCCAGAAACATCCTCTTCGCCTGATCCCGTTTTTCCTCTTTTTGTTCTGCGACAGAATCTGACTTCACATCCGGCTTTGATGCATCCAAAAAATATTCGGATGTGAAGTCAATAATGTCCCATGCTGTCATTGTCGTGTCGATGATGCGATGATCCTGAACAAAAAGATTAAGAATGCCTGACGTGCAGTTGGTCGAATTCATCATCTGCAAAAGATAAACAGCAATATCCTCCTCTCCAGAACTGATATATTTATTGCTTTTCAATAGTACTTTTTGTTCTCTTGATTCCGACACATTCCCAGTTGTTCTTCTCGTTTGCATTTGATCATCATTTTCGGACTTTTGTTCATTTCTTAGTGGACGAGATATTTCTGACTTATCCACATCAACTGCTGCCTTCAACATGGATTGCAATGTATTAACAGCACATTCGCTCCATGCACTTGAGCATGATTTCAAAGAAGATGCGAATAAACGGAGAAGACGTTCATCTTCCAAAAAGGCACACACGCACGCTGCACAACCTGTACAGATGGACCAAATTAACTCGCAGCAATGCAACATCAGATCAACAATAGCAGCGCTTCTATTCCATATTGGCTCGAAAAGCTTGTTGTGAAATGTCCTCGGAAAAGTTTCATCTTTCAAGTCGCAGCAGGATGAATCTTCAATGCATGTCTGAATCATCGTTACTACGAACTTCACAAGGCGCCTATCATCCACCACTTCCCTGCAAAGTGCCTCATCTTCAAATAGAAGATTCTCAATCAGTGAGATTGCCTCGGATGCAATGCAAAGCTGATCTTTGGACAGTTGGACTTTGATGCAAGAAATCTGATGGCAGAAATGGATGCCAAGAAGATGGATGTTCTTTTTCTTTGCAATAAGCTTATTCACTGAAAACAGTAAATGAACAATTAATTCGTTTTTCAATTCACATTAATATGCGAAACTCAATCTTCTAGAAAAATTACTTCATGGATAAAAATAGTTCTAACCTTTGTCAGAGACAACGCAAATAAGTGCTCCAAGCAACTCGGCAGTAAATTCGTATTTATGAGAAAGCTTGATAAATTTTGGAGGAGTCATTAGAAGTTGCATAATTGAGTCTATGCATTCATTTAACAAGTTCATCTCCATGCTTTTATCTTTGTTGAGGTAGCAAATCGATAGCATTGCTCTCAAAGCAACCTCGTCCATCTCAACGCTCCCCAGAAACGTGTCCTCCAGAAGTGAACCAACTCCAAAAAATAATTTCACTTTCATCTCAGAAAAATATTGATCTGTTTCATTGAGCGCCAAGTTTTTCGAAATCTCGTAAATGATGCTAAAGAAAATTGAAGCCGCTTTTTTGTCGAGATTCTTTCCAATTCTTTGGAATTCCTCTCCAAAGTTTGAAGGAAGTTTGCTCCGACATTGCTTAATGGAAAGCTGTCCCAAAAGACATTTTATTCTCTTTAAATAAATTTCTTGATTTCCATCGCATCCGCATTGCAGAAGCAAATCTGTAACATATTTTTCATGAATGATAAAAAAAATAAACAAAAGTACAACCTGGCAAATCATCCACATTGTCAGTCAATAAAAAAACAGTTCCAGAGACTTTTCTGTGAGGTGAAGTTCCGCCCATCTTTAATAAGCATTATATAAACTCCTTAACCTCGAAAAACACGAAAAGCTCAAAAATTCTTTTTATATTGGGAATTTTTCATTTTTCGATAAATTAGTTTCCAGTGAATCACAACATGATCTTAATAATTTAAAATAAAAAGAAAATTTTCAATAGCTTTCAATCCACTGTTTATCTTTTATTTGAAATCCATATTTTTGCTTCTTCTTGATAACTTAACAATTGACAAAAATCCATTTCTAATAACTGAATGAAGTTTGTTTAACAAAAAAATACATTCAATAGATTATTGAAATCAACGAATATTTTTATAATGATCGATCGAATTAACCAAAACAATAACAAAGAAAGATAAAACTATTTGTTTCTCTGGTTGCAGAAGCCGTTGATAGGAAAGAATAATCCTTCAAATTGGAATGTCTATTTCTCTGCCGAACAAGCTTGTTCAAAAGCTGGGTGGGCAGAAAGGTCCCGTTCACATTGTTCGACTTAATGAAAATGGAAATTACTGCTTCAGTGGTGGAAGAGATCGAGCCATTCATTTATGGAATCCTTTAAAAGGAAAACATGTCTATTCCTTTGAAGGAGGTCATGGCTTTGATGTTACAAGTCTCGCGATGTTTGCTTCACAAATATTTTGCATCCATTCTCATCAATTATCTTAAATTTTTTTTATGAAAACTGAATATATTCGTTTTATGATTGCAATGCTATTAAAATTTCAAAAGTGACACTTCGAATTCAATGTTTGCATCAGGAGGGATGGACAAGCTTGTTCTTGTTTGGGATATTGCCCATACAAGGATCAAAACTCGTCTTCGAGGTCATTCTCAGGTTTGATAATAGTATTCTCAAAATCAAATATTTTTCATTTTAATTTTTATGTGCACCGTTCAAACTATGGCAGAAAATAAATTGCCTGGCATTCGACAAAAGCACGAACATTTTGGCTTCTGGTTCATCTGACAAAACCGTGAGACTTTGGGACATGCGGTTTGTATTCTGTGTTAGTTTGTTCGTATATGTTTAATTTTGAAATCGATTTGACAACCAGAGCTCGTTCATTTACGCCCATTCAGATACTCACAGAAGCAAAAGACGGAATAACTTCGATTGAAATTCTTTCTTCAAGCATCTTCACAAGGTTCGAGCATTTTCTTCTTCTTCTTTGTGTTTCGCGATTTTCTTGTTTTTTTAGCTCAATAGACGGATCTTTGAGAACATATGATCTTCGGACAGGGAAAGTGACAGTTGATTCAATTGGAGGTCTGAATCTCTTTCCAAAGTTATTTTCTTTTTCAGCTATTTTTTTTAATCTTCTTTTTCCCCCCTAAAATGCATTTGTTTATTTTGCATAATGATAATAAATTCTTTCATTTGTGTTGTCATTTGCGTGTCAATTGTGTGTGTGTGTGATGGTTCAGTTCCGATAACATCGATGGCTGTGTCACATGACAGAAACTGCTTTATTGCTTCCTGTCTAAGTGGTGCTGTGCACCTGGTCGATCGAATCTCAGGCGATGAGCTGAATCAGTTTGACGCTTGCTCATTCGTTTTCTTCATGATTTATTGACTTTCTTCGTTGTACAGATTCAAAGGGCACAAACACGAGAAGTTTCAGGTGGAGTGCTGCTTCAGTGAAGACGATAGTGTTGTCATATGTGGTTCTGAAGACGGAAAGGTGTTTTTTTGGGATCTTGTTGAAGTGTGTTGCATTCATTTTATTTTTTATTTAAACAATTGTTTCATTGTCTTCTTTATCTATTTCTTTCTTTCTTTCTTTCTTTCTTTCTTTCTGTTTTCCTGTGTCATTAATTTTTTTTTCTCTCAGGGTACTGTCGTCTGTTCACCACAGGCGCACACTTCTGTTTGTTCATCGTTGTGTTATGGGATGTGCTCGTCGCTGGGCGGACTGCCTCTTCTCGTGACAGCTTCAGCCGATGGAAGCATTTGTGTGTGGTCAGATGAAACTTTTGTAGACAAAGTTGCTGAGACAAGCAGAAAGGAGACTGTTGGAACACCGTTCATGGAGACTCGCACAAGGCTGCCCCTGCTTTTCACCTGAGCATATCATTTTCAGGGAACTTCTTCCATAGAAAGCGATTTCAATTGTTTTAAATTGTAAAATGAAAGTATAAATAGCATTCTTTTTCTTTGAATAATCTTTTGAAATTAAAAGGTTTGATTCTTTCAAAGAGATACTGATTTGTGATAATAAAAACAATCTTCAATGATCAATTCATTTTATTTTCAATAGAATGAAAAGTGCAGCAGAAACTGGGCTCCGAATGAAGTGAAGCGAGGATGAATTGATCTGTTTATTCATCATCTTCTTCTTTCTTTTCTCCAGCTCTCAGCTTCTTCTTTGCAACACGTCCTGGTTTCCCTCCTCCAAATGGACTGCGTGGATCAAAATCAATGTGACTTTCATTTGCAACAGCAACCATAAAGCTTGGAACTGTCACAATTTGCTTTCCAATCCTGCAGATTTTCAGATTGAAGCATTGTATAATTTTTTTTTCCAATCATCAAAAAATAGATAATAGAAAAGCAAACCTGATGTGACCTTGGGTAATAAGAAGACGAGCATGATGAATTGAACGAGCAAGCTTCTTTTTGAGAACAAGTGTCTGAAGACGACGTTCCATAAAATCTTGTGGCTTCAAACCCAGAACGTAATCGAGAGCTTGGTGCTCTTCATCAAGTACACCCAGCCTTGACAAATAACGGATAATGGCTTCACCTTCAAAAATACGTCTCTCGTCCTTCGGGTCAAGGGTAAGAAGTTCTCTTGATTTTTCGCGAAGCTGATAAAAATTGATAAAATAATTGGTATATAATCTCAAAAAATACGCCTTTTAACATGAAAAAATAACCGTACCTTTGCAAGTGAATGAGTAACTCTCCAAAGTTCTCTCTTGTTACGAAGTCCGTATTCTCCGCAAATTCGAAGTTCACTATCGATTCTCTCACGCTCAAAGGGATGGCGAGGAGTTTTGAAAACAGAGCTAACTAAAAAAATATTAAAATAGCCCAATAAAAATAAAATAGAATTTTAGTTATTTTTCATTCAACAGAAAATCACACAGTTTCTGATCATAATTTAACTGCCTGTTTAAGAACTGTGAAACACGGTGAAAAATTATTTACTTATTGGGGTTGGATGATCAAAAAATGAGCTCTCATCGACTTTACATCTCTAATCTCAATCAAACAACTCGTGCAATTACAGTTGGAAAACTATTTGAATCTGTAGGCATTGTGTTTGACTTAATTCATGTTTTTTATTTCTTTATAGCAAGATCATAAATATGCGTTTCTATTTACTCTCTTGTTTATTTATGATTTGTTAAACTGATTTATTATAAATTACATTTCAAAGCATGAATGCAACAATTGAAACAGAGGAGGGATTATCAAAGGGAACCGGATATGTTGATATGGTCGATGCTGCTTCCGCTGAGGAGGTTCGCCGAAGATTTAATGGATATATGCTCGAAGGAAGAAAAATCAGAGTTGAATATTCACATGATAAACAACCGCAACTTCAGCAATCTCGTTCAGTCGGACCACGGAGGCAAATTCCACGTCAACAACAAATAAGGCCAGCTGGTAGTTTTCAAAAGCCCGCATTTCAAGGAGCTCCAGTACGAGGAGGTTTTCAGCGAGCAGCTCCGAGGAGATTTGGACTTCCACCACGTAGAAGAGGAGGTTTTGCTTTTGCAGCTCCTCCTGGATTTGGTTTTGTCGGACCGTTTGCGCAGATGTATGGTGCTCCTGGATGGGTTGGTGGATTCAGGCCTGGGATGATGATGCAAAGAGGAGGATTTGGAATGAGAATGGCAACGCAGCAACGCAGACCTCCAAAGCCTGCAAAAAGACGTACTGTTATAAATCCTGATACACCAACATCTCCCACTCTTGTATTTATTTCAAACTTGCCGTTTTCGTTAACATCAGATGAACTCAAAGAGGCGTTTTCACAATATAAAGTCAAAGAAGTTACACTTGCTCATCGTCAGTTCAATACTATGTTAAATGTTGGATACGGATTTGTTGATTTTGAAGATGAAGCGGAGCAGAAAAAAGTTCTTGAAGAGCATCCGACAATGACTATCAAAGGAAGAGAATGTAAACTTCATGCTGCTGTTGTTCAGCAAGTTACAGAGCCAGAAAAGCAGTAATTCAAATTTTCGAATTCTTCGTTCTATTCATAATATTGCTGTAGCAATTTTTCACTGAATATCGTTATTCATTTCTATTTTTATCTGGACTTTGTTGGAGTTATATATTATCAAATTTTTGCATTAAAATTATCAAAGAGTATTGCGTGTATGGAGAGGAAACCGGAATAATAAACTTTTGCTGACTTTTAATCATTTTTCACAAAGTGATGACTATACTTTTTAATAGAGAGACTCATTTATTTTAAATTGATATAATTGCAAATAAGCACAATTCAATTATTTGATATTGCAAATATTTTAAAAATTAATCGTAAAAGGTATTTAAACAATTATTAACTTGAAAAGAATTATGCAAACGAAAAGTGAAAAAAGCTAAAAGAAAAATAATTGAATGATATGAATTCTAGATAAAAGAATTCCATCCAACTTGTTTCAAAAACAGCTAATAATGAATAGATAGAAAATTGAATCATTTCTGAAAATTTTAATAATTCTTTTCGAGCATTTTGCAGAATGTGGAAATTTTTTTGTGCAAAACAGAATTTTTTTTCTAAAAAAAATGATATGAAACATGTTTCTTCATGAAATTACATTTTAAAATCACTTTCGTTGTTGTTGCTCTTTTGGAAATTGATTGGAGTTTTTTTCATTTTCGATCAAAATTAGATTCGTTAACATTCACCATAAATTATTCAACATCGAAAATTATTATACAAAATCGAAAATGTTTAATTCAAAATCGAAAATGAAGTTGATTGGTTCAAAATTTCAATTCAAGTTAAAACCAAGGAAATTTTATTGACATTAATGTTGACAATAACTAATGTTTATTTAGGGCTATGATTTTATCTTAACCTTTTTTCTTTATCTTGACCTTTTTCTTTTTTGTTATGCTTTCAGCTATACACAAGCCTGCGATAAATAAAAAATAACCAAAAATGTTTGAAATGTTTTAATTTCCTTTTTCTGTATTTTTTTTCCAATATTTCATGTTTTTCAAAAAGATCGAGGATTATAATAATTTTATGTTTTGTTCATTGACTTGCTGCTTTTCCAGCAAATATTTTTTATCGGAAGTTTTAAGCTTTCATATCACAATACATCGTTTATTTTTTATAAGTTAAACTTGTTTTGAACTTTCTCAACTTGTTTTTTTAACACTTTTTCTCATTTCAGACATTTTTTTAAAAACACGATTTCAGAGACACGCATCCATTCGTTTTCAAATTTAATGAAATGGAATAAAAACAAATTTGAAATGAAATGATATCTCAAAGAAAAAACAACAAAATATTTGTATATGATGAACAATTTTCAGATCAAAATTATAATATGTTCTGCCATTTCACTTCAAATTCTTGTTCAATTCTTTTTCATTTCAAAATTGAATAAAAATATACAATAAACAATACTTTGTTTTTATTTTTCATGTGCTAAAAAATTTACACAAATTCATATTTGTTCCGAAAATTGTGTTTTAAGCAAAAACAGTGAAATGAGAAAAAAAGGTTAAAAATTATATTGAATAAGTTAAAAACAAGTAAAAATAATAATATAGGAATGTGGAATGATGATGCTGTGGCTTAAAACGATCGGTATGAAATATTGGCTTCACATACAGCAAGTCTTTGATCTGGGTCCTAAAATAAAAAAATTTTTTAATATTTTTTTGAATAAAAAAAATATCAAAAAATTTTTTAACAGAATTCTAAAAAACAAAAATATCAGAAAGTCTATTTGTTTTGTTTTTGTTTTTAGCCTTTTCACAAATCAAAAAAGCAAAAATAAGTTACAAAAAAACAGGGTTGAGATAAAATTTTGAGGTCAAGATAAAATATGCACCCTATTGGAAATGTTTTTCTTTCGTTTTAAACTTCTGTTTTCTTTGATAAAGACTGATATCAATCGATTTCTTTTCTTATTTTGAAAATTGAAAATGTTTTATTTTATCTGTTTCAAATGCAATTAATGAAACTCAAAACATTCCGTTTTCAATAAATGAAATAAATTTCTGTCTTTTTGTGCACAAAACAAGATCATGAATTATCCTATGACTTTCATTTTTTTCATAAATTCCTAATAATCTCCTGAACACATGTGAAGAGTTTAATTATAACTCAGTTTCAACCTATTTGCACTGTTTTGCACAAACACCAAAAAACATCAAATAATATTTTTCTAATTGAAATTGACGATTTTCTCAGATCAATAACTGAAAGAAAAGAAACTGACATGATTTTGAATTTTGAAAATTTTTATAAAATTTTTGATGATAAAGAATTTTCGATGTTGAATTAAATATTTTCGATGTTGTTTTAAACTTTTTCGATGTTGAATAATTTTTAGTGTATCTCCTTGGTTCGAAAAATATTTTTGTTTGCTTGTTTGGTTTAAAGAATATTTCAAAACTTATTTTTAATTTTTGGAAAGTTCAATGATATAAAACAAACTTTCAATATAAGTGATTCTTTTTGAAATGTTGCGAATTTTTTTCATTTGAGAAAAAAAACTGTGTTTTGTTCCAAACTTTTTCTCCATTGCGTAATCATAAGTCTCACATTCCCATGTGTAATAAAAAAGAATATTAAAAATTTTTGAGAAAAACGTTGGATATAATTGAGTGGAACAAAATTTTTATTGAGAAAAAAATTCGTCCCAAATCATATATAGTTAGTGTTAATAATGGTGGACACTTTCAACAACTGTGGACAGTTGCATTATCTCAACAACTGTTGACAATTGTTTTTTGACAATTAACCCAATTATTCCCTCATTGAATACAAACTTGTAAGTCATACAAAAATGAAACAACTTGCTCCCAATAGGAAAGAATGATACAATTTAAATTATAAAAAAAACTCGGAGAAATGAGATTCTCCGAGTTTCTCCTGAAATAAAAAATAATTATTATGAATTATCACTATGTTGGATGCGTGATTAAAACAATTCAAATAAGTTTATATTCAATGAGGGAACAAATTTGTCTATTGTCAAAAAGCAACTATCAACGGTTGTTGAGATAATTCCACTGTCAACAGTTATTGAAAGTGTCCATCGTTATTTACACTTTCTATCTTTCCAATCAAAAATCTCGGTTTTTTGAATTCACTTTGAATATTGATTAATGAACACTGAAAAGCTTTAACTCCTTCAAAGAAGACAATTTCATGAGTAAAATTGCAAATATCAAGATTAAAAACAATTATTATGCTTTTTTTCTTTCAAGTGAATAATTCCTCTTTGAAGAGATATAACCTTTGAAGAAAAAGCACTCCGAAAAAAGTTGTGATTTCAAAAAGAATCATTTATGAATTAAAAAAATAGTTCATCTTTTTGAGTTTTCTGAATACTCAGAGGCACATAAACCATCACCTGGGTCAATATAATCGGTTTCACTTGTTTTACTGTCATTTGAAATAATCAAATCATCCAAATCAGGTATTTCTTCTTCATTTTCTTCTGTTTCTTCAGCTTTTTCAGCTTCTTCTGTTTATTTTTCTTTGAAGAAAACAATTTTTGATACAAATTCTTCTAATCTCACTTTTTTTCTCTTATATCTTATCAGAAAAACATGCTGATCTCCGACAAATTTTTTTGAATACGTTAGGGAGGGAAAAATCATCGCATATGGTTCTATAATCCTTTTATTGTATTTGTGCATGCATGAGTATCTTCGTCATAATATTTTCTTTAATGGCACACTGTTTGATGATTGGATCCATGCGAGAAAGAGATGAATATGCCTTCCATTCATCAGATTTTATTGTTGAATGGGAAGAATGTGCTTTTGAATGATAGGAATCAACGTCGAAGCTGAACTGTCTGGTTCAATCATGACAAAATAATTCCTTGTTTCATCCATTTTATCTTTCTTTCGCTCCACTGCTCCGAAGACCCACATTTGTTTTTTTCTTCTTCCTCCATGATGCTTTTTTATCCTCAAAACACATTCATCTTTTTCAACAATATAGTTTTCACATTCAAGAATGGTTTCATTCTGATTTATAATTTCCATCGTACAACACCTCATAACAGATGGCCAATATGCAACAGAGTTCCAATATATCCCCAACATTTCCGAACAAAAATTTGCGCCAGCATAATACCAAATAAATAGGATTTTAAACAGAATCACATTAATTGGTATCCCACTTCGAGAAAATGAAGCATTGTTATTTCCAGAATTTCTATTGCTGCGCTTTCTGCAAATCCACAGCATCCTTCCAAAGAAACTCCGCAAATTAATTTTAATTCTGTGCTTTCTTCATTTTGGCTTGTTTTTGATGATTATTTGAAATATCCATTTTTCTGACTTCTCAGAATTGAGAAACAATCTGAATAGTTTGTTTTTTTGGATGTATTCCTGGAAAAGCAAGTGAATTATTTGAATCGAACACTTCTTCCATGAAAAAAATATTATTTTAAATGATTAATAATCCTGCAAATAGCGTTGAATTTTTTATTCATAACGTTTCAATAATAAATTATGATCTTATTCTATTAATTATTCAGTGAAGTTTATTTATTTTTTATTTTTTTATCCATTTCTCTTTTCTGAAGTGAAAAAAATTGACTTATTTGTTATTTAACACGAACTTCAAATTCATTTGTCTATATCCTTCTGGACACTTTGGGTTTTCTGTATCATCAGAAACAAACTGATTTGAAGCCAATATTTCTGGATTGGTTTGGAACAATCCGGTTGTCCTGAATGCGTTCTCCTTGTTCAGAATAGATATTGCAGTTTTTTCTGCATCAATTGCACACTCAACGATTAATTTTCCTTCTCCTCATCAGCTTTCTGAATGCGTTTCTAAGAGGACAAGCAATTCCAACATCAAAAGGTTGCACTATGTAAGTCAAATTACCAGGCAGAGTGAAAACGAAAATTTAATATTGTTCAAATAAAAACAACGCTGAAAAGCAAAGAATAGATGGATGACCATCAAGAAATAAAAAAACAGGAGAATTGCATTGAATAACTCCAAGCGACTTGCAAATTGGTATCCATGAGCAGAAATGAACGGCATAACAGTAGAAAGCATTTCTGTCCATCCACCTTGATGCATTGACGTGGATTTCGCATGAACCTGCTTTTTTGTACTCCAAAAGTTCAGGAGGAACCGTTTTCAAGGCAGAAATGATGATAAATGGTGGAGGCGCTATGCAATGTGGTCCAATGGTGGTCATTATTGATAAATGATTATTTGAGTAATCTTCTGTGGAAGCATGTGCTCGTTTTGCTTCGGCTGGCACGATTAATTTTTGTTCTGAACAAAAATCAGTGTTCCATTCATCTGAGTTAAATATATTATGCTTGTTGATTGATGGCTTTGTATCTTTATTGAGCATTAAATTTAACCATTCTCTGATGTTTGACTTGCATGTTGAGTTCAATTTGGTTGGGGTGATAAAAAAGTGAGAGAGAACTTTCAGCTTGTGCTTTGAAATGAATCTGGACACATTTGCTGAAGAAGGTAACGCAAGTTGTTAATCAAAATGCTTGATAACAGGAACAAGTCCAAAGTGAAGAGCCATCCTAAATGATTGCACATTTTGCCTTTTCATTTTTTAACAATTGATTTCACATTTATCGAGTGTAGAATTTCCATCACGTTGATGAAATTTTCGGAGAATTATTATCAGCTCATTTTCCACTCCCTCTAAATACAGCAAAAAAAGTCTTTGGTGAGTGCCCTTCACGTTCCAAGTTTGTCCGGAGCAATAACATCTGATAGCGCAAGAAAAATATTGGGTCATGGTGTTTAACGCTTCTGATTGAAAACAAACCTTCTATGCAAAAACATCAAGAGCAGCTATAACTTTTTCGTATAAAGAATTCGCATTTATAACTTCAAACGAAAGTTCCACGTCTCGTAGTTATTTCTATTGCGATTTTTTTTTAAATCTTTATATTTCTTCAACGTAATATTTTGAACTGTCAGAAGTGGATGTTTGATCAAAATATGGGGCAAAATTTTTGCAATTATGAAAATAACTGAGATTTATTCCAAACTATTCCCACCTTCACATTATAATAAGTCTTCAATAACTATTTAAAAAATACAAAAAAACTTAAAAATTGAGAAAATTTTTTGATAATATTAAGTGGAACAAAATTCACAAATCAAAACATTTTGTCCCAATGTTATAATGGATTAAAAAATGTAATGGAAAAAAAAAAAAACAACCGCAATGAAATAACGATTTATCTCAAAAATCAAAAATCAAAAATCAAAAAAAAAAAAATAAAAAATAAAAAATAAAAAATAAAAAAAAATAAAAAATAAATAAATAAAAAAATAAAAAAAAAAATTCGCCTTCACATCCTCAAAAAACAATTCTATAAACAAGAAATTGCATCTTCATCCAATTGAAGTCGTAGCAAGCACGCCACAAACAGAAAACAACAAATGATGCATTTTTGAAGAAAAAAATCACTCATTTTATTTACAGAATAATGAAAAAACAATTCTCCTCTCATTATTAAACAACAAATTCCTTCTCTTCTTCTTCATCTATTCATGCTTTCAATCAGCTTTCTTGCCTCTGCTGACACACTCGACTCCTCTTCCTCTGACATCTCGTTGGATCCAATCGCATCTGACATCGTCACCATCACTGTGCCGGGAGGAAAGTGCTGGATGAACTCTCTCTTCAGCACATTCAGCTCCACACGTTCGCACCCTCTTTCCGACACGCAGCTCTTCACAACTGCCTCAAATACGTTCCCTTCAACCCCCTTCATGTCTGGCCTCTCCCTATTCACAATCTTCTGCCCAGCCACCACTGCCTCATACTCCCCAAATGGGATCTGCAGGGTCAGGCACTCCCACAGCATCATCCCAATCGAGAATGAAACCGACTCCTTTGTTGCTCCCATCTTCTTGTTCATCTGCAGCTCGGGTGCCTTCCACCTCAGACACTCCTTCCTGTTGTCATCCTCATCCTCAAACGCTGATGAGGGTGGTGGTGAACCTCGACCATTCCTGTTGGCAGATGAGAAGTCAGAGGAAGATGTGATGATGGTGGAGGCGGAGGAGATGGATGAGGAATCTGAATCATCTGAAGAGAAGTCGGAATGTTTGGCAATGCAGATGATCATGTGCTCTGAGAACAACACAATGTGAGGGCTCAGATTGGCAAGAGAGGTCAGCTCGTCTTCTTCATTCTCAAATGAGTGGAGTGCCCCATTCGCCACCCAGAACAACACCTGCGCAGCTGTGTGTTCTCTCTCCTGCAAAGTGCCTATCGCCATCTCCTTCTTCTCATTCCTCCCATGGAGCAGCATGAACAGCGAATCTCTCAAATCCACAATCAGCTTTTCAAACACTGATGAACAGGCAATTGCATCCACCAGATTCGACATGGATGAAGTGGTTGGACACAAACTCTCCGATCGAACAAATGTTGAATCTGAATCAGTTGTTGAAGTGGATGAGATAGAAGGTGAAGGAGATCTCTTTCTCACCTCTTCCTCTTCCTCCTTCTCATCAACCTTCTCCAGCATCCATTTGGGAATCTTGTCTGAGTCTTGGCCAAGAATGTATTCAGTCGATCCACATTCACTCAGCAAATGCTCTGATGACTCGGAATGCCCCAAGTTATTCTCATACACCCTCTTTTTTATCTTCTCTTCATTCTTCTTCTCTGCCTCCCTTTCTGCTCTCCACCACTGCTCCTCAGGTGACATCTCCATCGTCACCATCTCAAATGCCTTTGGATCCTTCTTCACTGCGTCATTCACAATCTCTCTCAGATCTTTCGCTTCATTCTTAACCTTTCTCCATCTGACTGCCAATGCAATCGAAACAATGAGAACAATCAAAAACAAAACAGATAATACAACAACAATGATTGGCCATATCGATTTACCTTCTTTTCCTCCTTCGACAATTCTTTCATCTCCTTTTGATTCTGAGACACTCCTGTTCTTCAGAATGAATGACTCAGTTGTGGATGGCGAATCAGCTTTTCCAAACAGAATGCACACTCTCACTTCTGCTCCATTTGCCACACCTTCAATTGTTTCCACAGGAACAAATCCATGAACCTCTTCTTCTGATATGAAACCTCTTTCATCAAACAAATGCTTCTCAACCACCTCTTCATCTCCTTCTGCTGCAACTGTTTCGAATGAGAGATTGCAAGGGAGGAGCAGTGATCCTCTGAACACAAGATTCACCTTCTCCCCTGACTTTTCATATGACACACTCTCCACCTTCGGAATGAAAAAGGGAGATGCCCTTTCTCCGGCAATCCCTTCCAATGAACATCCTCCATCCAATATCCAAAGTGAGAGATTTGGCAATGTTCCATCACCTCCCTTCAAACTCACAACACTCAATTCTGAAGAGCCTTCACACAGGATGTTCCTTCTTGCTGATGGATAATTCTGAATAGATGGATTGTTATTCATGAACTCTCCTTTCTCAATCTTCAAACATCCACCAAACAATGAAAGCCCTCCTTTCTTCGAGTTGCTGATTGTGGTGTCTTTCATTGTCACATTGCTTGACTTCACATCCACAACCGATCCATTCCAACCACACAATGGGTTGAGTTCTTTGTCATTTTCTTCATCTTCTCCCAGATTATTACACTTCTGATGGCTGACTGGATCATCTGTTGCTTTGCCATCAAGCAAACACGAAACAACAGACACATCTGAACTGTCCGAAACAGACAACTGGCTTCCTTTCTCAGCTGAAAGCAGACAATAAGAAAACGAACAATTTATCAGATTCACACTTGTCTTGCTCCTCTCAATTCTCACAACACTTTTGTTGTTGTTATCATTCTCATTTGATGTAATATTCTCAAAAACTGCAGTTGATATTCTGAGATTTCCTTCACCTTCATCATTTCTTCTTCCATTTCCATTCATGTTCAGTTCTTCTTTGTTCGTTGAGATCAGACAGCCATTGCTCAATGAAATGTTGGAACAGTTCATTTTTTCAATCGAGACAGTTGCATTCGATCCAATTGAAACAACATCAGCAGTCGATGTGAGAGACTCCAGAGTCATTTGGGAAAGCACAATTTCTGATTCATCTGAAAACAAAAGCAAGGGCTTTGCAAAAGACAGCCAGCTGAATGATGTCTCGCTCATCTTCAGAACACCTCCCCAAACAGCCATCACATGTGAATCCAGCTCCAACGAAGCATCGGCTGCTGTGAATGTGCATTGAGATACTTCCAACGATCCAGACATTTCAGCGAATACCGCTGAGTGTGTTGCCTCAAACGAAGAGGCAAATGATATCAGGCAGTTGCGAACTGTGCAATCCTCCTCAAACAGAACCACACTCTGGGCATCTCCTGTGTGTGGAATGGTTGTGCTCAGCTGGATTGTTGCCTGCTGCTTTGTCGAAGGCAGGATGGACAGCCCATGCACAGTTGTCTCTGAGAGGAAGGTGGATGAGGTGTTGATGAAAATGGTGTTGAGCAGTCCTGGCTGGATGTGGTGAACAGCAGATGAGATGCTCTGGCAGGGGTTTGTTGGCAATCCACACTGGCGAGTGTCTGCCGAATCGAGACACACAAAGATCTGGGGTGCATACAAAAACGTGATCAAGGGGATCAAGTCCACATCCTGCTCATCAGCATCACTCGCACAGATGGACTTGTTCGATTGGAGCGACTCCTGGGTGAAGTCGAGAGCAAAGAGTGTTTCGTTGATCTGCTGCTCGATCGATTGGCAGTTGATGAATATGTCCTTCCCCACCAGTGCATCATTCATTGTGAATCGGATCTCTGAAATCTTCAGTGGGAGAAAAGATGAGCCATCTGTTGTTGGTGTCGGTGAAGGTGCTGGTGATGAGGGATCCACACAATCAAACATCATTCCTCCTCCTCTTCCGTCCACAGTCGAGCACCTGCAGAGTGTGAATGAGCATTGCCTCACCTCCGCCGATGACTCCTCGCTCTTCACACACATCATCAGCGCTCCTCCCCTTTCACTCGCCTCGCTCACACACCGGCTGAATGTGCACTTCTCAACAACACTCTCCACAGCATCGAACACTCCGAGGCAAAGACTGGTTGCACTGTCACCAGAGCACGTGGTGTTGGCAAATGAGGATGACTGGATTTGGAGGGAGCAACAAGGCTTGTCTGACACTTCGTTGTGAGCAGATGAATTCACAGGCAGATGAGACGGTGTTCTTTCGAATGAAACAAGAGAGCACGAAGATATCGAGACATTCGAGACTGTCATGTTAGAAATGGCGATTGACTGAGAAGGAAGTGAAACAAGGAGAAATGGGTGAGTGGATGAAAATGAGGACAGTGAACAGTTATCAATCAGCAGATCTCCCTCTGAAACACTCAGCAAAGTGAATGAGACAGATTCACTTGAACTTTGAGGGGTGAAAGAGCAGTGCTTCATTTGGAGAAGCGATGAGGAAGTTGAGGATCTGATGAATGTTCTGTGATGGGCAAATGCTGTTGGGATGTGGAAGGAGAGAACCTCAAATGAAAGATGGATTGTAGAATGTATCATCCATTCTTCATTTCCAACCGCATCATCACCCACACCAATCCCTGACTCATTGTCTTTCCCAATGAATTTCATCGAGATTTGTTCTGATTCAACAGAAGATGAAAGGGAAAGGGATGAGGTGAGTGAGGAAATGTGAGACACTGAGATGGACAATCCATCTTCATCATCATCATCAGAAGAACTTCCAGGGAGTGGGGTGAATTTGAGAGAGATGAGATGGGAGATTGATCTGCATGGAGCAGCAGCATATCCACATCCACTGAAGTCTCCTCCTTCCTCCCCATCGACAAACCCATTCCCACTGAAGTTGCTCCACAGATACACCACAAGCGGAATCACAAACCCAACCCCTGTGCTGCCTCTCTCCCACCCACACAGCTCCTCCATCGATGACTTTTCCTTCTCACTCATCTCCCAGCAGAAATGCGCGGAATCCACAACCTCATCCAGAGAGCTCCCATTCACAAACACATTCTTCCCTTTCCAGGCACAGCACCCCTCAAACTTCATATCCAGGAGAACAATCTGAGTTGCATCATCCTCCAATGATAGAAATATTCCTCCTCCACATCCATCCTCTTCTCCTTCTTCCCTCTTTCCTGCACAGCACCCTTCAAACTTCGATGATCCATTCACAATCATTTCATCATTGCCTCTCAGACACACATGCAACCCTCCCCCTTTTGCTCTGTTCCCTTTTGCCCAGCATCCATTCAATGTACAATTGTCAATAATCAGCTTTTTCTTTTCTGACTCATGAGCACTTGACTCATCCTCAACACAAACACAAACACAAGCTCCATCTCCATTCTCTTTTGTGATTCCCTCAAAAACACACTCAACACAATTCACAACAAAACCACTCCCCTTCAATTCAATCAACGAATACGATGAAAACACCATTGCTCCTTTTGTCTCAAACATTTCCATCTTCAACTCCCCTCCAACCACACTCACAAAGCAGAATCCAATCTCATTCACAATCTCAGATGTTGAATTCATTGATGAACAGTTTGAGAGAGTGAAAGAGGAAGTGGAAGTGGGGAGTGTGATGAAAGAGTGGGCATCTGAGAGAGAAGAAGGAAGAGAGAAGCAGATGTTGTATATTGAGCACTCTGTGGAAACACTCACCAACCATTGATTGGAGAGCTCTGCTTGTGGTTCATGCACATCAACAACCATTCCCCTTTCCTCACACGAGATGTTCCAAACTGGTCCGTCCATCACCATCTCCTCATCCAGCTCATATCCCTCTCCAACAACAATCTGCCTTTGTGATGAACCAAATCTGAGCTGAGCAGCATGCATTATCGTCTGACATGGGAAATCGCTGAATCCACAAAAATTCGAATCAAAAACCCAGTTTTCTTCAGTTCCTCCAACATGTGCTGGTGGTTGGAATGACTCCCAAAACACATTCAATGGAAACATTCCCATCTCACTCCGACTTCTATCAAAGCCCATCAACTCTTCATATCCCAGCCCATTCAGTGAAACACAAATCTTCTCCAAATTGATTGTCTCGCCATTCATGTTGCTCCCATTTACAAAGATATCTCTCCCTCCCTCTCTTGCCTCACAATCCACAAAACTCACTGATGAAATCACAAAGTCTGCTGCCCCATCCCCCAGCCAAAGAAACAATCCTCCTCCACACTTGCTGCATGAACACGAGTCGAGTGTGGTTGGAAACGAGGAGGATCCCATTCTGAAGGAGCTGGTGGACGATGTCATGTCAATCCTGATCCCTCCTCCACTCCCACTATTGCACTTGCAATTCTCGATTGTTGTGTTCCACAGACAAAATGACTCTCCCTCACTGATTGTCTTTGACATCACTGCTCCATCCCCTTCTGTTTTTGTCACATGTGAAAAGTTGGAATTGGCAACGACGCATTCATCACTGTTTGGAAGAGAAAAAGATGAAGACAGCAACAACAATGAAGCAGAAGAAGCTTCTTGAAAGAGACTGGCCTTGGACAAGATGTTCTTGACAATGCAATCAGTCATTCGAAAATTGGCAAAATTCACCTCAAACAAACTGTTCAAAAATTCTTTTGAGGGAAGGCATTCCTGGTTCAATGGTGTGCTGATGACAAGCTCTTGGAGAAACAATTGAGAATTCGAGGAGCTTAATCTGAACAATCTTGAACTTTCATGTGAGTCAAACACAATGCTCAAAGATGACAGTTTGCATATCCCGTCATCCACATTCAGAAACACTTGATCTACCTCAACACGAACTGGATTCAATTGTGTTTCATCCTTTCCTCTCCCTTGAATAGAAATTCTCTTCCCTAACACAACATATCCATTTGATTCATTCATTTCAAAAGTTCCCTCGATTAGCATGATTCTGCATCTGCTCTTTGTTAATGTGTCTTCCAATGTGAATTTCAATGAGCTGCAGCCATCCTCAACTGTCAACCCACAGAGCGCATTGTTGTTTCCTCCATCTGGAATGACATATCTCACAAGAAATCCATTTGGCAGCCACTCATTCTTTGTGCCTTGTGAGGAACTCACACATCTGCTCTCTCCACTTGTCAATGAATAACATTCCACAAATGGGCTTTCTTTTATCTTTCCATCAGTATCATGTAAAAAGACATCTGATGCCTGTGAGGCAGAATTATTAAAGAAGAAGCAATAGAAACAAAATTTATTTTTCAAATTTACTGTGCTTGCATTTAGCCAAATGCATCCTCCACATGAAGTGTTTGCGGAACAATTTTGAAAGAAACATTCGCTCATTATGAAAAACGAAGGAGGAGGATACTTAACACAAAGCGCTCCTCCATAAGTTTCATTTACAGATTCATTGGAACATGTGATATTGAACAAAAGGATTGGCAATCCGTCTTGCAAAGTATTCTTGTCGCATTCAGTTGAAACAGGAGCTCTGAAGCAACTTAATAAAATTGCACCTCCGTACATCGACGAATATCCATTTTTTATAGTTGAATGAATAATTTCATAGCAGCGAGATTTATCGATTAAGATTGCTCCTCCATGAGAGCCCACATTTTCGTTATTTCTTCTTCCAGTGCAATAATCGAATGTGCAGTTCCCTATTTTTGTGCTCAAAGAATCCAAAATGCAAATTCCTCCTCCCCATCTGCTGCAGGAACAATTCTTCATGAAAAAAACAAAACGAAAAATTCAAAAAATCAATATATTTCATATTTTTTGATTGAAAACAAAAAACAAATCAAACCATGAAAATACAGCCCTGAACACTCAGTGTTGATGAAGGGCCATTGAATAAAATAGCCCCTCCACAAGTGTGAAATCCCTCATCAATTGCTGAATAATCAGTGACATGCTGATTGACAAATTCTGTGCATTCAAACCTCCAATCCTCTTTGACCTCCACTCTTGAACTTGAATTCATTGTTCTGGCGCAGTGCATCACACTTGTGTTGAAAACATTCAAAGCACGATTTCTATCTCCAATTCCTCCAAAAAACACATTTTCTACACCATGCAATTCACATCCAGAAATGATGAATGCTCCATTTCCTTTCTGAAGCTCCGACATTTCTGAACAAAATGGATCCTTCTTTTGAGTGGAAGAAATGTTCGAGAAGACACATTTGGCAATATTCAAAGAAGATGAATGCGAAGAGTCAATAATCGGAGCCTTTTCAAACACCAAATCAGAAAATGTTGAGGATGACAACATGATTGCTTCAAAATCGTTCACAATGCATCTCTTGTTGGCTGAATGCTCAGATACCAATAATTGTGGAATTTGATTGCTTTGGAACTTTGTGTTCATTGATAAGTTGTTGAACAGTGCTCTTCCATGGGCAATTCTGAAAAGACCATTTGTCTTTTCATCGTTGCACAATATCAAACACCCGAGAACAACCACGTTGGATATAGTTCCATCAACTATATTTGTTCCTCCTCTTGTTTGCAGCATTTGCTTCGAGAACGTTATTGAGGTGTTTATCAATAAAAATGAAGTTTTCAAACATGAAAACTCAAATATTTTATCATCTTGAAAATGAGTGGATCGATCTTCGCTGTTGTTGCTTTGTGAATTATTCAATTTTGGATTGGAAAATGTATTTTCATTGTTTTTGGAGAATCCGAAAAGGAATGATTCATCATTTGTATTTCTCAAAGAATTGTCTTCAAACGCATTGACATTCAAGAAAAAACTCAGAACTGCAACAAGATAAATGATAAACAGCATGCAGGAATGAATTTTAATTTTTCCTTCACTGTTGTTTTTCATAAATATGGGTGCAAATGATCATTAGGAAATTGAAAATGGTTTGTTCAATGATTGGCTAATGATGTTTGCGACACACTTTCAACTGAAAATAAAAACAAAAAATGTTGACTTTGGAATATTAATTCGAAAACTGTTTCGATTCAATCACAAAAAATATCTTTTGTCTTATTCGATTATTTTTTTCATTTGCAATTATTTCAAGCATGAATCAAAATATCTATTCTCGGATGTTTATTTGTGCGCTTCATTTCAATGTTGTTCGAATCTCTTTGTCTTTATTGAGACATTCATTTTTCCAAAAAGCAACTTATTGAATATTAATATAGCTCAAACAGAATTTTTTTTTGAAGATAATGATCCCATTCGGATTCCTTAATAAAATGATGAACTACTCATATTCTTGTCATAAACTCGACAAAGCTGAGTCAGTGAATGAAATCCTTTATTGCCTCAAAGGAAAAAAACGAGAGTGATAACTGTTAAATCGATGTAATTATGATAAATGCTATGTAATTGGGTCTTATTTAAATATCCTTTCAATTATTTGTTTATCATCTTCTTTTTCATTTTATAATAATGCACAGAAAATTGTCTTGATTGCCAGAGAAAGAAGAGAACTTTCGAAAAAAAAAAAGAATTTGATTCCATAAGGAACATATAGAGTTTCTGCAATTGAAGTGATGAAAGTTGAAAAAGGCCAAATGATGAGAAATTATTTTATGCTTGTTCACCAAATTTTGATTTTTTGAAAGTTGACTATTTTCAAACATTCAAACAGACTCAAGATGAATGTTGATAAATGCAATTAAATGCTTTGGATTTTGCAATGCAGTGAAATAGCTTGGAAAACTGATGAAAAGAAGGTGGGACAAAGATTCAATGTATTAAGCTCTTATAAAAAGAGTTATTGATAATGAATAATGAGTCCAAGAAAAATCATCAAAAACGAAACTCTATGTTGTTTACCAGATTTCTTTTCGCAATTCTCGATCTTTAATCATTTCCTTCAATTCGCCAAGCATCATCATCTTCAAATTATTGTGCAAAGACGTCATTTTAACAACTTCCACATCACCGTAATCATCCTTTTGATTATTTTTCATTTCTTCAAATTCTGCACTGGATCAGAGATAACAAAAGAAATTATCAAGAAAGATTTTTTTTGAAGAAATGAAGCTTTCAGAAAATGAGAGATGAATTGAAGAATAAAAAGGTGAAAACTGATTGAAAAAGAAAATAAATGAAAGACGTTGCTGGTTTTTGGATAAACGTTGAATAAACATAGGATTGATATGATTATGGAGATTTGTTGATAAAATGGGAAAAACATGCGAATGAAGCGAAGAAATAATTCAAAAAAGAGTTGGTCAAATGATAATGGTATTTCTCTCGAAAAAAAGACAAAAGATATGAAGAGAGCAAGCCATTGAACTCAGTATTATCTTTTGCATTGTTGTTACACACTCTTTTTGGTGGAGTTGTTGCCACACATAAGTTGAACTGGGATTCTGTAATTTCGCTTTGGTTGAAGAAGTCATTACTCCCTTTGACATTTGTAGCCTCACTGCTATCGAAGAAACAGAATGTGATGATTATCACTTCATTCATCAAGGAATCAGTTGATTGAAAAAAAATTGCAGCATCCTCCATAATTGGCAGAGGTGGTCAGATTGTTGCTTATATACTGACAATTATTGATTGAAAACTGACTTGGTTAATTTTATGGAGGCCAATAGAATGTTAAAGAACCAGCAGCATCACCACCTGAGTTTGAAATGCACTTGCATTTGGAAAACAGGAATTGAAAATTTTACTGATTATTATTTAGTCCAAAATTCCAACCAGTTCCGCACCAATTTGTGATTGAACAACTTTCCACTCTGTTTTCTGAGAATGACCAAACAGAGGATGACTGTGGATATGCTATTTCAACAGCTCCACCATGCAAAGCGGAACAATTTGTGAAATTAGATTTTGTGATGTTAACATTTTGCAAATATCTGCAAAATAATACTCCACCATGATCACCAGTTGAACAATTGTTGAATGAACAAGAAGTGATTGAGAGATTTCCATTTGCACAAGAAACACAAAGTGCACCTCCGTGGACAGCTCCACTATTTGAATCATTCCATTCTCATCATTCAAGTCGAAGGCCATTCTGATCGTATGAAGCCAAATTTCCAGGTTTCAATATTTGAGTTTCGGATCCATTATATTTTACAAGATCGTTTGACAAAGAGCGTGTTTGGTGGAGGAAAGAAGTGTTGAAAGCTGAGAGAGGTATCGGAGTTGTTGAAGGAAGATCGGAAGAACTGTTGATGATGCTTTGAGCAAGCTGGAAGAGAAAACATGATGGGAGCGCGAGAGAATATGGGGAAAAATTCTTTCATTTATGAAAAAAACAACGATTTGTTCCAAATTTTTTCTTCAACCTTATCATAATAATTCTTTCATTCCCACGTCAAAAAAGAAAGTGGATAAATTTAAAATTTGAGAAAAATATTTGTTGGAGTAGAATGGAACAAAATTCAGAAAGCTCAAAATTTCGTCCTATGTGTGTCTGTCATAATTGAAATAGAAATTGAGATTGTGAGGAATCCTGAGGATGATGAAAGATAAAAGATTGAAGCATCAAAAGGCAATAGGTTAATAGAATTCGGAACACGAAAGAAAAATGAGTAATCGGCTAAATAATTAGATAAATATCGAAAAAGAAAAATTTGTTAAAAATAGAAATGTTTAATACTCGATGCGAAATCTTGAAAAATAACCATACATACTTTTTATAATTCAGTGTTTTATATATTTCTTGTTAATGATTTTTAACATTGTTTCTCAACAAGGCGAAAAATGTTAAACAATATCATTTGAAAATTTCTGTTGCAAAAATATTTAAAGGCAAAGTCATCCAAAGGGAATTAAAAAAGTTAACATTGAAGTTGTTGTTGATGTTACAGTTATTAAGAAACAATTGACAATTGTGACAAAATAAACTGAAAGTTTTCAGAAGCCTTTATGATTTGTATATTGGGAAAATTGTATTTTTAATTGCAAAAATCATTCAAACTCTATAATGAAGCTCATATCTTCGATTGCATATGTTAGAACAGCATTTGGAACGAATTATCGAATTGTTCTTTTTTTCGAAGAAGATTATTGAAAGATCGAATTTTTTTTAAATAGGGTGGTTTTTTTATCAGGACATTTTTTTAACCCGGATATTTTTTTTTATTGGCGTATCTCACTAAATAAAAACTAAAAACTTAAAAAGCATATTGCACCAGGTTTGAGCACGTATTAAATGTTCATACAAAAAAATTTTTTTGTCAATTTTTGTTTTTGATGAAGATCTTGAGAATTTTTAATTTATTTTTGATCATTTGTTTTGCTCGTTTTTAATCGACACTCTTTTTCTGTCAGTTTTTAGCCACTGGACCATGAATCATTCATAATTATCATATATAATTTCAAATCTTTTTTGTTTTTTCTTATTTTTTCACGAGTTTTTCGCATTTCATTGTTATTGAAGAAAATTATAAAAAACTCATATTTTCTCAACTGTTTTTTGTTCTTTCAATAAAAATATAAAAATTTTGTGCAAATTAGATAAAAATGCATTGCTTCTCAAGTTTGTTTGTATATTTCATAAAATTAAAATCAAAATGAGTAATTTTGTCAAAATGAAAAATTGATTTGTACTGCAAAAGCAGCAACATTTAACAAAATTTTCACCTTGCGCATATATACTGCAAGTATTTATCATTTGACGCATATCACAAAAATCATCTAATAAATATTGTGAAGCTCATTATTTTCAGTTTTTTATAATTTTCTTCAATAACAATGAAATGCGAAAAACTCGTGAAAAAATAAGAAAAAACAAAAAAGATTTGAAATTATATATGATAATTATGAATGATTCATGGTCCAGTGGCTAAAAACTGACAGAAAAAGAGTGTCGATTAAAAACGAGCAAAACAAATGATCAAAAATAAATTAAAAATTCTCAAGATCTTCATCAAAAACAAAAATTGACAAAAAAATTTTTTTGTATGAACATTTAATACGTGCTCAAACCTGGTGCAATATGCTTTTTAAGTTTTTAGTTTTTATTTAGTGAGATACGCCAATAAAAAAAAATATCCGGGTTAAAAAAATGTCCTGATAAAAAAACCACCCTAAATCAAAAAAAAAACTTTAGTATTTGATATCAGTCTTTCATGCTAATAATCTAACTCAATCATTTTTTATGTTTAGCACATTCAATTCTAAATCGCATATATATTTTAAAAATAAGCAAGTCAATTCAAATAAACAGAGGTTATTTTAAATAACCCCCACAATTTTAAATTATTTTTTCAATTAGAATAATTTGATCCAATCTGCATTGTATCTAATCTATTTTATTTCAAATACTGAAACAATAAAAATTTATTGAGTTGTTAGTATATAATATAAGCTGCTTTAACATTTTGTGATGGAAAATTTCGAGAAACATTCGAAAAATTCACATTCACACGAAGATCAAATAAAGAGTGTTTATCCTGTTACTAAATCATTAAAGTCGGATGTAAGTACAGTAAATGAGCTTTCGTGTCTTGGTCAACAATATGCAACGAAAAGAGATGATTATTATGAATATGATTTTACGAATATAAGCGCTCAAACTGACGATTCACATCATCCTTCCTTTTCTCGAATTCAATCTGAGCAGCCAGAAATTTTTTATCGTAGTGTGACAGTAAAAAAGAAAGATGAGCTAGATATTGAGAAGGAATCGCGTGCTCTTTCAAGTGTTGATGCTACGTCTCATTTTTCAACTCTTCCACTTATTAAGATTGGGGGCACAAAAATAACTGCAAAAAATACATTGGCATCCGCAAACAAAGTTACACCAACATTTCCAAATCTTCATCAAAATACTCAAAGTGCTCAATTTTCAAAAACAAAGAATTATCAGTCTCATACGAAGAATGAAAAGTGTCAGAATTTTGATTCTTCATTTTCTGAAGTGTGCTCATCAAATCATCTTATTTCTCAACCAAGATCTTCAACATTTATGCCGGTTTATTTTAGTGCTAAAGATCCATCGCAATCAAATGCTTTATCATCTTCAAATTATATTACCAATAAATTTGGTCAAAACATGTCTGAAAGTCAAGAAGAGAATCAATCAATATCTTCCTTTTCAAATCCATTTATATCAGATGTGCGTCCATCTGAAAATTCTTTTTTAAAGGAATGCCTTCTGAATGAATGTGGAATAAATGATAATTCTATAACATCTGTCAATTTGTGCAGCAGCTCTGCAGGTGCTCAAGCAAAGCCAGATGATTTCTCAGATTTGCCGTCAGGTGATGCGTTTGTTTCTTTTGAAGATTTGGAGTCAATGACAGATGGTATCCGAGAGTGCTCAGAAGCTGCCTCATCTCCACCAGCATCTCATAGACTTGTCAGCATTTCAAACATCAAAGCACACAAAACTGCTGCTCTTCCTTCGTCTGCCTCTTTTTTTTCAGCTGAAGAAAGACAGACTCGCCCGCCACAAGTCGGCACAGCGGGGCAATCTGCCTCAGAGCAGAGCGCCCAGCCGCGAAAGGAGTCTCCGCAGCCGTTCCGGTTTTCTCGTATTGTCGAGTCTCTGACGCCTTCTGTCATTTCCCACATCACTTCGCTCTCGCTCTCTTTGATGGACTTCCGCAAGTCGCTCGTCCCCTCGCTGCCAAAAGTGTGTGGCGCTGGTGGTGTTATTGAAGATGCTCGATGATTTGAATGAAGATGTTTTTTTATTCAAAGAAAACGGGCGATATTTATGTTTCTTTCTGTGAAAGCTGATTTTTATTAACTGCATCTTTTTTTCTTTCAAAAGTTTTAGTATTATTTTTTTTTTCTCACTTATATTTTGTATTCCAATATGTTTTTATACTTCTCTGTAATGAAATTTTATTTTTTCTCTTTTTTTTGTTTTGAATTGACAGTTTTCAAGCACCTTCCCATTGATTACGACGCTCTCTCTAAACGACTGTGGAATAACCAACCTTGGAGACCTGAACAGAATTGCATATCATTTTCCACATTTATCTTCTCTTGACATTTCACAGAATCGAATTGTACCGGACAATATTGCAGAAAGCGAAGACTCCTGTGATTCTTCTTCTTCTCCTTCTTCTTCTTCTTCCTCTTCCTCATTGAAAGACGAAGACAGTTCAATCAATCCACCCGCACAAAAGCGAATGCCGTCTCGCCGATGCTCATTTTTCAGCTTCAACTCTCCTCGTGATGGCTTTGACTCGTCTCAAGCACATCCTTTTCTGAGTGCATCTCTTGTCCGCTCGTATCTTTCTTATCGGCTGCCCTGCCTTGCCACGCTCATCCTTTCCAAACAGCCTTCAAAAACTGAGTCGTCACCTTCTCATTCGTCGTCGCCTTCTGGAAATGATCAAGACGATGCTTTGTCACTTCACAGCGAACAGTCTCCTAAACTGAATTCTAATTCTTCCACTTCTTCTTTATCAACTTCTTCTTCTTCTTCGTCGTCGTCAAGCAATGATCCAACCAAACCACATCTTTCACTTACTTCTTTGTCGTCTTCTTCTTCAACCTCATTTCATTCATCATCAAATAGCACAACCACTTCACTTTACAATAGCAATCTATACAAGCCATTCCACGACGAGTATTCCAAGCTTCTTTCCTGGCAGCACTTTATCAACCCTGCCACTCTTCCAATGCCAAACGACTCCATCGACCCGAAGCACATTGCGTTCTACACAAAACTTCTCGAACACAGAAAAATGAGAAGGCAAAAGTGTAAACAGACTACGAAAAATGGAAGAGCAGACAACAGCGATTCGTTCTCAGAGAACGAAGAAGACGATGTGGATGTGGATGTGACGCGGTTCCCTTGTCTTCAAAGAGAGCAACGCGCTTCTTCAAACGCACCAAAAGCAGGTGAGCAGGAAGACGACTATGTGCTCAAGTCGTTTCTCCCCTCGATCATCAGCCATTCAATGACATATCACTCGCTTTGCAGGAGATTCGCACAGATGTTCCCTTCTGTTGTAGACACTCTGTGTGAGTCAAGCTGTGCAGCAGCGCATCAAAACTCGACGCTGCTCTATCGAATGAACGCGGCACGAAACGAGGCTGCTCAAAAGGAAGAGGCGCAAAATGCGCATTTGGCGAGCAGTGAAACTGGAGGAAGGATACACAAAAATGAAGAGATTAATCAAAAAATGACAGGAAATGACAAAAATGACAAAGAGAATGAAACTTCTGCGAAGAATTTGAGGGATGCATTGGATACGTTGTTAAGCTCAGAGAACAGTAAAGCGGAACATTCAGTTGCAATACCACCATCTAAAAGCTCTTCGTTGGCTCCTCTGAATGCCAGCTGCAAGAGTAAATCAGCATCTTCAACAGATTCTGACAAGTTTGCTTCAAATTCTGTTACTTCTAATGCAGTAACAAAACAGAATGAAACAAAAACTAACAAAAGCTTACCAAACTTAAGTTCATTACAAACTTCAGAGTCTAATTCTACAGTCAATACAACACTATTTCCACCACAATCATCATCGTCTTCTTCTTCTTCTTCTTCTTTGCCTACCACAAATAGATATTCAAGCTCTGACTCTTCTTCATCCGCTCATCCAGACAGTGAAGTTCAGTCATCTCCTCTTTCGCTTGTCACGTCGATGATCGGCTCAGTCTCGCTGAACATGATGCTGCCCTCTGTAAACATTCCAGATGCTTCAGAGGAGATAGGCAAGGATCAAAGTGCTTTTCCACTTAAAGGAGATGAAGAGAACAAAGAAAAGATGAAAGATTTGATGGAGGTAGTGATGGCTGGGGAGGAAAGCGATGAAGACGAAGAAGTCGGAGAAATTGTTGTTGACAATGAGAATGAAGAAGCGTTATCGAAGCTGCTGAACGGGGAAGAGCTGAAGGAAGGTACAGAAATTGATGAAGAAGAATTAGATCGGCTGGAAAGAGAGAAAGATGAGAGGATAGAAAACGAACACTTAAAAGGGAAAAAGACTTCGAGTTTGGACGACAGCGAAGAGGAAGAGGAAGAGGAAGAAGAGGAAGAAGAGGAAGAAGAAGAAGAGGAGGAGGAGGAGGAGGAAGAAGAAGAAGAAGAAGAAAAATTGCTGAGTGCAATAAAAGTTACTAGAAACGCAAAAAGTGGTTTGAAAGGGACATATTCTTCATCTTCTCTGCAAAAGCCTGTTCTTGTTAAGAGGCAGCAGACAGGAAAGAATGGTACAAAAACAAATATTACTCAAATGACACGTTCATCCACGACTCTTTCACAAAGATCTCCATCTTCACAGAAACTGCAGCCAAAAGCCAAAGAAGCTTCCAACAGCACACAAAAGAAAGTTGCACTGCCTGCTTCAAAACTGCTTTCTCATCCAGCATTTTCTTCGTCAGACTCTTCCTCCAAGTCAGTTAACCCTATCAAAACTCAATCTTCAACTCCCTCTTTGCCTCGATTGGCAAATGGAGGAGCAGTTTCTGTTCCATCTTCAGTTGCACCTGCACCTTTAACTGGCTCATTGACACCATCTTCTTCTGCTCCTTGGCTTCGAGTGAGCGCACAACCAGCAGCAAGCAAGAAGGGGAAGAAACACGAAGCAGAGGTGAGGAAGGAGTCTTCGGCATGGGATGCGCAGATTGCTGCCCATGGCGACAGCAGCGACGACGAGCCAGACGGAGATGTGGACTCTCCTTCAGAGGAAAGCGAAACAGGACTGTGAGTAATAGAAGAAGAACTTTTTTTAGAAACCGAGTAAATGTGAGTGTTTATGTGTATGTATTTTATCTGATTTTTAGTGTTTAATGTTTATTGTTTGAGTTTCTTTTATGTTTTCTTTGATTTTTGAGTTTTGAGCTTAATTAGTAATTGTTACTCTTTCTTATATTTCATATTTCCAATTATTTGAAGTTTCTGAAATCAAAAATAACAAAATTGTTTGTTATTTAAACAAGTGATTTGCCTCTCTTAAAATAGGTGATGTGTGTTATATTCAATTTAATAACAGCTTCCAACAATTTGTGCAATGAATTGTAATGAAAGAGAAAAAAAAAATTCAAAAACTTTAGCAAGACATAAAAGAGAAAGTATTTCAATCATTAAAATCATGAAACATAAATTTCTTTGATTGCAAAACTTGTTTGAAATTTCTTTTGAGAGTTATGATATTGAAAAAGTTTCTGAATTCTTGTAAAAGACTCGATTCTGCAATCATCATCAAAAACAAAAGACTTAAAAAAAATGAGCTTGTAATTTACTCCATGTTATTGTACTGATGCTTCTTTCTATGCCGAACAATACACACAACAATGATAACAACAGCTGCAACCACAGCGCTTATCCCAATCACAAGAATCGGAGCAATGACATCCCACACATTTGTATCTTTCTTTTGCGGACGATCTGGAATCTTCACACAAACTGGGATTTCCTGTCCTTCTTCAATAGTTATCGATCCTGCCCAGTAATATCCCGTCTCGCACCTCGCAAACGCACACGTGGTGTTGTCAAAATCGCCATTCTTCGTGCATTTTCTCCCAAATATCCGATGCTTAGAATTCTTGTTCTTGCACGCCTCGTCCACTTTCACCTCCCACTCAGCACACTTGTTGAATAGAGGCTTCAATTCATCCAGTGCCTCCTTTAAATTCTCCTTTTTGTATTCGTCAGATGCGGGCTTCGGGAAATGGGGTATGCGGAAGTCTGGCTCGTTGACCTTGAATTCCAAAAGCTCGTTGCGGTGCTTCCACTCAAACGAATAGATCTCTTCAAACGCCCAGCGCAGCAATGCCCCCTTTCGCAGCAGCGGCCTCGGGGCAGACGCCATCTGGTCTTTGTATGCCAGCCACTTGTCGTAGAGCCACGTTGTGTCGACAACAGAGCCGCCGGCAAATGACCCAACGTCAAACGGCGCTTTCTCATCCAGCGGCGAGCGGCCGAAGCCAACCATACGCGCAATTCGCGATTCAGAAGCATGCTTAATGAAGCAGGAGCAGGTGCTTCCGCATAAGCCGTCCTTGGATGATAGCACACAATCAAGTCAGCAAGAAAGTGATTAAAAAGTTAAAGAAAGAAAGAAAATAAAGAATAGTTAATTAATGACAATTGATAAAAGACAAGAATGCATTTTTATCAATAGCAAACAGTGACAATGATCAGATGTTGTGGATCAAATTGGATGGGTGCTCCTTTCTGCAGCACTTCGTACATCTTCTCAAACTGCAGCTCATCATCAAGAATATCAACAGTATATCTCTTTGCATATTTTTGTTTGATCGAATCCTTGTTCGTCAGGTTAAACACTTTTTCAACAGGATTTGTATACCAATCGTCGACAACATTGTAGCTTTCGTATTTCAGGTGAGTGATGTTTGACAATACTTTCACAGAATTCATTTCTGAATAAATCTGAGTTTCACGTATATCTAAACAATCAAACAGATATAAATATAATAATGATAATAATGGTAATAATGAATAATAAATAATTATGAATAATATTAAAAGCAAATTTGAAGCAAAACCATATTCCCCAAAGACAGGGTACACATTATTTGACAAGTACTGCAGCGTCCGCATTCCCATAGCGACATAGCCGCCTCCGTTTCCTCTCACATCCACAATCAGATGAGTCGTGCCTTTCTCTTTCATAATGTTGAAGGATTCCTGCAGCTGGTCGATGTACTGCTTCATCTGCTCTTCGCTTTTTGGATAAAAACTGTCGATTCGAATGTAACCGATTTTCTCTGGATTAAAGTGCAAAAATCGCAATACAGGACCAGAAATAAGTTCTTCAAAATCTTCTTCTGGCTCGTCTTCGTTTAAAGCTGTTTGCGCTTTTCTTCTTTGTTTTTGCTTGCGCTCCTGCAAATTAGATGCTTGTTCTGCCTGTTTCGGCAGAATGTCAGCCATAAAGCGTCCCAAGGGTGTGCTTTCATATTTCAAGCCATATAAACTTTGAGCTTCGTTATTACGATAATTATCCGAGGTATAGTTTGCTATTGGACAAAGATCATCCAAATGTGAAACATTGACGAGGGGTCTAACTTTCCACTCGAAATCGATCACCATATCGTTTCCATCGTGCTGAAGTCTCATTTTCACACTTTTAGATTTTGGCATAGAATAAACTTTCTGTAAACGTATTGCAAAATCTGACTGAATCGCTTTATTAAAGCGTGAAGGTGATAATTTTGAGTTATAAATATTTTCATCTGCCCATTTGCCAAGCGTAGTTGCTGCTGGTTCGTTAATGAGATCTCCACCATCCGGATTAATTTCAGTAACTTCGTAGCCAGAATAATCCTTTCCTGTTTTCAAATATTCTTCTGTTACAAAAGCATATGGCTCAGAATGTTTTACCAATGTAATTGTGGTTTTCTTTTTATCATCGCCAGTTGCTTTTGCAGATAGCCCAAAAGGTAATATAAACTCAAATTTATCGAAGCATGGTTTGAAAAATACAGAATGTGGATCTTTTTGTTTTGAAAATAGTTCCGCAACGGCTGAATAGAATTCATTTGCATTTGCATATTCCTTTTTTCTAAGAGCTTCAATTTTTTCAGTCATATTTGCTTTCAAATTTTCAAATGGATACGGAGGATTTAAAGTTATATCCTTAAACACATTGAGCTCAGCTAATCCAAGCAAAGTATCAATAGTATTGTCTACTTCTTTTTCATTGTTATTTAGCTGAAAAACAAGTAATCAATGCTAATAAGCACAAAATAAAAGGAAAAAATATAATTTACCTCAAGTGATTCAATGCAGCGTCTTCCATCTTCATATGATACGAGAACATTTTCTTTAAGTGCGCAATCAAATGCGGATGAAGTTATTTTCACTGTCAACAAAATGTAAATGAAACTCGACATATGTTCTATAAATAATATAAGCTATTATGGCTAAAAATGAATAATGATTTTCCTTCTCAATATTTCCACACTGCATTATTGAATTAAAATAATAAATGTGATATGACTTTTTTTTTTTTTTATTTAAGCATTATTCTGAAATTTCAATAGATATAAATTTTGTACATTTGGGTGAATAATTTAAAATTCATATCTTTTTTCTGGGTGTTGATTTTTCAAAGATTGAAAGTTTTTCGAAAGAAATTTTTGTTTCAAAAGAAAAGAAGCATGATAATTGTTTTTAAAAACAAATGTTTTTTCAAAATAAAAAATGAAAATGATTTCAACAAGCCTATTTGCTATTCAATTATTTTTATTGATTTGATAGAAATATATTTGCCCCGAAATTTTTGTATGAAAAAATATGATTTCGAAAATAATCACCCATTTCGAGTAAATTCAGAAAATTTTTCTTTTATGTCAAATAGATCTGCTCAACAAACATGGCTGATCCTTTTTTAATCATGCTTTCGTTCGAGTTTTGATCAAAATTTTAATCTCAATGGGATTTTTTGAAAAATGAACGATAACGGAAAATACATACATCTTATAGCGATATTTCAAACCGAAATGTTTGACAGACAATATGGAACTTCAAAAATGAGTAAAAAAAAAAATAATTTAACCAAAAAAAAAGTACTCAAAAAAAGTTTTGCCTTTAATATGGATATTGTGGAAGAAGTGAAATTACAATGACTTATTGCGGTATGGGTTTGCCAATAATTTATTTTATTTATTAAAAAAAAAAATAAGATAATAATTTCTTTAATCAATGCGTGAGAAAATATTCAAAACAAAATTATCTTTGAAAGGAGGAATAACTTTTCATTGTTCATTTGGGGGAAAATATGGACTTTCAAGCTTTTATTGCAAAAAGCATGAAAAATAGTTTCATTAATAACATTATTAAACAAAATCAGGTTTCAAAGTATATTTGATTTCTGATCCGTGAACAGGCATCGTTGAAATCAAAACAAAAAATTTTCAAACTTTTCACGAATTTCAATAAATGGACTTATTTTGAATGAGTTTTTTTAATCTCAAAAAGTCAATGAAAAAATTCATAATTTTTCAATGAAAATGTCTGAAGCAAAAAATTTTACACCATTTATCCACATTCAAAGTGAAAACTCAAACCGAAATTTTTGAGAGAGAAAATATGGATATAAAAATAATTGCCTATATTTCAAAGGAAATATATTCTTGTGAAAATTCCATTGTGATTAAAATTTTGATCAAAATTCGAACGAAAGATGAGAATTTCAAAAATGATCAGACATATATTTTTCACGGTTCTGGTAATTTCCATGTGGGTGATCATTTTTGAAATAAAAACTTTTTTCGGGATGTCGATTTTATTATTTTCTTTTGTTATTGACTTGAAGATTATCATTTCTATGTTTTTTGAATTGCAATAATAACACAATCAAACGTTTGAGGTGCATTCATGACATTTGTTTGTTCACGATGTTTACACTTTTCAAAGTTCATTTTCAAGAATGCAAAACAAATTTTTTAACCGAATATTTTGACATAAAAAATTTGATATCAAAAACAATCACTCAGATGAAAATTAGATTCACCCGAATTCTTCTCAAATTTCCCCTTTGCGATTGTTTTAAAATTTCAACGATTTTTCGTAATAACAACAAAACGTCAACGTTTTTTCACTTTTATTGATCATTATCAACTTTTTGAATATTTGAAGTTTTTCGAACATTCGACATAGCTTGAATCTTTTTTGACTTCAAATGAATGCTTTCGACTTTGAAGATAAAGTTTTTCTTTTTTGAATAATTTTTGGGGAATTTTTAATCAGAATAATATTTCTGAGTGAGTTTTATCATTCAATTATTTTTGATCCGCTTCTGAATTAAATAATGAACGACTTCTCTTTTTTCAAAAGGAAAATCCATCGAAATGATAATAATGAAAAATGGAGAAAAAAATGTCATCGATCATAACGATATATAATATAAAAATGAGAATTTCAATCATTGCTTTGATTTGCGCTTTTTCAGATTTTTGCGCTTTTGATGCAAACAACATCAACAGCACTTATTTAAAAAGTGATTTTATAGCAAAAGAAGCAGAATTTATAACAATTTTTGTTTCTGAAAAAGGCGACGACAACATTCAAGATTGCGGAACTGAAGCTGATCCGTGCAAAACGATTGCGAAAGGAATTGAGCAACTTGGGAAAAATGCTGAAGCCAAAATACTAAAGATTATTGATTCTGCATCAATGCTCTATGGCTTTTTGTTTTCAGAGGATTTCAGCCTGACAATAACGACAAATTCTCAGCAATCATTCAGAAGAACGATGACATTTGATTTGAATGAGCTGGCTACAAAAGGAAAATTCCATTTGACAAACGAAAAGATTTTGAAGCTGGAACATATCACCTTCAATCTTCTTCCGTTGAAACCTTTAGAGGGGCAGAAGGAAACCGACGAATCAACAGCAATCATTCTCTCAAAAGGAGTAAGTGGAGACCTGACAATACGTGATTGTGGTATTTATATTGAGAAATGGACGGATGATTACGCTCCATTTTCTGTGCTGATGGTTACTGAGGGAAAAGTCACAATAGATGAATTTAGCTTTGAATCTTATTTCTATTACTATCTCTCTAATGCGGTTATTTTACACATCTCCGAAGGCGTTAACGTGCAAAAGCTGAAAGGATTTAACATCGATAACGTGAAACTGAACAAAGATTGCGCACTTGAACTTCCATCTTCATTTACGTTAGAAGGAAGCAATCTATGGTCAGTTGAGCGAAAAAGCGGAGATGCTGCATTGGCAGACTCTAAAAGCGGAGCAGACCAAAAAGTTGCAATTACAATTTCCAAATGCTTTGCCTCTTCGGCAAAATCTCAACAATCGTCAAAAGGAGGATGCTTTTATTTTGAAATGCTCCATCCGGAAAGTGTTCTAAACATTTTGAATACAAGATTCAACGGAAAAGCTTCACGAGGTGGAGGGGTGATGATTGGTGCAACAAAAGGAAAAGTGAAATTGGAGAATGTAGAATTTTACGAATGCGAGGCAATCGAAGATGGCGGAGGGCTTCTGGTATTTGACTTGACTCAAATGGCAGAATTTGAATGCAAAAATGTATCATTTGAACAATGCAAAGCGGAGAATGGAGGAGGAGTTGAAGTTATTTTAGGCAAAGAAGAGATCAAAGGAGATACTATTTTATTTAAAAACTGTTTTTTCAACAAAAATGAAGCGGAAGGCAGAGGAAATGATGCAACGATCAGATGCAATGGAGATTCAGAATTGATTGAAACGCCTTTTGATGATTCTTCATTCAGCATGGCAGAGGGGAATCGAGTGTGTGTGATGAAAAAAGACGGCTCTACTGCCATTCATGATGATTGGCTGCGAGTTGGTTATCTGAACATCAACACAGACGCAGAAAACGGAGTTGATAGCGCAGAATGCGGACAACCAGGAAAAACTGCATGTAAAACGATAAAGCAAGCAATAGAGAATTGTCTTCCAGGAAGGGCTTTCACAGTCTATACAACGGAAGAATGCAATAAATACGATACAGAGCCAATAACAGTTAAAGGGAAGAGCATTCATATAACTAACGCAAACGATAACGCAATTGCAATAGCAACTGCTCTTGATGAAACGAAAGTTCAGCAGGGTGAGGGGATGTTCAACGTGAAGCAGGGAGCATATTTAGAACTTTATAGAGCAAAAGTTGAAGTGGATACAACACGAAAAAGCGGGCGAGACAATGGACTTTTTGTGGGCGATGGAGAAAATGCAAGATTCCGCATTTATCGAGTTAACATAACTGCAAAGGATTCAAAACAAGCACTGAACTGTGTTTTGATTGAATGCAAGATTGGTGACTTCGAAATTCGAGAAACGGTTTTCGAGCAATTCACATCCGCCTTCGCATTGATGCTTGCAGATAACACAAAAAATGTAGATCTGATTGGGGTTGTATTCGACTCGATAACAACCACGAGCAAGACTCAATCTGTTGTCACAATTTTGAGCGGGTGCATTTCCGTCTCTGGGTATGACTTGACGTTTTCAAGTTGCTACTCGGTTGAACACAAGATTGGTGGAGCACTGTATTTGGAGCTTGGAAAACGTGGTTATTTTAGTTCATTTTACGGTCTGAAATTCATTAACTGCTCATGCAAAAGTCCACAGACAATAGCAGGCGAGATGAATTCAAAGTTTAATGAAGAATCAAAAGGAGGAGCTATGTTCATTCGCGCAATTGACGAGGCAACAGATAAACTGAGACTTCGATTGAATGACATAGCATTCACGAACTGTAGTGCCGACAAAGGCGAATACATTTTCATTTCTTTGCCAGTTGGACGGGAGCAGATAGACGAAGAGATCTTTGAATTTGAGATGGAAGGGATTTATGGAAAGCAGAATTATATGCTTCTTGAGGAAAGAAAAGAAGGAGAAAGCAAAATTGTTGATCTTTTGAGCGACGAAAAAAATAGATTACCTTATCATTCAAAAAACATATATGTCGGAGGAGAAGCATCCAGCAAAGCGAAGACATGCGGAAGAGCAGAAGAGCCATGCGATCTGATCAGCACAGGAATTCATCATGGAATGCAAAATGGAGGTTTGACAATGCTCATCATTGATAGGGTTTATGTCGATGAGCCGTTATTAATCGATCAATTTGTGATGCTTTCATCAGCACCAAAGACTTTCTCTTCTTCTCTGTCAACAACAGCTCCAAATCGGGGGACACTCCGTGTTGGCTCCAACATCAAGGCGGATGATTCAATTGCTGTGTTTGAGATGAACAATTATCAAATCAATTTCGAACACATTGACATAGAATATCCTGATGCTATTGAAGGAGATGCACTTAATATTGTATATGGCTCTTTTTATTTGAAAATGACTGATGTTGTGTTCAGGCCCTGGTACACGGGCTTAAAAGGAGAAAATGTACTTGGCGGAGAAGGAAAGCCTTTACCATACACGCTGATTACTTATGAGGAAGGAACTGGCGAAATCACCCAGTTGACTGTTCAAGGAAGAAATGGAAATATTACAAGAAACAGTCAAAACAATAACCAAATTCATAACAATAAATACTTTGAGAACATGGATGAAATGGAATCAAATTCTGGTGCAGAATTCAAAATTAACGAGGAAGATAATCCATTGTGTTCGTGGGATTCTGGGCTTGTATTTCTTCGAGGATCTTTCCACACAAGCTTCGATGACAGCACATTTACTGATATCAGTGAGGGGGCTATTCTATCTTCTTCAACTGCTCTGAGCATAACTAATTGTAGTTTTATGAATAATCATCCGATTGGAGAGAATTGGGAGAAGTATCCTTCAATGAGACACAACATCAGAATCAACGCAAAATCAGAGTTTAATTGGGCTTCTATCCACTCTTTGGCACCAGGAAGCGACGGATTGGACGAAAGGCCGTTTGGAATGGTTACCGAAATAAAGCCAATTGGAGCAGCTGCTGAGAACATGAACTCTTATTTCTTTTCGTCTATTTTGAAGAATGTGACAATTGAGAAAGAGAACAAGAGCAATTTGAATGCAATGCAGAGCAAAGAAGGTGCTGAGAAGGAAGTCGAAGCAATTGTTCGTGGAAGCTTTTTGTTTCCTTGTGGACTTTCATTTGAAGCATCCAAAAAAAAGAAAGGACAAGGAATGGAATGGAACGACTACTCAATTTCGGAGTATGTGAATGAGACCGAAATAAGAGTGAAGATTCCTCAGTCCATTTTTGATGTGGACGAGTACACATCTGTGATATGCCGCTTATCATATCCGAGTGGAGTGATAGAAGGAGAAAAGAGATACTCTCAAAATCTTGTTTTGGTAAATCAGAAGAAAGAGGATCCAAAAACATTAACATCCACTCAACTGATAATTATAATTGCATCGTCGTGCGCATTTTTAATAATTGTTGTTGTTGCGATTATAGTGACTGCTGTTTGCGTAGTCAAGAGGAAAAAGCGAAGACAATACAAGCCAATCAACGATACTAAATAGATGAGCGGATTGTGGCGCAATTTTTCAAATCAGCATTTTTGATTCACAAAAATAATATATGGAAAAATAGCCGTGACATGATGTATAGTCATTGAATGTTTATTGATTTTATTTTTGAAATTTGTCGATGAGATTGCATTGAAGATTTATTGTTATTAACAAATTAAACTTCAACTATTTTCTTTTTATCTTTAAATGTTAATTCGTTCAATGTTTTCTTTTTCATTGCTAATTGTTAGAGACACTTATTCGTAATTATGATTTTATTAAAGAATTTCTATAATTTATATTTCAAATTCTTTAATAAATATTTCAATTTTTAAACATTTTAAAAAAACAATAACGCATGTTTTTAAACTTTTTTCACTAACTCATAAGAGTTATTTTATTTTTTTCTGCGAATTTTTAAGCGGGAGTCATCATAGAACAATCATCATGAAAGTGATCAATCATTGTTACATACTTTTGATTTTCAGATCGAAAGTTGGGTTTTTATTCTCAATAAAAACTCTAATAACAAAATAAATAATAGTTATATTCGAAATGGAACAAGAGCATCAACGCAACGATGATTTTTCAGATGATGATGGAAGTATTTTCCATTTATTTTTTTGAATATAAATATTTTGCAAATATTTATTTTTCAAATTATTAGAAGGCATATTTGTGGGAGATATGCCTCCGGGAATCACAGAAGAAGATCTTAAGAAACTTTTTCAAGAATACGGTACCATTAAGAATGTCAAACTTGATAAATCACAGCAAAATCCAAAACGTTTTAGCTTTGTTTATTTTACAGACAGCGCACCTGTCCAAGCAATTTTAGAAAAGCCTCATGTTTTTGTATGCTGAAGCATATTTTGAAATTATAATGTTTTCACACATTTTTTTATTTAGAAACTTCGTGGTAAATCTGTCAGAATTGGAGAAGCAAAGCGTAATGCGTCTTTAAGAATAAGTAATTTGCCAACAGACATTACAGTGAATGATGTCATTGCATTCTTCAGGTTTGAATTTAATTGGAGCATGAAAAATTTTGGTAAACGTGGTTTTTTATTGATTTGAATTATTACCAATTAATTTAGACCTTTTGGAACAATTGAACATTGTGAATTAAGTGATGATGGAGAAATAGCTTTTGTTCGGTATTCAAAGCGATCTGAAGCCGAAAAAGCCAAAAGAGAAACAGCTGTGAAACATTTTCAGAATAAATCTTTGAAAGTGCTTTGGAGCGATTCTTGGCTTTTGGACAATTGCGTGAGATTAAATTTTGAGTGGAAAAGGAGAGGAGAAATAGGAAGAAAGCAAGATATCACAGAAAACGATATGAAAGATGAGAAAGTCTCTAAACAGAGAAGAGAGGAAAACAAAAAACAGTTTTATGACTGTCTCATGGAAGAAATGAAAAAATATGGAGTTGTCATAAGAATTGCGCTTGCACTGGATGAAGATGGGGATTATTCTGGGATAGGAAAAGTGTTTTTTGCCAATGACATTTCAGGAGAAAGAGTTTGCAATTGTATATTCTTATGAATAAATGATTATTGCAATTTGATGAAATTTGTTCTTTTTCTTTCTCATTTTTTATTTTATAATAATATTCAAACTTTTCCCGTTTTCTTCAACAACCCCATGTTTGCCTCAGAGTGCTCGCCGTGTTGTCACTGAAACCAACGGGTCAATACTTGTTGATGGAGTGCAAGTGAATGTGGAAGTCAAAGCGAAGGCAAAGAAAGACAACCAGCAGCTCCAGCCAGGCGGCTCATCGTCATCTGGGCCAGCCATATCCTCATCCATTTCACCCGTTCCTGCTTTGTCCTCTTCTTCTTCCACCTCCTCTTCATTATCCTCATTATCATCATCATCATCATCATCTTCTTCTTCTTCTTCTTCTTCTTCCTCATCGATATCTCCTTCATCTATCACTTCAATGCCTTCCTCTGCCTACCCCCTCTCCGACCCTTCCCACACCCGCTCCTTTTTCCCCAAGCTGATCTCTGCCGGCAACCACCAGCCTCTCCCTCATCTTCAGCTTCATCAGCAGCCTCTTCAGCAGCCTTATTCAACACACCAGTTTCCTCCTCCCCAGCATCTTGGAGCAAACATGAGCCAGCATTCGCTTGCTGCTCCACAAGGAGCACAGATTGCCTCGCTGCAGAACGGGATGAATGGAATGAGTGGGATGAGTGGAATGAACGGGATGAATGGACAGCAGAATTTATCAGGCATTCAGCCATCGTCTTCGCTAGCGGCTCCTGGTGCGGGTGTTCCATTGGGTTTACCTTCATCATCATCAACAACAACATCTTCTTCTTCTTCTTCCTCTGGTTCAGCCTCAACATCTACCACCACCATCACCAACACCTCCTCCTCCTCTTCTGCTTCTTCATATACGCAATCCCAACAACCTTCAAATCTCTTTCAATATTCCAACTTTAACACACCATTCCCCACACAAACTCCTTCTTTTCACCAGCTTTTTAGTTCATCCCATCCTTCATTTTACAACTTTCCACCTCTTCAGCCAGCCACTGCTCAGAACAACACCACACAACAATCTTCTTCTTCTTCTTCCTCTTCTTCTTCTTCCTCTCCCTCTTCTTCTCTTTCCTCTCTTTCTCCTCTTATCCATCGCCTCCTCTCCTTCTGCTACCCACTCCTTGAAGAAGACCCGAAATTCCTCTCTTACTTTTTAGAGTTCTGCCAGAAGAATCCCTTCCAGCCATTCAACTTCTCTTTGTCTCCTCCAAAGTCAATCAAGGAATCGATGAATCTGGTGTGCGGGTTAACTCCGCTTTCTGGTTCACAACAGGCGCTTTCAACGGCTTCTGTTGCTTCTTCTTCTGCTGCTGCTATTGCCGCACCAACAACAACTACTACGACTGCTAATTCTCTTCCCTCTTCCACACCTTCTAACCTTTCACACTCAACATCATCTATTTCTTCTTCTTCTTCCTCCTCTGCTGCTGCTCCAATGCCCACCAGGCCGTCTTCCTCGTCTCCGCCTCCTTCTCATTCCATTTCTCATTCTGTGTCACCGTCTGGTTCTCAAATAGACTCCCGCTCATTCACTCCCACATCATCACTCACACAATCCCCTCCTTCTGTGCTGCATGCCCCTTCTTCTGCAAATTCTTCGCCGCTTTCGTCGTCGTCGTCTTCTTCTTCTTCCCAGCCTGCTTCTGCTCTTTCTCCCGCATCCACATCAGCATCTGCATCTTCTTCTTTTCCTTCATCATCATCATCATCATCATCATCATCTTCTTCTTCTTCCTCCTCCTCCTCCTCTCCTTCTGTTAACCCATCCGCCAACATACTCAATCCTTTCTCTTTATCTTCTCTTGCTCCTCTTACCCAAACACCCTCGTCTTCTCAGCCCTTCACGTTTCAGTATAACAACTCCGCACAGCTTGCCCATCTGAATGCTGTCTACCTTTCAAGACTTGCTCAGAACTGTCAGCCATCAGAACACTATGCTTCTCAATTGACGCGGCAGGAGATGCTAAACGGGCAGTCGTTTCAGCAATTCCAACAAATTCAAATGAGCCAAACGAATCAAATTAACCAACAAAGCCAATCGTATCCGCAGTATCAGCAGTTTCAACTGCCAACAGCACAGACACAAACACAAACACAAACACAAGCACAGCCACTATCACTCTCAATGCAGCAGCAGCAGCAGTATGTGATGATTTCAACGCCACCGTCTTACGCTGTGATTGCTCCATTAAATCAAAAAATTTCATCATCATCATCGTCTTCTTCGTCTTCTTCTTCAACATCTCCTCCTCCTGTTTCTTCTTCTTCTGGACTGTTTTCGTTGACCAGCCTCACTCCTCCTCCTCCTCCGTCTTCCTCGCCACCATCATCATCACCTTCTTATACTTCTTCCTATTCCTCTTCTTCCTCTTCTTCTTCCTCTTCCATCCCCTTTTCTCTGCTCAACAGCTTCACTGCCTCTTCCTCCCAAACCCAGTCGCCAATTGAGCACCAACAGTATTCACAAAATTCTCCTGTTCCTTCTTCTCCTCCGCCATTCTCTGTTCCTGTTCATTCGTCTCTGTCTTCCTCTTCCTCTCCTTCTCCTTCAACTCCACTAGCTTATGGCTACTCCTTCTCCAATTCCCTTCCCTTTTCCCAGGCTGCTCCGTCATCTCCTCCTCCAGTAGGCACAGCCATGATCAACTCTCCATTCACTTTATCTTCTTCTTCTTCTTCTTTTTCTTCTCCTTCTCTTCTCCAAGGCCGTGCCTTTACTTCGTCTTTGCCATCATCATCATCCTCATCATCATCTTCTTCTTCATTATCTTCTTCTTCATTATCTTCATTATCTTCTTCTTCTCCTCCTCCTTCTGCAGACTGCTCGTTCTTCCCTTCATTCAACCCAACTTCTCCTCCGCTTGATGCGAACAGGTTATTCAACACAGCAAATCAGCTGATTACAATTCCTTCACAGGAAGCCTTGCTCCAACAAGCAGCAGCAATTTTTTCTCCATCTTCTTTGTCCCCTCCTCCTTCTTCTCCTCCTCCTCATTCTCCTCCTCCCTCTCCTCCTCCTTCTTCTTCTCATCCTTCCTACACTTATGCTCCCACACAGATCATCAGCAACAACCAAGCTGTTTCTGCAGGCACATACTTTGGATATCTTACCCCAACAAGTGCAGCACAAACTTCTCAGCCGTCTTCTGCCCTCTCTCCTCAAACCAAGCCAATGGGAAACAACAGCTACTTCTTGAATTCTTCTTCTTCTTCTCCTCCTTCTCCCTATGAGCTCAATACGCCTTCCCAGTCATCACACACTGACATTCGTGATGATGATCAATCGCCTTTTTCGCCAATGAGCATGCAATCTGAAGAGGAAAGCGATGAAGAGAATATGGAAGAGAATGGAGAAGAGAATGGAGAAGATGAAAGTTCCGGTTCATTGTCTGAGGAAACGGACAATACGCACTCTCAGTCGGAATCGGGGGACTCAACTGTTTCTGATTATGAACTGCAGAATTAACGTGATTGACGTGGGAGTTCTAATGCTTTTCTAATTATTATTATTATTATCATTATTATCATTATTTTTTTTTAATGAAATTTCTTTCTTTTTCTTTTTCCATTTTCTTTCTTTCTATTTCTTTCTTTCTATTTGTCTTTCATTTTTCTGTATATTTTTTTTCATTTCTTACACCGCATAAACGTTGAGGTATGTTTATTAACTTGTTTTTCTTCAAGAATTTGTATTTATTTAGTTTGCATTTCCGTTGAATTTAAAGTACTATTTTTTTGTTACAAACATTACTGTTGCTTTTTTGTTTAGTGTTTATTAAATCATAAGAGGGGATCAAATGTTTATACAATGGTTTTTTTGAAAAATTATGTTTTAGCTTTTGCTCGCTCTCTTTTTTGTTAATTTGTTTGTTTTAAGTTTTCTATTTGCTCGTTTTGTTACTAAGTTTTGTTATTGAAATATAAGGAGTTTTTAATTTTAATATGGAATTCTTTATTTATTGTTTTTATACAGTCAGAAAATTTAAATAATAATATATATGAGATCAAGTTAATAACCTTTTCTGTAGAAGCTGGAGGTTAACAATTATGCCCCCTCTTCACGAAGATCCATATGATGTTAGTATGTCACTAATAAGCCCTGATTCTGGGTTTGAAGACGAGCAGTCAAATGGAAAAACAGGTTTTTATTTGCTTTCATTTTTTAATATTTTGTATTTTTCTTTTGAATAAATAAAATTAAGAAATGGGCTCATGTGGTGCATTCGGAGTTGTTATTAATGTGATTGTTGGAACTGGATTTTTTGGTTTGAAAAAACAATGAAATAATTTTTTTCTGAAATGAAAAATTGTTTTCCGTGAACTTTAGCTGTCCCATACACGTTTTATCATTCTGGTCTACCATTATCTATTGGATTAACTTTGATATCTGCTGTTTTTGCAATTCTTTGTGCAATCTGGGTTTGCATCTTTTTTTTTTTGAAATAATTTATCCATCATCAAGGTTCTTGAAAATGTTGCAAGAGCTAGAGGCCTTGATACAGCTAGAAAATATGGAATTAGGCACACTTCAGATTTAAACCAGTTTACATTTCGCCAAATTGAATACTCAGAATCTTCAAAAATATTCTCAGGAAAAGTTGGAGAATGGTTTTGCCATATTGTGTTCCTATTCTACGCAGTTGGTTCTTTATGGGCATATGTTTCCATGTTTTCTTCAACTTCTGCAAATCTAATCATGAAATATATTGTTCAAGATCCAGAAGATTGCATTATCGAACTGAACCCATCTTCTTTATGCTTCTTTTCATATTGCATTTCAACAATAGTGCTTGCAGTCATCGTTTTGATACTGGAGTTGTTTGACATGGGGAAAATGGCATTCATACAAACGTTCTTCACAATCTATCGTTTTGTGGCATTTGGTCTCATTTTCGTGTCTTGTATTGTCTCTCTTGTTTACAACGGATCGCCATGGCTCAATCCACCAGAATCCACTTTGTCCGATCCACATTTGCATCCAAAATGGTATTCAGTGGAAATGTCTGGCTTTCCGGGTCTTTTCTCTTCAGTGTCGTTTGCGTTCACCTGCTCATACAACTTGCCAAACATTTTGACTCCAATGAAGCGTGGAAAGAAAGCTGCAGCAAAGGCAACAGTTCTCGCGATCACCTCGTCAGCTGTCATATACATCGCGTTGGCTGTCCTCTTGCCAATGGCGCTTGGAGGCGACGTGCTTCAGTATGTGATTCTGAACTGGGCGCGCTACGGGAGAAGAGGGTTCACGCCTCTCACTTCTGACGATGCTGCGCTCCACGGTGTGCAGCCTGTAGAGACGAACTGGATTTCTCAAATTGTCAAGTTTGGGGTGATGCTGTTCCCGATGCTGAATATGATCTCCACTTATCCTCTTGTTGCGGGAAGCATCGGCTATTCGTTCTATTCGGCCCTTCCCAAATCGCTTCAAGTAAAATGCGGACGGTTTGGGCCTTTGCTGTTCCGCTATATTGTGACTGTGCCGCCGTTCGTGCTGGGGCTGATTATGCCGTCGCTGGGGATTATTGTGAAGTTTTGTGGGCTTTCAGCCATCTTTCTGGTTATCTTCATTCCAGCTGTCTTTCACATGTACTCAAAGCGAGTGTGCAAAGAAGAGTGGCGCACGCCTTATTCTGGCTGGTGGTCGCACAACATCTTTGCCATCTTTGCTATTTTGTATGGGGCATTTGCTTTGGTCTATGGCATCATCAGATTCATCATTGATCTGCTGTGAGGAAGTCTGCAGTTTACAAATGAGGAAGTTGTTCTCCAATGTTGTATTATGAGTTCTTCACATACACACACACTCACTTACTCACGAAAAGGAGGAAGAAAATTCGGATATTCTTTTGTTTGTTGAAAAAATAAAACAAATCTTTACAGAGAAACATACAAATTCGTCTATTTTTTGTAAAAAAATTTTTGTTTTCTTCGAGAGAATTTCTACATTTTTCTTAATCACTTCAGCTGAATCTCTCTTCTGAGACAGTGTTTTTTTCGAGCTTTTTGTTTCGAAGCAGCGCTTTTGATATTAATTGAGCTTTATCGTTTTCTTACTTGTATCATTCATTTCAAAGGATAGAAATCGAAATCCTGTAAACATTTTCAACAGTTTTTTACTCGTCTACTCAACTCAAGCAAGTCTCTGCTTATTCATCTCATTCTCGTCTTATTCCTGCTGCCTTGACTTTGAAATTTTAAATGCTTTTTGTTTTATTTGATCTCTTGCTGAACTTCATGTTACATTAATGAATACAATGTTTATAATTTTTTTAATTCGAGAGTCACAACTGCATTTCAGCTCTGTTTTATTTCATACAAATTTAATGAAACTCAATTCGACACATTATTATTGACAATAAATATCATTAATGAATATTCAAATTTTCTGTGAAAAATTTTTTGATTTGATCATTATTGTTTTAAAATAGGGTTAGAGTGATCATATTTGATCGTCATGAATTGGTTTAAGAAAAAGGCACCCCCAACGCCAGATATGCTGGCCAACACCGAGGCATTTACAAAATTTAGAGGAAATGTTCCACTTCAAAGGGTTTGTTTTGGATGCTTGAATTATTTATGAAAAAAATGTGAATTTCTATTTGACATTGACTCTTCCAACTTTAAATTTCAACATTTCAAACAACATGTAAAAATGAAACGCTTTGCGTGTCAATTTTAAGGCAACTGTCGGAATTACAAATCCAAAAACATGGAAATTCTATGATTGCGGTGATGAGTCGAAAGCACCAATTGTTATGTTGCCTCCAGCTGCTGGAACAGCCGAAGGTTATTTCAAATTAATGAATGAGCTTCCGGAAAGAGGAATAAGAATAATTGCAGTGTGATCATTTGCTTATCATGAAGAGCCAAATCTGAATTCTCTGATAATTTTAATTTTATTTATCTTATTACTTGCTTATTTAAGGTTCAAAATCCTCCTATAATTGATCATGATGAATGGATTGAATCATTTGCAGCATTTCTTGATCATATCAAATTGAAAAGGGTTTGATTTCAAATAATATTTATAAAAAATAATAAGTATTAAATTTTTTACAAATTGCAATTCTAAAACATACTCTTTTTTTTGACATTTTTAAATAAATTTGGTTTAACAGGTTCATTTACTTGGGTCAGGCCTTGGAGGATTTTTGGTGTTGCTGTTTACACGTATTCATCAAAAAAGAGTTATTTCGACCATCTTAATAAACTCTTATGCTGCAAATATCGCATTGCAGCAACCAACCGTCAAATTTGAATTTGCACCAGCATTTGTGCTGAGAAACTATCTGACGCAGAGTCTTCAGACGCAACCTGCTGCAGCAACAAAGAATTTGGCATCTGTGGATTTCTTCAAAAAGCAAATGGAGAGTCTTACACAAGAGGAATTGTTCTCTTCATTATCGTTGATGTGCACTGAAGCATACATCGACAAAAAGAAGATTGACTCAAAAACACTGACAATTATGGAGACAGATGACTTCTCATCCCTCAACGAGCGTGTGAAGGGTACTTGCGCCTCATTCTTCCCAACTGCCACTTTGGTGCCGCTGAAGAAAGGAGGAGATTTTCCGTACATTTCTGTGGCAGATGAAGTGTGCCTGTACATCACAGTGCACATGCGTCGTCTGGATCCTTCGCTTCTGCCGGCTATCTCGCTGGATTCGTCTTCTGCTGCGTTTAGCCATGACAGAGATGGCAAGAGATTCGGGAAATCAGTTCTTTCAGTGCCAACATCAGGAAGAGATGATGACGACGATGAAGAGGAAGAGGAGGAAGAAAGACCTGCACCAAAGAAGAAGAAAGCCCCGGCAAAAAGAAATGAAGATGATGAAGATGACGATTCGTTGGGCTATTCATCATCGCCTTCTTCTTCAAAGAAGAAAGGAAAGACTCCATTAGATGACGATGACGATGATGATGATGACAATGAAGATGAGAAAACAGAAGTGTCAGCCGGAACCAGCGCTGTGAGTGGGAAAGCCACCGCCGGAGCTGCAAAGGCTGCGAAGTACAAGGACGACGACGATGACGACGACGGAAGAAGTTCTGATGTGTCTTCTGGCTCGTATTCATCCTCCATCGCCAGCGACAACACATCGTCGACCTCATATTCCTCATCGACTTCTGCATCTACGTCCTCTTCTTCCCTTTCAAGCAGCGGAAGCGATGATGACGACGATGACGAGGCTCCGATGTTCAAAAAGAAGAGCGAGCCGGCGCCTGCACAGAAACCAAGAGCTTCAGGATTCTTTGATGATGATGACGATGATGGCTTGTAAGATTTTTCTCTTGTATCTTAGTGTTTTGCTTAAGATCTTTTGTTAATGATAAAATGAAGCAAAATGTAAATAAAACTGTAAACGTTTTTAATCGCACAGTTGTTCATCTCATCGCTTCTGTTTTTCAATGTTGATTTTCCTTCATCCCTCATAAATGCAACCTTATCGTTCTTTCTTTTTTTTTCTACATTAATTTTTATTATTAAATTGAACCAATCTTTTCTTCTTCCACGTCTTCCATGCAATCTTCTCAAATCTTTTTCAACAGTTTTTTTTATGTTTCTAAATCATTTTCCTAATTTTTTCTTCTTTCTTACATGGTTGTCTTCCATATTTCATCACATATTAACTTGCTTTAATCTTTTGTCCTTAATATAAATTGAGAGTAAGTATTGAAAAGAATATGTTACAATTTACATAAGACGAACATTTAAGTTATGAAAACTTCAACTTTAATATTTTTGAAAAACCTCACTTTCTTTGATCAGATCAACCATCAATTTTTCTTATTATATCCATGAGTTTATTTTTTCTTCTTGCAATTCATCTAAAACTTTGTTCTGCGTATGTCAATATATTTTGGGAATGCAGCCAGATACAACTATGTTTCTATAAAGTTATTTTGCTTGGTAAATGCTTTTCATTGCTTTTTGAAAATTTTGAACAGACTTATCAGATAAGCTGAACAAAGAAAATCCCGCGTTTTCCTCTTTTGAAAATATTAAAAATTATTTGGATGGTGATTGTCAAACTCTCGTGAATTTTCAATATGAAGGTTTAAAGCTATTTATGATATTCCTTTTTCTTGAAAATTTTTGTGGCAGGAAATAAAAACCCAAAAAATAGCTCAGAACTTTGCTCATTTTACAAAAATGTTTTTGAAAGAAAAGTAACAGAATCGAAAATTGGAAATCCAACGGTTGATGATCTTCGATTATTTAATACTGAAATTTGCAATGAACTTACGAATGAACCAAGACAAATTGATCAAATCATCGCGTGTGAATGAATTGCATAGTTTATATTTTTGAGCATTTTTTACTTAAAATATTTTTTTAGCTATGTTTGTACAGGCATTGTTGGAGTCTGCTTTGTTTTGGTGATTTCATACAGCATTGTTCAACTCTATAAAAACAAAACTCGAAGCAAATTTGAAAAATCAAAATAATTGTAAAATTCAAATCCACTTCATAATCGCACGCACCTTTCTCTCTCACATCAGTGAAAATGAATGACACTTCATTTCAAAAAAAAAAAAAAAAAAACAAGAAAAGAAGAACGAAATGCTTTTTTATTTATTCAATCTCGACAGGAAGCATTAACTTCAATGTTTTCATTCACAATGAATTGAATGAAGTTGAATGTTAAAAGAAACGAAAAATAAAATAAGACATTGCGCTTGAAAATAAAACAATACCAAATGGAAGCTATGTCTCTAAAAGATGACACAAGATTGTAAGGTACGAAGGTGTTGTGTGTAAATAAATATGTGTGCGTGCAACTGTATGCAAAAAGTAACAGCAACGTGATGGGTGAGTTCATTTCACAAAAAACTCAAAAATGTAGAAACAAAAATAATTACTCTCATTTAAGGTTATTTATAAAAAGATAATCAAATTATTTGTAAAAAAAAAAAAATCTTTTATGTTTCCTCTTCATTCTCCATAGTGTACCAATCTTCATCATATTCTCTCCTCAAAAATGGATGCCTCAATAATTCCCTTGAAGTTGCTCTCTTCACTGGATCCCTGACAAAGCATCTCTTCAGGAAATCAGTCAACTCCGGAGACGCAAACTTCGGAATAGGCGGTGTTTCTGAAGATGATGCAATCTTAAATATACACGCAGTCGCATTCTTGATGTCTGAATAAGGAGGCTTCCCTGTCAACATTTCAATAACTGTACAGCCCAAAGACCAAATGTCACTACGCCTCCCAACATTCCGCTGCTGGCGAATAACTTCAGGCGCCATGTAACTGACATCAGATGATGATAAAAGAATTGAAACAACAAAATGAAAACATTTTCAAAAAAAAATATATGCAAAAATCAATAAGTTTTCAATTTTATTCTTTCAGAATAATAACAAACTATGGCGTTCCGCAAAGCGTTGCGCATCCTTGTCCATAAGACATGACTGTTTCAATCGTCTTTGAACAGCCAAAATCAGCAAGCTTTATAACACCCTCGCCAGTCACCAGACAATTAGCCGACTTGATATCACGATGTACAATCTTGTGGTCGTGCAAGTAAGCCAAGCCTTCAGTGATTTGCTTTGTGTACACTTGCACCAGAGGCTCTGGAAATGTACCAAAAGTTGATAAAAGTCGAGCAATTGAGCCGCCAGTAACAAATTCTTGGAAAACATCCAAAATGTTTCCATTTCTCTGGCACCCCATATATTGAACAACGTTTGGATGCACAAGATGCTGCATAATTAAAATTTCTCGTTCCGCATTCGCAATCTTGATATTATTTAGAATTGGAGTTGAAATTGATGAAAAATATTGCAAAAAAAGGTTTCGAAAGAATTTGAGAGGTTGAATAAAAATTTTGAAAATTAACATTGTTTTAAAAAATAAGAAAAACAAATGAAAAACAAATTGACGTATAGTATGTTAATATTAATTTTGCAAACCTGTTGTTCAAGTCCACTGCTTTCAAAAATATATTCTTTATCAGCTAAAAGTTTACCCGTTTTTAAATCCAAGCACTTATATACTGTACCAAACGATCCTCTGCCAATAATATCCCCTCGCTTTAAATATAATCTTTTTTGCGCAAGTTTCAAAATTGTATTTTGAAATAAAAAAGAAATTTCAAATTTTTTCTAATTGCAAACTGATCTTGAGATTGCTCCAAAGGTTCACCTGTCGCAGCAGGAACAATGTCTGCTTGCGGAGAAGTTTGAAGATGTGCTGATTGTGACATTGAAGAAGATTGAGCTTTTTGTTGCAAAGCATTAGGAGGTGCTTTTTGTTGAGATTTTGAGTGAGAAATCATTGACGAAGAAGCAGTTGAAAGAGTATTATGTGGTGTAGAAGGAAAAGAAGAAACTTTCAACTTATCAACATGGTAGCTTGAAGTGTCAAGAACTCCTTCCTCTTCCTCTTCCCCAACTGTCATTGTTGATGGTGGTGGTAAATCTGGATCAGTGATTACCACAGATGAAAACGCAGTTGGGGTCGAAAAAAATAATTTGCCAAAATCTCCGTCAACTTCAAGATGAGTTGACATCTGAACTACACGAAGAATTTGACAATATTTTGAGTTTATATTCCTCCAATGACTAATAATTATTTTGTTTTGGGTAATTTGTTTCAGTTAATCAAGATGATAAATATAATAGTAAAAATTAAGTTAACAATTCAAATTTTTTCTGTTTCAATCGTTTTCAAGAGTGCATTCTTTGAGATAAATTTGAAAAGAAAATTTTTCTGATGTTCTTTTTCAATAAATGTTCGAAATGATGATTTTAAAATCATAAAGCACACACAAAAAAAGAAGGAAAGGAAAGGAAAGGAAAGGAAAAGGAAAGGAAAAAAAGAAAAAGAAATACTATTTAAATTCACGAATGTGAATCTCAAAATAAAAGAAGCAAAAGCTAAAAAAAAACTTTTTATGAAAATCTCAAAATGTCAACCTTATCTAAAGAATGAAACAATGCAAAATATCATTTACAAATTATTCAGAAAAGACAATCAGAAAAAAATCTTGAAGAATAATGAATCTCATTAAAACAAAAATTTCAATAATATTCTCAAACAAATAATAATTTATTTCTAACAAAAAATACGCTAATTCTTAAACAATGTGTGAAATCTTAACACAATAAAAATTACTTTCAAATCTTCAAATATCAATATAATATAACAATATTTAAAGCATTATTTCAAGGATCCATTCATTTGTTTGCGATAACAATCTTTAACTATGAAATGTCAATAGAAGAATGCCTAACATCTTCAGAAATCTGTGAACTTGGTAAGGAATTAGGAGGAGTAATGAAACGCTGTTCGTTTGAAGTGACTGTTAAAGGAGCGTTGAAAGAATTATCAATTGTTGTTTCGGGTTGATAGGAATATAGCTCTCTTTCCGGTTCATTTTGATTAAGAAATGGCTGTGAAATGCTCCTTTGCTGAACAAGAATGTTTTGCAAATGATTATTCAAAGGACTTATTTCGGAGATCAAAAAACAAATAGGAAGAGATATCTCATATGAATTCGATAATTCAAAAAATAATCCAATTTTGTTTGAGCAATTTCGTCTTATTCCGAAAGAAGCAATTTTATTCAAATCAAATTCAATATTTCGAGGATTTTCGCAGCAACAGCAGCAAAAAATGTATTGAAAAGGGCTTGGAAAATTTTGGATGGCAATTGTCTGTTCTGACCAATTGGCTGTTATTCGATATTCTTTTGCATCGCTTGCGTAATAAAACTTAAAAATAAAAGGTTAAAGACAAATAAATTTTGAAAATGCATACATTCAACAGAAGAAACATTAAAGAAACAGCTAACAGAATCTGAAAATTGTTAAAAGTGATGATAATTAGTTAATTTTTAATAAATATCAAACAAATGACATTGAACTCTTTTGAACGGAGAACAATACTACAAATGCAATCATTAATCCAATTGCACAGGGGAATAAAATAACAGGCATCCACCATTTTGTTCGGCCTAATTCATAAATTCACTTCTTTAATAATTCTATAAAAAAATTGTCAAACCAGAAACAATGAGTTTTCCATTTTGATTAAGTGCAGTGCTCATTGCATCGTATGATTATATGAAACAATAACTTCGTAATTTCAAAATTCCAACAATAATAAATAGTTGTGAATTAAAAACTGTTTTAATGGTTTTTCTATCCAAACTAACAACTCCAATTCGACAAAAGTGATTTATGTCAATATCTTTCAATTTGAGTATATGCTGACATTTTGATAAAAAGAAAATTTATTTCGAATCAACATTCATTTTGTTATTTTTGCTTTTGATTCTGTTTTTATTTTATTTTATTTTTAATTTTATTTTTTTTATTTTTTTATTTTGCAACAAATGAATGAAATAATCAGGGGGAATTCTCAAAAGATAAGAACAGTCTTCAAAAAATATTTATCAAAGATGATGTTTTCGTATCCTTCTTCTTCCAGCTTATCATAAATTTGTCTATGCGCCTTTTTCAGTTCCGCTTCGACACTTTTATCTTTCTTCTCTTTTTTCAATTTTTCTGAAAAATTCAGAAAAAATGACAAGTCTCGATTAATCATTTCTTTATCCATTGTTTGTCGATGAATCTCCTCCAAAATGGTATCAACAGCTCTGCTTTTTAGCAATTCATCAACTTTCACAAAACTATAATGAACTGTTGATTTGAAAAAGTCAATGCATCATATGTTAATTTCACCATAATTATCTTTTGCTGCTTGAAAAACTCTTTCAACGCTGAAGATAAGTTCAACAAATTCTCCATTCCATTGTTTGCAACAGAAAAAATATGAATTCACTTTTTGAAGCCATTTCCTGATAATTATAGCTTCATTCAATTTTTTTTTCCTATTTCCTCTCCTTCTTTTCTCCAATCAATACATTTGGACAACTCTTCAATCTCTCTTGCTGCCTCTCTCGCAAAATGCAGCTCATTCACAATTACACTTCCCAAGTCTTCGTCGGAGGGTAATCTGCATATTAAAAATTGAAAAACGGATTCATAGGCAATATGGCTGATCCTTTTTGAAATCACACTTTCGTTCGAGTTTTGATCAAAGTTTTTATATCAATGGGATTTTGAAAAAATGAACTTAAACTGTTAATACATGTTGTTCATGATGTTATTGCAGAAACAAATTTTGATACGAATTGCATTGAGATTATAATTTTGATCAAAACTCGAACGAAAGAATGATTTCAAAAAGGATCAACCACTTTGAGTTGGAATAGAACACATTCATTAATGAAAAAATCAATGATTTGTTCCAAAAAATTTCTGCAATTGCATAATTACAATTTTCACATTCTCGTGCAAAATAAAATATTGAAAGAAAAAAAAGTTGAGAAAAATCTTTGAGATTGCTGTGTGGTACAAAATTCATAAAGTGATAAATTTCGACCCAGTTATGAGAATAGTTATCGCAAAATAACAGTTGACAAAAAACTGTCAAAAAAAAAAAGATAACTAACTTTTAAATTATTGTTTCTTTGAGTTAGACAATTTTTGGCTTGCAATTCATGAAAAACTGCACATTGCAAGCTTTTTTCCCATCAGATTCTGTTTGAAAAAAAATTTAAAGACAATTTGAAAAATAAAAAATAAAAATAAAACATTATACAAAGGTAAAAAAACGTTCTTTCCGAAAACTATCTATTATTCCGATTCTACCAACCAACTGCTGCTAACGAATGTTTATTAGAATGCGTGAAGCCTGAAATTTTGCTAAACGATACTAAAGAACAAGAAGAATTGTTCCCCAAAAGATGGAACTATATTATATTGCAAAAATATTTTTGCATACAAAAAATAAAAAATATTTAAAAAAATAAAAGAATATGAGAAAATTGTGAATAAATATCAAAATCATTTCAATAATGCAAACTGCAAAAGCAATGTTCTTTGGTATATTGCACAGATAAAATTTCTGAAGATTTCCATTTTTATAAAAATATGCCTTTGATGTTTCCGTTTGCCAATTCTGAGGCACATATAATTCAATTGAGATTTCATCACCAGCGCCCCACTTTTCCATTGCACCTATAAGACGTTCGTGACGTTCAATGTTTCCACTTAAACAAAATGAAAAAAAAAAAAGAAAGAAAGAAAGAAAAAGAAAAACATTTTTTTAAAAATAGAAAACAACAACGAATTTTTGCCATAAAAAAGGCATATGATGCAAAAATAAGGAACAAATTAGCGCAAAATCATCGAGAAAAATAAAGTCATCGCAAGCAAACATCAAAAGCAATAATGAAAAGCACGAAATAGTGTTCAGCATTAGGCATACCTATTATCATAACTAAACGAATTTCTATTGGCACCCACGTTGTCACATCCTTCACTCGGACGTTTTCTACGAATAAGTCCAGCTCCAACAACAGAAGGTGACTCCATGCCAAAGCGAAAGGAACTGACGGAAAATCCATCAATGAAAAACAAATGCATTCATAATCATCAAGGAAATAAAAACGAATGCAAATAAACACATATGTATTTTTGCAAATTATAATTCAAGCTGAATCAAATAAAATGTTTGAGTTCATACCATTTCCAATAACCCTTTGATGGTTCGTAGTTTCAATGTGAATGAAACAAAGCGAAATGGTTGCATCGCAAGCAAAAGATTAATAAATAAATTTAAATGCAGAACATTAAAAAATAAATAATTAATTAATTAAAAATAAAATAAATAAATTTTTTTAAAAAAAAAAATGAAAATGAATATTGTGTAAAATATATAAATTAAACTAAAATAATTCCTCTTTGCATCAACATCAAATACATCAAATTCTATTTCTTTTCTCTCAAATCACACTTCCTTCAATGGAACATCCACAAATGCCACAATGTTTTTCTCATTAGACAAGCATGTGATCTTGTTTTCACTCAAAATCGCGATCTTTTCGAAGCAATCTTTTGCAGCAAACTTAATTTTTGGTAAATCAGCTAAATCTATTTTCTTTTTGCTATCTTCAGCAATAACTTCAGATTCGTTGGTCTTTTTGTTGTTTAATGCTTCAATAAAAGAGTTTGAAGAATCTAAAGAATTTGACGAAATAGAGGAAGTTGATGAATTTGAAGTGTTTGAGGATATTGAAGAGAAGGACGAGGAAGAATTGTGAGATCTTAAAGGAGATGCGAATAATGCTGGAAGAGCATTCCGAGTAGCAGATCCAAAAAGAGCGAAAATCATAATGCCAATGACCCCAAAAAGAAGTATCAAGAATTTTCGTGGAGCAGAAGACGAAACATTTTTTAAAGAGCGAGAATTGGAAGAAGATTTTGATTGCGATGATTGAGGTGATGATTGAGAAGAAGAAGAAGAAGATGAAGAAGAAGAAGAAGAAGAAGAAGAAGAAGAAGAAGATGATGATGATGATGATTGTTTCTCCTTTTGTTTTGAAGTTGACAACTTTAAATCTTCTAGATCAGTATTTTCTTCGTCATCTTCCTTTTCATTATTCCTTTGCAGATTCTGCTTTTCACCTTCCGATCTATTCATGTATTGTCCATCATATCTAATTCTTTCAAGAAACTCATTGTCCAACTCTAAGTTTTTCATACACTCCGCCTGCTCTTCGATTTTCTCTCGAAGCTCTTTGCATTGCTGCTGAAGCCGGAAATTTTCTATTTCTGCTTTATTCTTCTGATTCAACAGATTTTCGATGCTGTTTTGTGTTTCATTAATGCCATAAATATTTTCTATATAATTTTGTTCGTCGAACTCTTCTTTTCCATCGTTTTTCTTTTCTTTTCTTTTCTCTGTTTCTTCATTCGCAATTGCTTCCTCTTCAGCAGAGCGCTGCCCTTGAGCACAGTCTTCGCTTATTAGTTCTCTTTCGGTTGGTAATTTTTCTTTCACAAAAGACAAGTCCAAAATTTTCGAAATTTCTGCCTCACTGTCTGCTGTGTTGTTTAAGAGCAGCGTAACGACATGAGAAATGTTCTTGTCCACAAACGAGGGAAAACTCTTCTCGACAAATGTCTCAGCGCTCAGCATTACCATTTCGTCGAAATCATCAGGCGTTAAAGAATGAAGAGTGCACAGTTCGAACAGAACCATCCCAATTTGCCTTAAATCTGTTGCTTGTGATAAAAATGATCTGGAAGATGAAGATGAATGCCCAGATAAATACAAAGGAAATGAAGAAGAAGAAGAAGAAGAAGAAGCTGTAATAGAAGCTGAATGAGAATTCAAATCAGCATTTGATGATGAAATTAAGCAAGTGTTGGGAAATGAAGGTTCAGTTGATTTCTTGATTTTGAATTCGCCTAAGGATTTAATCGAGGAAATAATTGCAATTTAACAATAAAATAATAAGAAGAAAATAGGTTGCATAATCGTTATGCAGCATGCCAAGTTTAATACGACCATCAGGCATGAGAAAAATGTTCTTCATATGAATGTTGCGATGCTTCAAATTGGCCTTGATATATTCCAATATCCCCAACAAAAGATTTGCAATAAATGTCCACAACTCCTAAAAAAATGGCAATTAATGAAACAAGTTTTACGTTTAAATGATAAATGGACTTCTTGTGTACATTTTCATACAGCGCACCTCATTGGAGTAATAATGCATTTCTTTTTTTCTACGCTCGACGTCATTGCAAAGGCTGAGTCCATTGCAAAATTCCATAGCAATGTATAATTCATCGTCATTTGCGAAAAATGAATCATATATATCTAAAATAAATGGGCTTCTCATTTGTTTCACCTCTGAAAGCTTCATGCTTAAAAGGGCATTTCTGAAGAAATAAGCTTTTTTCAAATAATAATGCTTCAAAAATCGTGTTTCCTTGTCCCCTGCGGTATATGCTTTGTACAAAACGCATTCATCAGAAAAACATAAAAATTGAATATTCGTATCTTTTAATAATTAAAATTTGTGCATTAAATTTTGTAAATCATGTTTCACAAAGGAATGAATATAATAAAGCACGTACATTTCTTCAAGCCCATGTTAATACCTTCTTAAAGAAAATCAACGAAAAAATATAAGATCTAAAGCGTTATTTTTTTTAACAGAACTCAATCATTAATCCAAGCAAGTCGAATTGGTTGAACGTTTTTGAAATCACTTTTCCGTTCGATCATTGTTCAAAAATGCATTCATCAATAGAAAAGAAAGTGTTTATAACTCTTTGTGAATCATTTTAATTCACAAATTCTCAACTGTTTTCTTTCTGTTTTTTTCACCTTCTTGTGACGAATATTCATGATCAGAGCTCGAATGGATAAATGTTTTCTGAAAGTGTAATTTAAAGATTGAGTGAAGTAAAAAGAAGAGATTAGAAAAGAAAAAGAGAAGGAAAACAATTCCGTTGTCTTCATTTTTTTCATAATTAATTTTTTTCTATATATTCACTTTTATTTGTTTTTGGTTCACTTTTTGGTTAATCAATTTCGTTTGAATATTTTTTTATAGGTGAATAACAGCAAATAAATAAGTATCTATACAGGAAATGCCCATGAACCAGAAGATGAAGAAACTCCTTCCCCATATTATTTTCATATCTCATTGTGATGATGAATGCTCACATCAAGTTACTGAAGTGATTTCAAAATTTGAACTTAGAAATGATAATATTATGGTTTAATCAGCGATTGAATTTTTGAAAGTTGTTTTAATGAAAAGAGTTGCTTTTGCTGCAATTTTTTATTCTTTTGAATTATGTATTTGACATCTGGGGAAATCAACCAGAAAATACCATCAACTATTATTCATGGATTCCAGATTGCCATTTCATCAAAGAATCTGTGCAACATGCTTTATGTGAAAAAGCAAATCTATTCTTAAAAAGTGACCGAAAAATGGAGATTAATGAATCGTTGAAATTCAAATATTTCAATTTGATTCCATCAATTCTGACAACATGCATGCTTTTGGATAATTCATCTCTTATATGCACAGAGATTCAGGCACGACTCAAAAGAAATCATTTGTTAGTTGCAAAACACAACTCTTGTCTTATATTGGAATCAGTCGTTATTTTTCCACAACTATTTACAGCAGAAAGTCCAATAAGCTTGTCAAACGGTTTTATTTGTGTTCAAAACATATCGTTGTATTCAAATGAGGTTAGAAAGTCATTTCCAACAATTGTTACGTTTAATGCTGCAACTGAACATTTGCTTCAAGACTGCGATGCATTTATGAAAAATTGTTATTTTTCATCATTCGATGTTAAATCTCCTTTTCCTCTTTTTGTGTCATCTTCAAGTGTAAAAAGCAGCATTAACCAATCCATTTTTAATAACATATCTCGTTCAAAAGAACTGTCAAACACCGCATGCGAAACTACCAGTACATCTTCAATAAGCTCTTGTGAATTCGCAAACGTTATTTCTCCATATGATGGGGGAATAATACATGGACTGAGAGGTCACAATTCCCAATGCATTTGCAACACTTCATTTTATTCAAATGTCAGATTGTCAAATGAGAATTTCAATAATAATTATTCAATGGCTTGTAAAAAAATTACTACAGGGGATATGATATGTCATGATTGTTGGTTTATAAATATCACAAATAGAGCTATTTATTTCTTATCTGAAGGAACACTAAAACTTTCAAGATGTGTTGGAATGAATTGCTTCGTTCCAGAAGGTTCAGGCTCAATGGGTTTCACAAATGGAAAAGGCTCAGTTTTTATTGAAAAATCAAATTTTTTCAATTGTTCTTGTCCTCATTCCGGTGGAGCATTTTGGACTCAATGCAATTCTTTTTCCTGTTCTCAATCGAATTTCAGTGATGGGGAAGCTGGGCATCAGGCATTTGCACTCCATTTTGATAACACTAAAAATCCTGTTCAGATCAGTTGTTGCATATTCACAAATGGAAAACCGTTTTCTGAAACAAATACCGGAGGAGGTGCAGTAACTTTTATTACAAATTCAAGCTGTTTTATTCGAGAAAGTTCTTTTTCGAGCATTATATCTCGTTCAATTTCATCAGCAGTTGCAATAAGAGGTTCAACAAATAATCAAAGCAAAATCTTTTTCTGCTTTTTTGAGAAAAATGTTGGTGATGTTTCATCTGATGTTTGTGTGGATGCTGCAAGCAAAAATTATCTCCAAAGACAAACGTCATTTTTAGCTTGTCATTTTCAACTGGACCAAAACCACGCGTGATGATCGGAATGTCTGAATGCAGCACATGGATTCCTCAAGGATTCAACATTTTGAAAGTTGATGTTGTGCATAGAGAAAAAAATAGAATGTGCGGTCATGGATCAAGTGATGGCCCTTATCCCACATGCAAAACGATCAAGCACACAATTCAGGTGGCTGATCACATCTCAGGATTAACCACTCGCGTGGATATCGCTGCTGGAGCGTACACTGAAGAAGGAATGAACGTTAATAATCTCACAATGAACTTTTGTGGAGCCAGCAAGGAGTCAACGAGCATCTCTTCATCGACTGCCACTTTATTTCAGATTACAAGTGGTTCTGCTTCGTTGAACAAATTGACAATTGTCCGGAATTCTTCAGTATCAATCTCCACACAACTATTTTCAATAACGCAGTCAAGCGGACAATTAAGTGTCAGCGATTGTTTAATAACTTCAGAAGCTACTAATCATAATCCATTCGCAACTTCCTTGTTTTCATTTTCTTGTGGAGCAATGACATTTTCAAATGTCCAGTTCAAATCGATGAAATTCATCTCTGTTTCTGCGGTTGCCATTGATGCAAAATCTTCTGAGAATCTGAAATTCCACTCAGTTGATTTCATTTCAATTGTTCGAAATGAAGGAAATGGAGCTGTTTTTGAAAAAACAGTTCAAAGAAATGAAATTGTGACATTTTGTGGAATGAATGCGAGCAACTGCAAATGTTTAAAAGGAAGTGGTGGCTGTGTCTGGCTAAGTATTGAAAGTGGAGGAGAGGTAATTATCGGGAAGAATAGTGAAATGACAATGTTTTCTGGATGCACAGCAACAGTCAATAACTCAATTGGAGGATTTGGAGGTGCGTTGTTTATCTACACAAAAAGAGGAGGAACAAACCTTGCCTTGCAGAATTTGACTTTTGGTTCAGGAGGAAATGAAAACAAAGCAGATTTAGGAGGAAAAAACATTTTCATTGATGCACAAAAATTGAGCTCAGTTGTCACATCAACAACATTTCAAATTGTTTTGTCATCAGATAGCACAAAAAACACTGAGGCAATGGGGTTTGAAGAAGGATTCAGAGACATTCCGATTCCTTTAGCTCCATATTTGATGAGACTCAACGAGAAAGCACGCGTTGGTGGTTCTCAACAAAGAGATTTCAGTGCATGTGGTTTTTCATCGTATCCTTGTGAAACAATTAACTATGCTGCCTCACTCAGATATTCTGGTGCTCCGAAGACGATTGTTTTAAACAGTGGATTTGTCTTCAAAGAATCAATGGAGCTCGATGAAAATAATTGGACTATTGAATGTGGGATTATGGGGACTGAGATTAATATTCAAGGAAATGGTCAAGTCCCTGCTGTTGGCATGATTCATGTGATTAAAGCCACAAAGATGAGCAATATTTCGTTCTGTGTCCCTGCCTCATTGCCTTCCTTATCGACTTTGATAGCATGCTCAGCAGAATCCCTCGAACTGAAAAACTGCGGAGCGAAGTTGAGCAACAGTGGAAACAGCGAATTGGAATATAGCATTGCGAGAGCTTCTCAGTCAACGTTGGTTCTGTACACATTCACCGTTAACACACAACTGTCATTTGCCTCGAATAGCATGATAGTGTCGAGAAATGGCTGCAATGTGAATCTGAATAACTGCTCCATTTCTGAAGTTGAAAAGTCAAATGGAAACGGAGGATTCTTTGAATCAACAGGAAGAATTGAAGGAAACTATTCATGCAACATTATTGTTGATAACTGCACATTTGTCAGTTGCAAAGCTTGCAGCAACAATGCGTGTGGCGGAGGATTGTTTGTTGAGTTGAAAGAAAATGAGAAGCTCATTGTTAATGGTCCGACAACATTCGATGGATGCCGAACATCTTGCTCAGAGCACGATACAGGAAAGGGAGGAGCAGTGATGATATCAGTTAACGATGCATCTGCTTCATTCTCATTTGGAGAAAGCGTGCTCTTCTCTCAGAGCAAGGGAAACAATGCAACTTTCGGAAAAGATTTGTTCATTTCCTGTGGAACAAGAATTTTTCTAAAAGTGAAGGCTAACTGTTAATCACTTTTATTTAATAATGGATGTGACATACCTGATAATCTGAATCAAATGAGTGGAACGGAAAATGGAGAAGATGAACCAAAAATTCCAATATTTGTTTTTTTTTGTTTATAGACGTCTTCTATTCACACAGATGGAGATGGTGGAATAGATCATCCATTTTGTGGTTTTAAGGGATTTATGTGTAAATCAATTGATTACTGTTTTGAAAAAAGAATTAGTCCTTCACTAAATGAAGTTGATGTTGATTCAATAAGCTTTATTAGCAACGAGCTCATTGCATTGAATTGTCATTTCTGTTTAACATCACAAACTTCAGGAGCATCTGTTTCATTTGATGATAAGGGTGAAAATAACTGTGAAGCGCTCATTGTCTGCAAATTAAATTCAACAGTGGAGATATCAAATCTTGAGCTTTCATTGCCAGACACCTTTCAGCAAAAGCACATTTCTATTCTCGAGTGCTCATCAATACTATCATTGCTTTCCATTTCGTTTGTTTCAATTAATGAGTCAATATCTCGACAATTTGGAATCCTTCGAATGTTGGGCGGAAAATTAAAAATATCAGACGCATTGTTCAAAGGAAAATTCTTATTTTCAGGAAGATCTGCGTTTGAGATCTGCAATGAACAAGTCAACAATTTCAACAATTGTTCGCTTATTGGAGTGAAGTTGAACAACGGGAATGGAGGTTGCATTTCTGTGAATATGCAAATTCCAACATCCACATCAGTTTTTTTAGATAATTGTACTGTTTCAGGCGAATGTGCGGAAGGAAGAAATCTGAAAGGAGGAGGCATTTTTGCTTCACTGCAAAGCGGAGTTACAAGCATTCAGAATACGATGTTTGACGAATGCAAGACACCTTCATCAGGAAGCGAAGCAAATGGAAAAGGTATTGGAGGAGGGTTATATGTTTATGCAATAGTTGATGAGACAGAACTTTCTTTGAAAAAAGTTATATTTGATGGTTGTTCAGGGTGGAAAGGCAATTGCGTGTTTGTGGATGGAAACAATTTGAGCTTCTTGATCAAAAAGGAAAGATTTTCATTTGAATGGGCAGAATTAGGTGAAAAGGATCTGATGGGCTTTGAACGAAGCACAACTAACAACAGTGTTGAACTTCTTCTTGGATCATTTTTGACTCCGTTTGAAGGCAAAGGATTTGTGAGTGGGGATGGTGAAGGTCTTGATCATTCAGGTTGTGGGTTGAGAGCTTATCCATGCAGAACAGTTCCACATTTGATGAAAAGGCGCTTCCAAACAGTCTCTTCAACAACAGCAGAAATCACTTTCACAAGTTCTTATTCAATCAAAGATGCATTTGCAATTGAATCATATTCAGCTAGCTTTGAAAGCGAAATGGAAGGAACGGAAACTGTGATTGAAGAAGATGGCACTGGAGCTGCTGATGGGCTTATTGAAACAAGAAATGTAGTTTCATTCAGTTGCATAAAATATTCTTTGCCCTCTCAATTTGCTGTGGAGCGCAGTTGCTTGATCTTATGTTCTTCATCAATATTAACACTTCAAAAGTGTTCTGCGCAGCTTAAAGGGAGAGTCGGAAAAATTGAGTATAACTTCTTAAAAGTTGTGAATGGAGAAGCACACTTAAATAATTTAAGTCTCAATACTGTGAAGTTCGGTGACATATGCACTGTGCATATTGGAGGAAACGATGGGCGAGGGATTATGAATGCTTCGGAATTTAATGAAGTTGAAAGCGATTCAAGCAGCGGTTTAATTTTTGTTTCAAATGGATGCTATTTTGAAGAGGTTAACAGCACAATAAGAGAATCTATTTTTGAAAAATGCTGCTCTATTTACTGCGAAAATGGAAGCGGGATGAAGATGATAAATTCATCGTTGAAGAATTTGACCAGAAAAATTGGAAATGGAGGAGGATTGACTGGGATTGCAGGAAACGGGAAAATATTTGAAATAAAGAATTCGTCATTCATTGGAATAAGATGTCTTACAACAAACTCTCTAGGTGGATGCGTATTTGTCAATGTTGGTAATGACTGTGGATTCAATTTTGAGTCAAACAACGTCAGTGAGTGTTCAGTGAGTGGTCAGCAAGGGTGTGGAGGAGGAGTCTATTTCTCTCTGGAAAGTCCTTCATCCAAGTACACTATGAGATCGATACAATTTTCTCAAAACTCAGCAAAATATGGAAGTGATATTTTTCTTCTCAGTGCTGCTCTACGGCAGGTGCTTCAAGCAGATTTGTGGGATGGCACAGTGCTTGAGTCACGAACAGTGAAAATTTTTGGGTTATGGATTCATTGGATGAATGCTCCATCAATCAATCAATCAAGCCATATCTCTTTCCAGAGCCCACGTCTGTGCTATTTGTAAAATTTGGAGGAACAAACAACAGTCAGTGTGGAGCCTTTGATTATCCATGTGGAGATATGATTTTTGGACTGGGGAAGATGACAGATGAGATGAGCACAATCCATATCAATGAATCAATTTTGCTGGAACAACGATTGAGGAGATTCAACTTATCACTTTCAATCCGAGGAAATAATGAGAAATCCTATCTAAATATAAGTGAAGGAGGATGTTTTGAACAAAAAGCAGGAGATGCTCATACGACACTTGCATTCAATAAAATCATCTTCATTTTATCAGAGAATCCAACTGACGATGTTTCAAGTTTAATAATAATTACAGTTGGGCGGGTTGTGATCAGCAACTGGGAATGTGGCAGCTCTTCTGGACCGATACAGAAGAGTGGAGCTTCCATTGTCTCTGGAACAGGAGAAGTTAAGTTTTCGTTTTTCAGCATCAATAACGTTTTATTTAGCCGATTCAAAGGGATTTGTGCTGTTTCGAATGGAATTCTTGCTTTTGAATATTCCAATGTAACTTCTATCAAACAGTCTTGTGATGAAAATAATATTTTATATGGTTTCGAACAAGCACAAAACGGATTGGTTGTTGGATGTGGGAACTCTCAAATTTTGCTAAACGGAAGTTCTTTCAGGAGTTGCGTATCTGAATGGAGTGTCATTAACGCAAGGGGAGTTGAAGCGCTCACGATTGGAGGAGAAAGTCAAATCGATGAATGCTCGTGTTTATCAACAGATGGAGGTGGTATTAACTGCAAATTGGTTGATAATGGGAAAATGACTCTGGAAGAGTGCTGTGTGACATTTTGCTCGGCTAATGCAAACACTGGAAAGGGAGGAGGATTGTATCTTCTGCTTGAAAGAGAATTCTTTGGAAACTATGTTTTGAAAAATATGAAAATTCATGACAACGTTGCAAAATATGGAATGGATGTATTTATTGAATGCGAAAGCCTTAATAAATCCATTACCGCTTCTAATTTCCAAGGTTTAAATACAAACGAAGAAATTCTCGAAGTCAAAATGCAAGGTCTGGACAGAGAGAAGTTCGTGGTTGAACCCGTCGATCTGAGTCTATTCCTTGTGCAACGGTTGGATCATGTGATTTGTGTATCAGCAGATGGATACGATATGATTGGATGTGGAACGAATCTTTATCCTTGCTGTTCTTTTTGGAGAGGTTATCGAAATTTGGTTGAAAATTCAGAAGATAAAGAATTGCAGATTGTTGACAATACAGTTATTGATAGTCATTTTGAAATAGATTATCTCATAGTTAAATCAACAGCCATAGGAGCACAATCGATAATTTCAATCAGCAAAGAAATGTCTGTAAGTGAATCAATGAGTATATTGAACAACAAAGGAAAGCTTCTTATAGAAGATATGATTTTTGATCTGCCAAAATTTTTTTCAAATGAAATGAAATCAGTGATTGAATCTTCTGGGACTTTATCGTTTAAAAGCAGTTCATTCACTGAAGAAAGTGATAATGAGTGCTCTAATTACTTGATTTTGATTAACGGTGGAACTTTATTGATGAAAAATTGTGAAGTTTCACAAATAATTCACAATGTTTCCCCGTTCAATATTTTATTCGCATCCTCTGCTACAATGGAAGAATGTAATTTCGAAGGGATTGGAGGAAGCGCAATCCCAAAAGGAGGACTTGTTCGCGCAGCATTGAAAGACCAAAATCAGTTCAATGTGCATAATTGCAGCATGAGTCATTGCATTTGTTCAGGAACAGAAGGAAAAGGAGGAGCATTATTTCTGGACTGCTTGCAGATCTCATACGCAAACTCATTTTCTTTCAATAATACAATGTTTGCTTCAAACAAAGCAGCACATGGTTCAAATATTTACATATTTGGATCTGATTTGAATTTCACAGTGAATTACAATTCGTTTTCATTCGATTACGCATCGTATTTAACAGATGAAAATTCGTTTTTCGGAGAAAATGAGCAGTTTGGATTGATTAATCTTCTTCTTCTTCTCGTTCCTTTCAACAGCCCAACGGTTTATATATCGACTGATGGATTTGATATTGCTGGTTGCGGTGACCATTTCCATCCATGCTCTTCATTCTGGACTGGTTTCAGTCATGTTGAAGAAGAACCTTTTTCAAAAGAAATAATCATTCATGGCTCCACGTTGATCCAAAACCACTTTGACTTGGATTCATTTTCTGTTCATTCCACTTTTTCTTCATCGTCAACAACACAAAATTCTGATTCCGCAGCTGCTTTGATTGACATATCATCATTATCAAATCTCACAATAGATGTTGGTGTTAACGATAGCATCAGTTCTATTTTGTCCAATTCAGAAACACTTCTTTTTTCTTCCATATGATTTTGTGTATTAAAAGCAAGAGGGAACAGCCAAACAACAGTAATTTCCAATGGGGAAGGATATCTGAGTCTTGATAATTGCATACTCGAATCTCAGATAGCTGACAATGTTGAAACAGTATTTTGCTTCATTCTTATGAAAAGTGGAGAACTTTTTGTGTCCAGCCTTCATACTGAACGAATAACATTTTGGAAGTGTGTGATAAACATTATGAGTGGATCTGTTTGTACATTTCAAGGAATGAGCTTCGATGCAATAAATATGAGCACTTCTGGGCTTGTCTTTGTTGAGGAAAAAACAGAAGAACATTTATCTCATGAAACAAGAGTGGCAATCAACGAATCAACATTTCGAACTTTGACAGGTGATGGAGAAGGGTCATGCGCCATCTCAAGCATTTCAACAGAGAGCGTGCAGTTGAGCGTGAATAAGACGTCATTTATCACCAATCACGCAAAATCGTCGCAGAAAGGAGGAGCAATATTCTTTGCTCTGAATGAAGGAGGATGACTGAAGATGACAAATAGCGAAATAATTGAGTCCGGCTGCAACGAAGATTCTGGAAAAGGAGGAGGCGTCTATCTGAATTGCACCACAAGTGTGGAAGTTGATTTCGTTTTTCATCAAATGTCTTTTCTTGGGAATGCTGCATTCGTTGGTCGGGATATCTTTGTGGAGTGTTTCAGTATCGTTAATCGAATCAATGAAACGCAGTTTCGATTTGATCTCCGACCAGAAGAATTCATCAAAGCAAATGCAATTTGGGGAAGAGATTATTCGTTGGGAAAGGATGTTGATTTGATGGATTATATCACAACCTATCAGTCAACCACAATTATTGTCTCTTCAGTTCATTCGGACAGCAGGAACTTCCGCAATTGCGGGAAAAGCGACAGTCCGTGCTATTCCGTTGATTATGGTCTGAACCATATCCTATCTGATTTCGATTCCAGACTTTATGTGGACAAGGAATGCATCATTGAGGATGAGTTTGATCTGGACAATCTGACTTTGAGATCGAAAGTGCATTCAACAGCCACTTTAAGTGTGGTTCCGTCAGGCATTGCTTCCAGGGATGAATTAATTCTTTGCTCTGAGATAGTGCAAATGGAGCTTCTCAATTTTGTGTTTCCATCACAAACGAGTTCCTCTCATGGGTGTCTCATTAAAACAATGGCTGAAAGATGTTTGATAAAGGATTGTTCTTTTGAAGGAAAAGACATAGGAGATGCTTCAATGTGTGAAATATCATTTTTTCTGATTGATCAAATAGGAGGAACATTGGAATTATCTGACGTCACCATATCTTCACTTTCATTTGTTTCAACTCGAAGTGTTTTACAGATTCCACTATATGGAAATTGTTGTTGCAAAGGTATGGAGGTTTTCGATATTTGCATGCCAAGTTGCATGTTCTTTTGTGTTTGTGATGTTGGAACGAGTTATAATGGAAAAAGTGGATCAATTAATTTGTCATTGACTTCCTTTAAGAATCTCAACTGCTCTGAAATGGGCATTATATCTGTATTATCAGCTCAAAATGAATGTCCAATCAGTTTCAGTAACTGCACTTTCAAAGGATGCAATCTTCCAAAATATAGTGGAAAGCTTGCATCGTTCGGCTCCTGTTCAAACTTGAATTTCACATTTTGTTTATTTGAAGGATATCAAAATGATGCAACTTTTATTAGTAATTCAGCAATTGAAGATGTGTGCCATTGGAATGGTTCATTAATTTGTCTCACAAACTGCACCAGTTATATGAAAGATACAACAGTTGCAAACTCATCAAAAGGAGGAATTTCTGTTTCAAAGGGCAGGTTGACAATAGAAATGGGGATGTTTGAGGGAAATAATCCGTCAATTGAATGATATCCTTCAGCAAGAAGAAATATTATTTGTGATGAAGGGGGAGTTGTGGATGTGATGAGCTTTAAAGGAGGAGATGGCTTGCTGCCGAACTCATCGATGTGGATTTTGAATGAGGGTTGCGAAATGGAAGGAGTTGCTTTGGAAAAAACGTCTGTGATGTTTTTTCCTCATTTGGAGAGAGTTGAACAAGAAGAAGCAGGAGCGGAAATAAAACTGAAGTTCATAGGAAATTTGCTGATGCCGTGTCGCTTGCAGTTCCAACTGACAACAACACTGAATGAAGAGAAATCGTTGCATACCGACAAGTTCGAAGATGGAGAATATGTGAACGAATCTGAAGTTGTCACGAACATCCAATCGTCTTTGGTCAAAGATGCTCCAAGTGAAGCTGAGGTGAGCGTATGTGTCTTGTTTGGTGACGAAAAGCGACCTTTGCCAACGCAATCATTCGTACTGAAGAACAAAAGCGAGCCTCAGGCAAATGCAAATGGGGATGGAAAACTTGTTGAAAGTGGAAAAGAAGGAAAATCATCCATGCTGATTGTAATTGTTTTATTGGTTGTAATTTTATTTATCGTTGTTATAGTTTCCATTGTTCTGGCTATTCGGTGGAGGAAGATCAAAAATGAAGCGAAAGATCTGAGAGAGATTGTGAATGACACAGTGAAGAAGGATCCGAAAGCGTTTGAGATGGTGACGATGGAGATGTCACCTGAGGAGCAATGGAGGAGAGCAGAAAGGGAGGCAGAGAAGAAGAATGAGGAGAGGATGAAGAAGAGGGTGTATGAGAATAACTTGGGGCATTCCGAGTCATCTGAACATCTTTTGAGTGAGAGTGGCTCCACTGAATACATCCTTGGAAGAGACTCAAACAAGATTCCTCAATGGATGTTTGAAAAGGTGGATGAAAAAGAAGATGAAGAGACAAGAAAGCGAACACCATCACCATCCATTTCATCCACTTCAACGACTGATTCAGATTCAACATTTGTTCGAGGAGAGGATCTGTGTCCAACCACCTCATCCATGTCGAATCTGGTGGATGCAATTGCCTGTTCATCAGTGTTTGAAAAGCTGATTGTGGATCTGCGAGATTCATTGTTCATGCTGCTTCATGGGAGGAATGAGAAGAAGGAGATGGCGATAGGCACTCTGCAGGAGAGAGAACACACAGCTGCACAGGTATTGTTCTGGGTGGCGAATGGGGCACTCCACTCATTTAAAAATGAAGAAGACGAGCTGACCTCCCTTGCCAATCTGAGTCCTCACATTGTGTTGTTCTCAGAGCACATGATCATCTGCATTGCCAAGCATTCCGACTTCTCTTCAGATGATGATTCAGATTCCTCATCCATCTCCTCCGCCTCCACCATCATCACATCTTCCTCTGACTTCTCATCTGCCAACAGGAATGGTCGAGGTTCACCACCACCCTCATCAGCGTTTGAGGATGAGGATGACAACAGGAAGGAGTGTCTGAGGTGGAAGGCGCCAGAGCTGCAGATGAACAAGAAGATGGGAGCGACAAAGGAGTCAGTTTCATTCTCGATTGGGATGATGCTGTGGGAGTGCCTGACACTCCAGATCCCATTTGGGGAGTATGAGGCAGTGGTGGCAGGGCAGAAGATTGTGAATGGGGAGAGGCCAGACATGAAGGGGGTTGGAGGGAACACATTTGAGGCAGTTGTGAAGAGCTGCCTGTCGGAAAGAGGGTGCGAGCGTGTGGAGCTGAATGTGCTGAAGAGAGAGTTCATCCAGCACTTTCCTCCCGGCACAGTGATGGTGACGATGTCAGATGCGATTGGATACAACGAGATGTCAGAGGAAGAGGAGTCGAGTGTGTCAGCAGAGGCAAGAAAGTTGATTGAAAGCATGAACAAATGAAGAAGAAGAGATGGAGGAATTTGGAATTAATGTTGTGTGAAAAGTTTTGTGTTTTATCAGCAAATGAAATGAGTGTTTTTTTTTTTTTTCAAAAGTGCATCATTTGTTGTTTTCTGTTTGTGGCGTGCTTGCTACGATTTTATTTGGCTTTTTGATGCAATTTCTTGCTTATTGAATTGTTTTTTTGAGGATGTGAACGCGAACTCTTTGATTTCTATAAGATTATTGCTCGTGTTGTGTTTTTCGTTTTGAATGTATTTCAAAGAGATTGAAAACTAAAAACAGAGTTCGAAATGTATTTCTTGAAAATAAAAAAAAGTTTTTATTTGAATTGAACAAAAAGTGCCTTTGAAGATGAGTGAAGAATTAGATGAAGAAAAAAACATATGTTTGTTTATTCGATGAAAAACGAAATATTTCTTCCATCATTATAGTGAATGATAAATAAAATATGCGTGATAATTTTCGAAAACATAACTTTCTTCGAGGTGTTAATTGAAATGAAAATTCATTGTCATTTGCCTTGTTATTAGCTTCATAATATAAATTGTTTTTCAATTATTTTTTTAAGTCAAAAGTTGATGAAAATTTTGATTGAGACGTTTTTGATTGACGTTATCTCTATTATGTGGGAAAAAAAACGGACTTTCAAGCTTTTTATGCACAAAGCAAGAAAAAAATGTTTCTCTTATTTCATTTTGAAACTTAACCAGATTTCAAATAAATTTGATTTTCATTCCTGTAAACATGCATCATTGATATGATTACATAATGTTGTGTGACATTACATGTATTTTAAAAAATAAAACCATATTTTTCAAAATTTTTATATCACAAAAAGATCATCTCGGATGCACAATTTTTCAATGAAAATGCCTGAAAGACAAATATTTTGTCCCATGTGTTCATTAACATAATTTTTAAACAAAACTGTCAAACAGAAAATTTTTGACAGAGAAAATAGTATTTCAGAAATAATTATCCATTTTCTTTTGAGAGGAAATAAAACCAGAAACGATTCTTTATTGTATCATTGTTTATATCACAAACTATTTATTTTGCGATTCAACATAAGCAGTTTATCTTTGAATAGAAATATTTAAATTATGTTCATCAGCCATTCATAAAAAATTGTATATATTTGAACCATCTATAAGAATATTTTATATGTCAATTTTTCATTGCATGTTACTTCATTTTTGAATTGTCAAAGATTTGGAACTGTGTGCATTTGATTTGACTAATTCATAAATGAAATATGATACAAAATATTTGACTTCACGCATTTTTGTCGAAAAATTGTCACTTCAGATTGACTTTCTATGAATAATAATTTTCAACAAAATTGGTTCATTTTTTGAATAACTTTTTTGGTCACAAAACATAATGTTGTTATATCGTTTACGTTTGTATGCGGATATGAAAATCAAATTTATTATAAAATCTGATTTTGAATAATAATGTTATTAGTGAAACCATTTTTTCATGCTTTGTGCAGAAAAAGCTTGAAAGTCTATACATTTCCCACATATGTCTGCATTATTTTTTGAATAGTTCCTTTTGTAAATTTTTCAAATTAAAAAACATTAAATAATTTGATCAAATTCCTATTCCCACTATTGAAACTTCATCAATTTGTTTTCAAATGCTTAACAATGTTTATTAATGCAATTTAGTGAAGTTTTGAAAGTGAAAAGTGAAATAATATTGTGAAAAATAATCTCCAGTTTTTCCAGAAAATTAAAAACAAAAGTTACTGTTGAAAAATGTTTTTGCAAAAATATATCTCTTTAAATAAGTTTTTTTTTGATTTAAAAAATATGGGACAAAATTTTTGCTTTTATGAAAAAAACTGAGATTTGTTCCAAACTTTTTCTGCAATAATTTCATTATAAATCAACCGTAACTGAGCAAATAATCACAAAAAATTCAAAAATTGAGAAAAATATTTGTTAGAGAAGAATGGAACAAAATTCATAAACCAAAATATTTTGTCCCATATAATTGAAGGACTTGAAGAAAAATTATTTTATTTTTCCATAACACAGGTGAAAGAAAAACACATTCATTTAACAGATAAAATGGGATATTTTCATATTTTATACGATCATTTTCAAAAAACGTATTTATTTCTGTTATTTTTCTAAAACAAAAAACAGTAATCTTATTTTTATTTCACAATGGAAAAGAACAAATGACTTTTCAAAAACAAATTATACATGGAGAATTATCTATTTCATTTTAAGAGGAATTCTTTGACTTTTTTTTTTCATTATTGGAAATAGAAATGTTTTTTGTTCGGATGCACATTTTTTTACGCATACAGTTTTTTCGAATCAAATATCTGAATAATCGTTTATTTCGATTCACCTGATTTTTTAAAAATTATTTATTTAAAAAACAGCAAAATTTGCAAAAAAAAAAAAAATCCCCCATAAGTGAATTTCTCGAAAAACGACCCCCGATGGCTGAGCAAGCTACCCAGCCTATAGGCGTGGGGACTTTGATTAAAAACACATGGAAACTTACAAAAAAGCTTGGCTCAGGGTCATTTGGCGATATTTATCTGGGTAATTGTCTGACAACACATGGAAAAATGGAAGTTGCTGTTAAGTTCGAAAAACAAGATGCTCCAAAAAAGTTACTTCATCTGGAAACATTTGCTTTGGTGCAGATGCAAGGTGTGAGTTTACCTTAACTTTATTAATTTATTAACATTTTATAACCACATATTTTCTTCAATTTTCTTTTTAGGGAAACCTCATTTTGCTAAGTCGTATTATTTTGGATTTTACGGACAATCAACATATTTAGTCATGGAAGCTCTCGGACCAAGTCTTCTGTATGCTATGTTATTTTATTTTTTCTCTGATTTTTAATCACAAATTAGTGAACTTCTTATACGAATGCCCCAAAAGCGGTTTTCGTTGCATACAACATTAAAATTTGGTCTTCAAGCTCTTGAAGCAATAGAGTCATTTCACGAAACAGGACTAATCCACAGAGATATAAAACCTGTATGCTTGTTTATTAAAATAATTAAATTCAACTTCTTTTTCTCCACAAATCCCAAAGAGTAATTTTCTTATTGGAAAGAATCCTTCTCATTTTGATCATATTTATCTTATTGATTTCGGATTAATGAAGAGATTAACATTGAAAAATGGCACAATCTTTCCAGTTTGTCTTTCCTCAAATTTAGTTTTGATTTAAGAGTTACTGACATTTGCACATCTATTATTTCATTACAAAGGCACGACCACACGTAGGTTTTCGAGGTACCGTAAGATATGCTTCTGTAAATGCGCATAAAGGGAAAGATTTGAGCAGAGTGGATGATTTGTGGTCTTTGCTTTACATTTTGATTGAGTTCTGTGTTGGAACACTCCCTTGGAGTAAATCAAAAGACAGGGTATGAACCAGATTTTTTCTTATCAATATTTAAATGTTTTTAATTTTTATCCATTTTATGAATGGCAATATAATTATTTGAAAATCAAAATACAATTATTTCATTTTGCTGAAAACTTTGAACAAACTAAACTTCAACCTTTCGCTTAACCCTTGTCGCTTCTTTTCCCTTTCTTCCACTTGAACCGAACATAAACTGCAGGACGAGGTTATGCGCATCAAAGAGGAGTACATGAACGAAAAGCTGGTTACAAACCTGCCAGCGGAGTTCAAAAGCTTCATGCAGCATCTGATGGAGAACAACTTCCACACGATCCCAGACTACGACGGCCTGAAGCACCTTCTGAAAACAGCGCTGCTGAAGACGGGGGTGTCGGAGGATTTCCCCTTCGACTGGATTCCGCATCTGATGCGGGAAGAGCGGAAGAAGAAGGAGAAGCTGAAGGAGAAGCGGAGAAGGATGAAGAAGAAGCGGCAGGAGCTGAAAGAGAAGAGGAAAGAGAGGGATGACGATGAGAAAGATGAAGAAGGGGACAAAGACGAAGGTGGAAGAGGAGATGATCGCGACGACAGCGACAGCGAGTTCAACGACTCGAGGGAGAAAGAGCACGGGAAAGAAGGAGAGCAAAAGGCAGCGAACGGAAGGGACAACAACAAGAAAGGAGGGATGGATGTGAAAGACACGCTGAAGAAGGAGAAAGTGCGGGAAGTGGCAGAGCTGTCGGACATGGTGGAGAAGGAGATGCTGCTGGAGGCGCGGCCGGAGGAGCTGGAGGAGCTGCGGATGGCCGAGAGGCAGCGGGCAGAAATGATGGAGAGGGACACGCGGATGATCAAGTCGCTGACGACAACACAGACAGAAGCCAGCACGATCAACGCGGGCGACCTGCAGGGCACGCAGCACGGGCCGCTGCACAACCGGCGGGAAGGCGGGCTCAACAAGGGCGAGGAAGGAGAGCAGAGGAGAGGCAACTACGGGCAGGGCGGTGTGGGCAGCGACAAGCGGTCGCCGCTGTACTCGTCGCGCTTTGGGTCTGCGATGTCGATGTCGACGTCGTCGCAGCCTGTGCCGTGCTCGCCGAAGATGCGCACATACGCCTCGTCGATCGGCACATACCAGTCGTCTCTGGCGATGACATCGTCCACGTCTGCGTTCTCCTCCACGTCGCAGCTGTCGCAGGGGCAGTTCTCGTCGAAGGGCGGGCTTGACAGCAGAGCTAACTATCAGAACGGAGGAGGAGGAGGAGGAGGAGGAGGAGGAGGAGGAGGAGGAGGAGGAGGAGGAGGAGGTGGTGGTGGTGGTGGTGGTGGTGGTGGTGGTGGAGTTGGGAAAAGAGGAACAGGAGGTGAGAGAAAGGCAAACAGCGGACTAATTCACAAAGACCAGCAGACAGGGGAGCATGTGGAGCACGACAACGAGGCGTCTTCAGCAGGGAGAGGGAGTGAGAGAGGGAGGAGGAGCAGCAGTCAAGGCAGAGGAGTTGATGAGCACGGACGCCCTGTGCAGCAGAGGAGTCAGGTATCGAAGCGAGTGCTGAGCTCGTCGCATGCGTCTTCTCTTTCGTCTGCCTCGTCGACGCTGTCTGCCGAAAACTCTTCGCTTTCGCTGCTCACTTCTTCTGCTGCTGACCACTCAGGCGAGTCGAGTGTGTCGATGAAGAGCGATCTGTCGAGTGCGGGCGGGTCAGCCAGCGATGGAGAAGGAGATGGAGAAGGGGAAGGAGACGGAGGTGAAGGCAGAGGGAAGAAAGGAGAGGGATCTGAAAGGAGAGGCAGAGAGAGAGGCAATAGAAGCAACAGAAGCAGCAACAGCAGAGGAAGCAGAAGGAGCGTGGCGAGCAGAGACGAGAAGAATGGAGATGCGTCGGAGAATCTGGAAGAAGGAGAGGAAGGAGCAGTGAGCAAAGACGAAAGGCAGACAAGATTTGCAGCGCGGATGCACGGAGTGAAGTCGACAGCGCAGATACACTACAAAGCAGACGATCCGAATCACACCAACAAACAGACAGCAGATGCAACAACGCCAAAGGCGAAATACGGCGGTGCATTGAAAGAAGGGTATCAAGACGAAGCGGGAAAGGAGAAAGGAGAAGAGCAGCTTGCGGAGTTCAACACGCCGGCGCATGCGAAGACGATTGGGCTGCTGCCTGTGCTGAGCTCGCACCCGTCAAACAGAAGAGACTCGCCGCAGATGGGCTCACCAGAGGGAATGTCACACAACCCGACACCAACAACACCTGAGCATCACAGCAAAAGAGAGAAGGAGAAGGAGAAAGAGAAGGAATTTGGAGGGAATGCTGAGTCGTCACCGCTGTTTCCGGTAATGGCTGTACCACTTCACGCGGCAGCTCTGCCGTACACTTCATTCACCCCACACGCCAACTCACCTTATCTCATCGCCTCTTCGCCAGCCCTTCCGGGTGCTTCTTCCTCCAGCACTGCCAGTCCTGGTCTACATCAGAAACACGAAGGATCTGCATCACAGCCAGCATTAGCAGGTACTCCGGGTGCCATCGAGCAGCAGGGCCATTCTTCATCACCCCCGTTTTCCCCCACCACTCCGCATGCACTTTCGAACATGCACATTTCAGCTGCCAATCCGAAGGCGTCGGGGGCACTGTGCCATTCGCCGTCGAATGATGCTTCTCCTCCTTCGCCTTCACCTGGACCGCCGCCGATGAACAAAGAGCAGAGCGCGCGGAATGTGGTGCCGAATGCGTGGAGCGATGCCAACGACAGCTCTGTCAAGCAGAACAACCCGTCCACCTCATCCTCTGCCTCTGATACGGAGTCTGGCATGCACAAAGGAGCTGGGGGCAAAGGAGAAGGCAAAAGAGAAGGCAAGCTGGAGAATTTGGAGGAAAACACGCAAAAGACGAAAGATGCGAAGACTCCGAATGCGAAGTCCAGTTCGTCCAGTCATTTCTCTGAGGGACATCAGCAGCATCTGGCGAAGGCAACAGAAGAGAAAGCAGCAGCCTCATCATCATCGTCAACAACAACTGCAGCAGCTGAAGAAGAAAAAGAAGGATCAGCAGAACACCCTCAAAAACATAACAACTCGTCTCACCAGACGTCGACTTCTGAGTTTTCTGCGTCTTTTGGCTCGTCGAAGAATGTGCTGCCGCTGTATGAGTGTGAAGAAGCACAGCCGTCGGGGGCAAAGGCGAAAGAGGCTGGAGGAGCGGGCGGAGGGTGCTGTGTCATTCTATAGCTTTTTTCACTGAGTTCCTCATTTATAACTCTCTGATGTTGATATTCTTTTCCCTTTTCCTATTCTTCTTGTTCTAATCTAAGCGTTCATTCACTATAACATAAAAACCATTTGTTTCTAAATGTTTATTTTCATTCATTCATTTATTGATTTTTTAAAATAATCTTGTCATTTCTCTCACTTTCGCATTCTTAGCTTTCTTGGTTGTCTTTCTGACATATCGGACCGTTGTAATCAAAAGCTGTTTATTTTATCGTCTCCACTTCACATCATCTCTGGTTGTATGCATTTAGTGATAACACTTTCTCTTCTTGTCTTTGCAAGGCGCTTAAAACGCTTTTGCTCTTAACACAATTCGAAGCTTCTTATTCTTTTATCCCCCCCACTTCAAGATATGTTCGATGATGAATGTTATCATTTTTTTTTTCTAGTTTTTCTTTTCTATTTATTTTTCTCTCTGTTTTATGTTAATTTTTTTTGTTTTTTTGACATTTTTTGAAAAATAAGTTTTGAAATTAGTTTGAGTTCGCAAGCAAAGTAAGTTATCTTCGAATTGTTAGAAGTCATGCTTCTTCTTCTTCTTATTTTCTTTCTTTTTTTAATGAACGTTAAGCAAGATTTAGGTTGTTCTTTATATTTACAATTTACAAAGATAAGTTTTTAAACACAATTTTTGTAAGTCTTGTCGTCATTACTGACGAAATATGAAGATATTTTATATTTTATTTTATTTTATTTAATTTAATTTTTATATAATTTTTCTCTATATTGTTTTTTTGAAGTCTGTATATCGCCTTTTGCACTTCCTTGCAACTTTTGTTATTTTTTTGATCTCAATTCTTCCTTTGTATGCTGGCTAGCAGAACACTTTGCTTTCATATACCAAATAAAAAAGTACACTTACCTTTTATATCATTTTTATGTTGAATATCCTTTTTTTTTTTAGGTTTTCTTTTCTATTTCAATTTTTGTTTAAAAAGTATTTTTTTTATCTTTTTCTTGAAATCTCATTGGAGATGATACAAAGGCAGTTTTTTTTTTTCGTTATCATGCCTTCTTGAAAATCTTTGTTGTTGTTATTATTAAAAATAATATCATTTTTGTTTTTATGTTGGCTGCCTGTGTGTAAATTATGTTTTCTTCCGAACAAGTTTGAGGTTAACTCACATAGAGCAACATTCTTTTTTTCATTGTTCTTGCTGCCTCGCAGTATATTTTGTTCTTCTCTCTTTCTCTTTCTCTCTTTCTCTTTCTCTCTCTCTCCCTCTCTCCCTCTTTCTTTCTCTTTCTCTCTTTCTTTAAAGCCTCTTTCAAATTCGTTTTTTAAAGCTCAAATCATCCTTTGCTGATGATGTGTCTCAATGATTTATCTAAAAGTATTGATGAATTCTAAGCTGACAATCTCAGATTTTGAATTCACTTCGTTTTGTGCGTTTGTGCAACAACTTTCCCTTTTATCAATTTATTTAAAATAGTTATTGGTCCCAGATTTCTTCCGGCACTTGATAAAAAATATTTTATTTTGTTTGAGCCAATTTTTTTTGCATATTTATAAGAATTGCATTGACTTTAACTTTTTCTTTGATGTTCTGATATTAATTTATTCAATTTGCATGTTTTTATTGTTAATTTCGAAGATTTCATAGCATTTTGCTTGCTTGTTTCTTGTATATTTCTTTTTCTTTTTCTTTTTTTTTTTTTAAGAATTTATTTTTTGAACCCAAACATTTCCCACTTCATTCAATTGTTTTTATTGAATTCTCAATGATTTGAACAAACTTAACTATGTATCAAAAAGAAGAAAATTTAACACTTTATTAATCTTCATAAGATTTCGCTTAAAAATCTTGTTTTTAAACTGTCAACTATTTCAAAAAAAAAGTTACATTGATTATTCAATGAAAGGTTAAGATCGAATTGATAATATTTTTCGGAGAAATATGTCTGCACCAGGTCCATTTAAAGTTAATGAAGAATTGCTCGCTAAGCTTCTTGCTTCCCCCATGGAAGGCATTTCCGCAAATGCAATTAACCAACACTTTGATCTGTACAAAGGATATGTCACAAATGCGAATGCCCTTCTTGGTGAGATCAAAAGCGGTGCTCACACTGGAGCTGCTTTGATTGATCGTAGACGCAGACTTGGATTTGAAGTGGATGGCGTTTATATGCATGAACTTTTCTTCGAGAATTTGACACCCGCAAACACAACTGCACCATCAGCCGTTCAGAACTTCTTTGTCAAATATTTCGGCTCATTTGAAAAATTTGTTGCAGAGGTTGAAAATGCTGGTTCTACCCGTGGAGTTGGTTGGGTTGCTGTTCTTTATGATCACAGCGCTGACCTTTGTACAGTGACATGGGTTGAAGAACATCATTTGGGAATGCTGGTGAATGTTGAACCTTTGCTTCTTATCGACTGTTGGGAGCATGCATTTGTTCTTGATTACAAGACTACAGGTCGCGGCCCATACGTGAAAGCAATTTTGAAACATATTGACTGGGATGTTGTTGCTCATCGTGTTGAAGCTGCTGTCGCAGGGAGAAGCGTTATGAGAGCCGTCAAACATTAAATGCTGCATATATATATATATATTGCAATAAAGTTAGATAATAGTTAATTTTTTTTCTTTTGTTGTTTCAAGGTTTCTTTTTGTTTATTCGAATCAACTAATAATAATCTTTTCCAATAATCAAAAAAAAAAAAATCGATTTTTTTTTTTAAAAAACGAATTCTTGTAGATAAGTGAATCTTCATTTTTTGCGATCAAGCGTTTAGTTTGGAAGAAAAGAAAACAAATAAAAATTATTTGCGAAGTGCGGAACATTTTATCATGAAATTATTTTTTAAAATAATCTAGCATTGATATTTTTGAACGGGAATTCCGAGGCTTTCAATCTTCCCAACTGGATTGAACAAGTCCTCTGGTGACATTGATGAAAAGAGATTAGGTATCGTCTCGCAGACTTTGTTTACCACTGAGCATTTAAAATTGTATTTAACAATGATGAACAGAAAAAGAATTCAAACATACACATTAAATAAAAACAAAATCCATCTTTATAATTAAAAAAAAACATGCACACTTTTGAATTTTTCTTCTTCTGTCATCTCTTTTTGTCCTTGAGGCTGTGCGGCTTGCTGTTCTTGTTGTGGCTTCGAACACTGATCTGCTTGCTGCTTAACAGGTGGCTGTACGCATTCAACACTTTTTGGTGCAGCAGAAGATGCTCCTCGTGATGATCTTGAGCGTGGAGATGTACAATCAGCAAACCGATTGTTTGGAGGAGCTGAAAGTCCAATATTCGTCACGCATGCACAAGTTGGTTTGTTCGTAGCGGAATTTCCAAATGGTACCTTGAACATAGAAAAACTGAAAAATAAAAAGCATTAATGAATCACACAATCATAAATAATGAATCGTGAGACATACCAATCTTCCAAAGGAAGGCTATCTAAACTTGGCTTTGCAGCGAAATTAGTTATGTCCATTGTTGACGAACCAAAAGGAGAATTAGCCCCACCTCCTGGTTGGCAAAAAGAAAATGGAGTCGATTTTTTTGAAGAAGATTCTTTTGATTGACTTGGTGCTTCAGATTTGCAATGTTCCACAGGAGCTGGAGGAGGTACAGGTATTTCTTTCACTTTTTGAGGTTCAGGAGGAGCACATGAATCAATGTCCGGGGGTTGATATTGGAAGCAACCACGTCCAGCAAAAGAGTTTTGCAAACAAAGAAATATAATTCCAATAATCATTTGCGTTCAAAAAGATATGTCAAAGGAAAATATAATCCTCCCAATTGTTTTTACGATTTATTCTACATCAATCATTTTGCAAAAGTTCGCAAAAAAATATTTTTAATACTGAATAATGGTATATCAAACAAAAATTGAATGAAATATGTGAAATTTTAATCAAGCGCAAATTTTAAAATGTTTTTGAAATAAATTTTGAATGATTTATTATTAACAACCATAATTTAAGAAATGGGCTGTGGTGGAAGTAAGGATAAAGATAAAGGAGGAGATTCCGATAATTCAAAGCCAATCAAAGTCGAATCAGTCACTTTTTATAGGTTTGCCCCAAAGCAACATTTGCTATTTGCTTTATTTTCATTAAATGTATTTTTGTAAATGACATTCAGATCCGATGACACTGGCGCTCCGAGCGAGCCAGTTGATGGAGTATTTTATACAACTGGTATTGCTTATTTTGTTATTTGATGGCTTAATTCTCAAAAATTTATAGACTCAAAGATTCACGCAAGAATAGTTTTATCGCACGTTCTGGTATGATTTCTGTTAATTTATTTCTATTTTAAAATGTTATTTGCTTTAGGTTGGCTCATACGGAAGGGTCGTTTGGGTCTGCAAGTGTGTTTTCAATTTATTTTTGTAAGATTTTATAATTCATTGTTGATTCATTTAATAGTGATTCTCGCGGTGTAGGTTTGGATTTCAGAGCAATTGTTTTTAAAGCACTAAAATCTTATTTTTTCATTTATGGATAAAATTTGATCATTACAGCTGTATGTCTTTTTTATCGATCCGCATATTTTTAACAATACTTCAAATAATTTTTTAGCCACCAAATTATGAAATTGTCGCATGTAATCTGACTAGCTTGTTGATGAACATTATTGATACTCATGCTGAACTTCCAAGGTTTGTTTAAATTTTTTTGCTTCTTTTTTTGACAATTTTATATATTATTTCTTAAAGAGCTTGGCCAGTTGGTGAATACGAGCTTCGTCTGTTTATCAATGATCAGTTGCTTCATCAAGCATCATTTAGGATCATTGATCCACCAATGAATCAAATTTAAGCCATATTTGAAAAAAAAAATATTTTCGAGCAAATGAAGGACGAGATACATTTTAACTTGACAATTAGGTTATTATTCTTCAATGCTTTTATATATAAATGATATTGCACATATCAGAACTTGTATATTAAGTCTTTTTGTGTTTCTTATTTTGAAAAATAAGTTCTTCAATTTTTCGAATTGATTTTCAAAAGATTTTTCATGATAATGGTTTGTACCAAGTTATGAACGTTATCCATTATTTTGAACACTGCAACTTTTTTTAATAGTTTATTTTGCGACTATTGTTATCGTTTATCGTTTGCTTTTATCAAAATATTAATAATCGCTTCTTTTCTTCTTTTTTTCTTTTTTTTTTTTTTATATTTTTATTTGTAATATTTTCATTTGTGATTTTTTTTACACTTCGCACAAATGTTTCACATCAACATTGCAGCATCTCCAAATATTTGGATAAGTTTTTATTTAAAGGATGCACTTGCGTTGTAATACGTAACACAAATGTTGGTATTCAAAAGGCTGAATATGTTTTTCATTTTAAAAAAATTAAAGAAAAGAAGATTTTGTGACTATTTTCGAGAATATTGTTTTAAGTCAAATAAACTTGAATAATTTTCTATTAGATTTATTTATTCATTCATTCACAATTTAAAGGATATATGTAGTTCTAACATAAACATCTCTTTGACCTTTCATTTAAAAAAAGTGAAACATGTATGAAACATTATAATTATTTATCATTTTTTTAATAAAAATAAGAAAATAATAAAAAATTAAAAATCAAGAAGGGAAAATTTTGATTGCAATGAAACTTCAGAAGAGTTAAACAAAACTATCAACACGTCTTGTTCTTCGGAGAAGCTTCGAAATGAGCTAAAGATGCCGTTCATTTGAAGAAAATATTCAATCAATGGAATATTTTTTCAATTGTAAATGAATTTTTGCATCCTTAACATCAACAATCAAAGTGAAATAAAAGATTATTAAAATAATTGTAATCAACTAAAAAATAGTCTCAACGAGAAGAGAATACAACAAAATTTCAGAGAAAAAAATATACCACAATGAAAAATTTCCTTTTTAACTTCGAAAAAATACTTTATAAAATAAATTAAAACTTTACATTTCATTCTTTGGAGCGCTTTCCATTGAAAATTTCTCTTCAATTTCGCATCAAATCATTCATCACCATTTCTTCTTTTATTTGAAAGAATTTCAAAATGATGCGCTGTTTAATTCACTCAAAGAACCAGTGACCTCTCTATTTTACATTGATCCACTTCTTTTCCGAGAAGACCTGCTTTTTCTTCTGCATTTGCCGCAAACTTTCTTCGGTTTGAACATCGAAAGCACATTCCATTTAGCTCCATCAGAGGCAGATGATGATTCATCACTGGAACCAGAATCGCTGCCAGTGTCTGGAGATGGCGATCTTGAGACAGATCCTGAAAGTGATCTCGAAACAGATCTGGAAACGCTCCGCTTTCGTGTAGGCGACCTTGAGCCCCTCACATGTTTGTAATGATCTTCACTTTCAGACGAGCAAGACAGATCCTCTGCGTCAGAGTACAACTCTTTCTCAGGCAGCGCATACGCAGCTGAAGACATCGAGCCTTGGTTCACCAGATACGCCCGCTGTCGCGTGCCTTGCACCATCCTCTTCCGCAAATGGTTGTTTGATTTTGCCTCGTTAAGACGCTTGCGAACAGATTCAACACGAGCCTTTTCGTCTGCCACAGCTTTCAGAGCCTTTTCATACAGATCGATCGAACTGCTCAGTCCGCTTTTCTCCTTAAGGAACACGAGAAACTTGTCTGTGATCTCATTCACCTTGTCGAGATGAGCCACAATTGTTTCATTTGACTGACGATTTGACAAACATTCCATTGCCTCTTCGTTTTCTGCGGAAGCCTGTCGGATCATCACTTTCAGCGCAGTCTTCACTGTAGACTCACAATGCTGTCTGTTAATCTGATCTCTTTCATTCGCATCATTGATTACTTGTACAGAAATTTCGCTTTCCACCACTTCCTCTTGCTCAACTTTCGTTTTTTTGTCCTGTTCGACTTTTGATTTTGCTTCGTCCTTCTTTTCTCCTTCAGGAGTAGCTGAACAACAACTTGCTTCATCACTTTTTGATGAATTGCTTGCTTTTTTGTTAACGTAACTTAAAACCAACTGTCCGAGTTTGACTTTGTCTATTCCAGCTGAAGATTGCTCTGCTCCATCTGCTGGAGGAACAGTTGAAGACGATGCTTTCGATGCTCCAGGTAAAACAATTGAATTTTTGCGAACATCAAATCGAATCACAATCTCTCTAACTTCTTCCGTCAGCAAGTCAGGGAATGAGATGTTTGTTGATAGATCATCATTTGCAAGGCGTCTTTGAGACTCAACTGGATACCCCATAATTGAAACTTTCTCTACAAATGGAGATGAAATAACTTTAAGAGACGTGTGATTTGTCAAGATATTTTCAACCGCACAGACTTCATTCTCGATAACTTGATCTAATGTTTCACCGTATCGCACAGCAAAAAAAGCTCCTCCTCCTTGTTGTGCCATGCTTTGCATTAAATCACCATTGTATTCCAGTCCAAAGCCTATCGTGCTAACAGTTATTCCAACATCCCTTTTTGACTTAGCAAGCTCCACCAAATCGGCTGTATTAGTAAGTCCAACGTTTGCGTATCCATCAGTTAATAAAATAACTCGTTTAACATTTTCTTTTGGAGCTTTTGAAAGTTCATCAAACGCTACTGTTAAGGCTCCTGAAATGTTTGTACAGGAACCAATTCTTATTTTATCAATCTCATGAACCAAGTCATTTTTATCAAGAACATTTTTAAGAGGAACAACAATTGCTACATCTGTTTCAAAAGCAATTACGGAAACTTGATCCTTTGAACTTAACTTTTCAACGGCCATCTTTGCCGCATCAATCGCAAAATTAAACTTCCCAACATGCTCCATTGATCCTGAACAATCTATAACCAATGCAATAGACATTGGATTTTTTTCTTTATTGCTGATTTCACTTTTTCGAGTTCGAATCTCTGCATATGCATAAATCGGTTCAGAGATATCGGATGGTACAGCATATAAATTTTTCACGCATTCTATAGTTGCGACAGGAGTTTGAAGAGTTGATTGTTGTGATTTAATTGACATTTACTGATAAAAATGTTTTTATATACCCATACTTAAATGATAAATCCTTTAAGTTTTGGTTTTTTGTACCCATCATTTTTTCCAATTGGACAAAACATTAATTCTAAAACATTTCAACGCAGACGAAAATTAATAAAAAAATTGAATAATAAAAAATATCCAACTTTTGCTTAATATAATATTTCAATAAAACTTCAAAAATAAAAATAAAAATATAAATAAAAATGAAAAGGATAAGAAACATTGACGGTGGATGAAATGAGTTTCATTTTTGAATCTAATTCCTTTTTATTGTTGTTGCTGCATATCTTGAATTTGCTCTTCAATAGCAGTCGGATCTTGGCGAGGTCTTAGCTTGAATCGATGTAAAATTGATTTTATCCAATTTGTAAATACAAACATAAACCAAAAAATACTTGCAACATAAAACATTAAGACAGGTAAAACCAAAACCAAAACAGAAGACGGGGAAGAAACTTCTTCGGGCTGAACAAGAGTAATATACGAAGGCAGATTGGCATGAATAAAAGATGACTGATAGTCAGTAACAGAAGGAAGTGAATGAGTGAATTGAGTTGGGTGAACGTGCGGTGAATTAAGCGAAGCAAATGATGATGAAGAATGAACCAAAGGCGAAATCTGATTAAGAAGTGAAAAGTGTGATTGGCCAGAAAGGTGTCTTTGAGAGGGTGAAAGAAGATGAGGAGCAAAGAGAGTGATCGGAGCAAAGCAAGCGTGATGCTTATCATCATTAAATTCCGAAGCTTTCTTAAAATTATCATTGCCTATATAATTTTCAATTTCAGTTTTCCTATTTCTGTAAAAATCGGTGGAAATGGATTTTTGCTTGCTTCTTTCGATCACAAAATCTTTGACCATTTGTGCTGCATAACGAAAACCTATAAGTGGATTCCTCTTAGTTGTTTGAATAATCCATTTTCTCACACGATGAAATACCTGACGTTTTTGAACAAATTCACCATAACCTGATATCGATGAAACAATGGAACTTTCTAACTTTGGCAAATTTCGAAAAGAATTTCCAGATTTGTTGGGAGCCATATTTATGGAATCGCTAACATTGAATTCAAGGACAGGCCAATGAGTTTTCTGTCGTGAATTAATTGAACAAGTTCCTCCTCTATGAAAAAAGAGAAGTTCAAAAAGTCCAAGAAAAAATCATTTGAACAAACGTCAATTCTAAAATTCTAGCTTTGGACATTGTTTTTGAAATTGTCACATCAAAAATGTGAATGCATAAACCTCGAAATGATTCTACAAAGTATTTCAGAAAATACAAAACAAACATAACCAACGGTCACAATTATAAATAAACAACCTGACATTGGCGCTGGCATTGAAAGATTGGTGTAAGAAATAAGTTCGCATTGCATTGGAATCCAATCGCCTCTAAGTTTTATAATTACTATAATGTTTTTAAAAAATCTATATCAGTCACACTTAATTTCTCCAAGATATCGCATATAAAAGTAAAGTGACGCCGCCCATCCAATTAAACAAAAAGTTACTACAAAACAGGAAAATTGAAGTTTATTTATAACTAAAATTCTCATACAATAAAAGTATAAAGAAGTTCTGCACAAGATTTTATAAACTTTTATTGGACGATTAGGTAAGCTCCCAGTCCAAATAAATCGAAAAAATCTGTTGGTAGCTTCCCATGAACAAAATGAGTTTTGGTTATTCATAAATAAGGGTTAGATGTGGAAAATAATGGCAAAATAATGCAAAAGTGGAAAAATAACACTTAGACAATGCAAACTTACACATGCGCAAAATAATTTAAAGAGACAAAAAACTTTTGTTCAATCTTCTAATATATTTTTTAAAATTTATCTTTTGATTTTTATTTTTGATGCAGAAAGAAAAAATTCAAAAAATATACCCTGATTCGAAAGAAATAAAAGATGTTTTTTCATCAATTATTCCTTGGTTGGATTCGCTGGAGCAACTTCCAAAAAGAGTAAAAACATCAGATGATCTTCTTGATGGCTCAGTAATCTCAAGCGTTTTACGTAAGAGGTATCCAATAAATATTTTTGAGTAAGAAATTGTTTATTTATCACAACTTTAATTTTGCAACCTTTAGTTCTTTGGATAATTCCTTTTTTCCAGAATTCTGTCTAACAAATTCAACTCTTCCTGGATTGAGTGTTGTGAGTTTACAGATGCTTACATATTTACTGTGCAAATTTGAAGTATGAATTTTTATGCATATTTATTTCCTTTCCATATTCAACGAAACACATGTATTTATTAACTATTGTTCAGAGCGGAACAGCGAATGAAAAGACATTTGATCAAAGGATTATCGAGCCAAGGACTGCTGATGAGTCATTGTTATTTTCATTGTCCTTATTTGCAGCTTGTTTAAAGCAAGGCGACGAACATTTTTATGAGAAAAATCAAAGCAGAAAGTTCAGTGAAAACGAGCGAAGAAATAGAGAAAAAGTTCTCAATTACTTATCTAACTTAGGTGAAAAAATTATAATGATCAAAAAGCAAAGTTTGATTCCAACCGCAGAAGTACCATGCAATTGTGTAAAACAGAATTCAAAAGAAAATATTGTATCCTCAACCACTCAGAAATGTAAAAGTGATTTTTTGAATGAAGATAAAGCTGAAGACATTTATGGATTTGAAGAAGACGAAGAAGATTATTTTGACGATGATGGATTTGGCTCAGAAAGCGACGAAGACAATTACAAACTGAATAGTGCGCATATTAATTCTATGTCCATTGAGCAGCTGAGGCGGAGGATCAAAGCAGTGACAGCAGAAAATCTGCAGCTGAACTACGAGCTGTGGGCAACCAAGCTGCGCGATGAGCTTTTGGAAGAGGAGATTTTCAGGGCGAAAGAAGGAAGGCGGATGCTGGAGGCAAAAGAGGGTTCGTCATTTGGCTTGACTTATGGCTCAACTAAAGCAAATGCAGATGTTGTGAGAGAAGAGAAAGAAAACAGATGCGAAGGAATTTCAATGGAAGAGAAAGATATTCATTCAGATGATACGCTTAGAAATAATGATAATTACCACAGGAATCGGTTAGAAAAAGAAATGAGCACGCAAACTGTTGAAGAAAAAATAGACGAAAAAAAATATGAAGAAGCAGAAAAATTCACACAAACAGAAGAGAACAAAGCAGAAAAGAAAGAAGAACCAGCCCCAGCACCATCAGTATCACCAGCCTCAGCCTCAGCCATTTCTTCTTCTGAAGACGCAAAGTATTCATCCTCCGATATCGCCAGCTTGAGAGAGGAGAACGAGCTGCTCAGAGAGAAATACGAGCGGCTGCTGGAGGAGCGGCAGATGGATGCGCTGATTGTGGAGGAGAAGTGGCAGGAGGTCATCAGAAACACCCTGTCAGCAGCGATTGAAGGGGCACGTGGGCGGCAAAAGGAGAAGATTGGAGATGAAAGAGAGGATCAGAAGGAGGGGGAAGAAGGAAGGGGAAATGGAAGAGGAAGAGGAAGTGGAGATAATAGTGATGATCGTGATGATACAGCAGAAGCAGAAAGAAATGTGCAGGAAAGAAATTTAGAACCAGGTGTGGACTGTGTATTATTTTTCACTCTCTTTATTGCTTTATTAAATATTTTATATTAATAATAATAAATGATATTTATGAATCTTTGATTTCTTTTTCTTTTCTTTTCTTTTTTGCAGAGTTCTGCTCCACCCAGTCAATGCCAATTCCTCCTGAACCACAAAGAGACAGCTCACCGCTTCATTCACAGACTGTTATGCAGCAGTCACAAACACCAAACAAACTCACTTCACCTCAGAATTTATCCTCAACTTTTCATTCTTCTTCTCTTTCTTCTCCTTCACCATCTTCTGCATCCGCAGAACAATTTTCATCATCATCATCATCATCATCATCATCATCATCATCATCATCATCTTCTTCTTCTTCTTCTTCTTCTTCTTCTTCTTCTTCTTTTCCTTCCTCTTTTCCTTTCTCTTCACCTTCTTCCTCATTCTCTTCTCCATTTTCTCCCTCTTTTCTTCCATCTCAACATAATTGTGTTGATTCACTTCAATCCCCTTCCAATGTATCTGTTGCATCGTCTTCGAGTGCTTTTCTTGGCTCTTCTCTTTCTTCCTCAATCATTTCCGGTTCGTCTTCGATGGTTTCTCTGTTGAAATTCACTCGAAATTTGATGAAGGAATACCACACAAAAGATGCAGTGATTGCTACTTTGAAGAGCAAATTGAAGAGATTGACGAAACAACTGCAAAATAAAGAGCAACAGGAAGGAGTGCAGAAGAAAGATGGGGGAATGGAGGAGAAAGAGAAAGAGAAAGAGAAAGAGGTGGAGAAAGAGAAAGAGAAAGAGAAAGAGAAAGAACAAGAACAAGAAAATGATAAAACTGAAACAAAAGAAAATGTAAAAGAACTCAAACTGGAACAGGAAAAAGAAAAAGAAAAAGAAAAGAATTATTTAAAAACAAATTCTAACAATGAAGAAAACGAACATCATAAGGAAACATCAGAAACGATATCACCAGCAAAGAATGGACAAGAAGGTCAATCAAAAAGAAACAAAAAGCATCAGAAAAAGGGGAAGCGAACCTGAGAGTGAATTTTGATATTTTATTTATCGGTCATTTGTAGATTTTTTAAACTGTATTATATGAAATAGTTTTGTTTTTTATATTTTATTTCATTAAGCTTATTTTGAAAATATCTGAATAAAGAATTGAGTGATTAAAATAAAATATTCAAAATATTTCAGAAAATCAAGAAATGAAAAATTAAATTGAATAGTTTTCTTTTTCTTAACAATATATTCATTCTTGCAACGAAAACAATTGACAAAATCAACAGAGAACTTCAATTGATAATGCCATAACATTTTTTTCTTTTTTTACAAATGGACTTTAATCAATTTCCAGGCCAAATGGACGATTCACATTCATATACGGAAGACATATGGAATGATCTATTTAATGATTTGGAGCATCTTGGATTTTCTGTTTGAAAAATTTTGGCTTTTTTGATTATTTTCTCTTATTATTATACACGCTCAGAATTTGACCTTTATAGGTTTTTCACAACTATTTTAATAGCCATTAAAATTTAATTATTTTTGATATTTTATAGGTGCTGGGTCTTTTGGCCGGTTTATTAAATTTTTTGTTTTTTCTTAATTCATGTTTTTCAGGGTATATGCAGCAACAACAAAGGAAAAGAGTATAATTGCGATTAAAATAATCGACCAGGATGATTTTAAACCCCAGGAATTTCAAGCTGCTCAAGATCTTAAAGGGTATTTTTTTTGCTGAAACAAATTATCAATTCTTTAACAATTATCAACACAGAAGTAATTGTCCATATATTATAAAGGTTAATTGGATGTATTCTCATCCCCCATTTGTTTGCATTTTTTTGGAATATGCAAATGGAAAGGTGCGTTTTCTTTTCTTTTCTTTTCAATTTTTGATGACATTCCTTCATAAAATTGCATTTCAAGACGCTTCATGAATATGTGTATTATCCAAAAAATAAACCTTCTGAAGCAGTTGCTCAATATTTTCTCAGGCAATTACGTGTGGTTCAGTTGCTTTTTATCATGAATCTTTACAAAAAATTATTTATTAATGTTCCATTTTCATTCATAACAAAAAGTGGAAGGTTTAAAAGTTATTCATGAGCGAGGGTACATACACAGGTTTGCTAGCTATATTTTATTGTGAAGGTTTATTTGTTCTTGAACGTTCTCAGAGATATGAAATTGGAAAACGTTCTTCTGCATGTTCCTTCCCCTGCAGCACATAAAATGCGTTCATTTAATGAAAGCAAAAGCACTGGATCATTTTTTCCTGGGGGCAGTCAATCTGTCCAGAATGTGCTGATTCCACCAATTCTCAAAATTACTGATTTTGGAACAGCAAGGCGGGCTCCAAAGAAGAAAGACCTGACAATGACGAAATGCGGAACACCACTAAATAAGGTATAATAATTTGCATAAGAAATAAGCAAGCAAACAGAAAAAAAAATTTGTTTGAGAGGAGATGAAAGGAATTTATATTTTTGAAGGAAGTAATTTTTTGAATAAAAAGATAGAAATCGAAAGAGAAATAGTTTTAAAAATAGCTATAAGAAAATATTCAACATAAAAATGTTATTTATATGATATTTATTTATTTTCTCAAAATTTTGAATTAAAGAAAGAGCCTTTTTTAATTCCTTTTATCATAATTTTTGTTTTCTTTCATATTTTATTTGTATTGTTTCATTTAAATTTTTTTCTGAAAACAGCCTCCAGAGTCGCACAAGTGGCCATATCTATTCACCAGAAAAGGTGACATTTGGAGTGTTGGAGTGTGTTTCTATCAGATGCTCTGGAAATGGTGTGTTCAAATTGTGAATGTAACTTTTGGAAAAGAGCAAATGATTTTTCTGAATGAATACAAATTAATGCAATTTGGATATCTTTTTTTGCTCATTCTTTAAAAAGTACTTCTTTTGCATTAAATTTCCGATTGTTTTCTTTTTTCTTCATTTTATTTATTTTCGACAATATCCATCTTTTTTCTCTGCTTCGCTGTATCATTTGCATATAGCCATCCGTATGAAGATGCAGTTCCCCAAAATCTACGAAAGTTTGCTGATTTTACTATTCTCTTTGAAAAAGAAACGAACAACTTTTTTACATTTTTCCTTTCTTTTCTCTTGTTCTTTATCGACCAATTCACAAAAAAAATCTTCCTATAACCAAAATGATATCATTACCCTTTCTGTGATATCCCATACTTCCACGCAGAAAACAACTCCGAACGATTCATCCCCCTCCATCCACTCGTTTTCCTGCCTCTTCCCCTCCTCTTATCCCTCACCCTCACACTCTCTCGCTGCTTCAGGCGCTGATGAATCCACAGCCTTCTCTCCGCCCGTCTGCTGAAGAAGCATTGCGACATCCTTTTTTCAGTGTAGATTTTCTTGCAAATGCTCAGTTGGACGGCATTTCGAGATTGAAAGTCGCAGAAAGAGGAGAAATGAGGCAATCTTTTATCGAAGCTGACTCGTCTTCTGCTTCTGCTTCTGCAACTCCTTCATCTGCTGCCTCATCATTTTCTTCTTTTTCGACTTTGGACACCAAACAAAATGCGAATCAATATATCAAAAGTGAAGCAAGATTCGCAAAGGGAGAAGAAGAGAAACAGAGAAACAAAGAGATGAAGCAACTCACAGACCACAGCCACGAAATTGCACAGCGCATTTCGTTGTCAATAAAATTGAGGGAGATTGAGGAAAAGAAAGAGGAAGAAGAGAAAACCAGAAGCGAAACAACAAAAAGTGTAAAAATATATAATGAACACACTGGCAGATTTACAAACGAGTCAGAAAATGAGAATGAAAATGCAAAAAGCAGAGACAACTTTTCAAAGCAAAACAACCACAACAACGTCTATGGAAGTCCATTTCCAGCTGTTGAATCACCTTATGTGGCACAGAAGGACACACCTGAATCTTCAATGGACTTATTTTTCCAGACATTCGAGAATGGGAATGAGGCAGAGCAGTCAGACAACAAAATGACACCCGCAATGGATAACTTAAAATTTGAACAACCGATTGGAAGTCAGCTTCGCGTAGATTTTTCATCAAGAAAAGAAACAAAAGGGCAAGAACAAGAAATTAAACAAGAGCTAATTACAGCGCCTAGTCCATTGAGAAATGCAGAGCAAAGTGAAATCCAATCATCTCAATCATCTTCAGTTGATTCTTCGCAATCTGCTTCAAAAGCATTTGGAAGCGATAAACTTACATCGACAGATGTGTCCTTTGAGCGTATTGACACGTGGAACATTCCTCCGTCCACCCAAATGCAGCCAGAGGAGGAAGCAGGCAACGTTGCAGCAGATAAAAATGATGGAGCAATAAGAAACACCAAATATGATGAGATAGAACAACCAATCGATTCAGAGTCTGACATTGACAGCGAGCTGGATTTGTCAAGTGAGGTCATTGAATTCTTCTCCGACGATGCAACAGAAGGAGCCTTGGATGAAGACAACGAAGACGGCTTTGTCTTCATCGAACGCAATACGCATTTAGCGCCTGCTTCTTTAATGCTCCATTCATCTTCAGTTCGTTCTCCAGAAACTCAGCTTCATTTTCCGTGTTCGTTTGATGATATGCCTCTTCCAGGTGATGCGGCTAATCAATTGTTATCAAAGCAACCTCTTTTGTCTTTTCTGAGCTTCGTGTCCAACCATCCTTCGCTTCCTCTATCGTCTCTTCTTCGTCTTCTTCACTTTCTGCAGCACTCTTCATTCTACACAGACATTCTGGCATTGGCTCCTCTGCTTTGCCCTTTGATGAACGAGATAAGAAGAGATCAAAAGAATAAACTGGTACAAAAATCGAAAAATGATTGCAACGAAGAGAAATGCGAATTAATTGAAAATACAAAAGATCATGATGAAGAAGAACAAATGCAGCCTAATAAAAATTCTCAGCTGAGCTTAAATGAAAAGAAAGTTGAATTATCACTATTTAAAAAAATTCACGCAATTGTAATATCGTCCACCAAATATTTAACTGTTCAGCCAAGTTTTCGCTCAAAAACCCCATTTGAAATCACTTCAACAGCTCCGTCGATGCCTTCATCATCAGATTCTTCACCAAACACACACACTTCTCCTCCTTCGCCTTCCTTAGCCACGTCAACTTCCTCTCCAACTTCGAGTTTTTTTCCTTCGCTTTTTTCTGCTGCAACGTCTGGCCTCGCTGCACTCATCGGCTGGATTCCACTTCGCCAGTTTCTTCCATTCTCTCCTTCCTCTCCTTCCTCTTCCTCTTCAGAACACTCGTCTTCAGCTGCCAATTCCACATCTTCTCCAGCACGCTCGTTCTCTCACACCTACTTTTCTCGCTTCCCGTTTTCTGGCTTCACTTTTTCTTCATCGCGCGATGTGTCTGAACCCCACTTCATCCGCAGAGGCGACCAAGTTCTAGCAGACGGCATCGAGTCGCCGCTTCCCATGCTCATCAAAGATGCGCAGCGGGAATACTCAAATGTACCATTGAGAAGCGGAGGAGAAGAGATGGAGAAAGAAAGTGAAATTGGAATGCAAGGCTTTGGAGACAAATATACTGAGGAAGCGAAAAAAGGCAATTCCCATGAGAAAGATAAAGTGAAAACGATAAGCTCTCCGTTTGGAACCCAATCCATCTGCTCTTTTCAATCTGACACGCCATTTTCGTCACCAGATTCCCAACTGCAGTCATCAATGGAAGAAGAGTCTTCCAACAGAAATTCCAATTGCACTGGAGCATCTCATGTTGTGCTGGTGAATCCAACAACAAAACTGGCTGAGGCTCGCTCAACTTTTCTTGTAGACGATGAAGGCTCATGTGAAGAGTCTCTTTATCAGTCATTGTTTGTTGCAGATAGCGTGCTCAAAGAAGAAAAAACCAGAGAAAACAAAGCACTTATCAATAACGAAGAAACACTCGGAAAAATAATGGAGGAAGGCAAAGAAGTTGCGGATGGCAGATCTCAAAAAGAAAAGAAAGAAAAAATCAAAAATCAAATGCCAAATAGTATTTTTTCGCTTCATTATGAATTGTTGGCATCTGACGCGTCATCTGTTTCGTTAGCACAATCGACTCCACTGACTGGATGTGACTCTGATGGAAAGGAAGATACAACCACAGAGCATGAATGTTTGGACAATGATAGATCCAATACAAGGAATGTTAGGAGTGAACTTGAACACACAAAGGACGATCCAACTTGTCAACGTTTGCAAAGCTCTGAGTTTCCATCGTCCTTATTGACGGAACACTCATCTTTGATTTCTTCACTTTCTCAACACATTCACAAATCCACAAAACCAATTCCACTTCTCTTTTATTTTGCCCTGTTACAGACGCAGTGCTGGCGTTATAAAGAAATTTGCCAGATTGAAAAGCAATGGGAAAGCGAAAACGCACTTCAAGCAAAAAAAGATGTCATTGCAGAAAAGCCTGAAAAGAAAGGTGAATGCATTTCACTTTTGGACGTTGCAGAATGTTTGGATTCCTCAAAACAGAACAATATGCTTCAAAATCCAGTCGAAAGAGAAAATGTTAAAGATGAAATGAGCTCTTCTGAAAAGGCTCAGTCAAATGAAAGCCATGTTGAAAGTTCAGAAAACTCTTCTTTTAATAATGACGGGAATGCATCTTTTCTTCCTATTCCAACAAATTCAAAACAGAAGAATACAAATTTGGATAAATTGTTCAGAAAAATGATGAGACAGAAAAGAAGGCTGCTGTGCTCCATTGATTTGCTGATTCTCCGAAGAGGAGGAATTAAATATGTTTGCGGTGAATGGGATCGAAGTAATGTGCTTTCTTCACTTGGGATCACGAACGACTGTCAAACTTTTGTTTCAAATACCTCTGGTTTGAAATCTTCAGATACTCCTCCAACGACTTCTTTATCTTCAAATTGTCAAACACAAGCAAATAAGCCTATTCGACCTTTGGTCCAGTGCCATAATCCTCAATATTCTCATATTTTATCCTCACAAGAAAGCGAAAAGAAAAAGCATAATTTCTTTAGTTGGTCGCAGCTTCAATCTGCTGTTGGGAACTTTGGATGGTGGTCGGGCAAACGATCACCTCAGCCAGCAGAAAAAATGGACAAAGAACAAAACATAAGCGAGGCAAAAGAAATCGATCAATCCTGCGAACAATCTTTCACACGCGATTCCGAGCTGTGCTATTCACCACCAGATCAACATAAAACTTCTTTATCTTCAATGTCTTCTGAATCATCATCTTTTTCTTCACAAAGCATTTATCCACTTGCATCGGATGCGACGGCATTTTATCAATCAACTGCACTCCATTCATACATAATCAATTGTATCAATTCTCTTTCTGATGTTGGCAAAAGTAGAGCAGTCACAATTTACGATGGTTTGAAATTTTTTTTATGAATATTTTTTTCATAATTTTTTTCTTCCATTTTTCGAAAATGATAAAACTTTTTTTAATAAAAAATACCAATATTCTAACCAATTTTTAGGCTTTTTGCTTTTTGTCTATCTGATGTCTCTTCCTCCGTTCGATGAGAAAATTGCTCTGCATTCAAAATGTTTGTCTTTGGAGAAGAAAGGAGATTTTTTCGATGATACTGAATACATCCCACAGTCTTATCCAACCGAGGATGCTGCAAAATTTGAGAATAACGTAGAAAATGAAATGAACAAATTGGACTCATTGCCTCAATTAAAACAGAAGCTGAAAGGCAAAAAAAAAGAACATTGCATCATTCGCTTTACAAATTCAGTGGCGGAAAGATGCGCTGAATGGAGCTTGATGTTTTTATTGAAGATCGCCTGTGGATGAAATAAACTGAGCGTGTGATATTTTTTACCAGTTTTGCAAAAGAGAAACAGGTTAAATTGTTCTTTTATCTTTGTCTCCATTTTTGGATTAATTAGCGAAAAATATTTTGTTTTTTAATGACTAAGATGAACCATTTGAGTTTAAGTTCTTTCTATTTGCGTTTATGCTTTACATTTTTGTGTCTTTTCGTTTGCCAGTTTATTCATTTTTTATTTTTCTTCGTAAAGATATAATTTGTGGTATTCAAAACATGTTGATTTTTTTTTTAAATTCAACGATATTTGTTGAATTTTTATGTACGAACGAACGAATTACTGAAAAGGGTTGAAAAGAAAGCTTTTGAAAAACAAAAATTGGGCAGTGTCAATTAAAATGTCAGTCAGTTAAAACAATAATTGTTATTTTAGCATTCTGCGTCTCCCTTTGATGTTTGAGCTTCAATGAAGCGACGAAGCCCTACAAGAGAAGGTGAAGAAGCATCCTCGCAAATCGAAAGCGAATGAAGCGCCTAAAATTTCACATTCAACGAAAACAAAAGGGAAAATAACGAGAAATCGATTGGACAGAAAAGAAGAACAGATTTAAGGTATTAAAAACGTACAAAACAAACAAACAAACAAACAAACAAACAAACAAACAAACAAACAAATAAATAAATAAATAAATATTCATACTATTTTCATAAACTTCAGCGCATCCTGCTGCTTTTGCAATCTTGTTGCAAGTTGAGATAGTTCAGTGTAAAAATCTGCAATTTCTGACGAAGGAAGAAAATCATATCCATCTGTCAAAAAGAAAAATTAAAAGCAATGATAATCAATATTGAAAAATGTAAATTGCAATGTTTTAGAAAATTTTTGTTTTAAAAAATACGGTTGTCAAGTCATAAATTTTAATCGAATTCAGATATAGTTTATTTAAAAATTCAATCGCTTACTATTGTTCATATAATTTCACTCAAATTTGTTGTTTCAGTCACAACAAGTCATCCTAACTATCAAACATACATTGTATTGCTTCTCCAAGCTCTGTTCCAACTGCGTATCTCTGCTCCAGGCGTGAAGGATCATAGGCAAGCATCGAAAAGAAGAGCTTCTTAACTTCTCTATAAAATGCATTCATCTTATGGAACTTTGGTACAACTAAAGACTTTTGAGCTGATTTTTCAAGTTGGCCTTCAAGCTGCTTCTTTTCATCATTGAAAGGCAAAATATGTGGCACCTCTATTGAGTGCTCACGTTCCATGGATTTAATGATATCTTCAACCTGTTGAATTATCTTTGAAGCATTTTCTTCCTTTTGTTCATTAAGCTCACCTGTGATTCTTTCAACTTCACAGCGAATAGACATTTGATAGTCTCTGAATGCCTTTTGCTCGCTTTCATCTTTGAAAAGACATCGATGGCACACTGCACAACATAGAGGTCCTTTTTCAAGAGGAACAAATGTTTTTATTAGCTCATCGCAATCGTCGGAAAGAGATGATTCTTTTATGCCCAGTAACTCCACTGGCATTGACGACATGCAATGCTGGGAAAATGAAGAATCGCCTTTAGGAAGACAAGGAGCCTCGTCATCAGAGGAAGAAACTGATGATAAGGTTCCATCTGCAATGTAAGGAAATGCTTTCGGTTCTTCTATTGAAGTAAAACTTCCTAAAACAGTAAACATAGCTCCCCCACATGTGCATTCAAAAGCATCTAATAAAGATGGTTGATTGACCTCAATGCTTAAATCAGTTCCTTTTGTGGATTCTTTTTCTTGAGTAACCTTTTCAGAAAAAATCCTTTTTTTTAAAAGTTCACTACTGCATCTTTCACATCGGCAGAAAAACATATGAGAGTCTAATAGCATTTGCTGCCTTTTCCATACATCGTAAGTCATTATATTTCTTCTCAACCCAAACATTTCATCTGAAGAAATTTGCTTATTCTCTTGTTGTATTCTTCTAACCTTCTCAAGTAAGCATTCTTTTGAGTTATAATTCACAGTTAACTCATCCCCACAAGATATGTTCGTTATTGCTTTCACTTCCACGCTTCCATCGTGATGCCAATACCACGTGCAATTTGGATGGCACGAATGGTTCATCATTGACAGATGAACAAGCAAAACTTCCATAACAGCACAATCCTCAGTCATGCACGGCATAGTTACAACAGAGTTCATCATATTCTTGAGCAAAATTCGTTCAATCTCATTCAAGATATTGCAGTCAGAAATATATTTTGCGCTATTTGTTTCATTTTCATCAAATGCTTCCATAACTTTCTTTGATTCCTGTTTGATATACTCTTTAAAGTTTGAATCTATTTGCATGTAGTGATCGTCTAATCTCATAAAATCGCATAGTAGTATCTCACGAACTGCAGGCTGTTCTTTTCTGTTCAGCTTTTCCAAACAAAATTGTGGCATATTTCTAAGTTGATCAATCCTTTTGCTTAAAAGTTGATCTTTTTCATTCGGTTCTGTTCTTTTTGCAAATTCAAAGTACCTCGCAATCAGACGAACATTGTGAATAATTTCATGGCTAATATTGCTTTGTTTCAAACGAGAGAAAGCTTTGCATTCAAGTTTGTGTAATCCACCTTTCCAATGTTTTAATTGACACTCTTTTGAACAATAGAAAGCTAATTTGCATTGAGAGCACCTCATCATTTCGGATTCATTTATACGCTTAAAACATCCATGACATCTCTGAATGGATTCGAAATCAAATAAAGTTGAGCAAAACGCTTTTTCTTTGCAAATAACATCCCCTGGATGAAAAACTTTTGTTGAAACCATAGAAAAATCCTTTTCATTGCTAACCTTGAAATTAAACCATCCTTCAGAAATCATTCTTCAGAAATATTTCGAAATAATAAATATTGAAACTTAACGTAACTTTTTTCATAAAGTATCCCAAAGAAAATGAATAGCAAACATATTTAAAACAATTTATTCGTTATATATATGCAAATTTTTCTGTATTTAACAGTATATTCAAAAAATTATTGATTAAAATTTTTATTAATTCGTGATCAATTTTCTTAAATAAAACTTTGGAAGATAAGCAATATTTCATTGCTGTGCACAAGTGACTGTAAATACCATTAAATAAATACACTTGACCTGTTTTTATGTTTTTGACATGAGATTGAATATTTCTTGGAAAGTTTTCATTGGTGAAATTTGTTATTGTTGGTTGCATTCATTCAAAGCAGCTTATATTTATAGAGATGATTATCAATTGATCAACAAAAAATCAAGATTGTATTTTTCAATCATTTTAAGAAACAGATAAATTTGAAGAATTTGAAGTGAAGATCTATAATCTTTGAATTAGCAACATTAAAGAGATAACAGTCAAAATGTTAGTCACAGAGCTTCTGAGATAGAAGAAGTGAAACAAAAAATGAGTCCATATTGCATTTGATTGGGCAAAAATATAGATTCATCTTTTGTTTGTGAGATTAGAGCTTTTGGGTTCAACACATCATATTCTACAGTCTAATATACTTTTTCTGTTAAAAACACTCAGTTGAATAATTATCAATCAAAATTTCCTGCTCATAAAATTCAAACAAAATTATATATTGTCAATTAGTCTTCTTTTCTGACGAGGGATGTTCAATTTCGGTTTCTGTGGTCTTTTATTTCCCATTTTTCTTCTTTTCTGGAGATATTTCACTCAATAATGAAAATATTGTCGCGTAATTTTTTGATGCTTTGCTATTTTTCCAATTTCTTTACACCTTTTAACTCAAAAGTCGATTTTGGAAATTTTGAAATTATCAATAACTGACTGCACCTTTTTCATTTTGAGACAGACTCCTTCACCATTCTCAAGAATTGGATAATCCATATTAATTCGAAATAATGCGTAATTATCAAAAATCATTAGTCTTCCTTCACTATTTTCCCAAAGTTGCAAAGATTAATAATTTTATTCTTTTTGTTCGTCTCTTTCTTTGATCCATTCAGATAAATATTCACAAAAACCATAAGTCTTCAGAAAGTCAACATTTTCAAAAAATGAAAACAATATTCATTCACCATAACCATTCACACACCTAGATCTCTATTTGGGAGTGCAAACTCAAAACTATCCAAACCTCATCATATTGAGCTTTAGCAATTATCCTCTTCTAATTCCGCTTGATAAAAAAATTACAAATTCACACTTGCATGTCAATTGAACGGAAAAAAAATTGACAAATAAATTGTCAAAGGAATTACTCGATTAAAACCTGAAAAATTGCGTTTATTATTTCCTCATCGATTTGAAAGATATCGTTTTCATTTTTCATTTTCAATTCTTTAATAATAAATTTATTCATTGACTCAGCTTTGGAAAGTTTATTTTACGAATGTGGCAAGCATGTCACTTTATTTTGGAATCCAAACTAGATAGAATGTGAAATATGTGCTTTTTGCATTTCTTTGAAATTATAACAGCAGTATTTGGTATAATGAATGACTCAACAAGAACAAGGAGATTCAAATATCATTGAAATGAAGCGCACAAATAAACATATGAGAACAGACATTTTGATTCATGCTTGAAATAATTGCAACAGAAAAAACAATCAAATAAGACAAAAGATATTTTTTGTAATTGAATCGAAACAATTTTCGAATTTATATTTCAAAGTCAACTATTTGTTTTTATTTTCAGTTGAAAGTGTGTTGCAAACATCAATTGCCAATCAAAGCAACTAATCATTTTCAAAATCGTTCTGGTTATTAACACCCATATTTAAGAAAAACAAAAGTGCAGGAAAAATCAAAATTCATTCCTGCATGCTGCCAATCATTCATCTTGTTGCAACTCTGAGTTTTCACTTGAATATCAATGCTTTTGAAGTCAATTCTTTGGGATGTGCAAATGGAGAATCATTCCTTTTCGGATTCTCCAAAAACGATGAATATTCATTATCCAATCCAAAATCGAATTATTCACAAAATAATAACAGTGAAGATCAATCAGTGCAATTTCGAGATAACAGAATATATGAGTTTTCATGTTTGAAAACTTCATTTTTATTGATGAACACATCCATAACGTTCTCGAAGCAAATGCTGCAAACAAGAGGAGGAACAAATATAGTTGATGGCACTTCGTCAAATGTTGTTGTTCTTGGGTGCATGATATTGTGCAACGATGAAAAGACAAATGGTCTTTTCAGAATTGCCCATGGAAGAGCACTGTTCAACAACATATCAATGAACATAAAGTTCCAAAGAAATCAAATTCCACAATTATTGGTTTCTGAGCATTCAGCCAACAAGAGATTGATTGTGAAAGATTTTGAAGCAATCATATTGTCATCTTCGACATTTAATGATCTTGTATTTGAAAAGGCTCCGATTATTGAATCCTCACATTCGTCTTCTTTGTCCATTGCCAAATGTGTCTTCTCAAACATTTCTTCCACTCAAAAGAAGGATCCATTTTGTTCAGAGACATCAGAGCTTCAGAGTGGAAATGGGGCATTCATCATTTCTGGATGTGAATTGCGTGGTGTTGAAAATGTGTTTTGTGGAGGAATTGGAGACAGAAATCATGAATTGCATGTTTTCAACACAAGTGTGATGCATTGTGCCAGAACAATGAACAATGGCTCGAGAGTGGAGGTCAATGACGATCAAAGTTTTGAATACACCGAATTTGTCAATCAGCATGTCACTGATTATTCGGCAACAGATATTGGATTTCACACTTGTGGAGGGGCCATCTTGTTCAATAGCTCATCATCTTCATTGAATGTTCATAGCTGTATTTTCATGGTTTGAGTCATTTTTGATTTTTTGTTTTAATTATTGGAAACTTTCTCTCTCTCTTTTTTTTTTGAACAAAGAACTGTTCCTGCAGCAGATGGGGAGGAGGAATTTGTGTTTTTGATTCTTTGAGCACAAGAATTGAAAACTGCACATTCGATCATTGCATTGGAAAAAGAAATAACGAAAACGGAGGCTCTCATGGAGGGGCAATCTTTGTTTGTAATGCCGAGTGTTATGATATCGTTCATTCAATTGCAAAAAATGGATACACAACTGAATATGGAAGTGGTATTTTCTTAAATTATAGGAGCACATCCATATCAACTGAATGCAATTTGAATTCTTTGGAAAATGGATCACCAATCCTTTTATTAAATGTCACTTTTGCAAATGAAACATCAGACAGTTCTTATGGAGGAGGATTTTATATTGGGAAGAATGCTCCAAACTTTTTCATTATGAGCGAATGCATTTTTCAGAATTGTTCTGCGAATACTTCAAATGGAGGAGGAATATGGATTAATGTTATAACTCTTGAAATGAATTCTAAGTTTTGCTTCTATTGCTTCTTCTTCAATAATTCTGCCTCACAGGCATCAGATGTTTATCTGAATGACACATCACAAATAATCATAGAAAATCCTTTTGTTGAATGTTATTCATTGACAGATGGAGAGAGCAGATGTGCGAGCTCCTCATTAGGTCCAAAGAATGAGTGGCTTCCAAATGGATTTCTTGTGAGATATGTCATTCCAGATGGAGGAAACAACAATGCGCTCTGTGGGCTGACAGTTGAGGATGGCTGCAGCTCATTGAAATTCACATTGGAAGACACATTAACAAAGAGCAGATGCAGAATCATGCTGATCGAGGGAACTTATGAGATGGCTGAACAAAATGGATACGTTGTGGAGCGAAAGAGAATTTCTATTCAAGGGAGAGGAAAGGATGAAACACAATTGAATCCAGTTCGTGTTGAGGTAGATCAAGTGTTTTTGAGTGTTGATGACGGGATATGCAAACTGTCATCTTTGAGCATTGTGTTTAACTCACATGAAAGTTCAAGATTGTTCCGAATGAGCTCCTCGAATTCTCAATTGTTTCTCCAAGAGCTTGCAATCAGCACCCCATTGAATCAGGAAGGTCATCCCTCAAAAGAATATTTGAACAGTTTGTTTGAAGTGAATTTTGCCAACTTTCGAATGACTGATTGCATTGTCGAGAATGTGTTGTCCAAGGCCAGTCTCTTTCAAGAAACCTCTTCTGCTTCATTGTTTGTATCGTCTTCATCTTCTCTTCTTCCAAACAGTGATGAGTGTTTTGTTGCTAACTCCAACTTTTCACATGTGACAAAAACAGAAGGGGATGGAGCGGTGGTGTCAAAAGCAATCAGTGAGGGAGAGTCATTTTGTCTGTGGAACACAACAATCGAGAACTGTGAGTGTTCGAGTGGGAATGGAGGAGGGATCAGAGTTGACATGGCATCATCCACCAGCACCTTCAGAATGGGATCTTCTTCGTTTCCGACCACACTCGATTCATGTTCATGCAGCAAGTGTGGAGGAGGATTGTATCTTTGGCTGGGGGATGGGGCAGCAGACTTTGTGATTTCATCAGTGAGTTTTGTGGATTGTGAGGCAAGAGAGGGAGGGAGAGATATCTTTGTAAATGGGAGCAACATGAATGGCGAGACAATCAATTTGGAGAAGATTTGTGTTTCACTGAATGGGCTGGGATTTGAAGAGTTGATGGGTTTTGATAGAAGTCGGAGTGAGATGGGAATGTTTCCTTTGAATGTGTTTTGGGAGTCATTCCAACCACCAGCACATGTTGGAGGAACTGAAGGAAACTGGGTTTTTGATTCGAATTTTTGTGGATTCAGCAATTACCCATGTCAGACGATAATGCATGCAGCTCAGCTCAGATTTGGTTCATCACAAAGGCAGATTGTTGTTGGAGAGGGATATGAGCTGGATGAGGAGATGGTGATGGACGGACCAGTTTGGAACATCTCGTGTGAGGAAAGGGGAATGGTTGTTGGTGTGCATGCACCACAAGCAGAGCTCTCCAATCAATGGCTGATGAGTGTTTCCACAGAATGTTCAATATACAACATCTGCTTCTCCCTTCCTTCTTCTCTTTCAAATGCCCACTCTTTCATCACACTCCCCACTTCCACTTCCTCTCTCACTCTCTCAAACTGTTCATCAATGAATTCAGCATCTGATTCGGGGAGTGTGATTGGATTCTGCTTTGTGAGTGTGGTTGGAGGGGAGTTGAAGATGGAAATGTTTGAGACAAAAGGAGCAATGGTGTTTTCATCCCATTCGTTGATTGAAGGGAAGGGAAGTGGTTTTGTTATGAATTGTGTTGAGTGTGTTTTTGAGGGAATCACAAAAGAGAATGGGGATGGAGCTTGTATTTGTGTTTGTGTTGAGGATGAGACAAATGCCCATGAATCAGAAAAGAATCAACTGATAATTGATAACTGCACATTGAATGGATGTTGGGCAAAGGGAAACAGAGCAAAAGGGGGAGGGATGCATGTGCGTCTGAGAGGCAATGATGAAATGGTTGTGAATGGATCATCGAAGTTAGAAGGGTGCTGTGCAGGAAAGAGAGAAGAAGGAGAAGAGGATGGATGTGGAGGAGGAGTGTTTGTTCAAGTGGGAGATGCAGAGTGTTTGTTGATGATTGAACAAGGAGTGCAGTTTTCGAGTGAGAAGGCGAACATTGCGAGAGATGGGAAAGATGTGTTTGTCCGGTGTGGGAATGGAGTCCAGTTGGAATTGTTGATCAATACATCTTCATTCGGGTTTTTTGATCATTCAATTCTCCCATCAGATAGAGCAAGGCTGAGTGGATGTGAAAATGGAGAGGATGATCCAATTATTCCTCTGCATGTATATTTGTGCCCCATGCCAAGTCCAGTGATGGTTGATGGAACAAAAGGAGCAGATCACACGAAGTGTGGATTTCCTTTGTTCTGTTGCAGATCGATTGATTTCTGTGCCAACAAGAGGGTTTCACAAACAATCAATGAGATTGAAATCTCCTCTTCTTCTTCAATCAGCACCCAAATCTCAGTGGCTTTGTTCCCTCTTCTTCTCTCATCATCTTCATCCTTTTCAAAAGAAAATGAAATAACTATGAGTGTGAGTGACAATGGAGATGCAACACAAGACGGAATGTTTCAGTGCAGCAACAGTCTGTCCATATCAGGACTCAGCTTTGTTCTTCCAAGAGCATTCCACCAGAGCAGAAAAGCGTTCTTTCAATCTTCATCTGCACTCAGCCTTTCAATCTGTTCTATCACCTTTGTCGAAGAACCAGATTCTGAGGGAATTGCCATTTCTGTTATTTTGGTGGAAAGGGGGGATCTGACACTTAATGAATTCTCAATGTATTCAGAAGTTGAGTTTTCAGTTTCTTCTCCAATCTCAATAACCAATGGAAAAAACATCACAATCAAGAAATCTGAGATCCTTGGGATCAAGCACTCAGGTGGTGATGGAGGATGGCTGAGTGTGACTGGGATGGATGAAGGAGCCAGGTGGATAACAGTTGATAATTGCACAGTGAATTCATCGTGTGTCCAGGGAAACAACCTCAAGGGAGGAGGAATGCTGATTGAGCTGGCAAAGGAATGTGAGTTGAAGGACAACAACACAGAAATGATTGGTTGTGGAGTTCCTGAAGAAGACATTGAAACAGAAAGAGAAAGAGAAAGAGAGATCGGTGGGAGAGGACTTGGTGGGGGTATATTTCTATCATTGGAGGATGAAGCAACTCAGTTTGTTCTCCTGGATATGAAGTTTGTGGGGTGCTGTGCCTGGAAAGGGAAGAATGTGTTTGTGAATGGGAGCTCTCTGGATGAGGTTGTGGATTCCGCGCATTTCTGCTGGGAGATGAGTGAGAAGGAGAAGTCATCGATGGATGAGCTGTGTGGGTGGGAGAGAGGCAGCACAGGGGTTGGGTTTGTGATTCCGCTTGTGGTGTATCTGTGGAGCAACTTCAGCGTGAGTGGATTTGTCGATGGGGAGGAAGGAGGAGACTTCAGTGGATGTGGATATGCTGTTGCTCCATGCAGATCCATCTCCCATCTCATCTCCCTCAAATTCACCCCACTCCCTGGAAGTGCTTCTGATGATGATGATGAAGATGGATTGTCCATCTCAGTGTCTCACATTTCCTCACTCACCTCATCCCTTTCCCTTTCATCTTCTGTTGAATCAGAACAAATCTCAATGAAATTCATTGGGAAAGACAATGAGTCAGGGATTGGTGTGGTTGATGATCCGGTTGGAAATGAAGAATGGATGATCCATTCAACAATCCATCTTTCATTTGAGGTTCTCTCCTTCCACATCCCAACAGCATTTGCCCATCGCAGAACATTCATCAGATCCTCAACTTCCTCATCGCTTCTCCAAATGAAGCACTGCTCTTTCACCCCTCAAAGTTCAAGTGAGCCTGTCTCATTCACTTTGCTGAGTGTTTCAGAGGGAAATCTGCTGATTGATAACTGTTCACTGTCCTCATTTTCATCCACTCACCCATTTCTCCTTGTTTCACTTCCTTCTCAGTCAATCACCCTTTCCAACATGACAGTCTCGAATGTCTCGATATCTTCGTGCTCTCTTGTGTCATTCGAAAGAACACCATCTCATCTGCCTGTGAATTCATCTGCTCACAATGAAGCGTCAGACAAGTCTTGTTGCTCTCTCCAAATCCAGTCATCCTCATTTGTCAACAACACATGCTCTGGTGACAGTGCAACCATTCTTTGTCTCGGAGTGTTCGATGCTGTGGAGAGTGTTGTTGAGAAGTGCACATTCAGCCGGTGTGTGAGTGAGGCGAGTGAAAGGGGAGGGGCACTGATGATGTGTGTGAAGAGCGAGGAGTCATCGGTGGAGGTGAGGCAATGCTCATTCACACTCTGCAGGTGCTCGACTGTGGTTGGGAGAGGAGGAGGAATGATGTTTGATTGTGTGGATCTCTCATCACCAGCACCTTCACCAACACCAGCACCGGATGGCTCATCTTTTCTCCCACTGAAGATTTCAGAGATCCGATTCACAATGAATGATGCACTGGTGGGGAAGGATATATTCATCAGCTGCCAGTCGATCGAGCAGCAGATCAACGAAACACTCTTTGCCCTCGACTTCTCCCAGGAGTCGCTCCAATCGAACAAGTCCATCTGTGCGAGTGATGCTGATGAGCAGGATGTGGACTTGATCCCCTTGATCACCTTCTTCTATGCACCCCAGATCTTTGTGTGTCTCGATTCGGCAGACACTCGCCAGTGTGGATTGCCAACAAACCCCTGCCAGAGCATCTCATCTGCTGTTCACCACATCCAGCCAGGACTGCTCAACACCATTTTTATCAACACCTCATCCACCTTCCTCTCAGAGACAACTGTGTATGGGCTGTCCATCCTGCCTTCAACAAAGCAGCAGGCAACAATCCAGCTGAGCACAACCATTCCACACACTGGAGATGCCCAGAGTGTGGTTCTGTTTGAGGAGGATTGCACAGTTCGCAACTGCCTGATATCATTTGCCTCTTCGTTTGAGGCAACACACTCAGCAGTATTCGCTGAATCATATGGATCGTTGGAAGTATCTCAATGCACATTCACAGCAGCCGATGCCTCGTTGGAGCTGGATTCACATGTGATGGCTGTTTGGGGAGGAGTTCTGAAGATGAGCGAGACATCATTCAGCTGGCTGTCTTTTGCAAAGCCCTTGCTTTTGTTTTCAGATGAGTCGGAAATTGTGTTGTTCCAAACGACTCTGGAGTCTCTCACATCGAAAGCTGATGTTGTTGCAATTGGATCGAATGCAAGTGTCTCGATTGAAAAAATGAACTGTTCCAACATCTCATTGAGCAATGGCTGTCTGATCTCAACGAACAAGGAAGAACTGAACATGAATGGAAATGGAAGAAATAATGATGAAGAAATGGGGAGTCTCAGAATATCTGCAGCAATGTTTGAGAATATTTCATCAAATGAGAACAACAATAACAACAAAAGTGTTGTGAGGATTGAGAGGAGCAAGACAAGTGTGAATCTGATTAATTGTTCATTTTCTTATTGTCTGCTTTCAGCTGAGAAAGGAAGCCAGTTGTCGGTTTCAGACAGTTCAGATGTGTCTGTTGTTTCGTGTTTGTTTGATGGCAAAGCAATGGATGAGCCAGTCAGCCATCAGAAGAATAACGATTCGGGAGAAGATGAAGAAGAAAATGACAAAGAGCATTATCCATTGTGTGGTTGGAATGGATCAGTTGTGGATGTGAAGTCAAGCAATGTGACAATGAAAGACACCACAATCAGCAACTCGAAGAAAGGGGGGCTTTCATTATCAGGTGGATGTGTTGAGATATCTGAAGGAAAATTTGAGGGAAACAATCCATCGATTCAGAATTATCCATCAGCAAGAAGGAACATCCTGTGTGAAGGCTCTTCAAAATTGAGTGTTGTGAGTTTGAAGGGAGGTGATGGATTGGAGAAAAACACCTCACTGTGGATATTGGACGAAGGATGCACACTGGAAGGGATTGCAGGAGAAAGGGCATCTCCCTTTTTCATTCCGAAGGTGGAGGATGTGTCAGCTGAAAAGTCAGGGGAGAAGGTGAATCTTGTGTTCAGAGGATCACTGCTCCTCCCTTGCAATCTCTCATTCGAAACAGTTGCAGCAGAAGGAGATGAAGAGGTGGTTGAGAAGCATTTGTTTGATGAAAGAGGTTTCATATCAGAAGAAGAGGTTCATGGATTTGTTCCTGTGGAAACAATTGAAGGAGTGGCAAATGCTGTGGAAGTGAGAGTGTGCATTCTGTTTGGAAAAGCAAATTTGCCATCCACAACTGAGTCATTCATTCTGAAGAACAAGAGTGTCTCAGAATCAAAAGGAGATGAAATGATTGTTGAAGGAGGAAAGGAAGGAAAGTTGTCATGGATATTGATTGTTTGTGTGGCAATTGTTGTTGTATTGTTAATTGTGTCCATAATTGTGACAGTTCGATGGAGAAAGGCAAAGAATGAAAACAGAAATTTGAGAGAGATTGTGAATGACAACATCAAAAAGGATCCAAAGGCATTTGAGATGGTGACGATGGAGATGTCTCCTGAGGAGCAGTGGAGGAGAGCAGAAAGGGAGGCAGAGAAGAAGAATGATGAGAGGATCAAGAAAAGAGCATATGATACGAATTTGGAACATTCAGAGTCATCAGAGCATCTTCTATCTGAGAGTGGCTCCACTGAATACATCTTGTGCAGAGATTCAGACAAGATTCCTGAATGGGCATTGGAAAAAGTGGATGAGAAGGAGGTCGAGGAAGAGACAAGAAAGAGAACTCCTTCACCTTCCATTTCATCCACTTCAACAACTGATTCAGATTCAACATTTGTTCGATCGGAGAGTCTGTGTCCAACCACCTCATCCATGTCGAATCTGGTGGATGCAATTGCCTGTTCATCAGTGTTTGAAAAGCTGATTGTGGATCTGAGAGATTCGCTGTTCATGCTGCTTCATGGGAGAAATGAGAAGAAGGAGATGGCGATAGGCACTCTGCAGGAGAGAGAACACACAGCTGCGCAGGTGTTGTTCTGGGTGGCGAATGGGGCACTCCACTCATTTGAGAATGAAGAAGACGAGCTGACCTCCCTTGCCAATCTGAGTCCTCACATTGTGTTGTTCTCAGAGCACATGATCATCTGCATTGCCAAACATTCCGACTTCTCTTCAGATGATTCAGATTCCTCATCCATCTCCTCCGCCTCCACCATCATCACATCTTCCTCTGACTTCTCATCTGCCAACAGGAATGGTCGAGGTTCACCACCACCCTCATCAGCCTTTGAGAATGAGGATGACAACAGGAAGGAGTGCCTGAGGTGGAAGGCACCCGAGCTGCAGATGAACAAGAAGATGGGAGCAACAAAGGAGTCAGTTTCATTCTCGATTGGGATGATGCTGTGGGAGTGCCTGACACTCCAGATCCCATTTGGAGAGTATGAGGCAGTGGTGGCAGGGCAGAAGATTGTGAATGGGGAGAGGCCAGACATGAAGGGGGTTGGAGGGAACACATTTGAGGCAGTTGTGAAGAGCTGCCTGTCGGAGAGAGGGTGCGAGCGTGTGGAGCTGAATGTGCTGAAGAGAGAGTTTATCCAGCACTTCCCTCCCGGCACAGTGATGGTTACGATGTCAGATGCGATTGGATACAAAGAGTTGTCAGAGGATGAGGAGCTGAGCGTGTCAGCAGAGGCAAGAAAGCTGATTGAAAGCATGAACAAATGAAGAAGAAGAGAAGGTTGAGAAAGGAAAAGAATGAGAGGGAGATTGTTTTGATTTTTCGTTATTCTGTAAATGAAATGAGTGTTTTTTTTTTCAAAAGTGCATCATTTGGTGTTTTCTGTTTGTGGCGTGCTTGCTACGGTTTTATTTGGCTTTTTGATGCAATTTCTTGTTTAAAGAATTGTTTTTTGAGGATGTGAACGCGAGCTCTTCGATTTCTATTAAATTATTGCTCATGTTGTGATTTTCGTTTTGAATGCATTTCAATGAGATTGAAAACAAAAAAATATGGAGTTCGAAATGATTTTCTTTGTTGATAAAATATTGTTAAGTTTTTTTTTAAAAAATGAACATAAAGTGCCTTTCATAATGAGAAAAGAATTGTCAAGTTTGAAGAAAATTGTGGTGAAAAAATGAATTGATTTGCAGAAGTTTTGAGATATCATTTCTGTGACAAATGCAAAATATCAATTTCAGTTAAACTCAGTTCTGATATCCTTGCTTGTATTAAAATTGTGAACAATCTCATTTTTTGGAAAATGATATGAATTATTCTATCTATTTTCAAATTTACTTATTAATGAAGTTTTATGTTTTTTGCTTCAATTGAAGCAATAACGTTGATTGAAACACAATAAATTGAAATATAAATTCTAAATGATGTTTTTTGATAAATATTAAATTTTCATATATTTTCCAGCAATAAATCGAGCAGAACGAATTGTTTGAAAATAACTTAGTTTCACTGAATTTCGTTTTTTCTTTTCTTTTCTTTTCTTTTATATGGCTGATCCTTATTGAAATCAAACTTTCGTTCGAGTTTTGATCAAAATTATTATCTCAATGGGATTTTGAAAAAATGAACTTTAACTTTTTATACATGTTGTTCATGATGTTATTGCGGAAACAAATTTTGATACAAATTGCATTGAGATTATAATTTTGATCAAAACTCGAACGAAAGTTTGATTTCTAAATGGATCAGCCAAATTTTGTTTTGTTCTTTTTTTTTTTTAATTTTTTCTTTTATTTTAATTTTTTATTTTTTTGTCAAAGAGATTTATGAAATCGGACATCATTTTTTTAAAGTTAAATTCGCGATGAACATTTTTCACTCCAAACAATTAAATATTTTTATTGGGAAAAGGTAAAAAAAAATAAGCCAAAAAAAAAAAAAGATTGAATTTTGACATGGAGCAACAATATAAATAAATTATATTGGTATACGTACTAACAATAAAACTTTACTGTACATTTGACAAACAATAGATGAAATTTGAATAGACTTGTTCAATTCAAATAAATCAATTTAATTCAAATAAAGTTAGTTTATTTTAAATGAAGTTGGTATATTTTAAATGAAGATAATTTATTCAAATTAACGCTGAAATCCATCTTGAAAATGTACTTAAAAAATTATATTTTATCTTTCAAAATTGCTAAATGGTACATTTGGTGTTGTTTTTTTAAAGAATAAATTATTCAATTTTTAAAACAATTTTGATCTTTTAGTTTTTAATTGGAAATATGACAAAATTCCAACAAAATGAGCTTCAAAGACAAAAAAAAGAAAAAAACCGAGAGTTAAAGTTTATTTCACTAATGATTTTACGTTTATTTAGGAAAAAACACAGATGATACGATTTTCAACAGGATAAAAATGTTGAGAGGAAAAGTGAAATGCTCCGAACAGTTTCATTTCATGAAACACAAATAACTGCAAAAGTGTACGAAATGAAGCGTGGAAGTTGACAAACTTGATTTTCTTTTTTCTTCTTCCTCTCCTTCCCCCTCTTCTTTATCCAATATTATCTCCTCCTAGATGCAAATCCCCAAATCCCTGCCTCTTTTTCCATCTCCCACTCCTCTTTCTCCTCATTCATCTCCCTTATCCAGCCTTTCCTTTTTTCTTCTTCCCCTCTCCATATTTATTGCAAATCTCATTCCTACCTCCAAATTCACCTCAATCTCCATCTCTCAAACACCCTCTTCTCAAACATCTCCTCTCCCAAATCCCCTCTTTCTCTTCCATCCCTTCCCTCACACTCACTCAATCCTTTCACCTCAACCACTTCTTCCTCTTCTTTCGCCAACACCAACACCAACACCAATACAATCCCCTCCTTCTCTCTTCATTCATCCCTCTCCATCCACTCAACCATCTTCCTCCACACGCACAACCCCATCGATGGTGCCATCCTCCCTTCCCTCAACAGCCCTGCAACTTCTCTCTCTACCTTCAATGCATCTTTCCTCCACCAAACTCGATCTTCTCCAAATGATGCTATGGTGCATGTTGGAACTGAATCTCAAAGAAAGGAATTAAGAAGATTGCCCTTAACTGATTTGAACATCCATAAATTTGAATGGTGTGAATGGAATGATTCAAAAAGCGAAAGTGATTGGGGTGGAGCACTTTATGTTGCTTGCTTGAGTGCAAATCTCACAATCACATCTTGCTCATTCTTCAATTGTTCCACAGATGGAACAAATGGCGGAGCGTTATATAGCAACAGTTTACAGAATGAGAATATTGCAAAATCCAATTTCACAAACTGTTCTGCTCCTCATGGAGGAGCAAATTGAATTGCTTATCCACAATCCATTTCTGTTTGGACATACTCAGAAAACAGAGTGGAAAATTGTTCAATAACAGATTGGTGCGGTACTGGATGGTATTTCTATATTGGTGATTTTCCTTCAAACGGTCAATTCCTGTTCACCAAATGCAAGTGTATCACAAATTCTGATGGAGACTCCACTGGTTCTCTCACATTTCATTACCCTCCAAGCAACAAGCCAAGTCAATTTTTAATAAACGATTGCCAGTTCATAAACAATAAATTGACATCTTCTTATACCAATTGTGGAGGTGCTGCAATGTTTTTCAGAGACACATATTCCTGGATGAATGGAATGAAATACATCACTTTCTGTTTCTTCGATGACAACATCGCTTCTAATGGCAAGGTGAATCATGTGTACTTCAGTGGAAACATCATCACACAATCTCCATTCGAGAATTGCAGATCAACAACCCTATCAAAAAGAGTTTGGAATTGTGGAACTGCAGATAACGAGACATTCAACAGTTGGCTCCCTCTCATTGCCCGAAATAAATTCGTTGCAAATGGAGGATCAGACATTGATGCATGTGGCAAAACACATCAAAGCCCATGTGCCACCATCGAATATTCCCTCAGCAGCTTCGCCCTCCTCCGAGATGCCTCCCTCATCCTTCTTAAATCCACCTTTGCTCCCATCCAGGCACTTATCTTCCTTGCTTTTAATATAAAAATCACTGGAAATGGCACAACTGCCACCACCATTGCCTCCAGTGGCATTCCCCAACCACAAAACCCACATTCACAGTCATCACAATCAACATCATCATTTTCATCATCATCCTCATCATTATCAACATCTTCTTCACAAGATCCATCTGCCTCGTCTACCCTCTTCCAGCAAACACAGGGCTCCCTCACAGTCTCTGCTCTCGCCATCGCTCACAACTCCACAAATCAAATCACCCCCATCCTCTTCCACCTCTCCGGTAACTCCCCTTCCCTCAACCTCAACACAACCACCATCACCGGAACAACCTCAATAACAATAAAAACCCCCCTCTTCTTCCTCACTGCTGGTTCCCTCGCCCTCAACCACACAGCAATCACCAGTCTCGCCCTCAACAGCCAAAGCATCTTCCACCTCACCTCCCTCACAGCACCCCTCACCCTCAACTCCTCCAACATCACCCACATCACCTCCACTGCCACCCCCACCAGCTGTGTCCTCTCCTCTGCCACCTCCCCTGCCCTCTCCCTCTCCCTCGCCAACTGCACCATGACCAGCATCAATTCAGAACAGTTGAGCCAACAGACTGCCACCAATGAAGGATGCATCTCATTCGCTTCATCTGCCCCTGCCAACACATTTTCAGTGAACAACACCACCTTCTCCACCTGCTGTGTGAGCGAGGATACAAGTTCTGGAGGAAGAGGCGGTGCTCTCATGATCGAGTTCAACCAAGGCTCACAAGTGTCAGAATCCTCCTTTTCCATCACCAATATCGTGTTTTCATCCAACAAAGCCAGCGTCGGAAGAGATGTGTATTTTGTGTGCGAATCATTTGTCGCTTCTGTGAAGGAACCCTTGTTCGCCTTCATGAGAAGCATCACTCAGAAAGACAACTCGGTTGTTGGACATGACAGAATAGAAGCATTCGGTGATTGGGATGTTGATTTGTTTATATTTCTCAACGGGCATTCAGCTGACAATGAATACGTGGAAAACATACTTGGCATCAAAGAAATGTATTGCTGGCTATCAAAGATGCCCTGCAAGTGCACACGCAATGCGACGGGGCTTCTGAAGAAGGTGCAGATCATAAGGCAGAAATCATTTCATCAGCTGACTTGTCGGTGAAAATATGTGCAAAAGAAGGCAAAGTCGAAGAAAGATGGGGAGATGGAACACAAAATAGAAGAAAACATCTCATATATGCATTTGATGAAATCAACATTGCTTGTCGGGCATTTATTCTCTTCTTTCATAGAATTTTTCTTCAAATAAGAATTTCCTCGAAATCGCTTTCCCTCATCGTTTCATTTTCCACGATTATTTGAAGACGTGTGACGTTGTGTAACCTGCCGAACGCTATTTTTGAGCTCATTCATTTCATAAAAGAATTGCTTCAATGCATTTTCTGTTTTCATTGCAAATGCTTCGGTTTCTAAATATAAAGAGTCAGAACTGCCCTCCTTTTTTTTATTTTGCCATGCTCATCGATTTTCTCCGCAAAAAGTTACTTCCATTTCGTTGTCTCATAATTTCAGCTAATATTCTGTGATAGTATTTATAATTATCTGTGGTTCTGGATTGAAATGAAAGACGAGGTATGGTGCTGAATTTGGCTAGAGTCGAATGAAATGGAAATATTAATATTTTTGTTGATCATCGAAGAAAGCGTTGAAGAAGAAGAAATAAAATGAAATGAATCCATCTTGATGTCATTTTATATCTAATAATATGAATGAAAACATCAATCATTCAACGTTGACATATTGAGGCGAATGAATGAGAATGATTTATATTTTGTTCAGTTTATATGTGCTGAAGAATTGAATGGAATAAATGCATCAGAATGTCCATGGACTGATCCAACGCAAGTGGAAAATATACAGTTAAGAGGAAGCGGAAGAAGACAACGAAGAAGAAGAAGAAGAAGAAGAAAAAGGAAGGATGATGATGATGATGATGAGGAGGAGGAGGAGGAGGAGGAGGAGGAGGAGGAAGAGGAAGAGGAAGAGGAAGAGGAGGAAGAGGAGGAGGAGGAGGAGAAGGGGAAGAAGTGAATAAGAAGGTGAAGAGGTTGAAGAAGAAGAGGAAGAAGAAGAGGAAGAAGAAGAGGAAGAAGAAGAAGAAGAAGAAGAAGAAGAAGAAGAAGAAGAAGAAGAAGAAGAAGAAGAAGAAGAAGAAGAAGAAAAAGGCGACAGATTATTGATAGGAAGAGAAGGAGAAGAATCTTTTGCAGAAGGGCTGCTGAGTGAATTGTGAGCAGATGATTCAGATGAAGCAACAGGAGTGGAAGGCAAAGAGGCAAGTGAATCAATTGGAAGAGTTGAACTGTTCAAAGAAGAAGAAGAAAAAGAGAATGATGTTGAAGAAGGAAGTGGTTGTGAAGGTGAAGGTGGAAGTGAAAGATGATTTGACGAAAGAGAAGAAGGCGAAACTTGTGCAATCTGAATGACCGGCGAAGAAGATGACTGAACAAAAGAAGAAGAAGAAGAAGAAGAAGAAGAAGAAGAAGAAGAAGAAGAAGAAGAAGAAGAAGAAGAAGAAGAAGAAGCATAATCATTATCATTAACACCATTATTATCATTATCATAATCATCTGACTTAGAAGATGATTCTTATGAATTCAATGAAGAATTTCTTTTTTCCTTCAGAGAAGATGTTCTTGCAACAGACGGAACAGGAAGTGAATACACATTCAGCTGTCCCAGTTGTTGTTGCAGCTGTTGTTCTTGTTGATTGGCTGAGAGTTCAGGCAATTCATCAAAGACTGAAGAAGAAGAAGAAGAAGAAGAAGAAGAAGAAGGTGATTATGAAGTTAATGCTGAATGATCAGATTTCAACACAATGACTGCTTTCGCAAACAAAATTCTCGAAGTAGCAGATATGAAAAAGAAAACGAAAGAAGAAAAAGAAGAAGGGGCATCTGAGAGAGAAATAATGTGAATTGAATCTGATGGTGCTCTTTGGACGAACTGGGCGACAAAGGCGAGCAAGAATCATCTGAAGAAAATGCAGATATAATGGACAGGTTCCAATTTCATTACAGCCAATAGCAGCAAGAGAAGGCAGATTTATTATATGTTGTAACATGAGAGTATGATGACTGTCCAAACAGTAAATTCTCAAAAACGAAAAACGCGTTCTTCACATCAACCAAACAAGAATATTGTCAATGAAGAGATCGAAGGAGAAGGAGAAGAAAACTCACTGCCCACAAAAATGCTGTTTGAAATGGATTGTCTCTGAGAATGACGCTCAACATAAAAAATGCTGTTTGCTGGAATGGAAAAATGATTTAAAAAATACATAAAAATAATTAGTTTTGCGTTGATTATAAAAACTCCTCAAAAGAACACACCTGCCATCTTTTTCGCAAATGCAGAAGATTGTTCAATCACTGATGCTGTCAATATCCATTTTCACTGCTTCGCAGTGTTTCTTTCTTCGTCACACTATTTTACCAATAATAACTTAATTTTCAATGTTGTATCCACTTCCTTTATCAATAAAAAAATTTCTGCTATTTATCCCGGATGCTGTTTTTGTTTGCATTCTTCTTTGCTGAAAAAATCTTTCTATTTGAATCAATAGAAAAATAATAATTATAATTTACGATCATGTTTCGAATTGTTTTCAAAAACACTTTTTTTAACTTTTTTCACAATAGCTTGCGACCCAGGATTAAATTTTTTATCCTTTTTCCGAGTTTGATAAAGCTTTTACGAGAAAGACAGACTTGTTACGGGTTTTTCATGGTTTATCAGTAAAAAAATTATATTTATCGAAAGAATGAGTAATTACAGGAACAACATAGATGTTTCGTCTAACAAGTTGAACTATTCGTAATAACTTGTTTGTATTCAGTATTTATAATTTTTTACGAAACAATTCATAGTTATGGTAAAATATCTATAATTCAAATAAAGTTATGCTTTATTCGAATAAAATGAAGTTATTCGAATTGAAATTTCTTATTCAAATTTCATCTAATGAAAAAAGATATGAAAGCTCTTGGTAAAATAATATAAATAAAACTAACCCTGCGAAAAGTGAAACGAAAATAGCAAAAATAAAATAAATTAAAATTATTTAATTTAGTTAATTTTTTTTTTTTGAAATAAAAAAACGAAAATTTATGATTTGTATCCAACAACAAATTGCTGATATTTCTCGCCTGTTTTTGCATTTTTAAGTTCTGTTTCTGTTGCGCAGTTTGTCCATAAATTCCAGAAATAATCAAAAGTATACACAATGTATCCATCTTGATGAAAATCATGAGTATCCCACGAATCTGCCAAAATCAAAACATGATTTTGGTATTCACCTGGCATGCCAACATCATCGTATCCAATTATTACGCTCCAGTGTCCTCCTAATTTTACCAACATTGGAATTTTCTTATCGAGCCAAGATGTTAAATTACCAACGAAATCTTTCGTTTCAGGAAAATAACGTTTATTATTTTTTGGATCATCTAATGAAGATACAACGGTATATCCACGATTTTTAAATACTTTTATGACATCTGAAGGTTGTGCACCCGGCTCTGCATGTCCCGTTTCTGTTGCCAAAATATGCTCATTGATGTTTTGTTCTCCAAGATATGATAATGCCATTAATGAAGCAGCGGCTCCGCATCCCCAACCATTTGTTTGTTGATATGTTTTAAATTCTGGTAATAACTTTATTGTCTTTGTTGGTTTTTTGTTATAAAAATTCGATCTTCGATAGTAACGATAAGTTGCTCCATCTCTATTGAAATGCCCGTTGTATTCCGCTGATGCAGAAACGATATCATCAACAGCTCTAACTCTCGGGAGTATTGATGCTTCAGGGATTGATTGGTCTCCATATTTATCCATCATAACAATAAGAACAATTGCCAAAGCAAGTGCAACAACAAAAAAGATACAACTGAGGACAAGCCAAACGATTCCAAGCCTTTGAATAAAACCTATTTTTGGCTTTCCATTTGCATCAATTGATTGATAATTCGAACTCATTATTATATAAAAAATATTATATTTTTATTAATGAAAGATCAAGCAAACAAAAAACGAAAAAACTTTTTTGTTCATAACTCCATCAGGAAAAAAATTTTTTATAGTAAATGTCATTGCAAAGGCTTTTAGCTATGATTTGACATATTCTTTTTCGCACAGTCGAATTCATAACATTTTTCCGAATGTATTAAATTTGGACTATTCAGACAAAACCATTTTTTTTTTTCATAGAAATCTGAATTTTTATCTTTTAATTGAAAAAACAAATCGAAGGCTATGCAAATGGATTGAAAATTCTTTTTCCATCAACTGTTTCATAGCCATCGCTTGACCCTCCAAATCTTCCTCGTCCTCTTCCTCTTCCTCCCCTTCTCCCTCTTCCCCTTCCTCTTCCTCTTCCTCTTCCTCTTCCTCTTCCTCTTCCTCTCCCTCCTCCTCTTCCAAATCTGCTTCTAAACACGGCAAGACTTGTCGAAGACATCGTGCACAAATCTCTCAGCTCGTCCGTGCAAGACAGACAGCCAATGATGGGATATTGTTCTTTTGATGAAGAAGATGAAGAAGAAGAAGATGTTGATGATGATGGAGTTGATGATGATGATGCTATGCCTGCAGATGGGTCAGCTGCTGGTGGCTTGACCATCAGCGTCATTTCTGTGAGAAGTCCGCACTCTTCGCATATATGCCCCGTGTTTAATGAAATCTGAATCAAAAATGGATGAATAAAGAGAAATATTAAGACATGTATGTAATAAAAATTTTCAACATATTAAACGAAAAGCAGAAATAAACAAGAAAGCAATAGAATAAATGGTATTGTAAGTGAGTAAAAGAGGGTGAATATTTATATATTTGATTTTTTCCAAGTTCTCATAAAATAATTTGCAAAAACTATGTGAAAACGAAAAAACGAAAAAACGAAAAAAGAAAGAAAGAAAGAAAGAAAGAAAGAAAGAAAGAAAGAAAGAAAACATTATTTCATTTAAATAGCATACGTTTGTGACACGAGGGTCGAAGATGGTAGAGAACGAGCACAAAGAGCAGTTGATCCTCCAATTGGGAGAGGATGTCCTGTCAAGCACCATAACCCCTGTGCAGTTGTCCATAAAGCAGGGACCAATCTTTGTGTGTTTCAAAATTAAATTAAAAAAAAAATAATTTTGAAATATTTGTTGGAAAAATTGAATAGAAAAGAAAATATAAAAGAAAAGAAAAGGGCATTAAGCATTATAACATAACATTACGATCAAAAATAATTCAATCATTTTGAACCAACTTTAAAAAAAAACTAAGCAAAAATCACAAAAATATCACCCATCTCATTCCAAAACCATCCCACAAAAATATCCATCCTCAAATAATCCTCACTCAATGTAACACACAAACACAAAAACACACAAAAAAATACACACCGTATTTGCAGCGAGTGCATATTGGCACGATTTGTCTGGGCATCTCTGGCAGCGCATTCCTTTCTCTCCCAGCGATGCCATCGGCGTGAGGACAACATCTGAAGGAGGGTTTGTGTAGCATAGCGGGCAGATGGTGTATGACATCGTGACTGCTGCTGCCTCGCGTGTGGCGGGGCGCTTGTATGTGCATTGAAGAAGAGAGAAGTTGTCCTGTTTGAATGAATGAATGAATGAGTGAGTGAGTGAGTGAATGAAGATGTGAAGGTGTGAAGGTGATTGGAGAAATGAAGTTTTTTTCATAAAAAAATGAATTAATGAATGAGAAATTAAGTTTTCATATTCAAAAATATTATCATTTCAATCAACATTAAAAAAAAAAAAAGAATGAAAGAAAGAAAAAAATTGGAAAGAAGCAAAAGAAAATCCACATTCACTTTCAATCCTCTTTGAAAAAAAAGAAAAAGAAAAAACCACTCTTCCACACACCAATGGGCACTTCTCCTGTTTAAACTGCTTAATCTGTGTGTCATCTGGCAGCTTGCAGATAAGATCGCATGTTGCACAATACAGTCTGGCTGGCCGTGTGAGAATGAGGTTCATGTACCGATGGCACCGCCCGCACTGGGTGAACGGCTTCCCGCAGTCAGCCATCTTCGCAAAGGAATTCTCAAACAGCTCGTCCATAATCTGCACGTTCTTCTCAAAAAACTCAAACTTCAGCTTGAAGTTTGAGATGGAGTGCACCAGCACCTCCTCTTTCCTCGCCTTCCCTTCGGCGATGAGCGTGATCAGCGACTCGATCTGGCTCCGCACCTTCGGCAGCACCAAGTCCGGGTCGATGCGGTGGTACCCGTGCACCAGCGCAATGCCCAGCTTCGTCGGCACCATCGACCGCTGGCTGCCCTGCACTTCCACATAGTTTCTCTCGCAGATCGACTGGATGTGCGTCGGAATAGACGCATCTGTCCCAATCCCGTTCTTCTCCATCAGGCCGATCAGATCAGACTCTGTCAGATAGTCCGGAGGAGATGTTGTGCCTGTCGTGATCTTCAGCGTTTTCACCCCAACCAGCTGCCCCCTCTCCATCGCAGGGATCGACGTGTCTTTCGTCTGCAGCCACGGCTGGATCTCTGTGTAGCCTGCTCTGATCACCTTCTTCGCGCGCATCTTGAACTTCTCCCCAGCCACGTCGATTGTCAGCACCTGCTTCCGCACTTCCTGGTCAGGCGCCAGCGACGCGAGGAAATGCCGTGTGACCATCTCATACACCCGCCAATGGATGCCTGAGAGAGGTCCGTTCCGATCGATGGGCTGTGTGGGCGTGAGCGGTGGATGGTCGCCAGCATCCACTCCTCCTCGCCCATGCAAAGGGCCTGCTAGTGCTACACGGGCGGCTGATTCCCTGGGGCGCAATAAAAAAAGAGATAAAGAAAAGAAAAAGAAAGAAAAGAATGGATTAATAATTTTTAACAAACAAATTGAAAATTAATTACGATCAATGAATGTATGAAAAAAAGAAGTAAAAAAAAATGCGTTAATAAAATCACGACTTCATTCACAGCAATTACAAATCTCTCAGCAAACCAATAAGGATTCTTCAGAAACTGGTTGACAATGCCCCGAACATCGAACGAGGCAGGGTACATTGTTGACTCTGTTCTCGGATACGACATGTAGCCCCGCGTGTAGATCGACTCAGCCACATTTAGCGCCTCGTACGAGGACAGGCCCAGCTGCGAAGACGCTGCGCGGAGGAAGGCAACCGTGTTCAGCGGGACAGGCCTCGGCGTCTTTTCGTTTTTCACCTCGTAGTCGCTCACCACGCCGATCTTCCCCGCATCTGCCATCCGCCCCATCAGCATCTTCGTCACATCTTCGTCAAACAGGCGCCCGCGCTCCCACTCGGCTGGAGCCGTCAGCTCTTCGCCTTGGATGAAGCGCTGCGGATCCTGCGGCGCAGATGTGGAAGAAGACCCCATCGACAGATAAGCTGATGCACTTGCTGCGGCACTTGCAGACAGCTTCACAAAAGTTGGAGTGATCACATAAAACTTCTCTGGAACAAACTTTTGGATGGCGTCATGCCTATCAACGCAAAATCCTAATGTTGGCGTCTGTGCGTTTTTGATAAAAATGTTTTAAATTTAAAAAAAAGGCATTAATTATTGAAAAATATATTATTGTTTTAATAAATATCATTTTGTAATATGCAAACTTGACATGGTCCGTATGACAGTAATTGAGAATTTAAATCTCCATATTTGTCTTGAAAATACATTGTTTGAAATCTAGTAAATGCAACGCCAACTTTCAAATCCAGCTCTTGTCTTGCATCAACTGCAAGAGATTCATTAAGATTTGGCGTTGTCAATGTGCTCATTGCGTGACGCATATCCTGCTCCGTCACAGCTGAAAATTTTGCTCGAAATATTCTTTGTTCGTTGCTCTTTGTGAGTTTGTGCTCTATAATACTTAGCACTTCAAAGCAAATATTTTCACCTTCTCTATCACAATCCAAGCATAAAACAACAAAATCTGCTTGGTGAGCTTCGAACTCCAAAGCACCAGAAACTGATTTTCCTTTTTCTTCAACCTTTAAAACTGGCGCATCAAATAATTCAGCGGGTTTAACAGCAGTCCATGAATTAAAATGTGATGGAAAGTCAGTTGAAAAAATATGGCCAAAAAGTCCTGTAACTTTGAAAAGGCAATTGCTATATTGTCGAAATGGTCCAGAGAATTCATGAACGATCAAGTTTCGAGAACGTCGAGTTTCATATTTTCCATGAGAAAGCGCCTTGGAAATAGACTCGGCGATTGATGGCTTCTCACACACCATAAGAACTGTGGGGGGCATTGTTGAAATTTTGTGTATTGTGGGAATCAATTTTTTGTGAAATTTTTTAATTATTCAAGAAAATTTATATCTACCAACAACATTATTCTTTCAAAGCAATTTTTTGGTAAATTGTGAAATTATATTTTTGAATTAATTGATTTGTCTCAGTTTCGGATGATGAAAATAAAAAGTTAAACAGAATAATTTTTTTTTCGAATTCAAATGAAAACGAAGAATATAGACTACTGCGCAATGGGACTGAAGAATTTAGAAAATAAATTGATAAATAAATATATAAATAATAATTATAATGAAAACTTTTAAAATATCCTAACATAAACACTTCAAAGAAAATCAATAATAAACCAATGAGTTCATTCTTTAATAATAAAAAAAAGATAGATCAATAATAGTTTTCTGTTGCAAAAATAAAGAACTATTTTTTTTTTAAAAAAAAAACAAATAAAAAATAAAAGAATCGAAAATTTCATCAACAATAATTTTCTGTAAAAACCTTCACTAAAACTCTTATTTTGATTCATTTCAACTTTTATGTTATGTGCAATAAAACACTTATCTTTAAATTTTAAAGGTTGATTGTTTTTGAAATTGTTAATTCTGATTTTTTTTACAATGGTTCATCACGATCAAAGAGTTAAGATTATTGGATGGGGCCAGCTCCTTCTGATACGGCATCTGGAGATATCGCTAACTTTAAAGAATACATCAAGCACACACATTGTACGATATGCAACTTTCTTTTCTTCTTTATTCTTTTTCCAAATGATTAAGTTTCTCAGGCCGAGGCGAAACATTTAAACGAAGTGTTTTTAACAGTATCTCCAGATGGGAGAACAATTACCAAAGAAATTTTCCAACAGATTTTAAGCTTGCAAGTGCGTCTTTTTTATCTCATTTGATAATTTTATAATGTTTCGCAAAATTAGCCTGGGCTTTTTGCAGATAGGATATTCCTGGTTTTTGATCGAAATCGCGATGGATATTTGGACTTTGGTGAATTTCTTCTTGGATTGAGTACATTTTCAAACAGAGGAACAATTGACGAGAAACTTCGATGTGTGCGGAATATTTTTTTGTTCATTCAATTGTTGTGTTTGTTTGGTAGTTTCTTTTAAAATCTATGACTTTGATGGAGATGGAACGATTGATGAGGATGAGCTTTGCCGTATATTAATTGCATCTTTAGCTGACGAGAATATGAGTGAGGTATTTATAACTAAAGATAATGATTTGACTTCAAAAAACAAAATTTTTGTATCATAATTTTAGGAAGAAGTTAAGCAGTCTGTGGGTGCAATGTTTCGTGAAGCTGATGAGAATTGCGATGGAAGAATTAATTTTGATGAATATCGCACTTTAATGTTAAAGCATCCAAGTGTCTTGAGACAAATGAAAGAAAGAGATCAGCAGATGGAAGAGGTGCAAGCAATGATGGACGCAGAGCTTGGATATAATGAAGAAGAGATTGCGATGCAACTTGAGCAAATGCAATCAGGGCAGCTTATTCCAATGCAGGAAATGATGGTTGAGGGACAATAAAAGCTGTGGTTTCTTTTAAATAAAGTTTGTTCAAATTAATCTTCAATTTTCTAGATCTTTCTTAAAGTTAATTTTCTATGAATAAATTAACAATAATTTCTTAAACGTAATAAGATTGTTGCTTGACAAATTCTAATTACTGATAGTCTCAATATCTTAAATGATAGAGTAGCTGTATTGTTGATTAATTTCATGCAAATTTTTGCAACCATTTGATAACTTTTAGAAATTTTATCAAAATGTTATTTTCACTTCATTATTCATTTCACTTTGTTAACTTTTTGTTATCTTTTCGTTTATGTTTGAGTTATTTATTGTTTTTAGCACTTTTAAGAAATTTTCTATTTTACCAGCTCTTTTAATACAAAGAAAGTTATTCTCTTACTTTCTTGTTTTGATTAAAAATGACGTGGTTCACAATTTCTAATTACACAAATTGGCTTTCATTTTTATTTTATTTTATATATTTATTTTTAATAATTATTATTCTTTTCAAAAAAACACATTAATAATAATTTTTTGTTATAAGTGTTTATAATAACAGGGGAAAAAAGGCAAATGATCATCTCTTTTTGAAATCAGCAATTATCAATTAAAAAGCCAGGATATGATTCAAAATATAAGATTCAAAAAGAAAAAAATGAAAGTTCAACCAGAAGTCAATCAATGTTTTCCTTTCCGTGCTTTTGTCTGATAAAAAGAATTGAAGAGTTAACTGCGAAAAGCATGTTGATTGATTTGAAGGCATCGATTAGAAATGCAAATGAGACGCATGTTTTAGTATAATCAAAATGTTGCATGAGTGCGAAAAAGTGCTCATTCAGAAGGCTACCAAAGAATTTGCATCGATAAAAACAGGGAAACAGAAATGAAACAACCAGTCAATTCAAATCAGAAATTATCTGCTTCATAATGCATCAGCTCCATCCTAAAGCATTTTATATTGATTGCTTCTTTTTGAATAAGTCTCTTGTTCACTTTGCACTTGTTAAGAGGAAATCGAAGGAGAGAACAAATAGCAACGACTACAGCACAAAGCGCTTGCAGCTGAATAAGAAGTCTAGCTGATCATCGAAATATTCTCAATTTGAATGTTTCACTATTTGAAAAAGAAAAACAAGGATGTGTGTAATTTATGTTCCATAAATCTCGATGAAGATTAAAATATGAACATGAAAGGATGATGCTGTAACTCATCCGTGTTGAACATACCAACCTTCCACCCTCCCTCCAAGAAATAAGAAAACAATATTATTTAACATCATGTGTAAATTATTTGAGAATCTAATCAAATGCTTCATTGAGGAAGAACGAACTGGTATTATTCACATTCAGATCTAAAAAGAAATGGATTATCTCCTTGATTGTTCAACAATTATTCCACAAAACATTAGTCCTTTCTCCAATCGTCAAATTCTATTGATTATTTTCTCAGTTATATCGAAGAACTCATTTTCCATTCTTTTCTTGATGGATTATGTGATTAATATCCTTCACTTGGAATGGCCAACCACGTTCTTTGCCTAAAAACCTCTCAAACAGCTCCACTGTCTTGCATACTAAAATACTTCATAATTTTGTGCAGGTTTTATTTTTCATTGAACTCCTTCCTCTTTTATCTAATCAAATAATATAAATAAGTTGAATTTGTTTTCACCTTTTGTTCCAAATCAAACAAATGAGCACGAAACTTTCATATATTCCTTTATTTCCCAATTGCTATACAATCATCAGCTTCATTCTCATCGTATGACTCTGAAAAGAGGAGATTGGCCATTTAAACAACAAGAAAGATTCCTGGATTTTGGAAAGGTTACAGATGGAAATATCTTCACAACATATAGAACAATATAAATTGCAAACGCAATGTCTTTTGTGTTAATAATAATATTGTTGTATTTCATTGGTCATTCAATCTCCATAATAATCAGATTTGATTTCAAAATAGATGCATTTCCATCATTGTCCGCTGTCTCTACAGGAAAAAAATATTTTCGGTTCTTCAGAATATGTTTTCTCGCAAATTTCTCAACTTGCAAATTGATATTTTAAATCAAAATATCCTAATTGATCAAAACATCCATAACAGCAAACAGAAAAAACAAAGCGTTCTTTAACTCTGAAATAGCAATTGTAGATGTTATCGAAAGATAAAATGGCTTGAATGAATATATATTTCTTTCATTTTTTGTGAGTTTTTATTTTTCATCTATTTCTTCTGTCCAAACATGTGAACTTTCAATGTGAATGCAAAAATGGCTGCTATTTTTTGCAAGAAAAAAAAAATATATAATTTATAATTGTGATTACATTTTCAATTCTATTTGAGGCAAATGGTACTTATAAGCCATCTCACAAATCTTCATTAAACAAAGAAATAATCAAAGAGAGCATGTTGTTTTTTTATTTTTAGAAGAATGATGTGTGGAAAAATCGGTATTTATTTATCAGCCTCCCATTCAGAGGCATCAGCTCCATCCCCAGCCCCATCTGATGATGTATCTGTTTCAAGTTCATTATCTGATTCTGAAGATTCTTCTTCGTGTAGCATTTCAGCTCCAGCCTCTTCTTCCTCTTCTTTTGGACCAAAATCTTCATCCTCAAGAGCTTTGTATTCTTCATTACTGTATTTCATCACATTCAACACAAAAATGGAAAAATCTACATATCGATTTCTGAAAAACAAAAATGAATAGATAAATTCTTGCATTCTATTAATTCTCACTCCATGTGAAGGCATGAACTTACGAAGCGCAGTCCACAATGCTTCAATATGATTTGTGCAAGCACCGGTAATTGGATCTGAATAAGTGAGGAATAACATTTCATGAAAAAAAGACAATAAAAAGAGAAAATAAAAACCTACGAAATGCTCGGAATGATTGACGGTCTTGTGTGTGAATCCATTCTCACTCAAAGAAGAATATGCTTTCCATTGATCAGAGTGAATTTCTGTTCCGGGACGAATATATTTTTTTATTAACGGAATTAATTCTGAAGCAGATCTGTTTGCCACTGGGTAAACAAATGCTTTTCCTCCACGTTCCTGAGCACCGAAAATCCAAATTTGCTTCTTAGCACGTCCTAATAAAAAAAAGTTCAATTGATAATTGAGTTTCAAAAGATAAAGAATTAAAACCTCTCTTGTATTTTCGCCTTCTCCAAACAGCTTCGTCAATTTCCACAATGCAGACAGGACCTCCTATGGGAGTTTGGGTTCCTCCTATCATCCGAGCGCATGTTCTCCGGTAAATGCAATAATAATAAGAAACACTGTGTCTTTCGCATGAAGTTAGTGATGATGTTTGTTTTATATTGAGATGATGGTAAAAGAAGTAAAGGATCAGTATAAGATTTGAAATTGAAAGCCTTGATTTTGAAAACGAAGTTCCTGTTCTATAAGAGACTTCTTTTCTGCATTTGCGGCATCTGAAGAACCATTTTCCTTCGCTTCTTCTAATCAAAATCATTAATGAACGACATGTTGCTATTGGGCATCTTCTGACAGTGTTAATCACATTGTCGTGAAGCCATTGCATGGTTTCTCCATTATCGCTAAAAATCTTCAATAAATTATGTTTTTCCTCCATCAAATGATTAAATATTTGTCATTCGATAATGTATTGGAATTATATATATACTCATCAATAAATAAACCGATAATTTTGTGCACAAATATTTTGAATTTTTTATGGGTTGATCAAAATTTTTTTCTATGTATAATCTGATTTTTCCACTAATTAACGATTGAATAATCTTTTCAAATGTGCTTTAAACATATGATCTAAAGTTTATCTTTAATTTGGCAAGGTGGCGTACAAGTACCATATGCCCTATTTGAATTGGAGAGTCGCAAATTTTAAAGAGTAAAAATTTTTAATATGGATTCAATCGAAACATTTTCAGATATTTCACAAAAGTTGATTGTTAAATTGGATGAAGTTTTAAAGACTAAGTGCAAAGAATTATTTTCCAATTGTTTGAAAGGTTTTCCACAGTCCGATGAGTTAGAATTGTTCGCAACATCATTAAGTGATACTGATAAAGCTCAATTTTTTAAAATAATTGCAAAAATGAGCATGAATTCCAGCTGCGCAAATCATTTTCCTTCTTTTCCAGAAAAGGAATTTTTTCCTTCACTCAATGAAAAGGAAGCAGAAAAAGATAATGAGAGCATTATTAAAATGGAAAAAAAAAGAGCGTTTGATTAACCGAATCTAATTTACGACATATTGGCATCAAAACCATGGAAAAAAAGCTTTATTGCGCCAATCCTTGATGAATTTGGTGTACCAAAAAGATGCAGCTTTTCTCTTCTTATGAAGGACAAACCAAATGCTATTCCTCAAAAAAAGATAAAGATTCATTTTATCTTTCAACAGGCACACAGCGCTTGGTTGCAAAAATTGCATTTGAAAATGATATTTTGATAGAACTCAGTGAGACAGGTTTGCTCCGAGAAAATGAGTATTGTTCACGATTTATGGGCGGTTTAAGTGAGAACTTCGCCCTCCCAAATATGACGTGGAAAAAAGGGCGAGATGAAAATATAGACAATAACATGTTAAATAATAAAAAGTGTACTATGAATTGTCCGCTTCACTTCACCGCCGACTTCGCCTTTTTGCCTTGGTCACGAAGACCAGAGGGCAGGGGACACCGCCCCTCGGAGCTCTCTCCTGCAGACCGTGCAGGGATCCGGTGAGGCGAGTGTTCTGTTCGGAGCAGAAAGAAAAACCACATTCGCTTTCGCGAGGCGTGGAAAAGAAAACTGCATGTGATGCGCTCTGCCTCCCGCTCTTCTGCTGCATCAGCAGAGCAACCCCAATCATCACACACTGTGTGGGCTAGTCTGACTCTTCTCTTCGCAACTTGTTCGGTAACAATTAAAGGAATAGGATTATTCTTAAAACTTTTTATTCATTCCATGTTTCTCAATACAGGTTATAGGAGCGCTAAATCTTTCTGGGCTGTTACTCTTTTCGTCTCTCCTCTGATATCTCGCCCTTTTTCTCGTCATCTTCCTTCCAATATGTTTCTCATTTTCGCACCCAGCCGCCTATCGTCTCTCCATCCGCATTCGTATTATCTCGGAGCAAACCTGTCTCACTGCGTTCTATCAATTCGCAATAGAGCGAATCTACGAACGCAATGTGCAGGTTTGCTCCTTAATAATGAGTCTTGAAAACCCTCTCTATTTCTGCCATAGTGATCTTAAACCTTCTTGGCTATCACGATATTGTGCGGCAGATGTTCAGAGAGCCTGCGGATGAAGGTGCGGGCACAGTCTCTACTCCATCTTTTTTTTGGGTGCTTTCTGAAACATTCTCGACCGGGAATTCGATTCTTTTGAGTTCTTTATCATCCGTCCTTTTCTTCTCATACCACGCTTCCTCCGGTCTGTGCCCTTCTTTCTCTGTGAGGCAGTGTGTTTGCTTCCAGTCAGCTCGCTAACGCTGCTGGGAATTATGAGGGGTGTTCTCCGACACTAGGGTGGTCGGGATAAGTTGTGTTGTGATTGAGTTCTTTCTCTTAACTTTCTCTCTTCTCAACTCGGTAAGTCGAGTCTCTTTTACTTCTTTCCTTTACTCAAATCTTCATCTCCTCCAACTTCCGAAGTATTTTTGGTGAAATCTTTCATCTCTAATTTTACTTTCTCGGTTTTCATTACCTTCCTTTCTCTGTCCTTCTCCGACTTTTCCACTTCTCCGCAAAGGGGTCCTGGGCTGCCGGTTGCCTCCAGGATTTATTTTGTATTTTAAACCGGAAAACTGAAAAGCATTCCTGGGCAAATCTTGAACCTGGAGCACATCTCGCGCACGCATTGATTGCTTTCTTATATACTCTCTCTCGTTTTGCTAAGTGCGATATCACTGCATATCTGATCGAGAACGCAGAAGATATGTCTGGTATTCGTTCTCTCTCATCATAGCCACAAACTCTTCTTCCATTCTTTGCAAAATTGTAGATTGCTTCTCTCTTACATCATCTAACGCGAGTTCATCTCTAAAATTCGTTTTTGACTAATTAATACATCGTTGGAGTGCTCAAACAACATTGATACGTGGGCAAAAATAGTTATTAATAACGAATTTTATAGTCTCCCCTCCTGACGACTTGGTTTGAACCTGTGTCAGTTCTGTATTATTTCAAAGTGTAGAACATTCCATCCACATTCTCTCCAGCTCCGCTGGTCTAAATGCTCCAAAAATCATTAAAAGGATGAGGGCTCTCCTCTGGAGTATTTGTGGGTCTATATAATTCTTTGTGGCTTCTTCCCATTTTGTTATAATTGCAAAATCCCACATTGGTTTTCATCATTTGCCCTAACTCGGCTTCTCTCTCACATAAGTTTTTAAAAATATATCTGTATCTTTCACATCAATCGTCAGACGAATCGCTCCACTTGAAAGATTAGCATTCGATAGGTTCTCAATAAATCTTGCTATAATTCACTTGGCATCTTTCTCTATGAGGGGTCTGTTTCATCTATTCTTTTTCTATCCAAAAATTGTTTAAATTTTCTCAGCGATCTCCACGTATCCGTTTCGTTCTTTTGATTAGTCAATATTGCTGCTGATATATCCTTCACTCCAACGTCTTCTCCCCATGTTTGAAAAAGGTCCCTTCTTCGACATTCTCCTCTCCAGTCTAACACTAATGACATCTCATGGGGGTAACTTCAAGTCATCATTTCTCACCTCTTTAGAGATCAATCCGATGTTTCTCAATAACGGACCAGCACAATCTCGTTTTTAAACAATTCTTTCTTTCTCTTCCTTTTCAGAGAGGATAGTCTCCAAGTACATCCGCAGTGCACCGGAGCAATCGGTTCTGAAATTGTATCAAGTCTTCTCGGTGCGATTGTTTGAAATATCTCTGCGACTTTTTACACTCTCAGTGCATAGTCCCGCTTCTTCTAAGTCCGGCTGAGTGCGTCTATCAGCATTTAAGCTGAGATATGCGGAGTCTTCTTTGATAGATTTCCGCCGCACTATGCGGCTTCTTTCTGTATCCGCCTCTCGCGGTCTTCCGCGGTCTCATGCTCTATATTCTCCTCGCGATTCTTCGCGGATTACACCTCTTCAATTTTTCGAAAAGTTTCGCGGGTACTGTATCTGCACCTATCTTTCGAAACTGCACTGTTTCTTATCCTATTATCGATTCGTAATTTCTCTCAATTTCTTTCTCTAACCTTTTTTCACAGCAAACTCAGCTTTCTCTTCCCTCAAACCCTTTCGATCAAAAGCAATTTGTCACTCAATAATAATCTCGCGACAATACACGGCTCTCTTATATCTCTCAGTCCCGTTATATTTCGCGGTTTCACTTATGTGAAAATTTCTTTAATAATGAATCGTTTCATTTCTTATTATAAATTAATGATATTTCACTTCTTTTGTTTTGATATTGTTTCGTAATACAGCTTGTCAATATCTCCTTTGCAAAGCCTATCGATTTACTGCGCTTTCTATCTCTATTATCATCTCGCTGCGAAGCGCGGTTCTCTGCTCTATCTCCTCACATGATCTCGCGATAAAACGCGGTTTCTCTCTTTCATCTCTTGGTCTGGTGGCAGAGCGCGGCTCTATTTTCTATCTCCATTCTCATGATCACAAAACTTAACGTTGCTTTGTTCTTTGTTACAATCTCTTGAATATGCGCAGCTTCATTTCAATTATATATATATTTTTTGTAATAAAATTATCCCTCTATTAATATCTCGCTGCAACGTGTGTATCGATTTTCGCATAAATAATTGTTATATATATATGTAAATGTATATCTTGTTACTGTATTAATCTATTTCTCGCAGTACTGCGCATCTCTTTTCCCTAATCTTCATTCAGTTTTTCGTTGATACTCTTCTTATCCCTATCTCGCTTCAATACGCGGGTCTTCATTCTTCTAATCAAATCATGATCTCGCGGCAAAGCGCGGCTCTTTTTCCCTCATAAATTTCTTCGATATTTTGTAGATTCTCCATTTATCTATATCTCGCGGCAAAGCGCGGCTCTTTTTCCCATTTTGTCTTCATTAATATTTTCTCTATTTTGTATTTTTATTCTTTGGAATAATCTTCTGAGAATGCACAGCTTCACTTCAATAAATTATCTTTCAATTGAAAACTAGTTCTTTCTTAAAAATAATCTCTTTGCAATTAATGGATCTATCTTTTTTGATTCTTGATGTTTCAAGTGATTCCTTAATTTAACTATATCTCGCTTCAATATGCTGTTCTTATTCCTTTCAAATAAACAAAATATTATGTAGTTTTTTTCTTTTTTAAAGTCTATAAAATATCATATCTTCATTTTGTTTAAATATCTCACGATTTCTCGTGATTTCAGTTTCTGAAATTGTCATGTGGCACAACGCTTTACTAATTTAAATAATTATCTCACTATGTTTTGCAGCTTCTGTTATTGATATTATCTCTTCAAAATGCGCGGCTCTCTGTTCAATTCTTTCGGCTGTGCACTATCTTCTATTCCGAATGATGTCTAACATGTTCAGATCCTGGAAATTCTTCGATAATAATTTTCACTCTTTTCAGTTTCAAAAATAGATCTAATTCTTTTCCATCTCCGTCTCTGTGTTTTATAATAACAGTATCTTGTGTCATCTACACTGCGGACAATGGTATGTAATAGAAATAAAATTGTTGGCGAAGTTTGATCTGAAACCGCCCATAAATCGTGATCAATGCTCATTATTGAGGAGCAAACCTGCTCCTTGCGTTCATAGATTCGCTCTATTGCGAACTTTCAACAAAAGTGAGCATATACAAAGCATCTAATTCATTCTTCCATTTCTTTCTCGTCTCGTTTTTCTCTTCCATCCCGTTATTCACATTCACTCAATCCATTAATCCCAACAACCTCAACCTCAACAGTCCATCCACTTCTCTCTCTGCCTTCAACACCTCTTTCCTTCATCAAACATGCTCTTCATAAAATGATCCTGTGAAATATAACGGATCCGAAACTCAAAAAAAGGTACAAAGCAGATTGTCCTTCACTTCTTTGAACAGTTATCTCTTTGAATGGTGTGAATGGAATAACTCAAATGGACAAAATGATTATGGAGGTGCTCTAAAAGTCAACTGTACAAATGCCAACCTCACAATCACTTCGTGTTCATTCAACAATTGTTCGATCACAGGCGATTATGCTGGTGGAGCATTATACAGCATATATTTGTCATATGTGAACATCGTTTAGTCCAATTTCACAAACTGTTCTGCAACTCGCGGAGGAGCAATTTGTATCGATGGTCAAAAATCATCTTCTGTTTATTCATTCTCAGATAACAGAATTGAACGTTGAAAAATAAATGGTACTGTTAGAACTAGTTGATATTTCTTGCTGGACAACATGCCATCAGATGCAAAATTCCTGTTCACCAAATGCAAGTGTATCGCAAATACTGGTGGTGATTCAGCCGGTTCTTCAACATTTCATTGGCCTCCACAAAATAAACCGAATCTATTTTTAGTCAGTGATTGCCAGTTTGTTAATAACAAATTGACTGCTTCAAAATCTAATGGAGGAACAGCAATGCATTTCCTTCCACCATATTCATATACGAATAATGTTAAATTCATCACATTCTGCTTCTTTGATGGAAACACAGTAACAAGTGGATGATAAAACGATTTTTTTTCAGCGGAGACAGCATCATTTAATCTCAGTTCAATCAGCGTGGATCAAGAACTCCACCAAAAAGAGTGTGAAACAACAATGCAAAAGATAATATCAAGTTCAATAGCTTGTGATCTTTATATTTTTTGTTTATTCTCAAGAGAAATTCCATTTTAATTTGACCAACTCTTCTTTGAATTATTTCTTCGCTTCATTCGCATGTTTTTCCCATTGTATCAACAAATCTCCATAATCATTTCAATCCTATGTTTATTCAACGTTTATCCAAAAACCAGCAACATCTTTCATTTATTTTCTTTTTCAATCAGTTTTCACCTTTTTATTCTTCAATTCATCTCTCATTTTCTGAAAGCTTCATTTCTTCAAAAAAAATCTTTCTTGATAATTTCTTTTGTTATCTCTGATCCAGTGCAGAATTTGAAGAAATGAAAAATAATCAAAAGGATGATTACGGTGATGTGGAAGTTGTCAAAATGACATCAATGCACTAAAATTTGAAGATGATGATGCTTGGCGAATTGAAGGAAATGATTTAAGATCGAGAATTGCGAAAAGAAATCTGGCAAGCAACATAGAGTTTCGTTTTTGATGATTTTTCTTGGACTCATTATTCATTATCAATAACTCTTTTTATAAGAGCTTAATACATTGAATCTTTGTCACACCTTCTTTTCATCAGTTTTCCAAGCTATTTCACTGCATTGCAAAATCCAAAGGATTTAATCGCATTTATCAATATTCATCTTGAGTCTGTTTGAATGTTTGAAAATAGTCAACTTTCAAAAAATCAAAATTTGGTGAACAAGCATAAAATAATTTCTCATCATTTGGCCTTTTTCAACTTTCATCACTTCAATTGCAGAAACTCTATATGTTCCTTATGGAATCAAATTCTTTTTTTTTTTCGAAAGTTCTCTTCTTTCTCTGGCAATCAAGACAATTTTCTATGTATTATAATAAAATGAAAAAGAAGATGATAAACAAATAATTGAAAATATTGCAAGATATAACCCTGTTGCATAGCAATAATAATAATTTCATCGACTCTGCAGATATCATTTTCGTTTTTTATTTTCAATTCTTGAAAAGATTTCATTCATTGACTCAGCTTTGTCGATTTAATGACAAGAATATGAGAAGTTCATCATTTTATTAAGGAATCCGAATGGGATCATTATCTTCAAAAAAAAAATTCTGTTAGAGCTATATTAATATTCAATAAGTTGCTTTTTGGGAAAATGAATGACTCAACAAAGACAAAGAGATTCGAACATCATTGAAATGAAGCGAGTTAATAAACACTTGAGAACAGACATTTTGATTCATGCTTGAAATAATTGCAACAGAAAAAACAATCAAATAAGACTTTTGAAATTTGTTTGTTATTAAATCGAAACAATTTTCGAATTAATATTTCAAAGTCAACTATTTGTTTTTATTTTCAGTTGAAAGTGTGAAGCAAACATCAATTGTCAATCATTGAACAAACCATTTTCATCTTCCTTATGATCAAGACACCCATATTTATGAAAAACAAAAGTGCAGGAAAAATCAAAATTCATTCCTGCATGCTGTCAGTCATTCATCTCGTTGCAATTCTGAGTTTTCACTTGAATGTCAATGCTATTGAAGACAATTCTTTGAGAAATACAAATGGTGAATGCTCCAATTTCAGATTATCAAAAAATGATGAATATTCATTATCCAATCCAAAATCGAATTATTCACAAAGCAACAACAGCGAAGATCGATTCACTCATTTTCGAGAAGATGGGATATTGGAGTTTTCATGTTTGAAAACTTCATTTTCGTTGATGAACACTTCCATAACGTTCTCGAAGCAAATGCTGCAAACAAGAGGAGGAACAAATATTGTTGATGGAACTTTATCCAATGTTGAAGTTCTCGGGTGTTTGATATTGTGCAACGATGAGAAAACAAATGGATTCTTCAAAATAGCTCATGGAGGGGCACTCTTCAACAACATATCAACGAACACAAAGCACCAAAGTAATCAAATTCCACAATTATTGGTTTCTGAGTATTCAGCGAAAAAGAGATGGATTGGGAATGATTTTGAAGCAATCATATTGTCATCTTCGACATTTAATGATCTTGTATTTGAAAAGGCTCCGATTATTGACTCTTCGCATTCGTCATCTTTGTCCATTGCCAAATGTGCCTTCTCAAACATTTCAACCATACAAAAGAAGGATCAATTTTGTTCAGAGACATCGGAGCTTCAGAATGGAAATGGAGCATTCATCATTTCTGGATGTGAGTTGTGTGGAATTGAAAATGTGTTTTATGGAGGAATAGGAGACAGAAATCATGAATTGCATGTTTTCAACACAAGTGTGATGCGTTGCGCCAGAACCATGAATTCAAGTTCAAGAGTGGAGCTCAAAGAGGATTGGAGCTTTGAATACACCGAATTTGTCAATCAGCATGTCACTGATTATTCGGCAACAGACATTGGATTTCACACTTGTGGAGGAGGCATCCTTTTCAATGGTCCTTCATCAACACTAAGTGTGGAGAGCTGTATATTCATGGTTTGAGTCATTTTTGATTTTTTGTTTTAATTATTGGAAACTTTCTCTCTCTCTTTTTTTTTTGAATAAAGAACTGTTCCTGCAGCAGATGGGGAGGAGGAATTTGCGTTTTTGATTCTATAAGCACAAGAATAGGGAACTGCACATTTGATTATTGTATTGGAAAAAGAAACAACAGTGATGCAGGTTCTCATGGAGGGGCAATCTTTGTAAGTGTGACACAGTGTTATGATATTTGTAACACAATTGTGAAAAACGGATACACAAACGCATTTGGAGGTGGTATTTTCTTGAATTTTGGGAGCACTTCCACATCAACTGAATGCAATTTGAATTCTTTGGAAAATGGATCACCAATCCTTTTATTAAATGTCACTTTTGCAAATGAAACTTCAGACAGTTCTCATGGAGGAGGATTTTATATTGGGAAGAATGCTCCAAACTTTTTCATTATGAGCGAATGCATTTTTCAGAATTGTTCTGCGAATACTTCAAATGGAGGAGGAATATGGATTAATGTTATAACTCTTGAAATGAATTCTAAGTTTTGCTTCTATTGCTTCTTCTTCAATAATTCTGCCTCACAGGCATCAGATGTTTATCTGAATGACACATCACAAATAATCATAGAAAATCCTTTTGTTGAATGTTATTCATTGACAGATGGAGAGAGCAGATGTGCGAGCTCCTCATTAGGTCCAAAGAATGAGTGGCTTCCAAATGGATTTCTTGTGAGATATGTCATTCCAGATGGAGGAAACAGTAATGCGCTCTGTGGGTTGACTGTTGAGGATGGCTGCAGCTCATTGAAATTCACATTGGAAGACACATTAACAAAGAGCAGATGCAGAATCATGCTGATCGAGGGAACTTATGAGACTGCTGAACCAAATGGATATGTTGTGTTTGGGAAGAGAATTTCTATTCAGGGAAGAGGAAAGGATCTGACTCAACTGAATCCAGTCCAGGTTGGAGCAGATCAAGTGTTTCTGAGTGTTGATGATGGGATATGCAAATTGTCATCTTTGAGCATTGTGTTTGACTCACATGAAAGTTCAAGATTGTTCAGATTAAGCTCCTCGAATTCTCAATTGTTTCTCCAAGAGCTTGTCATCAGCACCCCATTGAATCAGGAAGGCCATCCCTCAAAAGAATACTTAAACAGTTTGTTTGAGGTGAATTTTGCCAACTTTCGAATGACTGATTGCATTGTCAAGAACATCTTGTCCAAGGCCAGTCTCTTTCAAGAAACCTCTTCTGCTTCATTGTTGTTGCTGTCTTCATCTTCTCCTCTTCCAAACAGTGATGAGTGTTTTGTTGCCAACTCCAACTTTTCACATGTGACAAAAACAGAAGGAGATGGAGCAGTGATTTCAAAGACAATCAGTGAGGAAGAGTCATTTTGTCTGTGGAACACAACAATCGAGAATTGCAAGTGCAGGAGTGGGAATGGAGGAGGGATCAGGATTGACATGGCATCATCCACCAGCACCTTCAGAATGGGATCCTTCTCATTTCCAACCACACTCGACTCGTGTTCATGCAGCAAGTGTGGAGGAGGATTGTTTCTTTGGCTGGGGGATGGGGCAGCAGACTTTGTGATTTCATCAGTGAGTTTTGTGGATTGTGAGGCAAGAGAGGGAGGGGAAAATCTCTTTGTAAATGGGAGCAACATGAATGGCGAGACAATCAATTTGGAGAAGATTTGTGTTTCACTGAATGGGCTGGGATATGAAGAGTTGATGGGATTTGATAGAAGTCTGAATGAGATGGGAATGTTTCCATTGAATGTATTTTTGGAGTCATTCCAACCACCAGCACATGTTGGAGGAACTGAAGGAAACTGGGTTTTTGATTCGAACTTTTGTGGATTCAGCTTCTTCCCATGTCAGACGATAATGCATGCAGCTCAGCTCAGATTTGGTTCATCACAAAGGCAGATTGTTGTTGGAGAGGGATATGAGCTGGATGAGGAGATGGTGATGGACGGACCAGTTTGGAACATCTCGTGTGAGGAAAGGGGAATGGTTGTTGGTGTGCATGAACCACAAGCAGAGCTCTCCAATCAATGGCTGGTGAGTGTTTCCACAGAATGTTCAATATACAACATCTGTTTCTCCCTTCCATCCTCTCTCTCTGATGCCCACTCTTTCATCACACTCCCCACTTCCACTTCCTCTCTCACTCTTTCGAATTGCTCATCAATGAATTCATTATCTGAGATTGTGAATGAGATTGGATTCTGCTTTGTGAGTGTGGTTGGAGGGGAGTTGAAGATGGAAATGTTTGAGACAAAAGGAGCAATGGTGTTTTCATCGCATTCGTTGATTGAAGGGAAGGGGAGCAGTTTTGTTGTGAATTGTGTTGAGTGCGCTTTTGAGGGAATCACAAAAGAGAATGGGGATGGAGCCTGTGTTTGTGTTTGTGTTGAGGATGAGACAAATGCCCATGAATCAGAAAAGAATCAACTGATAATTGACAACTGCACATTGAATGGATGTTGGGCAAAAGGGAACAAAGCAAAAGGGGGAGGGTTGCATGTGTGTCTGAGAGGCAATGATGAAATGGTTGTGAATGGATCATCGAAGTTTGATGGGTGCTGTGCAGGAAAGAGGGAAGAAGGAGAAAAAGATGGATGTGGAGGAGGAGTGTTTGTTCAAGTGGGAGATGCAGAGTGTTTGTTGAGGATTGAACAAGGAGTGCAGTTTTCGAGTGAGAAGGCGAACATTGCGAGAGATGGGAAAGATGTGTTTGTCTGGTGTGAGGATGGAGTCCAGTTGGAATTGTTGATCAACACATTTTCATTCGGTTTCTTTGGTCATTCAACTCTCCCTTCAGATGGAACAAAGTTGAGTGGATGTGAAAATGGAGAGGATGATCCCATCATTCCTTTGCATGTGTATTTGTGCTCTTTGCCAAATCCAGTGATGGTTGATGGGGCAGAAGGAGCGGATCACACGAAGTGTGGATATCCTTTGTTCTGTTGCAGATCGATTGATTTCTGCGTCAACAAGAGGGTTTCACAAGCAATCAATGAGATTAAAGTTGCCTCTTCTTCCTCAATCAACACACAAATCTCAGTGGCTTTGTTCCCTCTTCTTCTCTCATCATCTTCATCCTCATCAAATGAAAATGAAATAACTGTGAGTGTGAGTGACAATGGAGATGCAACACAAGACGGAATGTTTCAGTGCAGCAACAGTCTGTCCATTTCAGGACTCAGCTTTGTTCTTCCAAGAGCATTCCAGCAGAGCAGAAAGGCGTTTCTTCAGTCTTCATCTGCACTCAGCCTTTCAACCTGTTCCATCTCCTTTGTTGAAGAGTCAGAGACATATAGTATTGCCATTTCTGTAATATTGGTGGAAAGGGGGGATCTGACACTTAATGAATTCTCAATGCGTTCAGAAGTTGAGTTTTCAGTTTCTTCTCCAATCTCAATTACCAATGGAGAAAACATCACAATCAAGAAATCTGAGATCCTTGGGATCAAGCACTCAGGAGGTGATGGAGGATGGCTGAGTGTGACTGGGATGGATGAAGGAGCCAGGTGGATAACAGTTGATAATTGCACAGTGAATTCATCGTGTGTCCAGGGAAACAACCTCAAGGGAGGAGGAATGCTGATTGAACTGGCAAAGGAATGTGAGTTGAAGTGCAACAACACACAAATGACTGGTTGTGGAGTTCCTGAAGAAGACATAGAAACAGAAACAGAAACAGAAATAGATAGAGAGGCAGGTGGGAGAGGACTTGGTGGGGGTATATTTCTATCATTGGAGGATGAAGCAACTCAGTTTGTTTTCCTGGATATGAAGTTTGAGGGGTGCTGTGCCTGGAAAGGGAAGAATGTGTTTGTGAATGGGAGTTCTCTGGATGAGGTTGTGGATTCCGTGCATTTCTGCTGGGAGATGAGTGAGAAGGAGAAGTCATCGATGGATGAGCTGTGTGGGTGGGAGAGAGACAGCACAGGAGTTGGGTTTGTGATTCCGCTTGTGGTGTATCTGTGGAGCAACTTCAGCGTGAGTGGGTTTGTTGATGGGGAGGAAGGAGGAGACTTCAGTGGATGTGGATATGCTGTTGCTCCATGCAGATCGATCTCCCATCTCATCTCCCTCAAATTCACCCCACTCCCTGGAAGTGCTTCTGATGATGATGATGAAGATGGATTGTCCATCTCAGTGTCTCACATTTCCTCACTCACCTCATCCCTTTCCCTTTCATCTTCTGTTGAATCAAAACAAATCTCAATGAAATTCACTGGGAAAGACAATGAGTCAGGGATTGGTGTGGGCGTTGATCCTGTTGGAAATGAAGAATGGATGATCCATTCGACCACCCATCTTTCATTTGAGGTTCTCTCCTTCCACATCCCAACAGCATTTGCCCACCACAGAACATTCATCAGATCCTCAACTTCCTCATCGCTTCTCCAAATGAAGCACTGCTCTTTCACACCTCAAAGTTCAGGTGAATCTGTCTCATTCACTTTGTTGAGTGTTTCAGAGGGAAGCCTGTTGATTGACAATTGCACCTTGTCCTCGTTCTCATCCACTCACCCATTTCTCCTTGTTTCACTTCCTTCTCAGTCAATCACCCTTTCCAACATGACAGTCTCGAATGTCTCGATATCTTCTTGCTCTCTTGTTTCATTCGAAAGAACACCGTCTCATCTGCCTGTGAATTCATCTGCTCACAATGAAGCGTCAGACAAGTCTTGTTGCTCTCTCCAAATCCACTCATCATCATTTGCCAACAACACATGCTCCGGAGACAGTGCTACCATTCTTTGTCTCGGAGTGTTCGATGCTGTGGAGAGTGTTGTTGAGAAGTGCACATTCAGCCGGTGTGTGAGTGAGACGAGTGAAAGGGGAGGGGCACTGATGATGTGTGTGAAGAGCGAGGAGTCATCGGTGGAGGTGAGACAATGCTCATTCACACTCTGCAGGTGCTCGACAGTGGAGGGGAGAGGAGGAGGAATGATGTTTGATTGTGTGGATCCCTCATCACCAGCACCAGCACAAGATGGCTCGTTGTTTCTCCCGCTGAAGATTTCAGAGATCCGATTCACAATGAATGATGCATTGGTGGGGAAGGACATATTCATCAGCTGCCAGTCGATCGAGCAGCAGATCAACGAAACACTCTTTGCCCTCGACTTCTCCCAGGAGTCGCTCCAATCGAACAAGTCCATCTGTGCGAGTGATGCCGATGAGCAGGATGTGGACTTGATCCCCTTGATCACCTTCTTGTATGCACCCCAGATCTTTGTGTGTCTCGATTCGGCAGACACTCGCCAGTGTGGGTTGCCAACAAACCCCTGCCAGAGCATCTCATCTGCTGTTCACCACATCCAGCCAGGACTTGTTAACATCATTTTCATCAACACCTCATCCACCTTCCTCTCAGAGACAACTGTGCATGGGTTGTCCATCCTGCCTTCAACAAAGCAGCAGGCAACAATCCAGCTGAGCACAGCCATTCCCCACACTGGAGATGCCCAGAGTGTGGTTCTGTTTGAGGAGGGTTGCACAGTTCGCAACTGCCTGATATCATTTGCCTCTTCGTTTGAGGCAACCCACTCAGCAGTATTCGCCGAATCATATGGATCATTGGAAGTGTCCCAGTGCACATTCACAGCAGCCGATGCTTCGTTGGAGCTGGATTCACATGTGATGGCTGTTTGGGGAGGAGTTCTGAAAATGAGCGAGACATCATTCAGCTGGCTGTCTTTTGCAAAACCCTTGCTTTTGTTTTCAGATGAATCAGAAATTGTGCTTTCCCAAATGACTCTGGAGTCTCTCGCATCGACAGCTGATGTTGTTGCAATTGGACAGAGTGCAACTGTCTCGATTGAAAAAATGAACTGTTCCAACATCTCATTGAACAATGGCTGTCTGATCTCAATGAGCAAAGAAGAGCTGAACATGAATGGAAATGGAAGAAATAATGATAAAGAAAAGGGAAGTCTCAGAATCTCTATTTCATCGTTTGAGAATATTTCATCAAATGAGAACAACAATAACAACAAAAGTGTTGTGAGGATTGAGAGGAGCAAGACAAGTGTGAATCTGATAAATTGTTCGTTTTCTTATTGTCTGCTTTCAGCTGAGAAAGGAAGCCAGTTGTCGGTTTCAAACAGTTCAGATGTGTCTGTTGTTTCGTGTTTGTTTGATGGCAAAGCAATGGATGAGCCAGTCAGCCATCAGAAGTGTAATAATCTGGGAGAAGATGAAGAAGATGGCAAAGAATTTAATCCATTATGTGGTTGGAATGGATCGGTTGTGGATGTGAAGTCAAGCAATGTGACAATGAAAGACACCACAATCAGCAACTCGAAGAAAGGGGGGCTTTCATTGTTTGGTGGATGTATTGAGATATCTGAAGGAAAATTTGAGGGAAATAGTCCATCGATTCAGAATTATCCATCAGCAAGAAGGAATATATTGTGTGAAGGCTCTTCAGAATTGAGTGTTGTGAGTTTGAAGGGGGGTGATGGAGTGAAAGATAATTCCTCGTTGTGGATATTGGACGAAGGATGCACACTGGAAGGGATTGCAGGAGAAAGGGCATCTCCCTTTTTCATTCCGAGGGTGGAGAGTGTGTCAGCTGAAAAGTCAGGGGAGAAGGTGAATCTTGTGTTCAGAGGATCACTGCTCCTCCCTTGCAATCTCTCATTCGAAACAGTTGCAGCAGAAGGAGATGAAGAGGTGGTTGAGAAGCATTTGTTTGATGAAAGAGGTTTCATATCAGAAGAAGAGGTTCATGGGTCTGTTCCTGTGGAAACAATTGAAGGGGTGGCAAATGCTGTGGAAGTGAGAGTGTGCATTCTGTTTGGAAAAGCTGATTCGCCATCCGCAACTGAGTCATTCATTCTGAAAAACAAGAGTGTCTCAGAATCAAAAGGAGATGAAAGAATTGTTGAAGGAGGAAAAGATGGAAAGTTGTCATGGATATTGATTGTTTGTGTGGCAATTGTTGTTGTATTGTTAATTGTGTCCATAATTGTGACAGTTCGATGGAGAAAGGCAAAGAATGAAAACAGAAATTTGAGAGAGATTGTGAATGACAACATCAAAAAGGATCCAAAGGCATTTGAAATGGTGACGATGGAGATGTCATCAGAGGAGCAATGGAGGAGAGCCGAGAGAGAGGCAGAGAAGAAGAATGAAGAAAGGATAAAGAAGAGGGCGTATGAGAAAAGCTTGGGACATTCTGAGTCATCGGAGCATCTTCTGTCTGAGAGTGGCTCCACTGAATACATCTTGGGAAGGGATTCAGACAAGATTCCTGATTGGGCATTGGAAAAAGTGGATGAAAAAGAAGTTGAGGAAGAAACAAGAAAGAGATCACCATCACCTTCCATTTCATCCACTTCAACCAATGATTCAGATTCAACATTTGTTCGATCGGAGAGTCTGTGTCCAACCACTTCATCCATGTCGAATCTGGTGGATGCAATTGCCTGTTCGTCAGTGTTTGAAAAGCTGATTGTGGATTTGAGAGATTCGCTGTTCATGCTGCTTCATGGGAGGAACGAGAAGAAGGAGATGGCAATTGGAACTCTGAAGGAGAGAGAACACACAGCTGCGCAGGTGTTGTTCTGGGTGGCGAATGGGGCACTCCACTCATTTGAGAATGAAGAAGACGAGCTGACCTCCCTTGCCAATCTGAGTCCTCACATTGTGTTGTTCTCAGAGCACATGATCATCTGCATTCCCAAGCATTCCGACTTCTCTTCAGATGATGATTCAGATTCCTCATCCATCTCCTCCGCCTCCACCATCATCACATCTTCCTCTGATTTCTCATCTGCCAACAGGAATGGTCGAGGTTCACCACCACCTTCATCAGCTTTTGAGGATGAGGATGACAACAGGAAGGAGTGCTTGAGGTGGAAGGCACCAGAGCTGCAGATGAATAAGAAGATAGGAGCAACAAAGGAGTCAGTTTCATTCTCGATTGGGATGATGCTGTGGGAGTGCCTGACACTCCAGATCCCATTTGGAGAATATGAGGCAGTGGTGGCTGGGCAGAAGATTGTGAATGGGGAGAGGCCAGACATGAAGGGGGTTTCAGGGAACACATTTGAGGCAGTTGTGAAGAGCTGCGTATCGGAGAGAGGGTGCGAGCGTGTGGAGCTGAATGTGCTGAAGAGAGAGTTTATCCAGCACTTTCCTGCAGGCACAGTGATGGTGACGATGTCCGATGCGATTGGATACAACGAGTTGTCAGAGGATGAGGAGCTGAGCGTGTCAGCAGAGGCGAGAAAGCTGATTGAAAGCATGAACAAATGAAGAAGAAGAGAAGGTTGAGTTTGGAATTAATGTTGTGTGAAAAGTTTTGTGTTTTATCAGCAAATGAAATGAGTGTTTTTTTTTTCAAAAGTGCATCATTTGTTGTTTTCTGTTTGTGGCGTGCTTGCTACGATTTTGTTTGGCTTTTTGATGCAATTTCTTGCTTATTGAATTGTTTTTTTGAGGATGTGAACGCGAACTCTTCGATTTCTATTAAATTATTACTCATGTTGTGTTTTTCGTTTTGAATGCGTTTCAATGAGATTGAAAACAAAAAAATATGGAGTTCGAAATGATTTTCTTTGTTGATAAAAGAAAAAAACAATCCTATGTGAAAAGTGAAAAGTGTCTTTGGAGTTGAAGCAAGAATAAATATGTTCTGTTGAAAATTGTGTGTTTAAATGAGTTGATTTGTAGACATTCAAAAAAAAATCAGATAGAATTAAATTGGAAATGAAGCAAACAAATTCGAATAAAGAACATGACGAAATCAAGGAGATGAAGTTTTTCTCAGAGAATTTGTTTCACACAAAGTTTTGCAGTCTAGAAAAGCACATTTTTTTAAGAATCTGATAAATAGTTCTGATAAATAGTTAATAATTGATATATGTCACTGTTCATTTATGTTCATGGCATGATTGCAGAAACATAACAGAATAATAATAATTATAATAAATATTGTCATCATTAAAATTAATAAAGGTAATAAATGGTATATTTAATAAAGTTAAATGAATGAGCATTTAAAGATTTGTTCATAAGAAAAATATTATTGTTTTCAGCATCTTGAAATTCCACAGACATAGTCTGAAAGGATATAATGACATAACATCTGCATAACTTGAAAAAAGTTAGCTCGCGTCAGTCAGTGCCCGGAAGTGATGTGAGTGCTGTGGTTGCATGCCATTAAAAAAATGATCACGACACAACTAATTGTTCATTTCAGAATAAAAAATGAGCATTTTAAAATTAAAAAAATTATAAAAACCCTCTTAATAATGAAAGATGAGTTACGAAAATTTTTTGATTTTTCTTTGCGTTTCTTCTTTTTTTTTAATATATTTGTAATATGAGTGAATGAAATTTTTTTCTGTCATGTCACGTCACTTCAAAAATTATCATTTCAGAACGTGAGTGAAGCAGATGCTTATTAATGATATTTGATTTTGCACAACTTTTTGTGGTTAATGCACAAGATACGACCGGTCACAAAATAGTCATATGTCACGTCTATCATGATACCACATTGTGCACATAAGTTTTTTTCTGCCTATTGTGTGCGGAAACTGTAAAATATGTTATTTTCAATCTTCGTGAAATTCAAAAATCTTTTTCAATTTTGATTGAAACCAATGATTTTTTTCGGGTATTTATTTGTTAGCTTTTTTTTTATCGCTATTATATTGTTAGGGTTTTATCCAAAACAACTTGTTAGGATTTAATTCTGTTGCATAAATTGCTCAATTTTATTAAATATAAAAATTATTTATCATTGATCAAAAAATGCTCTATTCAAATTGGGGACAAATTAAATTGAATATGTTCATAGCATATTTGAGTGCATTCTAGTAGAATTTAAATTAATAATCTGTTTATTTTGATTGTCGTTGAATATAATCGATGTAAAAAATATTTGATCAATACTAATTTACAGGGAAATAACAATTTGATTCATTTGAAAATAAAAGTTTCCGCACAAAAGAAAGACATAATCACTTTATGAAACAGTTAACAACAATGTTATAATCATCCACACAGATTTTTATAAACGGTCGTATATTGTGCAATTACCCTTTTTGTGACTATATCCGATTGTGACTATGTTCGAAGACTGTTCACACAAAAGAAAACTTATGATTTTTTGAATTATTCAATTTTGTGATTTTTTTTTTATTTTTGGAAATTCTTCACTAAAACACATTTTTTCAACAGAAATAACAATTCTTTCATATTTTATAATGTTATTCAGACTATTTTTATATCCATTTTGAAAAATCAAAAAATTGATTTTTCATTGAAAAAATCTCCCAAAATAAGAAAAATAATCACCCACATATTTTCAGCCCTGTGATTATGTGAGATGGGAAATGAATGAAAAACAAGTAAAAAGTGTTCGTGGACACAAAAATGTGACTATTAATGAATACGATTATATCCTGTTTGGACAGAAAATAAATAAATAAATAAATAAATAAAGACCAATCTCGACACAAGTTGATATTTCGACCGACACAAAATTCAAAAAAAAAATTATTGTCGCAAAAGCTAATACTCAACACAAACATTTCCCGCTATAATATAGCTGACCGCAAGCTTGTTCAAGATATTTATTGGAAAAGAATCATAAAATGTTTTAACAACTATCGTTTAGAAATTGTTTGCGCACAAGAACAAAAAGTCCGAAATGTAAAATGTTCGAACAAAATAAACTCAATCAAAATTCATTGTTTAATGCTTTTTTTAGTAATGTCGAGAATAATTTCCTTTGAAAACAATGAAATTTTTATTAGTTTATGATTATTTTTTTCTTCATTGTTAATTCTTAATACTGAAAAAAAAAAAAAAAACATTGTTCTTTCAATAATACCTAAATTAAACAATATAACAATGAATTAAAATTTCTTCATCATTCTTTCAGGATTAATATATTTAATTATTTGAAACAAAAAAAAATAATAAATATGTTCAATAGATCAATCGCATAATTTGTGCTAATTTTCAATTTTTTTATTATAAATGTCGGAAGGATGTACTATGATTAAAAGATCAAGCATTGAAAACTTTTTACCAGAAGAAACTCCGACGAGATTTATTATTGTATCAAATCGGTTGCCTGTGACATTTTCTCGAAAGGATGAAGAAACTTTGAAAGCAGAAGAAGGAAAAGGGCTACCAAAGTTTGTTTTGAAGCCCTCATCAGGAGGTTTAATTGCTGGCGTTATGGGTCTAACAATTCCATACGTCTGGGTTGGTTGGCTTGGGCAAGGTTCGGGATCATTAAGCGATTTTGAAAAAGCCGAATTGAAGCAACAGATTGAAAAAGAATTCGGATATATTCCAGTTTTTGTTCCGGATGATGTTGCTGATCTTTATTACAACACGTTTTCAAATCAAGTTCTTTGGCCAATTTTTCATTATCGTCCATTTAACCAAGAAGCAAATAATCAAAAATCATGGCAAGCCTACCAAACAGCAAATAAGTTGTTTGCTGATGCTATTCTTGATGTTTACAAAGACGGAGATGCTGTGTGGATCCACGATTACCAATTGATGCTTGTATCTCAGTTCCTAAGACAAAAACAGCCAACAATAAATATTGGCTTTTTCCTTCATATACCGTTTCCGTCATCTGAACTTTTTCGTACGCTTCCGCAGAGACGCGATCTTCTTGATTCTTTATTGGATTGTTCCCTCTTAGGATTCCACACTTTTGACTATTGCCAGCACTTTGTTTCAACTACTCAACGTGTAATGCTCGATGCAGAAGCAACATCAACAGGCATTGCGTGCAGAGGGAGGCAAAGTGTTGTCAGTGCATTTCCAATTGGCATTGATCCGCAACACTGGACAAAATTATTAGATCTTCAAGAGACTAAGGATCTGATAACAAAGTATTCAGAACAGTTTAAAGGTGTACATCTTGTCATTGGAGTTGATCGTGTGGATTATACAAAGGGCCTATTGCTCAAGATGAGAATGGTCGAGGCCTTTCTAAAGAAATATCCTCAGATGAAGCAAAAGTTTGTTCTGTATCAGGTTGGAGTGCCTTCGCGAATTGATGTGAAGGAGTATCAAGAACTAACGGACGATCTGCACAGACTTGTTGGTGAGATTAATGGCAGATACGCAACAATGGAGTGGATGCCCATTCATTACATCAATCGTCCTGTTTCGCCAATTGAACTATGTGCTTCATACGCGACAGCAGACGCGTGCGTTGTAACATCTGTTCGAGACGGGATGAATCTTGTAGCTTTGGAATATGTGGCGTCGCAGAGGGACAGACACGGCCAATTGGTGTTATCTGAGTTTGCTGGTGCTGCAATGCTAATGCCAGGTGCATTTCTGATCAATCCGTGGAACATTGAAGAAAGTGCAGACATTCTGTATCACGCACTCCAAGTGAAAGGAACTGAAGAAGGAAACATGAAGCACCGTCGAAACTATGCGATTGTGCACAAGAATACAGCTGCAAACTGGGGAAAGACTTTCACTGACGCCCTACTGAAGGTGCCCACGCTGATGGTGACGCAATTTACTGAGCAGGAAACAATGACAAAGCAGACGCTGCTGACGTCTTTTCGAAATGCGACTGGTGAACGCTTCTTTTTCCTCGACTATGACGGAACACTCACACAGATTGTGAAGGAGCCATCCCTTGCTTCCCCAAAGCCGAAGCTGCTGAGTCTTTTAAAGAAGCTTGCTGCTCTTGATAGAACACGAGTGTTCATTGTATCTGGGAGAGATAGAGAGACACTAGGAAATTGGTTTAAGGATGTACCAGTGGGGCTTGTGGCTGAGCACGGCATAGTGTTTCGCGACAGTCCTATCAATCCAATTATTCAGGCCTCTGCATCCTCTACAAATCTTAATTCAACGATTGATTCAAATAATTCTTTATCAGAAGGATTATCTTCTTCTTCTTCTTCTTCAGAATCTTCTGATAGCACCTCATCAGCTTCTTCCACATCTTCTTCAAATGCCAATTCGTGGCGGCCTCTTTTGGATGCAATTGACCTGTCGTGGATGGATGTTCTTTTGCCACTGCTCACGTCAGCCAGCGAGCACACGCCAGGCTCTTTTGTGGAGCAGAAGCCAACGTCTCTTTGCTTCCATTATCGCCAATCACCGCTGGAGTTTGGCGCAAGGCAGGCCGCCGAGCTGCGATTCAACCTGTCTGCGAAAGCTGCAACACTTCCGGTGGAAGTTATCAGTGGAAAGTTTGTGATTGAAGTTAGGCTGAAAGGTGTGAACAAAGGCGTAATGCTGAGGAAGCTTCTGTCGCTGTATGCAAACAGCCACTCAAAGACGCAGGCACCTACTCCGATCCCGGAAGATGCTGTGCCGCTTTCGATTCCTCCGACAATCACGCCAACATCAGAAGAGGCCTCTATGGTGCAACCAATGTCTGTTCCTCCGACAGCGCCGCTGCCTCGTTCTGCTTCTGGAAGTGCTTTTTCGGCGTCTGGCTCTTCGTCTGTTTCTGGATCGCCTTCGATATTTTCTCCGCTTGCTGAGCAGCTGCTGCAGCCCGACGATTTTGTCATCTGCTGTGGCGACGACAGAACCGACGAGGACATGTTTGAGTTTGTGAATGCGCTGCCTTCTGAGATTACGCTGACTGTTATTGTCGGGTCGAGCCCATCACAAGCGCGCGCCAGGGTGGAAAATCCAAGCAAGCTGTGCAATTTCCTGTTGGAGCTTGTGCGGCACGAGGAAGGCGCGAAAAGTGGTGTGGAGTTGTATGGCGAGGCGACTGGTACTTTCACGCCTGTGGGTTCTCCTTGCCTCACAAGCATTGCTCCGCATCAGAGGCCAGCTGTGATTGTTGGAGGTGCGCAACGTTCTGGTTCTTCAGCTTCTGCAGAATCGAAGTCTGGCTTGTCTGCGTCGTCGACTTCGGCTGATGAAGAGTTTGCAGCGCCTGCAAGAAGAGGGTTTGTTCCGGCATTCCGCATCACGGGAAAGAGCTCAAGTGAGAAGCATGGACACGACCACGCTCACGCCCACGCTCACAAAAAGAATCACAAAGAAAATCGCGCCAATCTTTCGAACAGTTCTGAAGCAGCAGAGTCTTCGTTGTCTGCTTCAGAAAGCGAAGGGCATGCGACAGTGGAAGGAGAAGATGCACTTTCAGAGGAGGATTCAGACAGCGACACAGGAATTTTCACACAAGCCAAAGGAAACACAGACTTCAGACGCATTGAGTCAGGGAGCATTGGCCCTCATTACTAACTTCTCCAATTGAATATTTAGGGTTATTTTTTATGAAATTATTTGAAAAGTATTTTTTGTGATTATGTGAAATCTTCATTTGTACATGTATTTCTGAAAATGTTTTTGTGTATTTTGCTTTTTATTAAGCTTTGTGGGTTTCATTTTACAACTATTCGTAAGTACATGATTGATGCAATTTTTTTTGAAAGTTACTCTTTTAATTTTTTGAAAATTGAATTATCGCCTTTTTCCTTTTATTTGAATATTTAAATATGAACGTTTAATCATTGAATTTTCAAAAATGTTTTTGATTGATTCGATAAATTCATTCGCAATGAAATGCATTTAAAAAATTTGAATTTGAAATTTCTTCAAGGAAAAGTGCACTGTTAATTCAAAGAAAAAAAAACATCAAAGATTGAAATTAATAAAAAAATTGAAAAGAAAATTGTCATATGTTAAAATTTTTTTGAAAAGTTCCTTTTATTTAATTTTAAAATAAAATAAAAATATAATATTTTCATCAATTTTTTGTTCCTACTCAAGAAACTTCACCATAATGGAAACAAATCCAAAAGAATGTTATCATTACCGTTTTTGTGAAGTTTCATAATTGGGAACATAAATTTGATCAAAATATGAAATTTTTTCTTTATTTGAAAATTTAACAAAAGGAACTTTACAAAAAAATTTAGACATATAAAACTCAACAAACTCTTATAAACAGTTTTGAAAATGATTATTTATAAATCTCCTTGTAAAGACATGAGCATGAAAAATATTTATTATGGTGAGGGAAAAAACCCGCACAATGGAAAAAACCCGCACATATGACATTTTCTTTAGAATTAATCAACCAATTTCATATATGTCGAAGATTGTTGCATTTTAAGTCTTCCATTAACTTCTTTTTGTCCAATATTTCGTATTTCAATAAAAAATTCAAAAACAAAAAATTTTGATCTTTTTTGATCTTTTGATCAAATTTTTTTGTTTTTGAATTTTTTATTGAAATACGAAATATTGGACAAAAAGAAGTTAATGGAAGACTTAAAATGCAACAATCTTCGACATATATGAAATTGGTTGATTAATTCTAAAGAAAATGTCATATATGCGGGTTTTTTCCATTGTGCGGGTTTTTTCCCTCACCATTAAACTGACATCAGAGTAGTCGACAAAAATTCAAGTTGATAAAAATCAAATTATAAATTAAGGCTACAAACATTTTCCAAAATTTTCATTAAATAAAATGCTCAAACAAATCTCAAAAAATTGTAATAAAAATTCAAACAGAAAAAGAAAGTGTGTTTAAACTGCATATCTTTACATATATATTATTTTCAAAAATAATCACTTTATAAAAAATTCTCTTTCATTGTCATTGTTATTCTTTGAATATTCAGCGTCAATTTTAACAAGAACTGTACTTGTGCTTGCAGGTGCTATTGCATTGCATCCATTTCCATCCACAGCATATCCGCACATGGCTTGTTCCATTTGTATTCTTTCCATTTCTATTTCTACTCTTCGCCTCATTTCTTTTTCCAATTTTTGTTTGTTTTCCAATTCAATCTTCATTTTTCTTTCCTCCTCATGCTTTCTTTCCTTTCTCGTTAAAATCCATTGAAATTCCTTTCTGTCAACCTTGCACAGCACCCTTTTCTCAATGCATCGGTGCATCACTTCTCTAATCTCCGACTCAAAATACTTGCTATCCAACGGTACCACATTTCCAAATACGAAACAGATTTCATCACAAAAAAACAGGAATAAAAAAACAACCTACTCAACGAGAAAACCACAACCTATAACCACAAGAGTCACCCAGCATACTAAAGAAGCCGTGCCAGATATGCTACCTCCAATTGTAACCATTATCGTTCCTGCAACCAAAAAAAGAAAAGAACTGACAAGAATAATCATTTCGCCACTAACGCAAAATCTTCAATGACATGATGCTTTTCTTAGTTTCCTTTGTCCAAATTTCCTTAAACTTGCTAATAACTGCTTTTGGTTCATCACCCAAACATTGTTCAGTCATATATTCGCAATAGAGCGAATCTACGAACGCAAGGAGCAGGTTTGCTCCTCAATAATGAGCATTGATCACGATTTATGGGCGGTTTCAGATCAAACTTCGCCAACAATTTTATTTCTATTACATACCATTGTCCGCTGTGTAGATGACACAAGATACTGTTATTATAAAACACAGAGACGGAGATGGAAAAGAATTAGATCTATTTTTGAAACTGAAAAGAGTGAAAATTATTATCGAAGAATTTCCAGGATCTGAACATGTTAGACATCATTCGGAATAGAAGATAGTGCACAGCCGAAAGAATTGAACAGAGAGCCGCGCATTTTGAAGAGATAATATCAATAACAGAAGCTGCAAAACATAGTGAGATAATTATTTAAATTAGTAAAGCGTTGTGCCACATGACAATTTCAGAAACTGAAATCACGAGAAATCGTGAGATATTTAAACAAAATGAAGATATGATATTTTATAGACTTTAAAAAAGAAAAAAACTACATAATATTTTGTTTATTTGAAAGGAATAAGAACAGCATATTGAAGCGAGATATAGTTAAATTAAGGAATCACTTGAAACATCAAGAATCAAAAAAGATAGATCCATTAATTGCAAAGAGATTATTTTTAAGAAAGAACTAGTTTTCAATTGAAAGATAATTTATTGAAGTGAAGCTGTGCATTCTCAGAAGATTATTCCAAAGAATAAAAATACAAAATAGAGAAAATATTAATGAAGACAAAATGGGAAAAAGAGCCGCGCTTTGCCGCGAGATATAGATAAATGGAGAATCTACAAAATATCGAAGAAATTTATGAGGGAAAAAGAGCCGCGCTTTGCCGCGAGATCATGATTTGATTAGAAGAATGAAGACCCGCGTATTGAAGCGAGATAGGGATAAGAAGAGTATCAACGAAAAACTGAATGAAGATTAGGGAAAAGAGATGCGCAGTACTGCGAGAAATAGATTAATACAGTAACAAGATATACATTTACATATATATATAACAATTATTTATGCGAAAATCGATACACACGTTGCAGCGAGATATTAATAGAGGGATAATTTTATTACAAAAAATATATATATAATTGAAATGAAGCTGCGCATATTCAAGAGATTGTAACAAAGAACAAAGCAACGTTAAGTTTTGTGATCATGAGAATGGAGATAGAAAATAGAGCCGCGCTCTGCCACCAGACCAAGAGATGAAAGAGAGAAACCGCGTTTTATCGCGAGATCATGTGAGGAGATAGAGCAGAGAACCGCGCTTCGCAGCGAGATGATAATAGAGATAGAAAGCGCAGTAAATCGATAGGCTTTGCAAAGGAGATATTGACAAGCTGTATTACGAAACAATATCAAAACAAAAGAAGTGAAATATCATTAATTTATAATAAGAAATGAAACGATTCATTATTAAAGAAATTTTCACATAAGTGAAACCGCGAAATATAACGGGACTGAGAGATATAAGAGAGCCGTGTATTGTCGCGAGATTATTATTGAGTGACAAATTGCTTTTTGATCGAAAGGGTTTGAGGGAAGAGAAAGCTGAGTTTGCTGTGAAAAAAGGTTAGAGAAAGAAATTGAGAGAAATTACGAATCGATAATAGGATAAGAAACAGTGCAGTTTCGAAAGATAGGTGCAGATACAGTACCCGCGAAACTTTTCGAAAAATTGAAGAGGTGTAATCCGCGAAGAATCGCGAGGAGAATATAGAGCATGAGACCGCGGAAGACCGCGAGAGGCGGATACAGAAAGAAGCCGCATAGTGCGGCGGAAATCTATCAAAGAAGACTCCGCATATCTCAGCTTAAATGCTGATAGACGCACTCAGCCGGACTTAGAAGAAGCGGGACTATGCACTGAGAGTGTAAAAAGTCGCAGAGATATTTCAAACAATCGCACCGAGAAGACTTGATACAATTTCAGAACCGATTGCTCCGGTGCACTGCGGATGTACTTGGAGACTATCCTCTCTGAAAAGGAAGAGAAAAGAAAGAATTGTTTAAAAACGAGATTGTGCTGGTCCGTTATTGAGAAACATCGGATTGATCTCTAAAGAGGTGAGAAATGATGACTTGAAGTTACCCCCATGAGATGTCATTAGTGTTAGACTGGAGAGGAGAATGTCGAAGAAGGGACCTTTTTCAAACATGGGGAGAAGACGTTGGAGTGAAGGATATATCAGCAGCAATATTGACTAATCAAAAGAACGAAACGGATACGTGGAGATCGCTGAGAAAATTTAAACAATTTTTGGATAGAAAAAGAATAGATGAAACAGACCCCTCATAGAGAAAGATGCCAAGTGAATTATAGCAAGATTTATTGAGAACCTATCGAATGCTAATCTTTCAAGTGGAGCGATTCGTCTGACGATTGATGTGAAAGATACAGATATATTTTTAAAAACTTATGTGAGAGAGAAGCCGAGTTAGGGCAAATGATGAAAACCAATGTGGGATTTTGCAATTATAACAAAATGGGAAGAAGCCACAAAGAATTATATAGACCCACAAATACTCCAGAGGAGAGCCCTCATCCTTTTAATGATTTTTGGAGCATTTAGACCAGCGGAGCTGGAGAGAATGTGGATGGAATGTTCTACACTTTGAAATAATACAGAACTGACACAGGTTCAAACCAAGTCGTCAGGAGGGGAGACTATAAAATTCGTTATTAATAACTATTTTTGCCCACGTATCAATGTTGTTTGAGCACTCCAACGATGTATTAATTAGTCAAAAACGAATTTTAGAGATGAACTCGCGTTAGATGATGTAAGAGAGAAGCAATCTACAATTTTGCAAAGAATGGAAGAAGAGTTTGTGGCTATGATGAGAGAGAACGAATACCAGACATATCTTCTGCGTTCTCGATCAGATATGCAGTGATATCGCACTTAGCAAAACGAGAGAGAGTATATAAGAAAGCAATCAATGCGTGCGCGAGATGTGCTCCAGGTTCAAGATTTGCCCAGGAATGCTTTTCAGTTTTCCGGTTTAAAATACAAAATAAATCCTGGAGGCAACCGGCAGCCCAGGACCCCTTTGCGGAGAAGTGGAAAAGTCGGAGAAGGACAGAGAAAGGAAGGTAATGAAAACCGAGAAAGTAAAATTAGAGATGAAAGATTTCACCAAAAATACTTCGGAAGTTGGAGGAGATGAAGATTTGAGTAAAGGAAAGAAGTAAAAGAGACTCGACTTACCGAGTTGAGAAGAGAGAAAGTTAAGAGAAAGAACTCAATCACAACACAACTTATCCCGACCACCCTAGTGTCGGAGAACACCCCTCATAATTCCCAGCAGCGTTAGCGAGCTGACTGGAAGCAAACACACTGCCTCACAGAGAAAGAAGGGCACAGACCGGAGGAAGCGTGGTATGAGAAGAAAAGGACGGATGATAAAGAACTCAAAAGAATCGAATTCCCGGTCGAGAATGTTTCAGAAAGCACCCAAAAAAAAGATGGAGTAGAGACTGTGCCCGCACCTTCATCCGCAGGCTCTCTGAACATCTGCCGCACAATATCGTGATAGCCAAGAAGGTTTAAGATCACTATGGCAGAAATAGAGAGGGTTTTCAAGACTCATTATTAAGGAGCAAACCTGCACATTGCGTTCGTAGATTCGCTCTATTGCGAATTGATAGAACGCAGTGAGACAGGTTTGCTCCGAGATAATACGAATGCGGATGGAGAGACGATAGGCGGCTGGGTGCGAAAATGAGAAACATATTGGAAGGAAGATGACGAGAAAAAGGGCGAGATATCAGAGGAGAGACGAAAAGAGTAACAGCCCAGAAAGATTTAGCGCTCCTATAACCTGTATTGAGAAACATGGAATGAATAAAAAGTTTTAAGAATAATCCTATTCCTTTAATTGTTACCGAACAAGTTGCGAAGAGAAGAGTCAGACTAGCCCACACAGTGTGTGATGATTGGGGTTGCTCTGCTGATGCAGCAGAAGAGCGGGAGGCAGAGCGCATCACATGCAGTTTTCTTTTCCACGCCTCGCGAAAGCGAATGTGGTTTTTCTTTCTGCTCCGAACAGAACACTCGCCTCACCGGATCCCTGCACGGTCTGCAGGAGAGAGCTCCGAGGGGCGGTGTCCCCTGCCCTCTGGTCTTCGTGACCAAGGCAAAAAGGCGAAGTCGGCGGTGAAGTGAAGCGGACAATTCATAGTACACTTTTTATTATTTAACATGTTATTGTCTATATTTTCATCTCGCCCTTTTTTCCACGTCATATTTGGGAGGGCGAAGTTCTCACTTAAACCGCCCATAAATCGTGAACAATACTCATTTTCTCGGAGCAAACCTGTTTCACTGAACTCTATCAAAACTTTTGCAGTTGGTAATATTAAAGAAAAAGATATTGCACAAATAATTTCACTTTTCCTTCAAATTATTTTTTTTGATGGTAAAAAATTGTATTGATAATGTTTTCTTCAACGAACGTGAAAAAAAAAGATTGGAGAATCAAATGTTTGACACGTAAACTAATTTTTATTTTTGTTCATTGATTTAATTTTTCTGGTGAAAGAATTTATTCATATCAAAAAAGAATATTTCTAATTTTTAAAAGTTGATTCAACAGGTTGTTTGTCTATCAATATGTTTATTTGAAAAATTTTTAAAGATTATTGTTTTTGACAATTTTCAAAGAACAATCAAGATTAACTTCAATGGGCAAAATGAAATGGTAATTATTTCTAAAATGTATACCTCTGCGACAGACCGACATTTTTCATATGACTCGACAAGTCGACCGACAATTCAATCGAGTTAAATTTTTTATTAATTTTTTCAAATATTAATTATTTTGACTTTTTATTTTTTAAAAACACAAATTTTTTTTTTATTTTTTCAAATATCATAGAATATTTATAATATAAAATTGAAATGAATTCTCACAATTTTTCCATTTTTTCTTAAACAGTTATTTTTATTATGGCTCATCGACAGATCTTTGTCGAGATCAGTCGAAGACAAAGATCGGTCGATTGACAAAGATCAGTCGTTCAAAAGATCAACCTGTTGAACTGATCAATATTTTTAAATCATTTTTTTCTGAGAAACAGTATCTTTTATCTCACGATTTAATAAGGAATAAATAAAATCTGAAAAATATGAAAAATGAAAAAGAAGTTGTTTGTTTCATTATATTTTCATAGGTTTATTAAAACTCTATGATAAAAAACGTTATTTGTTAAAAATTACTCAAAACAAATCGACACAGCCACATTATGAGTGCTTGAACGATCTTGACGTATGCAACAAGAAATGAATCTAAAAATATGAATAGTTTTATAAGTTAAATGTTTATTTCAAGCGATACAAGTTTGAAGAGGATGTTTGAGAGATGACCTTATTTCTTGATCCACAGCGTTTCAATACTTGCTGAAGAGAAATGCTATTAATTGAAGGAAGTGACTGCATTGATTGGATAACCAAAGTGCAAGAGTGATGAAAACAAAAGAACGGAAAGTTTTTTGAATGTGCTTGATTTTTTGAAGATAGTTCTCCATCTACGAAAAACCAATTTGAAAGGAAAATATATGTTAAATGAACAATATTGTCAATTGCTTCATCGAACTGCTGTGTTTTTGAAAATCCTTTTAGGTTATTATGTCATTTTGTTATGTTTGTATTGATTTTGTGATTTTTTGTTGAACAATTATTTCGAAATTTAAAAGAACTCAATGACTGCAAATTCAACAATTCTCTTTTTTGCAATTTGCAAAGAAGAATTTTTTTTCATCTATGGATCTATTCTTTAACGAATAATCTAAATTTTGTTTCAAGAAATTGGATAGAGTTTGAAAGCGCATCTTCTTGCTTGAGATGGAACTTTAGCAAAAAGAATTTCTCAGGAAGCATCGTGAAATCGTTTTTCCAAGTTCAGAAATAACTTTTTAATCACTCAATTATATCGAGTCATTCCTTTTTTCAAAAAAAATAAATTGTTCAATATTTCCAAAAAATTCGTTGAATCGGGGAGAATTTAGAGCTTTATTTGTTTCAGCTTTCATTTCAGCAACCTTTTGAAAATGTGATTATGCGAATGAAATTGAGAAGTGAAGAAAATTGCATAAGCTTTAAGGATAAGAAATAAATACAAAATAATCATTAAACAAAAATCAAAGAGGAAATTGAAGTGTAGATAAATTAAAGCGAAATAATGCTTTGTATGATTATTTACTATTTTAACAAACATAAAATGCGAAATTGGATCATTTTAAGTTCCCTGAACCAAAGACAGAAAATTATCATTTTTCTTTTAGAAGAAATTAAAATGCAGTTCTGAATACAGGAACAATTTAATATTTGCTTGCTCAACTATTGTTGTGTTTGTGTGTGTGTTGCTGTTGCATTTGATGAAGCAGTGATAAATTTGCGTTTGAAGCAGCTACGGTATCCATAATCGGTGTCGGCCTCAAAGTCGAAAGCATCGGAAATTGTGAACACGATGTCACTTGGGGTTAAACGCTGGATGAGGATCCTCTTGAGGCTTTGGATCGACCGTCAGTTTCCAGGTGCATACGACCAATATTCATTAACTTCATTGGAAAGAGATGAATTGCAAACTCTGTCTGCATTTGGCCTTTGTCAGTTCTTTGTTTTCTGTTCTGAAATCACATTGTCGCATTTACAAAGTTGAACGACAAGCGTCAAATATTTCAAAAGAAAAGTTCCATTTGAAAATACAAGAATTCAACAAAATTTCTTTTTTTATCCTGTTATTAACTTGTTTGCCTATCATTATTGTTTTTCGGAATAATATGATTCATTTTCTCTGCGTGTTTCTGTAAAAACGAAATAAAAGCAGTCTGAATGTTCGTTCTTCAAATTTAAAACCATCAATCTCGTGAATTTTGTAGCGCGGGCTTGTTTTTTCTGTAAAATGCACATCAAATTTTGTTACAATCTATTGAAACAGCTGTTTTTGCTTTTGAATGAATGCTTTGAATTACAAAAAAACAGTTTGTTAATATTTTGATAACAAATAGATTCAAACGATAATTTAAAAAAATAAATAAGATCTGAAAAAGATACATGATAATTAATCTGAAAATGGACAGGAAGCAACATTTATGTACGGATTAGCAAGTCATTAAATTATTTTCTATTTTGATCTCTCCCACATCAATATTTTGAGTTGATATTATTTAAATTTAGCAAGAAAAAAAACTTTATATATAATTTTTAATAAAAAATCAACAACAATTTTTAAAAATAAAGAATAAAAAATGAAATTAACCCGAAACTTAATTTAAAAAAATAAATAAATAATAAATAAATAAATAAATAAAAAATAAAAGACCTCGACACATGTGAACAATTTCGACCGACATAAACATCCAAATCTTTTTCTGTCGCAGAGGCCTACTAAAATGTTCGATAAACCTTCAATAAAACCTTCTCTTTTTAATTAATATCTATTTATTTGAAAACAAAGATATTTTCGATCAGTTCATTAAGGAATAAATAAAGGGAGATTAATGAAATGTTATTTTCAAGTCCAATTTGAGGCTAACAGTTTGTAATATGAGCATATCTTGCTTGCATAGATGGGTCGCTGTAATTTTGTTTTGCATCACTAGCTTTGGAGGGTATTTCTGACAATTAATTAATTTAGCTATATCGTTATGATTTTTATTTATTCACAAATATTACCACTGTATAAATTGGCCAGATATTTTTCTATGGATATTCTTTCACCGTTACAGTCTCAACTGATGGTTGATGTTGGAATTGACGGTATTTTCTTCAGAAGTATTGGTTGAAGCTTTTCAATGTATTTCTTTTTAGAAGTGTATTTTTTGGGACTACATACTGCTTACAATTGGTCATACTGTATATTTGTGTGCTTTTTCTAGCATATATGGAGCGAATTGATATTTGTTTGTTTTTAAAGTCACTTTTAGGTGGTCCACTTTTGAGTAGAATAACAACTCGAACTGGTGGGATTCTTTTTTCTTTGACATCTTTTTTTGGAGCCGGGTTGGTATGGATGGGAAGCATGATAAGAAATTATTGGTTAATAATAATTGTTTGTCTTTATTTAATAAAGAAATGTTATAAAATTCAAAAAGGGACGAATTTTTTCTGGTTCAGGCCTTTGCAATTGCATAACTGCACGCAATTGCGCGACCCAATTTTTCTTTGAAGGCACAAAAGAAATGTCTCTTGCATTTGGATTTGGAATGAGCTTTTCTCGGGTTGGAAGCGTTTTAAACCTTTTTTTCTCTCCGTTTTTAGCAAGCTTATTGGGTTATAAGATGATGCTAATGATTAGTTTGTTTTATTTATGCAGATGTATGATTACATATTAGTTTTTATTTTCCAATTTTTTTTTGAGGTTTTATTATATGTGGTGTAAGCGTTGTTGCTTCAATATTCTATTTTTGTGTGGAAAAAAAAGCTGAGGGAATAAAAGTGAATTCCTCTGGAAAGACAAACAGAGCATCTGCAGAAAACAAGATGAGGCTTAAAGATTTGCTGCAATTTCCAGTATGAATTAATCCAAATTTTTTGTTTTATCAAAAATTTTGATTTACATAAAAAATTCAAAACGTGCAATTCCAAATTTTCATTTCTGTAGATCCAATTTTGGTTGCTTGTTTTTGTTACTCCATTTTGCTACTCTACTGTTAATTGTGTCGTTGCAGTGATTGTCGACTTCTTGAAAACTGGTATGAAAAATATAGTTAATAATGACTAATTTGTTTGATTGCTCAATTTCATTTAAATAAATGAAAAATTTCTTTTATTCTTCATTCATTATATTTGCCATTAATATTCACTTTCCGGCATAAAAAACATGATTGCAACTTTTCTTAATCTTCAATATCCATCTGCTGAACAAGAGTTCGACGTCTCTTCATTCACCGCGGGGCTATATTCTTCAATCATTTATTTAGTCTCTCTTGTTGGCTGCTCGATATCCGGTGCAGTAGCGGATTATTTCGGGTGCAGATTGACGCTCCTTTTGCTTTCTGCAATCTTTCTTTGTGCTTTCATTTCGTTTCTTGCATTGTCAAATGTGGTATGCTGATAAGTTTACGTCTTTTTTTTCATGCTCAATTTTCACAGAGTAAAGTGAAATTTTCAATAATTCGTTTTTTAAACTATTTAATCAAATATTTTTTAATTCCCAATCATATTCAATTGATGAATCCCATTTATCTTCTTTCGATACTCAATAATTCTTTTGCTCAATATAGTTGCCAGTAATCCCGCTTGTATTTGGAGGATTATCTTATTCAATTTATGCATCCTTAATTTGGTCGTTTGTTCCAATAATCCTTCCATCGCATTGTGCTGCAACTGGAAACGCGCTGCTTTCGTTCTCTTCTGTTTGCATATGTCTTTATTTCATACAGTGAAAAATTGCTTTTATTTTCATTTTGTATTCTTTAGTCTTTTGTGAGTGGGATTTTGTCACTTGTAATTGGTGCAATCATCCGTGAAATGGGGTATCGCTCTGCACTTATGACTACATTAATCACATCGTCCCTTTGCTTCCTTTTGGTTTTGGTGATGAAATGGATTGATAAAGGAAACAAAAGTGCTTTGGATGCTTTGAATCTTCGCTGTTATAAAAAAGTTGTTGATAATTAAAATCTTTCAAAGCTGGAGAGAGAGAAAGAGAGAAAGAGAAAGAGAAAGAGAAAGAAAGAAAGAAAGAAAGAAAGAAAGAAAGAAAGAAAGAAAGAAAGAAAGAAAGAAAGAAAGAAAGAAAGAAAGAAAGAAAGAGAGAGAGAGAGAGAGAGAGAGAGAGAGAATATTTAGTTTCTTTGTTGCTCGAGCTTAATTTGAATTTTTGCACAATTTAATTGTCATTAAATTTTTGTTCATTTTTTATTTTTTTGAAGTATTTTTTTTTTCGTTTTTTCTTTATATTTCTTTTTTAAAGATTTTATCATTTATCTTTGCAATACCTTTAGACTTGCTCACTCATTATTTTCTTTTTTTCTTTTTCCATTCTGTTCATTATTAGACAAACTATTCAATTTTTGTATGTGTTAGAGAGAATTTGATATTTACTCATCTTCATTTGGGAGCTTTATTTCTTCATTTACAATTATAAATATTCAATCAAATATATTTGACAAAAAAATTATTTTGAAAGATTAATTTATTTTTATTTTTATTTAAGAGAAAGCGCTATTATTTATTATTTCTTTTCATTAGAAATATAATCGTTTTTTTTTTTTTTTTTTTTTTTTTTTTTTTTTTTTTTTTGTTGCATTTTCAAAGGAGAAAAGTTTATTTTTTGTTCAAAACTTTACCATTTTTTCCTGATCCAAAAAGCAAAAAGCTATCAAAGGAGACATTTTCATTTAACAAAAGTTTCACATATTTTTTGTTCATATTAGCTTTCCTGTTTCCAAAAAGCAAAAGATGATTTTCATACAAAGAATATCCCAACAGATTTATTAAAGGAATGTATTCCACAAATTTGAAATCGAAAATGAGGGTCTCTTAAATCAATTTTTTTTGATGCTGCGGCAACAATCATCAAATTTAAAAAATAAAGTTTTTGTCAGCGAATGGTTATAAAAGATAATTGTTCGATAAATTTTTTGCTAATGGAACTGATGGTTGACTTTGTTACAATTCACAATTCTGTTGATGATACTGAGAATTTAGTTTTTGTTGCTTTTCTGAACGGATATTGTTCGTTTGAAAAACGGTAAATTAAGAATCAAAAAATATAAAAGAAAGAAATGCGTTCACAACTTTTGTAAATTCGTGAAATTTTCATTGCAAAAAGATGAAATAAAGAATTAGAAGTGAATATGAAACTAAATAAAGAATATCTTGAAAAATCTGCTTAAAAGTCACAATATCATTCAAAATGTATATCAAACGCAAACAATTGTAATCAACAAAAAGATGCTGGAAAAGTCAAAAACTTAAAATCATAACAAAATTGTTAACAACATTATAATAATGAAGACTATCAAGAAATGCAAAAAAATAACAGACGGAACATATTCGTAAGTTCACTAAACAAAAATTAGACAAAAAAATAAAGAGAATATAGACAAAGTGGCTTCGACGCCTATGTAAAAATCTTTCATGACAAATAATAAGTTCAAAGTATCGTCATCAAAATCAGTTGTGAGTTGTCACAACGCAAATAATACTTATTTCTTTTTTTATAAAAAAACATTACAATAAGATTTTTAAAAATGTCACTGACTATTCTAATGCCTCAAGCTATCACACAGCACCCTTCGTCATTCAATATCTTTCTTGCTTTTTCCATCGCTTCTTTTCTTTCTTTCTCAGTCTGTTCTTTCTTCTTGGCTTCTGCCTCATGGCCAGAAAACCCCAAATACGGCAAGGCATTGTTCCCGTAAGAGGAAGGAGTGAGAGGCTGAAAGGAAGGATATGTCAATGTGAATGATTCAGAAGGGATTGTCATCAGAAGCGATCCGGTTTGCACAGCATCAGCCTCAACCTCGTCGTGTTTCTTTTCATTTGCACTTATCAGCCCTTTCCTCTCCTTCCGGCTGTCATGCTTCCCTTCTGTGTCTCTGCTATTCCTCGATGTCGACGATGCGCTTTCAGCGAGGCTGGAGGTATTAGAATGATCTCCATCGAACATTTTCCGTGGAGTGCCAGCAGGGAGCGGTGCCAGCACTGGAATAAGCCCCCTGGACGAGTACGGGGACTGTGGAGGAGGAGGCAGCGACGTGCAGGACGAGGAAGGGGGTGTGGATGCAGGTGAAGTGCGGGATGTGGTTGAAGGCGAGCGCCGGCTGCTGCTTGCATGGCTGAGCGAGCGTGCAGCGAATGGCATCATTTCTGCTGCTTCCTCAGAAGAAAGGCTTCTTGGCTCAGATACATTTGTAAGGGAGGAGATGCGCGATGGAGACGCAGAGGCAAGAGGGGTGGGAGTTGCAGAGGTACCGCAGGAGACAGGGAAAGGGTACACTCTCATCTGCTTGTTTGTCTCGTGGCTTGAGTGGATGAGACCATCTTCCGAGTCTTCTTCTTCGTCTTCTTCCCTATCTGTGATTCCATCCACATCCACGTCCTCCACTTTCAGTGCTTCCAGCGATGCGAGCGACTGAGAATTTGATTGGTTTGACGAGTAGTGTGTGTCTCCAAAGGAGCGGAGCGAGTTCTTTTCGCGCATTCGGCGTGTGATGCTCCCCATTTTGATTTTGAGGCCAACCTGATCAGATTCAGTTTGTTTCGAAAATAATCACACAAAAACACACACATACAATAAATAGAGGAAAATTTAATAGATTTTTTTTTAAATACAAAAATCGAGTTAATCAAGTTTGAAATAGACTTTTTCATACAACAAGTGTAAATGGTGTTAAAAGAGTGATAGCTCGCTCCACTTCTTCAGAAGACACTTGGACAACTTTCGATTTCGCTGGAAAAGGCATCGTTCCATTGAGAGTCAGCCAGGGATGCTCCTGCAAGCAAAAATAAATACCAAATAAAGAATGAAATATAGAAAAAAATATAAGATTGCACAAAAAACAGAATTATGAAGATGTGAAGAAAAAATAAAATTAATGATATAATTTCACTTCATACAAACAATTGTGCAATAACAATTTGTGTGATGAAAAAAAAAAAAAAAAAGGGGGGGGGGGGGGAAGGAAATGAAATTTGAACGATACACACTTTCATTTGCGGAATGGTGATGCGGGTTGTTGGATTTTTATCCAGAAGGCGAAAGAGAAGATCTGAAAGACTGCGTGAAACAGAGCTGGGAAGGATAAGTCTGATTTTGATGAAATGAATGAGATTGAAGAAAGAATAGGAAAAGAAATGAGGAGAAAAGAAGTTATGAGAAGATGAAAATGAACTTCTCTTATTGGCTGGACAACACTCCTTTCAATCAAAATTTAAAGGCATCAAATAATAAACAAATAACGTTACTAAATGAATGTCAATTGCGGTTAAATTCACCTCTTTAAATTTTTATTTTTTCACAATATTTTTTTTTTCATTCTAACTATTTCTGTACACACTTCTTGTGAGCAATGGCGTTGAATGTTTCTGGCAGAGTTTTCTCTTTGAAAGGAAAGCGACCAAAAATAAACAGAAAGAGTGTGATTCCAACAGCCCACACGTCCACCGGCCTTCCAGCATACGGAGGAGCTGTAGGTGATTCTGGTTGAATCAGATGGAAAATAACGTATAGTCGTTAAAAGAGAAAGAAGTTGCAATGAAACGAGAAGTTTGATGAATTCGAGTGAATGTGTGATTTAATGGATTTGTTGAGATCAATTTTATTATAAAAAAAAGATATTAAACAAAGCAGACAAACGTGTGACAACTTCTGGGGCTAGAAAAGGGGGAGTGCCTCTAATGCTGTGTGAAAGAGCTTCTTTTCCTGTTGACAACATTGATACACCAAAATCACTGTTCAAACATTCACAAATAATAATCAAATAAAAGTCTCTTGAAAAAAGTTTTGCACAAACCATAGTTTAAGATTTCCTTTTTCTCCTACAAGAATATTATCCGGTTTTATGTCATGGTGGATTATATCATTATCATGGCCTAAATAGTTACCAAAAAATATGCTATTCAATCACATTAATTCAAAGTGGTCAAACAATATTCTAATCCCATTACTATGTCTCTCATGTACAAACGACAAATATCCTCTTGCAACGACGCATCACCTTTCCGCATGCATGGCCCTCCAGGGAGATATTCCATGACTGATATAAATAATTTTAGAGCAAAATTAGTGTAATCAATTAATAAAAAGATTTAAAAAGAGAAGTTAAATGAATGATAAATAAAATTATATTTTAATATTGCAAATTATTTAATACCTATATAAAGATTATCCGAATTTGGATCGTCAATAACCTCTATTAAACGCACAACATTTGGATGATCTAACTTTTTCATAATTGCGATTTCTCGTTTCACATCTTGAAGATGAATAAATCACGAAATAAAATATAAAATATCAAGAATGAAAATTTAAAAATGATGTTTTCAAAATTTTATCAAATCTTAATTTTCAAGATTATCATTAATATTTTAAACAAACTGGCAAGTGCAGAATGCATCGCATCATTTCCTTTTTTCTTATTTGCCAAGCGCTGTTTTTGTAATATTTTCATTGCAACTTTTTTTTGTGGTTCGCTTTGATGATCTAAGCACAGCCAGACGGTTCCAAATGATCCTTCACCCAGTTTACGTCTCATTTCATATTGATTCACAAACTCGTTCCCTGTCCTTCTACTCACATGTGTCTTTGCTCTACTTGTATCCACAACACCTAAATCCGCTTCTGTTCCGTGAGCCGATTCATTTTTGTCACATAACATTTACGCAACATAGCTATGGGCTCGATCTAGTTAAATTTCGAATTTATTTTTGAAATAGCGTGAGTAAAAGTATACATTAAAATTTTCAATAAATTTAATATTAATTAAAGCATATTTCCTTTTCAAATTTTTTTCAAAAGTTTTCACGAATTGAGTGAAAAGAGCATTTTTTTAGAATTTCATCATATGCAATGTTTGCTCCCACTCCTCCTTCGCAAATTCCTATGAAGTCGAGGCCACATCCCTTGAAATCAAGGATTTTGAAACCAAAACCCGAAGATTTATTTGAAAAGTTTGTTTGATTGTTTTTTTATTTTTATCTGTTTTTTTAGTCCTGTTGGGGGGCAGATTCAGCAACAGAAAGAGAAAATAGAAAAAAATTCAAATTCTTTTAATGAGTTTGCTCCTCGTCCAGATAGAGAAATATTTTTGAGAACTTCAAGAAATTCAGAAAGTTCAAACTCTTCTTCTTTAAACGTTCCTCACATATTTATATCTCTTATTTCCGAAGAGAATGCATCTGCACCTCAACAAACAATCCAAAACATTGAATGTTCTTCGCCTAACTCTTCATTAGGAACGGAAAGGAAGTACAAGCAAACGAAGCTTTCACAGGGAAAATATCCTATTCGATCAGTTTCAGCTCCAAGGGAAAGAGCAACTCAATCCAATCATATAAGTTTGGTGACACCACAAAAGCAGCCATTTTCTAATTCGAAGTCAGTGGTTCATCCACAATCTTCAAAAATAAGTTCAATTACACAACACAGAAGACAAATGTCCAATCCCAATATCAGAACAGCAAATATCAAAGATGAAGACAAATATCAAAACAAATTAAAAGAAGATGCAAATGCCATGCAAAATGGCAGCAAACTAAACACTGTCAAAAGTCAAGAAATGAATAGGCTTGGAGCAATGATACCATTCAGCGAACAATTAGCTTTGTTCGAAAGTGAAAAGCAGACAATTACACCACTTCCGCAGACTCGTCGTCAGACCCAATATTCCACTCCTAATACATCACCTCTTTCTGCTCCTATGTTTATTAATTCTAATTCACTTCAGAAACAGCTTGAATCGCCAAAAGTTATCACATCATCTGTTAATCCAATGGATACAAGACAAAATCGATCAGATGGTACGCCTCGGGAGCAAAGTCATTTCATTCCACATTCAGCTCCAAGCACAACTTTCGTGCCTCGTTCGTACTCCTCAACTTCTGTTTTATCTTCTCAAGCTGCTGGCTTCCCTGGCAATGCTTCTGCTCCATTGTTTCCAACACATTATCCTCCTTCGAGCCAACTGCTTTTCCAGACAGCAAACACTCCTTCAAAAATTGGATTCACATTCGAAAAAAGCACTCCATCGCAAATGGATTTGATTGCAAATAAATCTGGTTTTCCAAAAATCATTTCATATAAAACTTCTGCTCGATTGTTGGATTCCTCTGAAAGAGATGAAGCTTCATTACCGCTTTCTTCTTCTGCAACTCCTTATTCCTCTGCATCATCTTCAATTTATAATTCTGGAGTACATAATAACAGCCAACCTGTAAATCAACAGTCATTTTCAACTCCGTTTCAGCCAGTACTTGTAAAAACTAACACAAAAATCCAACAACAGTTGCAGCAGCATATTGCAGCAACACACACTCCACTCCGATCATTTGCTTCTGACACAATAAATTCTCGCTATCAAAACATGGACAGGATGCAGCCTTCGAATAGGACAAATGCTTTGCCTATTCGGAGCACTCCACTTCAACGCTCAAAATTTGCTGATTTTCAAAATGAAAGCAAGACAACTGTTATGAAACATCGACGCAGTCTGAGCATTTCTCAGTCATCTTCATTGTCTTCATCCACTTCATCTGTTCCTTTAGCCACTCCTTTCCCTTCTCCTTCAGCAGCCAGCCGTCCAAAATCCTCATCAACGCCTTCATCTCCTCGCAAAATCCAGTCTACTCCTCGAACGCGCGTCACTGCATCGCCAAAAGTGATCTACCCAAAGAAAAAGCCTCGTCCTCGAATTGAGCCATTTTCTGTTCAAACAGGAAGAAGTAACAAGACAGTGGTAAAAAATGAAGTAGACGACAGAGTAAGACATCAGATATTGCATAGGAATGACAAAGAAAAGATGATGGCAATTCAAGAAAGAAGGCAATTGTTAAAGCAAAGTGATGATAATGAAAAAACTTATTTTAAAGAACAAATAAGAGCAGAAGCAAACAACAAGGAATTCGCAGATGTTGAACCGATAGATGCATTACAAGTGGATCAAGAAAAAAGAGTAAATGAAAGAGTAAAAGAAGGAAACAAGTCAAATTCTGAGAAAGCTGAAATTGAGTCGCAAAAGACTCGACGAGGATCAGCCGAATGGATAAAAGAAGCACTAGAAATTGAAGAAGTTGTTGTTGAAGAAAAGCAGAGATTGAAGCAAGAAAGAAAACGAGAAAAAGCGAAGAAACGCAATGAAAGAACAATTTTGGAAGAGAGAAGAAAAAAGAAGGGCAAAAAAGGATTGGATAGCCAGCCATCAGCTGGAACAGCGAACAAAGTGGAAACGAGTTTGAGTGATTCGACCGAAGATGACAATGAAATGAGTCTATTTGAGCTGTCTTGCCTTAGCGATGGGTTTGTGAAGTCGCAGCAACAGGAAGTTATTAAATCTTTGATGGAGTCATTTGAGAATATAAGCGAGAAATATCAGCCAGAGATGAATGGGGAAGGAGGTGAAATACAGAAAACAAAGAAGGAAGAGGAAGAGGAAGAGGAAGAATACGAAGAATATGAAGAATATGAAGAGGAAGAGGAAGAGGAAGGACAAGGACAAGGAATTGAAGCAGAAAAGATAAAAGGATCAAATAAAACTGATGAAAGCGCAAAGTCTAAAGAGGCATCCACAAAATGTTCAAGCTTCAAAGATGAAGGCACTGAGCAAAATGAAGCCTTGCAAAATAATTCACAATTATCGTCAATTGAAGGCAATACCAATGAAGTACGTACTAACGTTTCTAAGCTGCGCCAAAATTCCACAGAAATGCCAACAAAGCAAAAACGAACAGAAGAATCTCGTTCTTCTTCTACTACGTTGCATGTGCAACAAAATTCCACTCAAAAAGCACATCATTCCCATAACTCGCATCGCCATCATCGTCATCATCGCAGCCATCGTCATTCTTCAAAGCACCACTCTTCCCCTAAAAAATCTGAAAGCAGTTCGAGTGAATCAACAGCTGATTCCGCTTTGTCGCATTCAGATTCGAAGGAATCGATGTTATCTGCTTCTTCTTCTTCCACTTACTCTTCCTTTTCATCCACATCATCGTCGTCAACTGATTCTGATGATACTGCTTCTATCGCTTCGAATTCCTCATCATTTTCAACTTCGTCTTCTTCATCCAGCAAAACAGCCACATCCATCACTTCTTCTTTCAGCTCTTCAAAATCATTTCATTCAACAGACACCATTCCCTCGCTGCTTTGCTCTCCGCCTCTTCCATCGCAAGCGGATACAAATATTTTCTCTCCTTCTTCTCCTCCTTTAGACGCTGATGTACCTCGTTCTCGTGCACATTCGCATTTGCGCTCTCAAACTTCACATCACTCTGCACACTCTCCCAATCGCCATTCTTATTCACCAATACTTTCCACTTCACCGCCATCTCACTCAGATCATCTAAACACTTCACCGCAATCTTCTTCTTCTTCTTCCTTCTCTTCCTCTTTGCTTCTTGAAACACCTCCTCACTCTTCCACACTTCAGCATTTCCCATCGCCAATCCATTCTTCGACTCCTGACAGTGCAACTCTACCATACCAATCAGATAAGCTGCAAATGAGCACTGGCACGCCAATCACACAAAGCCAACAAGCAGCCAACGACAAATCCCCTCAAACAATCGACTCTCCAGCAGATTTTGAAGAGAACATGCATTCTGCGAAGAACGACAGAAGTGGAAGCAGCCTGCTCGACGAATGCTCGACGCAGCTTTTTGAGCTCTCAGAATCGGAGCTGCTGACTCCTCAGACAGGAACACACCAGCACTTTTCACTGGGCACTCTTTCGATGAGCAGACAGCCTGACCACCCTTTGTCCACTCCTCAGGCATCCAAACAGAAGAAAAGCAGCATTCATTCATCGATGATGTCCTCGTCGGGTTCTTCGCTGAAGATGCAGCAGAACAAAGCTTCAACATCAACGCCAACGCAAAAACCGTCGATGGTTTTCCGGATGAGCTGGGACGAGTTGGATGACTCTTGACTTGTAACAAATAAATATCATGAAACGAAGAAGAGAAACAATTGTGAAATGTATTTATTTTTCAATTTTATATTTTCTTTTTATTTTCTTTTTAAGCTTATTCGTTTATTTGTGTATTTCATTCAATTGAATAAAATAATGAGAATTTTCATCAAAATATTCTGTTTTTTTTTTTTTTTCAAATTTTTTGTGAATAAGAGATGAAGCACAAAATTGTCAAAAGATTATATTATCAAAAGATTTAAATAATAAACTTCAGCCAAAAGAAGTTCAGTGAAAGAAAAAAAACAATCCATCAAAAGGTGGGAATAAAATAAATAAATAAATAACAAAATATACAAATTTTTCTTTTTGAATAAGAAAACTTCACATTCACAAAAATTCTCCTCGTTGCTATTATTTTTATTTTTCCAATGAAATCTGAAATCATTCATTTATTATCTCCATTCTTTCCTTGGCTTATTTGTCAAGCCATAAGATGACAAGCTTTTATATGGTGTTTTCTGTGGAAGCTGTTGAGCTTTTGAAGCACAAGTTCTTGGACGCATTCCCAAATAGTCATCAGTTGAATTAGGATGAGAATAAGAGGAAGAGGAAGTGAAAGAAGAAGAAGAAGAAGTTTTTCTTGGTGTTGTTCTCGATGCCGAAGAAGAAGAAGAAGAAGAAGAAGTTGAGAAAGAAGAAGATGAAGAATGAATATCTGACGATTGCCTCGATGATCCAATACTACTTCGATTGCCAAAGCGACCATGATTATAGGACGGTCTGTTTAGTGACACAGACCGAGAAGCACCAGATGAAGCTGCTTTGGATGTGCTTTGGTTTGGCAAGTAAGGTTTTACGTATGATGGAAGCGGAGGCGGTTGAAGGCGAGTTTGGGGCTGCTTTGCTTGATACTGGCCTGGAGGATTGGCTGTGGAAACATGATTTACGATGTTTAAGTAGGATGAAATGGAAGAAGAAGCTAAAGAAGAAGAAGAAGAAGAAGAAGAAGAATACGGAAAAGAAGAAGTTGATGAAGTTGCAGGTGCATATGCATCTGTGTGACTTCTTTGCCCAGTTATGTGATTGTTGCGTGGCTGTGGCAACTCCACGCGAGTTGGAGGAGATTTTGCCTGATGAACAGAGTGGATCATCTGCTTTGGGGAGTAAATAGGAGCACGTGAGGATTGGGCGCCTTGAGACTCTCTGTCTTCTCTGATTGAAATGCGATGTTCAGCATAAGCGTCGTATTTGCGGGTGATTTGAGAAGGTTCGGAGGGTTGTGGATGGACAGCGGATGAATGAGAACCTGCGTTGAAAGAAGAAGCGCGTGATGAAAAGGTAGGCGGAGCGGTTGCAAAAGAGCCGGCTGGCTTTGAGGGATCGGGAGAAGGGTATGAGGAAAATGGAGAATGTGAAGGCAAGTTTTTGGACTGTTGAATAGAAGCCTTGCTGTGACTGGCAAAATCTGTTTTTTTGTATTGTGATTCATAATGAGAGCGATTTCTTTCTTTTGATGATGATAATGATGACAATGATGATGATGATGATGATGATGTGATAAGCTTATGCCTCTGTTCTTTCAATTCTGCAACAAACACAAAAAGAAATAGCAATGAGATGAATGAAAAGATAAAGAATGTCAAAAATAAACAAGTCAAATAAAGAGCTAATAAATGTATCATTCATACTTTTCATTCTTTCATAATGCTGTATCAATTCTTTTTGCCTGCGTAGTTCTTCCGCGTCTATTCCGGACATCTCTGCAATTGCGCTGTCTTGGTCATCAATTGAACGTTGGCTGTTAAAAACTAACTGCTCCTCTCTGCTTCTCTCATGTGAACCATCAGAATAATCAGGAACATCAGGATATGGCTGAAATGGCTGAAATGGCTGGTTTTGCTGTGCAGGTGGTTGCTGTGCGTGTGAAGAAGGGTTATTTGGCGGTGTGAGAAGGGAGGAAGCAAAAGGGTCTGAATCGCTTCCTTTGCTCGTATCTTTGAAGAGTTGTCAAATTGAATTGTAACATAGAAAGTGCAAATGTTTTCAAAAAAAAAGGTTAATTTCAATATTTTTGAAAGAAAAATAAAAATAAAAATAAAAAATAGCAGCACTTTCGTGTTGCGCATTTCGTCGATATTTCTTCTCTTTCGCAACCAAAAAAGCCTGCCACACCTAATTCTGAATCCCCAAAAAACATTTTTTCCGCAGCAATGCCTTCTCTCAACGCCATTGTTGACAAGCCCCATTCCAACGCCTTCGACTTCATGCTCATCGAATTTTCCAGGTTTTCTGCTTCTTTCAGTCGAGCATCTGATTTCAAAGCAGATGGGCGAGCTTCCCTTTCTTTTTCGCGCCTTCGCGTAGAATCAGAAATGGATGGCTGTGTTTTGGGTTTGGTTGAAGAAGAGCCAAACTTCTTTATCTTTTCCTCTTGCTTTTCGTCTTCGATCAACTTTTCCACTTCTTCGACTTCCAGAGGGATCATTGATCGCTCCCCCTTTTCATCAAGCATGAATAAAATTGGCAGCAGTTTCTTGCCTTGCTGTAGCGCCTGTATTTCTGCTCTCATCTCCTTCATCGGGCAGTCGCCTTCCATGTGCTTCACAGTCTGATACGCGCTGCTGTAGCTGGCTTTGCAGCAGATCGGACACAAAAATATTAGCGACGAGTCATCAGAGGAAGATTCAGGATATGTTGGCTGAGATGATTGCATCAGCGCCGACATGAATGAGGCTGAAAGATCAGAAGGAGAAGGAGGAATTGCATCGGTGTTGCCTGTTGAAGGATCATAGATGTGGCCGTCGGGAGCCATCCCAAAAAAGTCCTCTGTGTTTGTTGAGATATGTTTGCATTAATTTTTGAATAATAATTATTTTTGATAGAAAAATCATCCATTTTCGTTTATTCGAAATAACGAGACAAATAAATAAATAAATAAAGTTCACGAAATGAAATGCGTAAGCATCAAAAAAAGTATGAATTACTTTTTAAAGTATAAACTGCAGCATACGATGAGAAATAGCACGAAGATTATCCAAGTGAATTTCTGCAGGAGAGGGCCTGTATCCATCTGTTTTTCTATCCTCTTGACTTTTTTCTGCTACGTTCTTTGTTAAAAATCCTTTGCAGTTTGATTCGATATGAGCTTCCATGTCTGAGAGCATGACCCTTTCTCCGCAAATCTCGCACAAGTCAGTTCTTGATCCACATTCTTGAATGTGCTCTTTGAAAAAGTGATATTTTTGAGATTTTGAATGCAAAAAGTAATATTTATGAAATGCATACGTTTTTGGTTTTCAGAAATTAATTCTAATTGACAATATGGGCATTTTCCAACAATCCTTCTTTCACATTCCTCCAACTCGTGCTGTTCCATGAAATAAGAGTCAATCAATTTTCCGCATTTTTCACATTGGATCTTGTGAAAATAAAGTCATGTGCAAAATTCAATAAATAAAATATGACAATTAAAGAACAAATTCTAACCTCTTTATGGACAGTTAAATTGTGTTCATCAAATTCCTAAATTTGAAATGAAATAATTAAATTATTTCACAAAAGTAAAGTCAGATACTTCTTTTCTTATGACATCAGAACATTTTGGGCAACGAATACAATTTCTTGTGCAAAATATCACATGCATGTCATAATTGTACTCAATTAACTGTCCACAATTCGGGCATTCTTGCGCCATTGAAATTTTATTTTAGGAATTATGTCCAAAATTAGGAAAGCTTTTTCAAAATTTATATGAAAAATCTCCAAAATAATTTGGTATCAATAAAAAATCTTATGGGCCCTAAAAATAACATCCTATAAGAATTTTTTGACTTTATGAATTTTGTTCCACGCAGCACTTTCAAATATTTTTCTCAACTGTATAATATTTGTACATTTTCCCCATGAAAATGTCAGAATTATTAAAATTCTCTTTCAGAAAAGTTTGGAACAAATCATTGAATTTTTCATAAATGCAAGAATTCTATCCCATTTACAAAATATGTATTTGTTTGTTTATTGAAATTCAAGCAAAAGCAAAAGGAAATTATTAAAGGTGTATGTGATTCTCAAATTAAATATTCCACTGTAAAAAATATTTTCTAAAATGATATAAATTTCATAAAATATTATCAAAAAATAAATTTTCAATATTTTTCCTTAAATTTCAAAGGAAATATATTTCAAACAATATAATTAACTCCAGCTAAGAGAAAATCCATTTATGATTGCCCGCAACAGTGCAAATCACAATTGTGTTTCCTCTCAAAATTGGAGGTAATGAATGATAAGCAAACTTCAAATAAGTTGCTGCTTGCGGAGTTTGTGTGAAAATGTGCAAAATTTGTCTTTCCCATTTATCTTCGTCAACAACTCCAAGTGACGAAATGCATATGCCGCTTAATTTTTTCTTCAATAGCTCCACCGCCGCAGACTCATCAAAAAATTGTGGATTGGGATAGCCTTACGTAACATTTTTAACAATGGAATAAATCTTATTTAAAATACATCGTTATTTTAAAATAGCCAAACCAACAGCTCTTGTTACAGATACTGCCACCTTGTGCGAGCGGAGTTGTATAAGATAGTCAGTTTTCTTCCAATTTGGGCTGAGGTACTTTATCTCCATCTCAGCTTTGCACAATTCGCATCCGAGTATTCGATGAAGCACTTCAAATGAAAGTGCTTCCGATCTTTCGCTATGTCCACCTGCATTTGGTAATGTCATCAACTGAATCGCTCCTCTAAGCAAAGTTATTACAAAAACGTTCACAGATAAACGTAAATGATGTACAAACAATGTGAAAGAAAATAGATGGAAAGGGACAACTGCCTGAAATATGCTTTGAATGAACATGGATGAAGTTGTGCTCATAAAGCACTTTGAAAATAGCGCCATATCAGAGCTATTGACAATCAAATCAAAATCCCTTGTGTGAAATATTTAAATTAAGGATAAAATAAGATAATTGAGATATTTATTAAATGAGCAAACAAATTGCTGATAATGATTCGCTTTGGAAGACTCAAATGAACGAAACTTTCTCCGTATTCATACTCTTCAATATCGCAATTTAAAGGTGATTTATCTTTTTCAGCAAAACTTTTTGGGCATTTATGAAAATACTTTGTTGGTACTTTCAACCTGTTCTCTATTAAAACTGAATTGGGAATTGTTTTTCTGTAAGATGTTGATTCTAGTTTCGAAGAAGCAGCGCCTATTATTATGACATCCGTTGTAACAGGGTCGCGGTGGCATGGGCATTCCCATTGGTGCTGGTCGATCAGTTGTTTTCGTATCTTTGTTTCCCCCGCCCACAATGGTAAAAACACGGCGAGACGATAAAAGGGATGATATCTTTGAGTTTTCAACTGATATTTTTCCTATAGATAAAGACATTGCTTGTTTTAAAATTTTTATTTTAACTTTCCAACAAAAGATTTGATCAGATAAATAATAATACTTATTGAATAACTTCGTTTGAAAATCAAAAAAGTTCTTTCAAAAGAAAATCTAATACATTTAAAATAGTTAGCTCACATCAGTAAGTGTAAGAAAATTACATATATGTAACATATATTTTTTTGTGATAATTGTATTAGGGACTGAATTTTTTGACATTTTGTAATCAATTCCGTTGAATTATTTCTTTTTTTTTTTAATTTTCATATTTATTTATTTATTTTATTTTTTATTTTCTTCATTATTCAACAAATGAATGTTTGACTAACAATGATATGATGGAGAAAAAGATTGGAACGAAACACGGTTTTTTTTCATAAAAAAATAAAATTCGCCCCATTTGTCTGTACAAAAATGTTATTTTATTAGAAAGTTATTTTCGCTTTTATTCGCATTCTCACCAAATTATATATGAGCGTGAAACCTCTGTGACATTAAAGGAGAGAATCGAAACAATAATATAATGACAGACAATTTTCGGACATGTTAAAAATTCATATTTATGAACGTTTAAACAATTTTTGATAACGCAAAAAATATTTCCAATGAATCAGCATGTGTGTAATTTTTTTGGAAGTTGTACACATTAGAATTTCAAATTAAAAGTGATTTCATATTCTAATCAAAATTTTGTTCACTCTCAAGAAACATTTTTTAAATAAAAGTTATTTCTTGATAATACTTACATACGCATTCAAGATAAGTCAAGCTAGCGGGAACAGAAATTTGATATTCAAGTGAAACTGATTATTTATATAGATTTTAACATTCGCGACTTTTCAAAAAAGAATACCACATAGCTTTCTTTTTTGTTCTCCCGAAAAATTTTCGATTGTTTCATATTTATTATTATAAAGAAAAATATAGGACAAACAAAAGTTGATGGTGATATTGAAATGCAACGAACTTTCTCTTCTGCATTATTGAAAAATTTTTATGAAAGATCATTCTAAGTGAAGGTGTTGACTCTCACGTCATGACAACAAGTCTTCCAACTTTAATAAACTTTGAAAATATTCAGCATTTATTCATTTGACTTTTCATTCCACATCTTTATTCTTTATTCTTAATTCTTAATTATATTACATTACATTGTATTGTATTTTATTATGTTTCTTTGTGAATTATCATAGTTTTTTCAATGGAAAAACTCACTTTCAAAAAAAAGGGCAGAATTCATAAAAGAAAATAAAAATTATTTGTAAATGGTTTTAATGAATGCCTTTTTAAGGATATGTAATATCAAAATTAAAAAAAAAATAATCTTTCCCGAAGATTAAGAACGAATTGAGAAAAACTAAAATTATTCACATTATGAAAGACGTATTTTCTTTTTTTGGGGACAAATTATTTATTATTCTCTTGACAAAGTTGTACCGTGATTTTCCTAATCTAGATCATTAAATGTGTTTCAAAAAAAAGTTGACATATAAAAAATAGACAAATTCGAATGATCAAAATTGAAATATTATTCGTACTGAATATGAGCTTTACACTTAGGTTTGGATTTTTTCATTTCTTTTAAGCTTATGGACATCTATTTTAGAGAATTTGTGTTAGAAGTTCGAAGTGCTGAAACTTCTGCACAAGAGCGAGAGATTATTTCTCGAGAATCTGCAAACATGAGAACAACATTTAAGGATCCAAAAAATCGTCTGGCTCATCGCAATGTTGTCAAATGCTTGTTTATGCATTTAATTGGTTATCAAGCGCATTTTGTGAAAGGCTTGCTTCATCTGATCTTTTTATTTTATCTTTTTCACATTTTTTCGTTTCAAATGATTTTTGTTTGTTTATTTTTGGTTATATGGCAAATGATAATGCTTTTTATTTATAGTTGAAGCAGTTAAACTAGTCGCTTCAAATAAATTTTATGAAAAACGTCTTGGCTACCTTATTCTTGGGATTTTGTTAGATGAATCTGATGAACTTCTTCCCCTGCTTCCAAATTCACTTCATTCTGATTTGATATCACCAAACAATTTTACTATTTCTTTGGCTCTTATGGCCGTTTCTGGAATTGCGAATGCCGATATGTATCGTCAGCTGCTTCCAGATTTAGAGAAATGCTTGAAACATCCTCACACTTTCATCAGAAAAAAGGCAGTTCTATGCTCTGTTCAAGCTATTCGAAAAGACTCATCATTTGCTGAAATTTTTGCGCCGAAAATTGCTGATTTACTTGGGGAACGCTCTCACGCTGTTGTTATTTGCTCATGTGCGCTTCTTCTTGAGTTAAATAATCTTGTCCCTGAATTGATCATATCCAGGATAAAGGTATCATTTGTTATTCGCAAGTAAATTTTTTTATTGGATGAAATTATCTTTTATTATTTGCTTTTTCTATGTTCGTTTTCGTGTGACTTTTTGTTCTATTCAGACGTTAGTTCAAATATTAGTTCGTGCGTTGCGTGCACTTTTAATGGCATCCACAACTGCCCAACATGATGTCGGAGGAGTGACCGACCCATTTCTACAAGTGAAACTTCTGCAGTGCATCCGTGCTTTGTGCACGCGATCTCCTGACTGCGTTGGACTCACAAGCGATGTTTTAGCACAAATAGCCACAAACACTGCCGCCGAAAAATCCGGAACGTCTCCTGCAGCCTCAGCTGTTCTTTACGAGTGCGTCTATACCATCCTCGCAATTAGTCAAGATATGGTGTGCTTTTACAAAATTGTTTAGTTGAGTATATTTTGATGAAGAAATTTTAATAACATAATCTTTTATTCAATTGAAAGTTGTCGTTAATTTATTTTTTTGAATTATAATTGCATTTACTGAAATTTCTTTAATATTCCATTATGCAATTTCTTTATCCTTTGCATTTTCTATAGGCACTAAGAACGCTTGGTGTAACAACATTGCTTCGATTTCTTTCGAGACGAGATAACAATTCACGATATGTGGCACTCTCTTTGCTCAGCAAAGTTGTGTTTCATGGTTTGTAAGACATCCGATCTGGTAATAAACTTTGTTCATATTAACTTTTCACCCTCTCTTTTATCTTCACTAATATATTTTTTCATGTCTTTTTTTCATTGCGTTCTGCTTTTGTCGTGCAATTTTCTTCTCTTGCTTTGAAATTTGTTAAATATGTCTGCTTTGAATGAATGCTACTTCCCCCTTCTCTCTCCTTCAACAGATCGTGTTGTTATCCAGCGTCATCGTGACTCAATTATTCATTGCCTGACAGAATCAGATGATTCAATCAGAAAGCGAGCCATGTTTATTGTGAAAGAGATGGCAGATGCAACAAACACTCCAAAGATGGTGTGATGATGATTGAAAGAAGAGAAAGAGAAAGAGAAAGAGAATAAACAAAACTGACAAAAGATTTTTAGTGAAGATTTTATGATACAATTGTTTTTCAAGAATTTTATTTGGCAAAAACAATATTAATATACATCGTTTTCAATTGGTTATTCGGAATATATATTGCATATATATATTTGTGCTTTTTCTTTAATTATTACTTTTTAGTTTCCTCTTCTTTTGTCTCATCTTGCTGCGTCGGATGAAGGAACGAAAGGAGAAATGACTCAGATGCTGTGTGAAATCTGTTACAAATACTTCCCGTCAGCACGTTGGCTTATTGATGCCATTATGCAGGTTGGCATTATTTCCTAAATTATTACTCAAACCATTATTTTATTTTTTTATTACCTTCCATATTTTATATGTTGAATGATTGAAATAATCTTTGTGACTTTGAAAATTCTCTCATATATTTTCCATGTTTCTCTTTGTTTTCCCTTTCTTTTCGAATTGAACAACATAAATAAAATTGTTTCTTATCAAACTATTCTTCATCTCACCGTCAATTTCCTTCAATCTTCTGTCTCATGTCAATTTCATTTTTCTCCTCACATGAATTCCTCTCTCAATCAGATTCTTCTCATTTCCGGCCGGTGTGTCCCCGAAGAGGCGATCTCTGCTCTGATGGCTGTCATTCTGTCTCGGCCAGGCTGTCAGCGCTTTGCTGTCCATCGGCTCTTCACTTACCTCATCATCCTCCGCTCCTCACGCGCTTTCAACGCCAAAGAGAAGAAGACACGCGGCCTTTCCGCCGACGCTGATTTGTATTCTCTCTCTACTTTTGCTGCTGCTTCCTCTTCCTCTTCCTCTTCTTCCTCTTCTTCTCTTTCTGGCTCTTCTCTCCGCCGCAACACAACTTCGGGCTCACGATCTGCACATTCTTCCAATTCCTCTTTCTCTTCTTCCTCAACTGCCTCTTCTGCTGCTCAGATGGTCCTTCCTTCTCTTTCTTCCCTTTTTGGTGGTGTCCCGCCGGCTGACTCGTACGGAGCGCCTCGCTTTCCTTTCCCTGTGCCTTCTTATCTGACTTCAACATCTGCCTCTACTGCAAATGGTTTGCTTTTTTTTGAAATAAACTTTTTGTATTTTATTATTAATAATTAATAATATTCACATTTTCTTTTTTCTCTTTCATTTTTTTAAAATAACTTTGATATCTTTATTGATTAACCACTTCATATCATTAACCCCTCTCTCCTTACTCCCAATCCCACCAACTGCATTCCCATCAAACATCAGATGCCTCCATTCCATCCACAAAACATCCCTTGCTATCGCTGGCGTCGATGAAAGATGTGCCCATTTTCGAGTCAGACGAGGCGCTCCTTCGGATTGCGGTGTGGTGTGTGGGCGAATACTGCGAGCTGCTTGTGGGGAAAGACAGCCTGAGCATTCTGAATGGAAATCTGAGTGCAGAAGAGCTGGAGAGGAGGAAGAAGAGGAACGGGATCGAAGTGTGGGAGAGAGTGATGGTGAAGGAGAGCGATGTGTCTGGCGAATCCAAACCAAAATCCGAACGAGAAAACGAAAGCGAGTCCGAAAGCAGCATAAGAATGGAAGAGCGCAACGTGGTCATCCCGCTCAGCTGCTTCGACGTGGTGGATGTTTTGAGCGGCATTCTGGACTCTTCGTCGTCTGCTGTCTCGTCAGTCCCCAGTGAAATTGCTGGGGCTGCGCTGCTCAGCCTCGGAAAGATCATGTCGAAGCAGATGTGGTTCGGCAGCGAGGAGGAGCAGCGGGTGTTCCGCGAGATGGTGCTGGGGGTGATTGCGAAGTACAGTTCAGACCCAGAAAGCTACGTGCAGGACACGGCGTGTGAGATGATGGCGCTGGGGCAGGCAGACAACGGGGTGTTGTGTGCGCGGGTGATGAAGCGGATGCCGAAAGTGGAGAAGAACCAGCTGGGGATGCTGTTTGGCATGTCGGATGCGCAGAATTCGGGTGAAGATGGGGCTGAGGCATCGGGGTTGGGAGCAGCAGATGCAAGAGACGATGATGAAGACGAGGAAGAGGATGAGGAAGACGATGACGAGTACGAAGAAGAAGATGAAGGAGAAGGGAAAACAGCAAATGCTCAGCCAGAAAGTGCCACTTCCACACAAACAGCAAGAAAAGACACAAATCAACCTGCTGCTGCGAGCGATGCTTCAGACACGCTGATTGATCTGTCATCATTTGGTGTCACAGCCAGCCCTGTTTCTTCGCCTCCTGCCAATCCTCTGCTCGCCCCTGCTTTCTCTTTATCACCTTCCTCTTTCCCTTCACAAACACAATCTCCTTCTGCTTCACCGTCTTCTTCTGTTTTGAATGCTCTCTCAACCTCTCCCGCTACATCCACATCAACTCCACCATCCACCAACAAATCTGACGCTGTCAATGACATTCTGCGAATCATGACATCTCCTGCTCCTTCTGCCATTCCTTCTTCTGCTTCACCAAACCCTGCACTTGCCACCCTTCCAATGATGGCCACCCCAATGGCTGTAGTGAATGCCCCCGCAGAGCCATCGACTGTTGTCTACAATCAGAATGGCATCACAGGTCTGATGGAATGCAAGCTCGGCTCGCCGGCTGAGGCACAGGCATCTCCGTTGGCAGCTGGCGGGGCAGCGAATGTGTTTGTGCTGTGGTGCCGCTTCACATTCAGAAATGTCACTGCTGAGAACTTCGACCGCTTTGTGTTTCAGGTTGCTTGCCCCAAATACATCACGAAGACGCTGCTGCCTGTGACTGCGACGGCTCTGCTGGCAAACTCGGGAAATTCGATTGTGCAGACAATTAAGCTGGAGCACATAAGAGATGCTGAGGTTTGATTTCAGTCATTATTTTTATTGAAATTTATAATTATTGCGATGTTTATTTATTTATTAAAATAAATTATTCTCATTTGACTCAATTTAACCTTCTTTCATTTTCGTAATGACAATTTTCCTTCAATCACTTTCAATTTATTAGCATCCAACGATGCTTCGAGGGCGAATAGAGTTTTCGAGCGGAGGTCAACAGCGCTCCGATGTATTTGCAATCAACTCATTTCCAATCACTCCTTAAAAATCACAAACACTTCTTTATAAAATAGAGAGTCTTGTACGATTTTCTATGTTATCCTTTATCCATTTCTTTACGTCTTTCGTTTTTATTTGTTTTCGGCTCTATTTGTTTTGTTATAATTTACACTCATCATTTATCATAATTCTATTTTTCTTCTTATAAAATATGCGCGTTAACGAAAATTATTTTTTGTACTAAGTTTTTTTTAATAGTTTTCATATTCTTCATTCGCAGTTTCGATACAACGAAAACTTTTTGAGGTGATTTAGCTTTTGTTTTACTGCTAATAGTCAAATCAAAGTGGTAACGGAAACAGAATGTTCATCGTTCCAAAATTGATAAATGAACATTGGAGTTACACGAAGAAATGAAGTGAAACAAAAGAAATACAAAGACAAAGAGAACAGAAAGAATCCAATGAATACAAATAAATCCGTCTAACGCTTCTTTTGGATTTTTAGAGCACTTAAATAGATCAAAATGAAAAACAAAAATTTATAAATAGAATTTATTTGTAATCTTTCAAAATTTATAAGAAAAAGTGACAAACCGAGGTGAGTATATTTTCCTAATGCATTCGAGAAGTCGAATAATCACATCAGCTTCTCCTTTCATGATTTTCGCCTCTGCACCTAAGAAATCCAATGGCATCGTCTGAGTCCAACAGCAACAAGCAAAATTAACAAATTCAATCTTTTAATAAAATGCCACAAACCCCTTTTTGAAGCAAAACTTTCAATGTTGCACTTATGTTGTGAAGATATTCTGCCTTTGACTTTGGCTTACGACTGACACCAGGAATATCTCTGTGCTCCAGTTTAGACACCAAATCTGCAAGGAGCAGACCATCAGAAAACTGATAATTAACATCATTTATTGAATGAAAATATAAAAAACAATTAAAATCCAATGCATATAAATAATTTCGAAAACTACACACTTCATGAATGACTGGAGACTCAAGAGAAAATGGAGATGCAAGATGAATTCCTACAGAGTCCAACCATTTTGCAAGCAAATAACCAGCAGAAGGAGCCTATTGCAATAACAATAACAACAGAATAATAGATAAATTGAAAATATTAATTCAAAAAAGAAATTGAGAAAATTAACAGAAATAGCAATTAATACAAAAACATACAAAAGTTTCTGCAATTGTTTGTGTGTTTTTGATGCTTTTTGACATTTCCACTGCGACATGAGTCAATTTATCCTCCGAATTTTCTCCATCAACTTTCCTTTCTTCCATCAACATCTCCTTCTGAACTGCTGCCTGTGGTATTGGTGGAACAAACATATTCCTCATATCTACCACAACTCCAACTTCAACATCATTAGCCATCTTTATAACTGTTGAAAAAAAAAAATAATCATAAAAATAGATAACAAAAGTTTTTAATTAAAATATATTTTTTTTTAACAAATTTTAAAAAATAACAAACGTTGTTTCTTTGATCTCAGCAATGTCAATGCATTATGTGCTAAACGTGAAACTGTTAGCATTACACTTTCACCTCTGTCAAAAACGCTTCGTTGCCCATCGCGACCTTGTTGCTGTCTAAATGCAGCAGAACATGGAGTTAGAGGAGAGAACGGGGTGCGTGGAGTTGCGTGAGTGCGCGGAGACATTGGAGATGTGTATTTCGAAGAAGAGAGAGGAGAGGAAAGAGGGCGAGGCGAACGAAAACTGTGGCGCGAGCGAACAGATGAAGGTGTTTTGGGTTCAGAAGATGCTCTGGCAGACGGAGACTTAGCAACATTTGATGAATAATTAGGTGAAGGGATAGTTTCTCCTTCTCTTCCGGTTGGACTTGCTCTTGTCTCATTTTGATTTTGCTGCTGTGATTTGATTGAAAGCATCGAAAATCGATCCCACATTGACGATCTCCATGAGTCATCGTCATCACCAAACAAGCTGCCATCAGCACGGCTTCTGAAAAGTCTGCTGCCTTCTTCATCTCCACCTGGGCGCGGGCAGCAAGTAAACACATCTGGCCCCAAAAATCCTGGCTTTGTCTTTTTACCTTTCCGATTCGGCATTCCTGGACCGATGGTGGTTTCTTGTTCACTTGTATTGGAAACTGACTTATCAAAAATAGAATGGAGACCACTTCGTTTCTGCGCTTTTGTCGGTGCAGAAGTGTATATTTGTGGAAATGGCAGTTGCTTTCCTGAAAATCCAATAGTTGAATATCCTCCTAAAGAACCACTGGGTGACATTGATGGAGACAAAGAAGCAGAAACAGATGTACTGTTGAGTACAGTTGATGGAGATGCATATGACTGACTCAAAGTAAGTCCACTTTTCCCTCCTCCAACAAAAGGAGAGTTTTGAGTCGCTGATGCTATTGCTGTTGCAAAATATGAAGTAGAAGAGGATGAAGAAAATGATTTCTGCTGATTTTGATGAATTGCTTGCAGACGAGCAGTTGATTTGAATCGACGTCCAAGATAAGGTTCAAATGAAAGAAGAGAAGAAACAGATGCATTGCTGGATTCACTGCTATTTCTTAATGAAGATGATACATTTCGAGTATTCTGGAGATTCAAGAATTTCGATTCAGAGATACTCTCAAAATCTCCATCACTACCGTTCATCTGCGATTCGCTCTCTCTTTTAGCTTTTTCAAGCAGTACATCCATTTTATGACGTGGAGCTGGCTCCATTCCATCTTGTGCCCTGTGGATATCTTCTAATAGTCCAACAATTGTCTGTCTTTCACCTTGTACAATCACATTTGCAGCATGCGAATGAACATGTGTTCGAGGGAAGTTTTTAATTCCTCTCAAAATGCTCAATGCTTTTTCCACATTCCGTTTCTTAACGAGTGTTGTCTTTGGATCAGGAATCACTCCAACCAAACGAGAATTCCCGAGAAGAGAACAAATCGAGCACAGCAAAGTTCCACTGCAGATGCTTGGAAGCATTGAATCAAACGTGTTGAATGGAGGACCAGAAATAAGATGGAGCCCATTAATCCAATCAACCAACGACTCCTCGAGATCAGTCAACTGCGAAGCAGTGTATGGTAAAGGCACACCAGGAATTGTACTTGATGCACGAAGCTTTAACAACGAGGATAAAGACTGAAAAGATTGTTGTGATCCTTCATTTGGTCCAACAACAACAGCTGTCTTGTGTAGTGTGCCATCATATCTACCTCCCATTCCTGCATCTCGCCCAGCTAATCCAAAGCGAACCAGTTCAGATAAGCCACCTCCAATTCCGCCACTCAAACTTGCTCCCATGTCGCAAACGCTGCTGGACATCATCGATGAAGAAATAGAGGTTCGACCAATGCCCATTGAGCTTTTGCCTTTCCCCAAAATGCCCGAGCTCAGATTCTCTCCACCCATCATTTGAACAGCAACTGGATATCGAATTACATCAGGCTTGCCGTAGCTTTCATATAGCTCACTGATAACTGAAGAGAATTTCTTTTGTATTGCCAAGATGATCCCATAAATATAATCTCTATTTCCTTTTATGTATTCATCTGGATTCCACAAATAGACTGGAGGAACTCTTTCTGTTCGTTGCAGCCATTCAAAAACTGGTTGCAGATTTTGTCGCACATCATTGTGGGTGCGTGGACAGCGATTGCAAGGAAAGTGTGGAAGGCAAGTGAACGGAGTCTGCCTCACCTTTTTGCTTGTTCTTGGGCTTCCTCCTTGCTCTTGCTTCGTATTCGACAATTCATTTTGCGTTGCAGTTGAATTCAATCGAGACTTATATGGCGAAACAGGAGGTGACTGAGATCTGGAGCGAAGCGATGAATTGAGGTTCAAAGGTCCTGGTTTTTCTACTGCTGTCCTTGGTCGATCTGTTTTTTGAGGCGAAGCTAAAGAGCTTGAAGTTTTCGCAACGCTTGCTCGTTTAACTGAAAATGGATCAACAAACAGCTGTTGCTTCCGTTTAACCCCATCCGAACCTTCGTCCTTCTGAGACCAGCTCACTCCCGAAGTAGAATTCCACGACCAATCTTCAGCAATAGACGCAGCTTGCCTGCAGATAGTAGCAAGATCACTGAGCATCACTCCATTGCAAAGTGGATCGTCCAGTGCTGACATCATCGCCCTGTTTTCAGAAGAAGGAGTAAGAAGTCCAACTTCATCCTGCAGCCAGCGCTCGGCATCGTGTTCATCTTCCAAAGAGATTTGAGGTGGATTCTCCACAACATGTGAGAGTAAGTGAAGAGGCAACGGAGAACGTGAAGTGCGAGAGAAAGGTGCAGAAGAAGAATTGGGTGATGTATGCCGTCTTTGACGTGATTGCATGCGCGGTGACATTGAAGATATGGGAGGAGAAAGGGAGCGTGAACGATTTGATGGAGAAGAATATGGAGAAGAATATGGAGAGGATGAAGCTGAAAAATTAGGCGATGGTGAAAGAGATTGTGGACGAGATGTGTTTGAAGAAGCAGAAATACGTTCAGTGGGAGATTGAGAACGATATGTTTTTGGAGATGAAGGAGACGAAGGAGAAGGGGACGCTGATTTTGAAATTGAGGAAGATCGAACATTTTTCGATTTCGTGGAGGGAAGTGGGTCTGAGACAGCCGAAAAACGGACAACATGAGTTTTCTGTTTGGTTTGAAGTGGAGCAGACGAGGGAGAAGGCACAGAATACTTGCTGAAGTTTTGAGCTTCAGGCAGAGCTTGCTGTTTTGAATGGGCAGGAGTCTGAATGGCAGAAAAGGATTCAGACACACTTGGAACAGCGTTCTTCGTTGCTGTTGACGATGCTTCTTGTTTGGCTTTGGTATTCGGTGCTGCTGTTCCAATGGAGCGTTTTGATGCAGATTTTCCTATTACTCTCGAAGGAGGAGGCAAACAAGGAATTCCATCTTTCAGCTTTTTAACAGGATAATTGAATGCTTCTGTGATGTCTTCTAGCAGCTCCCAGCAAATTTGGTTTACTTCTGCTTCTTCAGGTGAAAACATAATCTCCTTATCTTTTTTCTCTTCTTGTTGCTTCGGTCTTTCTTCGTCAGTTAAGCTTTCCAACACATCTTCTGTCTTCTCATTATCCTTCTGCTTATTTTCTTTGTATTCCTTTCTCCTTCTCTCTCTAATTTCTTCCCACATCTTTTCACCCCTCATTATTTCGTCGGCATCCATTAAATGTCTTCGTTTCATCTTTTTCACATTTTTCAGTGCATTCAACGATCTTTCAATGTTGCTTCTGCGAGCAGCTGACGATTTTGGCAACTTCTGAAGGCCCATTACAGGAGACGACAAACAGAGCGAAACGAGATAAGGAATTGTGCAGCCATCCGGAAGAATAGCAAGCAGAAACAAAGGATCAACACAACACGGTTTGCGCAGAGAGGAAGGTGGAGGAGTTGTGAGTGTGGAGAAATAGTTTAGTGGAAGAGCACATGATTCATTTTGTGGTTTACTTTTGTCAGATCTTTCTTCAGAATCCAGATCTGTTTGTGAAAGCTCGTTTGCATCAGATTCTTCGTTGTCTTCTTCTTTGTTCTCATCAGAATTTTCCTCTCTGTTACTATCTTTCTCCATCATATCATGAATGCCATCGCTCATATTATCATTCAGAAGATTCTCTTTTTCGCTTCTCCGCTTTTTATTACGATATTTGTAGTAAAATATATCAATCCCATTTTCATACAACCATCGCAAAATACGTTTTTGGCGTTTTGAAAAGTGACTTCCCATTTTGTCTTCCATTTCTTCTTCCTTCGTCTTTTTTTGCAATTTCGCTTTGCTTTCCGCTTCCAACCGGCTCTGCTGCTCTGCTGTTGCACGAGCTTCTCTTTCAAGCTGTGCTTGTTTCTCTAACAGCGCTTCCTTTTCAAGCTTGTCTTTGTAAGCAGCATCCATCATCCGCCTTTTACTCTGCGATTCACCATCGGACGAACCTGAAACATTACTTTCTGCATTGCCCTTTCCTTTTTGCCCTTCGCTCTCTCTTTTCAATTTCGTGTTATTTTCCATTTCCTCCATCTGCTGCTCTCTTCTCGCTTTCTCTTGTTCTCTCTCTTTGAATATTTTCTCTGCAATGGGATCGACAATTGTGGTCAGCCTTTCATGCCATTCTGTCATAAGGCCATTGTGAATCTTCTTCATCACATCACCGTGAGTTACTCTTTTTTCATTTTTCTTCTCTTTCTCAGCTCCTGCCTCCCTTCTCCTAAGCATTTCATTGTGATATTGCAAAGAAGTTGCAGGAACCAAAGAAGGTGATAATGATTTTTTCCTTCCACTTCTTTCATCATTTTCATATCCTTCTTCACTATTCCATCCAGATTTCTCGTTCCTTCCCTCTTTTCCTTTTCCTTCTTTTCTCTCTCTTTCAGTCAACGGCCACCGGCTCTCGCTGTGCTTCGAAAGAAAAGGCCCTGCTGTTGATGGATTCCAATTCAATTCAAGTGAATACAAAGTCATCTCATCTTCTGCTGTAGTCGGTTTTCTGCTTTTTCCAAGTGCCTCTTGCTCCTTTTCTTTCTTTTCTCGCCACTCGCGGGCAGTCTGTCTTTCGAGTGATCTGAGTCGCTCTCGTTCTTCAGAAAGGCGCATTTTGTTATATCTTTTATCATTGTCTCTTCCTCGTTCATTTCTTGTTTCTTCATATCTTCGACTTTCTCGATATTTTGAAGATCTTTTGGTTTTCAAAACTTCTTGATCATTCTTCTCGTTTTCGGTACTTTCATTTTTTTCAATTTCATCGATACCTTTTGATTCAAGTGAAGTCTTTTGCTTTTTTCTTTTACTTTTTCCAGCAGAAAAATCGAACTGAGGAAGTTCCATTGCCAAATAGTTTGATGCATACGTAGAATCAAACGATGCTTGCTGTATTGAAAGAGCAGAAGCAGAAGCAATAGAAGAAGGCAATGGAGTTGAAAGCTCAGACAAATGTAATTCTCTTCCCTTTTTCATCTCTTCGTCTTCTTCAACAATCTTCAAGTGATGATGAAATTTGGCAGTCATTTGCTTTGTAGTGTTTCGTATAGTTGGAGTCTCAAGCCATTCGACTCGCGAAAGTGTTGAAGGAGGGGTCACAAAGGATGCTGTTGTTGTTGGTGTTGCAGCAACGTTCAAGGATTTCGCAGATTTCTGCGATAATGTTAATATTTGCTCGTCAGGGAAATCATCAGGAAATTGTTCTGATTGATGCTCTATTCTTTTCGGAGTAGCAGAAGTGGCAGACACATCGTCATCCAAGTTTTGCCGTGTTGCTGCTTTTTTAGCTTTTTTCCCCGACTTTGTTAAATCCTCTTCGTCATCTTGATAACGCAGACTTTTTGTGCTTTTCTTTTTTGAAGAATGCCTAGATGTTTTGCTTATTATAGAATTTTGTTCATGTGAAAGATTGTAAAAATCGAGATGAAGCGTTGGATCATCAGAATCTGGAGTTACATCAAGAAAGGGAGATGGCTTTATTACAGAATTGCGAAGTGGAGTTGGTTCGGAATGAAATGACCGAGATAAATCATGAAGTGGTGTAATAGGCTCAATATTTTCAACAAGTTTCTTTTGTTGAAAAATACGTTTTGGTGAAGGCGAATCTATATTTGGATGAGCAATGTCATATAAATTTGAAAAAACTTTCCAAAATACCCCGTTATTTCCCTGTCATGAAAAATATTATTCAAAGTAAAAGATTACAATAGCATTTCATATACAAAAGAATTGCAAACCTCTGCGAGAAGTCTGGGGGTCTCTTCCGCTGTTAGTAAATTTGGCAGGTCAAAAGACTGAAATGAGTTTGCGCATTCGACAAGATGCTTGAGGATAATTGAGAAGTTAGCTTTCTTTTGCTCAAAACTCTTTGGTCTTCGCTGATACGCTTCAATCTTTTCGTCGGTTAATTCTTCAATAATACCGCAAAGAACACCTCCATCAGAAAGATCGCTTTCAGTCGTGAAAATTGCACAAGCAGTTGGTTTCATGCTGTTAATCCACTCTATAATCCTCCTTTTTTTCCTCTCTGAGATTTCATCTCCTGATTTATCTTCAGAATCCATGAAATCTGTTTCGAATTTCAAAAATGATCAATATGCCCTTTGCATTTTTTATTTGATCATTAATTATTCATTTTTTCTTTTTGTTATAAAAATAAACTGACAAATAATAATACGAAAATATAATATATTAGTTACGCTTATAAATAATTTTAATTTTAGTAAGCAGAAGCTTGAAGTGATTGAAGTGAAGAATGAGTATTATAATTTGGTATTTCGTGAGGTGGAGAGGCTGGAAGTGGATGTGATGGCAAAGGAGAAAGCATGGGAGATGAGGGAAACGATTGAGTAGGAAGAGGAATGCGACCAAAATTCGTTGAGCGCTCTATTGGAGATTTTTGCTGATACGAATTCGAACCAAAAGAAGAAGAACGAAATTGAGGAGAAGAATAAGCTTGTGATGAAGAAGAAGTCGAAAGAAAAGAATTTTTGGAATAAAGCTGAGACCTTCCAAACGACGAAGATGCGGATGAATATGCAGAAGAAGGGTATTGCGATCTTTCAGAGAGGAGAGAAGAAAGAGAAGGCGAAGTTGATTCAGCAGGCTCGTCTTCAATCACAAGAGAAGATGGAGTGATGGAACGAGTCGCGGAAGAAAAGGGCAAAGAATCGGACTGAAAAACAGAATTAGAATTAGAATTAGAATTAGAAGAAGATGATGATGAAGGAAATTCAGCAGGCACTGAAGCTTTCAGTGGATTGATTTCAAAATAATTATTTTTTGCTTGATTATCTTGAAATGTTGCAGATGAATAAGAAGGGGCAGAAGAAGAAGAAGAAGAAGAAGAAAATGATGATGACGATGAATATGTTGATGGACGTAATGGAGAAGATGAAAAATTCGAAGCATTAGTTGCAAATGAACTGAAAGAAGATGCAGGCAAAGAGGAAGACAAATAGTCATTTATCGAAGTCTTATTCTTCGAGTCTAAGAAGCTGGTGCTGTTCTGCTGCATCAGAGGTTGTGTTGAAGAAAATCTATCAGAAGAGGAAGAAGAAAAAGAAGAAGAAGAAGAGGAAGAAGAAGAGAAAGACAAGCGAGCCGAGTTCAAAGGAGACTGAACTGTTCTTTGAAATCGAGCTGAGCCAGCCGTTGAAGGCCGATCCAAAACAGACAGCGCAGAGGGAGCCCGAAAAGAAGAAGAAAAGTTCGAACCTGCAAAAGGTGAATGCGATATTTCATTTTGTGTCTCGCGCAAGCGAAAGTCAGGCGATCGTGCCACATTTTGCACTAAATCTTTCCATTTTTCTTCTCTTTCCTTTTGAATGTCTGCTTTTTGGCTGCTTTCTGCTTGCCTTCTTTTCTCTTCCAGCAGCCTTTCTTTCATCGTCTCCAGCAAAACATCACGTGACACGCTTTCTTTCATTGCAAGTATTTTCTCTCTTTCTCTTTCTCTTTCTCTTTCTCTTTCTCTTTCTCTTTCCACCTCCATTTTCATTCTCTCTTCTCCTTCTCTTTGAAATCCTCCTTCAAATGCTGATCCCCTTTCTTTTTCGCGCTCAAATTCAATCCAATCATCATTGAGCCTCTTAAAATCATACTTTTCTGAGTCCATTTTCAGTTCATTTTCCTGACAGATATCAGATTCACCCGTATAACCTTTTTGATAGTTGGCGATTTCTTTCTCCTTTTCCTTTTCCTGAATCTCATGCATCACCTCGCTTATTGTTCGTGGTCTTGTTTTTCGAGCTTCTGGTGATGAAAAAATCGAAACAGGGCGAATTTGGCTTTGATACATCCTCTTTCCAGTCGGTGAAGATGAAATACTCTGTGAAGACTGCTTAAAATCAGACAAAGGTGAAGATGAACGTGGAGAATATAAAAAAGATGATGTTCTGCGACATGGAGAAACATCTCTCTGAAGTGGAGACGAAGATTTTTCCGAATAGTTTGTCGATAAAATACTTGTCCCTCTTGCATTTGATTGAGGATGTTCAAGAGCAAAATCATTTGAGATGGGATTACTCATCGAACTGGAATTGGTAAGCGGAGAAAATTGTTGTTGAACATGTGAAAACGAAGTTGAAAATTGTTGCGTTGGAGATGCTCCAGTTATCACTTCATTGCCACCAGATGAATCGAGACTCAAACTATTTTCATCAGACAATGAATAGATCTTTCCTAAACGAGTTACCTCCTTCATTGCGCCAGAAATAAGTCCTGATCTGTTGTGATGAACAGATCGTGTTGAAGGAGAAACAGGAGGGTTTTGTGAAAAGAAATCTTTGGGAGTTCTTGGCGTTCGTGGGGATAATGTTGAATTTAACGATTCAGCAGACGCAACATTTAATTGAGGACGAAGAGAGGATTTCACAGGCATTACACGAGCCGTAGGGTAATCCTTAGCTTTCAAAATAATATTTGTTACTCTCTTATCACTTTTTTGATTCGATTGAGCGGAACGAATGGGTGTCATTGGACTCTGAGGAGCGCGAGGTGACATGCTTTCTGGAACCTTTATGGGTGAAGGCTTGTCTTGAAACAATAACATTAATAACAAGAAACAATTTGATATTGAAGAAAAGCATATTTTGAAGCAAATAAAACGTATTTCACACAAGCTTGTTTGGGAGTGAGCAATTTATCCATTTCTACGTAAAGCTATTGCTGCTATATTTGATGTAATGTTAACGCAAAGTTTCACAAAAAAAGTAATTTCAAATGAATGAAATTTAAATAATATGGTTGTACCCAATACGAATGTTTAATTTTCGTACTTTTTATTTTTCTTTGTGATTTTTATTTTAAAATAAAAATGTCCCAAATACACACACTGGATCCAAACAAAGGAGATGAAATGCAGCTTCCAAATCCGTGGAATTCAGAAGGACAAACAATTCATTCAACTGGAAGACCAAATCAAGGTCGCTCTCTTTCTGGAAGAACATCCCCTGCTCCTTGGCTTGCTATTTATAAAATGGATTTATTGTATTTATTTTATTTTTTTAAAAAGGGATTTAGAAGAGGGAAGGGCACATAATACCTCAAGAAACACTTCTTTTATGCAGTTTCCTCAAAGCTCAACTCAAACTCCAAGAATGGTTGACGGATTTTGGAGCGACAATCTTCCATCTGATAGATCTCAAAACACTGCGGAAATAATTGCAACAATGTGTGGATGTGCATGCTGTATTGGCCCATGTTGTTCTGCAACAAGGCAAAAAGATTGGAAACGATTTTTTTCAAGTTTTACAATAATAATGATGATTCTACAGGTGTCTAGATTTTCAATGATGTTATTTTCATTTTTGTTCTATTCATGCCAGCTCATCTATCTTATTATAGAATATTCGTTTTCTTGGGCAACAACAAAAAATTTCAGCTTTGGCATTTCCACAAACGTTCTTATAAAATTAGGAGCGCTTTATCGTCCTCTTGTCAAGTACAAGTTTCAGGTTTTTGAGTGTTTTTTCAATTCACTTTTTTATTGACTTTTTGAATTACCAATTAATTAAAATTTCATGATTATAATAGATTTGGAGATTGATTCTTCCTGTTTTGATGCATTCAGACATTTCACATTATGCATTTAACATGTTCTTTCAATATCGAATTATGCTTTATAAAGAAGTTGATTGGGGGAAAATTAAGGTTTGTAACGCTTATTTCAAAATTAAGTTTCCAAATTGAAAACTTAAATTATTTATTTAAATTAATATTTGCTTGCTTTATCCAATTTATTTCTAATTTGGATTATGTATCGTGCAGACAATGGTGATATATTTTTTGTCTGCATTTTGTGGATGTCTTTTGTCTGCTTCAATACCAAATGACTCGAAAGTTAGCGTTGGAGCAAGTGGTGCACTACTTGGGGTGTATGGTGCATTGATTGTTGATATATTATGTAAATGGAAAGAAATGGATCAAATGACCAAGTGTGCTATTGTATTTTTCGAATTTTTTAATTCTAAATCAAAATAAATGTATTGTCAATGATTAATCGTATGGTGAATGATTTGACAAATGCAAATCACTTAACTGTATTTCAGAGTTAATAATATTGTCAATTTTGCCCTTTTCATGATGATAATGTTTATCTTTGGAACAGGGCCTCATATAGATAACTATGCACATTTGGGAGGGCTGCTCGGAGGTTTGAGTTTAATGTTTCACATGGAAAGGAACAAATTTGAAAGAAAGATTAAAAATTGAAATTGAGAATTTTTATGATGAAAAAAGTTAAAAGACAAAAATAATTGGATTTTTCTCTTAAAACATTTTTGTTATTTTTTTATTTTTGTATCAATTTCATAATCTTTCTTCTTTTTTCTTTTTTGATTGAATCATTTTATTTTTAAATTTGTTTTTTCCAATCAAAATTGTCTTTCATTTTCTAGGTGCTTGCATTGGAGGAATATTGATTCCAAAGAGTAAAACTATACACCTCATATCTTCAATTTCTCTAGCTGTTTCAATAATTCTTCCTGCTTGTCTTCTCATCTTCGTTCGTTGAGCATCATCATTCAATTTGAGTTAATAAATGAAAATTTTTATTTTTTTAATAAAAGAAAAACATTATTAGTTTATTTTCTTCCTTATTTGAATGAATTTTTCGGTTTTTATTTTTAGATTTTGAATGAAATTACGAATTTCCATCAAATTTTTCTAATTTTTGTTGTGAATAATCTCTCACTTTACAATCAGTATATTTAGTGATTCGTTTTCATCTTTCAATAATACATTATTTCGTGATATGGCTGATCCTTTTTGAAATCATTCTTCTGTTCGAGTTTTGATCAAAATTTTGTTTTCAATGGGATTTTGAAAAAATGAACAACATCGGAAAATTCATGCATATTATGACGACGCTTAAAAGGAAATACATTTTCTTTTAAAAAATCACATTGAGATTAACGTTTAACTCTTATTATCTTTCTGAATTATGTAATTTTGTGAAAAGCTCTCGAATAAACTGTGGGTTTTTCCTCATGAAGTCATATATGTCTTTCTTTATCTGTTTTTCTTTTCTTCACATTTCTTTCATATTGTTTTTACTAATAATTTTAGGTACTTTCAAATAACTGTGGATCATGGCATAATCTTTTCAACCATTGATAGTTGTATTTCGATAAAAAAACGAATTAATGAAATGATGCAAACAAACATTTATTATTAGTTTTCATCACCATCCAAATCAACGAAAAACCATTTTTATTAATTTATCAAATGAGAGAAGCCAAGGAAAAAAGATACCCTGGGTTATCCCGAAAACAGAAAATAAAATTTTCATTATTCTTTGGAACAAGCTGTTTCGTTTCCGAAAGTTATATAAGTATTTTTTCATGATTTGAATTATGAGCTTTTTTATCGAAATACAACTTTCAGCGGTTAAAGAGATTATTGTGCTGTCCTTAGCTATTTAAAATGTCCACCATTGTTAACGCAAACTGAGAAATTCATTTTTAAAAGTCGCAAATGATTAATTTCCAAATAAAACAAAAATTTCATATTTTGCTCAAATTTCGGTTTCCACAGACGAATCTCCTCTAGAATGTTTGAAATAGTATTTTACAGAAACAGATTCCATTTTTGTGAAGATTGGTGTATTTTGACAAAAATTTGAGAAAAATATGAAAATTACTGATTTATTTGGAAATTAATCATTTGCGACTTTAAAAAATGAATTACCCAACTTTAAGTTTAATGATTCAAAAAAATGTGCAGAACAAAAAACTGAAAACATAATAATACGAAGCGAATGTTTTTGATTGAAGTTTAGACAAATGAACAAAATAGGTGACCGAAAAATATCGGAACATTTGATTTTTGTGAAAAAGTAATTACTGAAAAAATATTAACAAGAGCAGTCCAAATCGGAAAAAATCACATCGAGCATTGCGCATCATTCTAAAGCTATATGGGTGATTATTTTTGAAATCATAACTTTTTCGGGGAATTGACTTTTCAAAGGTTGTTTGTCGTTGAAAAGAGATTTTGTATTCTTATGGGCATAAGTGTAAAAAAATACCTCCTTCAGTTTTATGATTTTTTTCATTTCAACAAATTAGAAATAAATAACATAAAAAAGCAACACTTTTGGGTGGAGTAGTTTTTTGATTCTTTGACTAAAATTTCTTCAAAAAAATTTTGTGATCAATCCCATAACTGAATTTTCATAATCATCTTTTTCACTTTTAATGTTTATTTGCGATAATTGAGAATCAATCTTAACATCAAGTGAAACTGTTTATTTTAAGAAACAAGATGAGTGTGTAATTTATCATTATTTTTTTTTTTAATCTGTTATTCTTTTAATATTTAACTTTCACTTATTTATCAATAACAATTCATAATATTTCGTTGAAATAAGTTTTTATTTACCAAATTCAAATTTATTTATTGTTTATAATTCGTGAGATGCAGATATCCGAAACCTTATTTCGCAAATTACTCGTATTTATATAAAGAAGCGATTTGTTTAGGTTATCCACAGTCAAATTCTGTTTTGATATTCTAAGAAAACAAAGCTGAAAGTTGAAAGATTATTGATTAGCGTGGAACTGGATGGCATTTTGGAATCAGTTGTTTTCTATCAAACTGACAGTTTATGTTAACAAAAAGCAAATGCTTTTCAAATATTGGTGTGATTCCGCTGGTTTTTCATTTCATAATCTTTCATCTGCAAAGTTAATTCAGTTTTCAATCAATGAATGCCAGTTCATCAATAACAAACTGACTATTTATGCGAATTATGGAGGTGCCCCAATTTATTTTCATTCAACTTATTCTTGGATGAACGGAGAAAAATTCATCACATTTTGTTTCTTTGATGGTAATACTGCAACTAATGGAAGAGGAAACAATGTGTTTTTCAATGCCAATGCAATCACTCAATCTCCATTCCAGCAATGTGGTTCAACAATTCCAACATAAAGAGTGTGGAATAATGGACAAGCTGATTTCGATGTGCTCAATGACTGGCTCCCTCTCGTTACAACATTCAATATCGTGTCAAATAATGGAATAAATGCCGATCTCTGCAAAATAACACAACTTGGTCCATGTGAAATTATAGAATTTGTTCTTTTCTCATGACAGATACGCAAGATGCCTTCCTCATCCTACTCACCCAAATATTTGTTCATTCTCAAACACTTCCCTTCAGAAAAGCTGATACGAAAATCACTGTAAATTGTGCACCAACTTTACGAAAGATTGTTCACGTTATGCATATTATGCAAATTCATTTGGTGAATCTTTTTTTTTCAATTCTCCACAACTTTTTCCTATTCTTTTCATCGTTCCTTATTGAATGGTTTTAATCATCAAAGCGAAGCAACACATCAACGCATTCTCTTGCCATTAACATGTTTTTTTCCACATCATATAGAAGTTGATTCTTCGTTCGCTTCTTTTTGGTTGATCATCTTTCCTCTTTTCAACACACTCAGCATATCGCATTATCTGGCTTTTATTCAACAGACAAAATTTTCTTTTCCCATTTCTCATCTTCAATATCATCCTCCTACCAATCATCTTCTTTTCATTCATCTTCGTTTTTATCAAAGATGTCAACCATACACATCGAGTTTGATGTATTTGATGCTCTTCATCAGCCATTCAATTTGACTGATGCATTGGAACAGGAAGGCGTCTATTTCGAGGCCTGCACAGAACTCGATTGAAACTTCTACCAGATGAAGAGATGCAACTTGTTGAAACTGCAAATCTTATTAACAAGGTTTATAAATGTGAAGAAGAAGGAGAGTGCTTTGAGAGAAATAACAAAGAAAGAAGAAACAACGAAAAAAAAACAGATGAGCTTATTCAAATGTGGGAAAAGCGGAGGATTAAACCCGAGAACATTTGGGTTCGAAATAATCATGTTATTCAACATCAAAATTCTTCTTCGTTGGACGGTTGCTTGTCAAGACCACCACAATTTCTTCTTCTCCTTCTTCTCCTTCTTCTTCTTCTTCTTCTTCCTCTTGCACTTCTTCTTCAATTGTGAATTCTTCTCTCCTTCCATCTACTCACCACCAGACCCACAACAACCCCTTCAGATCTTCCACCTCCCTTTTTGTTGTTCTCCACATTGCTCTTGTTCTTGCCCGTATTTTTGTGGTTGTTCTATTCACATTCAAAACAGCTGTCAATCAGACAAGCCAGGCGAAGCTGATGATGCAACATGCGCAGGAGGTGATGGGGCAATCATTAGCGTCTCAAAAGGCAGATAATGGGGAGAAGGAGAAGGAGAAGGAGAAAGAGAAAGAGAAAAAGAACGAGAACGAGAACGAGAAGGGGAAGGAGAAGGAGAAGAAAAAGAAGAATAGGAAGAAGAATAGGAGGAGGATGAGGATGTGAGGCAAAGGAAACAGAACCAAATGTAGACACTTGAATGCTCTGAAGCGCGTACAGAATCGACTGGGAAGCCAGTTGCTGTTTCTTCAACTGCAACACCTGTGCATTCACCGTTTCAGGTATTTTTCTCACGCTCTATGGGTTCTTTGATGTGTCATTCAACAACAATATCTCCATCATCATCATCTTCTTCTTCTTCTTCAGTTCAAAATGCTTCCATTCCCTTTTCTAAGCTTCCTTCTTCTCGTCCTGTTTTTCCTGTCAAAGCAGCGCCCACACAAACTTCCTTGTCTTTTGACTCAATGCTTGCCAATGCAAATCTCCCAGTTCAATCACAGCTCTCTGAAAAAACAATAGTTGACATGTATTCCATCTCTTCCTCTTCCTCTTCTGCTCCAATTGCTCCTTCTTCTTTTTCCTCTTCCTTTTTTTCTTCTTCTCCTTCTCCTTCTGTTTCTTCTTCTTTTTCTTCCTCTTCTTCCATTTCATCTTCATATTCTTGAAGTTCATGCATTATTCAGAAATCATTGGTAATTTAAAAAAGAAAAAATGAAAACTTCCATTGAGCCGATTCAATATTTGGCTTCTTAACCATCAAATTTGATATGTTGTGGAATTAAAAACACATCGAGATTGTTACGGTATTTCAAGTTTATTACGAGCAGCTTCTTTAACAATTAATAAACATCTTCCGTCGGCATTTATTCATTTTGAAGTTTTTCGTTCTTTTCATTTTGAAAAACGAGCCCTCAAAAAATAAATCACGTGAATACTGCACATTTTTTGTATTTTCATTCACAATTTTTATTATTTGAGACAATTTGACAAAAGCAAAATGAACAATAATCGTTATCTAACAATTATGTCTCATTTAGCAAAATCAATAAAAAAACAATAATGATAGCCTTCATTTCAAATGGAAAGCATTTCAATTCAAAAAAATAAAAAACTTATAAATCAAAGAATTCTCCATGATGAATGATAATATGAATCTTTAATAATAATTATAAATTCTACAACAAACGTTTTCATTGAGAAAAACTTATTTCAACGAAATATTATGAATTGTTATTGATAAATAAGTGAAAGTTAAATATTAAAAGAATAACAGATTAAAAAAAAAAATAATGATAAATTACACACTCATCTTGTTTCTTAAAATAAACAGTTTCACTTGATGTTAAGATTGATTCTCAATTATCGCAAATAAACATTAAAAGTGAAAAAGATGATTATGAAAATTCAGTTATGGGATTGATCACAAAATTTTTTTGAAGAAATTTTAGTCAAAGAATCAAAAAACTACTCCACCCAAAAGTGTTGCTTTTTTATGTTATTTATTTCTAATTTGTTGAAATGAAAAAAATCATAAAACTGAAGGAGGTATTTTTTTACACTTATGCCTTCTTATGATAAATTTCATCAAAACCATTTCAAATACAAATGTTAAAGCAGAAATGATGATGAAGATATCTTTAATCAGTATTTTCACTTTTCAGTGTTCTGTTGTTAATATTTAAGAAATTTTTTCGAACCGAAATATTTGAAAGAAAAAATATGATTCCTTAAATAAACACCAATATCCGATTGTGATTATATGCGATGTTGCTTTACGCAGTATAAAATAAATATTTATGAATATTTAATCCATTTTGGGTCAATTTTTCCATTTTTAAAAATTCTTCACGAAATCATATTTATTTATTGAAATAGCAATTATTTATGTTTTATTATGTTATTCAGACTTATGAAGACATAATTTTGAAAAATCAAAAAATTGAGATTTTTGATCGAAAAGTTGAATTTTCAATGAAAAATAAGCCCATCATAAAACAGATTTGGATTAATAAAATTTGCCCTGTGATTATATGCGATGGAAAATGAATGAAAAATAGGCTAAATATGTCTGTGCATGGAAAAGAGTGACTACAAACGAATGTGTTTGTATTCTATGTGATTATGTCCTGTTTTGACTGTGTTTTGTACCATGAAATCATTTATTTTTCTTTTCTTTTCTTTTCTTTTCTTTTCTTTTCTTTTCTTTTCTTTTCTTTTCTTTTTCCTTTTTTTTGCTCCATGTTAACACGAAATTGATTATTTCTTGACAAATGTGATGAAATGCTAATAATTGAAATATTTCATGAATACAAACACTCAAATAAAGAAGTTTTAAAAATCCAAAGCGTTGGCTTGTTCTGTTTGTCTCACACAGGATAATCGTTGTAAGTAATTATTGTCTTCGAAAACAATTTTGTTATACAGTTAAAAAAGAGACAAACAGAACAAGCCAACGCTTTGAATTTAATAAACTTCATTATTTGAGTGTTTGTATTCATGAAATATTTCAATTATTAACATTTCATCACATTTTCAAAGAAATAATAAATAAAATGTTTGCACGTTTCAAAAAATAAACAAATAAAGAAACAAATAAAGAAACAAATAAAGAAATAAAGAAATAAAAAATGTGTGATAATTTTTGATATCAAATTTCATCTTTCAAAAACTATAGTTTAAAAAGATCCCTTTTATATCAACAAAAGAGCAGTGAAAAATGAAAAGGCTTTTTCAAAACATCTTCATTTTCATTTCAGCTTAAACACTTATTTTTGAAGAAATTGTGATAATATCATCATTTGAATACAAAATCTCTTCCCAACGATAAACAATCTTTGAAAACACAACACACCGAAAAAAATTATGACTTCAAAAATAATCACCCAAACAAGAAATGAAAATAAAAATAAAAATAAAAATAAAAAAATAAATATTAAAAATATAGAAAAAAGATGGTGTTAAATAAAAGAATTTCAAGATAAAAGGGGAAATATGTGAAGTCCATGAACTGGACTGCAATTTTTTGTGAAAGGCTTCGTTGGCTGTCAAAAGCCACTTATAAATAAACAAAAAATTGTAATATCTCAATGAGTGTTGTAAAAACAAAAAAAACAAACCTGTAAATTACAGCGCTTGTATCGTTTTAAAAGTGTTATATATAGGCTGAAAATCATTTAAGACTTTCCATTGATTGGCGACGATAAACAAAATAAGGACCAATAAGTGAAAAAATCCCTTCAAAAAGTCGACACTAATGAAATAATTTAAAATTTATTTCAGCTTTCATGATTGATGAAATTCATAATGTTTTTCATTTTTTTTTCGTTTTTAATTTCAATCAATAACCATCAAAAAACGAAAATAACAAGTGGCTTTTAAACAAAATCCTTATTTCGAAGACATAACACAAACACTTTCACTAGAATTACACATCAACTCGTTGATTGAAGTGAAAGTGAACTCTGCAATATATAGTCATGGACAAAACCCGGGAATGGGACAAAACCCGGACTTTTTCATAAAATTCATATTTTTCAACAAGTTTCAAAAATAAAATTATAATAATTCACACATTCACACATCAGTATATAACACATCTAACAATGTTGAAATTTTTATTTGTAGTGCTGTATTTATGAAGAAATAAATAATTTTTATTTTTGAAAATTTGACTTTTAATGAATTTTTCTATTTTTATAAAACGATTCAGTTCATCTTTTATACACATAACTTATTTTTTCAATGTTATAAATAATTCTGGTTATTTTTCATTTTCGGCAATTTGCTCTTTCCAACGGAATGAAAATCTGTCATTTTCAAAAATCACAGTCAATGGGATAACTGAAAAAATATTTTTTGCAAAACACAAAAACATCCAAGTGAATTTAACGTATGCATCAATAAATATGATAGTTATATAAAATTTCTTCATTGATGAAATTTAAAATGATACAGTAGGTATTTAGTTAACAAAGATTGTTTTTATAATTGTTGATTTTTTCTTATCATTTTCAATGATTTTTCTACCAAATTGTATTTCATGATATACCTACTGTATCATTTTAAATTTCATCAATGAAGAAATTTTATATAACTATCATATTTATTGATGCATACGTTAAATTCACTTGGATGTTTTTGTGTTTTGCAAAAAATATTTTTTCAGTTATCCCATTGACTGTGATTTTTGAAAATGACAGATTTTCATTCCGTTGGAAAGAGCAAATTGCCGAAAATGAAAAATAACCAGAATTATTTATAACATTGAAAAAATAAGTTATGTGTATAAAAGATGAACTGAATCGTTTTATAAAAATAGAAAAATTCATTAAAAGTCAAATTTTCAAAAATAAAAATTATTTATTTCTTCATAAATACAGCACTACAAATAAAAATTTCAACATTGTTAGATGTGTTATATACTGATGTGTGAATGTGTGAATTATTATAATTTTATTTTTGAAACTTGTTGAAAAATATGAATATTTCTAAAAAGTCAGGGTTTTTGAAAAATTACAGTGTTTCTGTACGATGGTACTGTATTTCATCACATTCAAAACTTTTTTAACATTTGATGAGCATTAATTGAAAAGGTGAAGGAACATATCGATATCATTGATGTAATTTGTGGATGTTTTCAAAGGAAAAGTTTTTTGTTGCCATTTCTCCTCAATTCTTCAAAAACTCTGTTTTCATAAACATTCAAAATGAAGAAGAAGAAGAAGAAGAAGAAGAAATTCTGTTTGAAACTCTATTGATTTCTTTGATAATGCTGACGATGCTAACGATAACAGGGTCAGATTTTTATGAGTACCCAGTTTTTTATTAGATCCTAAATTTTTTTTCTTATATTGCTTCATGCAGAAGCTTGTATTCAATGAGAATAAATTTTCAAAAATATTAAGCATACAACCTTATAATAATATATTATTTGTTTCAAAATTATTCTCATTGAATACAAGCTTCTGCATGAAGCAATATAAGAAAAAAAATTTAGGATCTAATAAAAAACTGGGTACTAATAAAAATCTGACCTTTATAGAAAAATAAGAAGAGAGAAGAAATATCAGATGCAGAGTGTTTCTTGTTTGTTCAAAGTTTTTGTGGAGAATTTGAAACAAAATGTGCTTTTGGAAAATGGTGATGAAGAAGATGAACAATGATGATTTTGGTCGAAAGAGATGAGCTTCAAGAGAGAAGGACAATGAATGAGAAATCAGTAGTAGCATTGTAAGAAGGACGAAATGTTGAAGGATATATCAGTGAGTGAGAGAGTTGATTGAATTGCCAATGAAGAAGAAGAAGTTCATGAATATACAAATGCCATCGATATTCGATGTCTGTACAGTGCTTCAAACGTCCCACAATTTGAATTGCAAATAAAATTGTTGTTCCATAAGAAAATAACAATGGATCAAAAAATAAAAACTCAAATAAGAAGCTCAAAAGTCGTTTCTAAAATGCAATCTGTCTCTCTTTTTGGATAATGTTGATAAAATAATTGGTGGATTTGCTTGTCTTTTCCAAAAAAAGCCTTTTTTTTTTGTTTGTTTGTTGAAACCCTCCTTTATTTCATTCATCTGGGTTTAGATAGTAGCCATTAACGATTTCCAAAAAGTGGCTTCAAAAGTAAAATCCAATCGAATAATGTCCAAAAGAATATATTTTTATTGAATTTACTCAAATCGCGTTTATGCTGCACGCCAAAGAAGGAAGAAGATGAATCCAAAAAAATAACTTGAAAATACAGCTTAATCAAAAATATGAAGAAGAAGGTGAGAAGACTGTGAGAATAAAAAACCTCGCCTTGTTGATGCGTTTTATGGTGAAGTGAAGTCAAGTGAATGGAAGATGGCTGTTCTTCCTGCAGAAGATTCACCAAAAGAAGCTTCACCAACATTAATGGCATAATATACACAACATTTTGTGTTTCCAAATATTAACATTGGAAACGTCAACTGAAATGGCAATGTTTCTGCTATAACTGAAAATTAACTAGATGAAGTTACACTGACACAGTGAAATCTTCGATTGATGCATTTCCACAATGTTTCCTGCCAATTCAGCTGAAAATGCAATTATGAGTTGATTCTTTCTTTTTTCCCAGCGTTTGAGTTCGAACATAAATAAAAAACTGCAATTCCTCTTGAAACTGCTATTCTATTTCGTCCTAATTGGAGTTCAAAGAAATGTTTATAACTGTCTTTGTTGTTGCAAATCAATATCTTCTCTTCCTTCTTTAAATGAATCCAATTCCTTGCGTTTTCAACAGCCTTTAAAAAAAAAATGATTCAAAGTTGAAAATTGAATAAATGCAAACCTTCCATCTGTCAAAAATCCATTTTCAACGTTGAACTCGATGTTAATAATTGCTTTTCTTTTTATTCACTTCGACAATCAAACGCTCTCCTTTATCCCTTCCATTTTCAACTGCTTTGTGTAACATTCTCCAGTTATTAAGTCCAACAGATTTCTCGCATCCAAATGCGTTGATTTCTGACTTTTTGAAAAAAAGGATCTCAATAGAAAATTATTAATTAAAATGGGTTTTGCTCAAAACTGGAAATGCTTCAACAAAAAAATTTCACAGAGTCGACCATCGTTCAATGCTTGCGTTCTGCAAAGCTATCAAAAATCATCAGTCTTCCTTCACTATTTTCCCAAAGTTACAAAGAATAAGAATTTAATTTGCTTTGTTCATCACTGCATTTGATCCATTCAGAAAAATATTCACAAAAGTAATCAGTCTTCAGAAATTCAAAAATTGCAAACAAAACAAACAATATTCAATCACCATAACCATTCACACACCTAGATCTCTATTTGGGAGTGCAAACTCAAAACTATCCAAACCTCATCATATTGAGCTTTAGCAATTATCTTCTTCTTATTCCGCTTGATAAAAAAATTACAAATTCACACTTGCATGTCAATTGAACGAAAAAAAAATTGACAAATAAATTGTCAAAGGAATTACTCGATTATAACCTGTTTCAATGAATTTTTCATAATCTCGTTGATTTGAAAGTATCATTTTCATTTTTCATTTTCAATTCTTTAATAATAAATTTTTCCATTGACTCAGCTTTGTCGAGTTTATCACACGAATGTTGCAAGCATGTCACTTAATTTTGGAATCCAAACTGGATAGCATGTGAAATATGTGCTTTTTGTGTTTCTTGGAAATAACAACAGCAGCATTTGGAGAAATGAATAACTCAACAAAGACAAAGAGATCCGAATGTCATTGAAATGAAGCGAGCAAATAAACATATGAGAACAGACATTATGATTCATGCTTGAAATAATTGAAACAGAAATCGAATCAAATAAGACTTTTGAAATTTGTTTGTTATTAAATCGAAACAATTTTCGAATTAATATTTCAAAGTCAACTATTTGTTTTTATTTTCAGTTGAAAGTGTGAAGCAAACATCATTAGCCAATCATTGAACAAACCATTTTCATCTTCCTTATGATCATTTGCACCCATATTTAAGAAAAACAAAAGTGCAGGAATAATTAAAATTCATCCTGCATGCTGTTAGTCATTCTTCTTGTTGCAATTCTGAGCTTTTTCTTGAATGTCAATGCTATTGAATACAATTCTTTGAGAAATACAAATGATGAATCATTCCTTTTCGGATTCTCCAAAAACAATGAATATACATTTTCCAATCCAAAATTGAATAATTCACAAAATAATAACAGTGAAGATCAATCAGTGCAATTTCGAGAAGATGGAATATTGGAGTTTTCTTGTTTGAAAACTTCATTTTTATTGATAAACACTTCCATAACGTTCTCAAAGTTGCAGTTCCAAACAAAAGGAGACACAAATGTTGTTGATGGAACTTTGTCCAATGTTGAAGTTCTCGGGTGTTTGATATTGTGCAACGATGAGAAAGCAAATAGTTTGTTTAGAATTGTTTATGGAAGAGCACTGTTCAACAACATATCAATGAACACAAAAAGTCAAAACAACCAAATTCCACAATTATTGGTCTCTGAACATTCAGTGAAAAAGAGATGGATTGTGAAAGATTTTGAAGCAATCATATTGTCATCCTCGAAATTATCTGATCTTGTATTTGAAAAGGCTCCGATTATTAAATCCTCACATTCGTCATCTTTGTCCATTGCCAAATGTGTCTTCTCGAACATTTCTTCCACTCAAAAGAAGGATCCATTTTGTTCAGAGACATCGGAGCTTCAGAAAGGAAATGGAGCATTTATCATAACTGGATGTGAATTGCATGGTGTTGAAAATGTGTTTTGTGGAGGAATTGGAGATATCGATCATGCTTTGAATGTTTTCAACACAAGTGTGATGCGTTGTGCCAGAACCATGAATTCAAGTTCAAGAGTGGAACTCAAAGAGGATTGGAGCTTTGAATATACAGAATTTGTCAATCAGCATGTCACTGATTATTCAGCAAAATATGAGGGATTTAATTCTTGTGGAGGGGCCATCTTATTCAATGGTCCTTCATCAACACTGAGTGTTCATAGCTGTATTTTCATGGTTTGAGTCATTTTTGATTTTTTGTTTTAATTATTGGAAACTTTCTCTCTCTCTTTTTTTTTTTGAATAAAGAACTGTTCCTGCAGCAGATGGGGAGGAGGAATTTGTGTTTTTGATTCTTTGAGCACAAGAATTGAAAACTGCACATTCGATCATTGCATTGGAAAAAGAAACAACAGTGATGCAGGTTCTCATGGAGGCTGTGCTTTTATTAGCAGATCACAGTGTTACGATATCGTTCATTCCGTTGCAAAAAATGGATGTTCGACTATGAATGGAGGTGCAATATTTTTAAATTACAGAGGAACTTCAACCTCAACGGAATGCAATTTGAATTCTCTCAAAAATGGATCTCCAATCCTTTTGTTCAACATCACTTTTTCAAACGAAACATCAGTAAATTCAAGCGGGGGTGGTCTTTGCTTTGAAATAAACACTCCCAGCTTTTTCATCATGAGTGAATGCATCTTTCAGAATTGCTCTGCAAAGAATTCAAATGGAGGAGGAATGTGGATTAATGTGAGAACTCTTGAATTGAATGCAAAGTTTTGTTTCTATTGCTTCTTCTTTAATAATTCTGCCTCACAGGCATCAGATGTTTATCTGAATGACACATCACAAATAATCATAGATAATCCTTTTGTTGAATGTTATTCCTTAACAGCTGGAGAGAGCAGATGCGCGAGCTCCTCACAAGGAACAAAGAATGAGTGGCTTCCAAATGGATTATTTGTGAGATATGTCATTCCAGATGGAGGAAACAACAATGCGCTCTGTGGGTTGACTGTTGAGGATGGTTGTAGCTCATTGAAATTCACATTGGAAGACACATTAACAAAGAGCAGATGCAGAATCATGCTTATCGAGGGAACTTATGAAATGAATGAATCAAATGGATACGTTGTGGAGCGAAAGAGAATTTCTATTCAAGGGAGAGGAAAGGATGAAACACAATTGAATCCAGTTCGTGTTGAGGTAGATCAAGTGTTTCTGAATGTGGATGACGCGATATGCAAACTGTCATCTTTGAGCATTGTGTTTGACTCACATGAAAGTTCAAGATTGTTCCGACTGAGCTCCTCAAATTCTCAATTGTTTCTCCAAGAGCTTGCAATCAGCACCCCATTGAATCAGGAAGGCCTTCCCTCAAAAGAATATTTGAACAGTTTGTTTGAGGTGAATTTTGCCAACTTTCGAATGACTGATTGCATTGTCGAGAATGTATTGTCCAAGGCCAGTCTCTTTCAAGAAACCTCTTCTGCTTCATTGTTTGTATCGTCTTCATCTTCTCCACTTCCAAACAGTGATGAATGTTTTGTTGCCAATTCCAACTTTTCCCATGTGACAAAAACAGAAGGGGATGGAGCAGTGATTTCAAAGACAATCAGTGAGGAAGAGTCATTTTGTCTGTGGAACACGACAATCGAAAACTGTAAGTGTTCGAGTGGGAGTGGAGGAGGGATCAGGATTGACATGATATCGTCCACCAGCACCTTCAGAATGGGATCCTCCTCGTTTCCAACCGCACTCGACTCGTGTTCATGCAGCAAGTGTGGAGGAGGATTGTTTCTTTGGCTGGGGGATGGGGAAGCAGACTTTGTGATTTCATCAGTGAGTTTTGTGGATTGTGAGGCAGGAGAGGGAGGGAGAGATATCTTTGTGAATGGGAGCAACCTGAATGGCGAGACAATCAATTTGGAGAAGATTTGTGTTTCACTGAATGGGCTGGGATATGAAGAGTTGATGGGATTTGATAGAAGTCGGAGTGAGATGGGAATGTTTCCTTTGAATGTATTTTTGGAGTCATTCCAACCACCAGCACATGTTGGAGGAACTGAAGGAAACTGGGTTTTTGATTCTTGTTTTTGTGGATTCAGCTTCTTCCCATGTCAGACGATAATGCATGCTGCTCAGCTCAGATTTGGCTCATCACAAAGGCAGATTGTTGTTGGAGATGGATATGAGCTGGATGAGGAGATGATGATGGATGGACCAGTTTGGAACATCTCATGTGTGGAAAAGGGGATGGTTGTTGGTGTGCATGAACCACAAGCAGAGCTCTCCAATCAATGGCTGGTGAGTGTTTCCACAGAATGTTCAATATACAACATCTGCTTCTCCCTTCCTTCTTCTCTCTCTGATGCCCACTCTTTCATCACGCTCCCCACTTCCACTTCCTCTCTCACTCTTTCGAACTGTTCATCAATGAATTCAGCATCTGAGTCAGAGAGTGAGATTGGATTCTGCTTTGTGAGCGTGGTTGGAGGGGAGTTGAAGATGGAAATGTTTGAGACAAAAGGAGCAATGGTGTTTTCATCGTATTCGTTGATTGAAGGGAAGGGGAGCAGATTTGTTATGAATTGTGTTGAGTGTGTTTTTGAGGGAATCACAAAAGAGAATGGAGATGGAGCTTGTATTTGTGTTTGTGCTGCTGATGAGACAAGTGCTCATGAATCAGAAAAGAATCAACTGATAATTGACAACTGCACATTGAATGGATGCTGGGCAAAGGGAAACAGAGCAAAGGGGGGAGGAATGCATGTGTGTCTGAGAGGCAATGATGAAATGGTTGTGAATGGATCATCGAAGTTTGATGGGTGCTGTGCAGGAAAGAGGGAAGAAGGAGAAAAAGATGGATGTGGAGGAGGAGTGTTTGTTCAAGTGGGAGATGCAGAGTGTTTGTTGAGGATTGAACAAGGAGTGCAGTTTTCGAGTGAGAAGGCGAACATTGCGAGAGATGGGAAAGATGTGTTTGTCTGGTGTGGGAATGGAGTCCAGTTGGAATTGTTGATCAACACATCTTCATTCGGGTTTTTTGATCATTCAATTCTCCCATCAGATAGAGCAAGGCTGAGTGGATGTGAAAATGGAGAGGATGATCCAATTATTCCTCTGCATGTATATTTGTGCCCCATGCCAAGTCCAGTGATGGTTGATGGAACAAAAGGAGCAGATCACACGAAGTGTGGATATCCTTTGTTCTGTTGCAGATCGATTGATTTCTGTGCCAACAAGAGGGTTTCACAAACAATCAATGAGATTGAAGTTGCCTCAACTTCCTCAATCAACACCCAAATCTCAGTGTCTTTGTTCCCTCTTCTTCTCTCATCATCTTCATCCTCATCAAATGAAAATGAAATAACTATGAGTGTGAGTGATCATGGAGAAGCTACACAAGATGGCTTGATTCAGTGCAGCAACAGTCTGTCCATATCAGGACTCAGCTTTGTTCTTCCAAGAGCATTCCACCAGAACAGAAAGGCGTTTCTTCAGTCTTCATCTGCACTCAGCCTTTCAACCTGTTCCATCTCCTTTGTTGAAGAGTCAGAGACATATAGTATTGCCATTTCTGTAATATTGGTGGAAAGGGGGGATCTGACGCTCAATGAATTCTCAATGTGTTCAGAAGTTGAGTTTTCAGTTTCTTCTCCAATCTCAATAACCAATGGAGAAAACATCACAATCAAGAAATCAGAGATCCTTGGGATCAGGCACTCAGGTGGTGATGGAGGATGGCTGAGTGTGACTGGGATGGATGAAGGAGCCAGGTGGATAACAGTTGATAATTGCACAGTGAATTCATCGTGTGTCCAGGGAAACAACCTCAAGGGAGGAGGAATGCTGATTGAACTGGCAAAGGAATGTGAGTTGAAGTGCAACAACACAGAAATGAGTGGTTGTGGAGTTCCTGAAGAAGACATAGAAATAGAAACAGAACGAGAAAGAGAGGTCGGTGGGAGAGGACTTGGTGGAGGTGTGTTTTTATCATTGGAGGATGAAGCAACTCAGTTTGTTCTCCTGGATATGAAGTTTGTGGGGTGCTGCGCCTGGAAAGGGAAGAATGTGTTTGTGAATGGGAGCTCTCTGGATGAGGTTGTGGATTCCGCGCATTTCTCCTGGGAGATGAGTGAGAAGGAGAAGTCATCGATGGATGAGCTGTGTGGGTGGGAGAGAAGCAGCACAGGGGTTGGGTTTGTGATTCCGCTTGTGGTGTATCTGTGGAGCAACTTCAGTGGGAGTGGGTTTGTTGATGGGAAGGAAGGAGGAGACTTCAGTGGATGTGGATATGCTGCTGCTCCATGCAGATCGATCTCCCATCTCATCTCCCTCAAATTCACCCCACTCCCTGGAAGTGCTTCTGATGATGATGATGAAGATGGATTGTCCATCTCAGTGTCTCACATTTCCTCACTCTCCTCATCCCTTTCCCTTTCATCTTCTGTTGAATCAGAACAAATCTCAATGAAATTCATTGGGAAAGACAATGAGTCAGGGATTGGTGTGGGTGATGATGCGGTTGGAAATGAAGAATGGATGATCCATTCGACCATCCATCTTTCATTTGAGGTTCTCTCCTTCCACATCCCAACAGCATTTGCCCATCACAGAACATTCATCAGATCCTCAACTTCCTCATCGCTTCTCCAAATGAAGCACTGCTCTTTCACCCCTCAAAGTTCAAGTGATCCTGTTTCATTCACTTTGTTGAGTGTTTCAGAGGGAAGATTGTTGATTGACAATTGCACCTTGTCCTCGTTCTCAACCACACACCCATTTCTCCTTGTTTCACTTCCTTCTCAGTCAATCGCCATTTCTAACATGTCAGTCTCGAATGTCTCGATGTCTTCCTGCTCTCTTGTTTCATTCGAAAGAACACCGTCTCATCTGCCTGTGAATTCATCTGCTCACAACGAAGCGTCAGACAAGTCTTGTTGCTCCCTCCAAATCCAGTCATCATCATTCGCCAACAACACATGCTCTGGTAACAGTGCAACCATTCTTTGTCTCGGAGTGTTCGATGCTGTGGAGAGTGTTGTTGAGAAGTGCACATTCAGCCGGTGCGCGAGCGAGGCGAGTGAAAGGGGAGGGGCACTGATGATGTGTGTGAAGAGCGAGGAGTCATCGGTGGAGGTGAGGCAGTGCTCATTCACACTCTGCAAGTGCTCGACTGTGGATGGGAGAGGAGGAGGAATGATGTTTGATTGTGTGGATCCCTCATCACCAGCACCTTCACCAACACCAACAACAGATGGCTCATCTTTTCTCCCACTGAGGATTTCAGAGATCCGATTCACAATGAATGATGCACTGGTGGGGAAGGACATATTCATCAGCTGCCAGTCGATCGAGCAGCAGATCAACGAAACACTCTTTGCTCTCGACTTCTCCCAGGAGTCGCTCCAATCGAACAAGTCCATCTGTGCGAGTGATGCTGATGAGCAGGATGTGGACTTGATCCCCTTGATCACGTTCTTGCATGCACCCCAGATCTTTGTGTGTCTCGATTCGGCAGACACTCGCCAGTGTGGATTGCCAACAAACCCCTGCCAGAGCATCTCATCTGCTGTTCACCACATCCAGCCAGGACTGCTCAACACCATTTTCATCAACACCTCATCCACCTTCCTCTCAGAGACAACTGTGCATGGGCTGTCCATCCTGCCTTCGACAAAGCAGCAGGCAACAATCCAGCTGAGCACAGCCATTCCCCACACTGGAGATGCCCAGAGTGTGGTTCTGCTTGAGGAGGATTGCACAGTTCGCAACTGCCTGATATCATTTGCCTCTTCGTTTGAGGCAGCACACTCAGCAGTATTCACCGAATCATATGGATCATTGGAAGTGTTTCAGTGCACATTCACAGCAGCCGATGCCTCGTTGGAGCTGGATTCACATGTGATGGCTGTTTGGGGAGGAGTTCTGAAGATGAGCGAGACATCATTCAGCTGGCTGTCTTTTGCAACACCCTTGCTTTTGTTTTCAGACGAGTCGGAAATTGTGCTTTCCCAAATGACTCTGGAGTCTCTCACATCGACTGCTGATGTTGTTACAATTGGACTGAGTGCAAGCGTGTCTATTGAAAAAATGAACTGTTCCAACATCTCATTGAACAATGGCTGTCTGATCTCAATGAGCAAAGAAGAGCTGAATATGAATGATAATAAAAGAAATAATGATGAAGATAAGGGAAGTCTCAGAATATCTGCAGCAGTTTTTAAGAATATTTCTTCAAATGAGAACAACAATAACAATAACAGTGTTGTGAGAATTGAGAGGACCAAGACAAGTGTGAATCTGATTAATTGTTCGTTTTCTTATTGCCTGCTTTCAGCTGAGAAAGGAAGCCAGTTGTCGGTTTCGGACAGTTCAGATGTGTCTGTTGTTTCGTGTTTGTTTGATGGCAAAGCAATGGATGAGCCAGTCAGCCATCAGAAGAATAACGATTCGGGAGAAGATGAAGAAGAAAATGACAAAGAGCATAACCCATTGTGTGGTTGGAATGGATCGGTTGTGGATGTGAAGTCAAGCAATGTGACAATGAAAGACACCACAATCAGCAACTCGAAGAAAGGGGGGCTTTCATTGTTTGGTGGAAGCGTGGAGATTGAGAAAGGAGAGTTCATGAATAACAATCCATCGATTCAGAATTATCCATCAACAAGAAGGAACATCCTGTGTGAAGGCTCTTCAGAATTGAGTGTTGTGAGTTTGAAGGGAGGGGATGGAGTATTGCCAAATACATCGTTGTGGATATTGGATGGAGGATGTTCATTGGAAGGGATTGCAGGAGAAAGGGCATCTCCCTTTTTCATTCCGAAGGTGGAGAGTGTGTCATCTGAAAAGTCAGGGAAGAAGGTGAATCTTGTGTTCAGAGGATCACTGCTCCTCCCTTGCAATCTCTCATTCGAAACAGTTGCAGCAGAAGGAGATGAGGAGGTGGTTGAGAAGCATTTGTTTGATGAAAGAGGTTTCATATCAGAAGAAGAGGTTCATGGATTTGTTCCTGTGGAAACAATTGAAGGAGTGGCAAATGCTGTGGAAGTGAGAGTGTGCATTCTGTTTGGTAATCTAATTTCACATTCATCAACTGAATCATTCATTCTGAAGAACAGGAGTGTCTCAGAATCAAAAGGAGATGAAAGAATTGTCGAAGGAGGAAAAGAAGGGAAATCGTTATGGCCAATCATTGTTGTTGTATTATCTGTTTTGTTTTTGATTGTTCTCATTGGATTTATTCTGTTTGTTGTTCGATGGAGAAAGCAAAAGAGAAGAACAAGAGAATTAGAAGAGATTGTGAATGACACAGTGAAGAAGGATCCGAAGGCGTTCGAGATGGTGACAATGGAAATGTTGCCTGAGGAGCAATGGAGGAGAGCAGAAAGGGAGGCAGAGAAGAAGAATGAAGAGAGAATCAAGAAGAGGGTGTATGAGAATAGCTTGGGACATTCAGAGTCATCAGAGCATTTGTTGAGTGAATGTGGTTCGACAGAATACATTCTTGGAAGAGATTCAGACAAGATACCTCAATGGGCATTGGAAAAGGTTGATGAGAAGGAGGTCGAGGAGGAAACGAGAAAGAGAACACCCTCACCATCAATTTCATCCACTTCAACGACTGATTCAGATTCAACTTTTGTTCGATCGGAGAGTTTGTGTCCAACCACCTCATCCATGTCGAATCTTGTGGATGCAATTGCCTGTTCGTCAGTGTTTGAAAAGCTGATTGTGGATTTGAGAGATTCGCTGTTCATGTTGCTTCATGGGAGAAATGAGAAGAAGGAGATGGCGATAGGCACTCTGAAGGAGAGAGAACACACAGCTGCGCAGGTGTTGTTCTGGGTGGCGAATGGGGCACTCCACTCATTTGAGAATGAAGAAGACGAGCTGTCCTCCCTTGCCAATCTGAGTCCTCACATTGTGTTGTTCTCAGAGCACATGATCATCTGCATTGCCAAGCATTCCGACTTCTCTTCAGATGATGATTCAGATTCCTCATCCATCTCCTCCGCCTCCACCATCATCACATCTTCCTCTGACTTCTCATCTGCCAACAGGAATGGTCGAGGTTCACCACCACCCTCATCAGCGTTTGAGGATGAGGATGACAACAGGAAGGAGTGTCTGAGGTGGAAGGCACCCGAGCTGCAGATGAACAAGAAGATGGGAGCAACAAAGGAGTCAGTTTCATTCTCGATTGGGATGATGCTGTGGGAGTGCCTGACCCTGCAGATCCCATTTGGAGAATATGAGGCAGCGGTGGCAGGGCAGAAGATTGCGAATGGGGAGAGGCCAGACATGAAGGGGGTTGAAGGGAACACATTTGAGGCAGTTGTGAAGAGCTGCGTGTCGGAAAGAGGGTGCGAACGTGTGGAGCTGAGTGTGCTGAAGCGAGAGTTCATCCAGCACTTTCCTCCCGGCACAGTGATGGTGACGATGTCAGATGCGATTGGATACAACGAGATGTCAGAGGATGAGGAGCTGAGCGTGTCAGCAGAGGCAAGAAAGCTGATTGAAAGCATGAACAAATGAAGAAGAAGAGAAAGAGTTTGATATTTAAAAATGAGAGGTAGATTGTTTTTTCGTAATTCTGTAAATAAAATGAGTGATTTTTTTTTCAAAAGTGCATCATTTGGTGTTTTCTGTTTGTGGCGTGCTTGCTACGGTTTTATTTGGCTTTTTGATGCAATCTCATGTTTATTTAATTGTTTTTTGAGGATGTGAATGTGAACTCTTGTTTTGTTGTTTTCTTATGGTTATCGTTGTGTTTTCATATCGTGAGTAATTCACTGAAATTGGAAGCAAAAAGATGTGGAGTTCGAAATGTGAAGGAAAAAAAAAGAATAATTTGATTTCTGTTGAGAAAGATAAAAAAGTGGTTTTTATGATGAGAGGAGAATTATCGAAAAAATAAAAAAAATTGTTTTTCAGAAAAAAAAAATGAAAAAAAAAAAGGAAAAATGATGTTTCAAAATCAAAGAAAGAAATTATTCGTTTTATCACCTTAAGGGGTTATTCAACTTTTAATCGTCATTTATCGTGAATTTGAAAGTCACAAAAATAAAGAATGCAAGGAAACATGAGATATTTACCTTTTGTTTTCCTAAAGTGTGATTAAAAAAATATTATAGAGAGTTGTTTTGTTTTTATGCACAATCTTCGAATCATGTTTTTGACACATTTCATACAAAGAAATGGTTAAAGTCTTGATATGTTTAATTTTTGTTTTTTTATATATAGTCATGGACAAAACCCGGGAATGGGACAAAACCCGGACTTTTTCATAAAATTCATATTTTTCAACAAGTTTCAAAAATAAAATTATAATAATTCACACATTCACACATCAGTATATAACACATCTAACAATGTTGAAATTTTTATTTGTAGTGCTGTATTTATGAAGAAATAAATAATTTTTATTTTTGAAAATTTGACTTTTAATGAATTTTTCTATTTTTATAAAACGATTCAGTTCATCTTTTATACACATAACTTATTTTTTCAATGTTATAAATAATTCTGGTTATTTTTCATTTTCGGCAATTTGCTCTTTCCAACGGAATGAAAATCTGTCATTTTCAAAAATCACAGTCAATGGGATAACTGAAAAAATATTTTTTGCAAAACACAAAAATATCCAAGTGAATTTAACGTATGCATCAATAAATATGATAGTTATATAAAATTTCTTCATTGATGAAATTTAAAATGATACAGTAGGTATTTAGTTAACAAAGATTGTTTTTATAATTGTTGATTTTTTCTTATCATTTTCAATGATTTTTCTACCAAATTGTATTTCATGATATACCTACTGTATCATTTTAAATTTCATCAATGAAGAAATTTTATATAACTATCATATTTATTGATGCATACGTTAAATTCACTTGGATGTTTTTGTGTTTTGCAAAAAATATTTTTTCAGTTATCCCATTGACTGTGATTTTTGAAAATGACAGATTTTCATTCCGTTGGAAAGAGCAAATTGCCGAAAATGAAAAATAACCAGAATTATTTATAACATTGAAAAAATAAGTTATGTGTATAAAAGATGAACTGAATCGTTTTATAAAAATAGAAAAATTCATTAAAAGTCAAATTTTCAAAAATAAAAATTATTTATTTCTTCATAAATACAGCACTACAAATAAAAATTTCAACATTGTTAGATGTGTTATATACTGATGTGTGAATGTGTGAATTATTATAATTTTATTTTTGAAACTTGTTGAAAAATATGAATATTTCTAAAAAGTCAGGGTTTTTGAAAAATTCCCGTGTTTCTGAACGATGGTAATTAAAAAATACCTTTCTTTAATAATAAACTTTAAATTGTCATTTTTTTGAAACTGAACAATAAATAAGTTGCGAATATTTCAACATGCGCTCACTTTTTTGAGACAAACATATGAAATTCTAAGAAATAAACGATTGGCTTTATAATGAGAAAACATAAAAAAGCATAACATTTCCAAAAATTTGAGAATTTCAAAATAATGATGAATAATATTGAAAAAAACATATAACTTTCACAAAGGAAAAACTATTTTGTCCGCAAATTTTGACAAAAAAAGATGGAAAACTACTCTCTTTGCTCCAAAATTAGATTGAAAAAAATCCAGACAAAAAAAAAAGAATAAAAAAATTACAGTTTATTGAACATGAAATGCTACCGTTATAAAACTTAAATTCAAATTGCAAAACAATATTCAATCAGTCAAATGGGAATATAAACATAAGAGTGCTTAAGCTATCTGTTTCCACCTTCTTCTTCTTCTTCTTCTTCTTCTTCTCTTTCCTTGTGCATCACTCCACTTTCATTCCGACTTGATCCAACTGATTTACGATTCTCGCTTTTATCATCCTCGCTTGCTCCTTCTACGCAAGTAAAATTATCTGCCTTATCGCTATCAGCAAATTCGTCCCCTTCCTCGATTTCTTGCTGTGCCCACATCCGCTCTTCCTCCTCTTCTGGTGTCAGTGGAGGCGAATCAGATGTCGCCTCATACAAATGCACAAGCGACTCAAACGGTAAATATGCAAGCACATGCTTATTTGCGACAGACTCTGGATCATTCTGTGCTGAATGGTTTTTCTTCTCTTCGCCTTCGCCTTCCCATCGCTCATCATTTTGATCTTCTTTGGTTTTGCCCTCTGCTTCTGTGCTTGCCACTCCTGCAGTGTCATCTTCATCGTCTCTCCTTCCTTCTTCTCCCACACCATCCAATCCAGCATCACCCATCAAGTAGAACATTTGAGTATCTGCCATCAACGCTGCATCGCCATCATCATCATCACTTCTTCCTCTTTGAGCTTCGTTGGCCTGTGGAGAAATGAATTGTTCTTCAAACATCCCTCCTTCTATTTCACCAGAGTCAGTAAATTCTCCTCCTCCTTCTCTTCCTCCTTTAATGAAACTTTGCTGATACTGTGCTTCTTGAGGTACTTCGGAAAGTGATTCCCCTTTCAATTCATTTGAATTATTGTCACTTGTTTCTGGTAAATGCTCAAACATATCTACTTCTCTCTTTCGACTTTCATCTTCTTCTGTTTTCTTTGCATTTTCACCAAAATTATCCGATTCATTCGAATGAACTTCCGCTCCAATAGCATTTGCTTCCTCTTTCTTCTGTTGCTGAGATGCTGCGTCTTCTCCAGAAGTGAAAGGAGTGTCATTCAAAGCATCTGCTGATCTGTCACTGAACATCTCTTCACTTGTGTGAATTTCCGACGAAGAAGAACTTGAATCCGTTGCTTTTGCATTCGTATCACTCGAAACAGAAGTCATAACATCGACAATTGCAGGAGGCAAAGAAGAAGAAGAAGAAGAAGAAGAAGAAGAGCGAGGAGAATTAGCAGGCATCATGTCATTGAAAGCATCAGGCATTGTTCCATCGAGTGGTTCAAGGAGAGTACTATCTGTTGCATCTGTCTTGTTTGCCTTTTGAGTGGAAGCAACAAGATTATCTGCATCTGACCCAGACACATTCGAAAGTGAAGAAGAATGTGCAGTCATTGTGTGAAAAGAAGCCTGCGACGGATAAGCAGACGAAAGAGAATATTGTGTCGATTGGGCAGAATGCGAAGGAGGAGACGGGTGCGGTACAGGAAGCGAGGCAAGGCGCGAGTGAGGCAAAGACAAAGACGGCTGACGCACTTTCATTGGATCGCTCGCAACATGTGGAGATTGGTGTAAAGAGGGCTGGGTGTGAGAAGGAGAGAGAGGTTGTGTTGGAGGAGAAGCCGAAAGAAGAGCCATTTCGTGCTCCCACTCAAACAGCCTGCGCTGCTTCATTTCGCTGTCGTCGCCTGACCAGCTGGCAAACGAGACAGACTCTTCGAAGCGTGGATAGCGCGACTGAGGTTGTTGGAAGTCGAAGCGGGATGGAGGAGGATGAGGAGCATTGCTGGAGTGATTAGCAGAAGGCTCTGTTGTGTGTAAGAGGTTATTGTTTGTGGATGTCTCTGCTGTTTGTGATACCCCTGGAAGCTTGCCTTTTTTGCCTTTGCGTTTTCTGAGTGTGATTGGAGGAGGCGGGACTGACTGGGAAGAAGAGGAGAGAGGGTGCAAGGGAGAGAAAGAGGGAGAAGGAGAAGACAGCTCAGATGAAGGCGAGTCTGTTGGAGCTGGAGAGAAAGAAAGAGATGGATTGTGCTGAGGTGAAGCAGCTGAGTGGGAATGAGATGGGGAAGAAGAAAAAGAAGAAGATGATGATTCACTCGAAGATGACTGCAGAAATGGAGCAGATGTATTGTTTTCAAAAGAATTGTTGTTATAAGATATTCCATTGATATTTTGGTTTGACTGATGTGTTTGATATGCCAATGCATCAGACTGAGAAGACAGAGAATTCTGTTGTGCAACACTGTCCAGATTGATCACTCTGTTGTCTTTTGAGCCTGGCCGCTTTGACACCAAATGCACTCCAATCTGATTGGGCGATGTTGACTCTGCCAAGCTACCCATGTGTGGATAGTTCGCAGCTGCCATCACACTCCTTCCCGTTTGCTCAGCTTCATCGCCAACACTCTTCGCATCGTCGGCCATTCCATACATCCTCCGTTTTTGTCTCTTTGTCTTCTCCTTCTGCATCCTTCTCCTCTCTCTGATCTCGTTCTTCTTCTCCTCTCTCCACTTCTCCCGCTCTTCAGGTGTCATGTCCCGCAGCCGCTTCATCATCTTCTTCTCTTCCTCGTTCGTTTGGCTCTCCTTCATCTTCTGCTTGATAATCTTCATCTCTAACCGCCTCTCTTTCTTTTCTCTTTCTCTCCTCTCTCTTTCTCGCGCTTCAATTTCTGCTATCATCCGCCTCCTTTCTGCAAAATCTTCATCGTCTGACTCATTTTCGCTGCTATCATCATCAGCCCCGCCATCAATGCCATCACCACCATATCCCTCCTCTTCATAGAATCCTCTTCCTCCTCCCACCACACTCCCATCCTCTCCAATCTCCCTCATCTCAATCGCCACTCTTCCGTCTTCTCCTTTTTGCAGCCTCATTTTCTCCTCACTTCGCGTCGACGACGCTTGCAAATTGCTTCGAACTCGCCCAATTTCGCTTGCTTTTTCTTTTCTCCTTTCTTTTTCTTCTCTTTTCCTCTCTCTCTCTTTCAAAAGCCCTTCCATTTGCTTCTCGTATGCTTTTCCTAATGAATGACCAACACCTCCACGGAAGTTGAAGAGAAGCGACGAAAGAGAAGGAGAAGGAGCAACTGAAGAAGAAGATGATGATGACGATGATGGAGAAGCAGAAAACTTAGATGGCTGACCTTTCAATGAACGTAGCGATCTTCTTTCATCGTCAATTGGTCGCTTCAGCGGTTTCTTGAGTAAAGCAGCTGATGGATTAGAAGAGGAAGAAGAAGAAGAGGATGAGGAAGAAGAAGACATGGGAGTTGCCATGGATGAGACAAGAACATAATCATCAAAGCTTTTTGTCTCATCGCGAGGACCAGGCACAAAAGAAGGAGGAGGAATGGGTGGTTGTTTTGAGGAGGATGATGATGAGAACGAGGACGATGAAGATGATGATGGGGAATTCGCAGCTAAAGCAAACCGCACTTCCGATTGTTGATCGGTCACTCCTCCAGCAGCATCCAGCGAAGATGTCGCTGTTCCAATTGCTTTCTTCTTCTTCTTCCTCAATCTGATTGGAGGCGGTGGGTGGTTCAGCTTGTTGTCTGGCTGAAATGTAGGCTCAAACTCTGGCGGCAGCTGGGCAAGCACATTTGGCGAGGGAAATGGTGTCATTGGTGAAGAAGAGGAAGAAGAGGAGGAAGATGACAAGTGAGAGGAAGGAGACGATGCTGTTGATGGAGCAGGTGAGTGGACGGCAGCAAAGGCAGATGCAGATGAAGATGGCGTGGCAGATCTTCGAGGAGCAGGAGACAGAAACACATGAGATGCACTTTCTCCTCCTTCCCCATTCACATCATATCCACTTGCTATACTTCCTCTCCTCTCCTCTCTTTCTTCAACAAGACTCGTCCCTGCTGCCTTTTCACCCATGTCGTTGTCATCAAGCACCTGATATTTCGCAGCACTCCCTTTCAGCTCCATTTCTCTATTGCGTTTCAGCCACTTGCTGCTCAAACTGGACGAGCTGCGCTGTGAGTGGAGAGAGTGTGTGGAGTGGATTGAGCGGATAGAATGGAGTGAGTGGAGTGAAGGAGAGTGCTGGCGAGGCGGCGCTGGCTGCATTTGAGTGAAGCGTGGGGCAGCAGGCAGAGCGAGAGAGGAATGAGAAGGCGAAGGAGAGGAAGGAGAAAAGGGGTAGCGGTATGACTGACGTGAGGGGGAGAGAGAAGTTGGAGTGAGAATTGAAGTGGAGTTTGGAAGTTGATTTGAAGCAGAGGAAGAAGAAGATCTGGATGAAGTGCGGGAGGAAGGCTTGGATGAAGCAGAAGCAGGTGGAGAAGCACCAGAAGAGGAAGACGAAGGTGTGTGATGAGGTGTGGTGGATGAAGAAGTGGAATGCGATGTGGCTGAAGAGTGAAGTGAGGCTGATGATTTGGATGAGATGAGTTGAGGATGCGAGGAAGGAGTCGAACGCACAAGCGAAAGCATGTCAGACGCCTGAGATTTTGTTGATTCCTCTGAAAGCATTTGATCTTTGGATGTTTCGTGTTCTTTCCCTTTTCCTTCCTTTTGCTCTTCATCCTCCTCTTCCTCTTCCTCTTCGTCCTCGTCTTCTTCTTCCTCCTCACTTTCCTCTTCTTCCTCTCCTTCTTCTTCTTCTTCCTTCTTTGAAGTGCCATCGCTCGACGAAGACGAAGAATCTGATGAAGTGACAGAAGCAGATGCAGAAACACCTAAATATCCATACAAATCCTCAGGAGGCGCCTCATCTTTGTTAGCTTTTTTGGATTTCTTCTTCTTCTTCTTCTTCTTCTTCTTCTTCTTTTTGTGTTTGATTGTCTTTCTCTTCTTCTTCTTCTTCTTCTTTCCTGACTCGTCTTTTTTCACACTTTCCATCTGCTGTGTATTGCTGTTGTCTGTTTCTGTCTCTGCTGAAGTCGAAGTGTCTTCTCCTTCTTCCATCAGCACTTCCCCCATCAATCTCTGCAGCTCTGCTTTCTCCTCTTCGTCTCCCTCATCTTCTTCCTCCCCATTTTTGGATCGCTTCTTTCGCCCTTTCTTCTTCGTTTTGCCGGATTTCTTGGCTTTCTTCTGCATCAATTGCTCTTCTTCTCCGCCTTCTTCTGTTTCTTCCTCCTCCTCCTCTTCTTCTTCGTCCTCTTCCTCATCCTCATCCTCGTCATCTTCATCTTCATTTTCATCTTCGTCCTCCTCGTCTTCCAGTGCCTTCTGCTGCATTGCCACCTCCTTTGCATACCACTCGAGACACTTCTTCTTCCAATTCCCACAAGACACAGCAACAATCAGAGGAATAATACGAACTGTCACAAAGGCAATCAGCATCAGCACAGTCGCCAGCCCACTCATTCCTTTTATCCCCAGCCCTCCATCATCGCCTTCCAGTTCCCCGCCTTCTTCTGCTGCTTCGGAAGAGGCAGCTGACAAGAAGTGATGAAGGAATGGAATGTGCTTCAAACAAGAAGTTGCATATTTGCCTATGGAACGAAAGCTATTTGATGCTTTTGTTGCAACATTTGAAACAGAATTTGCCAAAGAAGAAGGCAGCAGCGACAAAGCAGATGCCGAAAGAGAAGCAACAACTTCATTCTTCGAACTGACAACAGAGATGACAACTGTGGGTATGATGAAGCACGTGACAAGACCAGCCACTGAGGAAATTGGAGGGATGGATGTTTTGTCTGCTGCTTGGAGCAGAGCAGTGAGGCAGTACATGGACATGTCTGGCCAGTAATACGCAGCCAGCAGCCGCATCATCATCTCCCCCATCTTCATCACAGACTCAAAATACTCGTCTGTAGAGAAAGTGCCTTCTTCAACAAAAATCGACATTAGCTGCCGAGGAATTGCCAAGTAAAGCGCTGAAATCACCAGCCCATATGGAACTGTGCATTTGAACACCACAGCAAGTGCACGCAGTGCAAGTGAAGGCATTCCAGCTCCGATGTAAGTTGAGCAAATGATCTTTTCGGCAGATGAGATACCGAATATAAACAGCCCCACCAAATCCTGCACGGAAGACGCATACCCACCAGCTGTAACCTCAATCTCGCCAACAGACTGGTTCAGCAAAAGAAACAATGTCCAGGCCAAATCATCCAGGCAATTCACAAGCCCAACAGCAAGCCCAAAGAAGAAAAAGCGGAAAATTGTCTTAAACACAGGAATCATGGATCTTTTCGAAAAAAAGGAATAATCTGTTCGTATTTTCTTTTTACGGACCGCAAGAAATATAAATATAGCGCTGCCAAGCACCTTGCTACACACAGTTGCAATGGCTGCTCCGATTGCACCAAGCTTCCCAACAATAATCAACAAATAGTCAAGAAGAATATTTGTTCCAAGACATATCAGATTAACACAGATAATTGGAGCTGTTTTTGACATGGAAGCAAACAATCCTGAACCAATGTCGTATAGAAGAAAGAATATGGAACAACTCAATATTATTGTTGCATAGCGCACTTCCGTATCCAAAAGATATAAAATGCCAGAATCTTCCATATTCGACATAAATCCAAGAAGCGGACGTATTGCAGGAATTAAAGCTGCAAGGAGTCCTGCTGCTAAAACTGCTGCATAAAGTGTTTGCCAAAGGACGGCTCCAACTTTATTAAATAACTCTTCTCCAACAGCAGCAGCCATTCCAATTGCCCCATATATGCTAACACCAAGTGCAAGACTTATTAACACAGAAACTGTACTCCAGGCAACAGAAACAGCAGCTGCTTCTGAACCAATTTCTCTCCCTGGTGGAGTATATTTACTTAAAATAATCCTTTCAACAAAAACGTTGATCACATTTGAACCCTGAAAGAAAACGTATAATTAATAAAAAAAGAAAATTAAAACAATAATTAAGAAAGCCTCAGAAAGTATCATTGGAAAAGCAAGTCGCAGGAGCTCTATACCATTCAAATATTATAATTGAATGAAATGAAAAACAAGATAAAACCTTTTCCACCAGCCGGTCTGTTCCATCGATAAAAACGACTAACACAATTAGCATACGGTTTTTTGACTTGATTGCGCAACTTCATCTTACAGAAATCAAAGTGCGCAAAAAAGATCAAAAAAATATGGTTGGTTTTTTCATTTCAGCTGTGAATATGAAAGGTTTTTTAATAACTTGAAAATATATTTTCTTTTTTCACAGTTTGATAAAAGAAGGTAGATTTTTTATTGAGCCATATTTTATAATTAAATTTTTAACTTTAATAATTATATTTTTTATTTTGAGTCAAGTATGAATAACTCATTCATAAATTTGACCACAGATGCTGGTTATATGAAAAGTACTTCTTGGCCCAAAGGAGGAGATAATGAATTTTATCTTTCAGCTGGATTTGCAGCTAATGTTATTTCTCCAAAAATTCGTAAAAAGCTTCCTATTGATCTTATTGCAGCAGTTGATTTTAGTTCAAGTATTGTTTTTAAATTTTATTTTAATATCTTCGTTATGAATTGCATTTTATAAGGCATGGGAAATGATTTTTTCTCAAAAGATTGGTATCTTCTTTAATTAATTGAAATTGAGATTCTCTTTATTTTAATTTTATAAAACTAGTTCTAAACTTCGTCAGGTTTTAATATGTCTCGAAAAAGTCATAACTTTGTTAGAGGATGAAGATCGTTTTGGATTAGTTCTTTTTGCTGGAAAGCCGATAACTTTAATTGAACCAACTTTTATGACACTAAAAAGCAAAGTATTAATGACACTTTTATTAGTTTTTCAAGCATTTGCATTCAATTTTTATTTAATTAGGAACTTATAATTCGTCGCTTAATGAGTTTTACGGAAAAGCCACAGGGTGGAACGAACATTTTGGAAGGCATTGGTGCTGCTCTGGATTTAATGTCAGAAAGTGAAAAGTGTGAAGTTTTCGAAAAGTTGAATTCAAAATATTTTTTGAAAAATATTTTTCCTAAAAATTTATTATTCGAACCTAACATAATTAGAGATGGAATCGGAGGAGTGCGCCATATGTATGTGTGGCTATTCAGTGATGGTATAGACGATGGAGCACACAAAGAAACTGAGTTTGGCTCGCGAGGAGAATCTCTGCGCATTGAAGATGGAATGGACGCAGTCAATTCGAGACTGTGGAAAGTTCTGAAAGGGCGAAGCGTCTGCGAAAATTTATGGAATGATGAATATATCGTTCCTGAAATAGAATATCGCAGGGGCAAAGAGCGGATGGATGGAAAGAATGCATCCTCTCCCAGAGCAGGATCTGTTCCTCCATCATCACCTTCATCTTCGCCTCCTGCTTCAAACATTTCTATTCCAACAACTCCTCATTATTCCCCTTCTGCACGCTCCGTCACATCAACAGCATCAACTTCTCCTTCTGCGTCTCGGAAGAAGCGGAGATTTTTGCGTCTTTTCACGTTTGGGTTTGGAGTGGATCACGACGATGTTCTTCTGTCAGCAATTGCCACAGCGGGAAAGGGCAACTACTACTTCATCGACACAGAAGGGGTGTTTGTGAGGTCTGTTTGCGAGTCGCTGGTGAAGAAGCAGAACTGCACAGTCGTCGACGGCGTGTGTGAGATTGCGCTGGAAGGCGGGTGGACAATCGAAGGCGTGGTGGGAAGAGAAAGAGTGATCAACAGAGAGAGAAAAGGGAGAGATGAAGGAGAGAAGAGTGCGCTTGGTTCAACAGGGAAAAGAAATGAGCAGGCATGGGAAGAGGAAAAGGGGAAGTTGGAGAAGAAATATGAAGATGAGAAGCAAAACAGCAGCGAGCAAGATATTCTTCGTGTGTCAATTGGAGATTTTTACTCAGGGCTGAAGCAGAAAGTGCTGTTTAAGGTTGTTCCGCCCCTTGGTTTCAATGGAGCACCAAACACAACATCATCGTCGGTGAGTGATTGTCTGCAGCGCCCAGAAGTGTCTGTGCTGAATGGGACGCTGACGATGTATTCGATCGATCCAGCGACGCTTCGGCCTTTCCAGCCAGTTTCAGTGAAATTTTCATACAATTTCAATCAGATGGAGATGATGGTGTGATTTTGAGACAGCTATGACTCTTTTTTTCTATTCTTAATAATAATAAATTTTTTTTGCTCTTTTATTTCTTTTCTTTTCTTGTTCTAATATTTTTGTTTTACTTCTCAAAACAACTAAATTCAAATTTATTTCTTTATTCATAATTTGGAAATGCTAACAACTTTTTATTCACCAATCATATCATTCCAGTCGCCAACCTCTCCTCTTCTCACGGACGTCGAGCGTGCGGAATCCATCACCCAGCAGATGGCATGCATCAAGCGCATCGCTGGAATGAAGTTCCGCCAGCAGAAGCTGAGCCAAAAGCACCAGCGTGCTGGCGGGCTGGCTATGCTTTCGCGAAGTCAGTTTGATGGAGTGGAGACATTCGTGCCGATTTCGATGAATACTTCTTCCAGTTCGACTGCCTCGCTTTCTTCGACTCGGTCGTCTTTGAATGACTCAACACCAACTTCTTCTTCTTCTTCTTCCTCTTCTTCTTCTGGCTCTGCTTCTGAGTCTTCTTTACGAACTTCTCCTTCTCGTTCATCGTTAGCCTCTTCAGCCTCTTCCATTTTCTCTTCGTCTCCTGCTCATCCTTCCCCGTGGAACAATCCGATGTTCAACAGCACAAACAACCCGATCAATGCAGAAATCGAAAAGCTCACAAAAAGAGTCATCAAGCACATGGATGAGAGGAAACAGTTGGAACTGAAAGAGGAAAAATCAATGGCTGCGGGAAAGTATCTGCCGAATGCACACGAAGAATTGACTTTGCTCAAGGAACTGAAGAAGCAGCAGGAGGAAGAAAGAAAAGGTGTGCGATATTTTGAAGATATTTGCATTCAATCATTTTTTTTTTAATATATTTAATTTTAAAAATTTTTATTTCTTTCTCTTTTTATTTTTTTAATAGCATTTTCATCTGCCACTCGTCCACCTTCCGCGCGCACCCCTCGTCTCCCTCCCCACGTCACCCTCTCATCCACCCTCACCTCCACCTCTGCGAATCCCTCGACTGTTTCGCCCTTTCTGTATTCCTTGTCTTCCACCAATCCATATCACCAGCCTCTCTCTCGCACACACCACTCGCCTCGTTCTCCTCACTCACACTCTCATTCGCACCGCCACCGCTCTGCCTTGCTCACCCCTCGTTCGCTCCAATCTCCTTCTCCTTCTCCTTCTCTTTCGCCTTCTCCTTCTCCCTCTCGTAATTCACAGTCTCTTTCACCAATCTCCTCCGCCATTGCTTCTTCCCCAGCAGCACAAGAGGAGCTGGGTGCAGCGATTGCGAGTGTTCTGTCATCAGAGAAACCTCCACTGGTCATTGAGCAGAATGTGCGGATGGCAGCAGATGCGATGTGTGAGAGGATGGAGGATGAGCTGAAGGAGGAGATGAAAGAGGAGATGAAGGAGGAGTTGAAGGATAGTGTGAGAGAAGAGGTGAAAGAGGAGGTGAAAGAGGAAATAAAAGAGGAAATGAAGGAAGAGCTGAAGATGGAGGTGAGAGAGGAGCTGAAAGAGCAACTTCTGGATGCAGTGGACGAGATGAAGGCAGAGCTGGACAAAGAGATTGTGCAAGAGGCAGCAGAAGGGCTGAAGGAGGAGATGAGAGACGAGATGAGGGAGGAATTAGAGAAGGTGATTAGAGAAGAACGGCTGGAGCTGATTGAGAGAAGGTTGGAGAGAGAACAAGAAGAGGAAGAGGAAAGAGAAGGGAATGAGATGGAGCTGAAGATGCTGATGAATGACTGGATTTCGAGGATGAGGAAGATAACGCTGGATTCGATCGAAGAAGTGGAGAGGATGAAGATGGCAGTGCAAAAGGGGATGGGACTGACAAAGAGAGAGAATGTGTCATTTAGCAGTGATGGGAACAGAGTGGTGAATAAGCTGTCGCAGAAGAAAGGGAAGCAGAAGAAGCGAATAGACAGAAGTGATGGGAATGAGAGGCGAGGGATGGGAGTGGAAGAGGGAGAGTATGTGCTGTTGGATGGAGACGAATGGATGGACGAGGCAGAAGAAAGCAGCAGCAGTGAAGAGGGAACTGCTTCAGGTGGTCATAGCAGAAATGGCAGTACTTCAGAAAAGGGAAAAAAGAGTAGATCTTCAACTAGTTTGGCGAGTGAGGGGTCATCGTCACCTTTGGCACAAAGCAGCCAGCAACAAGAAGGTCAAGCACAGCCTTCTTCTTCTTCCAACTCTTCCTCTTCCTCCTCTTCTTCTTCTGCCCAGCCTGAAAATAAAGGTGAGCCAAGCAAACATTCGCATCTGCCCATCATAATCGTGTTCTCAATTGTTGCGTTCTTTCTCTTCTTCTTTTCTCTTGTTGCATTCATATGTGCTGCTCCTCTGCTGTTCTCTGGCAATCTCCTCAGCGGCGGCTCAGCACTTCAGCTGAAGAAGCCGTTGACTCTTTCTGGAGGCGGTGGAAGCGTCGCTTTTGATGTGAGCGGAGGAGGAGGGGCTGCTTCTGCAGCTACTTCAAATACAAAAGGAAATAGTATGCACACACTTTCAAGTTATAATCATTTGGATATTAAATCAACCACTTCAACTTGGATTTCTTCGTCTTTCTCTTCTTCTTCTCATCCTTCTCATCCTTCTGAATTTAAGCAACGTTCTTCTTCTTTCAAAGAAATTGGAGAAGCAGAACAGCAAAATCATCCTTCACATCAACAAGACATCACTTCACAAACAACTCTTACAAATACACTTCCTGAAAATCGGATAAGTTATTTCAATTCTTTCGTTTCTTTCATTTCGCATTCTTTTTCTTCTTTAAGAAGAATTATTAACACCCTCTTTTCTTCTTTCATTTCCTTGTCAAATGTCTTAGCATTTCATTCGTATGCATCAACACCTTCATTTCCCAAATCTTCTCTCTCAAAGCCTTATGTCCGCTCACAAGCTGCCTCTTCTACTCTTTCTATCAACTCCACTCTTTCTGTTCCTTCCTTGTCTGCCCATTCATCGCAGCCTTCAAACACAATCACTTTTCTCTCGCACATCGACATGGGAGAATACGAGATCAAAGGCCTCAACTTACCTGGGGTGTTTAACGGGACTATGAAAAGTGGTAATGCGCTCCAATGGACCGAAGGTAATGGAGTGATAAGAGCGCCAAATAAGATCTTGTTCGAAGCAGCAGAAGTGCAAATGGATGATTTGCGTGTGGAAGATAAGCTGACTGTGGATGGGACGATGTCGGTGAGGGGGAATGCGACGTTTGGGGAGAGTGTGGAGGCGAAGGATGTGCGGGCATACAACTCGACTGTGCTGCGGGGGAGTGTGCGGGTGGAAGGGGAGACGCACTTTGTGGGGAAGACAGTTGCCGAGGGGGATGTTGCAGTGGAAGGAGTGCTGAGTGGGAAAGATGGGACATTCAGTGGGGATGTGAGTGTGGCAGGGGAGGCGAAGCTGAAGAAAGTGCGAGTGGAGGCCGGGGCGAGTGTGGAAGGAGGGTGTGTTGTTGGAGGGCAGAGTGGGGAGGAAGCGCTGAGAGTGAAAGGGAAGAGTGTGCTTGAAGGGGGGAGTGAGGTTGGAGAGTGTGGAGGGAGTGGAGGAAGTGTCGGGAGTGGGCTGAGGGTGTGTGGGCGGAGCAATCTTGACTCTGAAGTTGTGATTGGGAATGAAACAACAACAGCAGCAGCAACAGGAACAGGAACAGGAAACAGTGACACAACACTTCTTGTTGTCAACGGGAAGGCTCAATTTTCAGGACCAACTGTGATTGATGCACAAAGTAGAGTAACAGGAGCAAGATCGTTGACAGTTCATGGAACGACTTATTTGACGAATGTTGCAGATGGGCATTCATCAAAGCAAAGCTCAACACATAAAAATACAAATGTGAATAAAGAGAATGATTTCTTTACAAAGCACGCTCATGATTATAGTAAATGCAAAAGAAATATCGATTTTGAAGCCATCAATAGAGAAAAGAGAAACATTCAATCAAATCAAGCAGGGAGCGGAAATGCCTCGGATCTTTCGCAGTATGCGCTTGTTGTTGATGGACCTGTGTTATTCCGGCAGGAGGTGAAGATGGAGCAGAAGACGAGTCTTGCTGGAGGGCGATATCATCCGTGCTTTTTCTTTGATGAAGGGCAGATTGAAAATACGACTATTATAAAGGGGAACTTGACAAACACGACGATAATGTTGGAGGCTGTTTTTATTGAGCCGGATCAGAAAGGAGAGGAAACGTGGGTTATTGACAATGGCACTGCAGTCTGCAGTATGTGAGAGATTTCTGGTGAAAGTTGAAAGTTATATTTGTGAATTGAATGAAAGTGTTACTTGATTCTGATTGGAATTTTGAAATTTTTGCAAATGAAGAATGTATTTTCCTTTATGTTTAAATAAATATTTTCTCTGAAATATGATTATTTTCTTTCACACCACTTTTTATTCACTTCTGATTTTCAGTTTCTGCTTCCCAAATTGTTGGGCATCTGACTTGCACTGAGCAACCTGAAGGCGACTTTCGATGCACTTATTCAATGGACAAAGATTGCAAGACATTTCTGACTGCGACAATTGTCAAGGGAGATCCTGAACAAATCGAAATAACAGATGAAAAAAATCACTCTGGGACATCTTCTAATGAAGTGAAGGCAGCTAATGGTTGAGCTTGTTTATCCTTCAGCTGAATGGATAGTTGATAGAAATGTGTGAGACATTGCTAGAAGGCAAGAAATGAAAGTATTTATTATCTCCTATTAATAAAAAATTTTTTTCGGTTTAAAATTATAAAATTGGATATTATTTCTATTTATGTTGTATTTATTGTATTTAATCTTATAAATATGGTGATTGTATTAGCTTATTATTCATCTTATTTTGTATTTTAAGTTAAATTTATTGGTAGTTTCGTTTTCATTCACACATTTCAGCATACATTTCATTTCACTCTAATTTTTTGTTTAAATTTTAGTTAATGGAAAGTGGTTTATGTTTGAAAAATGAAAAATATCATTTTGTTTCCTTCAAATTCTTCATTTTTAGCGATAAGAGCATTGAATTTTAACGTTAACGTTTGGTGTTTCTTTTTGTTCAATGGAGAAATTTTCACAATTTGTGAAAATCTTTTTTTAAGAACAAAAACAATGATTAAGCATACTCTTTTGGAAAAAAAAGTTTTTTTTTAAAAAAACGAATATATTTTCAACTTAAAAATACACGTAAATATTATTGCTAATAAAACCACACATAAATGAACAATACGAAACAAAAAGATAAAAACTTTCGCATTTAAAACAAAAAGATGAATTGCTATGAATATAATATTTTTCTAACACGAAAAGAAATAAATATAAGTCATCAAAAAATCCATCAAAAATAATGAATCCTTTGTTATAAGTGTCTGTATATAATGGTGCTATTATCTTCATCATTTCCATTAGTCTTCGAAACAGATGTTTCTGAACGCAGGACAACTTTCACAGCATCCACAGCTTCAAATGAAGAAAGGGATGCTCTTATAAATCTTTGCGCAGTGCTTGTAAATGACAGAGTAAGAATGTGATTGCTCCAGTTCCATCGAAAAGCTGTATCTGTTGCAGTGGAATTGGCTTGAGGATCATTTCCTGCTGTTCTTGTGAAGCGAATGTAGTTGCGAAACAGACTGATTGACTGGAAAATGATGTCGTCTACAAATAAAGAGAACTCGTCTGGAAGATTATGAATCTCAAAATGCATTTCTTGTCCTTCATTGATCACTGTCACAATCAAAGATGGAATCAAATTGAGTGTTCTTTCTGATTGAATGGAATGAATAACTGGCTGGGAAGACACAATATGATTGCCAAATGTTGCATCACCATTAAATTGAGCCTTCCCGTTGACAACAAGAAGTGTTGTGTCACTGTTTCCTGTTCCTGTTCCTGTTGCTGCTGCTGTTGTTGTTTCATTCCCAATCACAACTTCAGAGTCAAGATTGCTCCGCCCACACACCCTCAGCCCACTCCCGACACTTCCTCCACTCCCTCCACACTCTCCAACCTCACTCCCCCCTTCAAGCACACTCTTCCCTTTCACTCTCAGCGCTTCCTCCCCACTCTGCCCTCCAACAACACACCCTCCTTCCACACTCGCCCCGGCCTCCACTCGCACTTTCTTCAGCTTCGCCTCCCCTGCCACACTCACATCCCCACTGAATGTCCCATCTTTCCCACTCAGCACTCCTTCCACTGCAACATCCCCCTCGGCAACTGTCTTCCCCACAAAGTGCGTCTCCCCTTCCACCCGCACACTCCCCCGCAGCACAGTCGAGTTGTATGCCCGCACATCCTTCGCCTCCACACTCTCCCCAAACGTCGCATTCCCCCTCACCGACATCGTCCCATCCACAGTGAATAACTGGGTTACGCTTTGCAAGTTCGTAGAAGATGGATCACTAATAACTGTATGAGGAGATATGACTTGTGTTGTACCATCTGTTCTCAAATGCAATGGAATGGTGGAGTTCAAACCTGTTATTGTTTGATTTTCTCCATCAAAAGACAAATTGCCAACAACAATCTTGTTTCCAAATGTTTGCGACTTTGCTGATAAAAGATCTGCACTTATAAAAGAGGCATAAAGAGTGTGCGCATAAACTGCAGAGTCAGTCACTTCAAGCATGTTGTGCGACGAAGAAGACCTGGAAGATTTAAAAGGTTTGCCTTTCCTTGAATTTGTTGCTTCAAAATAAGTGTTTGTGGAGTTCTGATATGAATGATGTGAATCATTACTACGATGATGTGACGAAGATGAAATGAAAGGCAGCGAAATTCCGCTTAAAGCTGCAGCCGCAACACTGCTTGCACTGCTCCATTCAACAGCAGGGCCAACAGCAAGCCCAGCATTGCCAGCCGGGTGAATGACGCCAGAGAAGGAGAGAAGCGATCCTCCAAAGAGAAGGCCAAAGAATACAACCACTCCTGCGATGAAGAAGAGAAGAAACACAACACTGAAGATAACACACAGAACTGTGCCCAAAGTGGACTGTGTCACGTTCTTTCGCCAGAAGCGGAACACACCCGTTGTTTGAGAGTCATCATCCGCTTGTGCATTCCTGCTTTTGTTTTGTTCCTTGTCATAAGGCTCCTCATCCTCTTCTTCAGCTGTTGATTCCATCAAAACAGAATCGTCATCATCGTCATCAAATCCTGCTGCTTGCTTGAGATATTCTTCATCTGTCATTTCTCCTTCTGTTTCAGAAGGCAGCCCGCCTTTTCCAGCTCCTCTTCTCAGCATTTCTCTCTCTTTTTTCGACAAGCTGGATTTTCTCTCTAATTCTGGAAGAGAGTTAAATACATTTATATCGTCAATATCTTCGTCTTCGTCATCATCATCTTCTTCCTCTTTAGCATCTGCTTCTTTCTGCAACTGAGACATTTTTGTGTCGACAATAATCTTTTGTCTTTTAGCCCCCTTTTTATAAACTGTTTCTGCTTCAGCTGCATCCTCACGATATCCACTCTGCACTTCAAGCTTTCCTGTGCCGCTGCTAAGTTTCTGGTGTTTCATCAGCAAAGGCGTGCTTTCGCTTTCGTTCTCTTCCATATCGTCTTCGCTTTCATCTAGTTGCACCACTCCTTCCTCGTCTTTCTCCTCTCTATCTCTCAACACTCCCTTGTCTCTTTTTCTTATTCTGCTTTTCGTCTTCCAAGACTTTGGTGTTTTCCCTTCTCCAAATTGCTCTGTCTCACTCGCATTCTGCTTCTCTCGTGCTTCCGCTGACTCGTCCATCAGCTGAGCAGCCAAAATGAGCTCTCTTTCATTCAGTCCAATTCCTTCGCTTTCTCCAAAGACAATCGATTCATCAGCTGATTCATCGTCTGCAACTATTCCATTGTTTCTGTTTGAAATTCCTTCATTTCCGTTCATTGAACTGTCTTCTTTATTGCTAACTTCATCGTTGTTTTGATTATTTGAATCAGAGTTAAGTTCTTTATTTGAAGATTCCAAGTTGTCCTTCTGTGCCATCTGTGCTTGCTTGAGCATCTGCATTTCACGAGCTTTTCTTCTTTTCTGCTGAAGTGAAGTCGATTGCAGTCTTGGCGATGATAAGAGATCCCCTTCTTTAAGTTGAATTTCATTGTTTCCTTTTATTTCTCCGTCTTCCATTTCTTTTGATTGTTCACATTGTTCGTTGTTGTTATCATTATATTCATCATCATCATTGTTGTTGTTGTTGTTCATATTATCTTTCAACGAAGAATCATTGTCTTCATCAGACAAAGCATTATTTGAATGATCCTGAGAAGAAGAAGAAGAAGAAGAAGAAGAAGAAGAAGAAGAAGAAGAAGAAGAAGAAAATGGTGATATTGATGATGAAGTGGGTTGAGAATGAAGTGGTTTAACCAATCGAGATGAATTGGGTGTTTGAAGTGCGGTGCTGGGTGATATGTTGTTTGAGGAGTTTGATGAAGATGAACTGGAAGATTGAGACAAAGGAGATGAAGAAGGAGATGAAGAAGATGCTGATGCTGAAGCAGATGAAGATGAAGAACTCGATGAGCGGGACTTTTTTGAAGGAGTAGATGAAGACCCTTTCATTTGTTCGTCGTTAAAGTCTCTCTCATTTTCTGTTTCAATTGCAACACATCCACTGCTTTGAAGTGGATTTTCTTGGTTTTCATTCCCATTTTGTGTGTTTTTCTTTTGTTTCAAATTCTTCTTTGCTGCTTTTCTTTGTTTAAACTGCTGATAGCTCCGTGGCTGCTTTCTTGCATTTGTGTTCTTTGCCGTCTTCTTATTCTGTTTTTCTCCATTTTCCTTCCCATTTTCTGTTTGTCCATCGACTTCAGCTGCAACTTGCTGATATTTCATCCGCTTCAACCGTCTCTGAATCCTCCTTTGCTTCGCCTCTTCTCTTTCTTTCATCAGCCTCATAATGTCTTCCTCCTCCTTCATCAGCATCTGCTCAGCCATCTGCTCTCTTTCTTCCTCTCTCTTCTTCAATTCTTTCCTCTCTTCCTCAAACTCCCTCATTCTTTCTGCCTCTTCCTCCAGCACTCTCCCTTTCAGCCCCGCAAACAGCCTCTTCCTCTCCTCGTTCATCTCCCTCAGCATCCTCTCCTTCTGCTCTCTTTCCTCCATCCGCATCAGAAGCTGCTCTTCTTTCTCGCTGCTTTCTCTCAGCGACAGGCTGTGCTGCTGCTCCATCCGCTGCTTCAGCTCCTTCACGCGTGCTGTGTAGGCACTCCGGTGTGTGTGGTCGAGGTGGTCAGCAGCGAGCGAGAGGGCATAGTGGAGAAGAGGAGTGGGCTGGTCAGAGGTGCCTGGATTGAGCGAGGAGAGGGTTTGGGTGAGAGAGGATGTGTTGAGGGGAAGAGGAGAAGAAGAAGAAGATGATGATGATGATGATGGTGATGGTGATGATGATGGTGATGATGATGATGTGGCTGGTGCAGTGGATGAAAATGATGAGGCAGCATCAGAAGAGGAAGAGGAAAAGGGGAAGGATGAGGAATTATTTGATTGAGATGATGATGATGAAATGGTTTGGTGAAATGGATAAGTATTTAAGGGAGAATAGGTTGACGATGAAGATGATGATGAGGAGGAGGAGGAGGATGGTGATGATGAATAAGGATATGCTTCATCAGCAAATGTGTCTTCTTTTGAAGACATCTCCATCAAGTTCTGTTTCTTCTGTGAAGTGGATGAGCTATTCAGATTCTGATTCAAAGGAGATGTTTCTTGTTCTGAGAGCACTTCTGGATGATCCTGCTGTTCTGACTGCTCTCCCTCTCTTTTCGGCTCATAATAATCTGAATCACAAATGTTGTTCTCGTTTCCTTCATTCAATTGTGAATGCGTTGTTTGACCGAGTTTTTGTGAGGTTTCCATGGAAAGATTGCTACGATTGTGCATTGATGAAGCAGATGAAGCAGATGTTGCATTGACAGTGGCAGAATTTCTCCGTATTTCTCCATCCTCATCAGCCCATTCATCTGCCTGCATCTGCCGAAGCGCTCCTTTTGCTATCGTCCCGCTGCAAATTGCTCTGTTCCCCATTTTCCCTTCTCCTCTTTCATTTCTTTCAAACAACCCCAGCTTCATCTTCATCTCCTCCTCCATCTCTCTCATCCGCTCTTTCCTGTCTCTCATTTCTGCTGCAATCATCTCAATCTCCCGCATCACGCTCCTTCCTCTGTTCCTCATCTCTGTGATCTCATCCAGCACCTGCGCCATCCCGCCCACCAGCACCGAGTCAAAAATCCGCCTTCCTTCGTTCTCAAACTGTGCCAGCATCTCCCTCCACTCCTTCTTCATCTCCCTCTCCCGCTCCAGCAGCGCCCCTCTCACTCGCAGGCTCTGCTCTCCCACATACGCTTTCAGTATTCCCCCCATCTCTTCCTCGACTGCTGCCACAAATTCCGCAGACCTCCCCATTCCGTTGAATCTTCCTGTTTGGTCGCTGCCGGCTGCGAAAGGGCGAACGTCTGGAATGTTTGTCAAGTCCATCTTGTTGAACTCTCTCATCATCTGCTGTTGAGTGGCCTGGGTGCGCCGCTGGAGTGCTTTCGTGGCGTTTGCGAAGGAGCGGGTGCGGAGTGAGGAGACTAGAAACGAAATGAAATATATATATAATTATAAATACATATTTTTTGCATTAGAATTGATTAGATAAAATAAAATACATTTAAAAATTAAATAATCAAATAATCATTTCAATGGAAAGCACACATCCTCCCAATATTTCTGAGCGGTGAGTGGAAGTTGAGGGAAATGCACTTCGTGTTTTTGATCGCATTTCTCTTATTTCAGCCAGCACTCGAAGTGTCAAATGATACTCTGCAAGCAAATCAGATGGCAATAACTAAAATGAAGAAGAGATAATTAAATGATAAATTTTTATTTATTAATTGATTAAGCAACAATAATCATTATTATAAGGATATTTTAAATATATAGAGAAAAATAAAATAAAAATAAAAAGCAAAAACAAATAAAAGCAACAATCGCAAACTGTTTCGTCTCTCCAGTCAACCATAAGTGACTGCGTCTGTCTTTGTTTTTTCCCTCCTTCCAGCAAGTTCACATACACAACCTCCACAGCCACATACAGCTTGTTCTCGTCGTAGTCTTCACAGTCCTTCATATCATCTTCATCTTCTCTTTCTTTCTCCTCCCCTTTCACCGCCCACTTCCCAGACAGCACGCCCTTCTTCTTCTTCTTCTTCTCCACTTTTGTCACGTCCCACATCACATTCGACACCATCTCGTGGTAAACATCCCCCAAATCAGCCACTTCCGCCCGCTCGTCTTCACACGGCCCAATCTGCCGCACCACTCGCGCTCCGTCGCCCACTTGCAGCTCCGCTTTGACACTCTGCGCAATCAGCGTGAGCTTTCGGTTGAGGCAGTCCGCAAAGCACCTGATAAACGACTCCTGCTGCTTCAGGCGCTCTGTTCCTTCCACAAAGTAGTACGTTCCGTGCCCGTGTTCAGCAAGCTTGCTCAGCAGAAAGTCGTCGTTTTGATCTCCAAAGCCGAATGTGTTGATCGAAAAACCACCTTTTATCTTTCCTTCGAATGACATTATCAGTTGTTTGATTTTTCTGCTTAGTGCTTCATCAGATAGTGTTCCTGTTGGGCGTTGCAGATCGTTGTCCCATGCCTCACGCGCCACCATGTCCATTCCATCTGAAAAAAGCCATATTGACGCTGCTCGTCCTTCGCAATTCTCGGTTCTATGAGTTTTATTCATCATTAAGATATACATATTTTGTTTCGATTATTATTTTTTCATTCAAAAAACATCATTATTTCAACATAATTATTGCATAAATAAACTAAATTCTAACCTTTCATGTGATGAAAGTTCAGTAAGTGCAACCTCTACTGCTTTTAGCATGTTTGTCCCACCGTCAGGTTGCGAGCAATGCCGTGACAGAGTTGCAGAAACACTCCACTAGATTAAAATGAACAAATGAAAAAAATAATTTAGCAAAATTAATCAAAGTCCTACAATAAATCTCAAATTGAGCAAACTCTATTTAAAGAATCCATGTTGACAAGACTAAATAACTTTTTAGTTTCCAATGCAAAAAGATAGACTGAAAATCTATCTTGTTCTCCTAGATACGTTATTAAATGCTGAAAACAACTCATAACTTGCGCGAGTTTATTTTTTCCAGGTAGCGAAAATCCTCCTGCCATTGATTTTGATGTATCAACAAGACATACAAAATCCATTGGTGCACGACGATGCCCAATATCCTCAACTTCTGGAGCCTTTAAAGACATAGCTATAACACGTGAGTTGCGTTGAGAAGGAGACTTTAATATGATGAAAAAATTAATATATTCAAAGTTGTTCATCTGGATTGTTTGTGCATACAGTTAATTTTCCCGTTCGTCCAGATGTCAAACTTATATTGAAAAGAGATCCAACATCAAAAATATCCGATTCTTCGGTATTTTCATTTGATTTTTTCATTTTTAATTCCAATAATTAACTTGTGAAGTGCTATGAAAGGGAATTTCGATCAAAGAGGAATAATAAAAATTTTAAAGGTTGTGATCATTTCTAAAAATAATTCATCAACTAATAAATGGAGGAAGCTAATGTTAAGGAAGGAAACGAAACAAGTGATATTTTCCGTGATCGTATGAGAAGGGATGGAACCCATGGATTCAGAGGAATGCATCACTTTCCTCATGGTTTGGATTATGCAAGTTTATCTAAAGAGCGAAATGAATCAAACACTGAAAATGGGGTTAATAAATCAGATGATAAAGAAAAAAGCGCTGAGAATAGGGAAGGTTGGGGAAGAAAAACAGGTTTTGCGCATCATAGAGGAGAGCACGGCGAATGGCGAGGGCGAAGCACACACAGAGGATGGAGAGGACGGGGGTTTCATGGTGGTTGGAAAGAACACACTGAAAGAGAAGGAAGCGATAGGAAGGAAGACGGAAATTGGAAAGAGGGAAGACATGGTGATTGGAAGGACAGAAGTGAATGGAAGGAAAAGGGGGAATGGAAGGACGGAGAGGACTGGAAAGAAAAAGAGGGATGGAAAGATGAAAAGAAATGGGAAGAGGAAGGTAAAAAAGGAGATAATGAAGATGAAGAAGAACAGGGGGAAATGAAAGAAGGAAGAAGAGGGGAATGTTCTAGATGGAGAGGAAGCGGAAGCGGAAGAGGGAGCGGAAGAGGGAGTGGGAGAGGAGAGCAGAGTGTATGGGGTGGAAGAAGCGGAAGAGGGGAATTTAGGGGAGGAGGTTGGAGAGGCGAAAGGAGAGGCAGAGGCGAAGGAGGAAGCTTGAGAGGAATGATCGTTGGAAGAGCTCAAATGAGGGGAAGAGAAAGAATGAGAGGAACTCCAGGAATATATGCGGGAAAGATTGGAGGAGCAAGGCCAATGTTTGGGGAAGAGCATGAGCGTCCAATGGGAATGGAACAGCTCTTCAAAAAGGCGCACGATGACATGGTTGATTTGGTAGATGATTACAAAGATTTAGAAGGAGGGGGAGGAGAAGACGGTGAAGGAGGAGCAGGAGGATGGAGAGGAGGAAGAGTGAGAGGGAGATTTCGAAGGGGAGGGCATATGCGACACACGCGAAGAGAACCTCGTTCACCGGATCCTAAAAGAGACGCACGAATTGAAGCGAGAAGGAAAGAAAGGATGGCGGCCTTTGAAGCGATGCGGAAGAAATTTGAGGAGAGGATAATGGAGAAGCGAAAAGAGCAGATGAGGCTGAGAGGAGCCATTGCAGAAGGGAGAAGTCGGCGCAGACTTGATCGAATCTTTGAAATACATTTGGATGATGATGATGAGGCAGAGGAAGAGGAAGATGATGAAGAAGAAAATTATGAAGAGGAAAGGGAAAGAAAAGCAGAAAAGAAAGAGGAAAAAAAAGAGGAGAAAAAGGAAGAGAAAGAAGATGATGATTGTGGCAGAGCGAAAGAGCCATGCGTCGGTGGAGCAGCTGCTGACATTGATCGGCTTCCTCGGTGGATATTCCACGAGCACCACACACCGACGCCTTCTGCCTCTGCCTCGCCAGCTCCCACAGACGGATCAGCAGTGGCGACTTCTGCCACGCCGGCAAATGCATCACAGGAAAATCAGCAAGTGAAAGCATCGTCGCCAGCTGCGTCGGATGAAGACGAAGTGAGTGACAACTCATGTCAAATATGTCTTATTCCGTTTGAAGAAGGGGACGAGATAATGGCGCTGCCGTGCATTCATCTGTTCCATTCAGAGTGCATCAAGGAATGGCTGAACATGAAATTTTCATGTCCCATCTGTAAGCAGCATGTTGACCTTACACAATAATCATCGCTATGGTCTTATAATTACAAATGTCTTAATGAATATTGTTCATATTTCTTTTTTGGTATGTCATATTTCTTTTTTTTTTTTTTTTTTTTTTTTCACGATAGATTTAAAACATAATTGTTTGATTGTATTTTTAGAAAAGCATAATTATAACTGGAAATTAGATGATCATCATCAATTAAAAAAGGAATTTATAAACACGGAAAATGGCAAGTATGTAATGCACCAATGCAGCTTGGGGGGTGCATTGATATGCTTCTTTTACGTTTATTATGAAAATCATAAAGATTATTTGTTTTATGTTTTGTTATTTCAAATTAATTTTTACTAATGTGGATATGTCCTTGAAGTTATTTATTTAAATTGGAGGAAATTTTTTTATGAATTTTCTTTTATTTATATAGGGTGGTTTTTTAATCCAGAAAATTTTTCATCCGAACAAAATTTAAAAATAAAAAATCTCAACAAATATTCAATATTAATTTTCAGCAAATTGCATAGTTATATATTAGTATATATGACATCGATTCATATCCGAATTTTTAACAGCAGCGTTGTCTTTTTTTTGAAATAAATAATTTTTATTTAAGAAAATCCGACTTTTGATGAATTTTTCTATTTTAATAACACGATTCAATTCATCTTTTACACATTCAACCTATTTTTTCCATGATATAAACAATTTTGGTTAAATTTTATTTTCCACAAATAGCTCTTTCCAATGGAATGAAAATCTGTCATTTTTGAAAAATTATTTCAAATGGGACAACTAAAACAAAATTTTTTCATCAAATGCAAGAACATTAAACGAAAGCAAACACTTGCTCTTATAGATATTACAGTTATATAAAATTACTACCAAGATGTTATTTAAATTGTTTCAGTAAGTATTTCGTAAAATATACAGATATCGCTTAAAATACAGTACATCTCCGAAAACACAGGACAAGATCGATTTCTCAAAAACCGCAAGAGGAATAATTCTGACAATTTTCCTCAAGATATATCTCATCAATACGAACTCAACTGATAAACGAGACTTTCAAAACTTCCTCGTTTATGCTCAGAGAAAATTTTTATAAAAATCTCGGAGAAACTCAAAAACCTCTTTTTCTGAGGTTTCGATATTTTTTTTTCTGAGCACATATGAAGCTATTTTGAAAGTTTTGTAAATCAAATGAGTTTACATTGATGAGATATCTTTTGAGGAAAATTTTCAGAATTATTCCTCTTGTAGTTATTGTGAAATCGATCTTGTTTTGTGTTTTAGGCGATGTACGGTTTTTGAAGTTGCATTTGAATGTTATTCGCATTTCTGTGAAAATCATCACAAAAAATATAATTTCTCAAATGACAATTATGAAAAAATACAAAAAAATATGGAATTTCCTTTTTTAAAAAAAACAAATGTTATATTAAATTTGACATAAATCACTCTTCAAATTCAAAACAAAACTCTTTTTGCAAATTAATTTGCAATATTACGTAATTTTCTTGAAATCGAAAAAAACCATTATTCAATAAAAATGTTAAAGAGAAAAAGAATGTTGCAGGTGCTTATCTTCAAAATAACAACAAATCAATGCAATCTCATCGACAAATTACAAAAATAAAATCAATAAACATTCAATGACTATACATCATGCCACGGTTATTTTTCCATAAGTTATTTTTGTGAATCAAAAATGCTGATTTGAAAAATTGTGCCACAATCCGCTCATCTATTTAGTATCGTTGATTGGCTTGTATTGTCTTCGCTTTTTCCTTTTGACTATGCAAACAGCAGTCACTATAATCGCAACAACAACAATTATTGAAAATGCACATGACGATGCAATTATAATTATCAGTTGAGTGGATGTTAATGTTTTTGGATCCTCTTTCTTCTGATGTTCCAAAACAAGATTTTGAGAGTATCTCTTTTCTCCTTCTATCACTCCACTCGGATAAGACAAGCGGCATATCACAGATGTGTACTCGTCCACATCAAAAATTGACTGCGGAATCTTCACTCTTATTTCGGTCTCATTCACATACTCCGAAATTGAGCAGTCGTTCCATTCCATTCCTTGTCCTTTCTTTTTTTTGGATGCTTCAAATGAAAGTCCACAAGGAAACAAAAAGCTTCAACGAATAATTGCTTCGACTTCCTTCTCAGCACCTTCTTTACTTTGCATTGCATTCAAATTGCTCTTGTTCTCTTTCTCAATTGTCACGTTCTTCAAAATAGACGAAAAGAAATAAGAATTCATGTTCTCAGCAGCTGCTCCAATTGGCTTTATTTCGGTAACCATTCCAAACGGCCTTTCGTCCAATCCATCGCTTCCTGGTGCCAAAGAGTGGATAGAAGCCCAATTAAACTCTGATTTTGAGTAGATTCTGATGTTGTGCCTCATTGAAGAATACTTCTCCCAATTCTCTCCAATCGGATGATTATTCATAAAACTTCAATTCGTAATGCTCAGAGCAGTTGAAGAAGATAGAATAGCCCCCTCACTGATATCAGAAAATGTGCTGTCATCGAAGCTTGTGTGGAAAGATCCTCGAAGGAATACAAGCCCAGAATCCCACGAACACAACGGATTATCTTCCTCATTAATTTTGAATTCTGAACCAGAATTTGATTCCATTTCATCCATGTTCTCAAAGTATTTATTGTTATGAATTTGGTTGTTGTTTTGACTGTTTCTTGTAATATTTCCATTTCTTCCTTGAACAGTCAACTGGATGATTTCGCCAGTTCCTTCCTCATAAGTAATCAGCGTGTATGGAAAAGGCTTTCCTTCTCCGCCAAGTGCATTCTCTCCTTTTAAGCCCGTGTACCAGGGCCTGAACAAAACATCAGTCATTTTCAAATAAAAAGAGCCATATACAATATTAAGTGCATCTCCTTCAATAGCATCAGGATATTCAATGTCAATATGTTCGAAATTGATTTGATAATTGTTCATCTCAAACACAGCAATTGAATCATACACCAAGATGTTGGTTCCAACACGAAGTGTCCCTCGATTTTGATTTGTTGCTGACTGACATCGTTTTTTATGATTTGTCATGTCACTCAGGTTTTAACAAAATTGACAAACCGGAAATATTTAATGAAAAAAGCATAATTTCAAAAATAATTACCCATGATTTTGAGAATGAAATTTTTTTGAGTGAACCAATTGAATAATATATCTCCGGGCAAAGGGCTGCTTTAAGGGAACACAATTATCTTTATGAATAACGCTTTATTGAGATTCCAGTCTTTTTCATTCGTTTTACGAATAAATTCGTATTCATAATAATATTATAAAAAGTGTTTTTTAAATCACATAAAATTTATAAAAAATGAATAAATAATACAATAGTGATCCATCATTTTTCATGATCGAACAAGATAAATGCAAAAATGAATCTATTTCATCAATGTTTCGAATATTTTAAGACTTTCATTCAACCTGGAAATGGTTCTACGAGAAAGTGATGAATAATCAAAATGCAACTTGTCCAAAATGCGCTCGAAATATGATCTTATGTAAAAAATCAACATATGTCAAATTTTTCGAATGCATAAAGTGCTCAATCAAACGTTCAGCATTAAAGAACACAGTTTTTTTCGGATCTCATCTGTAATTGAACCTAATTCTTCTTATTATTTTGATGTTATGGATTGGTTTATCAGTTACTCAAATCAAACTGATCACAGATGTTTCGAAATCTTCAATAGGATATTGGGGGAGTGTAATAAGAACAGTTGCAACAGAACGAATCAACAATCAAAATATTTCACTTGGTGGTGAAGGAGTTATTGTTCAAATTGATGAGGCAATATGGAGGAGGAGGAAGTACAAAAGAGGGAGGAGGAAGAAACAAATATGGATTTTTGGAGCCATTGAGAAAAGAAGCGATCAAGAGGAAGCAAAAAATCTAATTCAAATTGTTCCAAACAGAAGCAAAAGAACATTGATTCCAATTATTGAAAAATATATTTTAAAAGGAACAGAAATTCATAGTGATGAGTGGAAGGCATGCAATTTCCTTGAAGAAATCGGTCACATTCACAAAACTGTTTGTCACAAGCGTAATTATGTCGATCCAGATTCTAAAGCTTGTACAAACAAAATTGAAGGTTTTTGGAGCCATTTGAGGCCATTTTTTCCTTCTCATGGGGTAAAAATAAAAATTTTTTACCTGATTATTTATCTCGAATTTAGATTAACAATAGAAAGGATAACAATTTTGAACAGTTCATATTGGATATATCTCGATCTGATGTAATTTCGAAAAAAAAGCAGAAATGAAATGAAATTGAAAATTCAGCATGATGATACTGATGAAACTGATGAAATGGTAATAGAAATATGAGATAATCTGCTAATTAATAATAAAAAAGAAGAAAAAAAAAGTATATTAAAAGTGTAGATGATGTTCCAGACATAGATGATATTTTGCCGAATATTAATGTTGACGATGATTCAACTTCGTCTTCTTCAGAAACATCTCAATATGAAGTTGGAGATGGTGGATCGGCTTCAGAATGGAAAGAAGATTAAACAGTGAAATTTCCGAAATTGACCTTTTTTGATCACTTTTCCATTTAATGGTTCATTTCATATGCAAAAATTCATTAAAAACAACAGCATGATCATTCACATTTTTGTTAACTTTATTTCAGGTGTTTTGACAATATCAAAGTTAAATATTTCAAAACAAAATATATGATAAAATAAATAGGTACCCCTAAAGAAGCATCTTGCCTATCTCCGTGTTTCTCCGAAAATAGAGAATATTATTTGAAAATTTCTGCGGAACAGGAAGATTCATTGCTGCATTCCACAGAACATTAAATTCATTGAGGGAGAAACAGAGAAAAAATTTGAAAAATAACTATCGATAGCTGTTGAGTAAATACCACAGAACAAAGCTATTGAAAGTTAAAACCATTATTGACACAAACAACATTTTGTAATGAACAAGAAATTGAAAAATGAAATTGATACCATTGCAAAAAATAGGAATGCGAAACATGAAATTACTTTTGTTTCAAAAATAAGATCCTATTCATTTAATTCCATTAACGATAGAGTTCCAGTTTTTCATTGGTCACTTCCTTTTTATTTTTAAAATTATCAAAAAAAAAAAAAAAGTTTCATTTTTTTATGAAAAATTCTATATTGCATCGAATTCAGTTCACAAAAAGAGCATGTTGTTCATGGAATATTGTTTTTTATGATAGAAGTGATAATGATCAATTGATCGATACGTAATGAATATTTTTTGAACTTATGACAAGACGAACAAGAAGGCAGGGTTTGGTAACAGGAGCTACCATATGTCAAGTTTGCTTTATTTGATATTTAAAAGAAACATCTTTGTTCATTTTACTTTATTTATGTTGCGCTTTGATAATTCACATTTTTTTTAAATAATTGAAATCTTCGAAATATAATTTTTGTTACAATTTTATAAATTTTGCATTGCACATAACATTTTGCACATATGTAGGATCGAGAAATTGAACCAGAAAAAAATGAGTGTTTGATGATTTGTTGTGATTCTTTAAGAACGTTTCAAATTCATCCTCTTTCTAATGCTTTAAAAAGTCACTGAAAGATTAAGCGAGATTTGCTCAAAACTACAGTATGTAATCTATTATTATTATTACTTTTTGTTATTATGAGAGAATTGCATTTCTTCATTGTTGAAAGTTCGCGTTCTCCTAAACAGGATGATCTTTTAGCGCATTCGAAAGAAGCTGTTGAGCTATTGAAGAAGTTAATTGGTAAAATGGAGAGGGTTCCTTCCGATATTTTGACCAATTTATTAGACTACGGATCCAATGTCTTTAAGGTTGGAGATGATGAAATTATTAGAACTTATGGAATGGTGCTGGAAACATTGACAAATCCTTTGTCTTATTCCAAAGAATTCTGCAAGCTCAAAGATGTAGATATAGAGCAAAAAGCTAAGAGATATCAAAAATGGCTTAACGGAGGAAAAAGTACATTTACCAAAACTGTTGCTAAATCTGATTTTCTAACATCTCCATTGCTCAAGCAAATTGTCAGCCAATGCAGCTTGATTCCTGCCATAGTTGAACGCATTCATTCTTCAGAAAACGATGAGACGCTTTCTGTTTTGTCAAAGCTCCTTCTGAACATTGTGAGAATGAACGATGCCAGTGAGGCAATTCAACTGGTTGGCCAGCATATTTTTGATGGATTGGATGACATCCTCATTCGATGTCAGAATGCAGATGGACTTTCTGATGCAATTAATGCGCTGCGTTTGATGCGCTTCGCTATCCAGTCGGAGTCTGGCAACACAACTTATGACTTCTATAGTGATATGCTCAACTATGGATTTCAGGTTGTTCTGATGGAGATCGTCATGGGAAATAAGAAGAGAGGAATTGCAAAGGAGCAGAAGCAAAAGAATTTTAGATATTACGGTTATGCTGATTTAAAAATTGTTAAAGCAGAAGCAGAAGAGGAAGAAGAATACGACGAAGAGGAAGAAATCGAAGATGAAGAAGAAGGCAACAAAAAGGCAAAGCCAAAAACAAAAAAGTCGAAAAAGGGATCCAAAAAGTCGGAAGAAGCAACTAAAAACACTAAAACTCGAAGTGGAAAAGCAGAAAAGAAGCAGTCTGAAAAACAAGAGAGCAATACAAAGAGAAAACAACCGAGAAAAAAGGAAGATAAAAGCAGAGAAAATAAACAGTCCGAACAAGCTTCTACAGACACAGCATCATCAGAATCTGCACCAATTTCTTCTTCATCTACAGTCAATTTATCAACAACAGGTTTTGCTATGCAAAATTTAGATATTTTCCCTATTTCTGTGCGATTGGATGCGTTGTTTGCACTCCAAGATTTCGGATTTAATGCGAATATAACCTGCCAAATTGAAACTTTGCTGAATGTGCTTTTTGCAAGTTTGGAGTTGAAAGAAGGAGAAGAAGAAGAATACGAAAGAATGAAGCAAGAGGATTTAAACGCAGAAAAGAAGAGAAAAGGAGAAAATGAAGAAAAAGATGAAAACGTTGAAGCAGACGAAAATGACGATGAACAACATATTAAATTCGAAAAAGTTAAATATACAGATTGCGATTATCAGCCTAAATATCAACGTATCAGAAATGTCTTGGTTGAAATAATGAACACTTTTGCAAGGAACTGTTTGCATAATTTCTTATTTCAAGTTCAGTATTAATTCTTTTAATCAAAATAATATTTATTTTTCTAAATTGCTTTTTGAAATTCTATTTTCACCTCTTCCTGATATCCTTTTTTTTCCCTGAAATTTTTGTAATTGGCTTTCTTGATTGCAACGTTATCCGTCATTATGAAATGCTGCGAATGGAAATTTGCTTTATTGCCTTTTTGATTGTGCTTGATGATAAATATGTTGTATGGCCACATGCACAGTTTACAATTTTCAAACTACCTTTGATGAATCGATTGTTTTGAAAGCTGCCCCTGCATTGAAACGCTTAATAAAGTTTGCACTTCTTTTTCTTTTTCTTTTTTTAATAAATTATTTTAATTGTGGATATGATTTGTTGGCATTTATATCCCAATTATTTATTTGTTCTTCCCCGCTTATTATCTTATATATCTTGTTTTAAAACGTATTTTGCATGTATTCTTAACTGAATGATCAAATTAAAAATAAAATAAATATTGACAAAAACAAATCTCTTTTGATTTATGCATGATTGTTCTTTCTTTCATATAATTATTTTTTCAGGTTTCCGCATCGAGCATTCGAGCATCACGCCTGGATTTGCCTTTGTGTTCTGTCGAAGTTTTCACAAAGTTTATCGAACTCTTTGATTTCGATGCTCAAAGACGAGCTGCTGACAGAGTTAGACAACGTCGAACAGGAAATGAAGGATGCTGTGAAAAGTGACATGGGAAAAGAGGAGAAGGAATACTGCAAATATGCAAACCCAGTCATTCCTAACAACGATTCAAGAAAGAAAAAACGTCTTCTTTTTTCACCATTTCCCCGCTTATCCGATTATACCAGCTGGATTGAGCTTGAGCTTGCAAGATTTTCATACGACAGGACGGCTAGTTATGAAGATTTTAGCGTATTAATGGATTCATCAACATCAGGAGTTAACATAGTTTCTTCCTTCGTTCAAAAGTATAATTTCAGCATGATGCCTTTCAAATATCACATTTCTCAATCGTCGCAGCGCCTCAATTACGTCGCAATGTGCTTGTTCCGCATTGTGACAAACTATCCATTCTTGGCAGACAAAATAGTTCTGGATCCGTTTTTCCACAGTTTAATGGAGAGAATCAAAACTCCATTTCCGCTTGCTGCCCCCATATCGATTGAGTTCATTCAAAGCAGCCTTTTACTCCCTCGATCGCTTGAATCTGCTCAAGTTGTTATCGAATTTCTGGTGACTGCAATTTTGACTTCTGTTACGAAGGAGCTGCCGTATATCTTTGAGATCGGGTACGTCTCACAGCTGCTTGAAAGGATGTTGTCGAGGAATATGGAATCGAACAAACCGTTTCTTCTGACAGTCAAAATGCTTCGCGAAAAATGCACTGCCTTTACACTTTCTTCTCGCACGAACCGTCTCGAAATTGTCGGCCCGTTCAACGAAGCGCTTGCTGAAAGGAATGCGTTCTTAAAAGAACATAAGGACCAACCGTGGAGAGCCCCGCAAATGCCCATATGGGAAAATATCTCGGATTTGGACAATATTATTTGCCTTCCGCCAGAATTATGCACATATGGTAATTTTGGATACTCGCAGACGCAATGCCACCCTTCTGTCAATATGGATGAAGAAATTCCAGAGATTGAGAAGGAAGACGACACTGGAACGCATCTTCTCGGTATTCTGGATGACATCATTGAGGAGTCAGGATTGCGCGATCTGGTTGAGGCCATAATGTTGCGTCAGACTCTGCCTTTGTATTTGTTGCAGTCAAGGACAACTCCAAAACTTGAAAAAGCTGGTGGAAATATGTTTGGTGCATTTCACACTCGTAACATTTACAGCACTCCTGTCGTTTTCGCCAGACCCTCCGATGTGACAAAGCCATTCGGACAGAGCTCTTGCGGATATGCACAAGCATTCGCAACACAAGGATTTGGAGTTACTGTATCATCATTTGGTGCATTTTCTCCTTTTCTGACATAGAATCAGTTGACTGAATATGTTATTGGGAATTGATATTGAAAATTGTGCAAATGAATACGATGAGAATATGAACGCACTCAAATTGGATTTGTTCGTTGTATTTATTGTTTGAAAAGTGTTATTTTATTTTTTTACCATTGAAAGATGAATTGGTTTGAATAGCTCAAAGAAATGTCATTCATTTTGAACAATATTTTTTGAAATATTTTTTTGATTGTTATTTGAAATCAAATTCTACTGTTCATACAGAAGGGAAATTGCAATTACTCCTTTTATGGATTTTTTAAAAGAAAAATTTTCTTTAATATAAAAATGAGATTAAAAACCGCAATTCTTTCTTTCTGAATAGATTTTTGGTTGGAGGCTTTGAATTCTTTCTTTCTTTTCAAAATATATGAGTAAACTGAATTCTTTTGAAAATAGCATTATTGTGCAAAAAGAAAGACAAATAATACTCGAAGAAAGAAGGAAAAACAAGGAAAATAATTTTGAGATTTTTATTTCCCACTGATGGAGATAAGATTTATCGAGTGGTTCAATTTATCTGCATAGAATTATTATTTGCAAATGAATTTTCAATTGTTCAAACAGCGATTACAGTGGAATGTTGTGCTTTGGAAATTGACTGAAAATAATCATCACAAAATCCAATTTCACGAACTGTTCATCTGGTCAGGCAGGAGCAACTTATGTAAATTGCAATTAATCAAATTCAATCTGAACTTTTTTTGAAAGCTTTGATGATGTCTGTTGATGACAAGTTGGAGCGTAACTGGATGGTATTTTTGGATTGGTAGCACGCCAGAAAATGCACAATTCCTGTTTTCCAACTGCAATCATATAACAAATTCTGGTGGAAAGTCTGCTTGTTCTTTCACACTTGGCGATCCACCAAGTGAGAAACCAAATCAATTATCAGTCAGGGACTATCAATTATTAAACAATTAATTGACAACTTCATCAACACACGGAGGAGTCGAAATTTTTTCTGAAGCGTCATTTCTCTGGATGAACGGGCTCGAATTCATCGCTTTTTCCGTCTTTTGTGGCAATTCCATCACAACTGGCAGAATGAATGATGTGTTCTTCAATGACATCAACATCATTCAATCACCTTTTCAGCAATGCTGCTCAACAATTCCAACAAAAATAGTCTGGAATGAAGGAACAGTTTAAGACGCTGAGTGTGAGGGCTGACTCTTCCTTTTCTCTCCTTTTTCCCCAACAAAATTTCTTTCCCTCTTCTATTTTCTTTCTTTCTTTTTTAAGCTTTTTTCTTCATTTTCCATTTTCTCTCAAATTTAGTATTTTTGATTTCTTCTGCATTTCATTATCTTGCCTTGTTTGTTATTTCTTTATTCAAATTAATCCTCTTCTTTCCAAACACTTTTCTTTGTTTTGATCTCTCTTTTTTCTCTTTTCCAATTCAACTTCCAACTTAAAATTCAAATCCAAACATCTTCTTCTTTTCATTCAAAAACCCTCTTCCATCTTCTCAATTCCATTTCCTTTCCAATTCTCCTCTCAAAGCACGCTCTTTATTCTCATTCTCTTTCTCTTTCGCCTCTTCTTTTATTCTTCTTCTTCTCATTAATTTTTGAACATTTCCTAGCGATCAATTTCTTCGTTTCTTCATTTTAATCTTTATCTCTGATGCCAACGCAGAATGTGAAGAAATTTTCTCAGGTGAAGTGAATGAAGAAGCGGAAGAAGAAGCTGTGTGAAATGTTATTGATATATTTGAATAAAGAAGAAGAAGAAGATGGTAATAATGATGAATGAATTGAATGAGATGATTAATTGTTTAAGATTGTGAAAATGTGTGTCAATTATTATCAACTGATAAATTCATGAAATTCTAGCTTTCCATTTTTGTTTCTTTTTCTTGCAAACAATTTCTCCTTATCCATCACGAGGTTAGCTCAATCATCCTCTTTCATCAACGAAAAATAAGAAATATGCTCCAATACCTTTTTCATTCCATCTCTTCTTCTTTCACTTCCCTTCATTCTCTCAAATCATCTTTCCTCCAAAAGCTATTCTTCTTCAAATTTCAATGCAAGGAATCTTCATCATACCTGATTTTCATCAAACCTCTTTCTCATTCCTTTCTGCTTTTCTTCTTCGTCAGATCTGAATATTCACTCTGTCTTTCAAGGTACAGAATATATAATTTCCGACAAAAATAAGCAAAAAACCAATCACAACCAGAAAATTTTATGTTTTAATCTTTGCAATGTTTCACTCGATAGAGAATGATTATTTTTGTTTTATATAACTTTGATCATCAAACACTCTCATTAATCACTTCCTTTTTCAACTGCTTTGTGTAACATTCTCCAGCCATTAAGTTCAACAGATTTCCCACTTTCAAATGCGTTGATTTCTGACTTTTTGAAAAAAAGGATCTCAATGGAAAATTATTAATTTAAATGGGCTTTGCTCAAAATTGGAAATGCTTCCTCAAAAAAATTTCACAGATCCAACCATTGTTTGATGTTTGCATTCTGCAAAGCAATCAAAAATCATCAGTCTTCCTTCTCTGCTTTGTTGAAGTCGCAAAGATTTATAATTTTATTCTTTTAGTACATCTCTTCCTTTGATCCATTCAGAAAAATATTCACAAAGACCATAAGTCTTCAGATATTCAAAAATTGCAAACCAAAAAATCAATATTCAATCACCATTCAACCATTCACACACTAATATCACTATTTGGGAGTGCAAACTCAAAACTATCCAAACCTCATCACATTCAGCTTTAGCAATTGTCCTCTTCTAATTCCGCTTCAAAAAAGTTAAAAATATCATTTTATCCCTAACAATTGAACGAAAAAAAAATGACAAATGAATTATCAAAGGAATTATTCGATTATTACCAGAAAAATTGCGATAATTATTTCCTCATCGATTTGAAAGATATCGTTTTCATTTTTCATCTTCTTTTCTTTCAAAGATTTCATTCATTTAATCAGCATTGTTAAGTTTATCGCACAAATGTTTGAAGTGGATCATAAAATTTTGGAATCCAAACTGAATAACATGTGAAATATTTGCTTTTTGTATTTCTTGGCAATTATAATAGAAGTATTTGGAATAATGAATAACTCAACAAGATCAAAGAGATTTGAATATCATTGAAAGGAAGCGCGCAAATAAACACTTGAGAAAAGACATTTTGATTCATGCTTGAAATCATTGAAACAGAAATCAAAACAAATAATTCTAATGAAATTCGTTTTTAACTGAATCGAAATAATATTCGAATCAATATTTCAAAGTCAACATTTTTTGTTGTTGTCTATAAGTGGAAAATGTGTCGAAAACATCAATTGTCAATCATTGAACAAACCATTTTCAATATCGTGAAGATCATTGGCACCCATATTTATGGAAAAAAGAATAGAGAAAATAAAATTCCTTCCTGAATGATATTTATCATTTATCTTGTTTCAGTTCTGAGTTTTCACTTGAATATCAATGCGTTTGAAGACAATTCTTTGAAAAATACAAATAAAGAATCATCTTTTTTCGGATTATCCAAAAACGAAGAACATTCATTAATCTATCCAAAATCGAATTACTCACAAAATGGCTTCAGTGAAGATCGATTCACTCATTTTCGAGAAGAAGGAATATTGGAGTTTTCTTGTTTGAAAACTTCATTTTCATTGATGAACACATCCATAACGTTCTCAAAGTTGCAGTTCCAAACAAGAGGAGGAACAAATGTTGTTGATGGAACTTTATCCAATGTGATTGTTCTTGGGAGTGAGATATTGTGCAACAATGAGAAAGCAAGTGGTCTGTTCAAAATTGCTCATGGAAGAGCACTCTTCAACAACATGTCATTGAACACAAAGCACCAAAGTAATCATATTCCACAATTATTGGTCTCTGAGCATTCAGCGAAAAAGAAATGGATTGGGGATGATTTTGAAACAATCATGTTGTCATCCTCAACATTTTCTGATTTGGTGTTTGAAAAGGCTCCAATTATTGAGTCCTCATCTTCATCTTCTTTGAACATTGCCAAATGTGTCTTCTCGAACATTTCTTCCACTCAAAAGAAGGATCAATTTTGTTCAGAAACATCAGAGCTTCAAAAAGGAAATGGAGCATTCATCATTTCTGGATGTGAATTTCTTGGTGTTGAAAATGTGTTTTATGGAGGAATAGGAAATAACAATCATGCATTAAATGTTTTCAACACAAGTGTGATGCATTGTGCCAGAACCATGAATTCAAGTTCAAGAGTGGAACTCAAAGAGGATTGGAGCTTTGAAAACACCGAATTTGCCAATCAGCATGTGACTGATTATTCGGCAACAGATATTGGATTTCACACAAGTGGAGGAGCCATTTTATTCAATGGCCCTTCATCAACGCTGAGTGTTCAGAGCTGCATATTCATGGTTTGATTCATTTTTGAAGTTTTGTTTAAATTGTTTGTTTTTTCTCTAAAAAATTTTTCTATTTGAGTTCAGAATTGTTCCTGCAGCAGATGGGGAGGAGGAATTTGCGTTGTTGATTCGCTCAGTTCACGAATTGCAAATTGCTCTTTTGATAATTGCTTTGGAAAAAGAAATAATAATGAAATAGGTTCTCATGGAGGAGCAATCTTTGTTGATAAATCTCAGTGCTACGACATTGCTCACACAATCGCAAAGAATGGATATACCACGTGGTACGGAGGTGCAATATATTTTGGTTACACCGGCACTTCCATATTAACGGATTGTAATTTGAATACTCTCGAAAATGGATCGCCAATTCTTTTGTTCAATATCACTTGCGCAAATGAAACGGCCGAAAGTGACTATGGAGGTGGCCTTTGTGTTGAAAAGTTTATTCAATCATTCTTCATCATGAGCGAATGTGTCTTTCAGAATTGTTCTGCGAATACTTCACATGGAGGAGGTATTTTTATATATGTCAGCCCACTTGAAATGAATTCAAAGTTTTGTTTCTATTGCTTCTTTTTCAATAATTCTGCCTCGCAGGCATCAGATGTTTATTTGAACGATCTTGATGAAAAGATAAAAGAAAGTCCATTTGTTGAATGTTATTCCTTAACAGCTGGAGAGAGCAGATGTGTGAGCTCCTCACAAGGAACTAAAGATGGTTGGCTGCCAAATGGATTTCTTGTGAGATATGTCATTCCAGATGGAGGAAACAACAATGCGCTCTGTGGGCTGACAGCTGAGGATGGCTGCAGCTCATTGAAATTCACACTTGAAAATGAATTAACAAAGAGCAGATGCAGAATCATGCTTATAGAGGGAACTTATGAAATGGTCGAATCAAATGGATATGTTGTGTTTGGGAAGAGAATTTCTATTCAAGGAAGAGGAAAGGATCTGACTCAACTGAGTCCAGTTCGTGTTGGAGCAGACAAAGTGTTTCTGAGTGTGGATGATGGGATATGCAAACTATCATCTTTGAGCATTGTGTTTGACTCACATGAAAGTTCAAGACTGTTCCGACTGAGCTCCTCAAATTCTCAGTTATTTCTTCAAGAGCTTGTCATCAGCACACCATTGAATCAGGAAGGCCTCCCCTCAAAAGAATATTTGAACAGTTTGTTTGAGGTGAATTTTGCCAACTTTCGAATGACTGACTGCATTGTCGAGAATGTATTGTCCAAGGCCAGTCTCTTTCAAGAAACTTCTTCTGCCTCGTTGTTGTTGTCTTCATCTTCTTCTCTTCCAAACAGTGATGAATCCTTTGTTGCAAATTCCAACTTTTCACATGTGACAAAAACAGAAGGGGATGGAGCAGTGATGCCAAAGACAATCAGTGAGGGAGAGTCATTTTGTCTGTGGAACACGACAATCGAGAACTGTGAGTGTTCGAGTGGGAGTGGAGGAGGGATCAGGATTGACATGACATCATCCACATGCACCTTCAGAATGGGATCTTCCTCGTTTCCAACCACACTCAACTCGTGTTCATGCAGCAAGTGTGGAGGAGGATTGTATCTTTGGCTGGGGGATAGGGCAGCAGACTTTGTGATTTCATCAGTGAGTTTTGTGGGTTGTGAGGCAGGAGAGGGAGGGAGAGATATCTTTGTGAATGGGAGCAACATGAATGGTGAGACAATCAATTTGGAGAAGATTTGTGTTTCACTGAATGAGCTGGGATATGAAGAGTTGATGGGTTTTGATAGAAGTCTGAGTGAGATGGGAATGTTTCCATTGAATGTATTTTTGGAGTCATTCCAATCACCAGCCCATGTTGGAGGAACTGAAGGAAACTGGGTTTTTGATTCGAATTTTTGTGGATTCGGCAATTTCCCATGTCAGACAATAATTCATGCAGCTCAGCTCAGATTTGGTTCATCACAAAGGCAGATTGTTGTTGGAGAGGGATATGAGCTGGACGAGGAGATGATTATGGATGGACCAGTTTGGAACATCTCATGTGAGGAAAAGGGAATGGTTGTTGATGTGCATGCACCACAAACAGAGCTCTCCAACCAATGGCTGGTGAGTGTTTCCACAGAGTGCTCAATATACAACGTCTGCTTCTCCCTTCCTTCTTCTCTCTCAGATGCCCACTCTTTCATCACACTCTCCACTTCAACTTCCTCTCTCACTCTTTCGAACTGTTCATCAATGAATTCAATATCTGAGTCAGGGAGTGTGATTGGATTCTGCTTTGCGAGTGTGGTTGGAGGGGAGTTGAAGATGGAAATGTTTGAGACAAAAGGAGAAATGGTGTTTTCATCACATTCGTTCATTGAAGGGAAGGGGAGCAGTTTTGCTGTGAATTGTGTTGAGTGTGTTTTTGAGGGAATCACAAAAGAGAATGGAGATGGAGCTTATGTTTGTGTTTGTGCTGTGGATGAGTCAAGTGCCCATGAGTCAGAAAAGAAACAACTGACAATTGACAACTGCACATTGAATGGATGTTGGGCAAAGGGAAGCAGAGCAAAAGGGGGAGGGTTGCATGTGTGTCTGAGAGGCAATGATGAAATGATTGTGAATGGATCATCGAAGTTTGAAGGGTGCTGTGCAGGAAAAAGAGAAGAAGGAGAAGAGGATGGTTTGGGAGGAGGAATTTTTCTGTCATTGGAGGATGAAGCAACTCAATTTGTTCTCCTGGATATGAGGTTTGTGGGGTGCTGTGCCTGGAAAGGGAAGAATGTGTTTGTGAATGGAAGCTCTCTGGATGAGGTTGTGGATTCCGCGCATTTCAGCTGGGAGATGAGTGAGAAGGAAAAGTCATCGATGGATGAGCTGTGTGGGTGGGAGAGAAGCAGCACAGGGGTTGGGTTTGTGATTCCGCTTGTGGTGTATCTGTGGAGCAACTTCAGCAGGAGTGGGTTTGTCGATGGGGAGGAAGGAGGAGACTTCAGTGGATGTGGATATGCTGTTGCTCCATGCAGATCTATCTCCCATCTCATCTCCCTCAAATTCACCCCACTCCCTGGAAGTTCTTCTTCTGATGATGATGAAGATGAACAGTCCATCTCAGTGTCTCACATTTCCTCACTCACCTCATCCCTTTCCCTTTCATCTTCTGTTGAATCAGAACAAATCTCAATGAAATTCATTGGGAAAGACAATGAGTCAGGGATTGGTGTGGGTGATGATCCTGTTGGAAGTGAAGAATGGATGATCCATTCTACCATCCATCTTTCATTTGAGGTTCTCTCCTTCCACATCCCAACAGCATTTGCTCACCACAGAACATTCATCAGATCCTCAACTTCCTCATCGCTTCTCCAAATGAAGCACTGCTCTTTCACCCCTCAAAGTTCAAGTGAATCTGTTTCATTCACTTTGTTGAGTGTTTCAGAGGGAAGCTTGTTGATTGATAACTGTTCACTGTCCTCGTTCTCAACCACTCACCCATTTCTCCTTGTTTCACTTCCTTCTCAGTCAATCACCCTTTCCAACATGACAGTCTCGAATATCTCGACATCTTCGTGCTCTCTTGTGTCATTCGAAAGAACACCATCTCATCTGCCTGTGAATTCATCTGCTCACAACGAAGTGCCAGACAAGCCTTGTTGCTCACTCCAAATCCAGTCATCCTCATTTGCCAACAACACATGCTCTGGTGACAGTGCAACCATTCTTTGCCTCGGAGTGTTCGATGCTGTGGAGAGTGTTGTTGAGAAGTGCACATTCAGCCGGTGTGTGTGCGAGGCGAGTGAAAGGGGAGGGGCACTGATGATGTGTGTGAAGATCGAGGAATCATCGGTGGAGGTGAGGCAATGCTCATTCACACTCTGCAGGTGCTCGACTGTGGTTGGGAGAGGAGGAGGAATGATGTTTGATTGTGTGGATCCCTCATCACCAGCACCTTCACCAACACCAGCAACAGATGGCCCATCTTTTCTCCCGCTGAAGATTTCAGAGATCCGATTCACAATGAATGATGCACTGGTGGGGAAGGATATATTCATCAACTGCCAGTCGATCGAGCAGCAGATCAACGAAACACTCTTTGCCCTCGACTTCACCCAGGAGTCGCTCCAATCGAACAAGTCCATCTGTGCGAGTGATGCTGACGAGCAGGATGTGGATTTGATCCCCTTGATCACCTTCTTGTATGCACCCCAGATCTTTGTGTGTCTCGATTCGGCAGACACTCGCCAGTGTGGATTGCCAACAAACCCCTGCCAGAGCATCTCATCTGCTGTTCACCACATCCAGCCAGGACTTGTTAACATCATTTTCATCAACACCTCATCTACCTTCCTCACAGAGACAACTGTGCATGGGCTGTCCATCCTGCCTTCAACAAAGCAGCAGGCAACAATCCAGCTGAGTGCAACCATTCCACACACAGGAAGTGCCCAGAGTGTGGTTCTGTTTGAGGAGGATTGCACAGTTCGCAACTGCCTGATATCATTTGCCTCTTCGTTTGAGGCAGCACACTCAGCAGTATTCGCTGAATCATATGGATCGTTGGAAGTGTCTCAGTGCACATTCACAGCAGCCAATGCCTCGTTGGAGCTGGATTCACATGTGGTGTCTGTTTGGGGAGGAGTTCTGAAGATGAGTGAGACATCATTCAGCTGGCTGTCTTTTGCAAAACCCTTGCTTTTGTTTTCAGATGAATCAGAAATTGTGCTTTCCCAAATGACTCTGGATTCTCTCACATCGACAGCTGATGTTGTGGCAATTGGGCTGAGTGCAACTGTCTCGATTGAAAAAATGAACTGTTCCAACATCTCATTGAACAATGGCTGTCTGATCTCAACGAACAAAGAAGAGCTGAATATGAATGGAAATGGAAGAAATAATGATGAAGGTGAAGGAAATCTCAGAATATCTGCAGCAGTTTTTGAGAATATTTCATCAAGTGAGAACAACAATAACAACAAAAGTGTTGTGAGAATTGAGAGAGACAAATCAAATGTGAATTTGATAAATTGTTCATTTTCTTATTGTCTGCTTTCAGCTGACAAAGGAGGCCAGTTGTCTGTTTCAGACAGTTCAGATGTGTCTGTTGTTTCCTGTTTGTTTGATGGCAAAACAACAGATGAGCCAATTAACCATCAGAAGAAAAATGCTTTTGGAGGAGATGAAGAAGAAAATGACAAAGAGCATAATCCATTGTGTGGTTGGAATGGATCGGTTGTGGATGTGAAGTCAAGCAATATGACAATGAAAGACACCACAATCTGCAACTCGAAGAAAGGAGGGATTTCATTGTTTGGTGGATGTGTTGAGATATCTGAAGGAAAATTTGAGGGAAACAATCCATCAATTCAGAATTATCCTTCAGCAAGAAGGAACATCCTGTGTGAAGGCTCTTCACAAATGAATGTTGTGAGTTTGAAGGGGGGTGATGGAGTGAAAGATAATTCCTCACTTTGGATATTGGATGGAGGATGCTCATTGGAAGGGATTGCAGGAGAAAGGGCATCTCCCTTTTTCATCCCGAAGGTGGAGAGTGTGTCGTCTGAAAAGTCAGGGGAGAAGGCGAATCTTGTGTTCAGAGGATCACTTCTCCTCCCTTGCAATCTCTCATTCGAAACAGTTGCGGCAGAAGGAGATGAAGAGGTGGTTGAGAAGCATTTGTTTGATGACACAGACTTCATTTCAGAAGAAGAGGTTCATGGGTCTGTTCCTGTGGAAACAATTGAAGGAGCGGCAAGGGGAGCAGAAGTGAGAGTGTGCATTCTGCTTGGGAGTGCTGATTTTCCATCCGCAACTGAATCATTCATTCTGAAAAACAAGAGTGTTTCAGAATCAAAAGGAGATGAAAGGATTGCTGAAGGAGGAAAGAAAGAAAAATCGATATGGCCAGTTATAGTTGTTACTTTGACTGTTTTGTTTTTGATTGTTCTCATTGGATTTATTCTGTTTGTTGTTCGATGGAGAAAGCAAAAGAGAAGAACAAGGGAATTGGAAGAGATTGTGAATGACACAGTGAAGAAGGATCCAAAGGCATTTGAATTGGTGACGATGGAGATTTCACCAGAGGAGCAGTGGAGGAGAGCAGAAAGAGAGGCAGAGAAGAAGAATGAAGAGAGGATAAAGAAGAGGGTGTATGAGAATAGCTTGGGGCATTCCGAGTCATCAGAGCATTTGTTGAGTGAGAGTGGATCGACTGAATATATATTGGGCAGAGACTCAGACAAAATTCCCGAATGGGCACTGGAAAAGGTTGATGAGAAGGAGGTCGAGGAGGATACGAGAAAGAGAACACCTTCCCCATCAATTTCTTCCACTTCAACAACTGATTCAGATTCAACATTTGTTCGATCGGAGAGTTTGTGTCCAACCACCTCATCGATGTCGAATCTGGTGGATGCAATTGCCTGTTCATCGGTGTTTGAAAAGCTGATTGTGGATCTGCGAGATTCGCTGTTCATGCTGCTTCATGGAAGAAATGAGAAGAAGGAGATGGCGATTGGCACTCTGAAGGAGAGAGAACACACAGCTGCTCAGGTGTTGTTCTGGGTGGCGAATGGGGCACTCCACTCACTTGAGAATGAAGAAGACGAGCTGACCTCCCTTGCCAATCTGAGTCCTCACATTGTGTTGTTCTCAGAGCACATGATCATCTGCATTGCCAAGCATTCCGACTTCTCTTCAGATGATGATTCAGATTCCTCATCCATCTCCTCCGCCTCCACCATCATCACATCTTCCTCTGATTTCTCATCTGCCAACAGGAATGGTCGAGGTTCACCACCACCTTCATCTGCGTTTGAGGATGAGGATGACAACAGGAAGGAGTGTTTGAGGTGGAAGGCACCAGAGCTGCAGATGAACAAGAAGATGGGAGCAACAAAGGAGTCGGTTTCATTCTCGATTGGGATGATGCTGTGGGAGTGCCTGACTCTGCAGATCCCGTTTGGAGAATATGAGGCAGTGGTGGCAGGGCAGAAGATTGTGAATGGGGAGAGGCCAGACATGAAGGGGGTTTCAGGGAACACATTTGAGGCAGTTGTGAAGAGCTGCGTGTCGGAGAGAGGGTGCGAGCGTGTGGAGCTGAATGTGCTGAAGAGAGAGTTCATCCAGCACTTTCCCCCTGGCACAGTGATGGTGACGATGTCCGATGCGATTGGATACAACGAGATATCAGAGGAAGAGGAGTCGAGTGTGTCAGCAGAGGCAAGAAAGCTGATTGAAAGCATGAACAAATGAAGAAGAAGAGATGGTTGAGAAATGAAAAGAATTATGGGGGTGATTTGTTTTTTCGTTATTCTGAAAATGAAATGAGTGTTTTTTCATGAAAAATGCATCATTTGTTGTTTTCTGTTTGTGGCGTGCTTGCTACGATTTCAATTGGCTTTTTGATGCAATCTCATGTTTATTTAATTATTTTTTTGAGGATGTGAAGCGAATTATTGGATTTCTTTCAAATTATTGCTCGCGTTGTGATTTCGAATTATGTGTAATTCATTGAGATTGGAAACTAAAAATAGAGTTCGAAATGTATTTCTTGAAAATAAAAAAAGTATATATTTGAATTGAAACGAATAATGATTAGACTTGAGAGAAAAACAATAAATATAAGAGTTTTGAAATAATGTTCTGAATTCTAATCAGTTAAAAAACTGAATATTTTGAGTAATAATTTCTGAGACTAATTCAAAATGTTAAGTTCTCAATTATTTTTCGTTAAAATTCAAGTGAAAAATTCTTGGAAAAGTCAAAAAAATAACAAAAATAGTGTTCTCACTTTTTAATATCGAGAAAAAGGAAATTAACAAAGCGTCAGTACAAATAAACGTATTATTGAGATTGTGTTTTTCAAGAAGAAGATTATTTAGAAAATATTTCTCCATTTCTCCTGAAGTTTCAAACGAACAAAAAGTTTTCAACAATGAATTGTTTTATTATTGATGAGAGTCTTGAGAATGAATAAGCAAGATAAACCTTTTGTTTGCATTTTTTGACCATCTTTGGATAAAAATAAACCTTTTTTGTTGAGGACAAAGAATGTGCAATTGATAAATAAAAATTTAATTCACGCGAGTTAAGTTTTACCTTTAACAAGGTCACACTTGCGATTAGATGTTGAATTGATGCAACAAAGTGAAGAAGAGTACTTGAAAACATACTAAAATAAGAAGACGAATAAAAACGCAATGTGCGAAGAAGAAATGATAAAATTGGAAAGTCATAAAACATAAAAGATAAATGCTAATCAAATAATGAGAACGAGCAAATAAAATGAAAAATTTAAAAAGAAAGAGATTGAATCTATTGAAGAGAACGCAAAGATGAAATCTTCGAACCTCTAAAGCTCGTTCTTTTCATCTGCCTTTTCTGTCTCTTTCTGTGCCTTTGCCTTCATTTCTTCCAGACGCTTCAACTTTGCCTCTCTTTTTGCTTTCTTTGCTTTCATCTCTTCTTCTCCTTCTGGATCCCATCCTCTCTTCCTTTTTTCCTCCTCTTCCCTCTCTTTCTCTTTCCTCCTCCTCTCTTTCTCTGCCCCAGACAATTCTGGGAACCTCCTCTCAATCTCTGACTTTATCAGCTCTTTAGATGTCTTTGGTGCCTTTTCGCTGCCATCTGCATTCCATCGTTCGTGCTCTGGTAAGTCTCCCATGTATTTCCTCCTTTCCCTTGCTCGTTCTCTTTCCATCGCCTCAAACTCGAGTTGCCGAATTCGCTTCTCTCGTTCCACCTGAGAAGGTCCATCATCCGCAGTAGTTTTGCCTTCTGCTGCATCTTTTTCTTTCTGTTTCTGCCTTTCTTTCTCCAAACGCTCTTTTTCTTTCTTTGCCTGTGCAGCCTCTTTCTTTCTCTGCTTTGCGGCAGCTTTTTCGCTTGCTCTAATCATCCTTTCCTGCTCTTTCTTCATTTCCCTTTCCCTCTTCAGCCTTTCCAACTCTCTTTGGCGTTCCTCCTCTTCCTCCTTCTCCAACTTTGTCATCCTACTCTCTTTTTCTTCCTGTTCTGCCTCTGATGCTTTCCTCCATTCCTCCTCCAGCGCATACTCAATCTCTTCTGCAATCCGCTTCTCCTCTTCGTCAATCAGATCCCGCTCCACTTTCTGCTCCTCCATCCGTTTCATGTGCCCATCCTCGCACATGCAAGGAGTCTCGAAGATGGCTTCCCACTCATCCTCGCTTCTTTCTCTGATGCGAAACAGCTGGGGATATAGTCCACACACAAAGTGAACAGTAACCACTTTGTAGAAGTCGTAGTCACCAGGTGAAGAGTCTGTTGTTTCATTCTCAAATGTGTTTTCATTTGATGATGTTGTTGTTGAATTTTGAGGCTGCTGCTCTTCTTTGTTCTGAGATTCATCGTTTGCCTCTGTTTGTGAGACATTGTCCCCGTCCTGCTGTGGTATGCTCCCATTTTTGATGATTCCTGTGATGTTCCATTCGCTTGCATTAAACTCCGTCCCATTCATCCAATCAGCCGTAGCTGATGAGTCTATATTCGAATCCATCCGTGCTCCCTTTGTCTTCTTCCAATCGTCTTTCTTAATGCCCATCGCCACCTCTTTCATCCGAGTTATACGAGCTGCACGTGCTCTCTGCTCTCTCTCTTCTTTCTCTCTCTTCTCCTTTTCTCTCTTCTCTCTCTCTTCCCTCTCTGCCTCGTCTCTTGCCCTCCTCTCTCTTTCCTCTCTCTCTCTCCTCTGCTGCCGTGTCTCCTCATATTCAATCGGTGTCCTTAGCTCAATGCCCATGTAATCGTCCATCCACTGCCCTTGATCTCCCAACACCTCATCATCCCATTCGCTAATCTCCCTCCTCTTCAGCCCGCTTTTCGAGAACTCATGTTTCCGCATAGCCCTTCGTGCCTGTGTAAGAATGTCTTTCTTTTCTCCTCTTCCTCCCTTCTTTCTTCCTCCCCATCCTTCGTTCGTTGCTGCTGAGGCAAAGCGATACCTCCACCACTCGTTTGCCTTCCCCTTTTTGACAATCTTTCTCAGAGAGTCAAACTCGAACACGCCGTCTTTCTCCTTCGCCTCAAACACATCGTCTCTGATTGGCAGGAAGCAGGAGTCTGGACCATAGTCCATTGCAAGAATCCCTGCAATCTGCGCCAGCCGCTTGTACTTCTGCACTTTCTCCTCTTCTGTCAGGCGGATCTGCTGGTTGTACGGGGACGACCAGAGTGGCACGTATTTTCTTCCCACCCTCCGCTCCATCCGCTCAAACAGCTCAATCTCCACATCGCGTGCTGCATACTCCTGAAGCGCCTGTGTATTGATGATGCGCTCCCTCTCTGCCAAGCTCTTCTTGTCTTCGTTTTTCCCGCTGCCATCGTCTTCAGCTGGAGGAAGCAGCAAGTTGTAGTCAATCCGCTTTGTCTTCCCGTTCTTCTTCTTTCCTTCCATCAGCAGTGGGTGCGTCTCGTACATCAGCAGCAGTCTCTCTTTATCAGTCTCTGGCCGCTTCAATGGCACATACCTGCCAGTCAGATTGCGATGTGCCATTGTCATGTCCCACTCCGGCTGCTCGTCTTCGCGATCCAGCTTGTCCAGAGGCACTCGCTCAATCTTCCCTTCCCTCTCCTCTTTCTCCCTCTGCCTCTGAAGCTTCCGCTGCTCGTAGTTCTCCTTCATTGTGTTCATATCACGCGCACCAAGCTTCTTCAGATGCTCCGGCGGCTTCTCCTTCATCCATGGCTTCTCCTCCTCTGGCTGTGCGAGTGGATACGTCAGCTTGTTCTCCTCATCATCTCCTCCTTTTCCTGGGTGATGGTGCATATGCTCTGGATCTCCCTCCCCATCTTTCCCATCTCCACTCGGCTCCTTCCCGAAGATCCGCTCCTTCTCGATCGCGATTAGCGCACGCCCTTCCATTTCTTTCCTCTTCAGCTGCTCCAGCTTCTTCTCTAACTGTGCCTTCTTCGTCTCGTTGCTCTCCAATAAGATCTTCTTTGCTGTTTCCCGCAGCTTCCTCTCCACATCCCGATAGTTCCGCACGACCTCGTTACGCGGCTCGAAGAATACAGGCGATGCAGGCAAAGGAGCAGAAATGCGTGGATCAGCTGAGCCGCCCTTGTTGTCGAAGTAGCGCTTCTTCGACGGTTTTCTCACGCGCAGATCGCGCTGTGCTGCCATCTCCTGCGCTGCTTGGGTCTCTTGGTACCTGCTCGACGCACTCAGATCCTTCATCCCGCTCCATCTGTGCTCGTACTCCTTCGACCCTTCGCCTTCTCCGTCGAGCGCGCTGTTCAGATTCACCCCGTCCTGCACTCCAACAGGCCGCCACCCACTTCCTCCCGTGTCAATCCATTTCCCGTCCTTCCAATACCCTGCCAGCTGCTCTGTCCCGTTCTCTCCCAAACCAGCCAGCCCTTCTGCTGCCTTTGCTGCCTCCTCCACAACTGCCATGCTTCCTCCGTGTGCTCCGTCAAGAATCATCTGCACACGCACCTCTCTCCACACCCGCTGTGCATCGAAGCCAGGAAGAATGTCAGCGACGTAGAAGCGCTTGTAGAATGGTACGAACAGCTGTGTTGTGGAGGTGTCTGTGGATGGCGGGTGGAGAATGGTGTGCTGCAGAAGAAGATCAAACTCTGCACCGTAGCTGGAAAGAGAGGCAGTCCCCGTTTTGTTGTTTTCGGAGTCAAAATCTCCTTCGCTTTCATTGTTTGCATCTTCTTCTTCTTCTTCTTCTTCTTCCTCTTTTTTATCTTCTTCATCCTCATCCGCCCCGCTTTCAATTCCTTCCATTTTCTTCTTCTTCTCCTCCAGCCTCTCCTTCTTCTTTGCTGCTTCCATTTCTTCTTCCTCTTTCCTCTTCAGCTGGGGCAGGTGTGCCTCAGTCTTTTTTGAGAGAAAGCGAATGTATTTTGACCTCCTCTGCTCTCTTCTTATGAAGCGATGCACTCTTTCTTTTCTTTCGTCTTCCCAGCGATCGTCTTTGTCAGCCATCGTCAGCTTCTTCTTGTTTTTCTTGTTTTTCTTCTCTTTCTTCTTCTCCTTCGCTTTTTCTTTTCCCTTTTCTGTCTTCTTCCATCCGCTTTCTGTTTGCTCCATTTCCACTTCTTCCACTTCCACTTCTTCTCCTTCTTTCTTCATTTTATCTTCCTCCTCCTCAAAATCCTCTTCCTCTTCCTCCTCTTCTTCCTCATCTTCTCCCCAGTGCCTTTCCCACTCGCTAACTGCAGTGATAAATGCATCTTCAAACCTTCTCCCAATTCGCTCGCCTTCAATCCACTCAAAGCCAAGTGTGCCTTCCACGTCTCCTCCAACTTCAAAGCGGCAGTCGGCAGAGGTGTGGTTCTTGCCACTCATCTGCGTCAGAAGAGGGGGATGTGGGCGGGGCAGCGTCGGAGAAATAGAAGTGTCTCCGGAGGAGGAAGAAGAGGAAGAGGAAGATGGAGAATAAGATTGTGAAGTGTAGCCAGATGAATGAGATGGTGATGATGATGATGACATTGAAGAAGATGAAGGGAAAGAGAAAGGTGACGTGCGGATAGCAGCAGGCGGTGCTTGTGTGGCCTGTTTCTCGTCTTTCAGAATCTGAACAGCAGTTTGGTTGACTATTTGTATCAGAGAAAGGAAAGGATCACGGCCATAGTCTGCTGCATAAAGTGATTCCTCGTTTGACTCTGACGGGAAATGGAATATGAATGGTAAAGAATGCGATGGTTAAATAATAATAATAATAATAATACATCAGAAAAAGTATTTGTTCATAAAATAGCAGACAAAAAACCAAATCAGAATAGAGAATCCTAATGATTACGAACCTTGCATTTTCATTTCTTGTTTGGAGACAGGCTTTGCTGTCTTCAATGAAGATGCATCGAAGCCAAAAAACGAGCTCATTCCGTTGTCTCCTGCGCTGTTGTTTCTGAGTGTCCCAACTTTGTCCTTTTCCAGCCAGTCGCGGAATATTCTTTCCATTCCCCACTCTTCTGCAGAGAAAAGGGGGATCATGTGCTGCTTAGCAACCATCATCTTTACTTCCTGCTGTCGGCGCCTGTGGTCGTCCTTCACTTCGAACACGACTTCATTTTTAACGTCCAGCCAATCTGTTTCCTTTTCTGTATTTTAATCAGCAGATTATTTGATCGAAAAATATTCGAAAAAAGTTCAACATTATTAAAGTACAACAACAAAAATTATTCTTCATCAAAACACAAAGAACGGCAAGCCTTCCATCTCCTTCAAATTTGAGTCAAGTTCGGAAACATCCTTTTGGAGATCAATTGTTTCATTTTTTAAATCCTCTCGTATGTATTTTGCTGCCTCAATTTCTGCTTTTCTCAGTTCTTTTCCCTAAAGAAAATGTGATAAAACAATTTTTAAGCGAAGAAAAAATATTAAATACACGTCACAATGAATTGGTAAGCTCTTAATTTAATCCTCAAGATACCTTTGCCATTGCTTTTTTCTGTCTATCCAAAAAAATATACGGATTTGCTGAAGATTCACGACAAGTATTGATGCAATTTGTTTCTCCATTTTCGTCCATTTCATCTGATCCATCGCAGCAATCTGCAGATAATAGGCATTTAAAATTTATGGAAACGCAACAAAAGGATCAATTACCACACCGCAAATTCCATCATTAACTTTAAAAGATGGCAGGAAGAACCCTCTTCCTCCTGAGTTCAAACACCAAAATCTTGAGTTATGGCAGGCTGATGTTCCTGGCTCATCAGATCCATCAGGGCAATCACAAATTTCGTCATTCACCGAAGAAATTGGTATTCTGAGAAAAGCAAGTTAATATGTACGATAAAATAAATTTCATACGTTTTTGATTTATCTTTACATGTAAATGTTGTTCCATTATACAATTTATAATCTATCACACAAAGAAATATTATAAATAGGATATAATTGCAAGAAATATCGAAACTTAAAATAAATAACTTTAAATTTTCAAAATACCGTCTGGATATACTCCTCTCAAATTTATAGGCACATTTAAACTATAAATTAAATGGCTTGAAAGGATTAGGAACAGCAACATGACGAAATGATATGTAAATATGGGTGATGATTATGGAAGATATTTAACAAAATTGATTGTAGCAAATAAAAATAAAGCACCGTATTATAGCAATCATTCTTCTTTTTTTCTTTTTCGATTATTCTTTTTTATTAATCAATCATTTGAAAAAATAAAAACAGAAAGAATAAACAAAATACTGTCTTTGAATTGTTAAGATAACCCTCATTCAATTGATGAAATATATCATAAGATAAGAATAAATATGTTATAATGAAATTGGTTATCTTTTTAATTGTTAACTCCAAAAATAAATATATAATGGTGAATTTGATGTGACTGATTGTTGAATTTTTTAGTATTTTTGCCAACGGAGGATAGTTAATATAATACATTTCTCTCATTTACCTTCTTTCGAAAGCTGCTTTTATTTGTACAAAACATATTTGCTGTAACTTTGCCGTAGATTGAAAAATCCTAAAAATGGATATCTTTATAAAGATTGCGATTTTATTTGCAGTATTTTTTTCAATTGGATATTATTTTAGCTGCCACGGATTTTCTATTAAAAAAATTTCGCAAATATCATGGATTGCTGTCAGTCCTTTTCGAAGAATAGAGATTTCGTTTTTTGCTGAATGTCTTCTTGCTGAATGCAAAAGTCATCGAAAGCAGAATAAGAACAATTTAATTACTTATTATGATCGCATTTTTCGATTGCAACAGTTGCAATTCCCTTTTTATCCAGAAAAATACCAAATATATTTTTTGAAACAAACTGTGAAAAAGTACTCCCCTGAACTATGCTCTTCTTGTTTAAATAATCTATATGTTTTTTCTTCTCAGTGCTTGCAATGTCATTTAGTTGGAAATAAGCCTTTATGCCAAGATTGCCCAATTCAATGTTGGAATCAAGCTTCAAAACAGATTTCACCAAAAAAGTCTCAGTTTACTGGAATAATAAATAGACACCAAACTACAATTAAAAATAATAATCCTCTTCTATATTTTTCCTATAGCATCCTTCATAAGAGGAAGCCAGCCAAAAGACGTCCACTATCCGAGTTCTGTAGAGAAAAGCAAAAACAGAAAATTGAGCAACTTGCTTTTCGTTCACAAAAATCTCCAAAAGAAATTGAAGACTTGCTTTATCAGGATGATCCACAAATATTTTGGGAAGAATCATCTGATGACGAGCACAATTGGAGCCTTGATCATAATTTCTTTTAGATATTTCATTGAAACTATCAGTTTAAATTGAAATATAAAAATGATACATAAATAAGCCTTTTACTGTTAGACATTTCAAATGTTCAACATTCACCGCCTTTATGTGTTTTGTAGAAAGCAACGAGCGTTAAGATATTTCAAATATTCTATCTTTTATTTTTGTGATTAAATAAATAATAACAACTTTAAAAATTAGGGCGAATAAAAAAATTTATGCATCGTCAATTAAAAATATTCAAAAAGAGAGGCAATAAAAAGTATCAGAAGAATATTATGATTGCTCAATTGTATAATCAAAATCGATATTTTTTAAAATAAATTTATCATAAATTGTTAAACAAAGCAAAGAGTAAAAACATAAATTGAATCAATTCTTTCTCTTTTTAAGGCTTTCTAAGCGACTTTTTCGACCATTTGAGCGAGAAAGACTTCACGTAAGGGACAGAGCCAAGTCGATTGCCTTTTCAAGATTTCCAGATGAAAGAACAAGAACATTTGAGGCTTCTGAATGAGATATGCCTGTTATTTCCATGATCCGCTTAATATCCTCTTCGAAAGCATACTGCTGTCTCTGAGCAAAAGCATTCTTTTTCTTTTTCCATATGCTCTCGGATGCATCTCCTCCTTCCTCTCTTTCACTATCTTCTCCAGAACTGCTTCTGCTGCCTCGCCCCATCTCTGTCTGAAGACTGTCTTGCCTTGCATTCTGTTGAGAGCCGTCTGTTTGGGCAAAGTCATCATCATTCTCCTCTTCTTCTTCAACTCTGCTGAGCTTGCCGCGATGCGCCGACGTTCCGCTGCCAGCTGTCTGTGTCATTGAGAGCTTCGATAAATGATTCAGAACATTCTCTCCTGCTCTTCCGGAGCTTTCCACCGAATATTGTTCACTTTCGTTTCCATTCCCTTTGCTCTCCTTCTCCTCTTTTCCTGCATGCTCCAATATACGCGCCCCTCCTCCAATGCTCCTCCATTCCATTCCTGCATCTCTCAGCCGCTCTGCTTCTGCCAGGTTCTTCCGTATCATCGCCTCCTTCACGAAGGCTGTACGTCTTCTTTCTGCTTCGTCTTTGGACACCCACATCTGAGAGATGGCATTCCCCTTCACGTTGTACCCAATGATCGTCTCTGACCCATCTGCATTCAGCACCGTATCACTCGAAACTATCACATCGTCAGATGGCTCAAAAAATCCATCTTCATCTTCTCCTTCGCCTTCATATCCGTCTTCATATTCGTCTTCGTATTCGTCATCATAATCGTCGTCATCAAAGATCCCATCTCCGAACTCGCAATTGCCTTTTATTTCGTTCTCTCCTTCTCTTCTTTCTGAATTTTGTCTGCGCAAAGTCTGAAAGCCTTCTCTTTTGTAGATGTACTTATCCTGAGTTGCGTGTTTGGCTGGCGAATAATCAGGATCGTGTGTATCGTCTTCATCATCGTCGTCTGCGTAGAAATCTCCGTCTTCGTCGCTGTTGTCGTCATGCTTGATTTCGATCTTCTTCCGAAGTAAATAGTTCTTGCTCCTATCACTTGATGAAGAAGATGACGAGGATGAGGATGATGAAGAAGATGAGGAGGAAGTTGCAACTTTTGACAAAGGCGAAGAATCTGAAGAATTATTCACCACTTCAGCAAAATTCCTCATTCTTATTCTGTTCAGAAACGCCTCGTTTTTCATCGAAATAGATTCTGCAGTCACTAGTGGCTGAGGCAGTGGCCGTCCAGTTTCTCTTTCAGCTGGCTTTTCCTTCGTCGAATGCAGCAAAAGCTGCTCATCAGAAATGAAATGTGCACTGCCGAGAGGACTAACTGAAGAAGTACTCTGAGCAGACACTTCTGATGGCCTTGAGCGCTGCACGTCCCAATCTTCGTCTGACACTTCTGAAGAGTTATAGCCCAGCCCTCTGCGGATCGATGGATCGTCTCCTTCTTCTGTTCCATGCTTTCCTTTCTCTTTGCTCGCTTCAGACTGCTTCTCAGCACGCTTTCCGCCTTTTCCGTTGTATTTTTGTGACTCCAGCCATCTTTCAATGTTGAACTCTCTTGATTTAATCTCTTCCAAAGAAGGGAAAGGATCACGAGATTCTCTTCTCCCTCTCTTCTTTCCTCCATTTTCTGTCAGTTCCTCGTCGCTTTCCTCTCCTTCGTCGTCGCTGAAAAGCCCTGTGCTTTGCCTGTCGTCCAGCGGCTCCCACTTTGTCCCGTTCAAATATCTGAAGTGTCTGTACAACTTGTCCTTTGAAGTGATGGTATCGTCTTCATCTTTGCTTGTTCCTTTTCCACTTTTGCTGCTCTTATGCCCACTTTCTTCTTCAAATTGATCGGAAAAATCATAATCTGCTTCATCATCATCATTTGACATGAATGCACTTTTCTTGCTTTTATTCTCCAATTGCATAGCATGTGCTGCTATTTCTGAAACATATTTGTTTGCTCCATTTTTGTCTTTATAGATGAAAATCCTTTCTGTTGGCTCTCTCGTATTTTGTCTACCTTCTTCAATGCTTTGTGGCGTAATGCGTTTGAGTTGTTGGCGCTTTTGAGAACTTGTCCCATCACCAAAAGCAGATCTCGTGGTTGTTTGTTTATCTGCATCTGCATTTGAATCTTCAGAATGGCCCATCGCTGAGTCTTTTCCAGGCTGATTTCTTTTGCTGAATGACTCAACAATCTGACTGCTACTCTTCGCAGGAGGCACTCCACTTGTAACATTCGCCACCTGACTGTGCACATCGCTTGAACCCTTAGCTCTCATCTCTTCCAGCTGCATCTCTCTGTCTGCTATTCTGCTGGCTGCACCCACCAAGCTGTATGCATCCATTCCGTTTCCTCTTCCTTCTGCTTCATCTTCAGCACCGCTGGCAGAACTTCCATTGGATCCCGCTGATTTATTTGAACTTTCTTTTTCCATCTCAGACTCCAGAACATTGATGGCCCATTCGATATCCCCGCTTGTGTGTTTCAAGGCGATCCTTGCCTTTTCTTTGTCGAATCCCATTTCTTCCAGTCGATTAACCATCTCCTCATCAGAGTTCATCCTGTTTGCATTCAAAAAGCTGAGACGCGACTCTTCACTCGACAACCCTGTGGAAGGAAATCTCAATGAATGCTTTGTGACATAGTTGTCAAACGCCTCAGATTCCTCACTCGGAATCCAGTCCATAGCATCATCATCCTGATCAATACTTGGAATCATCATCCCGGTATCTCTTTGCCCGGGCGTGGGTAGAAGCCCTTCTCTTCCAAAACCAGGTCCAAATCCTCTTCTTTTGGACTTCATATGCGACATGTCAAACAACGGAACTTTGGTTCTTGGTGTTGTACTTCCTCTTTCACTTGATTCAGTTTGTTCGGTTGAAAAATTTTGAGAACTGGATGACTGGGGATCAGAAATTCCTCCATTTTGATTATACTGGGTGATAAAGCATTCTGAATCGTTTCCCATTATGGAAGGATCTTGACTTTGCATTGAAGTTAATTTATGAACGTTTTCATAAGGTTTCATGTGCAAGATATCTTCTCCAGTTTCGCCTACCATGTTGGCTCCTAATTGGGAGATTCCGTCAATAAAACGTACATTGCTACTGTGTGAATTTCTGATATTCGAATTTTTTGTATTTCTGTTAACATCAGAATCTTTTTCAATTTTCATTGTTTCAGTTAATCTCTTTCATTTTACGTAATTGAGGAAATATGTATAATCAGATAAGAAAATTGTATAAAAATAGACATAAATGCAGACCTTTGTGACTTTAAGAGTGAAAACTGGATGCTTAGCCTATAAAAATAGAACATGATTATAAAAACAAAAATTTAAGTGCATACGCAACGAAGAGAAGAAAATGTTATAAAGCCGAATAATTCTATGCCGTTAATTGTTAGGCTTAAATTTGACTTGGAACAGTTGAATAAAGAAGAAAGCATTGTTAAAAAAGAGAAAATGGTGTCATTTTCATTAACAGTAAACGGTATCAAGCAATATTCGTTCACTTTCACGGTTACATGAATTGTCATTAAAGTATGTATACACTTTTGCTTTCAATAAGCAGAAATTTTATGTTTAGATAATTTTTGGATAAATAAGATCTGACCCCTAAACTTTTCTTGTCAACCCTCTAAGATTCTGACTTTCTTGTGTTTTGCTTTTGGATGAGCGTAGCAAAATACTTAAAGAAATTTGACATTTATAGAAAAGTCGAAAACGAAGGTTTTATTTGGAACTTCAATCCATTTTTGCTTTTTGATGCCTTATTTGTAATTATTTTTTAGAGTTAACTCGTGTTCAAACGACTAGTGGAGCTATTCGTATGCCGCCATCTTTGAAGTTTTAAAAGCTGATTTTCTGACATTTTTCAAAAACGATATTGTAGTTTCGCTTTCTTGCCTGGTGATATGCATTATTTTGGTTATTGGCGAGTTTCTACACTTCAGGAAGATCGATGTGAAAAATGAATTATCTGTAGATAAATCCTTAGAAGAGACATTTGATATTTTCTTTGACTTCACGCTTCCAAACATTCAATGCAGATGTTTAACTTTCTCTTCATGTAATTGACGAATTGACGTGTTTTTTTGAATATGCTTTTTGAGTTTAGATTTGACACTTGAAGTTCAAGATAAAAGTGGTGTTCAACAAACGAATATAAAAGATAATATTTGGAAACATGAAATCGATCGATTCGGCAATAATCCAGGAAGAAAGGCACTTATAGGCTTGTAAGATGTTTAATTTAAAAAGGAGATTGACATAACATTTTGTTGTCTGTTTAATGCTTACTTATTATTCTGAATTGTGCAGATGGAACATATGACTCTTCAAAGCCTTTTATTCCCACTTGGAGACGACGTAACAATACAGAAGATCAATGCCTTCCTTGTGGAGATGGTGGTGATGTATGATTTCAATAATGAAAAGAATACGTATACATGGATTTGAATTTTTGCTGCCCTTCAATTCGAAAATGTTGATTTTATTTTTATTATTTTATTATTTTATTTTTTTTAATGATATTTCTTCAATTGATAATTCAAATATCTTTTTAATGTTTCTCTGTTATGTGAATTCTCAAATTATTATTCTTCAAAATGAAATGCTTTTTTTTATTAACAGCCTGACGAGTGCTGCAACAACTGCGATGCTTTGCTTTGCTCTTATTACAACCGTGGGCTGACAGACCAACTTGGCTTCGGAACTAAGCAGTGTGAAGGCCTGAAGAAGTTTGAGTATCATGTCAGAAACGACAGAGGCGGATGCAACATTCATGGAAAAGTGACTGTGCACAGGGCATGTGGATTTATGTTGAAATGCTTTGAATTGTGAATTTGTAATGGAATTGCCTTTTTTGCCAAAATTTATTTTTTATTGCTGTAAAATTTTTTTAACTTATTTTGATGTTCATTAACTATCTTTAAAAAATTTTGAATCTTATCATTTTTTCTTTCTTTTTTTCTATTTCTAAATTTTGAATATTCAAACTTTCTCTTCTGTTATTCAGTGTCAAGGGATGTTCCAGATTGTGCCAGTTTCCACTTTCACTATGCCTGCCACGAATGTCCAGCAGGCCACTCGATATTTGGAAGAGAACTTCAACATCACCCACACCGTTGATCACTTTTCTTTTGGCCAAGGCGAAGACACTTATGCAAACGCATATGCGTTGAAGCATGTGGATAAGATTAAAAAGAATGGTGTGCTAAACAGAAGATATTGATGAGTTTTGATATATGAGATAAAGAACATTGCATCATCCCGAATAGAAAGTTACGAATTTAATTCTATCGATAACTTTTTTGTTTATTTTATTTTATTTTATTTTTTTTTATTTATTTATTTTTTTTTTTTTTTTTTTTTTTTTTTACTTTTTTTTTTTTTTTTTTTTTTGATTTTCACATTTTCATTCACTTCCTTTTTATTTTATTTTTTATAAAATTTTGTCTTTTTCTCTTCCCATGATTTGTGCTTCGTGTTTCAGATGTTTTAAGCCCTGAAGTTTCTCGCAAAGTTGCCCAAAAAATGACAAAAATGTCAAGCGATGGCGATGAGTCTGTTGCGCTTGCTGCTCCTCTTGACTCCAAAACTGTTGTTCAGAGTTAGCAATTTGCTTATTTTTTTGTGATAATTATTTCATCCTTTGTTTCTTGTGCAAATATATTCTCTTCCTCTTTCTCTCTTTCTCTCTTTCTCATTCTGGGTCTTTCTTTGATACTTTACTCATCTTCAATCAAATTGATTTCTTTCTTTTATTTAACTATTAATGATGACACATTTAATAAAAGCTGATCTTGGTTCGTTCAATTACTTTGCCAAAATCGTCCCAACAACAATTAAGCCTCTTTCTTCGACTGCTTCTCACTCAACATATCAGTTTTCTGTGACTCAATACTTTGAGAAATTCGTATTTGGAGAAACTAAACCTCCAGGTGTGTTGATTAATTAAGCACTCTAAGTTTTCATTGTTTCTTTAAAATGCTATTTTGTGTGTTGTTTGAATACTCGTATGATTTTGTATGCTTTTCTTCATTTATTCCTCTTCAGGCATTCATATCTGGTATGATCTTTCACCAATTCGTGTGACGCTCACTGAAACGCGGCCTTCATTTCTCCCCTTCTTCACTTCTCTGTGTGCCATTATCGGTGGTGTTTATACGGTTGCTGGAATTATTGACTCGCTATTTTTCAAGATTCACACCATTCGGGGAAAGCAGAGGATTGGAAAAGCTGTGTGATCAATTTGAAAAATTCACAAAAAAAAATTGCACATCATTTGACTTTTGATTTGAGAAGAGGAGGGGAAAGACATTTTTGTTTTTAATATCTTTTTCGCTCTTCTTGATATTTAATATAATTATGAACAAATAAACAGACTTTTATCACTTATGCCCATAATTTTTCTTTTCAATTAAGAAATAAACATTGTCAACAATGACTGAAGTTGCAACATCCGACATGTGTGCATACTGCTTTGATGCACTGATAAATCATTTGGATCATAAAACAATGATTGCGGATCCATCTTTTGCAAATTCAGAATAGTATTTATTTGATAATTATTTTCGAAAATTTTGCAAGAAATATAACATATTTTAATCATTCATAGTCCTATATTTGTAACGTGGAATAAGAAGGGTCACTTAAGAGGATGCATTGGTTTGATTTCTTCTTTTAAAAGGTTGTATTTTTAAAAAATTGATTTATTGATGAAACATTTCTAAAGGCACGTTTTCTCCATTACCAATTCATGAAGGACTAAAGGAGTATTCGATCATTAGCGCAACACAAGATAGTCGATTTTCTCCTGTTTCTATCTCAGAAGTCAAAGATATGTCAGTCAGTGTTTCTCTGATGCACTCTTTTGAAGACTGCAGCAAATGGGACGATTGGATTGTATAGTTTCTACTTTTTGTGTGTATCATTTCGAATGTGCTTTTTCTATTTTATCATTTGATAGATTGGAACACATGGAATACGAGTTAAGCTTATTTCAGGTGGACGTTCATATGGAGCAACATATCTTCCTGACGTTATGCCTGAACAAGGTTGGAATCATGAAGAAGCAGTTGAATCTTGCTTGCAAAAAGGGGGATTTATGGGAAGCTTTACTGATAGCGTGAAAGAAAAAGTACATGTTACTAGGTATCAAACAGCTAAGAAATCTATGTCCTACAATGAATATGTCCAATGGAAAAAAGCAAAAGAATAGAAAGTACTTGCATAAAAAGAATCGATGTTATGATGAATTTTTAATTTTTATTTTAACACCATGTATTAATCAGTAATATCTGAAGCGAAAACAGTTTTATTTTCAATTTACAAAATGAAACAAACATTATTTAGCTTAATTTTTGACTTTTTTCTTCAATCATTCATGTTGAACAATTATTTTCCACAATGAAAATATGACAAATTTGACATTCCATTTATAATTTTTCTTGCTGTGAACGAAACAAGAAGAAAATTAGATACAAAAGTTGTATTTCCAAACAACTCAAAGTTAAGAAGAATGCGTATAAAAAGAAAGAAAGAGAAAAATAATTTTGAAAGTGCAAGGCAGGTATCATAGAAAATAGTGTAACATTTCAACAGAAAACTTCAATCTTGTGTTTTTCTTTTAGAAAAATGACAAATTTTCAAATGTTTCGTTTTAGTGTAAGTTTTAGCAAATGACACTTTTTTTTCAGCTAACAAATTGGTAATATGAAATTATAAGATATCAGGAAATAACGCTTTTTAATAACAAAGCTTAGCCAACATCCTCATGTTGCATTTGAAGAATCGTTTTCCGTGCTGCTGTCAGAAGCAGAGTCGCTGCCCATCAGCTCGCTGCCTGAGATCAAGCACCCAGGAGTAAACACCTGAGACGGCGGAAGCAGCGGGATGTGGTGCAAAAAGAGCACAACTGCTGTCATGTTGTCCATCTGCGCCATCTGCCCTGTCTGCACCCACCTGTTCGTGGCAGCAGCAATGATCGAATGCGCGCCTGTCAGTGCAATGCTTGCCAAGGACGAGTTTGGATCAATCTGAGGTCGTGGAGATGGAAGTGAAGCGTCTGAGGAAGATGAGGCTGATATTTGGCTTGAATTATCGAGTGAAAGAGTAATTGGTGTGGCTGGTGTTGCGGGTGATGTGAACGAGGCAGACAACGAAGGAGCAATTGAAGTGCTGAAAAACGGTGCAGCAGCAGTTGTTGATGGATGGATCTGCATGAAAGTGTCAGGACTCAGTGACTGGACTGGCATCTGTGAAGATTTCGCACCATTTGCCTGTGAATTTTTTTGGCGAATGTTTTGTGGCAATTCATTTCCAGTCTTGCTGTCTTCTTCAGCAATCTTCGCTTCATCTGCGTTTTGTTGCTGCAGCGACATAAAAAGCGGGGTTTGATGCCCATCTCCCAGTTTATCTTTTATCACATCACTTTTCCTTCTTCTGTGGAACTTCTCCTGACTCATCACTTGCAGAAGCTCTCTTCTTTTCCTCTCTTCGTGCTTCTTCTCCTCTGCCTCCTCCTGCGCTTTCCTTTTCTCTTCAATTCGCTCAGCCTCCTCCAGAAAGCTGTAGTACACTTCGCTCACCTCAGCAACACATTCATCCGGATTGAGCACATCTCCCACTCCGTCTGTTCCGAGAATGACCACAAAATCCCTCCACCTCCGCAGGAAATGCACATCCACCTCTGCCTCTGTCTCCATCCCCACGTCTTCGTATTCTCTGTCTCCCAGCGCGCGCGACATCGAAAGAGTGCACTTCTTCTCTCTGTCGACAAGATAAGTCACGCCACTCTGTGGGAAATGCAGAAAACGCCCGCCGGCGTCGATGATGCGGTCTCGCTCGTCCTTCCAGCACCAGTGGTGCCTTCGGGTGAGGCTGACTGTGCTGACTCCGCTTTCTGTGTATCCGCCCACTACCGCAAAGGAGTCGCCGATGTTTGCCACAAACAGCAAGTCCCACAAAATCACACACACAACACCTGTTGTTCCGCCAGATGGGTGCACAGCAAGACCAGTCTGTGACGATTACGTTTGGTGTTTATTAATCATTCAACGATTGTTTGGATAAGGGATAAAATCATCAACAATGATGTTAAATGATAGATATAAATTAGATTTCAAAGAAAAGTAAATAATCAAATAATCGTCAAACTGAATGAAGGTAGTTGTTCAAAGCCTTGTTTGTTTGCCGAAAGGCTCGTTTTAGCGCATCAGAGATAGCGGCGATTGAGCCTCGCTGGTTGAGGCGGCACACTCTGCCTTGTGTGCCGCAGAACAGAGACGATGGCGAGTGGTAGTCGCGGGCAAGAGAGGCGAAAGATGGGGAAAGCGCTGCTTTTGCTGGGTTGAACGGAGACTGTGAAGGAGTCAAGGAGGATGTGCAGGAAACGGTAGATTGGCGCAGATTTGAGGATGCAGAAGGAATTGTCAGCGTTGTTGGCGATGCTGGCGATGATAGAGTGCGGGGTGATGTGATGCCAACTGTGGTGGCTGAAGTTGATGAAAAGATAGATGACATTGATACGGTAGACGACATTGTTGATGACGTTGCTGTTGATGCTGAAGTCGCAATACTGGAAGGCGATGAAAGAATATTCGTTGTTGTCGTTGTTGTAATTGTTGAAACACTATCTGAAGGCGATGGTTGTATTCCAGTAATGGAAGATGCTTCCGAATTCTTCGGGGAAAAGACAGAATCATGAAGAATAACTCTTGGAGATTCAACAGACGTTTCTAATGAGAGGCCTTCCATTTTTCGTGTAATTTGCTTTTTTTCATCCATAGTTAATGAATGAGTCATTACATTTGGATGAGAACGAGAGTATTCTCCATCTATCAAGCGTTGGATGTCAATTAGAGCTTGTCGTTCAACTCCCCGATCAGATTCATGCATAGCCTTTAAAAGCAATTCTAAGCCTTCTTTATCTTCTTTAAAATTTTGATATTTTTTGTTTGAAGCCTTGCCATCAGGAATATTGTTTGGTCTTTCCCCGAATTTCTGAATGCTCGCTTGCTCTTGAGGAAATTGAAATTGTGAAGGTTCTCCGGTTTTTGAGAGGCAAATCATTGAGTGAGAACGCGAACGTCTCCGTGGATGATAAAAGAGTGCACGATGTAATTCTGATATAACATGTTTTCGCAATGTTTCTTTTACGAAAACGGCAATTGCTCCTCCAGAATATCTGCTAGTAAATGGAACAGAACCGTGGCCGTCGAATATTGCTAGAATATTTTTTTGAAGAATTTTTATATCTTTAATTATTCAGAATAAATACCAAAATATAATGAGCCAGGGAGTTCTGTCAAAAAATCTTTCTGAATGTCAAATTCATCTTGATTGTATGTGTATCTCCCTTTTCCAGTTGTTGAACAACCTGCACATGCTATTGACCCCAAAGATGGATGATAAACAAATACAGACTTATCTGGTGATCCATCTGTCATTCCTCAAGCAGGAATATAAAAATTAAATAATGAAATGTTTGTGAGTGAAAAAAGAATCATTATTTTTTGTTAGGCATTGCGAAATAAAGAGAAATTAGTAATTTTAAATTTATTATGCATAATTGATCACGTTAAAAGTGAGTAAAAATTTGAAAGTACAATAAAGCTGCCATTATTTATAAAACTGATGTTTATTTTTTTGAAAATTCAATTTCTCATTCTTTTTTTTTTTTAAAAAAAAAGATCCATTTGTTTCATTAATGTTTTTAGGCATTTGATTTGAATTGATTGAAGTATCTCAGCTTTCAAACAAAAAATATATTAGGTTGTGTTTTTCAGTTCTTTTCACATACATCATAATATTCCAAAAAAGGCAAATTTTAAAGGAAAGTCAAAATGAATATGATTTTATTTATTGATTTCTTGTAATTCCATGCAGAAGGTTAATTGCTTTTAATAGACAACTGTGTGTTTTTAAATGACAAACTTTTGAAGTAATTCCAAAATCAAGCATCAGATTGTGAAAGAATCACATTCAGTTGATGAATATTTTTCTGATTTGTTACAAAGTTGAAGAAAGTTCATGAAATGATATGAAATGTTTTAAAAATGAAATAGTATGCAATTGTACCTAAAACAGCAATTCTAATTCAGGTCTGCAATAAATGTGAGATGACGTGTCTGGAATGATTGGATAAGCAGGAACAAGAGCATCTTGATGTCCCATGTAGATCATGTTGAATATCCGCCAGTACACATCTCTCACTTTTCGAGCTGGATGGAAGAGCCCTTGAAGTGTATATTGAAGGATACGAAGTGGTCCCAGGCAAACTCTGCATCCATCAATAGCATCAAACACAGCTTGAATAACATGCGGCGATGTTTCAAAAATATTTGGCCACAAACAGTTGAAGAGATGTGTAATTGCATCTTCTTTGCCTAATCCAGTCACGCCAAGTGACAGATGCTTAAGTGCAGCAGCTGCAGTTTGGCGATGAACTAAATCACGATCAGTCAGCGCATTTTCCAAAAGAGTTGTGATTGCATAAACATAATCCTTTGCCATTTCACCAATGTATTCAAACATGAATGAAAGAGACTTCAAAACTCCGTTCTGCACATTCAACTCTGGCATCTTGTACTCATTCATAAGTGCAGGAAGAACAGTGAATGGCTGGCATTGATCCGCAACAATGGCAATGGCAATAGTTGTGCAAACTCTGTTTGTTCTTTCCTGCACACGAAGATTCTTCAGAAGCGCAGTCAACACCTCGTGTGGATCAACAGCACGTGCAATGAAGCCAAAAGTGTTTGTGGCTGCTCTTCGAATTCCCTTTTTAGGAGCTTTCAGCATGTCCAGCAGCTCAAAGCAAATACGCATCCACTCTCTCGGAGACACATACTCTGCACCTCGCTCAGCTATTCTCCCAACAAGATCAATACAGTTTTCAGCCACTTTCTCGTGCCGATTTCGCAAAATTGGCGTTAAACGGGGAAGAAGATCGGAGATTGGCGGGTTCATCCTTTGAATTCCGACAACATTTACAATCGACTTTAAAGCTCCCAAAATAGAGCCAAGCACTTCTGGAAATTCTTCTCCCAACGACTCGTTCAAAGCGGCTGAGATCTGCAACAGGACCTGTTCTTCTCCGCATTCAACAACAACACTTGCAACTTTAGAAACCAAATCAGCAGCTTGTTGCCTCACTCGTGCATCTTTGTTGTTAAGTCTCCAATAGATCGCTCCAACAATTTTGGGGATATGCTCGTGAAATCGTGCACCCAGCTTTGTTGCAACAGTTCCAATGCAGTTGAGCACAACATTATTTGTTGAAAGGCGCGATGCGCCAAAGGATGTTGATGAGGCTGCAGCATTGCCAGATAATGAGCCCACATCATTACTTTGCATTTCGCTCAAACAAAACAGCAATCCATCCACAATCAGATGTTCCAGTCTGTCATCAACATCTTTCATTCCGCGCGCAGCAACAATCTTGTCAATCGTTTCACATGTCATTTTCCGAAATGCCTCAGAAGGATCTTTCATAAACAGAACAATTTGTGTCAACACATCTGCTCCTCCGATTTTTGCAGCGACATCAACCGTTGTGTCCACAAGCTGTGATGCACTCCTTCTCTCAATTGCCATTCGAGGCACCCAAAAATAGCGCATGAAATCTGGGAACAGCTTCTCTCGTACAGTTTCTGCTGTTACTCCATTTGTCTGGATCATCTGCTGCGCCACTTTCAGTACGATCTTTTTCATTTCATTGTCAGGAGTCGCAAATTCCTTTCTCAGTACAGGAAGGATAAGTTTTGCCAATGCTTCTGCTTCTTTTTCATCGGCCAGTGGAAGAATGAAGCCGAGGCACTTCAAATAAGCAGCCAATGTCTTTCCTTTTTCTTTTGCTGTTCCACTGACTAATGGCCTTAAAACAGACGTGAACGATGCAAAACCATATGGTGCAGCAGCTTCTGCTAATGCAGCAAGAGACAGTGCTGTTTGTGTGCGAATAGGATGCTCTCGATCCTCCAAGCCTTTTTCAATGGTCTTCACAAACACAGTCAGATGGGGAAGAATTCCGCATCCCTGAAGAATAGCTATCTGCTGCACTATTTTGATCCCGGTGTGTCTCGCGTGCCACGAACGCTTTGAAAGGCACACTGCTTTTAAAAACGGAAGAAGCGAGTTCACTCCAAGCGCCACGCCAACAACAGCGAACGCACGAGCAGTGGTGTTGCGCATATAGTCATCAGGGTTGTCAATATCTGGGCGCATTTCAGCAATCATCGTAGCAAGTCCGGCAGCTTTTGCAACATTGGCAATTGCTTCTCTGCCTTCAATACGGGCATAAAAATCCTCATCAATTAGCAGAGGTTCAGTAACCATCAAGATCTTGTGCACATATGGACGCACAGCATCATCAAGTTTGAACAGCACACGATTCAACACTTTGACAAGCAAATGCCTCTCTTGATCATCCAAAGTGGGTGACTTCATCATCTGCAAAAGGTTGTCAAAAATAACAGCTGCTCCAAATTCATGAGCTTTTTCAGTTATAATACGTAATGAAGTTCTTCTTTGTTGTGGCGTTCCACTTTTTATCTAAAGAAATGTATATATATATATATATATATATATCCGAGATTAAATAATTAGATTTTAATTTAATGTTAAAAGTTACAGGAAAGTGAATATAATTAATTGTTTGCAAACTTTTAAAAGCAAGCCAAGAACTTCCCTTTCTTTTTGATCTTCTGGAGTCAATATTGATTCATCATCCACTGGTCGAAGAAGCTTTGCGAAAAGTTGTTTATCTTCTGGTTGAACGCTTATTCCTTCATATTCAGAAGAAACCTCCATTGGAAGACCTTCGACTCTTGCAGGCATTCGATAAACATCAAGTGAGGAAGCAACTAATGCCGAGCTTGCAAGGCTTGGCGTTGATGTCAATCTACGAGCTGGGGTCATCAAAGGCACATAATCTTCTGGTGGCTATTTTCAGAAATTTGAAAAAGTTTTTTGTAAAATAATTATTTCTAATACAGCTTAAAAAAATATAAAGAAATAAGCACACTGGAAGTATTTTGTATCCTGTTGCTGGTAGCATTGCATCTAATTCATCATCACTCAATGGTCTATTTCGTTCATCCATCTCTCTTTCCCAGCGTGCACGCATAACTTGCTCAATTGCAGCTCTTCGAGGAGAAAGAGGACCAGGTGTAACAAGCATTGCACTTTGAGACGCATCAAGAAGTGGAGTTGCCATAGGAGTTCCAAGCATCCCCATCCCAGTTGGTGGTGCAACCGTACGATTTATTTGCTGGGTGTCTGGCTGATCCCATCTTGATGCAATTTCTGGCATGGTCCCTGTTAAATCAGAAAAAATAGTAAGTTAAAAGGCAAATACACATATTTTAAAGTCAAGCAAACCTGATTTTACAACAGGGGTTTTATCCCAGCGAGAAGAAGACATGGTTCAACAAATTCTAATAATTTTTGGAAGTAATTATATCATAAGATCAAATTTTCATAATTACCGAAAAAAGAAAAATTTGGAAATACTGAAAGAATAAAGTGATTAATATAAGCAATAACAAAATATCAACTTTTGTAATTTTCCATTTTAAATAGTTTATCCAGGTGTAGAAATGTTTCAAAAATTTTTATACAAATTTGGAATTTGCCAAATTTTTTTCTAATTGTTATTTTTAAATTGGAAACGTAGGGGGAATATATAATTTTGATGCTTTAAATAAGAAAATAATCAAAACAAAAACAATCTGAATAACTGAATGAAAACTACTTCGATAGAGAAAGCGGATGCTCACAAAGGATTTGCATCATTCTACAATATCTGAAAGAGGAAAAAGATTGTTTATATAAAACAAAGTTATTCAAAAACATAATTTATGTTATCCTTTTTTGAATCAAAAAATGTTGCAAACCTCTCCAAAGAAAGGAAAAGTGGCTTTCCTCTGTCCCATCCAAGATCCTCTTCACCATGTTCATCCACATAAAGGCCAAATCTTATGAATTTGTTGCGAATTGTTAACATTTGATTCATGTAGGTTATCAAAAGTATAATTTACAGTTATAATCAAATTTTAAAAATTGTGATAGAAAATAAAATTTGTTACAATAAAATAATGTCAAATCAAAAATAATAAGCACACTGTCTTGAAGTTCTCACGATGCCTCTTGAAATCTTCGTCGAAGCCAAAAAGCTCGAGTTAATCAGGAACACCAGCCCCGAGCACTGCGACGCGTGGGCAATTTCTTCTCTCACGTACAGCCCTGTCATTGCATACTGTGCCTCTCCATCTGTCTTCACATACAAAACAGTGTCTGAGCAGCAGTCTTCAGAAGCGCAGACGAGGCAGCCGCAGACGGTGCAGATGCCGAGAACAGGAGAAGTCTTGCGGCACTTCAGACAGACGGCACCTTGGCCGAAGGAGCGGATGGGGAAGAAGGAAAAGGGAAGCGCCAAAAGGCGAGGGAGAAGGAGAGAGGGCGGGCAAAGAGAGAGAGAATTAGAGGGGATTGTAATGGACGGTTGTTGTGGAGGCAACGGAGTAATTGATGTAGATGATGATTCCAGAGGAACAACAGAGCCAATTGTATTTGATGATGATGATGATGATGATGAAAGCAGAAGGGAAGAAGACTGCGTCGAAATCTTAGCCGAAGTCTCGAAAAAGAAATAGAACTGCTTTTCTGTGGGCGTTGGATAGACCGTCATTGCTTCTATTTGTGAAACATAAAATTCAGAGTCCAGCAGCTGCTGAAGCTCAAAAGGCGACAGTTCTGTTGTGGATGAAGAGAGGGAAGAGGCAAGTGAGGAACTGGTGGTGAATGGAGAGAACGAAGACGGAGAAGAAGACGATGCAGGCTGATGAAGTGGAGTTGTTATGTGTTTGCTGAACTGATCCATGAATTCAAAGAGAGAAAGTGAAAGAGACGGGCATGAAGAGGAGTCTGTGATGTTCGAAGAGTCTGAAGATGAAGAGAAGTTGGATGAAGCAGAAGCAGAAGAGGAGGAGGAAGAAGAAGAAGAATCTGAGTAGTCGTGGAATATCGAAATGAACAATAAATATGCACGTCTGAGGAACGTCATTCTTTCAAAAGCCACATTTCTGGGGTCGAACCACGATGACACAGCAAATGGAATTGAAGGATGGACATCAAACCACTCCATCATGATTGACTGATAGTCTGCAAATGAATAATGATTTTGTGAAGATTCATCAAGAGATGCAAAAGGAAGAAGGCCAAGCACAATTTTGAGGCAGTCGAAGAACACACAAGGCGTGAGTGGGTTGAATGGCCATGTCAAAGACGAAGAAGCGGAGAAAGATGATTTCTGATACGATTCAGCAAAAGAGCAGCTTTGAAAGAGAGGAATGGAAGGCTTGACAACCGCAAGGCCAAGAAGATACATAAAAAGAGATGTCAGATCGCTTCCCACAAACGAAGCAGCAGAAACTATTGCAGATCTTAAACTGTTTCCTTGTATCCCTATTGACCTTCCAATGTCTGCAAATATGTTGGCATTTTCAGAGGAGTTTGTCATTTTGCTGCAAAAGCGTTCGTTCAATTCCTTCTCGGCTGTTTTTTGGACAAGTGTGGACATCAATCGCATTGTATTGATTTCTCTTTGAATTCCCTCTGAAACTGAATCAATTGCGGGTGTTGAGAAGAACTTTTCAGTAAATGGCATCTCGGTTGATTTTTGGCTTTCTTTATCATCTCTGTCACTGTTATCAAGTTCATTCTTTGCTTCGTCTTGTGCTTCTGTCATCAGCAGCTGTGGGCAAAACAGCATGTCAAACACTTCGTCAGACCCGTCAACAAGCGCCTTTATCGACTCCGTCTGCATATCCAGCACACCAGATTTGATGAACTCAGCCAGACGGGCACGATGGCCGACGTGCGACTGCATGCCAACTGTTCCGCTCCAGTCAAATTCTTTGCTCTCAGCTTGGCCAAACAGAGTGATGAGAAAACTGTGGAAGAGAGTGTTGATAACCAACTTTTGAGGGGAAGTGAGAGTGAATGCACGAGTTGCACATGGAATTGCTTGATCAGGCTGAAAAGCGAAAAGCTCAACAGCAGAGAGATTATCATGAGATTGGGAAGTTTGTGGTGGATGCAGCAAAGATTGTTCGTGTGGATTGGAAGGCTGTGCCAGCTGTGATGTTGCTTCAGGAGAAGATGATTGCTCTTTTTGCTTGGAGCACTGCTTTTGCAGAATCACCTCCCAGCACTCGCGCCCAGGAAGAGGCAGCGGGCGCAGTCCCCACTCGATATAAGCCATCGTGTGGATCAAAGAATCGACAAGTGGATTCGAAGAAAAGAGCAGGCGATGAGAAAATGAAACGCTATTCAGTTGATCCATCTCTTTTGGTAGTGAACACTCAGAGCTTTCAGAACTATTTTGCACAAGTGCTGTGTCACCTGGTCTGTTGACAGACAACAATCGAGTTGTCAAAAATGCATGCTGCGAATAATTTGTGCGACATTCATCATTTTCTTTGGCAGGAACCTCGTGCGAGTTGTAACACTGACGAGCAGCGATTTTCTTGGATAAGCGATCAAGTTGTAAAGCAAGCTCTTTATTGTGTTTCTGCTTTGCCTCATCTTTTTCCTGTGTTTTTGAGGATTCTTCTTTCTCGTTTTCTTTCTCAGCTTTTTTCATCTCGTCCATTAAAAGAGCAAGAGTGAAACAGTTGTATCCATCAGCAAATATTTTCCGAATTGCAGACATAAAAGACGAGCTTGAAGGAATGCCGATCCATTTAGTGATCTGATCTCTGTTTTGGAAGAACGATAAATTCAAATGAAGCCGTTTGATTGGATGCTCAATATTTTGTATTGAGTTTGTGTATTGGAGATTCGATTCTGTCATCCTCCGTTCAACTGCAAACTCGCTCTCATCTTCTATTCTGCGTAAGCTCGAATCCTGTTCCAACAGAGTTTCATCATTTTTACTTAGCGCTTTCACATTTTCTTCTTGACAAATCAAAATTTGAGCCAATCGAACGATGTACCCCAGTTGATTGTTCTTCAGTGCAGTGATAACTTTTCCAGACTGCACATGCGCCTGCAACATATCCTTCAGTTTCTGCTTCTTTTCAGTTGCATTTTTGTTCCCTTTCACTTTTGATGTGCTCAACTGGAAGTGACTGAGTGGTATGCACAGCACGACATCAGCAAGACGCAAGGCGTTGTGCAAAAACAGGTCAATATCCTTTTCAATTGAGTTGCGCAAAAGTTCATTTGGAAAGTCATAGGAAGAAATGGTTGTGTCGCTCGTCAGAGAATTCTGGCTAGAAGGAGAAGCAGACTGTTTGCAAGGAGCAAGTGAAGAAAGACAAACAAAAGGACTGACCCAGTCTTCTTTCTTGTGCTGTTTTTGAGAATGTGATTGAATCAATTCAGCGATGCGCTGAATATCTTTCCGTGCAACAGAAGCAGACACGGCTTTTTTGATTCTTTCAATATTGTTGAACTCTTGTTCTTCTGGTTTATTTTCTGTTTCTGCTGTTTTGATAGCTTGATTCAAAACATCAAGTATCCCTTGTCTTTTCCGAATAAGTGATCTAATCTTTCTTTTAATTGCCAAAATTCCTTTTCTCTGATCATCCGCTTTTGCTCCTTTGGACGATTTCTCATTCGCAAAGTCAATTTCCATTAAATCCAAGTCTTCATCAAGAGCCTCATCAGAATCATCTTCAAGCTCATCAAAGCCATCTGCTCCATGAGGATTGTGCAGCATCGAGCCGAGCATTGGCAGAAGCGTGTTGCCCACTTTTTTGCACAAGGGGCACTGGAATTCCATGCTCAGCTGGTCCAGTAGATTGTCTGAGGCGAAGTGCCCTTGAGTCAACAGCGAGACAAAACAGGAGACATGAATAGGATGTCCACATGACTGCACATAAAAGGTCCTCTTGACAAACGCCGGGTTTGTTGCGGCGTCTGTCACTGAAGGTGTCAAAGACGATTGGACGAAAGACGGATCGCTTGAATTCAATGGGTCAGAAGCTTCTTTAATGTTTTTAACGCACTGATAGCAAATTTCGTCGCCTTCGTGAGAAAACGGCAAAACAACTCCTGATGTATGTGGATGCCGATAGCATCCATCTTCAATGACACTAGTTTCTCCGTTCCCCACATTTCCCCACAAATCAGTGGTTGTTCCGACTTTGATTGTGTTTCGCATCGAATTGCTTTTTGACTCCGAATGTCTCTTTGCTGACAACTTCAACGCTTCTGTTCCAGATTGCATTGTTGTGTTATGATTGTCAGAAACAGAAATATCGCATGGTTCAGAAACGGTGCAATGGCCATATTTCTGCATTCTCCGCTCCAACCTCTTCTGCTTCCGTTGTATTCTCTTCAGTTCAGCGTGTCCAACTCGTCGAGGACGCAGCATTCCTTCTGGCTCAGGGAGAAGAGGCAGTCGCCTTCTTAAAATAAGAAGTTCTGGTTTCGGATCGTCTGATTTCATCTTCTTGTCTTTTTTCTCTTTGCTTTGTTTATTCCCTTCCACAAATGGATAGTTTGAATCAGAATTTGACAATGAAGAGTTGGATTCATCATCATCTTCTTCTTCTTCTTCCTTCTCCTCTTCGTCTTCTGAGTCATAAGCTCCCTTTCCTTCATCGACTTCATCCGAGTTCTGCTCCCACACAGCAATCTCATCTGTCAGATTCTCCTCCTTTCGCCTGCGTGTGAGCGTGACCATTCCAGCTGCCCTTTCAGCACCCATTTCGTTGTGGTCGTACTTCAGCTTATCGAGCGAGCGCTTGAAGAAAGTTTCGTGCTTATTCGACTGTGTGACAAAGCCAAAGGGAATGTAGTTGCCTTTTTCCTTGCGCCATCCAAAAGGCAGCCTGTCAAAAATGGTGCTGAATTTTTTGGATGAGCAGTCATACAGCAAAGGCGGGTTTCCCAGCGAATAATTTGTTTGCTTCGATTCTTCTTCACAAAAGTTGCTTGCACTTTCAACTGTTAGCTCCTCTGATGCTGATTTTGGCTGTGTTTCTGTTTGTGTTGTGTTGTCCAATTCAGAATCATTGACAAGTTTTTGTTTTGTTTTCTGCTTTCTAAACTCGGCAGAAAGTGTGGTAAACTCCTTGTTCTTCATCTTGCTCATCCAATTCTGCTGCTTCTGATCAATGGTTATGGCATCTTCCCAGTACATCTCTCTTCCTGGAATCTGCTTCAAACGCAATCTTTTCGCTCCTTTCTTTGTCCTTTTTCGACCCTCTGAGCTTTCTTCTTCTGAATGTTCACAGCTGCATTCATTCTCTTTTTCCTTAAGTTCATTGGCTTTCTCTCTTTCTCTCCTTCTCCATCTTTTCAGCTTTCTCCTCCTCTCCTCCTGCTCTTCTTCCTCTGCCCTAAGATGATGCACCGCAGACGAGTTCAGCGCCTGCAGATTTGAAGAGTAGTTCACATTTGCCACAAACCCTGCTGATTCCCCTTTCAAAATGGGATCATGGCAGTGAATGCAAATGTGTGATGTCTCTTCTTTTGCCTCCATTTCGTGCATTTGCTCAATAAGATTGCTTATATCTTCGTCTAAAGATGCTAATTCCATCATTTCCATCATCAGCTTCGTTTTCGGAGCATTTTCGTTGCTTTTATTGTTCGAGGCATCTTCCAAGAGAGATTCAAAGCTTATGAAAGAAGACTGGGGTGTTGTGCTTTGTTTGTCCTTCGTCTTTTCCTGCTCTTCCATTTTGAATGAAGCAAGCGCCTTTTCTTGCCTCATTTTGGCCTCTTCCATAATTCTCTTTCTCGCCTCCATCGCATCCCGTCTTCTCTTTTGCCTTCTCTGCTCCTCTTCCTGCGCTCTCTGCTCTTCCTCTGCTTTTCTCTTCTCTTCCTCTCGCTTCCTCTCTTCTTCGTCCACAAACGACACTCCAATTTGATTGAGCATTCTCTCTCTCTTTCTGGCATCGTCGGCATAGTAGAACCACGAAACAAAGCGAAGTCTTTGCAGAATTCGGGACAGAAGCGGAACAATCACATGAGAAGAAAACGAGAACAAGGAATCATCCGAAGAAGAAGGCGAGGAAGAGGAAGAGGAAGAAGAAGAAGAAGAAGAGTTGCTTGAAGCAGAAGATTTGGCTGATTGTGCTTCAGTAAATTGAGATGTTCCAGACAGAATGAAGAACAGCATTGATGCAATACTATGGTTGTCATTAACCATCGAGACACTCTCAAATTCTGAAGATGTGGAAGAAGATGAAGAGGAGGAAGAAGATGAAGAAGAAGAATCTGTTGTTGTTGTTTTTGATTCAGATGCTTCTGATGGCGATGACGACGAAGTTGCAATTGAGTCAGGTGAAGATGCATCTGAAGCTGTTTTTGTATCTTTCTTGTCTTCCGAATGGCTCTCCAATTCTGCGCAGCCGCATTCAAATTGTGTGAACAAAGCATCAATAAAACTCGCATTTGCATCACATGGAAGCGAAAGAGGATGGATCATATCACTGCTGAGCTCTGGCTGCTGAACGAGAAATCTGCTTTTTTCGTGGCAGACCGCTTCTTCTGTCTTCTCTTTCTCGGTGTCTGTTATTTCGTACTTGTTCGTGCGCTCTTCGATCTTCCAGGCGGAGCTGGAGCAAATAGTTGCATCGAGCAGGCGGAGAACAGCCACAAGAAGATCTTCTGTTGAGTGCTGTGAGTAATCAATCGGATCAAAGTCAAAAAGGAGATTTTTGTGTGCAACTTCGTTTGTGGCAGGTTCTTCTGCTACCACTTCTGTTGAATCTGATTTCTGTGGAGAATCAATTGAAGAGTCAGTTGAAGATAAAGCAGACGATTTCGATTCAATTGACGCATTCGGTGCAACCAAAAGAGGCTGAGTTGCTGGCTCCTTCGCAGCAGGAGTCAAAAATGAAAACAGCGAATGAAACATCGACTTGACACTCGACAGCACAGATGTTGTTTCTTTTTCTTCTGTTTTCTTGTTCTTGTGCTGCTCCAAATACAAAAGATGGCGGTTGACTTCAGCTTTCTTGTGGATAGTTGCGTGGAGGACAAACCAGATCATTCCGAGCACAGCACGTGATGTGCAGACATCCAGCAGATGCGCAAAAGCCGGATGAGGCTGCCTCACATACGGAGCTCCGGGTACTTCGGGCAACATTGGAGGGCAGAACGAGGAAGGAAGTGTGGACAGAAGAGAATAACTTGGAGAAGATTGAGTGGATGATATTGATGAAGCTGATCCAGATGCAGATGCTGATGCTGAATGAGATGATGGCTGGTATTCGGGAATGACTTCACGAGTTTGTGAGTCGATGTTGACGATGCTCTTTGTGTAGACTGGGTACTTCTTCTTTGCCTTTCTCTCAACCATCATATATGTTGTCTTCAAGAGCTCCATCAGTTCATTCCTCTCAGTCAGCTTTGCCTTCAGTTCATACGGCTCAATCAAGTTGTATCGGTTCTGCTTCACTCTCAGTTTAAGAGGGCCGCTAGCTGCTGTTCTGCCAACACCGTTGACATCTTCTGTGCGATACTCCAAAATGTCTTTGCGAATGCTCTCGAAGTGCGGATGGTTCGTGACGATGTCTGGAAACGAGTCTTGGATCTCTGAATATGTCATCGGATGCAGCACGCACACAGACGCAATCATCGATGCGATGTTGTATGATGTGTAGCTGGTTGAGCATTCAGAGGTCTTCAGCAGCATAATCTGCTTGTTGAAGAAATGTTCCTGAGTCAAAAACAGAGAAAGGCTGCGGCCAAAGTGATCAGGAAAGTGTCGAGACGAGCCAAAGGAATCTTCAATGTGGGATGCTGCGGCAGATATTTCTTCAATTCCAGATTGTATTTGATGAATTGCAGATGATGCTGTTGATGAAAGACAATTCTTAACCATTTTGTTTGTGCAAGTAATATGTTCAGGTGTGTTGTGTTTTCTGTTATCCTTTTCGATTTCGCTCATTGCCCCGCTTTCCATCATTTGATGTGATTTTTCGTTCTCATCGTCATTTCCCTCTAATTCGCTCATATCTGAATCCAACATTCTTTCTTCCTCTTCTGCCTCTTCCAGCTTTTCGAACAAATCGTCCTTCTCATTTCCCCACAATTCTTTTTCTTCAAATTGTGTGACTGGATAAAAGCAGCTGGAGCGATCAACAACAATTGACACCAACATGCTTAAGAATGACATTATGTATGTTATAATCTCTGTGTTTTCCAGGTTCCACATAACCCCAATTCTCTCAATCTTTCCATAAGCAGCATTCTCCTGTGAAGCATCGGATGGCAATGAAGACGAAACTTGAACGCTTCCGTTTTCTTGCACCTGAATTGGTAGCTGAATTCCTGCTGAATGCGCTGATATCATTAATTTGCTGATAAGACCGTCCTTTGAAGATTCATCAGATGATGACGACGACAAGCATCCAGAGAACGGAACAGACGACGAAGAAGAAGATGCTGACTGCTCCAATGACAAGGAAGCAGAAGAGTTCTGAGAAGTATTAACTTGAGATTCGTGTTCAGCCTTTTTGTCGCTTTCGTGCAGAAGCCACGGAGTAACAAAAAAGCAGTCAAGCTGAAAGACAGACAAGGCAAAGGAGAAGAAGGCGGTCCATCCGATAGCTGAGACAGTTGACTGCAGCGCAAGCAAATCTCCTTCGACGCAATAATTCCACTGCGAAACATGTTGGAAAATCAGCAAATGGCTGAAGAAGCTGTTGTCGCTCCTCTTCCACATTCCGCTGTGGTATTGTGCGGACGCCATCTGTATCAGCAGCGCCCGCTGGCACAAGAAAAGCCCAGCGGGATGGTTGATCAGCGAAGAAAGCGAAGGAGATGTCGTGTTCAACGTGCGGCAGAGGAGGCGATAGGAAACAATCGGAGCTTTTCCGTCTGAGCTTGTTCCGAATTGGCTTTGTTGCTCATCAATTGTGCAGTTCCTGAAGAGCTCAACCGATCTTTCTCTTGTTGGCTCTCTCCTGATAACTGGCGTTGTTGTGATGAGTGCAAGCACAGCTGCGCCGACTGAGCGTGAGAGCGGAGAGACAGTCGTCACTGGGTGATCAAAGTGCATTTGTCTCATCAGAATGCTATTCAAAAAGGCATTCAGATGCTCCACGTGTGTGTGAATGTGCATATCTTTGAACGGCGACTCTTCGCTTTCTGCTGTTTCTGTTGAAGAAGATGCCATCAATTGCTCTTCTGAGAAAGGAAGTGGCGTTCCTTCATCATCCAACTTCATTGCCTCTTTGAAAAGACTCTCAAGAAGACTTTCACAGTTATCGAATGAAACGCTCAAAAGCCGTAAAATGGCATCAAACGCTGTGCTTACGGTTTTCTTTGCGTCGTCCGATATAAAATTCATCAGAGACAAAGGAATGTCTGAAAGAGAAGGATTCGCCAAAAGAGGAGCAGAAACGCAATCAAAAGGTGTTAAAGACTTCACAAAGGATTGAGAGTCATTTGCGTTTGAGGCAGAGTATCCTTCTGCTGTTAGCCAAAACGGTCGGAATGGCAGAAGCGCAGTTGAAGGCGAGGGAGAAAGATCGCGAGATATCAGAAACTGCAAGAAAAATGACAGAAGCAAGGCAATGTTTGTTGAATGCACATAAGCAATGGATTCAGTTGTGTTTGGAACAAAAAGAGGAAATGAAGGATGAGAAAGTCTTTTGCTAATTTCTGTGCTTGTTGTTTCGGTGAAAGTTTGTTGATTCGCAAGCTTATCATCTGTTTTTGTATCTTCGTCAAGCAGCCTCATGTGAATTCCCTCTGAATCCGACAGGTTTTCGAGGCATTGCCTGTCGGGGTATTGGTAAATGGCGCACATACAGAGCAGTTTCCCTAATCTCTCGCAGAGTTTGAAGAACTGCCCCCGCCACGCACTCACGTGGTTGTCCTGGAACTCCTGCGACGAGGTCATCCGGATAGACGCGTAACTGTCAGAAGTGGACGCTATCAGGGCGATGGTGTGGATGATGAACGAGAGAGACGGGTGGATCGGCGGAAGCTGAGAAATGCTGCGAACGGGAGACAAGAAAAGCGAAGGCACGCGACTGCAGAGTGTAGATGACGAATTGCTGCTGACAAGCTGCGGACCTCGCAGGATGTCGTGTATGTGTTTGATTGCATAATCTTCCCTTGCTCTTTGGAATAATTCGCAAAACTTCTCATTTGGGCTTTCAATCAAAGTTTCTGCCTGATAAAATGGCGGATGAAGCAGAAGTCTGCTGCTTGCTTCGCTTTCATCTGAAGTATCCATTCTTGTTTTTTCATCAGACTCTGCTTCTTTTTTCTGCTTCTCCCATTCTACAAATTCTTGTGTCAAGTCTTTTCTGTTTGCATGAGCATAATCGTCGAATGGCGAATTTTCGAGCACAGTGCATTGAGATGTAGACAGCTGCGTCGCAGATAGCGGGAAAGTGAATATCGTGTTGTGCACATCTGCTGAAGGCTTGCAGACGATAGGTAGGGCGGGGATGAGGTCTGTTTCATCGAATGATGACAGAGACTCAAAAAGACGAGAATTTTGCAATGTTTTATCGGATTGCTTTGAATTCTGTTCTTTTTCGCTTTCTGCTCCTTCTTCCTCTGCAATATCAGATTCTTTGTCTTCAACCATATCTGAATCATGAACCATGTTCTGCTTCAGAAGCTGTTCATTCTCCTTTTGCTTATGCTGCATCCACCCAGCAAGGCGGCGCATGTGTTTGAATCCAGCGATGACTGCATTGGCAAAAAGAGGAAGATGAATGTTTGTTTTGAGAGAGCCAGAGAGATTGAAAAGGCAGTCGATGTAGCTTCTGGCATCTTTGAGGATTGTTTCTGAAACAATGTTCAAATCGCGATAAGTCGGAAGCGCTGGGAAAAGCACAGTTGATTCTTCTGAGAAATTGCACTGAGAATAAGCATCTGCCAGATGATCGAAATTATCCTGCTCTGTTTGAGCAGCTGAAGAAAGAAGTAAATTGCTCTGGATTTGCTGGCCTTCGTTTGTTGCCTTTGATCCATTGCATTTTGTAAGTCGTAGTTTTCTTCTTTTCCTGCTCTGTTCGAGCTCCTTCTTTTCTTTGAATTCTCTGAAAAGCTCATTTATCCAGTGCAGCGTAGCATTCTCGTTTATTCGCTTGCACTGCGCAATCTTCGCCTCCCTTCTGAAAACAAGCTCGTCCTCTGGAATTTTGTAGCTGCCTGTCTCGATCATCCTCATCATGTGGAAGTTGTCGAACCAGAAGACAACTGATGGGAACATCCACTGCCGCACCAGGTGATGCAGCGCAGACAGATCAGAAGCCAAAATAAACGTCGGCCGCAGCGACGATCCTTTTTGCCTGTGTGTTGCACGCAGCTGGATCAACACGTTGTTGCACTCCTCCAAATCTGGCAGCTCGATAATCTTTGGAAGCTTCTGTAGATTCAGCTTCAGTATAGCAGGATGAATCGCAAACTTGTAGCCTGTAATTGACAAGAATCTTTCGTCCTCAGCTTTGGAAGACCGAACATTAAAAAATGTGTTCAGGTTGGGTCTTGGCAAGCAAAACAGCTGGATCTGGTTTGAGAACCATTGAGGACCAGTAGCGTGGTTGAATATGTCATCGAACGTGAGCTTTATCATCAGCGACATCACGGGCACCACTGGAAGGAGGCGGATGTGGTTGAGGATGTGGAACAGGTGTGTCTGTGTGTAGTCTTTGGGGATGTTTGCATATGTCTCTGTTGCATAAAGCGAGGAAGGGGGCAACGGATTGGTAGATGACTGAGGCAGTTCGTCTGATTGAAATTCACTTTTGTGTGAAGGGTTTGCTTGCAATGATGTAAAAATATTGTTGCTTAGCAGTCCATCGTTGTATCTGATCCAAGAATCGAACGAAGAAGGATCAGCATCTTCTTGAATGGCAGCTGGTGCATTCAATTTGTGAATGCGAGAGACAACAACGCTGTCCAGCGTTTGCTGATAAGCCTCGTCAAGTGCATAGTCAATGCATTCAGTGCTTTTCTCACTCTCTTGAGAGTCATCGCCTTTTCCTTCTTTGCTATCAGCACACTCAGAATCAGATTGCGCCTGGTTTTCAGACACTTGAGCATCGACTTCACTTTCCATTTTTGAATCCATTTTTTCTGTGCAATTCGCATCCTCTTCCTGATCTCTTCCTTCCAACAACAGCAAATCAGGCCAATGGCGCTTTGTGATGGTCAGAGAAATAACTCTTCTGATGCCGTCACCCCCAGCCTTCAGCAGCTGCGCAAGCTGCTCAAATATGACTGCGAACACTTTCTCCTTCCGCTCAAGCAGAGTGGCAAACAGCTCTTCTGCGTTCTTTGCTGCCTCTTCGATCATAACAAAAAGCTGACTGGCATCCAATTGCTCAATGAAAAGATGCGCAAACAGTGCTGGAGAGGGAGTGTAAACGCACGATTGGCTTGAATCCTCTTCGTCTTTTGGCTTTGTCTGCGACGGAAGCTGCCTGTTTGAGGAAGAAAAGGAGAAGCAGTCGGGGCAGCGGTTGAATGACAGCTCTTTCATTCCGCTGGTCAGCCAGTCGAGGATGCAAAGGCCGTTGAAGTGTTTAATGGAGCGCTCCAACACTTTCTCATCAAGAGGAGCTGGTTGAGAAGGAAATGGGACACTTTTGCTTTTTGTTGCACACGGTGATGCAGATGAAGATGATGATGAACCATTCGAATCGCCTGATGGAGACAGGGAGGGTTCCTGGGCGTGGAGAAGAGGTGGCAGCTTAGGAAAGAAAGAAGACACGCTCGAAGGATAATTGACAATTGCTTCGTTTTTTCGAAGCAGTGTATCGTCAGCTTTGCTTTTGAATATGTCATTCTGAGTGGAAAAGCACTCTTCGTGATTTTGTGCTGCTCTTCGCTCTTCTCGCTTCTGTGCAATTGTAGTCCTCCATTCGCATTCAACACGGTAATAAAACAAAAGAGAATCAGAACGAAAATAGATCGGAAACGTTGGATTTGCGCTCTCAGAGGAAGAAGCTGATGAAGAAGAAGCTGATGAAGAAGAAGCTGATTGCTCATTTTCAGTTGTTGTGTGACTGGAATCAGATGGAAGGCTTGCCTCAGATGTGTCATGAGACTGAGATGATTGTTCTGCTGACGCAATTTGTGTCGAACTGATGTTTGTGTTGCTGTTATCTTCAGCTTTTTTCCGGTTTTGATTGCCCTTCTCGTCACCAACGCAGCTTGCATTTTTACTCCCCTGTTCATCATCAACGTCAATGTAATTGGCATTCCAAGAAGATCTTTGTTTGTAGTCCTTCTCAAACAAAAATCTCCTCTGCTTTGTCACAAGTCGAAATTCACTCTTTTTCTTCGCATTTGCACAGCTCAGGTCGAGCAGTGCATGCCTAAGCAAGTGATCAGCAATAGACTTCATGTTTGCTCGAATTTTGCGATCTCTCTCTTTTCTCTGCAAATCTAGTTCGGAGCTGCTGGTAGATTTTTGTTCAATTGCATCTAATTCCATTCGTTTTTTCAGCGATCTCTGAAGCGTCATTGCAAGAACTCGAGATTGTAAAAGCCTCATCGTTTGAAACCGCTGTAACCATATTAATTGGCTTATTTTATCGAATATTTCGTCAAATAAGCGAAAGCAATTTACAATATTAAGTTTAGGGTGTTCAAGGTGAGACAACGGATCCACAATGTGCATGCTGTTATGCAGATGTCTAGAACACCATCCATTTTTTCTCCAAACTTCTTCGCCTCCACAATCGCATGCACCATAAGTTACACTTGTCTGTTGCCCATCAATACCAAAAAATTTAATAAAATAAAATAAAATAATTTGCATAAATAAAGTCAAACTGAAGTGTAGTTATGTCCAACATGCTTGCTTGGTTCAAAGCAAGCTTCGCATATGCAGGCCGATGGCTCTGGATGTTTGCATATTAATTAAAAATTATTAATTAAAACAAAACTTTCATACCAATTCCACAAGTCTGACACTTATAAGCTTTTTGCCCTTCTTTTAAAACAACACTGCATTTGACTTCCTTTTCTACTGAAGCTCTTTTCACATCTTTCAAAACAGTTTGCCAATCATTTCCGAGATTTGAAAGCAACAAGCTTGCCCATCGTTTCTTTGATAATAGCGGTTCAGAAGTCAAATCACGAAAATAATTTTCAATATCTTCTACAAATAAAACAAATACGAGGTAATAAAAATTAAATATTAAACAATTTCACTAAAATATCTCACTTTTTATAGATTTACTTAAAGTTGATGAGGAAATTGAAGATGTCTCATTGTTCGGTAAATGAGTAGGATTATGTAGCATTTGTTATTGATCTGTTGAAAATGTGGCTATATTTTTGGTTATACCTGGCCAAAGCCTCCAATTCTATTTTATGACAAATAAATTTTTAATTACGGGCTATGACAGAATAATAATTGTTATGGAAAATGTCCCTTTATGTAATAATGCAAACAACCACCCAACCAAAAGAAGCAACACATCGGCTTCATACAACTTCTATTGAAGAAGCTTTAGGACTTAGTGGTAAACACAAAATACCAGGATATGTTGGTCATGTTCCTGGAAAGGATGATTGCGTTGGAATAAGATATGCAGAAGCGACGCGTCAATGCATCCAAAAGCATGAAGAACAAATGGAAAAATCTCGAACAATGACAAGATCATATGTCACTGGAACTACTGATCTTCCTCACGCTGTTGATGAACCTTTAAAAATTCATATGGAGAGTAAAATTCCAGGTTTTAAATATGTTTTAATTTTTTATTTTTTTGATTGCTTTTATTTTTTCCTGCTAAACATAGGCTATCAAGGATTTGTACCACGAATGCAAAATCATTATTTTGCTGCTTCATTTGGACGTTGTTCAACGGCAGCTCAAGAAGATTTTTCAGAGTCACCAATTCGTCCTCGCTCGCTTTGGGGAGGGACGTCAATTCCTGATTCCACTTCTAGATCGTTCAAAATTGATACTCATAAGATACACCCTCATTCATCAAAATTCGGCTAAAAGTCTTGCAACAATTGAATTTTTTTCTTGTTTCTTTTAAATGTTATTTTAATTGAATTTTAAATGAAACACATCATTTTAAATATGGAAATAAAATAAAATATTTTAAAGTGTTAAAAATGAATGTATTGTTATTGTTTGTCTTTGAATTATCATGAAAGGTCTCATTTTTTCATTATTCAAAAGCTTCAACAACACTTTTTAAAGGTCAATTTTGTGGATAATTTTCCCACGTTCGAAAGAATATTCGAATGGTCACACTTGAAAGTGTTGTGATTTCTATTCAAAACTGTTCACAAAAACGTATTCATGATTAATATGATATTTTTAGTTTTTTTTTTTTTTTTTTTTTTTTTTTTTTTTTTTTTTTTTTTTTTTTTTTTTTTTTTCGATCAAATTCGTTGGAAATGAATCGTGATTTTTAAAAATGTGTGAAAATTAGATGAATAGAAAATATTTATTATTTTCAAAAAAATTTTTTTGTTTGATAATGGTGATTATTCTTGAAATCATAACTTATTTCAAAGCTTTAACGCTTCATTGGTTTTATTTCTTTGGGAAGAAATTTTTCTTTCTTATGAAAAATATTACACAGTCTAAACCGGATATCATCACATCGATTTTTGCACAACTTTTTGTGACTATATCCAATTGTGATTATATACGATAGATGAAAATCGCGTCTATATGAAAATGAATCAATCAAAGTTTTAATTGCAGAATTATTCATTTTTTCAAAGGATTGCTTAATATTGTATTATTATGCATTAATTTTGTTTTAACGAATTAACATTTTTCATTTTTTTTTTAAACAATTCGAAAATAAATAATATTATTATTTGAGATCAAAGATCAACAAAAAATCATGATTATGAAGAAGTTTTTGAAAAGTTGCATATAAAACGCATATTAATGACAAATTCAAATTACACATGCTAATGAAGAACGAACATCATTCTTTTCAGGAACAATTTGATTTTCAACTCTTTGATATGTTTTTAAAAAAAGACAGTTCTATCAGTGTTATTGCAAACAACTTCAATTGTTTAACGTTTCTTGAAAACAGAAGATTATAACTATTATTATTATTTTTTTGTTAACTTATTTGCTTGATAAAGTTATTCATCAATTTTCAATAAATTTTCGCATTTCAAAGTTTCATCGGGATAAAAAAAAATCTTGGTTGCTTGCTCAAGAATGAATGTTCTAATTAACAATTTCTTTGTGTGATGTGTCATTTGATCATTATTGTTTCATGTTTTTCATATTAAATTATTAATGTTAGCAGTTATAATAACGAAAAAAAAGCAGCCAATATTTGTGAAACATTAAATTAATCAAAAAATAGGAAAATTACAATACTCGAATGTTATAATTATTTAAAAAGAATTTTTTATTCGTTTCTTTCCTCTTCTCATTCATTTTCCACAAATCAAAAAATCAAAATTTCATAAATTATAATAAGAATTTCAAGTTGTTGAAAAGAAAGAATAGCTCGAGATTATCAGATTTTGGATGAGAATATCATGAACGATTTGCAAGACAAGTGTTATTGAAGAAAAATGGATATTCAAGAGAGATAAAAAAAGAACAGTTTTTTTTATTGAAAATTGAATGAGATCATTCAGACAAATTGGAAAACGATACATAATGTTTGATAAACAATGAAATAAATATTCACGTTAAAACAAAGTGGAAAAAAAGGTGTATCAGTGAATGAAGAAGTGAAACAGAAAAATACTTATAAATTATAATTTATTAAATATTATGAAAAAATATTTTCATCATATTGCTAACTGAATGCAAGCTATGAAGCGAACTCATGCTAATGATGATTTGGAAAGAAAATCGTCTGAAGCTGTGACTGAAGATAGAATCTGTTTGTCAGTTAGCGAAGGTTTTTCGCTTTCCAAAAAACAAAAAAATACACTTTGCTATGGCCTTCTTGATGTATCGTTATTGAACACAACTTTCACTGCACAAAACTGCCGGTTCGAAACATTGAACAGTTTTGTTGATGATGAAGAAAGAGTATTCGTCCCAATCACACTCACTGCCTCAACTATCCCCACAACAGAAATCTTTTCCCCAACAATGATCATCTCCCCTTCGCTCACATGCCTCCCGCTCAGCGCTGTGATTGTGGAGCTCAGCTGCGCAAGGCTCTCCCCCACCGCATGCCCCACTGTCTTGCACGGCGCAGACTCACTCATCGCAAACATATCATTAGAGTCATCTCCATTCACCCCAACATTCCCATCCTTCATTCCTTCCTTCAACCACCACTTCTTTTCTGTATATTGACCATTATAATTACGGCAAACTCTCTTCTCATTGCTTTTGGTTGTGAATGATTCATAGAACGGGTTATTTGATAAGAAGAAACTGTAATAATCCTCAAAATACACATTATGCCCAAATGGTGCGGAGGCAATGCAACTGCAATTGTGGAAAAAGAGAAAACAACAATAAATGGTTTTGCTTGGAGCTATCAATTGATACTGTCTGAAAAAAATTCTCCTCCAGTTGACGTTGTTGAACACGAAATAAACCGAACTCTCCTCGTTTCGAACGCAGCTGTGACAGTTACGCAGTACATCCCTTCGCCATTCGAAATTGTTGAAGTGAACAAAGTGAATGAGCCCTCAAACACACAAGCGCTCTCCCATTTGCAAATTTCTGTTCCAAAACATGAAGATCAAGAAACCGGAAAAATTCAAGATGGAAAACTTATCCTCCTTAAATGAACAACTCAAACTTTTTTCTGAAAATTTTCCTTTTTGTTCTTTTCTTTGAAAAATATCTTTGATTATTCTTTTTCTTATATGTCTAAATTTTTTTGAAAGGTTCCTTTTGTTTAATTTTCAAATTAAAAAAATTTCATTCTTCGATTAAATTTCTGTTACCACTCACCAAATTTCTCTGTCCTGAAAACAAAATCTTGACATTGGCATTATTTCAATTTTTGTGAAGTTTCGTAAGTGGGAACAGAAATTTGATCAAAATATGAAATTTTTTCTTTTTTTGAAAATTAAACAAAAGGAACCTTTCAAAAAAATTAGACATATCTTTTCATTTATTATGTTCTGTCTCAATCTTTTTAATTAAATCTTTGTCTGCTCATATTTTGGTATTGAAATGGGTGATAATTTTTGGAATCCTAACTTTTTTCGGTATACAGATTATTCAAACTTTGTTTGTCATTTGGAAGAGCTTAAGAATTCATTTGCAAAAATTTTCACAACCAGTTATACAATAAATGAATAATCTGAATTAAAAACAATTATTCATTTAATTGTCTTTGTCTCTTTCAGTGTTCTTTAACTGATATTCAAGAAAAATTTTTGTACCGAAATTTTTGAACGAAAAAATATGATTTCAAAAATAATCTCCCAAATTGTTTCTTATAGACAAATAGCATTTTATTCGAAATGTCTCTAATCCTATTGTTCAAAAAGATGAAACGTTATATCAGAAATTTTTAACCATAACTGTTTTTTTAAAAAAATCCAAAATATATTTCTTGTTATCATGAAATATGCTTTTGTACTGCTGCTTTTTGATATTTCACGAAATTTTGGAGTGAAAAAATAAGAAAAATAAAGTTGAGTGTCGAACTTGTAAAATTTTTAATGAATGAAAAATATCGAGGTCGCAAAGAAATAATATCTCCGGGAATAAATTGATGTCCTGTGCATTTAAAGAATGTTATTTCATTTATATTTGAAAATTTGAAAGTGTTATCATTCGCATTGTCATAATAACTTAAACTTTTGAATTGCCATTGCTATTGTTTATCAATGCATGATAATAAAGACAAATAAAGGGAATTCTGAATTTCAAAACGTTTATTTTTAATTTTTTGTTCTTATTTGAAATTCATTTTGAATTTATCAGAAAAAAAATCGATAAGAGAATCGCAGCGTTAAACAAAAATGCACAAATTGCATCTTCGAAATGTCCTTCATTTCAATGCATTCATGTGACCTATTCATATTTCATCAATTGTCAAGTGTTCAAAGAACCTTTAAAAAGGCAAGAAATAATCTTAACCATTCAGCGAATCTGCAAAGGCATTTATTAGTCATTGATTGTTTGATATTTCGCTTGAAATCAAATATAAAAATAAGACTTAACATTTTTTATTCGAGTTTGCTTTGAAAACAAAGAAGAAGGCTGATTATTACAAGTTCGTGAATATTATTCCATTTTTGATTTTTCTTCGAATTACCAACTGTGAATTTGAATACACGATCGTGCAGCAATCAAATTCTATTTTGGTGACTCTTTCGAAATTGCTAATAATATTGATTCAAACAATCAGTTAAATATCTATTTTCTCTTCAAAGATTTCTTAAACCTTCTGAGATGCTTAGCAAAAATATAAAGTCATTTGAATCTGTTTTTTCTACAAAAAATGAGAAAAATCTGATTGAGTTTAACTTTTATGTCATCTTCAGTATCTCTTTTGAATACAAAAGGAAATAATAAATATTCAAAATTAAATATAAGTTTATTAATGTCTTTTGGAAATAACAAATGCTCATGATGTGATTAGAAGTTGTTTTGTTTCAAAAGGTTATAGGAAAGCTTTTCTAAAATGTTTCATAAGAAATCAAAAGAAAAAAAAACAAATTCATACGAAAAATTTTTGTTCATTAAAACAAAAAGATAACAAACCGATTTTTCATTCATTCTTTGGCTTTCTTTTCTTTTCCTGCATCACATTTAATGCCAACTGTGTTCTCATGTGAGCCACGCTCATCTGTTGTTCCGAGCATGTTGAAGTCTGCTAATGAAGGCTGAATCAGATTATTAATTGCGAATTTTTCGAGAAAATCTTCTGCTTCGTTAATAACTTTATGACTTTCTTTGGGTGGTGATTTATCTTCGATGTACTCTTTTGACATGTTCCACATTATGTTTGCCTCTCCAATTGTTTTGACTTCTTTTTCTTCCTTCTTCATCAACTTTCACCTTCAAGGTTATTTCATCTTCGAAAACATTCGACTTTGACATTTTTGAATCAACAATCTCTTCTTCAGATTGAATTTCTCTTGTTATTTCGTGTCTTCAGCTGAGAAAAATTCCTCTGGAGTTAATTCGAAATGATCGCTATCTCTGGTTTTTAATTTTTTAAACAGCACATTATACTCATCCATTTTATCTTCCTTGATATTCACAATTTCTTTTTCTTTCACTTTGGCCGGATCCCATTCCGCATTCTTGAAACAATTTTCTATTGTTTCCTTTTTAACTTTTTTCCAATCTTTTTCCACAATGTTTAAAACTTCATGCATTGTTATCTTCGTTGCAACCCCACATTCAACTTTTGCCAGTTTTTTTCTCAGAAGAAGACTTTTATGGAAGTGTTTAAAGACTTTGATTATACCTGCGTCCATTGGTTGGATAATGGACGTAACATCAGGAGGGAAATAAAATAATGAAACATGAGACAAATTGACACAATCTACACTATGAGCTGGACAGTTGTCCACAATATACACAATGTTCCCATGTGAAATGGGGGAAAATACGGACTTTCAAGCTTTTTATGCACAAAGCATGAAAAAATTGTTTCGCTTTTAACATTATTAAACTTTACCAGATTTCAAAATAAATTTGATTTTCATATCCGTTAACAGACATCGTTGATAGAATAACATCATGTTGTGTGACATCACATGTATTTCAAAAAATAAACCCATTTTTTTCAAATTTTTTGATCACAAAAAGATCATCTCTGATTCAAAATTTTTTAATGAAAATGCCTGAAGTCAAATATTTTGTCCCAAATGGACATTTTTTCGTTAAGTCTTTTGACGTGATCATTAAAGATTACAGCATTCATCCATGACTTTTTTGAATGATTATAAAGGGTTGGTGAGAATTTTCCTTTCAAACATCTTGGCGATTTTAATTTGCCGATCACAAGATGGCACAGCTTTTCTCCTGTCATACTTGCGGCAAGAAGAACGGAAACCCTGTCTTTCGATTGTTTGATTCCAGAAACCGAACAACTGCCTTCGGTAAAAGTTTGTTTCTCTGATCGATTGAAAAATAAACCTAATTCATTTGCGTTGAATATGTTGTTCTCCCCAAATTGATTTATTGTTGTTGGAAAAGAAAGATCGATCCATTTTGCTGCACTGTCCTTATCTGCCGAAAAAGATTCTCCAATAATTTTCTTTGAAGTTATATTGAATCGCATTCTCCATGATTCCATTCAACTGTCCCAGATGCGTTCTGAAGGATTTTTGAAGTGAAATTTATTGGATAAATACTGTGTTTTCTCTAAAAGCATTCTTCCATCAATAGCCATTTCAGGATTTGTTGACCTTATTTGACGAAACCAAATAATCATCGCTTTGTCAAACTCTGGATATATCGTTGGTCGAATTCGAAATGTGATATCAGGCTTAATAATAGATGAACTTTGTTTAAATATTGCTTCTTTTTTTTTTTAATATTTTTGTAATTGTTGAGAAATCAATATTAACATCTTTTGCAATGATATTTCTTGATTGAGGAGGGCTCGAACTCAACTTGTTGATGACATCAATTTTTGAACAAAAGAAAGTTTTGTTCTTTTATTCACATCTGTTGCTTTCATCAATGCTTATCAGATTTCGAATTTCAATTTGTTTAAGATAATTCAAAAACGTTTGAAATATTTCATGAAAATTAACCATTTTGATAAAAAATAAATTTTTGTTCGTTAGATATTTTTTTAAATTGAAAACAAGAATTTTCACCCATCTTAAAATAAAATGAAATTATGTATTTTCATCTCTGTGATAATATGCGATGAAAAATGAATGAAAAATAGGAAAAAAATGTTCGTACACTCAAAAATGTGATTATAAACGAATGTGATTATATGCGATGTGATTATTTCCAGTTTTAACTATGTTTGTATTTAAAGAGATAATGTTTGAGATAATATTCATGAAATATTTATCTTTTAAAGGAGTTGTGACTTTATGAGTTTATAATTTAATTTTCCAAAAGAATTCAAAAACAGAAATTTTTGATAGAAATAATATGATTTCGAAAATAATCACACAAATTTTCATCGAATTTTCTTTCCAAATCCCCAAATTTCATAAGAATGAAAGAAAGTGCTTGACGGCGTTATTTGTTCCATTCAGGTGAAATCTCATTTGTGGGAACAAAATTTTGAAGGAAATAATCAATTTTTGTTTTCACCCTTATAGAAAACAAAAGGAACTTTTCGAAAAAAATTTTTAACTCTTCATATTATTTTTCGATTATTTTGTACTCGGGACATCAATGTATTATAACAATACAGTTTAAGCAAAAAATACCGGACAAGATCGATTTCTTAATAACCGCAAGAGGAATAATTGTGACAATTTTCCTCAAAATACATTTCATTTTGCAAACTCATTTGATATACAAAACTTAAAAAACTTCATCGATTATGCTCATAAAAAATAAATATCGAAATCTCGGAGAAACTCAAAATCCAATTTCGCCGAGATTTCAAAAATATTTTTTTTTTTTTTGAGTACAAATGAAGCAATTTTGAAAGTCACGTTTATCTAATGAGTTTATATTGATGAGATATATTTTGAGGATATTTGTCAGAATTATTCCTCTTGCGGTTATTGAGAAATCGATCTTGTCCGGTATTTTTTGAGCAAACTGTATTGCAAAACACGAAAAGAAATTTGCAAACTTGTTTCATTTTAATTTATGTTGAAAATGTCGAAGTTATTGAAAAATTTTGCGATCTGATAAAGTCATTTGAACAATAAAAAAAAAGCTGTTGGCATTAACACAGATTAAAAACTTGTTCTTCAGTAAACAAAAAGAAAAGAAAAAAAAAAAAAAATGAAAAAGAAAAAAAGAAATATTATTTTTTCTTTTCTCTTACTCTTTTTATTGGAAAATTAGTGAAAATTTAATTTTTTCTTTGATATATTTTATCATTAAAGTGTACTGCAAGAAAAAAAATTATGATCTGTTTTTTGTTTTTATAAATGGAAAAATCAATTTACAAAGAACCAGATATTTTTCTTTTACTTTCTTTCTTTCTTTCTTTCTTTCTTTTTCTTTTTCTTTTTCTTTTTCTTTTTCTTTTTCTTTTTCTTTTTCTTTTTCTTTTTCTTTTTCTTTTTCTTTTTCTTTTTCTTTTTCTTTTTCTTTTTCTTTTTCTTTTTCTTTTTCTTTTTCTTTTTCTTTTTCTTTTTCTTTTCTTTCTTTCTTTTTTTTAAATATTTTGCTCTGGAATATTTTTTTTTCACAGTTTTGTTTAACATATCTGAATTGTTTTTACGACTGTTATTTTATCAAATGCTAAAAAAAAAAAAATACTTCATTTTGAAAATTGACTTACTTGAAAACTGTCTTTCATTGGAGTCTGCAAAATATTCATTTCTACATTACATACGTTTTAATTAACAAATTTGTGATGAGCAAACTTTTTTGACCATTGTCGGTTGCTATTAACGTATGTTGTCAAAAAATGAGGAAAAGTAAAATTTTCTTTTTTCATTCTAAAAACTTATGGGATTTTGACCCTTTATCTGTTTTTTGATTAATTTACTCCGAACATTCGAATTTTTATTGCGAATCTTTTTATAAAGATAAATCTAACATTATATATTTGAAATGTCTTTGAAACTAACATCGAAAGCTATTGATACTATTCAAACCGCAAAGACTATTGCTCGAAGAAATAGTCATGGTGCCATGTTTCCTGTTCATTTAGCCCTTGCTTGCTTTAATGGATCAGATTCATTGGGAAATCAAGTTTGCAAAAAATTGTCCGTACAATCACAAGATATTGTTGAGAAGCTCGAGAAACTGTTACAAAAATACCCCAAGCAATCACCACCTCCCCAAGATATTTCGCCTTCAACTTCATTCACAGAGGTCTTAAATCATGCTAAAGATAAGATGACTAAAAATGAAGATCAGTTTATTGCAGTGGATCATATTTTATCTTCTCTTCTTGAAGAGAGAGATATTATGATTGCATTTAACGAGGCTGGTGTCTCCCCTGCAATGGTTGAAGAGGGAATTGCAAAGATCAGAAAAGGGAAAAAAGTTACATCGGAAGATGCAGAAGATAGTTATGATGCTTTGAGCAAATACGCTCGTGATTTAACAGCAATGGCGCAAGAAGGAAATCTCGATCCTGTTATTGGACGGGATGAGGAAATTCGAAGACTTATCCAAGTATTATGCAGAAGAACAAAAAATAATCCTGCACTTACAGGTCTTCCTGGAGTCGGAAAAACAGCTATAGTTGAAGGACTTGCACAGAGAATTGTCGCTGGAGATGTTCCAAAAGGTTTGAACTGTCGAGTATTTGCTTTAGATATGGGGTCATTGGTTGCTGGTACAAAATATCGCGGAGAATTTGAATCAAGAATGAAAGAACTTATCAACGAAGTTACTGAATCAAAAGGAAACATTATCCTTTTCATTGATGAAATGCATCTTCTGTTAGGAGCAGGGAAAGCTGAAGGATCTGCAGATGCTGCAAATTTACTAAAACCAGCTCTTGCACGAGGAGAATTGCGATGTATTGGAGCAACGACCGACGATGAATACAAAAAGTACATTGAATCTGACTCTGCACTTGAAAGGAGATTTCAACCAATTTCTGTTGGAGAGCCAAGCATTGAAGATTGTATTTCAATTATGAGAGGGTTAAAAGAAAGATATGAGATGTTTCATGGAGTGCGTATAATGGATTCGGCGTTGATAACTGCGGTGGAATTGTCAAATAGATACATCACCTCGAGATATCTACCAGATAAAGCAATTGATGTAATTGATGAAGCATGCTCTTCAACAAGAGTACAACTTGATTCCCAACCACAAGCTATTGATCGTTTGGAACGAAAGAAGCTTCAACTTGAAGTTGAGCAAACCGCTCTGGAAAAAGAAACCGATCAACAATCGAAGAAGAGGCTAGAAAAGGTGAAAGTCAAGTTACAAGATATTGAAAAAGAGCTACAACCACTTAAAGAGCAATATCACAAGGAGCGTGAAATAATCGACCAAATATCGCAGCTTCAAAAGAAGAAAGATCAACTGAGGGTCAAATTGGAGCAAGCAGAGAGAGCACGAGATCTTGCTACAACAGCCGATCTGCGCTATGGAGCTCTTCCAGATATCGAAGCACGCATTGAAGAACTGAACAAATTGCAAGAGGAATCACAAGCGAGATCGACAGGTCACGAACTTCTCAGAGAGGTTATCACACCAGAAATCGTCACAGCCATTGTTGCACGTTGGACTGGCATCCCTGTTGAAAGATTATCAACTTCAGAAAGGCAAAGGATTCTCACGCTGGGCGATCGCTTGTCAGAACGCGTAATCGGACAAAACGCGGCTGTCAAGGCTGTGTCTGATGCTATCATGCGTTCGAGGGCTGGCTTGTCGCGTCCAACGCAGCCAACAGGCTCATTCCTCTTTATGGGGCCAACCGGTGTTGGTAAGACGGAACTTGCACGCGCATTGGCTGTTGAGCTGTTTGATACTGAAAAGGCTATGATTCGATTAGATATGAGCGAGTATATGGAACAGCACACAGTTGCCAAGTTGATCGGAGCACCTCCAGGTTACGTTGGACACGATGAAGGAGGACAACTCACTGATGCTATACGCAAACGTCCATATTCAGTAGTTCTGCTGGATGAGTTAGAAAAGGCACATCCCAACGTGCTGAATATTCTGTTGCAGGTTCTGGAAGATGGCAGACTGACTGATTCAAAGGGAAGAGTTGCTGATTTTTCAAATACGATTATTATTATGACAAGTAATCTTGGCTCTCGGCATCTTTCTACTGCTGCTATGGCGATTGAGGCTGCCTCTCTCGGAGCACATTCATCAGACCCATCTTCAATTAATCCTTCTGAGCTGTTCAAGAGTGCATCGGCAAAGGCATTGGCTGAAGTGAGGCAACATTTCAAGCCAGAGTTTGTCAATCGTTTGGATGATATCATCATATTCAGTCCATTGACAAAGGCAAACTTCAGAGAAATTATCACTCTTCAAACAAAGAATGTTGCACAACGTTTAGCCTCAAAGCAAGTACGTCTTGTTGTCACAGATGAAGCGAAGCAGTTTATTGTGGACAAAATGAAAGGAGAATGTGTCGAATACGGAGCAAGGCCTCTTCGTCGATTTGTTGAGAAAGATATGGTCACACAGATATCACGTGCTCTTATTGCTGGCGATGCGATTGAAGGAAGCACAGTCACTGTTTATCCTCCAAGTGAAGCTTCTTCATCAGCAACGCCATCGTCCGATGTGTCATTTGGTTCAGATACTTCAGCTCCACTTCTGAGAATAGTTGTAACGAAAGGGACATCTGATTCAGATGAAAGAGAATTGCGCAGAAGTTTCCATGGTCCACGTAAAAGCAAGTCAGGGTATTCTTCAAGCCATCACAACGAACACAACTCAGATGAAGAAACATCAGAAGAAACGTTGTATGATCTGAAGAGCAGCAAAAGAAGCTTGTCCAAACAAAATGGTGGTAGTGGCATCAGCCATTAACGTTATTATTCCTTAAATTCATTTCACATTAGAAAACAAAAATTTATGTTATTTTCTTTTCTTCGATTCAGCCTTTATTTTCTTTTTGTTATAATTGAAATTATTGTGATCTAATATTTATTTTCTCGCATAATATTTCATTATTCATTTATATTTATTTTTGTTTAGCTAATTTTACGTTTTTTTTGTTAATCTTAGATATTTATATTTTTACAACCATTCGTAATCAACAAAATTATAAACTTAAAATTCTTGTTTTTTTTTTAACCCCATGATTTTAAAATAAAATAAAATCTAATCAAATCTACATTTATAAAACACACGAAAACAACTCAAACGAAACCCGAGTATTTTAATTTTTATACAGAAGATTAACCCTCATTGACTCTGCACAATTCAACATCTACACCAAATGCCAAGAGAAGATTCATCCACACAATCTGCACAAAGGAGAGGTGGTCGCGTGGGCCCTTCACCTCCACAAACTTCACTTCGCATTCTTTTTCATTATCATCAGGAATAATATCTTTCTTATTTGTCAAGTCTTTTTTCCTTTTCAAAATGGACTGCTCTTCTGTCTCTTTCTTTGCACTTTTCTTTCTCATCCTGCAAAATACCAAATCAGGAAAGCCACAACGCATCGAATTGCCATAAATAGTCATCATCAGACAAATAACCGCAAGGACTCGTCCTCCGAGCGCACTCGCAATACAGCCAAGCTCATCTCTCTCAAACAGATCGCCTCTCATTCCAATGCATCGCTCATCTTTGTGCCGCATATACTCCAAGCAAACCAGATGTCCAACAGCAAAGTCACTCAGAGACGAGATGAAGGAAAGGCGCGAAAGCAGATCGGATGAGCGGCGCAGAGCAAATATCAGCGGATGGCTGTAGTCCAACGGAGAGGTCTGGAAGGGAGTCATAAATACAGTTGGAAGCAGAGAAGGAGGAGATGTCCATTCATAAAAATTATCATCGTCAAACAGGATCTTCTTATGATCTGCGGTTGATGCTGACTTGGATGATGAAGGACGTTTTGGTTTAATTTTGGGTTTTTCCTGCTTTTTGCTGAAGTCAATTTCGTGAATATTCTCAAAGAGTAAATGATCTGAAGGAATCAAATGAGTGAAGTTGAGATTTGAATTCGTCAGCTCAGCTGTTTTCTCCTGCTGTTGGTTTTGTGTCTCAGAAGTGATCCGAGTCTTTTCATTTCTTTCACTGCTCACGAAATCAACCTTCGTTTCGTCGGCTTCTGAGAATATGAGGTCCCACAATAAGAGTGTCACAATCGTGTTCATCAGGCTGTTGGTTGCTCCTTCCTGCATCACATCCCATTCCTCAATTAGACGATACTCATTCAATGCAAACTGCTCTACTGTCATTCCAGCTGAAAAAAGAAAGATTAATGCAATTACAAACAGAAAATTCAAAAAGACAATAATTTGGATAATCAATAATGTAAATTATAACGATTATAAAAAAAAAATAATCAAACCTCCTCCTTTATCAACAAAAATGCTTTTGCCTTTCATTTTCCGAGTTGCAAGTTCCGCATCCATTTTGACAACTTTGCCTGCAAATTCGATTCTTTCAGGCATTTGAACAGAAGTATGAGAGCCTGCTGTTGCCGCATCTGCTTCTTCATTCACAGATTTGGTATTGAAAGAAGGGATGGACTCGATCAAAGAAACAAGAGATGAATGAAGAGGATATATTTCATTTATTTTGCGAGGGAAGGACTTGAAAGGGATTTTCAGCTCGATTGGGGAGAGCGGAGAAGCATCCTGATCCAAAAGAGACAAAAGCGTGGCTTCTATTTCATTGGCGAATGATTCAATTTCTGGTAAACTCGACATTATCTCTTCTTCTATGACTTTTTGTTCACTTTTTTTGGATGACTTTCTGCTCATTGATTTATTCTCTGCTTTGCCCGATGAAAACGCTCCAAATGAATCTGTTCTTTTTACAGAGCATTCTTCCTTTAATGATTCTAATCCACTTGATGTTTGTGTTTTTCCATCAAAAGAAAGATTTGCTTCACTCAAGCGCTCATCAATTACTGCGTCTTCTGTATTTACTGGCTGAGTTAATACAATGTCTTTATCTGCTATGCTTTTTTCGTCTTCATCTTTTTCTGCTATCGATGTCTTGCCGCTTGTTTCTTGAATGGACTTTTCCTGTTCAATCTTCTGCTCATTTTGACTTGACTTTTCAACAGATGATATTACAATTGACCCTTTCCTCTGTATTTCAAGCTCCATTTTTTGAACCAAAGACGATTGCGTTTCTTTCAAATTTCTTGTCTTTTCTTTTGAATTTAAAGAAGCAACAGTTTTGTTGCTCACATTTTTCCTAGCGAAGTTTGTGGCAGACAAATGCTTAGAGAGTTCAATTGCTTTTGTGTGCAGTTCAACAAAAAGCGGAGGAGAAATTATCAAATGCTGAAAGAAACAAGACAAATCAACTTTGTCTGGCGAAAAAGACAGAAGTGATTCGATTGATTGAGAATCATCATTTTGCGATTGAACTTGCTCATCCATCGATGCTTTCATGACTTTATTTGGATCTCCAGACAGAACTGAATAGAAAAGAGGCTGCTGTTTTTGGAACACACGACACAACTCGCAGCAAATGATAAAAGCTTCGCGAAACCTTCCGAGATGACCTATCAAGATATTCATATCAGCAATGAATGTTAAACAAATCCATTTTTTAAAATTAACAAGAAATAAGCACAAATAATGATTAATGAGAAACTTTAATAAAAATAACACAAACTCAAATCAATTATAAGCCTTGAAATAAGAGAAGACAAATGCTCAGTTGCTTCAAGAAGAAATCGCGAGAAGGGATAGACCGGAGCATTATTAGCATCAAACGAATCAAAAGAACCAGAAGTAGATGAAAGTGAAGACGAACGCATTGATAATGATGCAAATGATTCTTGTGTTGCAGCCGACACTGACGCCGAAGACAAACGCCTCAATCCTCCCTCAGAAGCTCGTTTTCCTTCTTTTGCTTTGCGGATGCGATTCGACGGCAGGTCAAACACCATCCACTCGATCAGCTGCACCGCATCGTCGTAGCGCTGCTGCCTTTCCAGAAAGGGAATGACTGTTCGGCTGAGGCAGCCATACAGCTGGTGCTCGGCAGTGAAGATGTGCCGGAAGGAAGCAGACACAAACAACTGCAGCAGATTGAGCTGAGGAAAAGGGAAAGCAGAATTTGAGAGGAGAGAAAGAGAAGGCAGAAGGGAATTGCTGTTCAAAGAGGAAGAAAGCTCAGAGCAATGGAGGAAGAAGACGACTGACTGAACAACAGAATACAGCAGTCTTTTTGTGAACGAGTTGAACGACGAGATGACTTCGCTGTCTTTCTCAATCGCTTTTTTTTCATCTTCTTTCTCGTTTTGTGGCACTCCTTCGCTTTCTTTTTGCTTTTTGTTTTTCTTTTGCTTTTGTGCATTCATCTTTTTGGCTTTGCTTCTTCTCAATTTGAAGATGTCGATATTGCCTTCCTTCAACATCTGCTTTTCGAGCTCTATCCTCTTCAGCGCCTCCACATGCCTCATCTCGTTCTCCCTATGCCTCATCTTCTCTTTAAACTTCTTCATTTCCTTCGCTTCTTCATCACAAAGCGCAATCAGCTGGTCAATTGCTCCGACAACACGGCGGGAGCATTCCCAGATGCCGTAGTCCTTTCGTGTCGAAAACACAGAACGGCATTGATGAAGAAGAATAAGCGTGCGAAGAGGCTCCTGAGAAGTGTTTGTGCTGATGGACAGTGCTGAATCAAGCAAGCGAGAAGCAGCCAAAGAAGGTTTTTGTGTGGGCAGAGAGGCAGATGAAATTGTTTTCCCAGCAGACGGTGCGAGTTCCGTTGCAGAGGGCGATGTTTGTTCTGACTCGACGAATTGTGTTGGAGGAGGCGTTGAGTCAAGATATGCCAACGCTTCTTCCTCAGCATATTCTGCCTGGCTCATAAGCTCTTCGACTTTCGCTGTCTCAGCGAGGATTCGCTCGCTCATCGTTCTGTACAGCATCCACTGGTCATCCACAGTCTCTGAGCGGAAGTGATGCGCTTTCACAACCCAATCAGCAGAATGGCTGCTATTCACAAAAGAAGTTGATGCAGTTGATGATAATGTTGATGTTCTTGTTGCTGATGCTGATAAAGGCACAGCCTGTGAAGAAGCAGATGAAGATGGAAGAGCAGATTGCTCATCTTCACCCTCTTTTAGTGTCTTCATTGTGATCGAACTGAGAGAATCATGCAATTGTTTCACAGACGGCGTGAGAAGCAGCACCGACAGCGTGAAATGCGGATACGATACCCTCTGCATCCGGATAAGCACAAGCAGAGAAGACGCCTGCCGAAGAGAGGCCAACGGGTCATAATTGAACCTGACAGCAGCAGAAGTCCGTATTGGGGCTTTAGAATCAGACGAGGAATCAGTCGTGCTTGGCGCTGGCGGAAGAGTGGAAACGACTGTGATGTTGTCTGAGTCTGATATTCGCACGGAGAGTGAAGAAGAGAAAGAGGAAGATCTTTTCCTCGGAGAAGTTATCAAATTCTCTGAAGATTCGCAAGGAGCTCTTTGAGACGAGCTAGCAGATTTCTCCACTGGCTGTGTTAAAACATCGCTATCAGCCAATTCTTCAAGAGGGGGCATTGGAGTGAGCTGATGGAAGAGCATCGTGAAATGCCGAACAAGCAACTCTCTCAGCCCGTAATCCTCGTTCACCAAGCTCAGCTCATTGGCCACCAGCAATGTGGACAACGGTGCAGTGTCTGGAAGCTCAGTGCTAATCGACAAGATGGATGGTAAAGAAGATGACTGAGGAGTTGACGGATCATCCGCTTTGCTTTCATCCCCCGGTTTGTTCATTTCTTTCTGTGCAACCAACTTCAATGCATCAGAAAATAACCTGTCCATTTCGATGATTTTGGGATCTTCTTCTCTGTCGATCAGGACCCCCTTGACAGCTGCTGTGTGCGATGCAGAGAGATAAGCCAAGACAGACGAAAATGCCTCGTCTGTCGCTCTGTGGGACTCTCTCACGGTCTGCTGCGGCCCTGCCCACTTCTGCCGGTTCGGGTCGCGAGTTTGGCTTGTGCTGAGATCAACTCCACTGACATCCTGCTCGGCACCGTCCTGCAGCACCTCGGACATGCCTCGGACACCAACCAGAAACAGAGAGCCAAGAAACCCGAACAGCCAACGATATTCGCCCTTGACTCGGATCAGAGGCTCATTGAGTGCTTTTTTCAATGTTGATACCACTCTGCGCAGATGAGCTTTTTCTTTTTCCATTTCCTCAATGCCTCCTGTTTTAACCTTTCCAAAAAACGATAGAATTGATTGTTGCTTTGGTGGAGTCAATATTAGTTTTATTAATTCAGCTTTTTGAATTGAAGACAATCCCTTGGGAGAATTTCCCAATGTTTGAGTTATTTTTCGAAGTTGATCGACTTTGAGCATTTTTAACAAAATTTCAACATCATCTTTTTCAAATAAAAAATCAGTTTGTTCGGAAGCTAATGGAGACTGATTCTTTGATCCACTTCCCCATCCAATTATGTCAATTAAATTATTATGCTGAAGTTCCACAATTGTTTTCTAAATAGCGGCAAATGAAACATAACAAAAAAGGCAAAATAGAGGAGAATATATATACCCAAAAAGTTTGATCCTTTTCTTCCTGAGACATCTGAAAATTCTTTTCATCCATTTTTCTTGGATTATTGTACTCTAGCGAATCATATAACCGTTCTTGCGTTTCCTCATAAGAAAATTCGAGATTTTCGCAATCGGAATTAAGGCTTCGCGCTTGGGTATCAACATATCTCCTCTTTAAATCAGTAATTGTTAAAAACCATGGTCCTTCAATAAATATCAAGGATGAACCAAAAGTAAAATAAGAGAATACAAAATTAACAATGAAACTTTTGTTTCAATACCTTTTCGAAGAATTAATTTTGAAATCAAAAAACGAGCTTCATGAGACAATCTGTGATACTGTTGAAGAAGCTTTAATTCTTGCCTTGTAAATAAATGGTAATAGTTGCACAAGGATGAATATGATATAAGTTCCAAATCTAACAATGAAAAAGGAACATAGATCTTTGAGGAAAACATAAACAACGAAAATGAAACATAAAAATAATAACTAATGGGATGGATGATTGCATTTCTCAACAAAATGGATTTTATTTTATAATTTGATGAGCTGTAAATGAACTGCTTCGATTGAAATTATTCGTGAATCAAACCAATATTAAAAAAGTTAACAATTCTTCATAATATTTTGAGTTTATTTTTAGCTTCTTAATGCATGAAATATGATTACTGTTTATTTACATTAAAATATGCGATTTATGTGATCACAATCGAATTGTTGAGTTGCGTCAACCTGGAGAATGCTTCGAGCGAATTGAACATATTCCCAAATTACCAGAATGATGTTTTGAAACAGAGAACGTTATTTGATTTCGATGAAACCGAAAAATATGAACTGTATCGCACGCAACAATTTCTTAAAAGCAAGGATGCAAAGGAAAATCTTCTCGGATATTTGGATGGGCAAGATGTGGACGAAATGAGCTGTTTTCGAACGAAAATAAGAGCTATCAACTCCACAGCCTCTGTTGAAGGAGCATGCATTATTTCTAAACGCGAAGGTGCAACATTTTTTCAGGATAGCTTTTCAAATGTTTCTGTGGTTAGTTGCATTATTTTTATGAGAAAACACCAATTAGGCTGCTCATTTGCTAAAACTGGAAGTTTCCTTCAATTTGTGAATATATCACTTGCCTCACAAATGGAATGTATAGAAATTGATTCATTCATATCAACGAAAAGCAATTTTCCCACTTCGAATTCATCCGTTTCTGCTTTAATATCATCTTCATCCTTTTCCCATGTTTTGATATCTTCAACATTTTTTGATTTGTCAACAATTGGATCGATATTGGAGCTTCATAGTTCTACTTTTTTCAATATCAGTGCAAAGCCAAACGAGAAGGATCATAAATTGGCTTCTCATTTAAGTTCTTGCAGTTCAACAATTGATAGTTGTTTGTTCGACCATACGTGCGGAGTGTATGATGGGGTGATCATTCCTTCGATTTCAATTGGAGTATTTTCTTTGGGCAACTATAATTCATCGCATATTTCATGCTCGCGATGGTCAAACAAGCTCTATGCAAATGAAACTCTCGAAAGAGTTGAACTGGATACTTCAAATGATAAAGACTTTTCTTTTGAATCATGCGAGTGGGATAATTTAAAGGGAGAAGAACCTGGACAATGCATATTTGTCAAGGCACAAGTTCATGACTTTATAACCCTTTCTGTAAAATGGTGCTGGATGAAAGATATTACAAGCGACATTTCATCAGGAAGTGCAATATACGCTGAAGGGAATATCGCAGCAACATTCGAAAACACATTGTTCCAACATTGCAAAAGCAAAAAAGACCATGACTCTAGTCCATCGGCAGGAACTGTTCATGTGATAAGCTCACAACAGCCAGTAATCAAGCAATGTTTTTTTCAGAATTGCTTATCATTTAGTGATGCATGCGTTATTTACGAACATAAAACTTTTGAGGCGCATCAAAGAAAATCTAACTTTTGTAGAAGTTGCTTTCACGATCATCAAAAGATTCTTAAGTTTACTAACATTGAAAGTTTAAATTCGTCTGGAAGCGAAATATTTGGGAAACAATCAAAGATAAATGAAAAGTCAAAGATTAACATCGATGAAATTGAATTTCTTTGTATACAAAGTACCTTTTTGAGCTGTGCTTCACTTGGAATGGGAGGTGGAATTTATTTGAAGGATGCTGTTGAGAATGCATTTATATCTGAGTGCGTCTTTTCTGATTGCAGGTCCAGATGCGGAGGAGCATTATATTTCGTCATTGCAGATACGCATTTATTGGAGGCAAATAGACAATTTGTTGGAGAAAATCCTTGTTGTGTGCATGCGAGTTATTTTTCTATTAATGGTGCAGATGATTTTGGAAGTGATGTTTATATTGAGAGTGAATCCGATTATGATGATGGATTAAAGTTCTTCTCGTTGTGCAAAACGTCAAAACATAATGATAATTCCGTTGTTCAGAAGAAACTCAGCGAGCCAGATAAGAATCTTCGTCTTCTAAAATCATTTGAAGTTGCCCAAAGAGCTATTGTCTTGGATTCCTCAGCTCAATTTAGAGTTGCATGCGGTTCGACAGCGCAGATTCCATGCCAAACAATCAATCAAGCTCTGGAGCATATTTCACCAAACGAGAGTGTAAAATTATTGATTTCTTCTGATGCAACAACTTTTGTAACTTCAATGTGTACAATTAAATTCATGGAATTGGAGGTTTGTGGAAACGGAGGAGGGACGATGGTTCTCCACGTGCAAAATAATATTATTTATATCGATTCTTTATTTCATGTAACAAATAGTTCATTTTCAATAAGAAATCTAACTATTTTATATGCAAAAGAGAAATCAAACTCATATCGTTCAATCTTTTACTCTTCAGAAGTCCATGGCCCTTCGTCAATTACGATGGATCATGTAACTTTTAAGTACGATGAAGAAAGGAACGTATTACACAACCTTCAAGAAAGTGAAGGTTCAAATAGAAAACCTGATATTTTCGAGGAAGATAGAGGCTTCTATATTTTTCATTTGACAAAAGATTCGTCTCTCTTAATTACTGATTGCGATTTTTCTAATATTCCAAGAGGAACAGTGAGCTCTATTGTTGAAAAGTACACTTCTCCGACCATTAGTGTTATTAACAGTGTTTTTCAAAATATCAGTACATATTTAGATTTTTCAGTCTTTATCTCTTCAACTTACCTCAATCCAAGATCGATAACATTAAGGAATGTAACGGCAAGCTTAATTACTTCTCAATCAGATTCTGGTGGCTTTATGTCAGTTTCTTTTCAGGAGCATTCCGGACTTGTAGTCACAAACTGCTCTTTCAAATCGTGCACAGCCGTTAACTTTGCAGGTGCATTGAAATGCAAAATTTTTCCAGGTTCACCAGTCATTTTTGACAATTTATTGTTTAGTAATAACGTTGCCAAAAAGTATTGCGACATGATATTGCTTTCAAAGTCTTTACTGGATATCAACTTCCAAGCAATATTCAGCTTTGTTGATCAATCAATTGACGCAACACAAATCGGCTGCTTTGATGAGTTGAATTATAAAAACGGGATGAGCATAGCAGAATTACTACAAATTTATTATAACATAGAAATTTATGTCTCATCTTCGCGCGGAACAGATTTCACTCGTTGTGGAACGTATGATCTCCCTTGCCGATCTTTGACTTACGGCTGGACTCATCTTCAGTCACCAAACAAACTGATTGTTATCGACCTGGCATTACTCACACAGCCTATTTCTTTGAATGAAGGGATTATCACTTCCACGAGTAAGGTGGGAATTATTGGGAAAGTCGAGGTGAACATGAAATACAGCGATAATTGGAAAGAAGTGATCAATTTAAATGGCAGCGTCTCATTCACGAAAATAGATTTTGTATTGTGCGCAATGACAAATAGGACAGAGAATGCTGTTACAATTACAAAAGGAGTAACTTTGTGGAAGAAAGTGACGATCTCATTCTCTCCAATGAAAGAAGAAGAGTCTATAAACTATAAACTCTTTAACGTTATTAACGGAGGTTTAATGATTTCTGATGTGATTATTAAAGGGGAGAATTCTATATTTTCGGATCATTTATTCAGTCTTTCTCTCGAAACAAATCTTCTTCATTTAAATAATTTGATAATCGAAAATGTGAGAAATAAAGTGGATTTGATATGCATTTTTGGACATATGAGTTCAGAATCAACAAGCAAGGACAGGAGTGACATAAAAAACATCTTGATCTCAAATTTCTCAAGATTAATCAGCAATAATTTAACGGATTCCAAAGGATTCGTGGAAAATGGAGCAGAGAATTTGCCAACGGGGCGCATTTTACAATGTAAAGGAAGTGCGCAACAGAAACTGGAAATTTGTAACTCTTCATTCACTTCGTTCTCTTGCACAGATGATTATGAGTTTTGCGGTGGTTGCATTTATTGGAGCGGGAAAAATCGAGATAAAACTGTTTCTTCAGTAGCTGCTGAAGATGATAAGGAAGAAGAAAAGAGTTCAGAGCTTTTGTTCAAAAATTGCACATTCAGCAATAATAAAATAGACTCAGATGTTTATTTCGATAAAACAAAAGGAGGAGCAATCTATTTGGAATTTCATTCGCAGGCATTTCCTTTTATATTTCAGGAAGTTTCAATGTTCAAGAACCAGGCGGATAAAGGGCTTGACATCTTCTTTCGATGTCCAAGCTTTACAAACGCAGAAGAATCAAAGAAATTTGGAATCAACTTTCAGCATTCATTTTGGGTTGAACAAAACTCTATCGCAGCAGAAAGTATCGAAGATGGAAAAATCGTTGATTATCTGGAATTTATAACATACAGAAATACTGAAATTTTTGTTAGCGGATTGGAAGATTCGACAAAGAAGTGTCAAAACAAACATATTTCTTCCTCTTCTTTGCCTTCTTCTTCACTCTCACCAGATGATTTTTCAATGTATGCAAAGGGCAGAGTGGTAAATCAAGCAGTCGGATGGGATATCTTTTATTGTGGAAAGGAAGATAGTCCATGCCACACAGTTAATTATGCAATAACTCATCTGATTTCTGTTCCATTTACAACAAAACAGATAGAACAACATAAATCTTTACACCTCTTATCATTTGCTCCGAATTTACGAGCCAGCCGAGAAGAAAATGATGGCAAACAGTTCACTCTTCACATTATTGGCATGCCGGCTGTTTATAATTTTGTAACGTGGAATTCGCTTTTAGTTGATGGAGACACAGACGATGCCTGTCTGTTACTCGAAAGCAGCAAACAGGAAGCGAGCGAAAAAGAAACAATAAAACAATTGGATGAGACGAGAAAAGACTGCGATAAGATAAATTTTCATGTTACAATCAAAGGAATGTGCATGCTTTGCAACACCAAAGTGAAGATAGGCAGTGACTTGCCTGTGAATTGCCTTTTTTTCATCAACGATGAGAGCAACTTTTCTGTTGAGAACTGCCACATCTCATCAGTCAATGAATGGGCAACCATGCCAACTGTGTTTAAAATACAGACTGGAACTCTCTTGTGTTCTTTGATGAGCATAGATAAAGTTTTGTTTGGAAGCTACTCCTTTTTCATTGACTGTTCCGAGCTGGATGATGAAAGCAAAGTGAATGTGCGGCTGAATCTTTGCATTTTGAGCAACATAACAGTACCTGAACGAAACTCTCTGATAGCGTTTTCTATAAAAGGACAGAACATCAGTGCAAACAATGAAAACCAACACATTTTTGAATCCTCTTCTTTTTCTTTATCAAAATCTTCCTCAAATTTGAACCAAATTCCTCAGGCTAATTCTTCTTCTTCTCTTTCACCAAACACTTCACAAAGTGCTGCTGACTCATCAACCCCACTTCATATTCCTCTGCAATTCATTTCCACAAACATCTCACTCAGTTCACAGATGCCTGGAAATAGCCTCTTTTTAACTGCGAATGGACGCAGCTGTGTAGAAATACGAGGATGCAACTTTTTATTCATGAATGCTCCTTCTTCAGCAGAAGAAGCGCAGGAACGCACTGAATATGCTGTATGTCAATGGAATTGTTCTTTCATAAGCTTTTGCGACTGTACAGCGTATGTGCGAAACACAACATTCAGAACAAGGCTTGCTGGTGCAATTTATGCAGAAAACAGCTATTTGTTGATTGATGTCGCATCGCTGAAAGAGAATTCAGCCGGATTGACTGAATTTCCGAGTGTTGCACACAACATCATTTGCCACAGAAAGGGATCAAAGAAAGAAGGGAAAGGTGTTATTGAGCTTGTAAGCAGCGATGGAAGTTCTGCTAATTCTGAATTTGACGTTCAAAGAGGAGAAAACAGACAACTTAATCATTATGGCCAGCATGAAGTTAAAAGTGATGAAGAAATGCCAGACAACTTCTGGATTGAAAGTAATGACTGTTCTCTTCTTGGATTTCCAGGTGCTGTGATATCGAGTCTGTTTACGCCTCTGCCTGAGAATGTGTCAAAAGTCAGAAATGGTGAAGGATTTGTAGTGACGATAACAGGGAAATATCTTTTGAACTGCTATCTTGCGATGGTGTTGCTGATTAATCAGACAAATGGAGGCAAAGCAACAAAAGAGTTAATCGAGATTTCATCGAGCACTGAGCTGACAAGCAACCACGAAAAGGCGATTTCTGCATATTTTCCGAAGGATGCTGTTGAACAGCGAAGCGGAGCAAATGTTTATGTTGCGCTGAAGTTTTCAGACGAACACGCATTAAAAGCAGATGCGATGACAATTCCGTTGTGCTTGACAGAAGGAAAAGAGCCAGAAAAAATAGACTTAATTGCAACAATTGTCTCAGTTGTTGCGACAGCTGCAATTGTTTGCGTTGGAATCGCAATACTATTAATATTACTACGAAGGAAAAGAAAGAAAAAAATGACGTCTGCCGAACGCAGAGAAAAACAGAGCTTGCTAAGTTCGATTAACTCAGAGTTTATTTGTGTTACAACGAAAAGGGCTGATAACAAGACGCTTACGTATACAATTTATGACTATGGCACAACCACAAAATCAATTGACATTCCATCAGATATGCAAGACCCATTCTTCGAGGACTAGAAAGCAATGTAATAATTTGTGTTTCATTGAATATAGCATTTCTCTATTTCTAATAACAGATTTATTCTTCCTAACTTTAGTTTTCCTTCATTATTTTATCTTTTTGTCTTTTAGAACTTCATGAATTCTAAAGTTTTTATTTTTTTTTGTTTAAGATGGAATTTTTTTAAAAAAATTTTCATATGTGTTTGAATATTTTAATTTTTTAGCTTTCGGTAGAGTTCATTTTCCTTTTTCATTTTGAAAGTATTCAATTATTTAGAGTAGTTTTTTTTTCAATTTTAACGAAATTCTCAAAATGCATTTTTAGAGTTTATTCAATTCATAGTTTTAATTTCACTTAAATGTAACTTAATTATTAACGATTTTAGTTCACTTTGTTGAATGTGTAAAATTCTTCAAGACAAGTAATTTGGTGTTTTTCTTTTTTCAACATTTTTTTTGTTATTAGTTCAATTAACGATAAATTTCACTTCATCATTTTGTTTATCCCTCTTTATTTTCGATTTATTGCTTTCAAACAACTTTATATATCTTTTCAAACTTCAAAAAAACCGAACTTTCAAAAGGGTTATAAAAAAATAATAATATGGGCATTGACTATTTCGCTGCGAATGTACTTTTTAATTCAGCTGCAACATTTCTCATTTCTTTTTAAAGCATTTATATACATTTGTTTCCGAATTAATTTCATCAAAACCCAATGTGACTGAAAACAAGAAAAATGGGTCATATTGATCAATATTCAAAAGAAAACTACACATATGTTTGATAATTTTTGAACATTGCAATTATTAAAGAAATGCACAATATTAAGCATAACGTTTCGGTGTTCAATAGAAATACTCTTCATAAACCAATTTATAAAAATTGTATAAATAAAATTAATTGGAAGGTGATAAATTCTTCAGAATCAACTCAAAGCATAAAACATGACTTAACTTTCATCAGGAAGAACATGAACAGAATTAAATGAATGATCAACGCTTCAGTTTGCGAAGAAAAAATATAAACAATATATTATTTCTGAACCAACCGAAAAATAACAAACATCAAGGGCAAGTTGTCAATTTCCTTCGTTTTCACATTCAACACCATCATAAATTAATGACATTGTCACAACAACAATGGACGTGAAGACAAGAGCGCGTATTTTCCAAAACAATCTTTTGAAAGGATAGGAGCCACAAACACAGGGGAAAAAAAATGAAATTGAGAGTATGTTCGTAATGATCATTGAAAACGGTTGTTTTCATTTGAGCTTCAATTTTTTGATGAAGAATTATGATTATATAAACCGACATCATTTGATTACTGCACCCGTATGTAGTGGAAAGTTATTTTTCTACTCAAAGGGATGCATTTATGTGAAACAAAACTCATTCTGAGTTCTTCATTCAATTAAATCTGTTTATTCCTTTTTTCCACCTTTACATAATTTCATAATGAACATTTTCTTTTGATGATATTATTGTTATTGGTAAATTTATATTATCACACGAGAATGAGCTTCACAGAAACTGAATGAACGAAGGCAATGAATGAGCTGAAGATAAATACTTTCAAAAGAAATCCATAATCTCATTTTCATTTACACATTATGTTTTATAAAACACGATAACCATGCAAAGGAAGTGGTACAGCCCAATTGTGTAGCGGTTGGTTATGAGGATACATCAAAACATTGAAGAGAGTCTGAAGTTTGTGCGAAATTCAAAAATTTCCTCTTCATTTGCAGTTTCAAACAAGATAGAGTTTACGCATCTATTTTTCTCAGCAAAGACATTCTGAAAAAAAGAAATACAATGGAATTCTGTCTTTGATTCATACTGATTACAAAACAGTTAGAAATAAACACACTTTCATTTTTTATTTAATCTATTAATTGATAATGATAGCCCCAGTCGAAGCAAAAAATTATGCAAATGGAAAACAAAAAGAAGAGGCATTGAACAACATCTTTAAAATATGAATGAAGTGGCTTATGGGATCTCTTCAATTTTGAGGATACCTGAAGTTGTTTTGTTAAGTTTAACTACTTTCACAAAATTTTTGAAGTATTCATATAATGAAGACAATTCTTAAATCATCTTTCTGATTATCAGCTGTAAAAAATGGAATTAGATCATAACACAAAACATGTGCACTGAAAGTAAGAGAATTTAAACTTTTATATTTTAAAGTTAATTCTATAATCATTTGCTTGCAATTTTTAAATAGTTCCAACAGTTGAACAAATTCAGGAGACAGCAAAATATATTCGGGAAAAAGTTGGTGACTTTTCTCCAATTGTTGGTATGTTTGAGTGTTTGTTCACATCTGAAATTAATATTTTCAATGAAATGCTTAGGGATGCAACTTGGAACAGGATCAAATGAAATGGGGGATCATTTAGATGCAAGCCCAAAACCAATTATCATCCCGTATTCTGAAATTCCACACTTTCCAACTTGCACCGTTCCTGGCCATTCTGGAGAACTTATCTGCGGATATGTTTCGGGAGTTCCAACAATATGCTTGAAGGGGAGATTTCATTTTTATGAAGGTCATACTATGCAGAGAGCAACGTATCCAATCAGAGTGTTGGCAATGCTTGGAGTGAAAACATTAATTTTGACAAATGCTGCAGGATGTTTGCAAAAGACTTGGACACTGGGTGATATTGTTGTTTTGACAGATCATCTAAATTTCATGGGGACAAATCCATTGATTGGCCCAAACGTCGATCTTTTTCCCCCATTTTCAACTCGATTCCCTGATATGTCGAATTGTTATGATGCTTCTCTTCGTGAGTTGGCAAAAAAGAAGGGTGAAGAGCTTGGATTAAAACTTCGGGAAGGAGTATATTTTGCCTACTCTGGACCTTCGTTCGAAACAGGTGCTGAAATCCATATGATGAGAGTGATTGGCGCAGATTGCGTAGGAATGTCAACAGTTCCAGAAGTTATTGTTGCGAGACATTGCGGAATGAAGTGCCTGGCATTCAGCATAATGACAGACATTGCTGAAGCTGATGCACATCCTTGCCATGAAGAGATTGTGGAAGTGGGACATAAGTCATCTGACAGTTTAATAAACTTATTGAGGCACATAATACCCAAAATGGTTGGATAAGCGTATTATTTGTGGTTAGCTACAGATACCTTTATGCTTATTTTTTTATTTTTTCAGTTGTTTGAAATTACTTTCAATATTTTTGAAGTAATTTATGATCATTCTTTTTTGATGTATAAGTTGAATGAGGCTTATAAAATCTTTATTATTTATTTTTATTTGTATTTATGTTGTTTCGATATGTTTTTTTATAAATTTTCATGGAAATGACTTTGTCATGTCAATTATCTCTGTTCATCATTTTTTTCGTTTTGAATGGCGATAAAAATTAGCGTATTTTTATAAAAAGAATAAAGCACCTTTTTTTTTTTGGATAAAGTTTTCCTGATTGAGCAAAACTACTTGTGGAAGAGATCAGAATTTTTTTAAAGTCGAATATTTCTTTGTGAATTCGACGAATTAATGACAATGATCGAATCAGATGAAATTGAACATACAGGAGATGCAACGAACGAAGATCTTTCTCAAGTGTTTATGTGGTTCAAGGGAATTGGAACAACTGATTTAGAAGTTAAAGATCTTTTGGAATCCTTTTTTCTGCAAGATTTAGAAAAGTCCTTTGATGCTTCAAAACTTGCTGGAATAGCTTCTAATCAGGTACTCATTCGGAAACTTTTTTCTCAAATATTTTGTTTTTTTCTTTAAATATTTAATTTTCCTTTTTAAAGGAACTTCCTCCATTTTTCTTAGAATTGGCAACAAATCCTCGTTATGAAACTCTTCTTAAAAAGATATCTGCGTTACATACGGATGTATCTCCAGAATTAGCTTCAGTTGGAGAATTCGCAAGTACAATTCTTCAATTTACTTCAAAAACATCAGACATACAGACTCAACCTCGCATAGAATTATTGGTTTCAACTATATTGCAAACAGTGAGTGTAATTTCTTCTGCAATAACTTCTTCTACAAAGGCAAATTTAAATGATCTCATTGATTCAAGAAATTTATCTTTATGGTGCTTCTCAGAGGCGACATATCTTTTCTGTTTGACGTTTCTTTCCATGCTCACAGAGAAGTACGAGCAATTGCTTCCTGCAACAGCAGTTATTTATCATACAATTGATTCTCATCTAACGACAGATGAGAAATTATCAAAAGAAACAGGCGTGCAGAGTAGCAGAATCGCTTTCAATGTGTTGCTTTCTGGAATTGGAAAGTTCAAAGACTTTGTTGATCCAGTGCTCTCGATTTTAAAATCAGGAGTACCCAGGGCTAAAGAAATCCACCAGATTGCTTCTCTTATCCGTGATAAGTTGAATGGAGAAACAGAAAACGATGCACAAACAGGAAAACTCACTTCAGAACAATCTCTACCTTCCTTCTTCGCTTCATATTCTTCAGCTTCACTTCAAAATACCACAGCTGCAGCAGCACCCGAAAAGACAGAAAAACTCATTCCACCTCCTTCTCTGTTCCACAAACTCGGAATATTCGAACTTCTTGTCAATGATTTATTTTCCTCCAGCACCAAACCGATTTCACTTGCTGCATTTTCTGATGAAGGCACACGTAAATCAGAAGGCAGCAGCGAAAAAAGTGGGAATCTTAATGAAAAGATATCGAATGAGCGCAATACAGAAATTGACATGAAAGGAATTAAACCCAAAACAAACGAAGGCAAAATTGAAGCACGATCTCCGTTTTTCCTTATTGCATATTGTACACTTGGGACTCGTGCCAAAGATGAAAACAAGATGGACATTGAAGAAAAAGGAGAAGCAAAAGGAGAAGCAAAAGAATGCCAAGATATAACCATCAGCCAAGTTGAAGAGGAAGCGTGCCACATTGAGGCAGTGTATGAGTTTGTGCTGAAGCACTCACGAGGCACGAACATTATGAATGCCCTCTCAACAACAGGAAAACACGCAGTCATGACACACGCCATGGAGTCATCTACTGCCTCTGCCTGTTTGCTCCAATGGATCGCTTTTCTGCTGTTCAGCGATTCAGGAAGTAACTCTGCATCTACTTCTTATCTGAATTCACAGTCCACTTTCGCCTCTTCTTCTGCCGCTGCCTCGCCGTTTCCTTCGTCTCTGTGCTTTTTCAGCCCACACCCCACTTCACCCATTCGCTTCTTCCGTCTTCCTGCCTCTTCGCTGCAGACTCCACCGTCGTATTTTCGCCTTTGGCTTGACCAGTCTGTTGATTGGGATGGGCTGCTGGGTATCATTTCACTCATCGCTGCAAGACATCCCACTCAACGTCTGTATGCACTTGCCATGCTCAGAGCATCATTGCATTGCCTCCTCTTCAACATCTGGACAGAAGATGAGAAGGAAAGGCTGAAAGAACAAAGTGTGAAAGGAGCAGGTTTATCTTCGTCTTCTTCATCATCGTCTTCGTCATCGTCATCTTCATTATCTACAACAGATCCATCCTCTTCCTCCTCCTCACCATCATCTAATACCTCGTACAAAATAAGACAAGTTCTGAAACAGCCATCAGCGCGAGTGAGGAATGCAATAGAAACAGTTGTGTATGTGATGATGAATGGCTGTGCTGTCGAAGGGATGGAGCTGATGGAGGAGATCTTTCACAGAGAAGATTCACAGAAAAGCGCTTGGCTTGCGTCGATTCCTGTGTACATGTCGCAGCAGCCAGCAGGGCTGTCGTCGTTGCTGGCCTTTTCGTACTCGTCGAGGAACAAGTCGGCGTTCTCGACGTCTGCGATGGAGAAGCAGAAGATGAAGGAGAGCTTCTCTTTGGTGAATGTGCAAGAGATGGATGGTGTTGCTGCGTGCTATCTGGAGACACTTCTGGAGTGTGTCGAGCCTCCCTTTTCGCTCTCATTCTATTCACATGTCATGTCCATTCTCTCCTCTCTCGCCACTCCTGTGTGCCTCCTCCCACTTTCTGTGTCTGCGTCTCGCCAGGCAGCACCTGCCGCGCCAACATCGCAGCCAGCAAAGAACATTCTCCACTTCATCTACACATTCCACTCACATTTCGAGATGCTCGGGACTGATTTGTCGAATCCTTCTGTCACCTCAATCACATCATTCTTTGACTTTTTGATGGATGTGCTGAAGAAAAAATAAGAATAAATACTCTCATTGAATTCAAATGCATTCAGCTTTTGTGAAGAATTAATTATTTTAATCTTGTAATTTCTTTTGAAGTTTTTTTTTCAAAAAAATTGAATTTGCAAAAACATTATTTTTCTTCTTGAAATGGTCAGTTGAAAAAGAAACAAGAAAGGATGCACTCGTTAAACAAACTAAAAACATTTACACTTTTCATGGAAAAAAATTAAATACAAGAGAAAAAGAGGATAGATTGAGAACATTAACAAAGAATCTTTTGAAGATTAACACAGAAGAGAAAGATTAATGAAATTACAAAGCAACATTAAAAATTAAAAAATTCAGAAGACAAATGAATATTCGACAAGAAAAAATATTGTAAAGCTGTTAGATGATTCAAATGAGAATAAAGTGTGGCATGTACGCTTAACTCCAAAACAAATGAATCTGCAAAAACAAAAATACAGTCATTAATAAATAAAATACTTGCAACACTATTGTCGAAGATTAAAGAAAATCGGACAGATGAATAAAGAATTAGAAGAAAAGAAAAAATTATAAACGATGCTTTAAAAACAAATATAACAGAAGAGCTCAAAAATAAAGTCAAAAAAAAGAAGGCCAAAGAAAAAAGGAATGACACAACAAATTTGGATATAGTTCTGCAATAAAATAACTGAAAATAATGAAATTGATACAAAATAACTGAAAAGATTGCTCCAGCGGATGCCAAAGTGCTTTTGCTAGTTTCAAAAGTATGTTTGAGCTTTTAGGTTTGATTGCAAAGTTTCAATGAAAGTGCCATTTAATGCTTAAGTTAATACAAATTTCATATTAATTACTAACTATTCAAATTATATCGTTACAAGCAGATCATTCAAAATGGCAGCAAAATAACAGCGAACAAAGAACAATCAGCTAACATTCTTTCAAATTATTAAAGATTGTTTTGACTTTGTTTTTTTCACTCTCTTTCTCCTTCTCTTTCTCTTCCCTTCTCTTTCCTCCCCTCCCCTCCTTCCTTTTAATCAAACGAATACTCTTCCTCCTTCTCAAACTGCGACAGCACCGTCGTCTGCTCCACCGCCATCTCCATCTTATTCGCCTCTATCCGCATCTTCAGCTCGTGCTCTGCAAACTCCTTCTTCTGCTGCTCTGTAAACTCCACCACTCCTTTCGCTATCTTCTGGAACCTCCTCATCCGCATCTGCTTCGCTATAAACATCGCAGCCTTCTTCTTTGCCTCTTCCATTGCTTCGGCTGCTTGTTTGCTTTCGGCAAGCTTTTGCTCTTCTTCCTCTTTTTCTTTTTTTATTCGCTCTTCTTCTTCTTTCTTCTTCCTTTCGGCTTCTTCTTTCTTTTTATTTTCTTCTTCTTCTTTCCTTTTTCTTTCTTCTTCCTCTTTCTTCTTCCTCTTCTCTTCCTCTCTTCTCTTTCTTTCTTCTTCCTCTTTCTTCTTCCTTTCTTCTTCCTCTTTCCTCTTCTTTTCTTCTTCAAAAATCCTCAATCGTTCTTCTTCCTCTTTTCTTTTCTTTTCCTCTTCTTCTTTGCGCTTTCTTTCTTCTTCCTCTTTCTTCTTTCGTTCTTCCTCCCTCTTCTTCTTCTCTTCTTCCTCTTTCTTTTTCCTTTCCTCTTCCTTTCGTTTTCTCTCCTCTTCTTCTTTCCTCTTTCTCTCTTCCTCTTCCTTCTTCTTTATCTCTTCCTCTTCTTTTCTAAGTCTCTCTTCTTCCTCTCTCTTCCTCCTCTCTTCCTCTTCTTTTCTTTTTCTTTCCTCTTCCTCCTTTCGTTTCCTCTCTTCTTCCTCTTTTCTCAATCTTTCTTCCTCCTCTTTACGCTTTCTCTCTTCCTCTTCCTTCCTCTTCCTCTCCTCTTCTTCCTTTTTCTTCCTTTCCTCTTCTTTTCGTTTTCTCTCTTCTTCCTCCTTTCTCTTCCTTTCTTCTTCCTCTTTCTTTTTCCTCTCCTCCTCTTCTCTTCTTAAACGCTCTTCTTCTTCTTTGCGCTTTCTTTCCTCCTCTTCTTTTCTCTTCCTCTCTTCTTCCTCTTTCTTCTTCCTCTCTTCTTCCTCTTTTCGTTTTCTCTCCTCTTCTTCTTTTCTGATACGTTCCTCTTCCTCCTTCCTTTTCCTCTCTTCCTCTTCTTTTCTCTTTCGCTCCTCTTCTTCTTTCCTCTTTCTCTCTTTCTCTTCTTCTTCCTTTCTCTTCCTTTCTTCCTCCTCTTTCTGTTTCCTTTCCTCTTCCTCCTTTCTCTTTCTTTCTTCCTCCTCTTTCTTCTTTCGTTCTTCTTCCTCCTTCCTTTTCCTCTCTTCCTCTTCCTTTTTGATTCTTTCTTCTTCTTCTTTCTTCTTCCTTTCCTCCTCTTCCCGCTTTAATTTTTCTTCCTCTTCTTTCCTTTTCCTCTCCTCCTCTTCTTTCCTCTTTCTCTCTTTCTCTTCTTCCTCCTTCCTTTTTCTCTCTTCTTCCTCTTTTCTCAACCGTTCTTCTTCTTCCTTTCGTTTCCTCTCTTCTTCCTCCTTCCTTTTCCTTTCTTCCTCTTCTCTTTTCAACCTTTCCTCTTCTTCTTTGCGTTTTCTTTCTTCTTCCTCTTCTTTTCGTTTTCTCTCTTCTTCTTCTTTCCTCTTTCTCTCTTCTTCCTCTTTCCGTTTCCTTTCTTCCTCTTCTTTCCTTCTTCTTTCTTCTTCTTCTTTCTTCTTCCTCTCTTCTTCCTCTCTTCTCAATCTTTCCTCCTCTTCTCGTCTGATCCTTTCTTCTTCCTCCTTTTTCAATCTTTCTTCTTCTTCTTTTCTCTTCTTCTCTTCTTCTTCCTTTCTTTTTCTCTCCTCCTCTTCTCTTCTTAAACGCTCTTCTTCTTCTTTGCGCTTTCTTTCCTCCTCTTCTTTTCTCTTCCTCTCTTCCTCTTCCTTTCTCAACCTTTCTTCTTCTTCCTTTCTTTTCCTTTCTTCTTCCTCTTTTCTCTTTCGTTCCTCTTCCTCTTTTCTAAGTCGCTCTTCTTCTTCTTCTCTCTTTATTCTTTCCTCTTCCTCTTTCTTCTTCCTCTCTTCTTCCTCCTTTCGTTTTCTTTCTTCTTCTTCTTTCCTCTTTCTCTCTTCCTCCTCTTTCTTCTTCCTCTCCTCTTCTTCTCTTCTCTTCTTCTCTTCCTCTTCCTTCTTCTTTCTCTCTTCCTCCTTCCTCTTCCTCTCTTCCTCTTCCTTTCTCTTCCTTTCCTCTTCTTCTTTTCTTAAACGTTCTTCTTCTTCCCTCTTCTTCTTCTCTTCTTCCCTTTTCAACCTTTCTTCTTCCTCTTTTCTCTTCCTCTCCTCTTCTTCTTTTCTTTTCTTTTCCTCCTCCTCTCGCCTTCTTCTTTCTTCTTCTTCCTTTTTCAATCGCTCCTCTTCTTCTCTTCTCTTCTTCTCTTCCTCTTCCTTCCTCTTTCTCTCTTCTTCCTCTTTTTTCTTTCGTTCTTCCTCTTCTTTTCTCAATCTCTCTTTCTCTTCTTCTTCCTTCCTTTTCCTTTCTTCTTCCTCTTTCTTCTTTCGTTCTTCTTCTTTTCTTATTCGTTCTTCTTCCTCTTCTTTTCGTTTTCTCTCTTCTTCCTCTTTCTTTTTCCTCTCCTCCTCTTCTCTTCTTAAACGCTCTTCTTCTTCTCGTTTTAATCGTTCTTCTTCCTCTTCTCTCTTCTTCCTCTCTTCTTCCTCTTTTCGTTTTCTCTCCTCTTCTTCTTTTCTGATGCGTTCCTCCTCTTCCTTGCGTTTTCTTTCTTCCCCTTCCTTTTTGATTCTTTCTTCTTCTTCCTCCTTCTCCTTTCTTTTTCTTTCCTCCTCCTCTTTTTTCAACCGTTCTTCTTCTTCCTTCTTCTTCCGCTCCTCTTCTTCTTTCTTTCTTCTTTCTTCTTCTTTCCTTGCCTTTTCTTCGTCTTCTTCCTTTTTCTTTCTTTCTTCTTCGTCTTCTTTCCTTTTCCTTTCCTCTTCTTCCTTTCTCAATCTCTCTTCCTCTTCCTTCTTCTTCCTCTCTTCTTCTTCCCTCTTTAATCTTTCTTCCTCTTCTTGTTTCTTTTTCTCCTCTTCCTCATCTTTTGCACTTTCTTCAAAACTCTCTTTTTTCATCGCTTTCAGAGAAGCATCTTCAATTTCACATGTCTGTTGCACAAATCCTTGGCTTCCAAACATCAAACAAGCACTTTGCATTCCCCTTTCTTTCATTGATTCTTCATTATTTAAATTATTTAAAATATTTTTATTTTTATTTTTATTTTCATCTTTTTCATTCTCTTTCATCTCATTCCCTTCCTTCACACATCCTTCCATTCCTTCCATTCCCTCCCCCTTCCTGTTCTTTCTCTCTCCTTCCTCCTCCCTTTTATCTCCCCCTGACAACTCCTTCTTCAATTGTGCTGCACTTATGCTCTTCTGAGGCAGTACACAGAGTGAGCCATTCCGCAGCATCTTCTGCTGCTGTGTCTTCTGCTGGAAATACTCAATCCATTGCTCCTCCAAACTCTCTTCCTCCTCCCTCGCTCGCTTGGCATTTGAAGATTGGTCGAGATCATTGTCATTGTCTTCACTCTCTTTGTCATTTGCTTTGGATGTGGTTTTGTTTTTGTTTTTGTTTTTGTTTTTGTTTGTTTCATTACTGTTATCATTAGCATCTTTTCCATTCTTCTTGTTCTGTTCTTTGCCATCACTTTCTTCTTCTTCTTCTTCTTCCTGTTTGTCTGATGTGCTTTCTGCTCCTTTAATTGAAGAGGAAGAAGAAGCAGAATTTGCGAGAGAATCGTCGCGTGCGAGTGGAAGAGGCATCGTGTTGAGGAAAGAGATGTGCTCAACAGCAAGAAGAAAGAAGGGAGAAATAGAAGAGTCAGAGGGAGGAGTATCAAGAGAAGAGGAAGAAGAGGAGGAGGAGGAGGAAGAAGAAGAAGATGATGATGAAGGAATATTCGATGTGTTTGGTTGGGATTCAGACTGTGAAGTGTTGGAGTTTCCAGAAGATGTTTGTGAAATGAGAGATTTGTCACCGTTATCATCATAATCAGTTCCACTTTGTGTTTTATCAGAAGCATTTCTTTGTTGTTCAGATGTTTCATCATTTGTCTGATTCTTGTCAGATGAATGAGATGTTTGTGATTGCTTTGCCTTTTGATTAGCTTCATTTGATTCATCATTCAATTTTTCATCTGATTTGTTTTGTTTTTCTGATTTTGTCTTTTTGTCATTTGACGAATTCCTTATATCTTTTGTTTCTTCGCTCTTCTCTTGTTCTTTCTGTTGTTCATTTGATGCATTTTCCTTTGATGATGATGAAGAATCAGAAGAAGAAGATGAAGAATCAGAAGAATCAGAAGAATCAGAAGAAGAAGAAATCATATTATTTCTATTGAGTATATCCATTTCTGTCTCTTCTGTTGTGCGGCTGAAGGCAAATGAGAAGCGAAGATGGAGCGGAAGAGAAGAAACAGGGCGGCGGAGGGAATAAAGAAGAGAAATGTGTGTGGAACAGAAAGGAAGAGAAGACAGAAGCAGTCTGTGGGGAAAGAGGTTGCCCTGAGTTGTTTTTAATTAATTAGAAAAGGAATAAAAGGAGATGAATAAAATAAATACATTAATTAAAAACATCGAAAGAAAAATTTTTAAATATGAAACACTTTTATTATCAATCATATCAAATCAATTTTCTCACAAAAATATTTATTTATTTATTTATTAATTTATTAATTTATTTATTTATTCATTTTCTATTTCCAATTCATTTGCATACCATCTCTCTTTTCTGCACTTTCGTGTTTTTCAGCCACAAATACGTTTGACTTCCAACAATTTCAGCCAATTCTGAATAACCTCTTCTGCTGTCCTTTGTATTCCCTTTCTTATCCATCATTCCATTTTGCTCTTTCATTGACTGCGAATTCGCTCTCCCTCTCATCTTCTTCATCCAACTGCTAACTCTTTCTTTCCTTTCATTCCTGTTCTTTTTGAATGCTTCATCGTCTTCATCCTCAAATGGTGGTGTTAATGCCGTTATGCGCTGCGTTTTTATCTTCTTTCGTTTTATTGTTTTGGTTTTTGTTTTTGATGATTTTGTTGTTGAAATTGATTTATTTTCTGATTGCTCTTCTTCTTCTTCCTTCTCCTCTTTCTCCTCCTCCTCCTCTTCTTCTTCTTCCGACTCCTCATCCTCATCATCGCTCACTTCCATTCTCCTTCTCCCCTTCTTCTTTTTCTTCTCATTCTCCACAGCATTCTCTTCCTTGCTGTCAATAGACTCCCCTGTGATCATCGCTCTGATCTCATTCCACCACAATGCCGTTAGTGCAAGTGCAAAGGAAAGGTAAAGCGAAAGAGAAGACGGAGAAGGCACTGGATTCAGCGTCGAAAGCGGAGGCATCGAAAGAAACGCTCTCAAAAGTGCCAACACAAAAGGAGAGCCAACAACATCGTTATCTTCTTCTGCGGTGACTTCGCATTCAGAAGAGTCCTTGATCTGGAGGAAGACAGGGAACGATGGGTCAGAAGAAGACAAAGAGGAAGGGTCAGTGGCTGTTATCACGGGTGACATGGAGACAGCTGAGAGAGAGCTCATTTTGGGGATAGTTTCGATGCCCTGGCGCAGACGGAGAGAACGCAGCTCTTCTTCTTTCTGCTGGAGAAGAGTGAGAGAAGAATGGAGGGAGACAGAGGTTGGAAACACGATGTGCACGAAACAGGAGCAGACGGCGAAGAGGAGAGAGGAATAGAGCGAAGTGAAGAAACAAGAGGAGGAAAGAGAGGAAGAGGCGAGATTAACCTCGGAAAGATAGGCGAATGGGTCTGTTGGCTTTGAATGGGTTGATTCAGTGAATGTTGCAGAGGAGGAGAAAGAGGAAGAGGAAGAGGAAGATGATGAAGGAGAAGAAGACAAAGAGACAGGAAGGAGAGGGCATTTCAAGACAGAAGCTGGCGTGTGGATCTGAAGGAAGGAAGAATGGACAGATTTGAGTGGGAAGAGCAGAGGATAATTAGTTGGAGGGAGGACAACAGGTGGGCGGGAAGAGGATTTGCCTGAAGAGGAAAAAGAAGTGAATTTCTGAGAGGAAGAAGAGGAGGAAGATGAAGAAGATGAAGAAGAAGCAGAAGGAAATGAATTGTATGACTCAAGAATCACTCCTTCATATCGTGTTGTGGTTTTGATGGCTTTTGCCTTGTCGTTTGAAGTGTTTGCTGCTTCTGTTGAATGAGAATCCGATGAAGAAGCATCTTCTCTTGAATGTTTGGTTTTTACATCACTTTTATTGACAATTGATGCACTTTCGCCATTTTCCTCCTTTTTCTGTTTCTTTTTATTCTCTTCTCTTTTTCCCTCGATGATCCACGACTGCCATCTGACGGCTGCTCTGATGAGAAGAATGACCAGCTGAAATGTGTTCAGATGGGCAGGTGGAATCGACAGAATGGCATTGCACAGCGACCGCTGCAGCATCTCAATGAAAAGATCGTATTCACAATCAGCTGAGGGAGAAGAAGAAGGAGAAGAAGAAGATTGGTTGAGAAAGCGAGGACTTGAAGGCGGAGAAGAGAGAGAAGGTGAGTCTGGTGCTGATGCTTCTGTATCGTGATCAAAACTGCCAACAGAACTAGAATCAGTTCCAATACTTTGCTCTTCTTCTTTCTTTTGAACTAATTTCTGCTTAATTTTTTCTTCTTCGAGATGCAACGCCTTGTTTGCCAGGCGCCCAACTTCGATGCATTCGAAGGCAGCTGCTGAGCCTGCGAGTGATGTGGGGATGTTCTTTATGAACGAGCACAGCACAGCAAAAGGAATGAATGAAGGAATATCCCTTGGAAAGTGGAAGAGAGGATCTGGTAGAATAAATGTGCATTGAAAATATTCACACAGAAGAGATAACATTTTTAAAATAAAATGAAATCAATTTTTAAAAAAGGAAAATAATCATGTTTAATTTGAAAGGGGAAAAAAAAATTCAATCACACCAAAAGCAACAAGCTCGATGATTCTTTCGAATGCTGTATAGTCAAATTCTGAGAGGAAAAGAGATATATTCTTCAACGCTCTATTCTGAATCAGCCATCCAGACATGTTCATCGCAACAAATGGAAGCGCATCTGCAACTCCGAGTCCAACCACTTCTGACTGTGTAAGAACAAGTAAAGGTGTGCTAATTGATACAATTGGATATTCTTCCTTTGGATTTGCAGAACGATAGAGAACGGCAGGAAGTTGAATCTGTATAGGATCCAGATATTTATCTAGTTCTGTAATGTTTGTAAGGTACTTTGCCTTTTTTGCAAAATCGCCTGAAAATAGCTTTACGAAATATAAGATAAAGCGCATTGAGCGAGATGGTCCAACTATAAGAAACATTTTCAGATTATCTTGGTACTAAACACAATTTATTAAAGAATTTCAAGTCAAAAAATATATCTAAAGCAAACTGGTTGAGGAAGTTTACGATACATCGATACAAAAGTTCGAGTTGAGAGATCAAAGCCTTTCCTTTGATAATAGCAAGTAAGAACAACAACATAAGGGCGTTTTACCTGAAAAAATAAATTTGATGTAAAGATTTTATATTTTAATGAAAGTATTGTTTTTAAACAAAACAATAAGCAATCAAACAATTCGATTGACTTTTAATAAAAAATAAAGAAGCAAGTCATCTTTAGAGGCTCTAGTGTTGATATTATGTGCATTTAATACAACTATTCTTCGTCCATATTTGTCAAATCCGGCAATATAAACTGGGTTAAACGGATGAAGATGAGCAAAATCTGTATGAAAAGCTTTTATAAGAAGCGATTTATATTCTCGTGTAATTGCGATAGTGTCATCGAGTTGTACTGTTGACAAAAGGTTCTCGTCTGTATCCGCCATTAAAGAACTAATGAACGGAAAAAAAATTAATTATCGTTGTTTGAAGATCACTTTAATGCATTATTAATTTATTTCGATAATTATTTTTCAAATTTTAATTAAAGCAAAGAACTTTGTAAACTTTGCGTAATGACCACCAGGGGAAACCTTGTAACTCCAACAGATATAGTTGGTATTACACCTCCTTCATTTGCATTTACCCTGCTGGCAACGCATAAATATCGTTTACAGAGATGCATGAGTAAATCAACCAAAGCAGCTCAAACAGCAGCTGAAACAATTACAAAACAAATTAAATCAATTCAAGAAGGAATATTGGCGTACATTGATATGACTGATAGCATGAGGTGGGATTTTTTGCGCATGTGCGTTTCTTTTGTGCCTCAGGGCTTTTGTGAGTCATGTTGTGAAAATGTACTCAACTTAGAAGAGCAGTCATCAACTTTTCGATCTGGCCCAGGAAGGAGCAAATATAAATCTAAAACAGTACCAAATCTGGAATATTTACCGAAAGTATGAATATTTTTCTATCAATAATTTCAAAAAAAACAATGAATTATTTTTATTTCATTGCTAACCGTTTATTATTTCTTCATTTAATTTATTGCTAAGGTCTATATCTGTCCTGGATGTAATGTTGGTTGTTATTGCTGCAGAGAGCATTATAAAGATGATATAGAAAATCATTGGAAAATTTGTGGAAGCTTGAACACTCTGTCAAAAGTTACTGAACAAGAAATATATAATGTTATGCATGAAAAAGAAGATCTTGATTTGGGATATTCCATTGTTAGTACTGTCTTGCGAGAGCATGATAAAGATACACAAAAACGAGCTCAGGTTGAAAGGGAATTGAAGGAATGGTTAGTTCAACAAGATCAGCGAGTAGACAATATGAAGCCAGAAACGTTTTCAACTGGTGCTCAACTTTCTGAAAAGGACGACAAAGAAGAAAAAGGACAAATTACAGAGGAAAAGCAGACTGACAAAGAAAAAAGCGAGAATGAAAGCAATGAGGATGAAAAGGATGAGATCGTTGATAACAATGTAAAAGAAAGAACTTTTCAATTGTCTGGATGTATGCTTGTTACTTGCATTTTGTGATAAAACAGATTTTTTGATGATATTTATTTTATTTTTGTTTGCATGATAAAAAAAAAAAAAAACAATTGAAATACTGCAAAACTGTTCACTTCAGCAAAACTTGCATCTTCAATTGAATTGGATCCAGAGCTTGGCGAAGAGGCAAATAGCAGCATGTCTTTCTTGTCGAACATTGTTTCTGGCTATTCACAGCAAAAAGCTGAGTTTTCTTCTTTTTTCAACACTGCGATGAAGCAATACTCAAGTTCATTGGGAAGAAGCAGAATGAATGCATCAAACAGAAACGGAGAGAGAAACAGATCATTTTTAGAATCTTCACAGAAAGAAATGACGCTTTCTATCTCTCCTGTCTCTAATTCTGCAAGCAGCGAATTCAATCTTTCTTCATTTTCACCTTCATCATCATCATCTTCTTCTTCTTCTGTGAAAAATCGAGAATTTTCGAATAAAAGCGCAGAAAATTCGAATCTTCCATCTTTTTTAAAACCATCGCTGACTATCCCAACGATCAAAACAGACAGCACAGCAGCCGAACTCAGTCAAGTTGTGCCTGCCTCCCCCTCTCTTTCAACCGAATCTCCACAAAGCCTTCCCTCTTTATCCCCTTCTTCACTTGTGGATGCTCAATCCCAGCTTGCATTTGCACCACCTTCCCCGTCTTCCTCTCCATACGGCCTCTCTTCCTTGCCAATGTCTGCCACCGCCAGCAGTTCTTCTTTGTCCTCCTCGCATAACCCCTTTTTCTCGATGGAGATTGCAAAAGTGCTGATGGCGCAGCATCGTCTTGTGGAGGAGATGAAGAGCGAAATGGCTGAGCTGAAGCAGATCATCCAGCTGCAGGAAGAATCACACTCACAAAAACTGGGTGATTGGAATGTGGAGCGCACACAAATGAATGAGAGGATGTTCATTTTGGAGGAGCGGCACAAGAAGATGCTGGAAATAAGCGCTGAGAACACGAGACTTCAACTGCAGCTGTCACTTGTACCACAGCAGCTGGACGAGGCAGCAGCGAAAGGAGCAAAAGCCAAACAAGAAGAGATGGCGAAGGTTGTGCAGGCGCGTGAGGATGAGATAAGGAAGGAGCGGTCGCTCAGAGGAGAGGTGGAAAGAGACAAAGCGAAAGTGGTGCACGAAAAGGAAGAATGCGAAGAGGCGCTGAAGACGATGACGGAAAGATGCCAGCAGATTTCAGAGCGGGCCGAGCAGCGAGAGAAAGAGTGGGTGCAGATGCGAGAAAAAGAGCTGAAGGAAATGAGGGAACGAGACGAGAACTCGGCTTTTCCGTTTGCTGAGAGGCAGAAAAAAGAAGAGGAAATCACAATTTTGAAGGCGAAAGTATCGTCTTTGAAGGAGCAGCTGCAGCAATTCAAAGGAAGTTCTGACGAGCACAAAGGAAGCGAGAGAGTACTTTCAGCACGTTCGAGAGACGAAAGAGGAAACAGAATTCTCAAACCGCTTTCGCGTCGCTCTTCTTCCTCGTCCATTCTTCAGCGTACACCTTCTGCCTCATCAATCTCTTCACAACTATCTGCTGCCAATTCACGTGCCTCTGACATCAACACTGCTCAACCCTCCTCCTCCTCCTCTTCTTCTTCTTCATTGTCTTCTTCTTCCCCTTCGCCCTCGCTTGCTCAGTCTCCATTTATGGATCCGTCCTCTTCTCCTCATCCTCCTCAAACACCAACTGAGATGCCTCAAATGTCTTCTTCTTCCATCAATAAACAGAACATGTCTCAAAGGAGTCTTAATTCTTCTCCAACTATGTCATCATCATCATCTTCTTCTTCTTCTTCTTTTGTTCGTCATCCTTCTTCTCGTTCTTCTGATGCTCCTTTTGATTCATTCTCAGCGTCTGATGAGCAATCTGTAGACACCTTCCGAGCAAAAGAGATTTGTGACCGATTGAGTCTGAAAGAAACTTCTATTTCTCCACTTTCTTCTACTCGGGAGAACAAAATGGAAGGCGCCTTCAATGAAAACGAAGGAGAAGGAGAAGGAGGAGGAGAGAATAGGAAAGGAAGTGAGATGACCAAAGAAAGAAGCATTTTGAAGGCTGCAGAGGGAATGTCTGAGGGCTCTTATGCATCCAATCTTGGTGGCTCTGCTGGAGATCAATCAACAGCTTCTCTTTATTCTTCATCCTCCGCACAATCCAAACAGAGTCAACTTGATGCCACACCACCTTCCATCAGTCCTCTTTCTCTGTCTCATCTGTCTTCCCTTCAGCCTCGTTCACTGAAAGCGCCAACGTCGATGGCTGCACTCGAATGCTCAGCAGCCAACAAGAGCAAAGAGATCAGCACGACCTACTGGCTGACAGAGCGTGTGCGCGACACAGAGCAGCCGGTTTCTCCGCATCTGACTAAGAACCCCTCTTTCTTTCCGATGCTCTCCCCAACACGCATCCACACCACAGCCGTGTTCCCATCTGCAGCTGTGCCTCTGTCTGCATCAAGCACCTCGCTTTGCTCCACTTTCTCGACGCTGCCTCGCTCAGAAATTGAGACTGCTTCGTTCAAAGACGCCAGAAACGACTCATTCGCTCCGCTTTCTGCAGCACCTTTGCCGCCAAAGCTCATTCCAGGCAGTTCGAGAAAAGCACAGAGAGTTATTACTTTTGACATGACTCCTTCGACATCTGATTTGTATTCAACAGCATCCTCACTGCCTTCTTTTAATCCTCCTCCCTCTCGTTCTCCGCTTGCATCGTCTGCTCTGAAAGTGGCATCGAATGTACCATGTTCAACCATCCTTCTCCTAAAAATGCCAAATGGCCTGTGGTTTCTGTCTTCGCCACTTCCTCATTGTGCTCCAATTGAAGAAGAAGAAGGCGAAGGCAAAGGAGAAGGAGAAGAAGGAGAAATTGAAATAGAAATAGAAGAAGAAGAAGTTAATGCTTCTGTTAAAGAAGAAAACGATGATGAGTATTTTAATCCAGGTGAAGGCGCTGGGAATTCGCTGGCAGCAACACCGAAGACCATCATGGCATCTGACATCACACTCACAGAGACACAAACTCTGCCTGTCTCATTGAGCGATTCTTTGCTCCGTTCGATTTCAGCAGAGTCAGTTGCATCTGCCATTCAGACTGAGCAGCAAGAATCGTCTCCTTCTATTCAGCCATCGCCCACGCCGAATGTCAGTGTTCCACCTGACCCGTCTTCTATTTCTCTGCTTCGATCTTCCTGCAAGTCGTTACATAGTGAACAACAAGATGTGAGATTTGGTAATTCACGTTCTCAGATAAGCTTCATCAGCCCCAGTCTGTTTAATGTTACTTTTTGCCCCATTTCTTCCAGCGATCCCGTTCTGCAGCGGTATTTCCGTGTTCCTCCATCAGAGCCAGGGATTTACGAAATTATGGTTCCAGACTCAGAATTAGAAAGATTGAATGTCCCGGAAGCTGCGATGCCTTCTTTGCGATCTCCAGATATTAGCAGAACATCGTTGCCTAGTTATTCTTCGTCATCAACTTCTTTGTCTTCTCTACTCCGCGATAGATTCCATCCGACACTCACACCAAATCCATCGCTTGTTGTGCCTAAAAAGAGCAGCATTCAGTTTGGACAGGCAGCAGATTCAAAGGGAAACGCTGTGGGTGAAGCAAATGCAAGAGAGCAGCGTGTGCCAACAAGGAGACGAGAGGGCACCAGACTTGTAGACACAATCAGACGAACACGCAGAATGATGCATGAAGAAGAAGCAGCGTTGAGAAGAGAGCTGAGTGAAATTAATGGGCAAAAGGGGAAGCCATCTGACTTGCCTCCATCGTCTGTTTCTGCTCCTTCGCTTTCTGCTGTCAAAGAGCGAAAGCCGTTTGACATACCCTCTTTCCACATGTCGCCGTCTCCCTCACGAAATGGAGAGAGCAAATCACGAAGTCCTTCGCCTCCAAAGTCTTCCATTGTTTCTGTTCCGACGGTGCTGCTGAAGAAGGAAAAAGCACCAGAAGAGCACAGGATGCACCATCTCTCTCCGTCAGAGCACAAATTCCAGCACATCATTGCGTCTTCTGAGCATAAGCAAAGAGAGAAGGCAAGAATGCAGGCAAAAGAAAAAGAAGAGGAGAACTTCAAACAAGGAACATTCAATCCAACAGAAGTTGACACAGATGCTTCTGAGAATGTTCGAAATTCTCCAAAACAGCAAACATCTCCGCTTTCTTCAAAAGCAGCTGCAGCTTCTTCCTCAAATCCTGCTTCTTCTTCTTCTTCTTCAGAACCTCTTTCATCGCCATTCACGCTCTCTTCCCCCTTTTCCACAGAAACTGCGCTGAATGCTTCTCCTTCGTACATCCTCTCCTCTGCAATGCCCCCTTCCTCCACTCAGGTGCATCCTGCTGTCCCAAATGCAGACACGGTCATCCTCAACAACATCGAAGCTGTGGAGTCGCTGGCTGCATCGCGCTCTCCTCGCAGCAGCAGGCAAAGCAGTGCTCATTCTCCTCTTTCGTCCTCTCGCACTTTTGTCTCGCCAAGAACACTCAGCAGACCTTCCTCTGCTGTTCCTCCGTCCACAAAGGCGTCGTTCCTGCAGAGCCAGCAGCCACTCGGCGGATCAGCAGCACACACAGACAGGGCATCTCTGTCTTCATCGCGAAGGAATTCTTCTGATGCTTCCCAGCCCTCTTTTGCTGCCTCGCCTGGATTGGCAAAGCGTGCTGCCCCAAAAATTCAAACACATTCAGTCTATTTGCATCAGCAGCCACAGCATGCGACTGCGAGCAAGGCTGTGTCATCGCCTGGATCGACATCCCGTTCGCAGACGCTCTGCCACTCGCCCAGCCTTCCTTCAGGAAATGCCTCTGGCTCTGCAGCAAGGCCAAGCTCTCCTGCATCTGCTTCTGTGCTTTCACCTCAGCGTCAGTCTGTTTCAAAGCCTCAATTGATAAATCCGGAAAATTCAGCAGAAACTCTTCTGAAACAAAGCGCGCTTAAACCTGCTGCACCTATAAAGCCTGATGAAACAACGTTCTTTCCTCTTTGAACCCAATCAAAACACACATAAACATTGCTCTTAAGCATACATTGTCTGTCACTGATCTCTAAGAAAAAAGCAAAGCATGTTGCAATGACATTTGAAAACAAAAGCTTGATTCAACTTCGTTAATGTAATAATTCTACATTTGACAAAAAAGAAATTGTAAAATTAAGTTGAGAAGATTCATTGCATTGTGTTTTTTAATAAGAAAGCAATTCTTTTATACATGTTGTGCTAAAGTTAAATATCTGCATTGTTTAAAATGTTGTTTATTTTATTTATTTATTTATTTTTTATTTTTTATTTGATACTTCATTTTCAAAACAAAAGCACTTCTTTTTCAACAGTGATAAAAAAATTAAGAATCAAAGGCAACCTTAATTATAAAATTTATTTTCGAAGAATGAATTTTATTCATTGTTTATCTTTAATTAGAAAAGAATTCTTTTTGTTTCTAATTGTCAATTACATATGTGAACAAAAAGCGAAAATTACCAAGAACAAAAAGGAGACAGCTTTGCAAAACATTCAGAAATGTGAAAGTTAATGACAAATCATTATTCTTCAAATCCTCAGCAGTCAAGCTTGTAAGCTTCAGCCTAGAAATATCCATGTTGGCTCGTATTCGCTCGTCTTTTGTTTTTCTGTTTGAAAATTACGTTTTGACGAAATGATGACTGAAGCAACTTAAAGCCAATAATTATTTTTCTGACAATAAAAAGATCAATCCTCTCATCTTCTCCCTTAAACTCCACATAACAACAATTTACGGTTCTGCGTTAAAATCAATCTCCACACCCCTCTTCTTCCTCACTGCTAGCTCCCTTGCCCTCAACTCCTCCAGCATCACCGATATTACCTCCATAGCCTCACCCGCCAGTTGTTTCCTCTCCTCTGCCACCTCCCCTGCCCTCTCCCTCGCCATCACCAACTGCACCATCACAAACATCAACTCAGAACAGTTGAGCCAACAGACTGCCACAAATGGCGGATGCATCTCATTCGCCTCATCTGCCCCTGCCAACTCGTTTTCGGTGAGGAACACAAATTTCTCCAGCTGCTCTGTGAGCGAGGATACAAATTCTGGAGGAAGAGGCGGTGCTCTCATGATTGAGTACAATCATGGCTCACAAGTGTCAGAATCCTCCTTTTTTATCACCAATATTGTGTTTTCAGCCAACAAGGCCAGTGTCGGAAGAGATGTGTATTTCATCTGCGATTCATTTGTCGCTTCTGTGAAAGAACACTTGTTCGCCTTCATGAGAAGCATCACTCAGAAAGACAACTCGGCTGTTGGACATGATAGAACAGAAGCATTCGGCGATTGGAATGTCGATTTATTCATGTTTATCGATAGGCATACAGCTGACAATGAATATGTGGAAAGCATTCTTGGCTTCAAGGAAGTGAATTGTTAGCCATCAAAGATGCCCTGAAAGAGCACACACAATGCGATGAGGCTTCTGAAGAAGGTGAAGAACATTGGCAAATAATATTGAATGTGCAGAGAAATAGCGAATTTATGTGCAAATGAAGGCAAAGTCGAAGATATTTGAAGAGAAAGCACAAACACAAAATAGAAAAAATTGCTTCAAAAACACTTTTGATGGATCAATAATCACATATCTGCTGTTAATTCTGCTGCTTCATAGAATTTTCCTTCAAATAAGAATTTCCTCTAAATCACTTTCCTTCATCGGTTCGTTTTCTGAGACTCGTTTAAATCAGAAATCACATGAGAGTGGATTTCACATATATTCTAATCGTAGATGTTATGAAATGCATGCATATCAAAATAACATATTTAGAAGTGAAGAAATCTGGAGCAGGAAAAGTTGAGCGTGGCTTGAATGATCAAAGTATTTGTTAACTGTTCTAATTTCAGTTTTTTAATTTCCGTGATTCTTTCTTAATTCTTTCCGTTTTCAACAGTTTTGCAGTGGATTCTAAGGTCATTCCTTCGGACGCGCTTCTCGCATCTAAATGCGTTAATTTCAGAGTTTTTGGAAAAAATGATCTCTTTGATCAGTTATCAAATTTTGCGAAGTCGTCAAACCTCTCTTTTCCAATTCTTCCATTCTTTCTGATCTTCAAAGATCATCTGTCTTCTCTCACCATTTTCCCAAAGTTGAAAAGAATATCAATTTAATTTGTTTTGTTCATTGCTGCATTCGATCCATTCAGAACAATATTCACAAAGGTTATCAGTCTTCAGAAATTCAAAAATTGCAAATCAAACAAACAATATTCAATCATCATTCAACCATTCACACACCTATATCTCTATTTTAGAGTTCAAACTCAAAACAATCCAGACGTCATCATTTTGAGCTTTAACAATTATCTTCTTCTTATTCCACTTGATAAAAAAATAACAAATTCACACTTGCATGACAATTGAACTGGAAAAAATTGGCAAATGAATTATCAAAGGAATTACTCTATTATGACCTGAAAAATTGCATTTATTATTTCCTCATCGATTTGAAAGATATCGTTTTCATTTTTCATCTTCAATTCCTAAAAGGATGACATTCATTGAATCATCTCTGTCAAATTTATCGCACGAATGTGAGAAGTGGATCATTATATTTGGGAATCCAAATGGGATCATCGTTTTCAAAAAAATACTGTTTGAGCTTTAATAATATTTAATATGCAGCTTTTTGAAGATGAATTACTCAACAAGAACAAGGAGATTCAAATATCACTGAAGAGAAACACTCAAAAAAAAACCTTGTGAGTATTCATTTTGATTCATGATTGAAATAATTGCAACAAAAAACAATCAAATAATTCTAATGAAATTCGTTTGTAACTGAATCGAAATAATTTTCGAATTAGTATATCAATATCAACATTTTTTGTTGTTATCTTGGCAAGAATGCACATATGCGGACCTCATAATTTTTGAAAATTTTTGCAAAAAAAAGAAGAATGCGGAAGGAATCGAACCCGCATCCTTCTCTTCCCGTTCCAACACCCTAACCTGTTGTGCTATTTCTGCACCCCAAAGGGTTCTATTTTCACTTATTCTTTTATCTATATCCCTAACCCTAAAAATTTGTTCTATTAAAAAACTCACTTTTCTCATCAAAACCCTAAAAAGAAGATTCGAGACGCAACCCTACAACCTAAAACAACTTTTTAAAGAAGATTTTTATGATAACCCTAACCCTAAAACAACTACAAAAACAGAAAAAGAATTCATTTAAACCCTATGAATATTATTATGGTTCTATGATCAAAAGGGTCCGCATATGTGCAATCTTTCCGTTATCTTTCAGTTGAAAGTGTGTAATAAACATCATTAGCCAATCATTGAACAAATCATTTTCAATTTCGTGACGATCATTGACACCCATATTTATGAAAAACAAAAGCGCAGGAAAAATCAAAATTTATTCCTGCATGCTGCCAATCATTCATCTTGTTGCAATTCTGAGTTTTCACTTGAATATCAATGCTTTTGAAGACAATTCTTTGAGAAATACAAATGGAGAATCATTTCTTTTCGGATTCTCCAAAAATAATGAATATTCATTTTCCAATCAAAAATCGAGTATTTCACATAACAACAACATTGAAGATCGATACACTTATTATCGAGATGATAGAATATTGGACTTTTCTTGTTTGAAAACTTCGTTTTCATTGATGAACACTTCCATAACATTCTCAAAGTTGCAGTTCCAAACAAGAGGAGAAACAAGTATTGTTGATGGCACTTTATCCAATGTGATTGTTCTTGGATGTGAGATATTGTGCAATGATGAGAAAACAAATGGTCTGTTCAGAATTGCCCATGGAAGTGTACTGTTCAACAACATATCATTGAACACAAAATGTCAAAGCAATCGAATGCCACAATTGGTTGTTTCTGAGCATTTATCCAAAAAGAGATGGATTGGGAATGATTTTGAAGCAATCTCATTGTCATCTTCAGCATTTAATGATCTTGTATTTGAAAAGGCTCCGATTATTGAATCCTCACATTCATCTTCTTTGAACATTGCCAAATGTGCCTTCTCGAACATTTCTTCCACTCAAAAGAAGGATCCATTATGTTCAGAAACATCAGAGCTTCAAAAAGGAAACGGAGCATTCATCATTTCTGGATGTGAATTGCATGGTGTTGAAAACGTGTTTTATGGAGGAATTGGAGACAGCAATCATGCTTTGAATATTTTCAACACAAGTGTGATGCATTGTGCCAGAACAATGAACAATGGCTCGAGAGTGGAACTCAAAGAGGATTGGAGCTTTGAATACACAGAATTTGTTGATCAGCATGTCACTGATTATTCCGCAATAGATGAGGGATTTCACACTTGTGGAGGAGCCATCTTGTTCAATGGACCTTTGTCTTCGTTGAATGTCATGAGTTGCATTTTCTTGGTTTGATTCCTTTTTTGTTTTCAATCATAAAATAATAATGTTATTGATATTTTTTATTTTTTATTTTTATTTTTTCTCTTTTATTTTTGTTTTTTTTTTAAAATTCAGAATTGTTCCTGCAGCAGATGGGGAGGAGGAATTTGCGTTTTTGATTCTTTGAGCACAAGAATTGGGAACTGCACATTCGATCATTGCATTGGAAAAAGAAACAATGAAAATTCAGGCTCTCATGGAGGTTCAATCTTTGTCGATAAATCACAATGTTATGATATTGTCCATTCGATTGCAAAAAATGGACACACATCATGGTATGGAGGTGCATTTTACTTAAATTTCAGAGGAACTTCAACATCAACTGAATGCAATTTTAATTCTCTTGAAAATGGATCACCAATCCTTTTAATGAATATTTCTTTTGTCAATGAAACTGCTGAAAACAATTTTGGAGGTGGACTAGGTATTGATAAAAATGCTCCAAACTTTTTCATTATGAGTGAATGCATATTTCAAAATTGTTCTGCAAATACTTCATATGGAGGAGGAATTTGGATGAACACAAGCTCTTTTGAAATGAATCCCAAATTTTGTTACTATTGCTTCTTCTTCAACAATTCTGCGCCACGGGCATCAGATGTCTATTTTCACGATCCTGATGAAAAGATAAAAGAAAGCCCATTTGTTGAATGTTATTCATTATCAAATGGTGAGAGTCGATGTGTGAGTTCCTCACAAGGAACAAAGAATGAGTGGATGCCAAATGGATTTCTTGTGAGATATGTCATTCCAGATGGAGGAAACAACAATGCGCTCTGTGGGTTGACAGTTGAGGATGGTTGCAATTCGTTGAAATTCACACTTGAAAATGAATTAACAAAGAGCAGATGCAGAATCATGCTGATCGAGGGAATATATGAAATGGTCGAATTAAATGGATATGTTGTGTTTGGGAAGAGAATTTCTATTCAAGGGAGAGGAAAGGATCTGACTCAACTGAGTCCAGTCCAGGTTGGAGCAGACAAAGTGTTTCTGAGTGTGGATGATGGAATATGCAAACTGTCATCTTTGAGCATTGTGTTTGACTCACATGAAAGTTCAAGATTGATCCGACTGAGCTCCTCAAATTCTCAATTATTTCTCCAAGAGCTTGTCATCAGCACCCCATTGAATCAGGAAGGCCTCCCCTCAAAAGAATGTTTGAACAGTTTGTTTGAGGTGAATTTTGCCAACTTTCGAATGACTGATTGTATTGTCGAGAATGTGTTGTCCAAGGCCAGTCTCTTTCAAGAAACCTCTTCTGCTTCATTGTTGTTGCTGTCTTCATCTTCTTCTCTTCTAAACAGTGATGAATCCTTTGTTGCCAATTCCAACTTTTCACATGTGACAAAAACAGAAGGAGATGGAGCAGTGGTGTCAAAGACAATCAGTGAGGGAGAGTCATTTTGTCTGTGGAACACAACAATCGAGAACTGTGAGTGTTCGAGTGGGAGTGGAGGAGGGATCAGAGTTGACATGAAATCATCAACCAGCACCTTCAGAATGGGATCTTCCTCGCTTCCAACCACACTCAACTCGTGTTCGTGCAGCAAGTGTGGAGGAGGATTGTATCTTTGGCTGGGGGATAGGGCAGCAGAATTTGTGATTTCATCAGTGAGTTTTGTGGATTGTGAGGCAGGAGAGGGAGGAAGAGATATCTTTGTGAATGGGAGCAACATGAATGGCGAGACAATCAATTTGGAGAAGATTTGTGTTTCACTGAATAGGCTGGGATTTGAAGAGTTGATGGGCTTTGATAGAATTCGGAGTGAAATGGGAATGTTTCCGTTGAATGTATTTTTGGAGTCATTCCAACCACCAGCACATGTTGGAGGAACTGAAGGAAACTGGGTTTTTGATTCTTGTTTTTGTGGATTCAGCGATTTCCCATGTCAGACAATAATGCATGCAGCTCAGCTCAGATTTGGCTCATCACAAAGGCAGATTGTTGTTGGAGAGGGATATGAGCTGGATGAGGAGATGATGATGGACGGACCAGTTTGGAACATCTCATGTGAGGAAAAGGGAATGGCTGTTGATGTGCATGCACCACAAGCAGAGATCTCCAACCAATGGCTGGTGAGTGTTTCCACAGAATGCTCAATATACAACATCTGCTTCTCCCTTCCTTCTTCTCTCTCAGATGCCCACTCTTTCATCATACTCCCCGCTTCCACTTCCTCTCTCACTCTTTCGAACTGCTCATCAATGAATTCATCATCTGAGTCAGGGAGTGAGATTGGATTCTGCTTTGTGAGTGTGGTTGGAGGGGAGTTGAAGATGGAAATGTTTGAGACAAAAGGAGCAATGATGTTTTCAGCCCATTCGTTGATTGAAGGGAAGGGGAGCAGTTTTGTATTGAATTGTGTTGAGTGTGTTTTTGAGGGAATCACAAAAGAAAATGGAGATGGAGCTTGTGTTTGTGTTTGTGCTGGGGATGAGTCAAATGCCCATGAATCAGAAAAGAAAAAGCTGATAATTGACAACTGCACATTGAATGGATGTTGGGCAAAGGGAAGCAGAGCAAAAGGGGGAGGGTTGCATGTGTGTCTGAGAGGCAATGATGAAATGGTTGTGAATGGATCATCGAAGTTTGAAGGGTGCTGTGCAGGAAAGAGGGAAGAAGGAGAAGAGGATGGATGTGGAGGAGGAATGTTTCTATCATTGGAGAATGATGCAACTCAGTTTGTTCTCCTGGATATGAAGTTTGTGGGGTGCTGTGCCTGGAAAGGGAAGAATGTGTTTGTGAATGGGAGCTCTCTGGATGAGGTTGTGGATTCCACGCATTTCTGCTGGGAGATGAGTGAGAAGGAAAAGTCATCGATGGATGAGCTGTGTGGGTGGGAGAGGGGCAGCACAGGGGTTGGGTTTGTGATTCCGCTTGTGGTGTATCTGTGGAGCAACTTCAGTGGGAGTGGGTTTGTTGATGGGGAGGAAGGAGGAGACTTCAGTGGATGTGGATATGCTGTTTCTCCATACAGATCTATCTCCCATCTCATCTCCCTCAGATTCACCCCACTCCCTGGAAGTTCTTCTGATGATGATGAAGATGGATTGTCCATCTCGGTGTCTCACATTTCCTCACTCTCCTCATCCCTTTCCCTTTCATCTTCTGTTGAATCAGAACACATCTCAATGAAATTCGTTGGAAAAGACAATGAGTCAGGGATTGGTGTGGGCGATGATTCGGTTGGAAATGAAGAATGGATGATCCATTCGACTATCCATCTTTCATTTGAGGTTCTCTCCTTCCACATCCCAACAGCATTTGCCCATCACAGAACATTCATCAGATCCTCAACTTCCTCATCGCTTCTCCAAATGAAGCACTGCTCCTTCGCTTCTCAAAGTTCCAGTGAGCTTGTTTCATTCACACTGTTGAGTGTTTCAGAGGGAAGCTTGTTGATCGACAATTGCACCTTGTCCTCGTTCTCATCCACTCACCCATTTCTCCTTGTTTCACTTCCTTCTCAGTCAATCACCCTTTCCAACATGACAGTCTCGAATGTCTCGACATCTTCGTGCTCTCTTGTGTCATTCGAAAGAACACCATCTCATCCACCTGTGAATTCATCTGCTCACAATGAAGTGCCAGACAAGTCTTGTTGCTCCCTCCAAATCCTGTCATCCTCATTTGCCAACAACACATGCTCTGGTGACAGTGCAACCATTCTTTGCCTCGGAGTGTTCGATGCTGTGGAGAGTGTTGTTGAGAAGTGCACATTCAGCCGGTGTGTGAGCGAGGCGAGTGAAAGGGGAGGGGCACTGATGATGTGTATGAAGATCGAGGAATCATCGGTGGAGGTGAGGCAATGCTCATTCACACTCTGCAGGTGCTCGACAGTGGTTGGGAGAGGAGGCGGAATGATGTTTGATTGTGTGGATCCCTTATCACAAGCACAAACACCAGCACCAGATGGCTCATTGCTTCTCCCACTGAAGATTTCAGAGATCCGATTCACAATGAATGATGCGCTGGTGGGGAAGGATATATTCATCAACTGCCAGTCGATCGAGCAGCAGATCAACGAAACACTCTTTGCCCTCGACTTCACCCAGGAGTCGCTCCAGTCGAACCAGTCCATCTGTGCGAGTGATGCTGATGAGCAGGATGTGGACTTGATCCCCTTGATCACATTCTTGTATGCACCCCAGATCTTTGTGTGTCTCGATTCGGCAGACACTCGCCAGTGTGGATTGCCAACAAACCCCTGCCAGAGCATCTCATCTGCTGTTCACCACATCCAGCCAGGACTGCTCAACATCATTTTCATCAACACCTCATCCACCTTCCTCTCAGAGACAACTGTGCATGGGCTGTCCATCCTGCCTTCAACAAAGCAGCAGGCAACAATCCAGCTGAGCACAACCATTCCCCACACTGGAGGTGCCCAGAGTGTGGTTCTGTTTGAGGAGGATTGCACACTTCGCAACTGCCTGATATCATTTGCCTCTTCGTTTGAGGCAGCACACTCAGCAGTATTCGCTGAATCTCATGGATCGTTGGAAGTGTTTCAGTGCACATTCACAGCAGCCGATGCCTTGTTGGAGCTGGATTCGCATGTGATGGCTGTTTGGGGAGGAGTTCTGAAGATGAGTGAGACATCATTCAGCTGGCTGTCTTTTGCAAAACCCTTGCTTTTGTTTTCAGATGAATCTGAAATTGTGCTTTCCCAAATGACTCTGGAGTCTCTCACATCGACAGCAGATGTTGTTGCAATTGGAGTGAGTGTAACTGCCTCAATTGAAAAAATGAACTGTTCCAACATCTCATTGAGCAATGGCTGTCTGATCTCAACGAACAAGGAAGAGCTGAATATGAATGGAAATGGAAGAAATAATGATGAAGAAATGGGGAGTCTCAGAATATCTGCAGCAGTTTTTGAGAATATTTCATCAAATGAGAACAACAATAACAACAGGAGCATTGTGAGAATTGAGAGGAGCAAGACAAATGTGAATCTGATCAACTGCTCATTTTCTTATTGTATGCTTTCAGCTGAGAAAGGAAGCCAGTTGTCTGTTTTAGACAGTTCAGATGTGTCTGTTGTTTCCTGTTTGTTTGATGGCAAAGCAATGGATGAGCCAGTCATCCATCAGAAGAATAACGATTTGGGAGAAGATAAAGAAGAAAATGACAAAGGGAATAACCCATTGTGTGGTTGGAATGGATCGGTTGTGGGTGTGAAATCAAGCAATGTGACAATGAAAGACACCACAATCAGCAACTCGAAGAAAGGAGGACTTTCATTGTCAGGTGGAAGTGTTGAGATATCTGAAGGAAAATTTGAGGGAAACAATCCATCGATTCAGAATTATCCATCAGCAAGAAGGAACATCCTGTGTGAAGGCTCTTCACAAATGAATGTTGTGAGTTTGAAGGGGGGTGATGGAGTGAAAGATAATTCCTCACTTTGGATATTGGATGGAGGATGCTCATTGGAAGGGATTGCAGGAGAAAGGGCATCTCCCTTTTTCATCCCGAAGGTGGAGAGTGTGTCAGCTGAAAAGTCAGGGGAGAAGGTGAATCTTGTGTTCAGAGGATCACTGCTCCTCCCTTGCAATCTCTCATTCGAAACAGTTGCAGCAGAAGGAGATGAAGAGGTGGTTGAGAAGCATTTGTTTGATGAAAGAGGTTTCATTTCAGAAGATGAGGTTCATGGGTCTGTTCCTGCGGAAACAATTGAAGGAGCGGCAAGTGGAGCAGAAGTGAGAGTGTGCATTCTGTTTGGTAATCTAACTTCACATTCAGCAACTGAATCATTCATTCTGAAGAACAGGAGTGTCCCAGAATCAAAAGGGGATGAAAGAATTGTTGAAGGAGGAAAAGAAGGGAAATCAATATGGCCAATCATTGTTGTTGTTCTGGCTGCTTTGTTTTTGATAGTTCTCATAGGATTTATTCTATTTGTTGTTCGATGGAGAAAGCAAAAGAGAAGATCAAGGGAATTGGAGGAGATTGTGAATGACACAGTGAAGAAGGATCCAAAAGCATTTGAGATGGTAACGATGGAGATGTCACCTGAGGAGCAGTGGAGGAGAGCAGAGAGGGAGGCTGAGAAGAAAAATGAAGAGAGGATAAAGAAGAGGGTGTATGAGAATAGCTTGGGACATTCAGAGTCATCAGAGCATCTTCTTTCTGAGAGTGGCTCAACTGAATACATCCTTGGAAGGGATTCAGACAAGATCCCAGAATGGATGCTGGAGAAGGTTGATGAGAAAGAGGAAGAGTCCAGAAAGAGAACGCCATCGCCATCGATTTCATCCACTTCAACCACTGATTCAGATTCAACATTTGTTCGACCAGAGAGTCTGTGTCCAACCACCTCATCGATGTCGAATCTGGTGGATGCAATAGCCTGTTCATCAGTGTTTGAAAAGCTGATTGTGGACTTGAGGGATTCGCTGTTCATGCTGTTGCACGGAAGGAATGAGAAGAAAGAAATGGCGATTGGCACTCTGCAGGAGAGAGAACACACAGCTGCCCAGGTCTTGTTCTGGGTGGCGAATGGGGCACTTCACTCACTTGAGAATGAAGAAGACGAGCTGACCTCCCTTGCCAATCTGAGTCCGCACATTGTGCTGTTCTCAGAGCACATGGTGATCTGCATTGCCAAGCATTCCGACTTCTCTTCAGATGATTCAGATTCCTCATCCATCTCCTCCGCCTCCACCATCATCACATCTTCCTCTGACTTCTCAACTGCCAACAGGAATGGTCGAGGTTCACCACCACCTTCATCAGCCTTTGAGGATGAGGATGACAACAGGAAGGAGTGTCTGAGGTGGAAGGCACCCGAGCTGCAGATGAACAAGAAGATGGGGGCAACAAAGGAGTCAGTTTCATTCTCGATTGGGATGATGCTGTGGGAGTGCCTGACCCTGCAGATCCCATTTGGAGAATACGAGGCAGTGGTGGCTGGACAGAAGATAGTGAATGGGGAGAGGCCAGACATGAAGGGGGTTTCAGGGAACACATTTGAGGCAGTTGTGAAGAGCTGCGTGTCGGAGAGAGGGTGCGAGCGTGTGGAGCTGAATGTGCTGAAAAGAGAGTTCATCCAGCACTTCCCTCCAGGCACAGTGATCGTTACGATGTCCGATGCGATTGGATACAACGAGTTGTCAGAGGATGAGGAGTTGAGTGTGTCAGCTGAGGCAAGAAAGCTGATTGAAAGCATGAACAAATGAAGAAGAAGAGAAGGAGAAATTTGAAAATGAAAGAGAGAGGGATTGGTTTTTTCGTTATTCTGTGAATTAATTGAGTATTTTTATGATCCAAAAATGCATCATTTGGTGTTTTCTGTTTGTGGCGTGCTTGCTACGACTTCAATTGGCTTTTTGATGCAATTTCTTGTTCACTGAATTGTTTTTTTGTGGATGAGAATGCGAACTCATCGATTTCTATTAAATTATTGCTCGTGTTGTGTTTTTCGTTTTGAACGCGTTTCAATGAATTGAAAACAAAAAATATGGAGTTCGAAATGATTTTTTTTGTAGAAAAATTATATTAAAGTTTTTTTATAAAAAATGAACAAAAAGTGTCTTTCTTGATGAGAAAAGAATTGGCAAGTTTGATGAAAATTGTGGTGAAAAAATATATTGATTAAAAGAAGTTTTGAGTTATCATTTCCGTGACAAATGCAAAATATCAATTTCAGTTAAACTCGGTTCTGATCTCCTTTCTTGTGTCAAAATTGCGAATAATCCCATTTTTTGAAAAATGATCCAGGGTTGTTTTTAAAGTCCAGAAAAAGCAAATTGAGCCAGGATTATTGTCCAATTTTGCGTTCAAACAAAAAATTTTTTGTTTCAATTTTTATTTTTGATGAAAATCTCAAAAAATTTTTTTATAAAAACGCAGTGAGACAGGTTTGCTCCGAGATAATGAGTATTAATATAATTTATGGGTGGTTTGAGTGAAAAACTTCGTTCTATCCCAAATAACGTGGAAAAAAGGGCGAGATAAAAATACAAAACAATAACATTAAAATTAAGAAATAAAATAATGCATTGTCCGCTTCACTTCACCACCGACTGCACCTTTTCGCCTTGGTCACGAAGACCAGAGGGCAGGGGACATTGCCCCTCGGAGCTCTCACCTGCAGGCCGTGCAGGGATCCGGTGAGGCGAGTATTCTTGGAGCAGAAAGAAAAATCACTCTCGCTTTCGCGAGGCGTGGAAAAGAAAACTGCGTGTGATATGCTTTGCCTCCCGCTCTTATGTTGATCCAGCAGAGCAAACCCTATCATCGTGCACTGTATGGACCGACCTGACTCTTCTGTGTTAAACACTATCGTAATCATGTTGAGGAGAAAGCTTTTTGATTAAACTTGTTTGTTCGTTCTATTTGTATCTTTCCAGGCTCTCGGCGTACACTAATCACTTCGGGCGTTTGATCTCCTTTTCTCTCTTTCAATATCTCGCCCTTTTTTCTAGCCATCTCCCTCCACACTTCTGGCTCCACCTCGCACCACTCCGCCTATCGTCTCTCCATCCGCATTCTTATTATCTCGGAGCAAACCTGTCTCACTGCGTTTTTATTAATTCGCAATAGAGCGAATCAACAAACGCAAGGAGCAGGTTTGCTCCTCGATAATGAGTCTCTAAACCCCTTTTATCTCTGTATGTGTGATCTAAAACCCCTTTTCTAACACGCTCGAGTGCGGCGGATGAGTTGAGAGCGTGCGTGCAGTGGTGCGGACCTCCTGCTCTAAAGCCGCTCCCTCTTGGGATATCTTTGAGGCGACATAGATTTGGCCCTTGCCTCTTCAGTGTCATTACCTATCTGTCCAAAACTTCTTCCGCTACGCCTCTTCCGATCTTTTCCCCTCCTCTTCAGCGGAATTGCGTCCCTCACTCCAGTCAGCTCACAAATGCTTTTGGGGATTATGGAGGGTGTCTTCTGGCGACTCGGTTGTCGGGATGCTGAGTTTCGTGACTGAGCCATTTCACCTCTTCTCACTTCTCCATTCGGCAGCTTCTTTCTTCCTCTTGATCGCTTTCTCGTAAGTTTCTTCCCTTCTTCAGATCCCGATTAGGGTAATTCATCGGTGTGATATTTCATCTCTGCATCTACTTTCTCCAGCATCCCTTCCTTCGTATCTCCACTCTTATCTGACTTGAATCTTCTCCCCTCTGGAGTACTGATCCACCGATTGTCTCCAGGATCCATCTCGTGTCTTGAACTGGTAGCACGGTGTAATACTCCTGAGCCACTCTCGAACCCGGCGCACATCTCGCATTTGCATTGATCACCTTCCAGTCTGCTTTTTCTTGTCTTGCTAAATGTGTAATCACTGCGTGTCTTATAGAGCACGCAGTGAAAGTTTCAGGTGTTTCGTTCTCTCTCAAAATAGCCGTTAGTTCTTCTTTAATCTTCTGAAGGTTGGCGGCTCTATTCCCTTCTATATCGTACAACGCATGTTCATCTTTAAAAGTCGTCTTAGTATAGTCCATCCAACGTTGGAGCACTGCAATAGCATCTATTCGTGGGTTTGGATGTATATTTATGACAACCTTAACAGCCTCTCCCCCTGATATTTGTGTTTGCACTTGTGTCTGGACAAACTCGTCCGTAAATAAAGTTGTATCGCTTCTCATTCTCTCCAGCTCTGCTGGACTTTAAGCACCGAAAATCATAGTGAAGATGAGGGCTCTCCTCTGGAGTGTCCGTATATCTTTTACGTTGAAGGTGCTTTCAGCTCATTTCGTGATGATTGTTAAGTCCCACATTGATTTGTATCACTTTCCCTTTCTCGGCTTCTCTCCCACGTAAGTTTTAAAATATATCAATATCCTTCACATCAATTTTCGTCTCACAAAAAAATTAATAAAATTGAGTTCTTTTCTTACCGTCTGATAAATCACTTTACCAGACAGGTTAGTATTTGAAAGCTTTTCGGCTAACTCTGCCATGATCCATTTGGCATCTTTAGTCGTGAGGGGGTCAGTATCATCCATGCTCTCTCTATCAAGAAATTGCTTAAATCTTCGCAGCGATCTCCATGTGTCTCTTTCGCCCTTTTGGTTTCTTAGTATTGCTGCTGCTATATCTCTTGCTCCAACGTATTCTCCCCATGTGAGGAAGAAATCCCTTCCTGGGATATTTTCCTCTCCAGTGTGACGCATATCACCTCTCCTAGGGGTAACATCCAGCCTTCCCTTCTCATCTTCGCTCCTAGTGTCATGCACTCCTGAAAGGTCCCCAGGGTCTTTGTTGTATGCCCAGGCTGCAGTCACGGGGTCCAGGTCTGCCCCTGCCAGGCTGGCAGAATCAGAATCGTTAGTTCCCTCTGGGCTTCCTTCATCTTCACTTTTAACACCCGTCCAATATTTCTCAGGAACGGATGGACTAGCACTATGTCGTCTTCTAGTGTTTCTCTCTCTCTCCTCCTTCTCAGAGAGGATAGTCTCAAGTACTTCCGCAGGGCACCAGCGCAATCTGTTCTAAAATTGTATCTGGTATTCTCGGTGCGATTGTTTGTACTATCTCTGCGACTTTCTTACCCTTCAGTGCATAATCCGGCTTTTTCGCCATCCGGCTGAGTGCATCTGCTTCCGTGTTCTGTTCTACAGGGAGATGTTCCGTCTATATTGTTATGCCCTGGCTGTTCAGTTTCTTCTCCAATGCTCTCAGTGTTGGAATGAGCGATGGCGCTCCCCTCTTCTTCTGTATTGTCCATCTCGTGGACATGTTGTCTGTCCTCAGACGAATATGGTCTATCTTTTGTTGTTCCAGCCATGCTCCCTTTCTTTCTGGTGTCCTCAACACTGCTCTGGACTCCTTTTCGTTTATCGCTAACGCACTCTCCTGGAGGGTCCAATTCCCGTGGACATATATCTTCTCCTCATCGTTCTCCCTCAGTATTGTTAATACTGCACCCCATCCTAGCTCTGAAGCGTCCGTCGTTAGTACCGCCGGTCTGTTCCTTCTCTTCAGACTCCTTGGCCTGTTTTCTTGTTGTTTCTTTCTCCAGTGTGATCATTCTCCCAGAATCATTGCGTTGGCTATCACAGTTCCCTTCCAGCCACCGCGGCCTATCGCCTGCCTCAGCACATGTTGCATGCGTTTCATCCACAAGCTCGCTGGTGGGTGTTGTAACCTCACAAAATTCAGCCTCCCGAGGAGTGCTGCCAGGTCTCTCATCTTCTGTCTCTTTCTCTTCTTTGCCAGTATTATCCAGGTTCGCACATCCTCCAGGAGCAGCACTCTCTTCCTTTCTTGGAGCGTTACTTCCATCTCCTCTGAGTTCCACAACCATCCCAGAAACTCCACGCTCCTTGCGGGTTCCAACTTCAGTTTTTCCTCCGACAGTATCCAGCCCAGATTCCTCAGGAACTGGGCTATCTTCTGTGAGATCAATCTTAACACATCACTGTCTAGGTGCATGAGGAGAATGTAGTCCAGATATATTACAAGCTTTTCCTTCCACTGTTTCCTGATATATGACTCCGCCCGTCTCATTATCTTCGTAAAAACTCTGGGCGCGTCTTTTGCTCCAAAGGGCATCCCAACGTAAGCGTAGCATTGACTTTGAAAGCTGAAGCACAGATAGGGACTGAATTGCTCGTCCACTTTGACATGTTGATAAGCACTCGATATGTCCAGAGTGGTCATCCAATCGTTCTCCTCCAGGAGTTCCACCACTATCTCCTGGGAATCCATCTTGAAGTGTTTTCCCAATCCTTCTTCGTTTCGCGTCCTGCAATCAAGTATCTTTCTCCAATTACCGTCTTACTTTATCACCATGAATGTCGGGTTGAGCCACTTCACCTCCGACTCCAGTATGGGCTTCACTCCTCCGTCCTTCAATTCCTCCTCCAAGAGGGATAAATAATTGTTCATCATCTCTGTTGTTAACCAAAACTCTTGTCTGTTTCTTCTCTTCTCGAGTGAAATTAGGGACTGGGAACTTTTCCATCGAGCTCTTATTTCACGGCTCACTAACTTGTCTCCCCCAATTTTCTTCCACTAGCTCAGCCTGTTCACCAGTCTCCTCGGAAATGGCTCCTTCAGTGATCCACTCGCTGTACTCCTGTTCACTCCTAGCTTCTTGTTGCCAGGCTGCATCTGTGTATCCTCTTCCCCTTTGAGAGTTTCTGCAATAGCTGTCTTCGAGCTCACCTCCAGGGCGCTCCCAACTGGGAACCCGGTAAAAGTCCCAGATGCTCTCAAGGCTCCCTTCATTTCTTCCTTCTCGAATCTTCGATCGCTCTTTTGTCCTGTCTTGTGGAGATATACGGAGTATTCTTCTGTTCTCTCTTTCCGAATTTTTATATCGCGATCTTCCGAGGTTTCTTATCCTATTGTCTTCTCGCGATCTAGTGTGGCAATCGCATTTCCGATATTCTCAAGATATCACGCGGACTTTATTTTTTTATCCATCTCTCGATTGTGAGATTCTTCTTGTCGAATCGCTGGTTCTTCGAAACTCGTTAATCTTCTGTTTATCTTTGTCTCGCAGCAAAGCATGTCTCTCTCTTCTCTCTCCACTCTCACAACTTCTTGTTGGCTCCGATTGTTGATTACACAGCTGTCCCTCTGGTATCCTTGAGGGAGCTGGGGGAAATGGTCCAGTGATAAGGTCTGGCCTTCCTGTGATGGTTGGAACAAACTGTGCCTGAAACTGGCGCGTTCTCTTCTTTCCACTGAAATCTGTGAAACTCCCATCGAAGCCACGTTTTTGGAGCTGTCTGTATGCAAAGCCCTGGGAATTCCTGCCCGTACTGTTCCTTATTAGGAACACACTCCTGGTCGAGATGAGTCTGAACACTGCTGAGGAATCGGGAGATGCACAGTATCCTGTTGCATTTCCCTCTGTTTAAAAAAAACTGGAGCTCTCAACTAACTTTCTCAGATTCTCTGGCACGTCCTTGGTCAGTCCAACTTCGAGAAACCCTTTCGCGCTCACCCAGTTCGCCTGGGGTTCAACCTTCAAAAGGTTTATACGACTGACACAGTCGGTGATCAACGCATGGGCGCAAAACAATCCTCTCGGTCGTTCCTTCTCCTCTTCCGTGAGGTGCGCCTTCTCCAATTCCTTCACTGAATGTGATGCAATTGCTTTTGCTGCTTCAAAGCCCAAATCCAGGTCCGGCAGGAGGAGTTCAATTTCTTAGCTCGCTTCTGGTGAGTCTCTTCTACACTTCGCTGTTATGGCTGTGCCTGCCAGCGCGTTCAAACCAAAGTCTGTTTGTCCGAAAAATATACCCTTTTCGCTAACTGGAATAAATGTGTTTAAGATGTCCTTATTTATTCTGATTGATCAGACCTTACGGAACTCCATGAATTTCCTCAACTCGCTCGCTTGCCTCCGGGGTGTCAACCACTCCCTGGGAAAAAATCTTGTAAAATCTTCTGTTCCTTCTTTCTCTTCCAGCGCTCCCAGCTGTTCAGAATCCCAGTCGCTATCCTCTTCATATTCCCGTCTCCTCGTGCGGCTAACTAAACGACGCAATCTCTCCCGCTTTCCTTGTTTCCGCTTCGCGATCAGATCACAGAAGTTAACATCCGACTCCGACTCGCTCGATCTCGATCTGCTTCTTCTCCTAGCTCGTTCCCTCTTCACTTTCCTCGTTGGCAGCAACTCCATAGCTCCCGACTGCATTGCTGGTGTTTGGCTTCTTGTAATTTCTTCAATCATATCTTCTACCCTTGAAAGCCTGTAAATCAAATCATTTCTTCTGTCTTCGCCGTCGCTATTTGGTACTCAAGCAGTATCTTGCGTCATTTAAATTGCGGACAATGGTATGAAGAGAAGTTAAATTGTAGGCGAAGTTTGATCTAAAACCACCCATAAATTTTATTAATACTCATTATCGAGGAGCAAACCTGCTCCTTGCGTTTGTTGATTCGCTCCATTGCGAACTAATTTATTTTTGATTATTTGTTTTACACCTTTTTAACTAACTCTCTTTTTCTGTCAGTTTTTAGGTGCAATGACATGAAACATACATATTGACCTTTTAAAAATCTAAATGTTTTTCATTTTTTCAAAAATTTTCATGTGCTTTTTGCATTTTATCATTTTTGACAAAAAATTAGAAAATTTTTAAAATTTAATTTAACCAAATCTTTATTCAATTTTTATGGAAATCCACAATTAATTAAAAATGAAAATGTTAAGATTGCGCCTGTTGAAACTTTGAGAAATGTTGTTGCTTTAAAAGCACGCATCTTTTTTTTGAAAGTGACAAATAAGCTCAGTTTTGTTTGAATTTAATATTATTGACAAATAATTAAGAATACCGATGAATTGTTAAACAATTTCCATTGCATGTATCATATTGTTTTGCATTTCAAACATGGGCGAGTGCTTATGAAATCATAACTTATTCGGTGTGTCTTTTCTTCAAAGGAAATGTTTCTTTGTTGATTTATTTATAATAAAAAGCAAATAATCATGATAATAGATAAAAAAAAGAAATTTGTAATTAAATTCATGAAAAACTCACATTGAAAGGAGGGTTCTTTCCCAATAGGTGGACAGAACCCTCAATAAATATATTTTTCTATGAAAATCAAAAAAATGATGTATTAATAATTTGTTTATAAACTGCTTTACATGTTGCATGTAGCTCTTATAATTATTTTGTTAAGTATTTTTTGATGCTTTTCAATTAAGTGATCTTTATAATGAAAATATCTTGGAGTTTGAGTTGATAAAAGTGCAATTTAAGAACAAGAATATTTGTTCATGTTAATATAAAGCTGTTTCATTTGGCTTATTTTGATTTTTAGGGGTTTTTTTAAGAAAATAATTGCCGAAAAAATTACTATTTATGGTTATGTCCACCTATTGGGATTGTGCAGAAAGGAGATACAACAATTTGGCGTATATAAAAGAAAACAAAAAATGACAATTTCAAACAGAAAATTTTTTTTGAAGTTTTACAATTATAAATTTTGTCACCAATGTTTATTCAAAAATATTCATTTACTATGAGTTAAAAACCCGGGACATGGTAAAAAACTCAGACTGTTTGAATATTGCAACTGCATTTTGTTTCATTCAAATATGTTCAATTGACCGATATGTTTTATGTTTTATTCAGAAATTAATGAACATTTGGAGATTTTTTAGAATTGAGAATTGTATTAAAAAACAATTTTTGTATTTTTTCAACGAATTCATAGACGTTAATGTGTAATGGTATTACTCAAATTGTCAAAATTGTTGATGTGATATTTTTTTTGAAAAAATGAAAGTTGATACAGACGCAACAGAAGTTTCTTCCAATCAGATGCTCAGTTTTTTCCATCCTTTGTCTTTTCTGAATTCAGTGATAAAGAATAAAAGAAATTATTACATCAAACATTCAATACAAGACAAACAATTAAATTCCAGCTTTATATACAAAAAAGTTGGGCAAAAAATTGGATGTGATTTTCAACAAAAAGAATTATGAAATATACTTATTAATATTTCCATCTATTCGTTATCATCATGCTGTATTAAAAATTTTTTGCTTTCAGGTTGAGTCGCCTCTTCTGCGCTTTCCTTTTGCTTTCTTTTCCATTCATCTTTTTCGTAATCTTCGTCATCTTCATATGTAAAGTTGCTGTCAATTTTTTTCTTTCTTGTTCTGATGATTCTTTTGGTAGAATTTCTACTGTCAGAATTTGTGTGGTGATCTTCGTCATTGAATTAATTATCTTCTATTTGTGTGCATCCATCAATGCTATGTTTTTCATCGTTTATAATATCCATTTCATACTTTCTTGATGTTTTTATTTTCCGTTTTAGTGTAAAAGAATCAAATAGTTCCTTTTTTGCTTCATCTGAAGAAGTTATGGAAGAAGATTTTGACGGTGATCCACTTATTTTTGATGGAACTTGAGAAGCTAATAGTGTCCAGATTCCTGTATTCAGAAAAGCAGTTTTGATAACCGATGGAGCTGTCGCTGCAGCGATTGCCTCTGGGAAGACCTCAGCAAGTGCCTTTCCATATGAAGAAGATGAATCATCGATTGGAACATTGAAATTATTGAATAATGTTCTTTTCAATCTGGAGAAAATTACGTTATCGCATGGTTGTTGGATATGTGTCATGTTTGGAGGGAATTTTTTAATGAAGATTCCACTTTTTTCTGCTTCACGAATGACATCTGAGCATGTATGGTTCGTATGGTAATCAAGAAGATGGAGAGCCTTTTTCGAAGATGTCGATTGGTTTTTTTTTATGAATGAGAGTAATCCAATTTTGAAGCATGATGATTTCATAAATTTCAGTGGTTATCCATCCTGAAGGTACAGGAATATTGTTAACATCAAAAAATTTTAAATTAGAAAATTCTTCTGGTATTTTCTTTTTTGAAAAATGCAATAAATGAGGAAGATGAGAACCATCGGAGCACATGCAAATTCATAAAGTCGCGTTTGAAGATTTTCGAGGCTCAGGAGGAGAAGAAGGGATGTGGTACTTCAAACAGGTGAACAACTTCGCAGAACTTTCTCCGATTTTAACAAAAGATTCATCGAAATCAAAAATATAAGAAACTTCGATATTGTTTCCTTCTACGATTTCTTTCACTTCTTCAAACCAATTAGTCACACTTTCAGGGCTCTGTGACCGAATTTTGTCAATTTCAAGTAGTCTTGCCAGTGATTCCTTTAATATGGAGCTTCTTTGAACTAAATAATGAGATAATATCGGATGGAGTTTTTCGTTTTCTTCTTCATTTGTTGATTCCGTATTAAAAATGTTAATTGCCTAAAAAAACAAAGATTAAAAAATTTTCATATAATCAAAACGATAACCATTTCCTGTATGTGCTTCATTCGAACTACAACTCCTTCTGATAACAAAGACAAAACCTGATTCTCTATTTTTTCCAGTTTTTCAAAATTTATTAAAGATGGTCTTCCTTCTTTTCCAACATCTCTGTTTTTCTTTTCAGCTGTTTTGCCTCTGCACCAAGCCTGCCTTTTTATTGCTTTTGCTTTGACTGCAACGTTCACTGTCAATAGATATATTTTCTTGATTTCAAAAATTTTCCTCGATCTGGAATGGATTGTGCGGTATTCTCTTGGAGCAGCAATCCGAAGAAGCTCTTCCGAAGAAATTGATTTCTTTTCCATTTCAAAAAAGGGAATGATCAATATGATCAAAATGGAAAAAATATTGTTTGAAAGGCTATTCAATCAAACAAACAAAAGGCAGTTCAAGTGATGGAATGATAATTTTTTTTCTATATATTTGCTAAATTTTATCTTGAATTTTCAACAATAAAAAAAGACTATTATCCAATCATTCTATCAAGTGAACAACACTTGTAGAGAAGAAATATATTGTATATTTTGAATAGTTTAAACCTTCCAACTTCAAATGTTTCATTGGTCTATATTTTGTTTGAACAAGCTAATGTTTTAATGGAAGTTAATAGTTCTTTTTTTTTTTTTTTTTTTTTAAAGTCCGGGTTTTTTTCCATGTCCCGGATTTTTTACTCATTGTATTCATATTTTTTTTCTAAAAATGATGAAATGAAATAAACAACAGTAAAAAAGATAAAAACATGAAACATTTCGAATACAAAAACAACATTAGATATGTTTCTTGAACTTATAATTGAAAATAAACAAAGAAAGAGAGTTGGTTAAAAATAAGCAAAACAAATGATCGAAGATAAATTAGAAATTCCTTTGATCTTCATCAAAAACAAAAATTAAAACAAAAAATACTTGTACTATCATAAAATTGTAAAATAAACATATTAAAGTTTGTTTTTTGTATTTAAATGTTGAATTTATTCTGTTTCAACGAACAAAAAAAATAACCGGGTTTATGAAAATGTTTGTGTTTATCAATCACACTGAATAATCAAAAATAAAAGCTTGCAATTAAATATTTTCAAACAAATAATTTCAAACAAATAAAACTAAACAAAAAATAAAAATTACAACAAAAATTTTGATTACAAAAGTGATGAAAGTTCGTTTAGAAATAATTAAACACTCAAATGAATTTTTGATAATTCGTGAATTTAATTTGTATTTTATATTTCTTTGACTTGAGCTCACAAAAAATTTTGAATTATAATTCAAAAACAAGTTTTTTATTCACACGACTTGAATTGTGGTTTTCTAGAAAATTGTCATTCAAATAATTGCCTTTATGAAACAATTTATTTTCCATTGAAAATTGTCTTTTCACAGATTAATTCATGTAGATTTTTCAATCAATCAGACAGACAGACAGATAGAAAGAGACAAACAAAACAACAACAACAAAAAACCTAAACAAAAAAGAACATTGATTCCAACGAAAACTCAAAAATTGAAAATAAAAAAAATAAAAAAAATCATAATGCGCAACTTTGAAAAAAAAAATTGATCAAAAAACGAATTGATAAACAAAATCAGATCTCTCAAAAAACTGTAAACAAACATTCAGTAAAACTTGGTCTGAGCTTCCGTAAACGGTAACTTATGATATTTATTGAATAAGTTGATTTCACAACACGCAATAAATTTCATTAAAAAATGCTAAATTGAAAAATGAAAGAGCAACATGGAATTATTGAATAATTTATCAAGTTAAGGAGGATTTTGAAGTTAATTGGGGCAAATTGAATCTGAAAAAATTAAAAAAAACAGAATTGGAGGAATAGGAATTAAAAAAAAAATAACAACACTATTAACAAACTGTAGCAGAAGTGCATCATAATCAGCTTTGAGTTTGTTCAAAGATGTCTGTGCAATGTAATGCTTTGTTGTTGCCGTTCCGAGTTCTTTCTCAAGATGAGATATTTTTTCTTTATATTCATCCCTTTCTTTGCGAGCATCATAAATATTATCACTTCAAAAAAAGTGAAAATAAATCAAAATCTATAATATCAAACGGTCCATTTTCCAAAAGATCTACACGAGCTGCTAAAGATCTCCGTTCTCTTTCTGCAACATCATATGCTTCCTCTAACCTTTCCAATTTTTTGATCATTTCGGCATATTTCCACGCATTTTCAGTTGCAGAATCTTTTATATATTTAATTTATCACATATGCAAAAATATAAGATATTCAAACCGGAATCCGCAAGCTCACCCATAAACTCGGCCTGCAAATAATTTCGAACAGTCAATCGTTCCTCTATATCCTCGTACCAGCTTGGTTTCGACATTTATATTTCGCAAAGATTTCTTGATCCATGAACCATATTTGTTAATATTTCCAGATTGTCAAACATTTTTAATTGGTTCCAAAAGTGACAATAGTGTAATCCAGAATGAGCGAGCAAGTTCAACAACAAGTTCAATCAGTTTCATCGTTAAAAGCAAAAATGCCACCTTCAATCATGTCATTAGCCATTGTTGTTCCAAATGAACCGTTTGAAGTTGATATCGAGCAAGAAATTGATCCGGTCGCAAAAAATAATGTTGAACAAATCATAAAGGCTTTATCTAATCTTGATCGATGTATGCCTCTTTTTAATAATTGTGAGAAACTTTTACAACATTTTTCGTTAATAATTTGTGAATATAAGATGATGAAGAACCCGAATCAAAATTTAATCCCTCACAGTTGCGATTCATACAAGAAAAAAGTATTGGAAGCGGAAGTTTTGGGGTTGTTACGCAGGCAATTATGAAAGAAACCAACGAACTTGTTGCTGTAAAAAGAGTGCATCAAGACAGACATTTTAAGGTTTAATGTGCTAATAAACATGTACATTTTATGTTAATTTAATTGCTTTTCGAGTAGAATCGGGAATTATCTGTTTTAAGATTATTAGACCATCCAAATTGTTGTAAAATGAAATCATTTTATTTCGAAGCAGATCCTAGAGTTTGCACTTTACTAGAAAATATTTCCGGAAAATCATTTGAATAAATAAAATTTCAAAATAATTTTTTAGACAGATAAGACGTACCTGAATATTGTTATGGAATACATTCCACAAACTGTTTATAGTGTTTGCCAGTTTTTTGTGAAACAGCGAAAGTCAATGCCTACGTTTTTTGTCAAGGTTTAGAATTTTAAAAGAACAAATAATTATTTGCAATTTAATGCTTATATTTTCAGTTATACACATACCAATTAATGAGAGCAGCTGCATATTATCATTCACTTGGAATTTGCCACAGAGACATCAAACCTCGTGTGATTTTGCATAAGCTACATTTCTTTGAACATAATTTTAATATTGCTTTTAAAAATTATTTTTTAATAAGAAAACATACTTGTTAATCCGTCTACAGGAGTTGTGAAAGTTTGCGATTTCGGAAGGTTTGAATAAGATTTGTATAGAAATGCCAGCAATTCAAGAAATGTGTTTGTGATGTGCACATGTCTTTATTCAGCGCCAAAGTTCTGAAGCCAGAAGAGGCGTCTGTGTCTTACATATGCAGCAGATATTACAGGGCACCTGAACTCGTGCTAGGCTCAACTCATTATGATACTGCAGTTGGTTTGCTTTTTGCCTTGTTTTATCAAAATTTGCAGTAATTTAATTATATTACTCATCTTATATATTTAAATACATTTGTATTGATATATTCTTCTTTGCTCTCACCAACTGTTTATCGCTTCTTTGACATTTAAACATACGAATACAATAACAATAACAACAAAATAAAATAAAATGCAATCAATATTAATCATCATCCTCGAATGTTCCTTTGCAGATATCTGGTCGTTTGGGTGTGTGGTGGCTGAGATGATGTTGGGCTTTCCGATCTTTCCTGGCGACACCAACGTTGACCAGCTGATCGAAATCATCAAAGTCCTCGGCTCACCCACTCCTCAGCAGATGATCAACATGAAGGTGCCCTCTTCAATGGACATCTCTCTCCCGTCTGTCAAGCCAAAGATATTCTCCAAGGTTTGTTTGAAGAAGAAGAAGAAAAAGAAAAAGAAAAAAAAAGAAGAAAAAAGTTGAGTGTTTTAATTTTTTGCAAATATATTTATTCAAAATGAAGTTTGACTCAAAAATTACTATTCTGTTGATTTAACTTTTTTTTTTCAATTGATCATCTAATTCATAATTAATTAATTATTTATTTGCTTATTTATTTACCCTTTTCATTCGTCCCTATTCTCCACTCCTCAATCAAACATACTCATTTTCCTCTTATTAAAAAAAAAACAAAAACAGCTCTTTCATCCAGCCACCGACCAGCTGGCGATAGACTTAGTCTCCAAAATGCTCTGTTTCTCCCCTCAGAAGCGCATCACAGCGAGAGAAGCAATGCTCCACCCTTTCTTTGCCGACCTCCGCGACGGGAAGAACGACACGATGCCTGACGGAACGCCGATGCCCCCTCTCTTCAACTTCACTCCGAATGAGTATGCACTCCACCCAGAGCACTACAGAAAGATCAAAGAACTCCACACTCCCAAGCAGAAGTCGGCTCATCCGCTGTCTTCTCACACGAGCAATGCAACTTCTGCTGCTTCCTCAACCACACCCGGCTCTGCTTCATCCAACGGGACTTCTGCTCGTCTTCATTCGCCTGCAACAACATCATCTTCTTTAACATCAACGTCAAATGCTGCTGCTGCTTCTGGATCTTCTTGTGCAGCCCGTTCAACATCTGCTGTTGGAGCATCATCATCCTCTTCTTCATCCTCTTCTTCATCATCTAATGCCCAGCCACACACATCAACATCAACATCATCAGCATCCCATTCCAATCAGACACACACACACACAACAGAGAACAAGATCACTCCTCATTCGCCCTTCCATCCCATCACCCCAAACAAACCTCCCTTGTCCTCCTCCTCTCTCCACAACAACGCTAACAGCTGTCTCAATCCTCCTGCTTCTTCTTCTTCTTCTTCCTCTTCTTCTCTCATCTCCCACACCCACCACGGCAGCTCTGTTGAGTATCCACTTGCACCCCCAGTGACTGCTGTCTCCAATGCTCTCCCAAACGAACGATCCAACTCTGAAGCCGGCTCATCTCTTCTTGCTGCAAATGCTGTTGATTACTTCCCTTCCCCTTCGCCTGACCGATCAGCTGCCCATTCACGTGCTGTCTCCTTCGGCGGGAATGCCGTTGCCAGCTCGCCTCGCTCGTCTGCTCTGTCTTCGTCGCTCGCAAAGGACATTCCTCAAAAGACTGCTCATCTGCCCCCACTGGTTGACAGCTCAACATCTCTTGCCTCGTCTTATGTGAATCCATTGATCTCTTTGTCATCATCATCATCATCATCATCATCTTCTTCTTCTTCCTCCTCTTCTTCATCAACTATCAATGCTTCTTCTTCTACTGCTGCTGGTGGTGGTGGGAGTGGTGTGTTGCATCCACACTCACCCACAATGGGGAAGGAGTCAACAATTCTTGCACCTGTTCGCTCTGCTCAATCTGCTGCAAGGAAAAGCATCTCAGCCACTTCTGTCTCTGGAATCGTTGCATCTTCTTCTTCTTCTTCATCATCATCATCTTCCTCTATTTCTTCATCATCGTCTGTCTCTTTTCCCTCACCAACAGTTGGATATACAAATGTTGCACACACAGGAAGCTCATTGAACAGCATTGCCCCGATCACTCACTGTGTCCCTCTGACATCACAGTTCAGCACTCTCGTTCCAACAGGCACATCAAATGCGTCAGCTGCACCTCATTCATCATCATCATCCTCTTCCTCCTCCTCCTCCTCCTCCTCCTCCTCCTCTTCCTCTTCTGCTTCTTCTTCTGGTGTTAAGCTGAAGACACAGAGTCAGAATGCTCGTGGGCGTTCCTCTTCAATCACAAGCACAGTCACAAACAGAATAACCAGCCCACACCAAGCAGCAGAAGTCAAACTGCCTGTGCTTCCTGGAAGTTCTCCTTCTCTTTCTTCTGTTGGTGCTCCATCCTCCTCCTCCTCCTCTTCTTCCTCTTCCTCATCCTCCTCTTCTTCTGTCTTTGATATCTCCCCAACTTCACCTTCGGGGACATTTCAGTCGACACGAAGAAAGTCCCCAATATCTCCGATGAAGCCTCCGATCAGCTCTCCTCTTTTGGGAAAGCACAGACAGACACATTTGTAGTGGTATAACAGGAATGACAATGGAAGGGAAATGGCTGTTTGCTTGGTGTTGAAGGTGACTTTCATATTGGAATTCCATTATTTTATTTTTTTTCCCCCCAAAATTTCTATTAACTTTCATAATGTCTGTATGTAAGCTTACAATGATTATATCCATGTACTTACAAATTCTATAACAAATATTATTGTTATTGAACATTCATTGACTATGCTTCATTTATTTCACACTTGTTTTGCACATTGCTCTATTTCTTGGAGTCATTTTGTGCAGACAGTTTTTATTTTTCTTTGAATCGATTTTTGCTGCTTTTTCAATTTCTTTGTGCGTTTGTTCATTGATCCTTTCGATATCCTTTGGCAATTGTTTAACGATTGCTATAACCGAACAAAGGACTTGTTTCTTCACATCTTTTCATTGCTTAATATGTATTCTTTCGAAGATTCAATATGCATCATCTTCTCTTCTTCACATGTTATTGCTTATTCATTTTACACATTTTATTTTTTTGACATGTTGATTGTGAAATTTTGTTTTTTTTTTCCCCTAATTTATTTAAACCTAATTTGAAATGCTTTGTATATATCATAATAATACTTGCTATTGGTGCACATTTTTTTGAATCATATAAATTGCATTGTTGTTTGATTCTTCTGAGCTTTATGAATTATTTTCTATTCTTTTTTGAAATTTCATTAAAAAGAAAGGAAATACATACTTGAAGCTTGGCAAATATTATTTGTGACAGAGGAATTGAGTATTTACAAATTGAATGATGATAATCTGTTCTTTTGATGATGGATATATTTGAAGCTTTTATTGCTTTTTTTCATTTCTTCTCTTTTCTCCACTATATTTTGCATAAGTAGTTATTTTACGTTTATTGGGTATGTTTTTGTTCTTTCTTCAATTCTTTTCTATTTATTTCCTTTTTTCTTCTTATTTGAAACCTCATCATTTAGTGGATATTTGATAACACCCAAACACTTATCCAAGATGCACTTTTTATTGTCACGTTGCATGGATTGCTGTTAAAGCAGATGTTGTACTACTACACCAACGCATCTTTCTCAATAAGTTAAACTCATCCAGTTTAATTCTGCAGTATTTCTTTTTTTATCTTCTTTTTCATCTTTCTTTCTGTTCTTGTATTCATAATAGTTGAATTATGCATGTTGCTTATCAAATCTTTCCTTTTCGAATCCCAATTAATTCTTTTGTTCATTGCTTCGTTTTTCACTTCTCCTTTTGCATCTTATTTTCTTTCACTATTGAACAGTCTGTTTTTATGGATTTTCCATATAGATTTTCCACATTCTTTTTTGTTGCTTATTCTCATTACTTCTTAATGTAGATGCTTCTTTGCAATCACATTCTACTATCAACATATGCTCACCAACTTGCACACATATTATTCAGTTAACACGACATTACAATTATTCATTTTTTCACTTGTAAACAACCTTTTCACCAAAAACAGACGGCTTTTAACGAATTTATCAAACCTTTTTTCTATCTAATTTTCCCTTTGCGTTGTTCGAATGATTCATATTCCATCCAACTTTCTTCCTTATTTTTATTTTATTTTATTTATGTAAATTTAATGTTATTTTTTCTGAGATAATTCAAATAATATTCTTTTGTTCTCCATTTATTAGTGTTATCTTGATTCATGTATTCCCCATTCAAACTTTTATCTCAGCTATCATTATCACTGTGACATGAATAGTTTCTTCCTCATGTTTTTTTTTGTTTTGCAGCCATTTTGCTTTTGATTTTCTTCATAAATATGAAACACAATCTCTTTTTAATATGCATAAATCATATTTAATCATGCTCTCATTTTTCTTTCTTTCTTTCTCTCTTTATTTTTGATGAGAATTGATGTTTAAAAAAGAAAATTTCACTCATTCTGCATTTAGCTGTGCTGCTTAAAAATCAAATAAAATGAAAGAACACAACAAACGAAGACAAAATGAATAACTCAAACACAGAAATATTTGGATGAATACTCTTCATCCACAACTTCTTGAAATGGAAAGAGCGCATGAAAAAAAAAAAAAAATATTTATATGAAGAGATTGTTGTGCAAGAACTCTCTAACTAATGAAAGATATTAAAAGCATATCAAAGTTGTTAAAAGAGAGGAAAACTAGAAAGCTTTTGAGAGTGAATATCTTCAATGATGAAACATACAAAGTTGATTGAGCTTTAAATAGTAAATTCAAATGGCAATCAGATGACGGTGTGGACAAAGTACAGAAACAAGCAAAAAAACGAACAAATTGTAGCATTAAATGGCAAATTATGGATTCTCACTTACAACATAATACTACAACTTCACAAATGAAAAAAAAAATTCGCATATCTCTCAAAAAGTTGGCAATTCGAAGTGAAGAATAGTGCTAAATAAATAATATTATAGAAAGAACATAAAGATTGTAAAGTACTTAGCAGGAACAGTTAGAAGGAGGAGTATCATTTTCAGTGATTTGAACAACACGCCCATCGGTTTCAGAACTCGATGTATCTGACTGCCACTCTGTTTCCAAAATGAGCCTCACCAAAAAGTGAATTGCTTCTTCAACATTAATATTATCCTGTGCAGACGTCTCAAACCACTTCACTATCGTATTATCTCTGCAAAATTTGTCCATTTTAGTTGCGTCAGGCTTCTTTTTGACAAGATCACACTTTTGAATGAGAAAACAAACAAAATTTTAACTTTTCATATAATAACTTTCTCAAACCTTATTTGCAAGAAGAATAACAGGTATTGGAGATTCATACGGATCTGGAAGTCTGACTTTCGAATCGATGTCTTTTTTCCATTCAACAACATTATCAAGTGTACTTGGCCTCGAGACGTCATAAACAATAATTGCTCCAAAAGCTTCTTTATAATAAACCTATGTTAAAAAAGAAATAAATAGAAGCTTATAACAAAACACTTATCATTTTTAATTTCATCAAACGCGAGTAAGTTGTCCATATTTTTCTTGACCTGCAATGTCCCACAGTTGTAATCTTACAATGGTATCTGGACTGACCTGAATCAGCCTATATGCAAAATCAACGCCAACAGTTGCTTTATACTCTCTAGCAAATATTCCATTCACATATCTTTGGACTAAACTTGTCTTTCCGACTCCTTGGTCTCCAACAACGAGAACCTTTTGAAACAATTTCAAAATTATAACATAAAAGTTACAGAGCATACCTTTAAAAGAAATTCCATTACTTTCCCTGGCTCTTCTTCCATTGACATTTTTTTCTTTTTGATCAATGATTGAAAAGTGTATTAGGGGTTGAACGAATTTTTGGCTTTGAATATAATAAGTTTGTTTTATCTATTTGTCGATTGAGATATAATTTCAAGCATTTTAAAAAACTGTTTCCATATTTTCTTTTTTTTTATTGCAGAAGTTTTTTCTTTTAAGCAATAATATGAGTGCTTTTTATGAGGGAGATGATTCAAATGAAGATTTTAAAATTTCAGATGATGATAATTTTGAGGATGAACAATCAGATGCAAATGAATTTTTAACAGAGGACAGCGATAATGAACTTGATTCGTTAATTCAAACAGATGACGAACAAGATGATAATGCCCCTGATGCGTTCGAGCAAAAAGTCACTCAAATCATTCAAGATAACATTAGAGATGTGAGCAACAATGAACCTATTCCTCCCGATTCCAACATATCACAAGTTTCTATTTCCAACCCTCAATCTCATTCAATATCTTCTTTACCATCGTCACCATTGGCTTCTGCACGTCAGCATTCTGATTCTCAGCCTCAAGCGCATTCTATTATTCTTTCTCGTTCTGTCTCTTTTTCTCAACGTTCGTCAACATCGCGCACTTTGCCTCCTCGTCCGCATTCTGCCCCAAGGCCTTATTCCTCAATGAAACAAAGGCCAGTGACAGCAACAACTTGGGATGAATTACAAAAGATAAACCAAAGGCGTCGTCCTACAACAAGTGGGAGAAAAACACAAAGGCCGGAAAGCAGCTACGGAATTCGCCCTTCAACGTCATGCCGCAGCGCACAACGCATCAGGTCAAATTACTCGATGAAAAAAGGAGATTTCATGAAAAACAAGGATAACAACCCAAAAGATGCATTCAAAGAAATGAAAGAAAGCTATGAAGAGCCAAATGAAATAGTTAAGAATAGAGAATTCAGCCCGAGTTCAAAGAATAATTCTCATTCTGTTGATTCTGAGGAGAAGAGCTCAATCCATCACGAGACAGAATCTGCAAAATCTTCGTCAGAATCAGAAGGAGAGAAGAGAAAAGGAATGAAAGAAAAAGAAAGCAAACAGACGAAAAAGAAAGATCACAAAAAAGAAGAGGAATCCAGAAAATATTCTGATGAAGATTCTTCAAGTGTCATTTCAAAGAGCACATCTTCAACTAAAAGCGAAGATAATCCATCAGATTCATCTGATTTGAGCACAGAAGACAGTTCTGATAAAAGTTCTGATGAATCATCAAATGATGATTCTTCATCTTCATCTTCTTCTTCCACTTCTTCTTCTTCCTCTGCCTCTACCTCTTCCACCTCTTCTTCAAATTCTTCTTCAAATTCTTCTTCAAATTCTTCTTCTTCCACTTCAACACGCTCTTCGCAATCTTCATCTGTCACGTCAGCCAAAACCCGCCACAGAAAGAAGCACAGAACATCTGACAGCTCATCATCTGACAGCTTCAGGCATGAGCATCGTTCGCTTTGTCCACATCATCATCATCATCATCACAAGCATCATAATCACTTCCATTCTCCACATCATTGCCATTCGCATCATTCCTGCTGTCATCATCATCATTCTCATTCTCATCATCACACGCCTTCAATAGATCGCCGCACTTCTTCTCCTCCAATGCTCCTTCTCAGCTATGCCCCGATGATGCCTCAGAGCGAAAAAGCAGGAGAACTCCAACTGTCTGCTCATCATTCACTCTCTTCAATCAATTCACGAACTTCTGTCGACTCATCGTCCTCTTCTTCCGCATCATCCTCTTTCTCCACTTCCTCGTCAGCTGTCATTTCTGACCTGAACTTTGCATCCTCTTCTGTTCAAAGCCCTCCATTCAGCAGCAGAGAAGCATCGCAGCATTGCGTCAGCTGTGGGAAACTGCTTTTGCCTGGCGAAGGCGAAAGTGATGGAGTGGATGGTGGAGAAGCACTGGAAGTGGCACAGCGGCACTTTCTGATTGAACAAGACGCCGACAGAGAAGAAGGACTGAGATATGCCAATTCACAGAGGCCAAAGACAGCATTTTCTCGCTCTTCAGTGAGGAGGAGAACACGACCTTCATCATCATCATCTTCTTCTTCTTCCACAGGAACCAAAAGAGGAAGGGCGAAACAAGCGTCTCCACTCACGACACGTGCGCTGCACAAAATAACGCCTGCGAAGAAGCTGCGAAAGGAGAGTGATTCCAAACTGGCGAAGAGGCTGCAGGAGCTTGTTGTGACAGTTCGGTCGCAGAGAGGAGTGGAAGGACAGCGTGTGCTTGACATGATGGAGATCAAGAGGAGGGAAAGGAAGAAGGCGGAGAAGGAGAGGCAGAGGGAATACGAGGAGCAGAGGATGGCGAGGAGACAGAGACAGAGACAGAGAGAGAGTCAGAGGGAGAGGGAGACTGAAGTGATGAATGAAGAGGAAATGACAAGCGAGCGAGATATCGAAAAGGAAATGGAAAGTGAAAGAAGGATGGAAATGGAGAGAAGAGTGATGAAAGGCACAGAAGATTACAGGAGTGCTGAACAAGGGCCGAGAACCGAAAGTCAAAAATACACGAGCAAAGAGCAATCATTTGAGCAAAGATCCAAAACACATAAGCAAACAGGACGTAATATTTATTCAGCTTCAAATAGGAGCAAAACTCATTCAAAAAAACAACTTAGAACGAATTATTATATGAACGAAGATATAATAGACGGCTGGTGATTATTGTTATAATTATTTCTCTTAATTTCATTTCGTAAATTTGATTTTCATTTGAAAATTTTTTATGTATTTTTTGTTTTATCAACTTTACAACATATGCTAAATGATCGAGAAATCAAAAAGAAATAATTATGAGATAACTACAGATTATATTGTTGATTATTGTTTAACAAAAAATATGTAACGAAATCACTTCGAAAAAAAAAAAAAAAAAAAAAAAAAAATCAACGTATCAAAGCTGCAAACAACAAAAAAGATTTTGGATACGTATTAACTTCAAACGAACCACGTCAATCTGATAAATGTTACAAATGATCTTTTTATTGCTTTTCCAACTCCTCCAACTTTGCGTATAATGCAGCGAAATCAACTTCATGGCTAATTTCTGTTGGCACCTGAACATATGCAATTTTTCCGGCTTTGTCAACAACAAACACGCCACGAGCCAGAAGACGCATGTCAGGCAAAAGCATTCCGTATTTTGTTCCGAATTCAGCTTTGATATGGTCGCTGTACATTGTTGTTGGATCAGTAAATCCGCATGATTCAGAATGTCTGTTCTGGGCAAATGGAAGATCCATTGAAATATTCATAAGCTGAACTCCATGTTCTTTGATAAATTTGCTTGTTACGAATTCTTTTGTCTGCTTGCTGCAAACTGGTGTGTCAACAGAAGGGAAAACAGAAATGACTGTCAATTTCCCGTGTCCAAGAAGATCTGTGCTTTTGAAAGGAGAATTGTCATGGCTTCTTGTGAGAGTGAATTCTGGAGCCTCTGTTCCAACAGCTGGGAATTGGGCATTAGTTTTTACTGGATTTCCAAGGAATGTTAATGAAGCCATATCAAATACAAATAGTTATTGACAATTAAATTATGGCATTTAACCATAAAAAACATAAACGAAAAAAATTTTTTTAGCAGTATCTGTAAAACCAATATTGCATTTCATCCATCACCAGTCATACGTTAACATTCATCAATAATAACGGACTTAACAAAGTTAAGATTTTATCAAATAGTGGGATTTTAAACCATTATATTGTTCTTCTTGCGCGAAGGGTACATTTTTGAGGCTGTTTATGATCACCAGTAATCCATCTTCAAAAACTGTTTTCGCTTCGAATACATATGTGCAAACATATCCAACGAAATCATTTTCTTCGAAGATGCTCCACTGGCACAATCAGAGCCCTCAAACTGACCTTGTCCGCTTTGAGCCCACTAATTCCCCAAATTTGATTTTGCCCAATCCAGCCGTATCTGTCCCAAGAGATAATTTGATGATGATTCCGCGCAATTTTTTTTATGAGCGTTTTATCCAACCACAACAAGGTGATTTATTTTCTCCGCAATTAACAATGTCTGTCCTTGCACAACGTGCGTCAATGTTGCTGATAACACTTCTTCCATCATATGATCCAACGGTTATGTATTCGCACCTTGGAAATATGATTTCTTTCTTCAAATTGGATGAGGAATTATTTTTGACTTCATTAATTATTCTTCATCGATACATGAGGATTGCAGGACCAGTTCTTTCAATTACTCAAGATTCGGAACTATTTTATTTAATGATACTATGCATTTTAATTTCTTGTAAAGCTCTGCATGATGATCAAATAAAATCTGGAAATATTGCCCGAGTATTGAATCTTGAGCCCGCTAGAATATATCATAACGAAATTCAGATTTTGACAGCATTAAATTTTACACTCTTCTTCTCTGAAGAAGATATTATGCCGCTTACAAGTATTTTTCCAAGAGAAGGATTTCTTTGCTTATCTTTTTCAAGAGATCGAAAAGCTGATGATCAAACTATTCAATCTTATTGTGAAAGTTGCAAAGATATTCTTTTATCATCACCTTTGTCACCTCTGGTTTCATACTATCCTCCTGAAAATGCAATGACTCCACCAAGGATTTCACCTTCTTCGCCATCAGATGATCATCCTCAATTTCGAAATCCTTCGCCTCCTCAATTTTCATCGTTAGTCACAGAAACTTCACCTCTTTCTGGTCAGGTTGAACTTAATCATACTCCTCCAACACCCAATTATACAACCTCTCCTGGAGTGTGTTTTTGCATTCTGTTCAAAATTAATAGTTTATTTTTGTTTATTTGGGTTTCAACTTTCGTTCATGAATTGGAACGATTCTATTATTTTTTATATGTGTTATATTCACTTATATATGTTCCAACTGCAGTGTATGGACGAAGAAAATATAAGCAACGATGATTATTTAGAAGAGGCTGAATGCGAAGACGAAAAAAGCGATTCATCAGAAGGGCAAAATTTAGAAGATGAGAAATCTGACTATGTTTCTCAATCATTGATTGATGATTCTTCTGAACGAGGAAGCTGCCTGTTTTTGAGAAAAGAGGATTGCGGTTCATCACAATCATCTCAGAAATCTGGAAACTTCTGCGATATTCCATCATATAATCTTCATTGCGACGAAAGTGGAAGTTGTGCGCCTGGCGATTTAAGCGCTTTTGGAGCAGATTCCATGCACGAATCAATGGATGATCAAGGAAGTAGTTCCAGCATTGATGGAAGTGACATTTTTAATGAGGAATCACCGTTGCCATTGGAACAAGTTCTGACAGAGGACGATGATGAAGTTGGAAAAGAGGTAGCATATTCGTGTATACCTTCTTCATCAGGATGCATGACTTTATCACCAACTTCACATCTCTCAAATTCATCAAACTCTCCCTCAACTTTTACCAATTGTTTTATCACATATTCTCCATGTCACACTTCACATTCTTCTCAAGACTCGCTCCGCGAGTATTCTTCATACAATTCTTCCCATTTAACTCGGAAGCAGTATAACTTCAGGACCAGGATCAAATTACCCAATTGAATACAGTCCTGCATGATTATAACGTCATCTAGGTCGATGCCATCGCAGTCTCATCACTTGCTCTGCGAAACGCCTGTTTTCCTGCATAAGCTAACTCCATCTCTCTGAAATCTACACATTTCACCAATTGTTAGATCTTTTCTTCCGATAGATTGAAAGAAAGATTGATTTCTTCAATGCAGGAAATAGTTATCGATGTATTTTATCAAGTGTTGATATTTTTTGATAAATGGCTTTTGGTAAGGGGCTGCTTCGTTTGCTTAGGGAGCATTTTTTGACTCCGAAAAGGATGCTAAGCATACCATTCCCAAAAACCAATTATCAAAGATTATTAAACTTGCACATAAGATTTGCGAGAACAATGCGTATTGCTGAGCTTTAGAGTGTAATTAGGAGAACAAATGACCGAAGATGATTTTTCTTTTTCTTTTTCTTTTTTCTCTCTTTATGAGAGCTATTTCATTCTGCGGAGAACAAATTATTTGTTTTTCTTCGTATCATCGTTTCTATTTTTGTGTGGAATTTTAAATTTTTAATTATTTTTACTATGTTTAAATAAAAACATTTTTGTTTAGGGATTCACTTCAATCAGAAAAAGAAATTGAAAAAAGATCCCATAAAGTTTCAAATATCTGTCGTTTTTGCTCCAAAAATTAAAAAAAATCTGAAAGACTTCACGATTCATACTATTTGTGGAATATAAACAGAAAACAACGAAACAACTTTATTTTTTTTTTTTACAAATTGGAACCTCATTTCATAGAAACCGAGGTGCTTATAATGGAATAAGAGGAGTCTGAGTGGCAGATGCCGAAGAGCGACCTGGGGCGCCTGGCCAAACAAGCCCTGCAGCTGCAGCCACCAGAATGTGCTGATGCTTTGCGGCTGTCTCTGTCCAAAGAAGAATGAAGAGCGTCTCCAAAATCAAAGACATGGAATTTCTGGAAGCAAAATGCAACACGATTGGCGGTGCTTGTTGAAGTGAAGAGGTTTGTTGGCTGTGCGCCAAAGAAAAGAGATGCAGAATCAGAAGAAAGAGAACATTTCAATGAATGAAGAGTCGAAAATTCATTATTTAGTGATGAGTTTGCTTCAGGTTCTGCCTGAGAAGATACAGTCGAAGAATGACTTTGCACAGACGTAGGAAACAGATCAATAGAATATGGATCATACAACAGAAATGATACGTTCCATTCCCATTTAACATTCTTTTCCTCTTCTTCTGACATCGACGTTGGATGGAACTGCAAATTACAAGAAGGACATTTGAAGCATTGTTTGTATTTCTTTGTGTTTTGACTGTTTGGGGGAGAGGAATTGGTATTCATCATTCTCTTTGTAGAAAGCTCTTCTTCAGATGTTGATAAAGATGATGAAGAAGATGAAGAAGATGATGAAGTCGTTTTTATTGATGAATCAATAACTTGGCTCCTCCTTCTCTTTGTTGGCTTCATCGAGGCATCAGAAGAATTATCTCTTTTATCCGCTTTTGAAGCTTCGCTTAAATTATTGTCAGTTTTTCGTGGCCTTCCTCTTTTCCTTCGAACTTGTGGTTCAGCACTTGCTTTTACGATCACGTTTGATTCACCCGATTCTCTTTCGTGTTCATTCTTTTCATTGTTTTCTTTCCCAACTTCATCATCTGCATCTATCCATTGGCAGAGCTGATTGCATTTTAGGCAGAACGGCAGACAGCAAAAAGGAATAGTCGAATTGTTAATTGGCTGATCAGAAGCAGAGGGAAGATGATGGAGTCGAACTTCTTGAATGGCTGCTTTGACCACAAAGCACAGCGTAGATGCAGAATTCAGCTGTGAAAGTGTCTGAGAAATGGCTGGAGTTGGAGGAGAAAAAGCAGAAAACGGAGGAGATGACTGAGAGTATGAAAGAGGCTGCGACATAATCATAGACAGAGGCGGGGCTGCAGGTGAAGACAAGCGCTGGAGAGGAGGAAGAAGGCTGAAGGCAGAATTAGCAGAGGGTGTGAGGACATATGGCTCAGATGACTGGGAGGTGACAATCGTTGATTCCTTGTCAAACGCTGCTGGTTCAGCTGCCTGCTCTTTTGTGCTTGTCTGAGAAATGCTGGCACTTTCAGGCTGGCTCAGCAACGATTGCGAGAAAGGCATCAGTTTTGTGAGTGGTATGTGAAATGTGAGTATCTCAGCAGCAGAAGCTGTGGAGTCTTGTGAAGAAGGAGAGGAAGAAGGAGAAGAAGGAGAAGAAGGAGAAGAAGGAGAAGATGAAGATGATGAAGGCTCTGTTGATGAAGAGGCAGAAGCAGAAGAGTGAAGTGTGTCAGGAAGCACAATTGAAGTGATTGGGAATAGATAGTATCGAAGAAGAGAGAGATATACACGCTTTAATTGAGGCGTCTCAATGATGGAAGAAAGAGATAAAACATTGTAATCAAAGGAAGTTGAGTCAGATGAGGATTTTTCTTTGTCTTCTGATGAATGTTGGCTCTGCTCTGCTTCATCTCCAGTCTTCAACTTTTTCTTTTTCTTTGTTTGAGCTTGTTGCGATTCATTTTCAGGATCTTCCTTTTTGTCGTTGTCTTTTTTCGATCTCAGATTGTTCACAAATTCCTCAAAGCTGCCATCAAAAATACTCTCAAAATTGTGTTTCACAATCGCCAACTCCAATCTCTTGTGTATTTCTTTGTTGTCAATTGCTCCATTGTCTTGCTCTTGGCTCTTCGTCTCCTCAGATGCTTCATTCTCTTGTGTGTTTTCTTTGTCCTTCTCCTTATCATTGAGCTCAATGAATGTGTATGGCAGCTCTTGTTGGATGCTCTTCTTCACAGAAAGAATCGCTGCTTCCCACTTCGCATTCAAAGAAGGCCGAGGAGAAGGAATCTTTGGCGGAAGCTGTGTTTCCATCTGAGTCTCAGTCAAATAGTCAGCTGGAAGTTGTGTCAGCTCATTGTTTTGGGATTCTTCGTGAAGAGCAGAGGAAGTTGTTGATGATTGTGATGATGCACTTTTATCAGCATTCTCATTGGATTCAGAGGAAGAGGAAGATGAAGCAGGACCTGATACTGTTTCTTCTTCTGCTTTACCTTCTTTTTCATTGCAAGAAGATAAAAGCTCCGAAGAAGCAGGAGAAGATTTATGTTCTTCTTCAATCTCAGAAAACAGCTCATCGTCTTCTCCTTCAAACACATTCATAAGGGAATATTCACACGATGGAAGAGAAACACTTTCAGATTCTGTCCAAAGGGAAGATGCAGAAAAAGGTGTAAACAATTCTTTTTGGAGTTCTTCAGATGGCTTCTCAGAAAATACTTGTGCTTCTTCTTCTTTTTTGACTGGAAACTCAGATGAAGCAGAAGGGGAATGAGAGAGAATGAGAAGAAGAGTACGGAGGTTGATCAATGAAGCAGACGAGTCAGTTAAAGAGAAAGTGTAAAGAACTGGTGGAAGAATGGAAGAAGAAGAAGATGATGATGATGAGGATGCAGAAGCAGAGGCAGAAACAGAAGAAAGATCAATGACATCATAACACAATGGATCACATTCAATTTGTTGTGAGATTTCTTTTGGCAAAATCGGAAGTGAATCGACAAACTGGTTGTTTGATGCGCCTTCCAAAGAAGGAAATTGAATTGGATCAAGTTTTGTGAATGGAATGTCTCTTGCAGATGTTTGTGTCTGCTGACAAATGGCGTTTCTTTCAGACTTTTCTTCTTTTTCCATCGAGTCATTTTGAACTGATGATGATGAATCCTTTTCAACCGAATTAACGATTGCATTATTTTTATTGGATAATTCTTTAACTTTATTTGGCTCCACTTGCTGTTGATTGGATGTTTCAACAATATTTTCTTCAGATTCCATTTCTTTGGATTTATTTTCAATCTTCTCTTTTTTCGAATTATTCATTTCATCTGCATCTTCAATTTCCATTTCTTGTGCATTTCCTTTTTTTCTTGTCTGTTTTATTTTTTCTCTTTGAAGATGAGCACATTTTATTCTCAATGCAATAATACGCTGTCGAGCAATAGAAACGGCTTCTCTGTAAGATGACTCCAATTCAGTTTGGCTCATTGGAGAAATACTTGAAAGCGAAGAAGAAGAAGAAGAAGAAGAAGAAGATAACGATGAAGAGAAGAGAAGAGACGATGAAGAAGCTGCAAATCGCGTGCTCTTTGAAGTGTGTGACAATGCTTTTCTTTGATTTTCATTCACAATTTTCATTCCTTCATTTGACTTTCTTGTTTCTTTGTTATTTTTACCTTCCACATTCACAGAAGAGTTAAGATACTTCTTTGACAGCGACACTTCAAGATTGACAAGTCTCAAGCATGTTCCTTCGACAGCACAGGATGCAACAGCAGACGAGAAATCTCTTTCGACAGGAGAAGAAGTTGGAAGTTCGACAACAGCCAGTTCGTGTCCAAAGGGAGAGGTTGGATCGAAGAGGCAGATGAAAGGGAAGCTCACACGAACCACAATGCCAGCTGCATCGACACACACAGGCGGAGGAGGGAGTGAAGGGAAGAGAGAGGCATACGACGCAGAAGAAAAGGGAGCAGCAAATGGCAATGAAGATGAATGATCAGATGAAGTTCTGATGGATTGAATGGACGTTCCTTCATTGCGCCAAAAGAGATTGGATTCTGAAGAAACTTCTGCATTTACTGTTTCTGTTGAAATGGCTTCATTTTCATTTGTTGTCTTTTCGTTTGCTTTCTCTTCTTCCCTGTTGTCAATTGCCATCATTCCCTTCGAATCATTTTCTGTTCTTTTGCCTTCCAAAAAGTTTTGTGAGAGATACAATGCAAGTTTCTTTGTGTCTTCGACAGAATGCAAATAAGCAGCGTGTCTGACACAACAAAGCGGAAGGAGAGAAGAAGCGAATGCGATCAGAGACAGCAGCAGAGGAACAGCAGAAGATGGGAATTGTGGATGGACAACACGAAGCACTGCTTCCAAGTCAGCTTGTGATGCAAACAGAAGAGGAGATGGATTTGATAGTGAATGCAAGAGAGATGATGCAGTATTCAAAGAAGAAGAAAAAGAGGAGAAGGAAGAAGAAGAAGATGCACTTTCTCCCTTTTCATCCTTTTTATCGCCTTTTCCCTCATTGGCTGTCTTTTGCTTCATCTGACTCATCTTCCTCCACTCATCCTCCATCTTCTCCTTGTCAATCACAGCCACTTTTGATGTCTTCCATTTCGTGTTGATGACACCTTGCACTTCATTCCGGTGCTTCTGTATTCGCATGTCCTGTATGCACACAACACTTCCTGGTGACAGCTGCTTCATCAACTGGATTTCGTGCTTTTGGAAGAACATGTTCACGACAAGGCGGCGAGACGACAGAAGAGGAAGAGAAGAGACATTTGTGGATGGCTGTGTGGAAGTAAGATCTTGTGAAAGGCCTGGAGTGATTGATTGGGAGAATTGGAGATTTTGAGAGGAGAAGACTTGAGAAGAAGAGGGGGATGAAGAGGAAGCAGAAGCAGAAGCAGAAGCAGAAGGCTGAGGGAGAAGCGAAGGGCAGATGGATGGATCAGTTATGCTGAGCGTCACAAACCAGTCATCGTTTCTTTTCTGCTCAGTGAACAGCTGATTCCACGACTGTTGGGTATCCTGATGGAGGTTGAATCGCATTGAAGAAGATGAAGAAGCTGAAGAAGAGGAGAAAGATGATGAAGATGAAGAAGATGAAAGCAATTTATGGAAGTCAGAATTTGACTTGGAGGAAGATGAGACTTCGCCAATTTGCATGAAGTGTCCGTCTTTTGTGCGTGTTGGCTTTGGAAGGGTGCATTCGGTGACGACAGCCAGCACAGACACCAAACGAGAGGAGGAAGGAGAGCAGAAGGAGAGAGGAATGAAAGGAGAGGGTGATGAGAGAGAAGAAGAAGAAGAAGAAGAAGATGATGATGATGATGATGAAATTACAGCAAGTGGCTGAGGTGCATCGTGAATGTCTGCAGACGATGCTGTTTCTCTCTTGTGAGTTGAGTGTGTCTGTCTCACTTCTCTCACTGGTGGGGCAAATGGATCTTTTTGCTTTGTGCTCTTCGATTTGGCATCTGCAGGTGTCGGAAGAAGAGGCGAAGTTGGTGAAAACAGTGGATGAGTTTTGGATTTCTTTGGTTCTTCTGTTTTTTCAGGGATTTTCTCTTTTTCTTTCTCTTTCTCTTCTTCTTTTTCTTCTGCTTCTTTTGCTGCTGCTTCTTCTTTAGAATGATTAATAGCAGAACCTTTTTGTTTGTTTTCATTGTTCAATTGATGAGTGGTATGTTTTGCATTTGCACAAGAAGCAAATGATGTTGGATGAGCGAATGAGAACAAATCATCCAAAAATGAGTCAGCCAGAAATGAAGATGGAATTGGCAGAGGAAGAGGAAAACGAACAAATTTTGTTTCAGTTTGAATTGTTTCGTCTTTCTTTTCGACTTCTTTCATAATAGTTCTTTTTTCTTCTTCCTTTTCTTCCACTTTCGGTTCCTCCTCTTTCTCAGCATTCTTTTCTTTTTCATTTATTTCGTTATTCTTTTTCTCTTCATTTTCTTCCTTCTCTTTCTCTTTCTCTTTCTCTTTCATCTCCTCAACATCTCTTTCTTCTTCTTCTTTGTTCATTTCATTATTCTTCACTTCCTCCTCTTTCTCTTTCTTTTCATTTTTCTCTTCTTTCTTCTTACTTTTTCTTGTTGATGGTCTTTTTCTTTTGACTTCATTTTTGCTTTTCTTTGATTCTACAGATGGTTTCATATCTCCCTCTTTCTTCTTCTCTTCTTTTTCTTCCTTTTCTTTTACTTCTTTTTCTTCTTTTTCATTCTTCTCCTTCTCTATTTCTTCTTCTTTCTCTTCCATCTCTTCTTCCATTTTCTCGTCTTTCTTTTCAACTTCCTCTTCCTTTTTCTGCTCCTTTCTTTCTTTCATTTCAACATCACCTTTCTTTTCTCCTTCTTTCTTTTCAGCTTCTTCTTTTCCTTCCTTCTTTTCTTGTTCATTTTTCGTTTCCTTTTCCTTTTTCCTATCATCTTCATTATTCTCAACTTTTTCTTCTTTCTTTGTCTTTCTTTTACTCTCACTCTTCTTCTTATTCTTTCCATTTTCTTTCTCTTTCTTTCTCTCTTTTTTAACTTTTTCCTTTTCTCTTTCATTTTTGTCTTGTTCTTTCTTTTCATTTTTCGTTTCTGCTGAAGTCTTCGCTATATTTTCATCTTTTTCTTTTTCATTTTCTTTCCCTTTTCCCTTTTCTTTTTCTTCCTCTTTTTCTATTTCTTTTTTGCTCTCTTCTATTTTTGATTCAGATTCATTTGCTTTTGATTGAACTTCTCCTTTTTCACTTTCTTTTTCTTCAGTCTTTTCTTTCTCTTTCTCTTTCTCTTTCTCCTTCTCCTTCTTTTCTTTCTCTATAACTTCCATTTTATCTTTCTCTTCAATTGCTTGCTTTGTTTTTTCATTCTCTTCTTCTTTTTCTTTCATTCCATCTTCATTCACGCTCTTCTCAGATCCAACAGAAATGTCATTGTTATTCAATGTTTCTTGTTCCTTTGTCTTCTCCACTTTATTTTCTGACTGTTCTGATGCTGCTTCATCATCACTGACAACCTCAATAACTTCTTCAATTGGAACACTATTTTTGCTTCTTTTCTCGTTTTTCTTTGATTTCAATTCTGTTTTTCCTTTCTCTTTTGAATGATTTCTTTTTCCACGTGTCAAATCGCCTTGTTTCTGCAGAGAGCTTTTTCGGAGATATTTGGCAGATGAAAAGAAGCTGCCAACAACAATCACATCAGAATCCAGGTCTTCTTCTTTTTCTCCTTCTTTTTCTTCTCCTTTTTCTTTTTCTTTTTCTTCTCTTTTTTCTTTGCCTTCACTTTCATTTGGTTTTTCTGCTGATTCGGTTCTGCTTTTTGTAACTTCTGTTGATGCTGTGCCTTCTTTTTCTTTCTCAGAAAGAGATGAGCTTTGCTCTTTTTCTTTATTTGTTGAAGAATCCTTCGAATTTTCAGATATTTTTGTCTTGTTAACTTCATTTTGTGCTTCAGCTGCAGCATTTTTATCTTTTTCTTCCTCTTTTCTTTCATTCTCATCGTTGTCATCTTGTTCCTCTTCTTTTTTATTTTCTTCTTTTTCCTCTTTCTCCTCCTTAACATCCTTGGAATCACTTTCACCTTCATCTTCTTCCTTTTCCTTTTCCTTTTCTTTCTCTTCTTTTCTCTCTTTCTCCTCTTTCTCTTTCTCCTCCTTCTCCTCCTTTCTCTTCTTCTTCGTCTTCTCCTTCTCCTTCTCCTTCTCCTTCTCCTTCTCCTTCTCGTCCTTCTTCTTCTCCATCTCCCTCTCTCTCTCCTTCTGTGCAATCAGCACTTTCATCGCCAAGTTGTGCTTCCTCATCTGCATCGCTGCCTCTCTCACTGGCGACGGCTCAGTCTCTCTGCTTGGCAGCAGCCGGCTTCTTCTGTGTGGCTGAGGAAGAGATTTTGGAGTGGAGAATTTGGGAGACAGAAAAGGAGAGGAGGAGAGAGAAGAGGGTGTTGTGGGTGTTGTGGGCTGCTGTCTTGATGGCGTTGAAGGAGGAGTTGATGGAGAGGAAGATGAAGTTGATGGCGTTGAAGGAGAAGTTGAAGGAGCATTGCTGGATGACTCTGAAGAAGAGAGGGATTCTTGTGGCTCTGATACATTTGATGGCTCTGTTGGATTCAAAGTATCTGAAGATTGTGGAATTTCTTTAGTGTCACTTGAAAATGGCTCAGAAGAAGAAGAAGGAGAAGGAGAAGAAGAAGATGTTGCAGTTGTTGTAATTGACGTTTCTGAGGCTGTTGCTGTCATTGATGTTTGTTCTCTTTCATCTGTTGATTGTTGATTGGAATCCTTTTGCTCAGCTGTTTCATTCTCTGAATGAATCTCAGGTGATGTCGATGGAATGGAAGTGTTGTTGTTCTCTGTTTCTTCCTGTGCAATTTCTGATGTTGCGTCTGCTGAAGAAGCATTGCTGTCCTTTTCGTTTGATTCTTTCTTCAAATTTTCTGGTTCTTTTGCCATTTCATTTGAATGTTCTGCTGTTTCATTCGTTTTGTTTTGATTATTCGAATTTTCTTCTGCTTCCTTTTGTTCTTCTTTCTCTTCTTTCTCTTTTTTTTCATTCTCATTTTTATCATTCGCTGCTTCAGGCATGTTTTCCACAGTTGTCAGAATTGTTTTCTGACTTTGTGTTTCTTTGTTCTCTTTATCGTCCTTCTTCGCATTTTCACTTGTTTCATTCGATTCTTCAGCTTTCTTGTCCCTTTCTTCTGTTTGAGGGATTGCAACATCCTTTTCTGTGTTGCGTGCTTCTGATTGCTTTTCTTCTTTCTCAATATTCGCTTCTTCGTCTTCTTTTTGGATCTTTTTTTCTTTTTCTTTTTCTTTTTCTTTTTCTTTTTCTTTTTCTTTGTCTTTGTCTTTTTCTTTTTCTTTGTCTTCGTTTTCTTCTTTTCTTTTCTTTTCTTTTCTTTCTTTCTTTTCTTTTCTTCTCATTTCTCCTTCCTCGTCCTCCCTTCTTTTTCTTTCTTTTTCTTCTTTCTCCTTCTCTTTCTCCTTCTCCTTTTCTTTCTCATTTTCTTTCATCTTTTCTTTCTCTATCTCTTTTTCTTTCACTTCTTTATCTTTCTCATCTTTTTCTTTTTCTTTTTCTTTCACCTTATCTTTCTCCTTCTCCTTCTCCTTCTCTTTCTCTTTCTCTTTCTCTTTCTCCTTCTCCTTCTCCTTCTCTTTCTCTTTCTCTTTCTCTTCTTTCTCTTCGCTTTTCATTTCCTCTTTGATTCCTTCTGGCCATCTCTGATTGATTGCATCGAGTGCTGCAACTCCTTCAAACGTGCTTGCCATCTGCAGAAACCACTTCAAATACGGTGGAAGAGAATCAACCAAAGAAGAAGAAGAAGATAAAGAAGAAGAAGAAGGAACAGAAGAAGAAGAAGGAACAGAAGAAGAAGCATTAGAAGTAGCAGCACTTGCAGCAGATACAGAAGAAGGTGGAGGAGGCGGCGGTGGAGGCAGAGAAAAAGGAGTATTGTTAACATTAGCAGCATTCGGCTGGCTTATTTGTGCATTTGGATTTGTGTATGTCTGCTGCGATGCTTCAGAAGACGTGTTTTGTTGCCCTTCCGAAGATTTCGTTGTTTGTTGTGTGTTTTCTGAAGGCTGTCCAGACGAAAGTGCATTTTGAGGCACGTTTTGGAGATACAGCCGGAGCAGAGATTCAACAGGCGATTTTGCGAAAGGGAAAAGGCGGTGGAGTGAATTGGCTTCGATGAATGATGCAATGCCTTGCTCATTTGACTGAGGAAGAGTCCTTTCACTCACTAAATTGGAATTAGATGGAGGCATCTGAGATGAAGATTGAGATGATGATGATGATGATGTTGTTGTTGTTGCTGCTGTTGTTGCTGCTGTTGTTGCTGCTGTTGTTGCTGCTGTTGTTGTTGTTGCTGTTGCAGACTGTTGAGTTGATGGTGTTTGAGCGGAAGTATTTGAATTTGCTTGTGCACTCACCATTTTCGTGAAGCTCAACACTTGGTCCTTCACAATTGCAATGTATCCTCTGTTCTTCATCAGCCCCAGAAAATTCGGCGATGAGAAAATTGTCACCACAGACGGAAACCCTGCGCTTTTTGTGTGTGCCAACAGCAGACCACGCTGAGAGTATTGGTTAGAGCGGATAAGAGCGATGAAATGGTTGTTTCCGAGAAAGGCATCAATCGCTTTAGGCCTAAAAATGAGCATTCAGATTGGATATTTTTTTTTAAATAAAAAGGTAGAATTCAAATTAAAATACCCAAATAGAAATAGAGAATATAATCCAGCAAATAGATACAATTGAAGAAAATAAAAGCAGAACAAACCCAAAGAAAAAGCCAATCCCACGCTTTGTATTTGGCAGAAAATAAACATTTTTCTCTTCAGCTGTCATTGGAGAGCTCAAAGGAAGTGGATCACTCCAAAGAAGATCAGCAATGGCATCATCTTTTTCAATTTCTGTGTGTCTGTTTATTTTTGACAGTTCTTCCAACTAAATTGAAAGTAGCAAGTAAACAAAATAAAAAATTAATATATGATATAATATTCTCAATTCAAAAAATAAACCGTTCCAATACGTGGAGATAATCCGCCATGAACGCAAAAGAATCTCCCATCACTTGCGACAGCAGCAAGAGGAAGTGCATGAAAAGAACTCAAGAAAAGTTGAAAAATCTCTTCATTGTATTTCTGAGTGCACTCCTTATAAAATTCAAAACGTCTGCACATCAATTCACATTCGTGATTTCCGCGAAGAAGATAAGTCTTTGAAGAATAGCATATTTTTGCTGTATAAAGAAGTAAAAGCCATTCACATGAATTTTCGCCACGATTGACATAATTCCCAAGAAATACTTGAGAATATTGATTTAATATTTCAGTTGAAAAAATGTCATCAATGTTTTTCAGTGTTCCTTTTAAATTAAAGAAAATAAATTACGAAACGTTTCCACAAACAAATGAACAAAAATGGAAAAACCATGTGTATCTCCAATAATACGAATATTTTCATCTTTTACATTCACGCAATTTTCTTCAGAAGAAAAAATACTTGTAGCATTTTGCACTATTAGCTTTACATCACGTATTGAGAGTATGTTGCCAGCTTTTATATGTTCAAGCACCTTTTCAAACGAAATGTCACGAACTGTTTGAAATAGATCTTTTGACATATTACCTTGCGCAGCCATAACTGCAGCAACCTTATTATTATTTGTTAGCTTTGCAAATAGCTAAAATAAAACTAATTTTTTATGAAAATATTTAAGTTATGGTAAATGTGAATTATCTTAGAAATTTAATTTTATATTCTGTAGGCTTTCTCTTTGTATATCTTTCGCCTGTTTTGATATTTTATTTACAAAAGTGATATTTAGTTAATGAAATGGAAATCATAAGTTTGCTTTGATGGAGTTCTGCATTTTTTAATAATTGAATAATTTTTGGAAAAAAGAAACGCTACAAGAATTTATAAATGGAAAATGTCAGTTAAATAATGAAGATATCGAATTATTCTTCAAGCAGATTATGCAGGAAGACATTTTACTCGAGAAATCTTCTTTTTCTATTCTGGACTTTCAACCTATTTTGGAGTATCTTCAAGATAAAGAAAAATGTTTGGAGAAAAAAAACCATTTGCTCAAGTGCTTTTACGTTATTGTAGCAAACATGCTTGATTACGACATGCCTACTCCACAAAATAAACTAACTTCTTTATTTATGGATACGCCTGCTTTAGAGAGTTTATTCAAAAGCGTATTTGACTACAAAAAGGAACCTTCAAAGTACAACTTTGAGTTTATACACTGGCTATCGCTTTCAATCGGCTGCCTCTTTTCTTGGAGGCAATTTGACGATTATTACTGTAGAGTTTTATCTGAAGTTCTAATGGACAAACTTATAATTTTTTCACGAAAATTGGATGAACCATTCAACATTCGAGATATCTTACATTTTTATTATTGCATCACGACACTTCATGGTTTGTTTTGGATAGCTTTCCATTTTTTAAATATTGGATTTTTTTTTTTTAATTCTTTTAGTACCTCAAGATGTTCTTTGTTCAATTAATATAAAAACTGCATTAGAACCTCTATTAATTGCTTGCAATGAGAAGCTAATTGGAGTAAATGTCAAAGTTGATCCAGATTGCCCATTTAAAATCCCATTTCCTTCACAAGAAAAAGCGAAAGAAGCGCCTATTTCAGCACTTTTGAAGGAAACACAGTGGAGAGCGACTTTTTTATATCTTCTTCTTTACAAATGCAATACAAACTATACTGTGGATGTTGAAGATAGCTTACGATTAAAGCAAACACTGGAGGAGATTGTTGAAGTAGCGACAAATTTTTATCCAATTTATGAATCAGCTAAAAAGCGTAGTTTCGAGATGAAATTTAATAACGCATTATTCAACGATTTTTTTTATTTTTTGTTGAACTTAGCATCACAAAGCCATTGGGGAAAATGGTATTTAAGCTCAAGCAATTTATTCGCATCCATCCGAAAGCTGTTCTCCTTAAAGGGAGCGAACAGGGCAAAATTGCATATTATGAAGGCCGAGCTAAAATTTCTTGCTTTCAGAGGTCTCGAAGTGATTAAACTTGAAATAGAATCTCGAAGACTAAAATGGATTTTGCATCAAGTTATGGGGAATTGCATTGAATATGATGAAATTTCAAGACAGGTGATACATCAGTTTTGTTGGTTGATGGAGAATAATTTGGGACTTGAGCAATTGTACGCAAAGTTGGTTTACGAATGGTTTGAGGAAGAAGATTTCGAAGAAAAATCGAACAGTTTGCTTTACAGTTCATGTGATTGGATGGAAAATATGAGAACTTTGTCAAGCACTTGGGCTTTTTTTTCCAGTTATAAATGTTTCTTATAACTGACTTCAAATCCAAATGATTCATTGATATATAATCTTTATTTCGTTCACTGATGATGTACTTTAATTTTCACTGAATTTTTGAATTTGAAGTTATTTTCTTTTTGTTTCTTGTGATTGAGTTTGAATGTTAATTTCAATTTCATTATTTATAAATTCTTTGAAGAATGTTTGATGAATTGTTTATAGAAGGATTTTAGAAAACAAGTGAGGGATATTTTTTTTCCTCACATCATCTAGGTTAACGATATTTTTGATCAAAATGTTGATTTTTCATTGGAAAAAAGCATACAAATTAATAAATAAAAAAATAAAATTAAGAGGGAGAGAGAGAGAGATTTATTTTGTCTGTGATGATTTTCACCATTTGCACCAAAAATTATACAAAGACGGAAAACTTTTAAATAAAGTCGAAAATTTTCATTCGAAATCGAAAAAGTTCCAAACGAAATCGAAAAACTTTTAATCGAAATCGAAATTTTAAAATAGAAAAATAAATATTATATAAAGAGAATTCAATTAAAGAAAATTATTATAACTTTGTTTTTGTGATTATTATCAGCAATGTTTGTGCTGTTGTTTTCTGCAAATTTTGATGATTTCAAACCATAATAAACTCAAAAATAAAATCTTAACATTACTTTGAACATTTGTTTCCTTCAATAAGAGATGAGTTTTTTGATATTAAAAACGCGAATTAAGAGAGCCAATATTGCAAACATCATTTTTCATTAATTGTGAAAAAATACAAATATAAAATTTTGGCAAATCTTTTGAAAAGCAGTATTCTTTCAATTGAAATAATATAAAAATGTGTCTGTATTTCTCTCTTCTTTTAAAATTTTGTGATTGGACATAAGAAACCAAAGAAAAAAATCGGAAAAAAGATGAAAAATCGTTAAATAACAAATATCATTGATATTTAAACAATGACAATGAATTTTTGACTTTGCTTTGCTTTATTTTATTCTTTTAATTTGAAGTTTTTCGAACTTTCGACTTTGCTTGAAAGTTTTTCAATTTCGTTTGGAACTATTTCAACTTTGAATGAAAATTTTCCGACTTTGAATAATTTTTGGTGTATTATTCGACTTTGGAAATTATTTCTAAAATTATTTGGTGTCAAAAGACTTTTATTCAAGATTGAAAATATTAACAAAAAGAAGATAAATAGATAATTATTTTTGATTCATAACTTTTTTCGGAGTGTTGATTTTTCGAAGATTGCTTGTCACTGGGAAGAGATTTTGTATTTAAATGCAAAAAATAATCAGAACTATTTTTTTTTGACATTTGTTTTTTCTGAATTAAAAACGACGATGTCTTTTATAATCCTTTTCTCCTTTCAGTGTTCTATTAGTGATATTAAAAATATACAACCGAATTATTTGAAGGAAAAAATATGATTTCAAAAGTAATCTCCCAAATATAACATGAAATGTAATGGTCGATGCGAACGACAATCTCAAAAATTGTTAAGATAATTTTTTATTAAATTTTTATCTCTTCATTTGGCAAAAGAAGGAAATTAACAAAGTTGATTTTCTTTTATTTTTTTTTAGAAAAATGAGCAAACATTTATTTAAAAGTGAATAAAGATCATGTGAGGAAAAATGAGGCACTTCAGACTTTTTCATTAAAGAATTTCACACAATGGAAGAACTTTTTGTGATAAAAAAATATGAACAAAATGGTTTCATTTTGACCAAAACAAATAAAGTCAAAAATCAGCATTTAATGATCCAATTGATATTTGATTATAAAATTTGAGAATTTCCTTCATTTTTAATTCTGAGAAAGCTTTCATTAGTTTTAAGAAAAACAATGTTTTCATGATTTGTGTGTAAAAAAAACTTGAAAGTGCTTGTATCGTTCCATTTCTTCGAAAAAAGTGTTTTTATGATAATTTGTCAATTTTTCAAAAGTGTCAAATTTTCTATTTGATTGCAATTAAATAAATAAATCAAAAGACTGAATTTTCAAATTTGTGATGATAAATTTTAAAAATGAGAATACTTCTTTATTATTCAAATGGAAAACGTAATTTTTTATAACAGAACAAACGAAAAAAAATATGTTTTGTTGATATTAATCGAGAAAAAGAAAAAGAATGAAAATAGATTATATGTTAAAATTGGAACACTTATTAAAGAATAAAGTATTTTCATTCTCCAAACAATATAAAAAAAAAAAAAAAAAAAAAAAAAAAAAAAAAAAAAAAAAAAAAAAAAAAAAAAAAAAAAAAAACATACCCTATTGGAGACTTGTATTTGCTCGATATTCTGTGATTGCAATTCTTTTTGATAATATTCTTTCATTAATTCGAAGATTTGTTGATATTTCCTTCATCGAATTGTCATTCGACAAATCTTTTATCTTGAAACCATTTTCAAATGCTTCAGTTGAAATGATTGCATTCAATGCAATGTTGTATTTGGAAATAGAATTTCTCTTTCATATTCTGACCTTATTAACAATTTCTATTTTGTTTGTGATGATGTTATTTGGGAAAAAAAAAATGATCATTCCAATAGAAAATAGGTTTATTCATTTTTCCAAAACTTGAATTCACTTTTCTCAACAATCAAATTTCAAATCTCAATGAATTCCGCTCATAACGAAAAATTCAACATGAATAATAATAAAATAGAGATCTAAGAGTCAACATTCTTGTCCACAAAAATTCAATAAAATATAAATGAAATAGCATCAAAAAGCCAAATAAAATCGTAGCAAGCACGCCACAAACAGAAAACCATAGATAATGCATTTTTGAAAAAAAACCCACATTTCATCCACAGATAAAAAAAAGTACATTTCACACAATATTTAATTTGAAATTCCTCCATCTCTTCTTCCTCATTTGTTCATGCTTTCAATCAGCTTTCTCGCCTCTGCTGACACACTCAGCTCCTCTTCCTCTGACAACTCGTTATATCCAATCGCATCGGACATCGTCACCATCACTGTGCCGGGAGGAAAGCGCTGGATAAACTCTCTCTTCAGCACATTCAGCTCCACACGCTCGCACCCTCTCTCCGACACGCAGCTCTTCACAACTGCCTCAAATGTGTTCCCTGAAACCCCCTTCATGTCTGGCCTCTCCCCATTCACAATCTTCTGCCCTGCCACCACTGCCCCATACTCCCCAAATGGGATCTGCAGGGTCAGGCACTCCCACAGCATCATCCCAATCGAGAACACCACCGACTTTTCTGTTGCTCCCATCTTCTTGTTCATCTGCAGCTCAGGCGCCTTCCACCTCAAGCACTCCTTCCTGTTGTCATCCTCATCCTCAAAGGCTGATGAAGGTGGTGGTGAGCCTCGACCATTCCTGTTGGCAGATGAGAAGTCAGAGGAAGATGTGATGATGGTGGAGGCGGAGGAGATGGATGAGGAATCTGAATCATCTGAAGAGAAGTCGGAATGCTTGGCAATGCAGATGATCATGTGCTCCGAGAACAACACAATGTGAGGACTCAGATTGGCAAGGGAGGAGAGCTCGTCTTCTTCATTCTCAAATGAGTGGAGTGCCCCATTCGCCACCCAGAACAACACCTGGGCAGCTGTGTGTTCTCTCTCCTTCAGAGTGCCAATCGCCATCTCTTTCTTCTCATTCCTCCCATGAAGCAGCATGAACAGCGAATCTCGCAGATCCACAATCAGCTTTTCAAACACTGATGAACAGGCAATTGCATCCACCAAATTCGACATGGATGAGGTGGTTGGACACAGATCCTCTCCTCGAACAAATGTTGAATCTGAATCAGTTGTTGAAGTGGATGAGATGGATGGCGATGGCGATCTCTTTCTTGTCTCTTCCTCGACTTCCTTCTCATCAACTTTTTCCAATGCCCATTCTGGAATCTTATCTGAATCTCTTCCCAAGATGTATTCAGTCGAACCACTCTCACTCAACAAATGCTCTGATGACTCGGAATGCCCCAAGCTATTCTCATACACCCTCTTCTTGATCCTTTCTTCATTCTTCTTCTCTGCCTCCCTTTCTGCTCTCCTCCATTGCTCCTCAGGTGACATCTCCATTGTCACCATCTCAAATACCTTCGGATCCTTCCTCACTGTGTCATTCACAATCTCTTCTAATTCCCTTGTTCTTCTCTTTTGCTTTCTCCATCGAACAATGAATACAATTGACACAATTAACAATGCAACAACAATTGCTATGCAAACAATCAATATCCATGACAACTTTCCATCTTTTCCTCCTTCAACAATTCTTTCATCTCCTTTTGATTCTGAGGTACTCTTGTTCTTCAGAATGAAGGATTCAGTTGATGATGGTGAAGAAGGATTTCCAAACAGAATGCACACTCTCACTTCTGCTCCACTTGCCACCCCTTCAATTGTTTCCACAGGAACAGATCCATGAACCTCTTCTTCTGAAATGAAACCTCTTTCATCAAACAAATGCTTTTCAACCACTTCCTCATCTCCTTCTGCTGCAACTGTTTCGAATGAGAGATTGCAAGGGAGGAGAAGTGATCCTCTGAACACAAGATTCACCTTCTCCCCTGACTTTTCAGATGACACACTCTCCACCTTCGGGATGAAAAAGGGAGATGCCCTTTCTCCTGCAATCCCTTCCAATGAACATCCTCCATCCAATATCCACAACGAGATATTTGGCAATGTTCCATCACCTCCCTTCAAACTCACAACACTCAATTCTGAAGAGCCTTCACACAGGATGTTCCTTCTTGCTGATGGATAATTCTGAATCGATGGATTGTTGTTCGTGAATTCTCCTTTCTCAATCTCCACACTTCCACCAAACAATGAAAGCCCTCCTTTCTTCGAGGTGCTGATTGTGGTGTCCTTCATTGTCACATTGCTTGACTTCACATCCACAACTGATCCATTCCAACCACATAACGGATTATGCTCTTTGTCATTTTCTTCTTCATCTTCTCCCATATCGTTATTCTTCTGATGGCTAATTGGCTCATCTGTTGCTTTGCCATCAAACAGACACGAAACAACAATCACATTCGAACTTTCTGAAACAGACAACTGGCTTCCTTTCTCAGTTGAAAGCAGACAATAAGAAAATGAGCAATTAATCAGATTCACATTTGATTTGTCACTCTCAATCCTCACAACACTCTCATTGTTATTGTTGTTCTCATTTGATGAAATATTCACAAATGATGAAATAGAGATTCTGAGACTTCCATTTCCTTCATCATTATTTCTTCCATTTCCATTCATGTTCAGCTCTTCTTTGTTCGTTGATATCAGACAGCCTTTGTTCAATGAGATGTTGGAACAGTTCATTTTTTCAATTGAGACAGTTGCACTCTGTCCAATTGCAACAACATCAGCTGTCAATGCGAGAGAGTCCAGAGTCAATTGTGAAAACACAATTTCTGATTCATCAGAAAACAAAAGCAAGGGTTTTGCAAAAGACAGCCAGCTGAATGATGTCTCGCTCATCTTCAGAACTCCTCCCCAAACAGCCATCACAAGTGAATCCAGCTCCAACAAGGCATCGGCTGCTGTGAATGTGCATTGAGACACTTCCAACGATCCACATGATTCAGCGAATACTGCTGAGTGTGTTGACTCAAACGAAGAGGCAAATGATATTAAACAGTTGCGAACTGTGCAATCCTCCTCAAACAGAACCACACTTGGGGCATCTCCAGTGTGTGGAATGGTTATGCTCAGCTGGATTGTTGCCTGCTGCTTTGTTGAAGGCAGGATGGACAGCCCATGCACAGTTGTCTCTGAGAGGAAGGTGGATGAGGTGTTGATGAAAATGGTGTTGAGCAATCCTTGCTGAATGTGGTGAACAGCAGATGAGATGCTCTGGCAGGGGTTTGTTGGCAATCCACACTGGCGAGTGTCTGCCGAATCGAGACACACAAAGATCTGGGGTGCATACAAGAAGGTGATCAAGGGGATCAAGTCCACATCCTGCTCATCAGCATCACTCGCACAGATGGACTTGTTCGACTGGAGCGACTCCTGGGTGAAGTCGAGAGCAAAGAGTGTTTCGTTGATCTGCTGCTCGATCGACTGACAGTTGATGAATATATCCTTCCCCACCAGTGCATCATTCATTGTGAATCGGATCTCTGAAATCTTCAGTGGGAGAAACAATGAGCCATCCTGTGCTGGTGCTGGTAATGAGGGATCCACACAATCAAACATCATTCCTCCTCCTCTCCCAACCACTGTCGAGCACTTGCAGAGTGTGAATGAGCATTGCCTCACCTCCACCAATGACTCCTCGCTCTTCACACACATCATCAGTGCTCCTCCCCTTTCACTCGCCTCGCTCACACACCGGCTGAATGTGCACTTCTCAACAACACTCTCCACAGCATCGAACACTCCGAGGCAAAGAATGGTTGCACTGTCACCAGAGCATGTGATGTTGGCAAATGAGGATGACAGGATTTGGAGGGAGCAACAAGGCTTGTCTGACACTTCATTGTGAGCAGATGAATTCACAGGCAGATGAGATGGTGTTCTTTCGAATGTCACTAGAGAGCACGAAGATATCGAGACATTCGAGACTGTCATGTTGGAAAGGGTGATTGACTGAGAAGGAAGTGAAACAAGGAGAAATGGGTAAGTGGTTGAGAACGAGGACAGTGAACAGTTGTCAATCAGCAGACTTCCCTCTGAAACACTCAACAAAGTGAATGAGACAGGCTCACTTGAACTTTGAGGGGTGAAAGAGCAGTGCTTCATTTGGAGAAGCGATGAGGAAGTTGAAGATCTGATGAATGTTCTGTGGTGGGCAAATGCTGTTGGGATGTGGAAGGAGAGAACCTCAAATGAAAGATGGATGGTCGAATGGATCGTCCATTCTTCATTTCCAACTGGATCATCACCCACACCAATCCCTGGCTCATTGTCTTTCCCAATGAATTTCATTGAGATTTGTTCTGATTCAACAGAAGATGAAAGGAAAAGGGATGAGGTGAGTGAGGAAATGTGAGACACTGAGATGGACAATCCATCATCATCATCAGAAGAAGAAGAACTTCCAGGGAGTGGGGTGAATTTGAGGGAGATGAGATGGGAGATGGATCTGCATGGAGCAGCAGCATATCCACATCCACTGAAGTCTCCTCCTTCCTCCCCATCGACAAACCCACTCCCACTGAAGTTGCTCCACAGATACACCACAAGCGGAATCACAAACCCAACTCCAGCGCTGCCTCTCTCCCACCCACACATCTCATCCATCGATGACTTCTCCTTCTCACTCATCTCCCAGCAGAAATGCGTGGAATCCACAACCTCATCCAGAGAGCTCCCATTCACAAACACATTCTTCCCTTTCCAGGCACAGCACCCCACAAACTTCATATCCAGGAGAACAAACTGAGTTGCTTCATCCTCCAATGATAGAAACACACCCCCACCAAGTCCTCTCCCACCGACCTCTCTTTCTCTTTCTCTTTCTGTTTCTGTTTCTTCTTCAGGAACTCCACAACCAGTCATTTCTGTGTTGTTGCACTTCAACTCACATTCCTTTGCCAGCTCAATCAGCATTCCTCCTCCCTTGAGGTTGTTTCCCTGGACACACGATGAATTCACTGTGCAATTATCAACTGTTATCCACCTGGCTCCTTCATCCATCCCAGTCACACTCAGCCATCCTCCATCACCACCTGAGTGTTTGATCCCAAGGATCTCCGATTTCTTGATTGTGATGTTTCCCCCATTGGTTATTGAGATTGGAGATGATGCTGAAAACTCAACTTCTGAATTCATTGAGAATTCATTGAGCGTCAGATCCCCCCTTTCCACCAATATTACAGAAATGGTAATTCCCTCAGAATCTGGTTCTTCAGCAAAGGAGATGGAACAGATAGAAAGGCTGAGTGCAGATGAAGATTGAAGAAACGCCTTTCTGCTCTGCTGGAATGCTCTTGGAAGAACAAAGCTGAGTCCTGAAATGGACAGACTGTTGCTGCACCGAATCAAGCCATCTTGTGTTGCTTCTCCAGTGTCACTCACATTCACAGTTATTTCACTTTCTTTTGAAGAGGAAGAAGATGATGAGAGAAGAAGAGGGAACAAAGACACTGAGATTTGTGTGTTGATTGAGGAAGATGATGCAACTTCAATCTCATTGATTGCTTGTGAAACCCTCTTGTTGGCACAGAAATCAATCGATCGGCAACAGAACAAAGAAAATCCACACTTCGTGTGATCCACTCCTTCTCTTCCATCAACCATCACTGGACTTGGCATGGAGCACAAATACACATGCAGAGGAATGACAGGATCATCCTCTCCATTTTCACATCCATTCAGCCTTGTTCCATCTGATGGGAGAATTGAATGATCAAAGAACCCGAATGAAGATGTGTTGATCAAGAATTCCAACTGAACTCCATTCCCACACCAGACAAACACATCTTTCCCATCTCTCGCAATGTTCGCCTTCTCATTCGAAAACTGCACTCCTTGTTCAATGCTCAACAAACACTCTGCATCTCCCACTTGAACAAACACTCCTCCTCCACATCCATCCTCTTCTCCTTCTTCCCTCTTTCCTGCGCAGCACCCATCAAATTTCGATGATCCATTCACAACCATTTCATCATTGCCTCTCAGACACACATGCAACCCTCCTCCTTTTGCTCTGCTTCCCTTTGCCCAGCATCCATTCAATGTGCAGTTGTCAATTATCAGTTGTTTCTTTTCTGACTCATGAGCACTTGACTCATCCTCAACACAAACACAAATACAAGCTCCATCTCCATTCTCTTTTGTGATTCCCTCAAAAACACTCTCAACACAATTCACAACAAAACTGCTCCCCTTCCCTTCAATCAACGAATGTGACGAAAACACCATTGCTCCTTTTGTCTCAAACATTTCCATCTTCAACTCCCCTCCAACCACACTCGCAAAGCAGAATCCAATCTCACTCCCTGACTCAGATGCTGAATTCATTGATGAGCAGTTTGAGAGAGTAAGAGAGGAAGTGGAAGTGGGGAGTGTGATGAAAGAGTGGGCATTTGAGAGAGAAGAAGGAAGAGAGAAACAGATGTTGTATATTGAGCATTCTGTGGAAACACTCACCAGCCATTGGTTGGAGATCTCTGCTTGTGGTGCATGCACATCAACAGCCATTCCCTTTTGCTCACATGAGATGTTCCAAACTGGTTCATCCATCATCATCTCCTCATCCAGCTCATATCCCTCTCCAACAACAATCTTCCTTTGTGATGAACCATATCTGAGCTGAGCAGCATGCATTATTGTCAGGCATGGGAAGAAGCTGAATCCACAAAAACAAGAATCAAAAACCCAGTTTACTTCAGCTCCCCCAACATGTGCTGGTGGTTGGAATGGCTCCCAAAACACATTCAACGGAAACAATCCGATTTCGTTCAGACTTCTATCAAAACCCATCAACTCTTCAAATCCCAGCCCATTCAGTGAAATACGAATCTTCTCCAAATTGATTGTTTCACCATTCATGTTGCTCCCATTCACAAAGAGATTTCTCCCTCCCTCCCCTGCCTCACAATTCACAAAACTCACTGATGAAATCACAAAGTCTGTTGTTCCATCCTCCAGCCAAAGATACAATCCTCCTCCACACTTGCTGCATGAACATGAATCGAGTGTGGTTGGAAGCGAGGAGGATCCCATTCTGAAGGTGCTTGTGGATGATGTCATCTCAATCCTGATCCCTCCTCCACTCCCACTCGAACACTCACAGTTCTCGATTGTTGTGTTCCACAGACAAAATGACTCTCCCTCACTGATTGTCTTTGACAACACTGCTCCATCTCCCTCTGTTTTTGTCACATGTGAAAAGTTGGAATTGGCAACAAAGGATTCATCACTGTTTGGAAGAGAAGAAGATGAAGACGATACCAATAACGAAGCAGAAGAGGTTTCTTGAAAGAGACTGGCCTTGGACAACACATTCTCGACAATGCAATCAGTCATTCGAAAGTTGGCAAAATTCACCTCAAACAAACTGTTCAAATATTCTTTTGAGGGGAGGCCTTCCTGATTCAATGGGGTGCTGATAACAAGCTTTTGAAGAAATAATTGAGAATTTGAGGAGCTCAGTCGGAACAGTCTTGAACTTTCATGTGAGTCAAACACAATGTTCAAAGATGACAGTTTGCATATTCCATCATCAACACTCAGAAACACTTGATCTGCTTCAACCTGGACTGGATTCAGTTGAGTCAGATCCTTTCCTCTCCCTTGAATAGAAATTCTCTTCCCAAACACAACATATCCATTTGATTCAGCCGTCTCATAAATTCCCTCGATCAGCATGATTCTGCATCTGCTCTTTGTCAATGTGTCTTCCAATGTGAATTTCAATGAGCTGCAGCCATCCTCAACTGTCAGCCCACAGAGCGCATTGTTGTTTCCTCCATCTGGAATGACATATCTCACAAGAAATCCATTTGGAAGCCACTCATTTTTTGTTCCTTGTGAGGAGCTCACACATCTGCTCTCTCCACTTGTCAATGAATAACATTCAACAAACGGACTTTCTTTTATCTTTTCATCAAGATCGTTCAAATAAACATCTGATGCCTGTGAAGCAGAATTATTGAAGAAGAAGCAATAGAAACAAAACTTTGTATTCATTTCAAGTGGGCTGACATTAATCCAAATTCCTCCTCCATTTGAATTCTTTGCAGAGCAATTCTGAAAGACACATTCACTCATGATAAAAAAAGTTGGTGGATTGATTTCTACCAACAGAGCACTTCCATATGTGCTATCAAGCGTTTCGTTTTCGTAAGTGATATTAAATAAAAGGATAGGTGATCCATTTTCAAGAGTATTAAAATTGCATTCAGTTGATATGGAAGGACTTCCTAAAGCTAATAAAACAGCACCTCCATATCCAGTTGTATGTCCGTTTTTTGCAATTGAATGAGTGATGTCGAAACATTGTGATTGGCCATGAAAGATTGCTCCTCCATGTGAACCTGCATTTCTATTATTTCTTTTTCCAATGCAATGATCAAATGTGCAATTCCCTATTCTTGTGGTTGAAGAATCAACAACGCAAATTCCCCCTCCCCATCTGCTGCAGGAACAATTCTAAATTCAAGGTTGAAAAAGAGAGAAAGGAAAAGTTATCAACAACAATAATAATAATTCAAAAACAATTCAAACCGTGAAAATGCAACTCATAACTTTCAAAGAAGATGACGGGCCATTGAACAAAATTGCTCCTCCACAAGTGTGAAATCCTATGTCTATTGATGAATAATCAGTGACATGCTGATCAACAAATTCGGTGTATTCAAAGCTTCGATCGTCATTCAGTTCCACTCTTGAACTTGAATTCATTGTTCTGGCACAATGCATCACACTTGTGTTGAAAACATTCAAAGCATGATTGCTGTCTCCAATTCCTCCATAAAACACATTTTCAACATCATGTAATTCACATCCAGAAATGATGAATGCTCCGTTTCCTTTTTGAAGAGATGAAATTTCTGAACAAAATGGATCCTTCTTTTGAGTGGATGAAATGTTCGAGAAGACACATTTGTCAATGGACAAAGAAGATGAATGTGAGGACTCAATAATCGGAGCCTTTTCAAACACCAAATCAGAAAATGTTGAAGATGACAGCATGACTGCTTCAAAATCATCCCCAATCCATCTCTTTTTGGCCGATTGTTCAGAAGCCACTAATTGTGGAATTTGGTTGTTTTGACTTTTTGCGTTCAATGACATGTTGTTGAACAGTGCTCTTCCATGGACAATTCTGAACAGACCATTTGTCTTTTCATCGTTACACAATATCAAACAGCCGAGAACTTCAACATTGGATAAAGTGTCATCAACAATATTTGTGTCTCCTCTTGTTTGCAACTGCAACTTTGAGAAAGTTATTGATGTGTTCATCAATGAAAATGAAGTTTTCAAACATGAAAACTCTGACACTTTATCATCTCGAAAATGAGTGGATCGATCTTCACTGTTGTTGCTTTGTGAATAATTCGCTTTTGGACTGGATAATGAATATTCATCATTTTTTGATAATCTGAAAAGGAATGGTTCAACATTTGCATTAGATAAAGAGTTGTCTTCAAAAGCATTGATATTCAAGAAAAAGCTCAGAATTGCAACAAGATGAATGATTGGCAGCATGCGTGAATGAATTTCAATTTTTCCTGCACTTTTGTTTTTCTTAAATATGGGTGTTAATAACCAGAACGATTTTGAAAATGATTTGTTGCTTTGATTGGTCACGCATGTGAACAACAAACTTTCATTTGAAAGAAATAACAATAAAATGTTGACTTTTTTATATTAATTCGACAATTGTTTCTATTCAATTACAAAAAATATCTTTTGTCTTATTTGATTGTTTTTTGTTTCAATTATTTCAATCATGAATCAAAATGATAATCCTTAATTCTGTATTTGCTCGTTTCCTTTCAATGATATTCGAATCCCTTTGTTCTTGTTGAGTAATTCATCTTCAAAAAGCTGTATATTAAACATTATTAAAGCTCAAACAGAATTTTTTTGAAAACGATGATCCCATTTGGATTCCCAAATATAATGATCCACTTCTCACATTTGTGCGATAAATTTGACAAAGCTAAGTTGATAAATGAAATCCTTTTTTGCCTTGAAGGTGAATAATGAAAACGATATCTTTTAAATCGATGAGGAAATAATAAACGCAATTTTTCAGGTTATAATCGAGTAATCCTTTGATAAATTATTTGTCAATTTTTTTTCCGTTCAATTGTTAGGGATAAAATGATATTTTTAACTTTTTTGAAGCGGAATAAGAAGAGGATAATTGTTAAAGCTCAATGTGATGAGGTTTGGATAGTTTTGAGTTTGCGCTCTCAAATAGAGATATCAGTGTGTGAATGGTTTAATGGTGATTGAATATTGTTTTTTGATTAGCTATTTGTTAATATCTGAGAGTTATGGTCTTTGTGAATATTTTTCTGAATGGATCAAAGGAAGAGATGAACAAAAAGAATAAAATTATAAATCTTTGCGACTTCAACAAAGCAGAGAAGGAAGACTGATGATTTTTGATAGCTTTGCAGAACGCAAGCATTGAACGATGGTCGTCTCTGGGTTATTTTTTTGTTGAAGCATTTCCAATTTAGAGCAAAGCCCATTTAAATTAAAAATTTTCCATTGAGATCCTTTTTTTCAAAAAGTCAGAAATCAATGCATTTGAAAGTGGGAAATCTGTTGAACTTAATGGCTGGAAAATGTTACACAAAGCAGTTGAAAAAGGAAGGGATAAACGAGAGTGTTTGATGATCAAAGTTATATTTAACAAAAACAATCATTCTCTATCGAGTTCATCATTGAAAAGATAAAAAACAAAAAATATTCGGGTTGGAATTGCTTTTTTTTGCTTATTTTTATCGGAAATTATTAATACTGTGCCTTGAAAGATAGAGTGAATATTCAGATCTGACGAGGAAGAAAAGCAGAAAGGAATGAGAAAGAGGTTTGATGAAAATCAGGTTTGATGAAGATTCCTTGCATTGAAATTTGAAGAAGAATAGCTTTTGGAGGAAAGATGATTTGAGAGAATGAAGGGAAGTGAAAGAAGAAGAGGTGGAATGAAAAGGTATTGGCGCATATTTCCTATTTTTCGTTGATGAAAGAGGATGATTGAGCTAACCTCGTGATGGATAAGGAGAAATTGTTTGCAAGAAAAAGATACAAAAATGGAAAGCTAGAATTTCATGAATTTATCAGTTGATAATAATTGACACACATTTTCACAATCTTAAACAATTAATCATCTCATTCAATTCATTCATCATTATTACCATCTTCTTCTTCTTCTTCTTCAAATATCAATAACATTTCACACAGCTTCTTCTTCCGCATCTTCATTCACATCATCTGATTGGATTTCCTAATGATCTGTTTCATCATCAGAGATCATGAATGAAATGAAGAAGAAGAAGAAAATTTGCAGCTGAAGGAAATATTCTCAAATAAAAATGAGAAGAAGAAGAATGAAAGAAGAGGCGAAAGAGAAAGAGAATGAGAATAAAGAGCATGCTTTGAGAGGAGAATTGGAAAGGAAATGGAATTGAGAAGATGGAAGAGGGTTTTTGAATTAAAAGAAGAAGATGTTTGGATTTGAAATTTGAGTTGGAAGTTGAATTGGAAAAGAGAAAAAAGAGAGATCAAAACAAAGAAAAGTGTTTGGAAAGAAGAGGATTAATTTGAATAAAGAAATAACAAACAAGGCAAGATAATGAAATGCAGAAGAAATCAAAAATACTAAATTTGAGAGAAAAATGAAAATGAGGAGCAAAGAGAAAAAAAGAAAAAAAGAAAAACAAACAGAAATGAGAAAGACATTTCACTGGGGAAAAAAGGAGAGAAAAGGAAGAGTCAGCCCTCACACTCAGCGTCTTAAACTGTTCCTTCATTCCAGACTGCTTTTGTTGGAATTGTTGAGCAGCATTGCTGAAAAGGTGATTGAATGATGTTGATGTCATTGAAGAACACATCATTCATTCTGCCAGTTTTGATGGAATTGCCACAAAAGAAGGAAAAAGCGATGAATTCGAGCCCGTTCATCTAGAGAAATGACGCTTCAGAAAAAAATTCGACTCCTCCGTGTGTTGATGAAGTTGTCAATTAATTGTTTAATAATTGATAATCTCTGAGAAATCATTGATATGGTCACTCACTTGGTGGATCGCCAAGTTTTAAAGAATAAGCAGATTTTCCACCAGAATTTGTGATATGATTGCAGTTGGAAAACAGGGATTGTGCATTTTCTGGAGTGCTACTAATCCAAAAATACCATCCAGTCACGCTCCAACTTGTCATTGAACAGACATCATCAAAGCTATCAAAAAAAGTTCAGATTGAATTTGGTTAATTGCAATCCAAATGAGTAACCCCTGCCTGACCAGAAACAGTTCGTGAAATTGGATTTTGTGATGATGATTTTCAGTCAATTTCCAAAGCACAACGTTCCACCGTGATCGCTGTTTGAACAATTGAAAATTCATTTGCAAATAATAATTCTATGCAGATAAATTGAACCACTCGATAAATCTTATCTCCATCAGTGGGAAATAAAAATCACATTATTATTTTCTTTGTTTCACCTTCTTTCTTCGAGTATTATTTGTCTTTCTTTTTGCACAATAATGCTATTTTCAAAAGAATTCAGTTTATTCATCTATTTTGAAAAGATAGAAAGAATTCAAAGCCTCCAACCAAAAATCTATTCAGAAAGAAAGAATTGCGGTTTTTAATCTCATTTTTATATTAAAGAAAATTTTTCTTTAAAAAAATCCATAAAAGGAGTAATTGCAATTTCTCTTCTGTATGAACAGTAGAATTTGATTAAAAATAACAATCAAAATATATATATATATATATTTCAAAAAAATATTGTTCAAAATGAATGACATTTCTTTTAGCTATTCAAACCAATTTATCTTTCAATGGTTAAAAAATAAAATAACACTTTTCAAACAATAAATACAACGAACAAATCCAATTTGAGTGCGTTCATATTCTCATCGTATTCATTTGCACAATTTTCAATATCAATTCCCAATAACATATTCAGTCAACTGATTCTATGTCAGAAAAGGAGAAAATGCGCCAAATGATGATACAGTAACTCCAAATCCTTGTGTTGCGAATGCTTGTGCATATCCGCAAGAGCTCTGTCCGAATGGTTTTGTCACATCGGAGGGTCTGGCGAAAACGACAGGAGTGCTGTAAATGTTACGACTGTTAAATGCACCAAACATATTTCCACCAGCTTTTTCAAGTTTTGGAGTTGTCCTTGACTGCAGCAAATACAAAGGCAGAGTCTGACGCAACATTATGGCCTCAACCAGATCGCGCAATCCTGACTCCTCAATGATGTCATCCAGAATACCGAGAAGATGCGTTCCAGTGTCGTCTTCCTTCTCAATCTCTGGAATTTCTTCATCCATATTGACAGAAGAGTGGCATTGCGTCTGCGAGTATCCAAAATTACCATATGTGCATAATTCTGGCGGAAGGCAAATAATATTGTCCAAATCCGAGATATTTTCCCATATGGGCATTTGCGGGGCTCTCCACGGTTGGTCCTTATGTTCTTTTAAGAACGCATTCCTTTCAGCAAGCGCTTCGTTGAACGGGCCGACAATTTCGAGACGGTTCGTGCGAGAAGAAAGTGTAAAGGCAGTGCATTTTTCGCGCAGCATTTTGACTGTCAGAAGAAACGGTTTGTTCGATTCCATATTCCTCGACAACATCCTTTCAAGCAGCTGTGAGACGTACCCGATCTCAAAGATATACGGCAGCTCCTTCGTAACAGGAGTCAAAATTTATGGCACTGAATGGATTATTCTTTTTGAAATATCGCAAATATTGAATTCCCAGGAAAAAGAAAAATTATTTTAACAAGATCGTTTTTAATTGTTAATCCATCAAATTTCCATACAATGCACTAATACTCATATCGAATAGGATTGCATATTCTTGTTTGCAAAATTATAGAGATAGGAAATTCAATAGAAAAAAATGATCAAATAATGAACATTTGAAAACAACCAGGATATTTTTCATTCGCAACTTTTTAAAAAGAATTACCCATTAAGTCGGAATAGTTTGTAAATTTGAGCCACAAAGGATTCGAGAAGATGACACCGAAGAAATCACATCAGATATAGCTGATTCAGATGATATTATCAAAAACTAAGATTCTTCAAAAAGTGAAACAGATTGAGAGAGTTTTTGCGCTTGTTCAGGCTCTACCGGTTCTAATTGCACCGAAAAAATACAGTATTTCGATAAATTGTTAATTACAAAATTCAAATACGTTTTTCACTCATATTTAATAACAATTAATCATTATGAAAACAATACAAAATAAAAATTGTTTTTGAAAGTTGCTTTTTCGATAAAAAAGAACTTCCCCATTATGTCACACTTTTCCATTTTTTCAATAAAAGAAGGCAATTTTCTTTCTTTCTTTTTAAAAATTTTTGATTTTTTCATTGAATCCATTTATAAAACAAAAAATTAAAGAATCACAAATCAATAACTTTTTTTTTTCCATTTTTTTTTGTAAGTTCTTCAATTAGTGTTTTATGAACGGCCGTGAAAAACCGATTTGTCTGGAATCATTTTGTTATCATCGAATAAGATAAGTGGATTTTTATTTGTTTCCGACAAAAATTCGATCCAAACCATCATAAATAAATGAGTCAACAATCCAGCAATTCTCATTCTGTTTTTTTCTTTCTATGGTTAATTGCTGATATTGCGGTGGCTGTTTTAAATAACTTTTTAATAGAAACTTTAAAGGCACCGATATTTGTAACTATATTTCAAATTTGCTCGTCATTTGTGGCATTATTTATTCTTATTCGTTTTTGGCCAAATACACCGTTTCAGAAAGCATCTTATGTAAAGGCATTTACAGCATCATTATTTGTTGGGCTAATCGATGTGACAACATTTATTTTGCTTCACATTTCAATTGAGACTCTTACATTTCCAACTTTCCAAATGATTCGTTCTTTAGCACCTTTAAATCAAGCATTGTTCTCATGGATTCTTTTTGGAGAAAAATATTCATTTATTTCAATATTTTGCCTAACCGTTTTGTTTATTGGAGCTTTTGTTACATTTTTTGGAAATTTTATTTTTTCCTTAAAGGGATCGTTTTTCTGCTTGGCATCGCTCTTGATAAACATCATTAGAAACTCTATCGTGGAATTGGCAATTAACCACAAGAATACTAACATTCCTGATTTTTTCAGATCCTTTTCTTTTTTCAATTTGTTCAATGATCGGGCAAAACCTTTAACATCTGTTGAAATTTTATCGGAACAGGAACAAACAGCTGCTAAATTATTTTGTGAGCAAAATGACGAAAAGGACTTGAGTGATAATGCAACATTTATATCACCGTCTTTGGATAGCCGTCATGATCGTATTCCTTTACCATTTATATCTCCCACAGTTATAGATATGGATGCACCACTCTATTCTGCACCAGCAAATGATCCTCTTCCAGAGCATGTAAGCTCAGCAACACATCGCACTAATCATGCTGCCTATGGACCATTTGTCACAAGTTTTATTATGAAACTTTCGAACATTGTTTTTTTGATACCAAAGTATTTTTGGAAGCTATTACGTTTTACGTTCAAGCAAATAAAACCAAACAGGATATCAACATTGTACATGACATACATCAAGCGCTGCTTAGTTGTTATGTGCATTGGACTGTATGTCTTGTATTCAAGGAATCTCACAATGCAGAACTCTCACCTTCCTTCAATTCACTCATCGACTGCATCGGCATACTCGAACACAAGCCACCTCAACTTTGAGCAAAGTCAGTTGTCTTCTGCTCCACCTGCCTGCTCTTCCAGTCTGCTATCTGTGGACAGCAGTGTTTTGAGTGAAAAAAATATAAGTACAATTTCCTCCTCATTTCATTCGTCTTCGCCCTTTTTCATTTCATCCAATCTTCTTCTGCTTTGTGCTCTCCTTCTCTCAGCCATCTCATACACTGTCTCATCCACACTCTATCTTTATGTCTTCAAGCACACTTCAGCCACACAGATGCAGTCACTTACCGTCCTGCGCAGCTTCCTCACTCTTCTCTTCCTTCTCCTCCTCTCTCACAGACACCTGTGCAACATAGAAACACTCTCGCATCTTCGCTCTTCTCATTCTCCTCCTCTGTCTTCTGAGACAGCCACAGCAATGCCACCTCTTCAAATATCTGTTTATTCTGAAGACGAGCCAGCCAATTCAACATCCTCGTTTTATTCTGAGGCCTTCCAGAATTCTTCTCTTTTGACACAAAAACAGGCAAATGTGAGCGTTTTCGCTCGCTCTGGCAACACAACCGCTTCATCTGTGCCTGTGCTGAAGTCTTATTCATTCACAGCACCTTTGATTTCATTGCCTCCACAACCGGAATCATCATCATCATCATCATCGTTATCATCATTATCTTCTTCTTCTTCCTCCTCTTCTTCTTTATCATCGTCACTCACTTCTTTATCGTCTTTAGCTTTTCCAGTCGATTCCGATTCATCTTATTTGGATTCACTTGTAGCCGATCTTCTGTCTTCTTCTCATTCTTTTTGCTCTCCTCTTCCTCTCTCGTTCTATTTGGGCATCGCTCTCATCTGCCTGTCGTGTTTTGTGTTCACTTTGGAAGAGGCGAAGAAGAAGAAGAAGCTGAAAAACTGCATGTTTTTGCCAGCAACTGCCTCAGACCGCGAGGGAAGCAGTGTTTTGTATGCAGAGAAGAGGAAGACAGAGAAGGAGAGAGAGAAGGAGAGGAAGGAGATGGAGAAGAAGTGGAGGGAGATGCAAAGGCAGAAGGAGAAAAGGCAGTTTGAGAAGAGTTTACGAGCAGCGAAAAACAAGAAGGAAAAAGAAAAAGAGAAGAAAGAGAAGAAGGAATGGAAGAAAAACCAGAAGGAGCAGAAGAGAAGAGAGAAAGCGAAAGGTTCTCTTCCACATTCAGACAGAAGCGAGATAAGTGAAATGAAAGAGGAGAATTCTGAGTGTGTCTCAGAGCCGTTGGACTCTTCTGTGTCTTTTCCTTTGACTTCACCAGACACACCTAATACTCCTAATACACCTAATACACCTGTCACTCCTATTACTCCTCCTTCGAAAGTAGCATCGAGCAATCCAACATCATTCACCCCCTTTTTGAGGGCGATTGACGAGCAGGTGAAGAGAGAGAGGAACGAGAGAGAGCAGGAGAAGGAGAGGGAAAGAGAGAAGAGGAGAAAAGAGGAGGAGGAAGAAGAGGAAGAGGGAGAAGAAGAGGGAGAAGGAGAAGGAGAAGAAGGCAAAAACAAAAAAGGGAGGAAGACGTGGCTGATTGGATGGATGAGCAGAACAGCAAAGGATAAAAAGAAGAATGAAAAGAAAGAGAAAGAGAAAGAGAAAGAAGGGAAAAAGGGAAAAGACAAAGACAAAACAAAAGAAGGAGATGAAAATGATGAAAAGAAGGCAAAAGATGAGGACAAAGAGAAAAAGGAGAAATTGAAGGAAGAAAATAAGAAGTCAAACAACATCAAAACGGAAGATAAGCAACAAGCAACATCTTCAACATCGCTGGCATTCAACACAATTCCTGTTCCAACAACAAAATCTTCAAACTTCCAAGCAATTCGTTCTTTTGCTTCTTCTTCTTCTCTTTCATCTTCTTCTTCCTCTAATTCTTTGTTCTCCTTTGAGATTCCCATCTTCACTGTCCATCCAATGTCTTCTGAGCCAAAACAATCTGAAATGTTTCTGAACAAACTTTACCAGCCTCCTCCTTCACCTTCTTCACCTTCCTCTTTTTCTCCTCATTCTTCTCCATTAACATCTTTCTCATCTTCGCCTTTGTTTTCCCCTTCCTTTTCCTCTTCTCTTTCTCCTTCTCTTTCATCCTCTTCTTCTTCTTCCTGCTATTCCTCTCTCATTCAATCTTCTCCTTCACGTCCTCTTCCTTCTTCTCCTTATGTTGACTCAAAATCTTCTTCTTCTCTTTCATCTCAATCTTATCCAATGCCTTCTCCTTCTATTAAATCCAAAACAAGCTCTTCAAAATCTCCATTTATTTCTACATCATCATCATCATCATCATCTTCTTCTTCTTCTTCTTCTTCTTCTTCTTCTTCTTCTTCTTCTTCTTCTTCTTCTTCTTCTTCTTCTTCTTCTTCTTCTTCTTCTTCTTCTTCTTCTTCTTCTTCTTCATCTTCTTCTTCATTTACTCCTCTCCTTCGCTCGTTCATCCCCTCCTTTTCATCATCAGCAGCATCTCTTTCTTTCTCCATCACAACAAACTCTGCCTCAACAAAGGAGTTTTTGAAGAGAAATCCACATCTTCTGCAGAAGAAGAAGAAGAAAAGGAATGAGAAGAATGAGAAGAAACAAAAAATAGAAGAATCAAAGGAAAAGAAAGAAAGCTTTGGAAAGGGGAAAGAAGAAGAAAGAGAAGAAGAAGATAACAGCACATTTGATATTTGTGAGACGATTATTAAAACACCGCAGCCGCAAATAGCAACACGAAGCACAACAATACAGCCAGTGGACGATGGCGCTGTGTATTCATATCTTTCTCCTTCTAATTCGCCTTCTCCTTTCTCTTCAGATTCTTCCTCTTCCTCTTCCTCTTCCTCTTCTCCTTCTTCTCTTTCCTTTGAAGAACCTCCTCTGAGTCCCAAACGAACCACAAAAGCAACAGTTCAACAGCCTTTGGACACACACCCTTCTTTCGTCAACACAAACAGTTCAGATTCATCATCACCATATTCAATTAGTTCTAATCCACTTTGTATACCTTCATCCTCCTCCTCCTCTTCTTCTTATTCTTCTTCCTTCTCTTCTCCATCTGATGCCTCCTCATATGCCTCCTCCACAGCCACCCCTCATTTGTCTTCGCAGGACATTCAGTCTATTCTACGTGTAGCGCGTGGCACGCCTTCGCTGGCAGCAGCATTTGCACAGCTTGTCTTAGAGCCAGCTGAGCAGAGGAGGAAAGAGCAGAAGGAGGAGGAAGAGAGAAGAGGAAGCAAAAGAGGAGGAGAAGGAGGAGAGGATGAAGAGAATGAGGTGGCGAAGAGAGAGGAGAGGAAAGCGAGGCATCAGGAGATATGGAAGAGGAAAGACACGACTGAAGCAGAAGAAAAAGATGCTGCTGATTTCCTGCTGAGCTTAAACGAAGTTACAGGTTTTGACTCATCTTCTCCTTTGTCTGTTTATCGATCAATGGGAATGGATTCATATTCTTCTTCTTCTTCAACAAAAACAACTTCGTCATCATCTTCTTCTTCTGCCTCTTCTTCATCGTCTTTGCCGTCTGATTCGCTTCTTTCTCGCAATCGAATGTGGAATGAGATTGCATGGGGTGTGTATGCTGGGAATAGCATGTTGAAGTGTTCTCCCTCTTTTCCATCAACAACATCTTCTTCTTCTTCTTCTTCTTCAGCATCTTCAATTCCATCTTCATCTTCATCTTCATCATCTTCTCAATCATCAGTCAAAGAAAAAGAAGAAGAGCAGACCTGCTCTTCATCTGATGATGCTTCTGTGAATGTGTCTGCTTCTGATGCTGACTCATCTGCCCCTCTGCCCATTCTGAAGAACAAAGCAGAGTTCAGCTTCCACTCACGCAAGTCGCTGCCTTCTTTGCCCACTTGCAACACTTCATCTGCTTCATCTGCTTCTTCCTCTTCATCATCATCTTCTTCTTCTTCCACATTCTCTTTTCCTTCTCTTTCTCATTCTGTTTCTGCTTCTTCTATTCCATCTTCCTCTTCTTCCTCTTCATCCTCCTCCTCCTCTTCTTCTTCTAACAGCACTTCAGAATTATCATACACTCACACACACTCAAGCTTTCTCTCTTGTGTCGAGATGGAGAACGAGGCTGAGCACGAACGCGAGACGAAGCACAAGGGATGGTCATTCTACGACTCACCAATGTTCAAAGAGAAATACATCGACCATTTCGATGCTAACAATTCTTCATCTGTTTCATCATCGTCTTCTTCTTCTTCTTCTTCAACACTCTCACATTCAGAACTCAGCCATTTACCATCTTCTTGTCTGTGTGCTTCCCAGCCATCTTCTGTGCTGACACCTCTTATTTCTCCATCTTCTTCTTCTTCTTCTTCTCTTTCTCTTTCTCCTCTTCCAATGGAACTGCGACACCATTCACATTCAGAGAGCACTTCTTTTCCTTTCTCGTCTGTCATTGGAATGAAATATTGCCCTGCAAACAAAGAAAGTCGCATAAAGCCCAGCCACCCCAAGAACAGTCCATCATTCGTTTATCAGTCTTCGTTCACTTCGCATCTCGACAGCACAACAACTCCGCCTCGCCCTGCAGCAGCTTCCTATTCAGCTGCTTTAAACTATTCTCCTTCTCCTTCTCCCTCTCCTTATTCTTCACCCTTGCCTTTGCCTTTGCCTTCCATTTCTCCGTTGCCTGCTTTGACGAAAAAGAGGAGGGGAGAAGAAGGAAAAGAAGGTGAATCAGCTGACTTTTCATCTATTGACGGAGAAAGCAAGAATCCTACATCATCAGAGTGGGAGAAGATGAAGCAGGAAAAGCACAAAAAAAGCAAGTGTTCCATGTTCTTTTCACAGCTTTTCGCTTCTTTTGAGTCTGTTCTGAAGATGAAAGAGACCAACCCAAACAAACCGTGGTATGGCAACCGGATGGTTGCTGTTTTGTTGTATTTTGCGGAGTTGCTTTGCTTCTTTTTATCGCTTTTGCTTGTTTTTTCGTTCATTGCAAATGTTTTTCAGGAGAAAGAGCAGAAACAAATTGAAGATGTGAGATGGAGTGCTGATCAGAGGAATGGTAGAGAGACTTGTGAAAGTGCTGACACAAAAGAAGAAATGAAAGAATTGAGTTCGAAGTTTGATGCGATTGGTGAAAAAGAAAAGGAAACAGATTATTTTGAAGAGTTCGGAAGTGGGGAAAGCATTAGAAAATATAGAAATAGCTTACAAGCAACAGAAATATTAATTGTTTTTGGATGAAAGTCAAATTCCAACATTTTCTGTTTTATTCTGAAATTTTTTAAATTTTTTGATTAAATAATTGAAACCAAATAGATACAAAATATTTAATGCTTTCAAAATGCAAATATCAATGATAATTTTGTTTTATTTTCATAATATTTTTTAATTTTAAGGTTTTATTCAACATTTCCGAATGCGAATCATTATTTTATATAAAACATTGATAACTTTGGTTTTTCGAGTTTTTGGAAATATTCACACTCTGTTTTTGACTTATAAAGCACTTTTTTGCATAACATCAGAAATTTCAAAATGTTTGTGTTCTTTTTTTAATATGGAAAGATTAATAATCATATATTCAAAGATTGCATTTTTTTTTTCACATATAAACAACAAATTTAAAAGTTATTGATAATTGGAATTTTCAAAGACGAAAAAAAAATTATTGAAATGGAAAGTGTTGTTTCTGGTCATTCAAAACAATGTGACCAATTTTTTTTGTTAAGGCCCAGTTTTTATTTGATCCTAATTATTTCTTCTTTCATCGCTGCAAATAGAAACTTGAATTCAACGAGAATTATTTCCAAACAAATTATGATTTATTATATGGTTGAACGCGCAATGTTTTTTAATTATTTTATTCTTCAAAAGAAAGATCTGTAATTTTTTTGTTAAATTTTTTGATCAATGTTCAACTCTTGCTTTCACGAGCTTTTGAAACCGAGTGTTTTCCTTGCTGGCATTGTTTCTTAACTTTTCTTTTTAACATTTTTGGTTATTTTTCAAAATTTAGGAATTTTTTTCTTTCTTTTTTTTTTTCTTTTCTTTCTTTCTTTCTTTTTTTTTTGTGACAGTTTTCTCACATCGTATTATTATTAAATAACAAAAATATAAACAAAGGAAAAAGTTTTAAGAATGATTGATCGTTTTTCAAAAATGAAATATTGCATGCTTTTTCATATTAAAAGTTTTCTTTGGAAATTTCATGAATATAAAATAAAACAAGTTAAAAACAAAAGATCAACTTTTTCGTTTTCTAATTTAAATACTATACGATATTAGAACTTGATTGATTTGACTGCATCAAGTGATATTAGATCTGTCAACATCCAATAAGATAAGTTGATACCATTAAGATGCAGTCAAATTGGATGTGACTCAGTCACATCCGATCATTTTCATACTAATTTTGATGATCAGATAGTTATCAATATTTATTTTTTTGGAAATAGTTTATTTTCATGTAGTTTCAATTCATTATGTGGCATAATCCAAACATATTGGTTTATTCAAATTTTTTTTGAAACTTTGCTGAAAAAAATAAGACATATTGCATATAAGCAATATGAGTACGACAAATTTCGGAAATGTGTTTATGGAGAAAATTATGAAAAAAAAAGATTATTATGACAAATAACCATTTTCAAATTAACATCAAAAAAGTGACTGATTCATTATTTAAAAAAAGCTAAGAAAATTTGACAAAAATATTATTATTTTATTTTTCAAAAGAAAATAATATTAAAGGCAAATATTCAGAGACTCTCGACCCATCTCCTGCTTCGAAATCTTCATTAGATTCAACATTGATATTTTCATTGACAACATTATCCATATGGGGGAAAATACGGACTTTCAAGCTTTTTTTGCACAAGGCATTGAAAAATTACTTCGCTCAAAACTTTATTTCGCTTTCTCAGATTTCAAAATAAGTTTAATTTTCATATTTGAAAACTGTCATTTTAGAAATAAAAGCATAAAGTTTTGAAACATTTCACTGATGTCAAAAAATATATCTATTTTATTTGTGTTATTTGATCTCAAACAGTTTATGAAAAGTGCAAAATTTTTCATTGAAAATGCCTTCGGTGAAATATTATGTCCCATATCTGAGATTTCCTCATTTTCATCTGTGATTTCTTTTTCTTCTTCTTCTTTATCATCCATTTGAACAGGTTCAATTTCCTTTTCAAAGCACAGATATTTTATTAATTGAATGAACGTTAAATTAAATGTTGATTTCACCAAAAACAGTGAAAGATAGTCATGCATAAGTCTGATCCTTGTTCCATATCGAGGGAAAGTGCATCGCAAATGTTGCCATAACCCTTCAATTGTATTTGTATACGCACTAGTTTCTGGGTCTCTGAAACGACTTTTGTGGCACACAGCTTGATGCTTATATCTGACTGTTTCTAGTGAAGAATTAGCACGCCATTCATCGGAAATAATTAATATTCTTGCTTTAATGTATTTCTGGATTATTAAAATCAAAGTTTCCTTTTTTCTATTTGGAACGACAACCATAAACCGTTTCCCCGCTTCATCACTTTCTAATCTTTCCACACCTCCGAAAATCCATCCTTGCTTATTCTTTCTTCCTCTCATGTACTTCCGTTTTCGCCAAACTGCTTCATCAATTTCAACTGTTGTTCCCTCGCCTCCAATTACTTGCTGTCTTTCCTTCCACATTTGTGAACAAGCTTACAGAATCACACTTCCCCAGAATCCGACTGTGTCCTTATCAACAGAAAGAAGAAAAGAACTAGTTTTGTTTTGAATTCCCAGCCAGCAATATGAACAAATCAAAAGAGCAATGCCCAATTTTTTATTTATTTTGCAGAAAGATGTTCTTTAAAGAATGCTTTTTTTCACTTTGCATTTTGGACAGATATTATTGTGATAATTCAAATCATGATAAATATATTGATAATATCTGTGAACTCTGCACATTGAGAGGTTCATTGCAATTATTTCTCTTTTGAACCTTTCACACATGCTGGTTCCATTGAATAGAGTTGTTCAGCGAGGAAACGTTTTCCTCATCAAGAAGATCTCGTTCATGTGCCACGAGATTGAAAAAAAAAAAAAAAAAAAAAAAAAAAAAAAAAAACTTACCATATTGGAGACTTGTGTTTGCTCGATATTCTGTGATTGCAATTCTTTTTGATAATGTTCTTTCATAAATCGAAGATTTGTTGATATTTCCTTCATCGAATTGTCATTCGACGAATCTTTTATCTTGAAATCATTTTCAAATGCTGCTGTTGCAATGATTGTATTTAAGACTATGTTGCATTTGGAAATAGAATTTTTCATTCATTATCTGAACTTATTAACAATTTCTATTTTGTTTGTAATGATGTTATTTGGAAAAAAAAATATGATCATTCCAATAGAAAATAGGTCTATTCCTTTTTTCAAAACTTGAATTCACTTTTCTCAACAATCAAATTTCAAATCACAATGTTTTGTGTTCATAACTCAAAATTCAACATGAATAATAATTTAATAGAAATCCAATAATTCGCTTCACATCCTCAAAAAAACAATTAAATAAACATGAGATTGCATCAAAAAACCAATTGAAGTCGTAGCAAGCACGCCACAAACAGAAAACAAATGATGCATTTTTGAATAAAAAAATCTTCATTTCATTTTCAGATTGAAAAAAAATCAATCACCCCCTTCATTATTAAACAACAAACTCCTTCTCTTCTTCTTCATTTGTTCATGCTTTCGGCCAGCTTTCTTGCCTCCGCTGACACACTCAATTCCTCATTCTCTGACAACTCGTTGTATCCAATCGCATCTGACATCGTCACCATCACTGTGCCTGGAGGGAAGTGCTGGATGAACTCTCTCTTCAGCACATACAGCTCCACACGCTCGCATCCTCTCTCCGACACGCAGCTCTTCACAACTGCCTCAAATGTGTTCCCTGAAACCCCCTTCATGTCTGGCCTCTCCCCATTCACTATCTTCTGCCCTGCCACCACTGCCTCATATTCTCCAAATGGAATCTGCAGGGTCAGGCACTCCCACAGCATCATCCCAATCGAGAATGAAACTGACTCCTTTGTTGCTCCCATCTTCTTGTTCATCTGCAGCTCAGGCGCCTTCCACCTCAAGCACTCCTTCCTGTTGTCATCCTCATCCTCAAAGGCTGATGAAGGTGGTGGTGAACCTCGACCATTCCTGTTGGCAGATGAGAAGTCAGAGGAAGATGTGATGATGGAGGAGGCGGAGGAGATGGATGAGGAATCTGAATCATCATCTGAAGAGAAGTCGGAATGCTTGGCAATGCAGATGATCATGTGCTCTGAGAACAACACAATGTGAGGACTCAGATTGGCAAGGGAGGTCAGCTCGTCTTCTTCATTCTCAAGTGAGTGGAGTGCCCCATTCGCCACCCAGAACAACACCTGTGCAGCGGTGTGTTCTCTCTCCTTCAGAGTTCCTATCGCCATCTCCTTCTTCTCATTCCTCCCATGAAGCAGCATGAACAGCGAATCTCGCAGATCCACAATCAGCTTTTCAAACACAGATGAACAGGCTATTGCATCCACCAGATTTGACATGGACGAGGTTGTTGGACACAGACTTTCCGATCGAACAAATGTTGAATCTGAATCAGTGGTTGAAGTGGACGAAATCGATGGCGATGGCGTTCTCTTTCTGGACTCTTCCTCTTTCTCATCAACCTTCTCCAGCATCCATTGAGGGATCTTATCTGAATCTCTTCCAAGAATATATTCAGTGGAGCCACTCTCAGACAGAAGATGCTCCGAAGATTCTGAATGTCCCAAATTATTCTCATATACCCTCTTCTTTGCTCTCTCTTCATTCTTCTTCTCTGCCTCTCTCTCTGCTCTCCTCCACTGCTCCTCCGGCGACATCTCCATCGCCACCATCTCAAAAGCTTTCGGATCCTTCTTCACTGTGTCATTCACAATCTCTCTCAAATCTTTGTTTTCATTCTTTGCCTTTCTCCATCGAACAACAAACAGAATAAAACCGATGAGAACAATCAACAAAATAACAATGAGTGAAATAATTACAATCAACACCCATGAAGATTTCCCTTCTTTTCCTCCTTCAACAATTTTTTCTTCTCCTTTTAATTCTGAAACACTCTTGTTTTTCAGAATGAATGATTCTGTTGCGGATGGAGAATCAGCTTTTCCAAATAGAATGCACACTCTCACTTCTGCTCCACTTGCCACCCCTTCAATTGTTTCCACAGGAACAGACATATGAACCTCCTCTTCTGATATGAAGTCTCTTTCATCAAACAAATGCTTCTCAACCACCTCTTCGTCTCCTTCTGCTGCAACTGTTTCGAATGAAAGATTGCAAGGGAGGAGAAGTGATCCTCTGAACACAAGATTCACCTTCTCCCCTGACTTTTCCGATGAAACACTCTCCACCTTCGGAATGAAAAAGGGAGATGCCCTTTCTCCGGCAATCCCTTCCAATGAACATCCTCCATCCAATATCCACAACGAGGAATTATCTTTCACTCCATCACCTCCCTTCAAACTCACAACATTCAGTTGCGAAGAGCCTTCACACAACATGTTTCTTCTTGATGATGGATAATTCTGAATCGATGGATTGTTGTCCATGAACTCTCCTTTCTCAATCTTCACACTTCCACCTGATAATGAAATCCCTCCTTTCTTCGAGTTGCAGATTGTGGAATCTTTCATTGTCACATTGCTTGACTTCACATCCACAACTGATCCATTCCAACCACACAATGGGTTAAGTTCTTTGTCATTTTCTTCTTCATCTCCTCCAAAAGTGTTATTCTTCTGATGGCTGACTGGATCATCTGTTGTTTTGCCATCAAACAGACACGACACAACAGACACATCTGAACTGTCTGAAACAGACAACTGGCTTCCTTTCTCAGTTGAAAGCAAACAATTAGAAAATGAGCAGTTGATCAGATTCGCATTTGTCTTGCCCCTCTCAATTCTCACGATGCTCCTGTTGTTGTTATCATTCTCATTTGATGAAATGTTCTCAAAAACTGCTGCAGATATTTTGAAACTTCCCTTATCTTCATCATTTCTTCTTCCATTTCCACCCACATTCAGCTCTTCTTTGTTCGTTGAGATCAGACAGCCATTGTTCAATGAGATGTTGGAACAGTTCATTTTTTCAATCGAGACTCTTGGACTCAATCCAACTGCCACAACATCAGCTGTCGATGCGAGAAAGTCCAGAGTCATTTGGGAAAGCACAATTTCTGATCCATCTGAAAACAAAAGCAAGGGTTTTGCAAAAGACAGACATCTGAATGATGTCTCGCTCATCTTCAGAACTCCTCCCCAAACAGCCATCACATGTGAATCCAGCTCCAACGAGGCATCGGCTGCTGTGAATGTGCACTGAGACACTTCCAACGATCCAGACATTTCAGCGAATACTGCTGAGTGTGCTGCCTCAAACGAAGAGGCAAATGATATCAGGCAGTTGCGAACTGTGCAATCCTCCTCAAACAGAACCACACTCTGGGCATCTCCTGTGTGTGGAATGGTTGTGCTCAGCTGGACTGTTGCCTGCTGCTTTGTTGAAGGCAGGATGGACAGCCCATGCACAGTTGTCTCTGCGAGGAAGGTGGACGAGGTGTTGATGAAAATGATGTTAACAAGTCCAGGCTGGATGTGGTGAACAGCAGATGAGATGCTCTGGCAGGGGTTTGTTGGCAATCCACACTGGCGAGTGTCTGCCGAATCGAGAGACACAAAGATCTGGGGTGCATACAAGAAGGTAATCAAGGGGATCAAGTCCACATCCTGCTCGTCAGCATCACTCGCACAGATGGACTTGTTCGACTGGAGCGACTCCTGGGTGAAGTCGAGGGCAAAGAGTGTTTCGTTGATCTGCTGCTCGATCGACTGGCAGTTGATGAATATATCCTTCCCCACCAGTGCATCATTCATTGTGAATCGGATCTCTGAAATCTTCAGTGGGAGAAAAGATGGGCCATCTGGTGCTGGTGTTGGTGAAGGTGTTGGTGATGAGGGATCCACACAATCAAACATCATTCCGCCTCCTCTCCCAACCACAGTCGAGCACCTGCAGAGTGTGAATGAGCATTGCCTCACCTCCACCGATGACTCCTCGCTCTTCGCACACATCATCAGTGCCCCTCCCCTTTCACTCGCCTCGCTCACACACCGGCTAAATGTGCACTTCTCAACAACACTCTCCACAGCATCGAACAGACCAAGGCAAAGAATGGTTGCACTGTCACCGGAGCATGTGTTGTTGGCAAATGAGGATGACTGGATTTGGAGGGAGCAACAAGGCTTGTCTGACACTTCATTGTGAGCAGATGAATTCACAGGCAGATGAGATGGTGTTCTTTCGAATGTCACAAGAGAGCACGAAGATGTCGAGACATTCGAGACTGTCATATTGGAAAGGGTGATTGACTGAGAAGGAAGTGAAACAAGGAGAAATGGGTGAGTGGTTGAGAACGAGGACAAGGTGCAATTGTCAATCAACAGGCTTCCCTCTGAAACACTCAACAAAGTGAATGAGACAGGCTCACTGGAACTTTGAGGGGTGAAAGAGCAGTGTTTCATTTCGAGAAGCGATGAGGAAGTTGAGGATCTGATGAATGTTCTATGATGGGCAAATGCTGTTGGGATGTGGAAGGAGAGAACCTCAAATGAAAGATGGATGGTCGAATGGATCATCCATTCTTCATTTCCAACTGGATCATCGCCCACACAAATCCCTGACTCTTTGTCTTTCCCAATGAATTTCATTGAGATGTGTTCTGATTCAACAGAAGATGAAAGCGAAAGGGATGAGGTGAGCGAGGAAATGTGAGACACTGAGATGGACAATCCATCTTCATCATCGGAAGCACTTCCAGGGAGTGGGGTGAATTTGAGGGAGATGAGATGGGAGATGGATCTGCATGGAGCAACAGCATATCCACATCCACTGAAGTCTCCTCCTTCCTCCCCATCGACAAACCCACTCCCACTGAAGTTGCTCCACAGATACACCACAAGCGGAATCACAAACCCAACTCCTGTGCTGCTTCTCTCCCACCCACACAACTCATCCATCGATGACTTCTCCTTCTCACTCATCTCCCAGCAGAAATGCGCGGAATCCACAACCTCATCCAGAGAGCTCCCATTCACAAACACATTCTTCCCTTTCCAGGCACAGCACCCCACAAACTTCATATCCAGGAGAACAAACTGAGTTGCTTCATCCTCCAATGATAAAAATATTCCTCCTCCACATCCATCCTTCTCTCCTTCATCTCTCTTTCCTGCACAGCACCCTTCAAACTTCGATGACCCATTCGCAACCATTTCATCATTGCCTCTCAGACACACATGCATTCCTCCCCCTTTGGCTCTGTTCCCCTTTGTCCAACATCCATTCAATGTGCAGTTGTCAATTATCAGTTGATTCTTTTCTGATTCATGAGCACTTGTCTCATCCTCAGCACAAACACAAATGCAAGCTCCATCTCCATTCTCTTTTGTGATTCCCTCAAAAACACACTCAACACAATTCACAACAAAACTGCTCCCCTTCCCTTCAATCAACGAATGTGATGAAAACACCATTGCTCCTTTTGTCTCAAACATTTCCATCTTCAACTCCCCTCCAACCACACTCACAAAGCAGAATCCAATCTCACTCCCCGAATCAGATGTTGAATTCATTGATGAACAGTTTGAGAGAGTGAGAAAGGAAGTGGAAGTGGGGAGTGTGATGAAAGAGTGGGCATCTGAGAGAGAAGAAGGAAGGGAGAAGCAGATGTTGTATATTGAACACTCAGTGGAAACACTCACCAGCCATTCATTGGAGAGCTCTGTTTGTGGTGCATGCACATCAACAACCATTCCCTTTTCCCCACATGAGATGTTCCAAACTGGTCCATCAATAATCATCTCCTCATCCAGCTCATATCCCTCTCCAACAACAATCTGCCTTTGTGATGAGCCAAATCTGATCTGAGTCGCATGCATTATTGTCAGGCATGGGAAGAAGCTGAATCCACAAAAATTCGAATCAAAAACCCAGTTTCCTTCAGTTCCTCCAACATGTGCTGGCGGTTGGAATGACTCCAAAAACACATTCAACGGAAACATTCCCATCTCACTCAGACTTCTATCAAATCCCATCAACTCTTCATATCCCAGTCCATTCAGTGAAACACAAATCTTCTCCAAATTGATTGTCTCGCCATTCATGTTGCTCCCGTTCACAAAGAGATTTCTCCCTCCCTCTCTTGCCTCACAATCCACAAAACTCACTGATGAAATCACAAAGTCTGCAGCTCCATCCCCCAGCCAAAGATACAATCCTCCTCCACACTTGCTGCATGAACACGAGTTGAGTGTGGTTGGAAACGAAGAAGATCCCATTCTGAAGGTGCTGGTGGATGATGCCATGTCAATCCTGATCCCTCCTCCACTCCCACTCGAACACTCACAGTTCTCGATTGTTGTGTTGCACAGACAAAATGACTCTCCCTCACTGATTGTCTTTGACATCACTGCTCCATCTCCTTCTGTTTTTGTCACATGTGAAAAGTTGGAATTGACAACAAAGGATTCATCATTGTTTGGAAGAGAAGAAGATGAAGACGATACCAATAATGAAGCAGAAGAAGCTTCTTGAAAGAGACTGGCCTTGGACAACACATTCTCGACAATGCAGTCTGTCATTCGAAAGTTGGCAAAATTCACCTCAAACAAACTGTTCAAATATTCTTTTGAGGGATGACCTTCCTGATTCAATGGGGTGCTGATTGCAAGCTCTTGAAGAAATAACTGAGAATTTGAGGAGCTCAGTCGGAACAATCTTGAACTTTCATGTGAGTCAAACACAATGCTCAAAGATGACAGTTTGCATATCCCATCATCCACACTCAGAAACACTTTGTCTGCTCCAACCTGGACTGGATTCAATTGTGTTTCATCCTTTCCTCTCCCTTGAAGAGAAATTCTCTTCCCAAATATAACAAATCCATTTGATTCAGCCATCTCATATATTCCCTCGATCAGCATGATTCTGCATCTGCTCTTTGTTAATGTGTCTTCCAATGTGAATTTCAATGAGCTGCAACCATCCTCAACAATCAACCCACAGAGCGCATTGTTGTTTCCTCCATCTGGAATGACATATCTCACAAGAAATCCATTTGGCAGCCAATCATTCTTTGTGCCTTGTGAGGAGCTCACACATCTGCTCTCTCCACTTGTCAATGAATAACATTCGACAAATGGACTTTCTTTTATCTTTCCATCAGTATCATAAAAATACGCATCTGATGCCTGTGAGGCAGAATTATTGAAGAAGAAGCAATAGAAACAAAACTTTGAATTTAATTCAAGAGGACTAACATCAATGAAAAAACCTCCTCCACGTGAAGAGTTCACAGAACAATTCTGAAAGACACATTCACTCATGATAAAAAAAGTTGGAAGATAATTCCTAATGTGTAATGCTCCTCCATAACTTGTTTTTGAAGTTTCATTTGTACAAGTGACGTTGAATAAAAGGACTGGAAATCCATTTTCAAGAGTATCAAAATTGCACTCAGTTGATATGGATGTACTCCTATAATTTAAGAAAATACCACCTCCAAACTCAGTTGTATATCCGTTTTTAACAATTGAATGGACGATATCATAACATTGTGATTTATCGATGAAAATTGTCCCTCCATGAGAGCCTGAATTTTCATTGTTTCTTATTCCAATACAATGATCGAATGAACAGTTCCCTATTCTTGTACTCAAAGAATTAAAAACACAAATTCCTCCTCCCCATCTGCTGCAGGAACAATTCTGAACTCAAATAAAAAAATTTTTAAGAGAAAAAACAAACAAAAAAATTTTAATTCAAGAACTTTTATATTTTTTGATTAAAAACAAAAAACAAATCAAACCATGAAAATGCAACTCATAACATTCAACGAAGATGACTGGCCATTGAACAAAATTGCTCCTCCACATGTATTAAATCCATCATTTGTTGCTGAATAATCAGTAACATGCTGATTGACAAATTCGGTGTATTCAAAGCTCCAATCCTCTTTGAGTTCCACTCTTGAACTTGAATTCATGGTTCTGGCACAATGCATCACACTTGTGTTGAAAACATGCAATGCTTGATTTCTGTCTCCTATTCCTCCATAAAACACGTTTTCAACACCATGCAATTCACATCCAGAAATGACGAATACCCTATTTCCATTCTGAAGCTCCGATGTTTCTGAACAAAATGGATTCTTCTTTTGAGTGGAAGAAATGTTCGAGAAGACACATTTGGCAATAGATAAAAAAGATGAATGTGAGGAATCAATAATCGGAGCCTTTTCAAATACAAGATCATTAAATATCGAAGATGACAACATGATTGCTACAAAATCATTCCCAATCCATCTCTTTTTGGCTGAATGCTCAGAGACCAATAATTGTGGAATTTGATTGCTTTTGCATTTTGTGTTCATTGATATGTTATTGAATAGTGCTCTTCCATAAACAATTCTGAATAGACCATTTGTTTTCTCATCGTTGCACAATATCATGCACCCAAGAACAATCACGTTGGATAAAGTTCCATCAACAACATTTATATCTCCTCTTGTTTGGAACTGCAACTTTGAGAAAGTTATGGAAGTGTTCATCAATGAAAACGAAGTTTTCAAACATGAAAACTCCAATATTCCATCTTCTTGAAAATGAGTGGATCGATCTTCGCTGTTGTTGTTTTGTGAAATATTCGATTTTTGACTGGATAATGAATATTCATCGTTTTTGGAGAATCCAAAAAAGGATGATTCATCATTTGTATTTCTCAAAGAATTGTCTTCAAAAGCATTGACATTCAAGAAAAAGCTCAGAATTGCAACAAGATGAATGATTGGCAGCATGCAGGAATAAATTTTGATTTTTCCTGCACTTTTGTTTTTCATAAATATGGGTGTTTTGATCAACAGGAAGTTGAAAATGGTTTGTTCAATGATTGGAAATGCATGCCAACAACAAACTTTCAACTTGAATACAACAACAAAAATGTTGACTTTGAAAAATTCATATGTGACAAAATTTTCAACTTCAGGCATTTTCATTTAAAAATTATGCATCATAGATGAACTTTTTGTGATCAAAAAATTTGAAATAAATGGATTATTTTTTGAAATACGTTTGAGGTCTCAAAACATAATGATATTATATCAATGATGTTTGTTTACAGATATGAAAATCAAATTTATTTTGAAATCTGCTTCAGTTTGAAAATGATATAAGTGAAACAATTTTTATCATGCTTTATGCAAAAAAATCTTGAAAGTCCATATGGCCGATCCTTTTAGAAATCATGCTTTCGTTCGAGTTTTGATAAAAGAATTAATCTCAATAGAATTGGAAAAAAAAATTTTTTTTTTGCGATAGCAATATCAAGCAAAAAGTGTTCCCAATTTCAACTCATTTTAATTTAAATCCCATTGAAACCAAATTTTTGATCAAAACTCGAACAAAAGTGTGATTTCATAAAGTGTCAGCCAAATTTTCTCACATATCAAGAGAAATTTATTAAAGATTCAATAAAAAACTAATTTCATTAGAATTATTTAATAATTATAATGAAGCATTAATTTTTAGTATGAATCAGAATGTCTGTTTTTAGTATTTTTCATTTTTAATTTTTAATTTTTTATTTTTTATTTTTTATTTTTTATTTTTTATTTTTTATTTTTTATTTTTATTTTTATTGACGTGTTTTAAACTTTTTTTCATTTCAAAAAATTTTGGTACCAATTAAGAAAAAAGTTCAAATAAAAAGATTGAAATATGCATTATTTTCTATTTTTTTTACAAAAAAATATCAAATTCGTTTTTTCATTTGCATTTTCTATGATCTTAATAATTAGCTTTTCATGATCTTGGAGCAGAACACTTGAAGCATTCTTTTCTTCTGGCAAAATTGTGCGTGGAACAATTAGTGCATATCCAATCACCTTCTTTTATTTCTACCACAGGAATGCGTTTCGAATCACTTGGCGAGTCTCCTTTAATGCGTTCTTGATTTTTGTCGATTGGATCAGAACAATTTTGGCAATTTGTTCGAGAAGCAAAATTTAAATAGCCACAGCCTATAAGTTTCGATTTGATGTATTATTCTTCAATATTGGAATATTCATTGAAACAAACTTTTGCAATACCAATCTCCTGAAAAAATTTTTTCAAAAGATGTTTGTCAAATAAAAATGAACACTGTATAAACATAGCATGCCTCGCCTTTCTTGAACACTTTTATCTGAAAGTGATAAAGAATTGTGTGATCTTGCCACCTCCTGAACCGATTTTCCTTTCCCGCAGCTGTAGCACGTGGTTCTTCGTGCAAAGTTATGAGCCTTGCATTTCTAAAAATTGTTCATTTGTTAAATTTTAAATTAATCCCACATTTCTAGTCCTTCAAAGTATTATTTGACAAATGTGGTTCATACAGGGCAATCCCAGTCACCAGGAAGAACACTCATTTTTTCTTTAATGCGAAAAATATATAAAGGGGTGATAATTTTTTTATTCTCATCAATTTTTCTTCATTCTCTTGTGTGAAAAGAAACGTTTTTGTAATAATAATAATAAAAATTGAAAGCTTTATTCTTTTAATTAATATTCAACACAAATTAACTTTTCGTTTTGAAAAAACGATTTTATTAAAAAAACAAATAAATAAAACAAAGCCAATGAAATGTATTTTTTATTTAGGCTTGATGAAGTTCATCTTCTTTGGTAGCCTTTGGCCCAATCAAAGCCTTGTGGATGTGAGGCATCACACCACCACCAGCGATTGTCGCCTTTATTAATTGATCCAGCTCTTCATCTCCTCTGATGGCCAACAAAAGATGTCTTGGTGTGATTCTTTTCACCTTAAGTCCTTTTGAAGCATTTCCTGCTAATTCTAAAACTTCTGCAGTTAAGTATTCCTAAAATTGAAAATAACAATAAAGATTTATAGAATTCCAACAAGAATTTTTAATAACATACGAGTATAGCAGCAGAGTAAACAGCAGCAGTTGCTCCAACTCTTCCTCTGTGAGACAAGCTGTCTTTCAAAAAACGATGGATACGACCTACAGGAAATTGAAGACCAGCTCTTAATGATCTTGATTTAATAGCTTTTTTTGGTTTGTCGCTTTTCACAACTGTTGGATTTGCCGGCGCTTTTTGAGCTTGAACCTTTGATGATAATAAAACAAATGAAATTGTTGTTACTTGATAATTATTTCACAAAGGCGTACCATTTTTTATTTAAGAAAATATGAAGAAATTCAAAAACACTTTTATATATTATTCAGATCTAATTCTTTTCTCAATCCGTAATAAGTATTTTTTCAATTAATCTAATTTAATATGGGTATATTTTTTATCTTTTTCAAACATTAATCTCTCTCTCTCTCTCTCTCTCTCTCTCTCTCTCTCTCTCTCTCTCTCTCTCTCTCTCTCTTCCTTTTTTTTTTTTTGTTCAATATATAATTCGTAGCATCACATTATTTATTTGCTCTCAACATAATTATTATTTAAAAAACACTTCAAATGTTTGATCAATTATTTTTAAAAAATCATTCCAATATTTAGGATCTCTAATTTTAACTTCACATCTTTATTCAGTGGAAAACAAAACAAACATCAACTATTCTTCTCTCTTTTTCATTCTCTTTTTCTTTATCTCTCTCTCTCTCTTTTTTTTTTTTTTTTTTTTTTTTTTTTTTTTTTTTTTTGAGTATTTCAATCATTTTTGATCTGAAGTGAAGCTGTTTCATTGAATTAGGATGAAAAGTTGATACAAATTCATTATATTCTGATATTCTCAATTAGAAATTTCAAAACAGTTCAATTCAATTGTTTGCGTTGGAGATTGTTTTCTCGAACACTTCTCCATTCATAACTTTAACGAAGTTATACTCAACTTTTCCGACTCCGCCTTTAAGCTGCGCAGAGCACTTTTGAAGTGTTATTATGATGAATAACATAGGAACAAGCAACTGCGCTCAACAGTGAATTGAGAAGGCAAGGAAAATTTTATGCAACTGAATGAAACTGTATTTCTTGTTTCAATCAGTCCATCAGCAACTCCAGTTTCATCTTCTTCAATAACAGTTTCCATTCCTTCCATTTCACTTTCAAAGCAAGCTGAATATGATTGAATTGCAAATGCATCTTTGATTGAATAAGAACTTGAAAAAGTAATTTCTGCTGTTGTTGAAGAGATTGCTTGGAAGCGCCTTTTCAGCAAATGTGGCACTGTTCTGCATGGATAAGCTCTCAACCCGCAGCCTGAATGATCAAGACCTTCACCATCCCCACTCACAAATCCTTTGCCTTCAAACGGAGTCAGAAATGCGCCAAGAAGAAGTTCAACACTGCTGCTTGTTGTGCTTCGTTCAAAGCCCATCAGATCCTTTTCACCTAATTCTGCCCATTCAAATGAAAATCTTTCCTTTTTGATCAAGAAGCTCAAATTGTTTCCGTCCACAAACATGCAATCGCCTTTCCACCCCGAACAACCATGAAACATAACTTTATTCAAAGAAAGTTCTGTTTCATCATCCATTGCATAAAAATATAACCCTCCTCCAATACCTTTTACATTTGCTTCGCTTCCTGATGAAGGCACCTTGCACTCGTCAAACATCGTATTCTGAATGCTTATAACTCCGCTTTGCAGTGAAGCAAAAATGCCTCCTCCTTTCAGATTTTTTCCTTCCGCACATTCGCCTGAAACAGTACAATTATCAAAAAAAACTGATGTTGGTGTTGGAATTTGCAAATTCACAGAAATGCAACCTCCATCCCCGTTGTACTGCTTCACTCCAATAAGCGAACAATTGTTGAGATTACTGACTTGTTCGTTGCAGATCTCAATCGCAGATCTTCCAAAAAATAAGAATATTCCTTTGAATAATGCGTCTAACATTGAAAAATTTCCGCCCAACACTCGAAAGATTCCAAATTGTCGAGATATTGACTCATTTATTGAAACAAACGAAATGGAAAGCAATGATAGTATTGATGAGCTCTCGAGAATAGAAATGTGCTTTTGCTGAAGTATGTCTGGCAATGAAAGCTCAAGATTTGATATCTCCACTGTTGAATTTAATTCGCAGACAATGAGCGCTTCACAGTTATTGTCACCCTTATCATCAAATGAAACAGATGCTCCTGAAGTTTGCGATGTTAAACAGAAATGACAATTCATCGCAATGAGCTCGTTGTTAATAAAGCTTGTTGAATCAACATCAACTTCATTTACTGAAGGACTAATTCTGTGTTTAAAGCTGTAATCAATTGATTTACACATAAATCCCTTAAAACCACAAAATGGATGATCTATTCCACCATTTCCATCTGTTTGAATAGAAGATACCAATGAACAAAAATATACAAATATTGGAATTTTTGGTTCATCTTCTCCATTTTCCGTTCCACTCATTTGATTCAGATCATCAGGTTCCATGGAACTGTCAAAAAACAGAAGTGATTCGAAGTTAGTCTTCTCTTTTAGAAAAATTCCAGTTCCGCAGGAAATGAACAAATCTTTTCCGAAAGTTGCATTGTTTGCTTTGCTCTGAGAGAAGAGCACTCTTTCTCCAAATGAGAATGAAGCAGATGCATCGTTAACTGATATCATCACTGCTCCTCCCTTTCCTGTATCGTGTTCCACACAAGCTGTGAGGCATCCATCGAATGTTGTCGAACCGTTAACAATGAGCTTCTCATTTTCTTTCAGCTCAACAAACAATCCTCCGCCACAAGCATTGTTGCCGCTAGCTTTGCAACTGGAAATGGTGCAGTTATCAACAATAATGTTGCATGAATAGTTTCCTTCATTTCTTCCTGCTGATTCAAAGAATCCTCCGTTTCCATTTGACTTTTCAACTTCAGAAATGGAGCAGTTATTCAGATTCACACTGCAGCCATTTCTCGACACTATCATGCTATTCGAGGCAAATGACAGTTGCGTGTTAACGGTGAATGTATTCAGAACCAACGTTGAATGAGAAGCTCTCACAAAGCAATATTCCAATTCGCTGTTTCCACTGTTGCTCAACTTTGCTCCGCAGTTTTTCAGTTCGAGGGATTCTGCTGAGCATGCAATCAATGTCGAGGTGGAAGGCAAGGATGCAGGGAGACAGAACGAAATGTTGCTCATCTTTGTGGTTTTTGTCACATGAATCATGCCAACAGAAGGGACTTGATCATTTCCTTGAATATTAATCTCAGTCCCCATAATCCCACATTCAATCGTCCAATTATTTTCATTGAGTTCCATTGATTCTTTGAAGACAAATCCGCTGTTCAAAATTATTGTCTTCGGATCACCAGAATATCTGAGTGAGGCAGCATAGCTAATTGTTTCACATGGATATGATGAAAAGCCTCATGCACTGAAATCTCTTTGTTGAGAACCGCCAACGCGTGCTTTCTCGTTTGGTCTCATCAAATATGGAGCTAAAGGAATCGGAATGTCTCTGAATCCTTCTTCAAACCCCATTGCCTCAGTGTTTTTTGTGCTATCTGATGACAAAACAATATGAAATGTTGTTGATGTGACAACTGAGCTCATTTTTTGTGCATCAATGAAAATGTTTTTTCCTCCCAAATCTGCTTTGTTTTCATTTCCTCCTGTACCAAAAGTTAAATTCTGTATAACAAAATTTGTTCCTCCTCTTTTTGTATCAAAAAACAACGCACCTCCGAATCCTCCAATTGAGTTATTGACTGTTGCTGTGCATCCAGAAAACATTGTAATTTCACTATTCTTCCCGATAATTACCTCTCCTCCACTTTCAACACTTAGCCAGGAACAGCCACCGCTTCCCTTTAAACATTGGCAATTGCTCGCATTCATTCCATAAAATGTCACAACTTCATTTCTTTGAACTATTTTTTCAAAAACAGCTCCATTTCCTTCATTTCGAACAATTGAAACGAAATCAACTGAGCGGAATACCAGATTCTCAGAAGATTTTGCATCAATGGCAATCGCAGAAACAGAGATGAATTTCATCGATTTGAATTTTACATCTGAAAATGTCATTGCTCCACAAGAAAATGAAAATAAAGAAGTTGCGAATGGATTATGATTTGTTGCTTCTGCAGTAATTATGCAATCACTGACATTCAATCGTCCGCTTGACTGTGTTATTGAAAATAGTTGTGTGGAGATTGATGCTGAAGAATTCCGGACAATTTTCAATTTGTTCAACGAAGCAGAACCAGTTGATATCTGAAATAAAGTAATTATCGATGAAGAGATGCTTGTTGACTCCTTGCTGGCTCCACAAAAGTTCATTGTGAGATTATTAACGTTCATTCCTTCTTCAGTGTACGCTCCAGCAGCGATATCCACGCGAGTGGTTAATCCTGAGATGTGATCAGCCACCTGAATTGTGTACTCGATTGTTTTGCATGTGGAATAAGGGCCATCACTTGATCCATGACCGCACATTCTATTATTTTCTCCATGCACAACATCAACTTTCAAAATGTTGAATCCTTGAGGAATCCATGTACTGCAGTCAGATGTTCCGATCATCACACGTGGTTTTGGACCAGTTGAAAATGACAAGCAAAAAACGACGTTTGCTTTTGGGATATAATTTTTGCTTGCAGCATCTGCACAAACATCAGATGAAATATCACCAACATTTTTCTCAAAAAAGCAGAAAAAGAGTTTGCTTTGAAACTTTGTTGAACCTCTTATTGCAACTGCTGATGAAATTGAACGAGATATAATGCTCGAAAAAGAACTTTCTCGTATAAAACAGCTTGAATTTGTGATAAAAGTTACTGCACCTCCTCCTGTATTTGTTTCAGAAAACGGTTTTCCATTTGTGAATATGCAACAACTGATTTGAACAGGATTTTTAGTGTTATCAAAATGGAGTGCAAATGCCTGATGCCCAGCTTCCCCATCACTGAAATTCGATTGAGAACAGGAAAAAGAATTGCACTGAGTCCAGAATGCTCCACCGGAATGAGGACAGGAACAATTGAAAAAATTTGATTCTTCAATTATTACTGAACCTTTTCCATTTGTAAAACCCATTGAGCCTGAAGCTTCTGGAACAAAGCAATTCTTTCCAACACATCTTGAAAGCTTTAGCGTTCCTTCAGATAAGAAATAAATAGCTCTATTTGTGATATTTATAAACCAACAATCATTGCATATCATATCCCCTGTAGTGATTTTTTGACTAGCCATTGAATGATTATTGTTGAAATTCTCATTTGACAATCGGAAATTTGAATAAAATGAAGTGTTGCAAATGCATTGGGAATTGTGACCTCTCAGTCCATGTATTATTCCCCCATCATATGGAGAAATAACGTTTGCGAATTCACAAGAGCTTATTGAAGATACACTGGAAGTTTCGTATGTGGTGTTTGACAATTCTTTTGAATTAGATATGTTTTTAAAAATGGATTGGTCAATGCTGCTTTTTACACTTGAAGATGACACAAAAAGAGGAAAAGGAGATTTAACATCGAATGATGAAAAATAACTATTTTTCATAAATGCATCGCAGTTTTGAAACAAAGGTTCAGCTGCTGAACAATATTCAATAATTGTTGGAAATGACTTTCTAGCCTCATTTGAATGCAACGATATGTTTTGAATACAAATAAAACGGTTTGACAAGCTTATTGGACATTCTGCTGTAAATAGTTGTGGAAAAATAACGACTGATTCCAATATAAGACAAGAGTTGTGTTTTGCAACTAACAAATGATTTTTATTGCGTCGTACCTGAATCTCTGTGCATATAAGAGGTTAATTATCCAAAAGCATGCATATTGTCAGAACCGAAAAAAACACATTTCAATTTTTGGTCTTCAATGATTCAATCATATCAATTTTTCGGTTGTGACAATTCCAGAGGAAATTTATTAACGATTCATTTTCATATTGTCATTAAAGGTTTTCATCCAAATGTGGTTCGTTTTCTCTCACTTAATGAACATAAAGACAGTTGAAAATCCTTCAAAAAGCTTCCAATCATTCAAGTTTTGTTCAAAATTGGATTCATTCGAGAACATACAACAACAACAACAACAACAAAAAAAAAAAAAAAAAAAAAAAAAAAGGAGAAGAAGAAAAAGGAGAGAAAGGAGAGAAGGAGAGAAGGAGAGAAGGAGAAGAATAGAAAGCTGATGAAGATAAATTGTTTTCAGATGAAATAAAGAAAGAATTTGAAAAAGATGTGGAAAAAAGAAATGAAAAGAAAGAAATTAAAAAAAAAAAAAAAAAAAAAAAAAAAAAGAATTTGAAGAGAAAGAAAAGGAAGAAAAACTTGAAAAAAAAGGAATCAGAAGAAAAAAAGAAAATTTTGAAAAGGATCAGCCATATGCTATTTCACGTTATCAACTGTTGGATTTTCCACCATAAGGAACAATGTCAGACGAGTAAAAATCAAAAATATGAATATTCGTTTAGATAAGAAAAGGTTTTTCAGCCTGACAAATTTTGCTTTTCCGCTTTTTATTCCAATTTGAAAAGCCATAATTTTTCAAAAAAAATCGATGCACAGATAAAATAAAATGCATGGATTAAATATCCTCCCTATTTTTATTTTGCTCTGTCTTTGTTATCTTCAATAAATCGATAATAAAAAGACATCATCTCTTTTGTGATTTGTGGTGCTATTGTTTTCAGTGCTCCAATAAAATGTCTCATGCAAACACGCATTTCTTGTTTTTTAGTAGCACCTAAAGGCATTAAAGCCTGAGCTGATGAAAGTTGATGTAAATCAGAAATCTGTTCGCAATTACTGCTGGGCGTCTCTAGCGAATTCATCTCTTCGCGAATTGCACACAACGATGCTTCTCTACAAAGTGCAACCACTTCTGCTCCGGAGAAAGAATCAGTCTGAATTAGCAATTTCCACATGGTGATATGGATGAAAATGATATGTTTGTTGATTATTCCATTAAGACGTATGAAAGAGAAAAGCATTTGGATATATGTTTTGTTTGTTTAAAATGTGCATGTTTTAAAAAAAGTGATTCATAATCTAAAAAAATAAAGCACAAACCATCTTTGACAGCTGTTCTATATCTACATCATCATCAATTGGAATTTTGTTATCTTTTTTCTTGATGCCTTTTGTTGCCCAGTCAAATTTGCCATGATTTTCGTCTTTCTTTTCATTCGATTCCACATTTTTTGATTCAATTCCATCTTTTTCATCTTCTGTATCAGCATTAATAATTCTTTTTGTTCTGCTTTTGAAAATTGCTGCTCTCCCTTCCTCGTCTGGCGGAGGAACAAACACCATGCGATCAATTCGGCCAGGCCTAAGAAACGCAGCATCCAGCACATCTGGCCTGTTTGTGGCTGCCATAACCACAACACGAGTAAGAGGCGTCACTCCATCCATTTCCATCAAAAGCTGTGATAATACTCTATCTGTCACCCCTCCTCCTCCTTCTTTCCGCTTTCCTGCAATGGCATCCACCTCGTCGAAGAACACCACTGCAGGAGACAGCGTACGAGCCCGACTAAACAGTGTGTGGATAGCTTTCTCAGATTCTCCCACCCACTTTGAGAACAGCTCTGGTCCTTTCACCGACAGAAAGTTCATTCCACTTTCAGTGGCAACAGCTCTGGCCATCATTGTCTTGCTGCAGCCAGGAGGACTAATTCCGTGTTTAAACATATCATTATCAATTATTTTTCTAATTAAAAAAAACACACCCAAACAAAAGGATTCCTCTAGGCGCTCTAATTCCCATCCTTTGAAAAGCTTCAGGATGCAGCAATGGCCATTCGACAACTTCTCTGACTTTTTTTTTCACGTCTTCTTCGCCTCCGATGTCACTCCAACGAACAGGCTCAACAGACACAGCGATGTCTCTCATAGCCGATGGGCGAATGCTCTGAAATGCATGTGACACATCGTCCAACGTGACAGAAGGGAAAACATCTTCTGAAGTCGGAGATAATGTAAGATGAGCCATTTTCTGTGTTAATGAAGAAGTATTAGTTGAAGAATTTTCGTCTAAAGAGGATGTATCTCGAGGAATTGTCAAGGGAGCTGATGACGATGAGCTGCTTTCTGTTGAATGAAATAAGCAGGAATCTTTCTCTTTCTTTGCTTTTTCCTCTCTTCGAAATCTGTGAATGGCATAAACCGACGCTGCCTGACACAATGCGCAAAGATCTGCAGCGACAAAGCCATGCGCCCGTTCCGCCACCATTGCAATCTGCTCATCACTCAATGAAAACGGCGACCTCTGATCACTTTGAGATACCTGTAAACAAGCGTCTGATTTGGATCCAGGTTCGTTTTTGCACTGTTTGTTTTCTAGCGTATCATGCTTTACCTCTCCTTTCATTAAGGAAAACAATATCTCTTTTCTTTCAGCCTCTGTTGGTACACCAACCTCTAATTGACGATCAAATCTTCCTCCACGCAAAAGAGCAGAATCTATGCGATCCACGTTGTTTGTTGCCCCCAATATTGCTACTCGAGCTGTTGGCGAAAGAGAATCAAGTTGAGAGCAAAGCTCGTTGACGATTTTTTGCGATAAACCCTGCGTTCCACTTCCTCCACTTTGGGATCCAAAAGATGTACCAGTTGATGGACAGATTAAATCCAATTCATCAAAAAATATTAGAGATGGTTGCGTTGATAATGCTGTTAAAAAAGCAGTTTGAAGAACATCCTTCGCATCTCTTCCATAACTAAAATCAGTTCCTGATATAGATATTAAATTTGCTCCAGCTTCGAGTGCTGTTGCCCTAGCAATCATTGTTTTCCCTGTTCCTGGAGGTCCAAAAAGAAGAATTGATCGGGGAGGTTTTAAGCCAAACTTTACAAAAAATAGTGGATCAGTAAGAGAAGCCAAAATTGTTTCCTTAATAACACTTATAACCCTTTCTTGCCCAGAAATAGAACTTAATTTAGTATTTTCTGATTTTGGGGATGATTGAGGCTTTTGTTTCTCCTCTTGCGCTTGAGAAAACAATATTTCTGTTGTTTCATTTATCTTAAATTTCTGCCCTCTTTCTATAACTTCATCTCCAACATTAGCTGAATAAATATGAATGGTTCTTTTCTTTCCCAAAAAAGATATTTCTGTATTCATCCCAACTGTAAGTATTAGCCCTGAAAGGCATTTTTTCACATAAAGTAAAATACCAGGTGTAGTTAGAAAAGAAAATTTCCGAAAACATATACGAGATGCAATTGGAACTAAGGCATCTGTTTTCAGACTCATATATGTTTATAAGCTCCCGAAAAATTAAAGATAAAATAAAACAAAAATTTTAATACATATCATGATCAAGAAAAACAATAACTAAATTTTTATAAACACATTCAATAGCACACAATTCTATCTTTTCTTCATTGCCAATACATATCCATAACGAAAATAAATAGGATAGTATTGCTGTGATTCAACACCCGTTGAGAAATTAGGAAAAAGAGTGAGTACCAATCCAGCCGAAGCAAGAGCATTATCAGAAGTCAGGGTGCAGGCATTTCTTGAAAGAAACAGCAAGCCCATAGCGAAGTGGACGAAAAGGAGCTGGTGGAAGTGGGCAATGCGCGGGACAGCCCAGTCCATGGAAGGGGCTGGGGGAGGGAAAGGGTTGTCTGAAGGAGGAGGGCCTCTGAGGATGGTGGCGATGTCGGCAACGCTCTCTCCGCTAGGCAGAAGCATCTTCAGCGAATAGAACAGCACACGCAGCACATGCACGTTTCCTGTGCCTGCTGCAACCACGCCAGCAGCAATGCACAGATGGGCAGCTAGGAGCGTTGAGATGTGGTGGGGGAGGCTGAAGAAGAGGAAGTGCGGGATGGATGATGGTTGTGGCTTTGCAGGAGTTGGAGGAGTTGGATTGGGTGGAGGAACTAAAAGATTGTATTCTTGTTCAGATTGTTCAGATGATGATGATGATAAAGTTGAAGATAAAGTTGAAGAAGAAGAAGAAGAAGATGATGATGATGATGGTGATGATGATGACGAAGAAGTTGAGGCGCTTTCGCCTTTTTCGCATTTGCGATCCGATTCATCTCCCAAAATGGCAGAAAGCATCGCATCAGCGTCTGCCCTTTGGATGTCTCCAGTTCTGATCCATCCAAACGGATCAGCAGAGACACGAGAAGAAGACTCTCTATCAACATCTCCTTCGACAGCGCTGTCTGCTGCCATTTGTCTCTTCACATGCTTTTTGTAGATGAACATTTCTCCATTCAGCAGATGGTAGACAAGACTCAGCAGCATCGACAGCAGCTTCTTGTTGTTTGTGCCTGCATGTCTTACTGCCAGCGCCAGGCATCTCCCGACAACCGCACACGCCACATTCACTTTGAGCGAGTCTTCGTCGTATTCGAACTGCGCCTTCTGAAAAGACCCACTTCGTGTTGCCTTCTCCTTCTGCTCGATATTCGCACACAGCAGCGCCAGCAGCTTCGGCGGGACAGCCTCCTCCATCCACTCCCACTCCACTGCCATCTCTCTCCACAGCACCAGCGCCTCCCCCATCGCCCGCGCAGCCACAGCGTCCTCGTCCATCGAGCAGAACTCGCCCGCTGAGGCAGACAAACGCAGCACCCCAGCTGCTCTTCGGCAGTTGCTCTTCATAAATGTTAGAACGATTGCCAGCACTGCCCCACATGTCGCATCGCTCATGTGGCTCAGCCCGTCGAGCGGGAGAGGGCCGTAGTTGGTGCCGTAATCGAGCGACGGGTGCTGCTTGTTCTGAGGAATGAGGCCGTGCTGCTGCAGGAAGATGGGCTGCCTCAGCGTGTCGTAGTCTGTCTGGGAGTACGAAAGCGCAGTGAATGCCATCGAGACAGGGTCAGAAGGGCCGATTTCAGAGAGCGTGGGGCTCGCCTTGAACCAGTCGGAGAACTCGAGCTCGGGGCTGAGGGGCTCGCTGATCCACGAGGGAGGGCGGGGGGAGGGGCAAACGGAAGGGGCGAAGGAGAAAGGGGCAGAGTTGAGTGTGCTGAAGGGCTTGGACAAAGGAGCGAGGTGGGGCTGCTGTGTGGTGAATGTGAGGCGGGGCGAGAGTTGGAAGGGGGTGAGGGGAGTGAAGGATTTGGGGTACTCTTTGTACATCATGAGAGATTGCATCATGGTGCGGGAAGAAGAGGAAGAGGAAGAAGAAGAAGATGATGATGATGATGATGATGAAGGTGGAGGAGGAGGAGGTAATAACCGTAAAGAAGAAGAATTAGTAGGAGATGCTTCAAAAGTGAAAGAAGAAGAAAGGCTTGGCTTTGGTTTAGAAGAAGATGGATTGAGGCAAAAGGAAGGAGCAGCAGCAAGAGGATAAAAGGAAGATAGCAAGGATTGAGGTGGTGTCATATCGTCCATTGAAGAAGAAGAAGAAGAAGAAGATGATGATGATGATGATGATGATGATGATGATGATGATGAAGGATTAACGGGAAGATATAATGATGAAGTTGATGAGGACGATGACGAAGAAGAAGAAGATGTTGATATCCCTGTGTATTCTGCAAACATATCAGAAGCATATCTTGGATTCAGAGTGGATGGTTTGAGAGGCAGGTTCAGAAATGTCCTCAAAGCATGCTCTTCTTCTGGATCCATCGGCTCAATCGCAAAACTCGACTGATTTCTTCTGCTTGTCTTCCTTCTTCGTGCCTTCCTTTCAGCAGCGACACTTGGATTGTGCTTGATGCGCTTCAGCACCTTCCTCTGCTCTTCCTCTGTCCCTTCCACGGCATCGAACTCAGGAATCGGCTTGTCTCTGTATCGTTTGTACTCCAGCTCATCCACCGACGCCATCGCCACCTCATACAGCATCGCCAGCGCCTTCCTCTTCTCCCTCTCCTTTCTGATGCCAAACTCCACATCATTCACAATCCCGTCGTTCCTCCTCTGTGCTGCTATCGTCAGCCCCAGCTGGCTCTGGTTGTGCAGCTCGTCTGAAATGGCATCTTCAGCATGCCACATCCGCCTCAAGGGATCAGCCAGCGGCAGGAAAGAAGGGTAGGTGAACGGCGCATAGCGTTTGGCGGTGGTGCGGAAGACTTTCTCTTCAAGCACCATGTTGTCATCGGGAAGCGGAGGAAGGGCGAGCGTCGGCTGAGACACAGGGAAGGTGTCTATGCGGAGGAGCGTGTCAATCGAAGGAGGCTTTTCAGGTGGCTGGTGCTGTGTGCGAGATGTGATAAGAGTGGATGGTGTGAGCTTCTTGTGGACAGTTACTGAGAATTCAATTGACATATGGATGAATATTTAACATATGAAAATAGAAATTTCAGTTTAAAAAACAGATGCATTGAAATTTTTTTATTGAGAAGTAAAAAAATGAATTTCGACAACACATTATGCCACAAACGTTTTTTCATCGGCAGAATCGGCTGGATGACTCCAAATGGCATTGCGTTGAGGTTGTTGCCTTCGAATCGTACGTTTGCCTTCATCTGCTCCAGCCACGCTTCATATGACGATGCCAAGTAATAAGACACCTCACCCAGCACATCAATGTCATCGATACCTTCCACAGTCGAATCCTCGTTGCCTTTGCATAGAAGAATTAAGCCTTGGGAAGAAATGAACGGTTTGTATGAAAAGGAATAAGATTCATATTGTTGCGCGTGTGGTTCGGTTTCAATAGAAAAGTTTTGATTCAAATAAAAAGTATGAAAAAAATAACATTTTAAAAAAATGTGTGTATTTAATTATTTCCTTTTAAAATGTTAACAAAAAACACACCCAAAGCAATTCCAGCGCTTGTAATGACAGATTTCGGGGCAGGGTGTTTGCGTGTCAGATGCAGTCCAGAGATCTCCTCGTTGATCAAATGCGCAACAAGATAGCGGTCAGAAGAGGCAACATGAATCAGCCCCAAAGCAAGAAATGCGCCTGGAGTTATGTCAGGGTTGCAGTTCTAGTTGAATATTGGAAGGAAAAAAAAATGTTTAAGAAGAAAATTTTTGAAGAAAAGAAATTAATGTGAATTGATTGTGACATTGGTGAATAAAATGCATTGATGGTAAATAAATTTGAACAAAAAATTAAAGATTGACAATCAAGAATAGCACAAAAGCAACAATTGCCTCTTTCGTATAAAAGCGCAGCGCAAAAATGTTCGTTAAACGTGCATACTGTTGTCATTTCCTCGTTCATTGAGCCGTGCTTCATAAGTGATGCTATGTGAGAGGAAATGAAAGAGTCGATTTCTTTCAGCAATTTAAGACTTCTCTCTTCGCATTCACATTCTGCCATAAGAACATCGTTTCTTGGGCAGAACGACATTCCAATTCCAATCAAAGTTCCAAGTCGAATGAATATGGATTTCTTTCGTTTTTGAACATAATTCATATATAAAAAATTGAATATATATTGAACAATAGAAATAGAGATTTAAGAAAAAATAAATACTGTGCTCATTAGGATTTTAAAATCTAAAGGTTGACAGTGCCTGAAAATTCCGTAAAAGCCAGCAGTCACAAGAAAACCTCCACGAAGTGTATCATTATCGCCTAAAGCCTGCTGCTCATTCATCATCCACGTTCTAGTCAACTTTCCTTCGTGCTGGCTACAAAGTTGTGCTCCGTATACTGCTCCCAATTCGAAAGAAGGCCAGCCCATTTTCATAGCTGGTATCCTGCACAAAGTCATTTCAAAAGTACCACCATATGGTACAAAAACACCTTGTAAATTTAGTTTCGGCCGATCAACAATTTTTGTTGCTGGCATTGATGCATGAAGCTCAAAACATATTTTTCCAAATGGAATTGACAATCTGTGCCAATGCTCAAGAAAAAGCTTTGCTTGAGTCACATAATTGTCATCCTCAGTCAAGCATTTTGAGTGTGGCCGAATTATTTTTATTGGTCCCGCAATATTGAAAAAAGAGTAGGCAGTTGCAAAACGATTATCCAAATTTCGATATATTTCTTCCAGCATAAAAAATAAATAAATAAAAATCATATTATAGCTGTACAATCATATTTCTTCACACTTTTGTTTTGTTTATCGTTTGCTTTCTCCCTCAGACAATAATTTAAATGGTCATAATTCACATCATTATCTAATGTTCGAAAAAATTCTTCCCTCTCATTTGCCGTACGAGCGTTATTCTGTTCTTGTGCGGTCAGCTGTTCCCAATCGAAAGAACTTGGCATTTGATATTCTTCATATTCCATATGCAATATTTAATGAAAAAATACTTTGCAATGGTCCATTTGATCAATAACAAATTTGAAGAATAGTAATTTTGTTTTTTCTTCGAAAACACAATAGATGTCAACTGAAGGTTATTCATTTTGAATGCACATATTTTTATTTAGTTATAAACTTTAAAATAAACTTTGAATTTGATGTGCAACACTCAAATTTTATAGATCGATATGGATCAATGAAAGCTGGGGCTACAAAGCCAATTGAAGCTGAAAAGGCAAAAAAATTCTTTTATTCTGCAAATGACATTGATAAGCCATGTTCATCACCAAGTGAACCAAATGTAGATCACACAGTTCGAAGGTTTGTAATTTTTTTATGTCGGAATGAATTTATTCAATGTTATTCGATCCAATAATTTTTTTTAAGTGTTTGCACACAAATACATAAGTTGCTCGATCATTCCGTTCGTCACCACAAAAAGAATCCAAAAGTTATTCCAGTCTTTTGTGAAGATCTTCATTCTTTGGTTTGTACTGTTTGTTTTGCTAAAAGCTTGCTATTTCATAAATTTTTAGGGAGTGACCGATATGACTCAGATACCTTTACCTCAAATAGAGCACATGCATATTTTTATGGTGTATATCATGCATCAACTTCAGATGAACCCACAGTGTAGCATCATTTGCCTTATTTATCTTGAAAGGCTTATTACTGATGCTAAAGTTGTTCTTCATCCAATTAATTGGAGAAGGCTAGTCGTCATCAGCCTCCTTATGGCTTCTAAAGTGTGGGAAGACCATTCAGTTAGAAATGCCGCAATTGTTCAAAGAGCATTCCCTTTTTTTACTGTGAAGGAGATAAACGTTATGGAACAGGAATTTTTGGAGCTTCTGGACTTTAACCTGACAATCACACCACAAGAGTATTTGGAATATTATTTTTCTCTCAGAGAATTGTGTGGGGCGGATTTCTTGGCCAAACTCAAAAAGGAAGAGTTGGAATTATTAGAAGTATGATGGGCAGTATTTTCTATTAATTTTCATTATTTTTTCCTTCTGTTTGATTACTTCTTTTTTTTATCAGACAAAATCAAAACAACAATCGAGAACAGCTGCGTCTCGTCCAAAATCAATTGATGAATCTGCTCTCTCTTTGCATGTTTCGTCTTTGAGTTCATCTACTCCATTGCCATCAACACAAACTACCTCAGAACCTGCTCGTCAAGAATGTGCTGCATCTTCGTCTGCATCTCCTTCATCAAGCTCACAACAACAACCCGTCGAACAACATGCATCTTCAACCACATCAGAATCAGATGCAACACCGTCACCATTAAACAAATGAATTTTCAGTAAACATGTTTTTATTTTTAATAATAAATATTTCTTTAAATTTTATTTTTCTTATTATTTTGCATTTCACAATTTGTTTAGTTCACTCCTTTTTATCACCCATTTTTCTTATAGATTATCCCATTTTATATTTAGTTTTGACTTTTTATTCGTTCTTTGGTGCTTTGTTGCAAGTTCCAAAACACTGAACTTGGTTTCGTTATGCATGTTATTTTTGTATATTTTATAATTCAACGTTTAATATTTGCTTAATTTTTTGCATATGGAATCTTAAAATTCATTTTTAAGTGCAATTCTTGATTATACTCAAAATCTGAACTTTTAAAAAAGAGTTTATATTTAGCACATGGGTAATGATCAAGGACGAGAAAGGCCAAATGAAAGGATTGTTCAATCGAGTGCGTAACAAATTTTCTTTTGGTTTTTCATGTTGTTGTGTTTAATATTTCCAATAAATTTTTTTAGAACCTCCTTCAGGGCGTGCTGCAATGTATGCAGTATCGCATATCGATGGAACCGATCTAATTGAAAGGCAGTCCGGTGATTCACACAGGCCACCATCCTCTCATGATGGACAGGTTGGAAGTGAAGGTAGTCCTCCTTCAACATTAGATCCTGATCCGTCAACCGCAAATCAACAACAGAAAACGTCAAATGAAACTTCTTCTACTGAAGCGGCGCACTCAACTGCTGAACATGCGGATCAAAAATTAGATCATGTTTCCACTCAAATTGCCGAAACATCTACGACAGCTGCAAATGATCAATCTTCTGAAACAAGCACTCAATCTAAAGCTCCGACAACAAATCCATCTCCACGTCAAGATTCTCAAGTCACAGAAAACGATAAGTCTGCTGGTTCAAAACCTGCTGATGCAGGTACTCAAGAATCTTCTTCAACAGCAACTTCAAACACATCTGCGCCAACGCAATCATCCACTGCATCATCTGCACCAGCATCAGCACAGCAATCTGGAGAACATAACCAAGCAAGTGCACCATCTCAACCTCCTGCACCTCAAGCAGCACAGGCAAGCCGATCAGTGTATGTTCATGTCACATTCACTTGGAAGCATGGTGCAATGCAGAATGTGTATATAACCGGCTCTTTCAATCGGTGGGCTCACAAAATCCCCCTTACCGCACAGCCATCACCAAGCGATGCTGAAGGTCCGTCTGAGGAAGATGTGGTGAACGGGCAATACACACAAGAGCAGCTAACAGCCATCAAAGAGGCACAAGGGAAAGCAAAAGGAGTCTCATCATCAGAAGTTCCATCAGGTGAGTCTGCTTCTTCGGCAGGGTGGATCAAGCGGTGGGCGATTACGCTGGCGATTCCGCCTGGGCAGTACTACTTCAAGTACATTGTTGACGGGCAGTGGCGGCACGACCCGCTTTTCAGCCACCGACCAGACCCGAACGGGAACATGGTGAACACGCTGCTGGTCACTGCGCCTGCGTCAGTCATTTCACCTCCGCAGGCAGCAGCAGACAGAAGCAGCGAGGCCTCTGCGCAGCACGAGGACGGCTCAGCCTCGCTCACCCGGCAGGCCAAGACGACTGAGCTGAGTGCATCGCAGGCAGCCAACCAGAACACATCCGATGCTGCTGCGTCTGCCACTGTGCACATCCACCACTCGCACCACGGGCCCCAGCTGGACGAGCAGCGCATACAGGCCGCACAGTCCTTTTTCGCCCAGCTGACAGAAGACTACACCCAGTTCGTACCGTCGGCTGATGTGTTTGCCGCGTTTGCCCCACCTGTCGAGCGGCCGGCGCTTTTGAAGCAGAATCTGCTGGGGTTCGAGCGGCCGCGCGGGACAGAGGCGTTTCTGATGCCCATTCCGGACCATGTGACGTTCAACCACCTCTATCACGCGTCGATGATGCGCCGCTTCGCCACCCTCCAGCCGTTCCAGCTGCAGCACGAGCACACCAGCTCTTCTGCATCATCGGTGTCCTCGTCTGCTCTCCCTGGCTCCGCCTCATCGCCAATGGGCTCATCTCCTTCGCCTAATCAGTCTTCTTCTTCTTCTTCTACTTCTCCTTCATCGACTCCAGTGCTCCCCACTGCCTCACTCCAGTTCCCCTCTCCGCACACCCCCACCCCTTCTTCCTCATCCAGCCAGCAGACGTATGTCACCAACACCAATCCTCCTCTCACTCTCCTCCCCGGCCGCCTTTTTGGAGTCACACAGCGCTTCCGCCGCAAAGCAGCGACTGTGCTGCTGGTGGTGTCTGCTCCTCGCTCAACAGCAGAAGAGAAGGAGATGACTGCGAAGAGTGCGGAGCTCATGACAAAGCTCATTTCATGCAAGCACGCACACGACCTGGGGCAAAGAGACTTCGTGTCTTCAGCGCAATCATAGATGTGCCTTGTGTCTTTTATCTTTTTCTTTGCTGTGCATTGTATATTGTTCATTGTGCGTAGTATTTGTAGATTTTCAGATAAAAATAAATGTGGCTTTTTTTACCCTCCTTTCATCGTGCTCGTACATTCCCGTTTTTTTAGTTGATTTCATATCCAAAAAAAATATTTTTTTAATTTGCTTTAGTTATAAATTCAGTTTTATTGTCTTTTTTTTTTTTTTTATTTTGCATCATAGTTATTTTCAGTATATTTCAGCGAGCACAGTGAACCTTTTTAATTTTGTTGGATGTGGTGCATCAGCATCAGTGTCAATTCGCTTACAACTATATTCTTTCTCGCTATGTGTCATCTAAGTCAATAAAAATGCATCGTCATTTTAGCTGCAATGTCATGCACAACAAAAGAAATAGAATAAATTATAAACATTTTTAAAACAAATCAATTTAAAAAAAAAAAAACAACTTATTATTCAATTGAGATGAAATATTAAAAAAAAATAAAAATTTAGATAGCTAAGTAACCAAAAGAACTGAAGAATTACATATGGTGTGCTCAGATTCTCTCAAACAGATTGCGCAAAAGAAGATGAAAAGATGAGAGAACAAAAAATGCATAAAAGAGGTATCCATTAAGACAATTTAGTTAGCAAGGGCAGCCTCCTCCTCCTCCGTTGTTAGGTTTTTCAACCTCAGGTTTAACAACATCATCATCTGGTTCTTCTGGCCCCTATAATTACAATTAATTTAATTTAAAATTTTATATTGAAACAGAGCATATACAAAAGGGGTAAAGATGCACATACCACTGCTTCTTCTGCTGCGCTGAGTATTATTCTTGATGTTCCAATAAAAGCTTCATCCACATTTTCTCCAGTTTTAGCAGAGCATTCAAAGAAGTTGAAGTGATTCTCTATGTTTTTCATATATATGTTAAAAAATCAAATTCACAAAACCACAAACCTCGAGCAAACATTTCCCCCTCATCCCTAGAAACTTGCCTGTCTGGTCGATCGCATTTATTACCAACAACAGTAACAACCAAATCAGGAGTTCCGTATTTTTGTAAATCTTGAACCCATTCATGAAGCCCTTCAAAAGTTTGCCTTCTGTAATGAGAAGTTTAAAACACAGAACTAATTTTTAAAAAAAAAAAATTAAAAGATAGATTCTTCAAGCCTCGTAACGTCGTAAACAAGAAGTGCACCAGCTGCTCCTCGATAATATGATCGTGTAATTGAGCGAAAAGTTTCAAGACCTGCAGTATCCCAGATATGAAGCTTTACTTGCTGGCCATTAAGAACAAATGCTTTCGTTCCAAACTCAACGCCAAGTGTGACATCATGATCAGGGACAAATGTTCTTTCCAGAAATTGGAGCAATAGACAAGATTTTCCGACAGCAACATCGCCAACAATGACTAAAGGCGAAATAAAGCATCATTAAACGGACATAAAATTAAAGAGTAACAAAATGTTATTTATAGTTTAAAATTATAATGATGATGTCTTATAACCAAAAATAAAATCAAACTCAATTTAAAAAGAAAATTTTGTGGCATATGTATAGTTAGCTGCCAAAGCAAAACACTAAGCGGCGAAAAGGGGAATATTTTTTGTCAATTTTGTGTTATTTGATCGATTTGTTTAAATTGGAATCTTCATAAATATTAATTAATGTTCAAGTGCATCGATATAAATAAATTTTGAGAAATATTTTGAAAACCATTTTTTTTAAAGATGAGTGAATTAATTTCTGAAATTACCCAATTATCCCAAGGCTCAGGTAGTAGTTCCTTGGGTGCAGAGAGCAATGTTTGTAATTTTTAATTTTTTATGAGCGAGTATTTCGATTTTTTATGCTATTGCTTTTGAAAACAATATACATATAAATCTTGTCATCTGATTGTTTTTGCTTTTGCATAACAATTTTTAGGATGATGGAAGCAATGCACAGTCACTTGAGAAAAGTTTGAAAATACCATAGTGTCAATATTTTGAGTTTCAACTTATTTATTTATTGTTATCAAGTTTTAAAAGACTTGGATGTTTTGAAGCAGACTCTCGAAGAAGAAAAAAAGCATTCAACAAATCTTTTAAACGAACTCAAAAAATACCAAGAAATTACAACTTCTCAATCACAGTTTTTGGTTATTCCACCTCATCCAAATTTGAAATGGGAAGGTGAGGTATATCCAGACATAGATATCGGAGTTGCACACGATAAAAATAAAAAATTTATGGAGGCTTGAAAATGCTTTTGTGATTGTTTTATGGTGCATAATTTTAATTGTTTTAATTTTTTTTTTCCCCTCATAGGACGATTGTATTGCTGTGAGACTTCAAGGAGCTCATCCTGTTTGGTTAATGGCTGGAGTCTTCGATGGTCATTCTATGGATGGGAAAAGTGGGAAAAAAGCTGCACAAATTGTGAGAAATAACATTGTAACTGTTTGTTTTAACTTTTCATTTGGAATTTGATGTTCACAATAATTTTCATCTCCATTTATGTTTTCATAAAAAACGACTGACTTGCAAAACTCAAAAAATTAAAAATTTTTACTTAGACATTGCTAAGTCAATACGATACAGCAATGAGAGATCCATTGATAATGGAGACAGACATGTCTGCTCTTCTTACAAAAACATTTCAAGTATGTTACGAATATCTTTTTCTCGAATAACATTTGAGTCATATATTTTTTGTAAAACTTAAATCCTTTAGCAAATGGAAACTCTTTTAACATCCATCTCAGCAGAGCAGTTTGAGACTGCAGGTACAACAGCCTCGTTGGTTGTGGTGCATGGTTCTCCTCTTAACCACTTCAGCCCTGAGGGTCATCCAACAGTCAATGCTCTTACAAAGAAGTTGACCGGATCAGGCAGTACAGCTCAGATTTCGAGTCAGACAACAAGCGCAGATGTCGAGTCGTTTGAGATGAAGCTTGCGTCTGTTGTTGGGCAGCGGGATTTGTATTGTGCAAATGTGGGAGATTCGGAAGTCTATCTTTTGTGTGTTTTCTTCATGTCAAAATTTAGTTGTTGATATGTTTTTCTGTTTTAAATAAACTTTTTTGTTGTTTGTGCTCTTTATATTCAGTTCGAGTGATCCCGAGGTTTCGCCCCGGTCTCTGACATATGCCCATGTGGCAACTGATCCTTCTGAAAGGCAACGATGCAGAGACGCTGGAGCTGATGTAGCTGATGACGATGGCACACCTTACGGAAATCGAGTAAATGGTATTTCTTAAAATACATTTTTTTACTTTTTTTTTTTTTTTGTTTTTGCCCGAAGAGTGGGAGCACAATTGGATTGTATCAGCTTTTCTTGAAATGCCTTTATTTATGTTCAAATATTTCATCTTCGTTCATTTTTATTCTTTTTATCGTTTTTTATTTTTTATTTTCGTTATTTTCAAAAACTCATATTTTATTCTCAATGTGCGAAAACAATCAAAAAAATCTGCAAACAGGAATGCAAGTCACTCGTTCTCTTGGCGACTTCTTCTCTCCACAGACAATCCCCACCCCAAATGTGACCAAGCTGTCCCTCACACCAGATCTCCATCTCCACGAAAAGTGGATAGAAGCACAAAAAGAGCAGGCCTTAAAGCATCGAAGCGAAATCGCCAAAGATGCAGAAGCCAAAGGAAAAGCTCCTGAGCTGAGCAATGTGGAGTTTGCAATTCCTCCACCTCTGTGGATTGTCATGGGCTCTGATGGGGTTTGCGGCATTGCTATAATTATTTTTCAATCAGATGAATTCTATTTTTTTGCATTCTTTTTTTTTAAATTTATCTGAATTAAGCTTTGGGATGTTCTAAAGCCACCAATTGTGCAAAAGCTTATTCTCGAGTACAATCCACATAGCAAAACTAACTCTACTGCCACTTCATTGTCATCTTCATCCTCTTCATCCTCTTCATCCTCCTCTGCTTCTCCATCTGACTCTTCTTCATTTGCGTGTCAACCACAATCATCCACCTCCACATCATCATCACATCCTTCCTGCCTTCCCTCAGTCGAATATCCAACTGCCCAGCAGATCTCTTCGCATCTCCTCCACGAGGCACTCTACCGCTACAACAACCCAGAAGTCTTCCACAAAGAACAGGAAGCATACTCATCGGCTTCCAAAAAGGATTCTGAAGAACAGAACTCTCAACCTTCCGCAACGCCCAAACGAATTTCCAGAGACAACGTTTGTGTTGTGGCTCTGCGGGTTATGTGGAAGCCGTTAATGAAGGATATGCGTGACGATGCAGATGCAGAGGAAGGCAAAGAAGGAGGAAAGAAGAAGAAGAAGAAAGGGAGAGGAATGTTAGCGCAGCTGATGATGGAAGCTCAATCAGAACAAGACGCTGCTGAAAAAGCTCTTTCAGCTGGAGACTCATCTGGTCTCCAGAGCAATGAAGCACAGCAAGAAACAAAGAATGAACCTGCAACAGGGATCGAAGGAATGGACGATGAAGCGTTGCGAGCTCTTCTAAGTGGAAAGAAAAAGAAAAGAGGATTTGATTTTGGAGAGTTGAGCGGAGCCCCTCAATGAACATTGTTTAAATTTTAATTTTTCTGATTCTAACTTCTTTTGCATCTTCAAAAATTATTTTAATTTCAAAACTTTCTTATTTTAAAAATTTTATTTTTCTCATTTTTTGCATTGTCAAACAAAAAACCATTGTGAAAAGTTATTTCATTGATTCTTCAAACATTTTTCAAAAATCAAAAATAAAAAGAAAAAAAACAACGTGTATCAACTGCCATTTATCTAATAAAAAGAATGAAAAGATAAATATTGGAAAACAATTAATTTTTAATAAAATACATTGAAAAACAATTTCATAAAAAATGTGAAATACAAAAAGTCCATCAGAGATCTTGGTGACAATTTTTGTCGTCATGAGAATAGTTAAATTCAATCAGCAGTAGCAAATTGAATATACATCACAGGACATATAAAAAATGAACGAAAACCCATTTCTTCTTAAAGCATACTTTACAATTCATCTTCAAATGTAATTTATCATAAATCTTGATTAACATCAATAACATTTGTTCATAAACTTCATTTAACAGTTCACAAAAAAAAAACACTAATTATAAAAGCTCATTTTCAAATTTTGTTAATTCAATTGAGGATTATTTAGATCATTTATTGCATAAATTCATTCAAAATTTCATTTCTCACTTGAAAGTTCTTTTATCAAACCAAATATCCATCTCTAACAAATGATGCACTAAATATAATCCTTAAAGAGTTTTTGAAAGTTAATCCCAACATTTCTAAAAGAGATCCATTTCTCAGTATATATAGTTGTCCATCAGACTTTATTTTTGAGCAGAGGATGATAAAATATGGTGAAGACCATTCGCAGGTTATGTGTGAATTTTGATCATGATCACTTACCAATTTCCTTGGAAGTCTGATGCTCTTGTTTTTTTTTTTTAATAAATAAGTATTAGTTATTAATGAACGTAAAATTCAAAGTGCAAATTTTTTCATTAAAAAAAAAACTTTTATGTTAAAAACAGTGAGTAAAATGCAACCTTAATATAATTCTCTCAAAATCATGTCTGAACATATTCGAGTTTCTGCAGCAGGCTTGAATTTTAACGTTTTTTATTAAACATCTTTTTGATATATGAATTGTAAAACAATGAATTATTAAAAATGCTTTTTAGCCGTTTCATCACTTGATGCGTACATTGCTTGTTTGTATTATTTTTCAGAAAAATGTGTTTATTTTCTTTAATTAGCTGAGTTGGCTGCTGACATGGAATGTGTTACAACATCAACGCGTGAGCAGATGCATGTTAGTTGGAAAGTCCCAAGTTCATCATCAGATTGTAAAATGTGCGGTCCATCTTCAAAATGTATGCTTTTGTTGGGTATCAATTATTAAAGTTAGTTTTTGGAAGGCTTTTGCATTCACACAATGAGGAGTCACAAGCTTAAGGAAGGAACAAGATTAATGCCGTGCACAGAACCTGGATGCAGATGGTTTGCATTTTACAATAAATATGAAATTTTCTTTTAAAAGGTTTTGCTTTAATTTGTGAAAAGTAAATGTTTCTCTTTCATTCCAGGAACTGGATCTATGACAATTAAATGCTCATGTAAGCATAATCCAGAAGACCACAATCCAGATGGATTGAAAAAATGTAGAAAGGTTAGTGCTTTCTCGTTTTTTTTTTTATCTTTCTAATTTAACATTAAATGAAAGTGCTCATGTGCAGGCTTTAACAGTACATATCGATGTGATTGTGGTCAACCATACAGCGCGCATAAAACAATGATTGAAACCGTTTGAATTTCAATTTGCAATCCTTATATTTTTACATTAACTTTTTGATATAAAATTTTGATGAATTAGACTGGAGAGAGAATAAGGAGTGGAAGATCTGCTGGGATGACATTTGCTTCTCTTGCACCGACAGAACAGCCAAAAGGTGTTTATCTCAAATATTGTTCAAATTTTTGAAATTTTTAACTTATTCTCGTTTTTTCCAATTCTTTTTCTTTTCACCAAACATTTGCAGCGCTCACAGGCTCGTCTTTGCGCTCTCTTGAGTCTGGTTCTTCGCGCCAGCCTGCCACCCGCTCAGCCAGGCCAGTGGACTCTGAAGGCGCAGGAGCAGTAGCATCGCATTCTGGTTCATCTGGAATGACTGCATACGATCTGATGATGACACCTCACACGCTCTTCCCTTCTTCTTCGTTGGAAACTCGTTCACGTGGCTCGTATTCTGCTTCCACTTCTCTTCATTCCTCTGCTTTTCCATCGTCATCTTCGTCATCCCGTACAATTCCACATCATTCTTCCATTCATTCCTCCTCATCATCTTCATCAACACCTTCATCATCATCATCCTTCTCTTCCTCTTCCTCCTCTTCCTCTTCCTCATCTCAGTCTGCTCCAATGTCAGAAGCTCAGCGGTATGCTCAGAAGAAGCGAGAGCAAATGGAACATGCAAGAAAGATAAGAGAGCAGAGAGAGCTGGAGAAAAGAATGAAAGAAGGATATGGAAGTCTATCATAGAAAGACTTCGTTCAAAAAGGTGATTCGGAAATATTGTTTGTTATTAGATTAGAAGTGCTAGGAAGGGAAATCTTATGCCTCTTGTTTTAAAAGTAGAAATAAACACCAAATTATCTTTATTTTTTTCATTTCACTTTTTTTTCTTTGAAATGTTGAAGCAAATAAAATTTGAAAATGAATAAACAAAAAAAATGTGATTCATGAAACAGCAGCTCATTCGCTCTCAATCATCTCACAATTCCTTTTAATCCATCACTTAGCATTCATCAAAGCATATGCTTCAATCACTTTCTCTTTCTCTCTCACTCTATCTATCTATCTATCTATCTAACTCAACTCACTTCCCCTGATACGCACTCCACGATCCGTACTGACTCTGCTGTCTTCTCTGCCCCTGTGTACCCGACGAGCGAGAAGGTGGCAGCTGATCAGGATGTGTCCTTGGAAGAGCCTGCCTCTGCGATGTTTGGAATGGCATATACTCTGCTGTTGCTATTTGGTGTGGAGGGTGAGGAAGATACTGCTGCTGCTGAGGTGGTGGTACACTCAATGCAGAAGAGGAAGGAGGAGGGAGGGCGGAAGGGATGTGTGGGTGGGAAGAGGGAGAGGTGGCTGCAGACTGCTGGGGAGTGTAGACAGAATGGGAGATGTATGCAGAGTGTGGCTGGGATGGGGGTTGAGTGCTGTATGGTGAGTGTGTTGACTGAAGAGCTGGCTGAAGAGGCAGCTGAGGAGCAGGGTGATACGGTGCATTGGGTCTGCGAGGATATGAAGTGATGGGAGATGGAAGTGTTGAGGAAAGAGGCGCTGCAGAAGAAGGAGAAGGAGAGGGAGAAGGAGAAGGTGTGGTGGCAGAATTAGGAGTGATCATTGAAGAAGATGGAGAGGTGGAAGATGATGACGAAGAAAGCACAGAAAGAGAAGAAGGAAGAGCTGATGATGAGGAGCTTGGTACTCCGAGGGGAGAAGACGAGTAAAGTGACTGGTGTTTGGAATATTGCTGATTAGGAGCGTTCTGCAGTGCTGGTGCCCCAGGCATGCCTACAGAAGCACCAATGGCATTGGGATTTCCCTGTGGAAGCAAAGAAGATGAAGGAGATGTTATTGAAGAAGAAGATGAGGATGATGATGATGATGATGAAGGGTTTGGTGTAGAATAAGTTGAAGCTTGCACAGTTCCTGCTGAGATGCCAACATCTTTCCCTGCTCTTCCACCTGTGTTGTCTCCTGCCCCAACGCCAAAGTAGTTCTGAAATGTTGTTTTTGTTCCGTCATTCCGCATAGTCTGCAGGCGGTGCTGTGTGTCTGTCTGATAAAAGCGCTGAGGATTGTCTGGCCGCATCTGAAGAGAAGAAGCTGTCCCGCGAGGAAGCTGGAAGATGCTGGGCAAATTGGCATGTTGTGTTTTCTCTTCGGAAAGAGAAGAAGATGAGGATGATGAAATAGATGAAGAAGAAGAAGAAGAAGAAGAGGTTGTGAATGATGTGGGTGGGTTCAGAGGAAGAAGGATCTTTTGCTCGTTCAACGGAGATGCTGTTGAAGTGGATGTTGGAGCTGTTGCTGCAATGCGCTGTTGATCAGACGCTTCTTGTTGTCTTTTGTCAATTTGAGTGTCTTTTGACTGAGTGCGATATGAAATTATATTGTCTTCTGTGTCCTTCTTCATCTTTGCTTGAAATGAGCTTTCTTCTTTTCTCTCCAGTTCCATTTCCCTTTCTCTTTCTCTCTCTCTCTCCTTCTCTCCTTCAGTCTCCTCTGCTTTCTCCTTCTCCCTTGCCAGCTCCATCTCCTTCTCCCTCACTTTCCTCCTCTCCTCTTCCAGTATGTCCCTCAGCAGCTCCCCGAGGTCTGCGCATCTGCAGTGCAGTGCATGCACAATAGCAACTGTTACTGCTGTCAGCTTTGCCTCTTCTTTGCTGTCTTTGTCTGTGCTCAGCCGGAATGCAGGCTGTCCTTCCAGAAGATCCTGGATGGGGTGCCGGCGGATGATGGCCACTCCCAATCTGAAGGGAAGGAATGCGTGATGGAAGAATATTGTTTGTGAGTGATTGATAAAAAGTCATTGAAAGATGGGGGAAATGAAAAGGTTTTTAATTTAATTTTTAAAATTCAGAAAAAAAACAAAACATAAATAATAGCAAATTAAAAATAAATAGAAAGCAAATTTTTCAAAAATTGAGAATATAAAGTATTGTTCATACTCTTCATTGGTAAAAAACAACAAATATGTCTTCGCAATGTATCGAATTGAGAGGTCATCGACTTCATCTGGTTTGGCAGCAAATGCAGCCAACAAGCCGTAAAGTGATTCTTCGACTGCATTTATTGCTCTGAAGTTTTGAAGAAAAAAGAAGAAGGTAGTTCTGTTTGAAAGTAAATTGTAGAAGATGACAATCGAAGGCTTAAGAAAATATTGTGAGAAAATTGTCAATCGTTTCAGAATATTCATTAAATAAAAAACTGCCAAATAATAGCAAAAATCAAACCAGATGCCACCGTTTTACATTTGCTTCAAGAGTACTGCAGCAATATTTGACTAAATCAATTTCCATTAGAATTGTATTTATTGAAGAAGAAAATTTCTATGAAATTTTGGTCAAATACAATATCATGATACAAAAAAAATATTGAACCAACATTTGTTAAACTGCAAAATATTTGCAATGTCGCTAATTTTAAACTCACAAAATATGAGCATGGATTATTAAATCGAATGATTGGTACAAGAAGTGGTAGAATTTTGGCTTTTTTAAAAAAATATTATCACAAGAAAAAGGTAATTAACAAATAAACAAACCATCAAGGACCTCTTGACAAATTACTGGATTTCGGAACATCAATAATAGAATCAATATTGAATGTAGAGCAGGTGCACATTGTCTAAATTTATGATCATCATCAAAATTCATCAAAAATAAACGGAATAAATTTTGAAAAAAGAAAAGAAAGAAAATATCAAACGTTGCTGTTAAAATGAAAGGTTCCAATAGAGGTATTATTCGAGTAACAACCCACAGAAGTATGTTAAACGTTCCTGGGCATGCCCATGCAAGTTCGACGATATACTGCGCATGAAGCGGTTTGTTACATTTCTAAATTAAAAAAGAATCAAGTTTGCAAGTTTGGAAACACTTTTATATTTTTCAAAAAATTTTATATCAAACTTGAGCAAGTGATTTTAATGATAACTCCAGCTTATCGGGGTTTGCCAAATCAAAGATAAGTTGGTTAATTTCTTCTCTTATAGATGATTCGGTCCATTCAGTCGCAGTTTTTGAGTAAGCCTTTGAAATTGTGCCCATGGAATCTAATGCATCTTGCGTTGGATAATAAAATGAAGAAATAAAATTGTGTCCATCAGGTTGGACTTTAAACCATCTGTGCATTTGTACGCTAAATTCTGAATTTGCAACGCTTTGTCCATTCTGTGTTGCTGATGGAATTGAAACTTTCATTTTTCACCTTTTCCTCATAAGTTTACCCTTAACATTTTATTTAATTTTTAAACCATTATAATTCGCATGTTTTATCAATCATCCGCGAAGCAGATTGAAAAATCATCTGAAGAAAAAAAGACATATTCCCCAGAATTTCTTGCCCAACTTCCAAAACATATTGTGGAAATTCTAACCGGGCCTCGCCCGCAAATAAAAATTGATGAAATGTGCGAAAGTGTTGCTAAAAATCCAGCTTTTTTGGATACTTTGGATCCATTTTTCAGAATAGTTGATCGGCTACCTGCTTTTCGTTGCTTAAAAATGGTTCCTCAGTCAATTTATCTCTTTGATCACTTTGAAGATCTGCTTCAATCTCGTTCTCAACCATCGTGGCAAGGCCCACCACTTGGTTCGATTCGTTTGCATCTCCGTTGTTTTTCATTGCATGCTGGTGATATTCCTTTAAGCTGGAGCTCTGCTGTTAGAGTGAATGGAATTCCTGTTGATTGCACATCTGCAGCGTTCTCTCAGGCGAGATTCGTTGCTCGCTCAACAAAACAACAAAGATTCACTACTCCAGCTTCCCTTGATATAACTGCTTATGTTTTGTCTCCAATTCTTACAATTGAAGCTCGACCGCCTCCAAGTGTAATGGATGCTGTTATTGTGCCAATGATTGTAACACCGAGAACAATTTCTCAATTGGTGACTGAATTACGACAAAAGATAGAGCCTAAGCGAAGAGAATGTCAACTTTGGGAAGAAAAAGAGCAGGCAAGAAAAATTAGACAGAAAGAAATCCGAGATCAAATCAAGCAAATTTCTTCAATTCAAGTTCAAGATATGGGAGAGATAAGTGCCGATCTAAAAGAAAAGACAGCACAACTCGAAGCGAAACTTGAAGAAATTGAGATTGAAATGGATAACGATCCGTTTCCAACAACCGTAATACAAGAAGAAGTTGCAAAATCTTCATCTTTTCAACAGTTACGTCAATCATCTCCATCATCTGCTCTTCTTCCTTCCACAACTTCTTCTCAATCATCTTCTACAGCATCATCTTCTTCTTCTTCTTCACAGCAAACATCATCTTCGGGTACTACTACATCATCCGCACAGTCAGCTTCTTCTGCGGTACCTCCAGCAGCCGAAGAGAAAAAGGATGACATGGATGATGATGTTGTTGTGACTGGAAAGGCTATGAGAAGGCGAGTTCAAGGAGAGGTCAGCGAAACAGTGACAGCCATTACGATGCAATGCCCTCTCTCGCTGCTTCGTATATCTTGCCCAGCAAGAAGCGAGCATTGTAACCATTTTCAATGTTTCGACTTGAAAAGTTTTCTTCAGTTTTGTCGTCGTGATCGCGAATATAGCTGCCCAATCTGCCATCGAGCAGCTCCATTTACGAAACTTGTTATTGATCTGAATATGGAGCGCATCATGCGTGAAGTTAGTGAAACAACGACAAAAGTTATTGTTATGGATGACGGACGATATGTGGAGGAAGAAAAACAAAAAGAAGGTTCAAGTGATGTTTTTGCTTTCTTTGAGAGGAGAAAACGGAGAAGAGAAGCAATGCGAGAACAGAAAGAGAGAGAGAGAGAAGAAAGAGAGAAAGAGAGAAGGCGATTGAAAAAACTAAAGAAGAAAGAAGAACGAATGAATGGAGAAATGGACGTTGAAAATCCGGATAGTGACGAATCAGAGGAAAATAGTGACATGAATAAAAAACATCTCAGCCATCCTCAAGCTCATTCAGAAACGCAACATAAACAAAAGAAGCAAAATACTACTTCATCGCTTTCTCGTCCAACTCAGAGTCCAACTCCAATGTTGTCTCCCTCTCCTTCTCCACAAACACAAAACTTACACTTACAAAAACCAAAGGTACAGTCAGTTCGTCCACAGCCAATTAGCCAGTCTTCTGAAAAGCAAAAAGAAATAATTATTGTTGATGATGACAGCGAAAATGATGAAAATGGTATGGATGCAGAATGAATTGAAAATGTATGAATTTGTTTTTATCATCATTTCATCAACACAATTTTTCGTTTCACATTTCAAATAAAAATTTGAAAAAAATTCATGGGCTGCTGGGGGAATTGAACCCCCGACCTCTTGCACCCGAAGCAAGAATCATACCACTAGACTAAGCAGCCAACGGTGAAAAAAATGATTTTTTGAGCTTACTAAATTATAATCAATTCTTTGATTGTTTTCTTTTTATTTCAATGAAATGTTTGCGATTTTTTAAAAATTTGGGTTTCAAACTTAAAAAAAACATATTTTATAAAATTATTATAATTTATTGTCAAAATACAAATATTTTTGTTGGTAAAGTCTTTACAATAATAAAGAAATACAGATATCGCACAAAATACAGGACATCGCACAAAATACCGGACAAGAACGATTTCACAATAACTGCAAGAGGAATAATTCTGATAATTTTCCTCAAAATATGATTCATTAATGCAAACTGAATTGATATACAAGACTTTCATTACTTTCTTGTTTATGCTCGGAAAAAAAATTATTGTTAAAATCTCAGAGAAACTCAAAATCCTATTTCTCCGAGATATTTGAAATAATTTTCTCTGAATACAAATGAAGCTATTTTGAAAGTCTCGTTTGTCAATTGAGTTTGTATTGATGAGATATATTTTGAGGAAATTTCACAGAAATTTTCTCCTTGCCGTTATTGAGATATCGATCTTGTCCTGAATTTTTTGTGATGTCCGGTATTTTTTGCACAAACGGAAGATGAAAAATCATTTATTTCACTGTTCATGTTGAAAATGCGACAGTAATAAAGATTTTTATCTTCTTCTTCTTCTTCTTTTTTTTTTTTTTTTTTTTTGATAAAAAATGTTTATAATGATAAACACTTTCAATAACTGCGAACAGCGGAATTATCTCAATAGTAGTTGATAGTTGCATTTAGATAATATTCCACACCATTCCCTCATTGAATAGAAACAAATATAAATTGTTTTAATCACACATCTGCCATATTGAAATTATATGGAAAGAATTCTTTCTTATCTGAAAACATACCGAAATAAAATTCTCCGATTTTTTCCGAGAATTGATTATGTTTTTTCCACATTCTTTGAAGTTGGTTGATTCATTTTCATGAGCATCAAAATTATGTATTCATTGAGGGAATAATACGGTTCTTTGTCAAAATACAACTATCAACGATTATTGTGAAAATTCCTCTGTCCACAGATATTGAAAGTGTTTATCATTAAAAACACAAACAATCATTAAAATTGTATTGATTTGGAAAAACTGAAGAAGTCATTAAATAAAACAAAAATAACAACACTTTTCTTTCAGGTTTATGAAATGAATTTTAATACCTATTAACAAACATGAAAAAATTATCATAAATATTCACGCGTTGATTATTCGTAGGTTATTCGAAAAGAAAAATTTTTTGAGAGACAAAAATTTTGATTGTGAAGATTCAAAGAGAAAATGAAGTCACTACAAATTGGCTAATCCTTTTTGAAATAAAACTTTCATTCGAGTTTTGATCAAAAAATTTATCTCAATGGGATTTGTATTATAATGAGTTGAAATTGGGAACACTTATTGTTTATGATGTTGTTATTGCAAAAACATATTTTTGAAAAATATCCCACTGAGATTTTATTCTTGATCAAAACTCGAACGAAAGTATGATTTCAAAAAGGATCAGCTAATTTTGATGTTTTTGTTGGAATAAAAAGAAAAAGAAAAAAAAAAAGTTTTTGAAAAGGAGGATAATTTTCTATTGTCAAATTTGCTATCTGTTTTCACATTAATAATAGAAAATTTTTTGGATGATTAAACTCAAAATTATCTGACTGGCTTTTATGTTTTTTTTACACGTCAAAATCAAAAGATTATGAAAGTTCACTTTATTTGGAAAATAAGTGTGCAATCATAATGATTATTTCAAAACAAAAAATAAAATGAAAAATGTGTAAAGATAAAGATTTTTGGATCAAGAATCAATATTTTCTCAATTGTTTATTCATGAAAATACTGAATTAAAGTTATGTATCAATTAAACTTTTTCACCAAAATTGAGCGTCGAATCAGTTTGATTAACAATTTAAAAATTCCGTCAGAAAACAAAACAAAACAAAACAAAATGGGTGATTTTTTTTGATATCATAAAAAATTACGAAGTTTGATCATTATAATTTTTTATTAAGGGTGGGGTTTATTAGAAAGTTTTTATTAATATTTTGATAAAAATATAGTTTAAAATATTATCATTATTAATTATTTGTTGTTTTTAATTTGTTTCCAATTTATTTTATTACAAATATCATAAAATAAAAGTAATTTCAAAAAAAAATCGAAAATTCAATGAACGTAATAAAACATAAGTTATCTTGTTTGAAAAGCATGATAATGATTGTTTCAATACTCAATAAATCAATTTCTTAAATGAAGAATGTTAAATAATGTTATTGAAAAGAAATTTCAAAACAGATGTTGAAGATACAAATAAATATGTTGAAAACAAACAATGAACAAAAATACAAAAACACAAATTTGATTGTAATGCAAGATATTTAACAAGTTATCAACAATTTGTAGATTATTTCGATTTAAAAACAAATAATTCAAAAAAGAACTTTTATAGATTTATTCGTCAAAAGAAGTGACAGATGATAATAAAAAAAAAATCACTATTTAAAAAATTGAACAATACAATTTGTGAATTTTCATTTTTTGCGCAAAAAATGCTTCCATTAAACGAAAATCTTCACTTGCACTTTTTCATCTTTCTCTATCTCTGTCTTCCATCCTCTTCCTCGTCTTTTAAATACATTTGGATGTCTTCCTCCTCAGATGCTCTGCTGTTGTCACCTTTCTCAACACCTGCATCACCACCCACTGCCACTTCTCCTTCACTCCTCATTCGCATCTGCTCACTCTTCCCTCTTCTCCTTCCTCGATGGGTCCCTCGCTGTGTTCTCCTCCCTCTTTTCCTCTCCAAAACATCCTTTCCACTTCAGCTCAATGCTCATTTGTGCTTGCAAAGTTACCCTTCGCCTCTCCAGGATATCTGTCCATTCCCTCCACCTCACCTGCCCTGCTATTCGTGCTCTCCCCGCTTCCTCCCTCTTCCTCACCCACGCCAACCTCTCCACCCTACGTCCTGCCTAGCCTCTGCTGGTTTTTCAATAATAGCATCAGCTTCTTCGTTGAGCATCTCATCACCACTATTTATCCACTGAATGATTCAGCGTGTTATTTTCATCTTTCTGTTTTAAATAAGTCAACAAGCTTCTTCAGCATGATGTTCTCCTTCTTCACTACCATTTCTTTCGACCAGTTCAGAGGCGAACAACTGTGAACATATCGACAGCTGCTTGTTCACCTGCAACAGATCAGCCTGTCCCGAATGTCACCTTTGCCTGCAGCATCATCATCAGCTCTGACTTTTGTGAGATTAACATTGCCTCGCTTTGACAAAGCGACTGCGCACTCTCTGGAACTTCCAAGTGGCTTCCCAACCATCGATTAGCTCTCCGAAGCATCGCATCTTACATCCCTTCCCTGCTGTTTGTTGCTGTGCTTAAGGACACCCATGAAAAAGAAGCAGCAGACGGAATGATTCAGATAAATAACAATTGATTATTTCTCCGTTTTAGCGTTCTTTTACTGCTCGTTGAAGTCTTCTCTTCCAACTTTTCTCCTTTTCCATATTATCCTTTTTTCTTTTAAAATCTCTTCAATTTTTTTAAATCCAAATTCCATTCATAATATTCTGTTTTTAATAAATTTGTCTTTCTCTTTATCTTCATTCTCTTCATTCACTAAACAATCATCTTCTCATCTTCAACTAGTTTCTTTTCTTTATAAATTCCATTCTTTTTTATTTCTGCTATTATCACTTATGAAGATGCAAAAAATGAAGAAATACGATATGAAGAAGAAGAAGATGATGATGACTACGATGATGAATCAGATGGTAGCTGTAACAAAAGCAGAGCAAGGAGGACAGTTGCAGGTGAAGATGAAAGAATATCCTTTGAAAAAAAGAAAGAATTTTGAAAAAATAGACTTCGTGTCGTAGAATTCTCAGGAATTGCTCCAGATGGGGGAGAAAAGAAAAAGTAAAAGATACCCGTTCACGACTCTGAAGTGGGAGAGAATGAGTCGAAGGAAAAGGGAGGAAAACTAAGGATGGAGAATTTTTTGATGTGAATGACGGAGAAGAGGGAAAAGGAGAGGGAGATTGCGAAAGAGAAGAGAGAGGTAACTGAGAGGAGGTGACGCTTGTCTGAAGCTGATGTGGAAGAATTGCTGAGAATTAGTCTTTCTTTATCTGATAGGGAAGTTCTCCTCTTCTTCCACTTGCTGTTCCTTATGCATTTACGCATGCCAACAGAAGTTGTATTAGCTTCATCAGCAGCAGAATTTGAAGATCCACTCAGGTCCAGTGCATCTGTTGTTATATTCGATGCCAATGAAGTTGACTGAGACTCAGATGTTTGCTGGTCAGAAGCAAAAGCGGAAGGTGTGGCTTGTGCGAATGCAGCGCCAACAACCTCCAATCGCTGGATGAGAGAGGCAGAAATGAACATCGAAGGAGAAGATGAAGGTTTCTGGACATGGTGTGTCTCGAATATGGCTGATATTTTGTGGAGTAAGTCCTTCTTCACCATCAGCCTGTGAGCAGCGGTTGCAACAGCAGTGAGTGCAGTGCGCGTGGCCAGCAGACAAAGCAGCAGGCGATTGGACAACGCGGCAGAAGGTCCGAGGGGCTGCGTGGAGAATGAGATGATGGCAGGTGTTGTGATGGAGGATGATGTGGACTGAGAATTTTCAAAGAAGTGACGAAGGAGGTGAATAAAGAAGGGATGGAGAACACGGAAGATGAAGTGAAAGACACTGAAAGCATCTTTGAAAGCAGAGTGCGGACGATAGAAGTGAGTGGATGAGAAAGATGGAGAGGACACATGTCGACAAGATGTACCCAAGAAAACTCGAGAGAAGAAGGCAGAATCGAATGCTGCTCCCCTTTCTGTGGATACTCAATGCACAGCGGAACAACCTGAAAAGATGGATTTGTCAGTTCGAGCAGAGTTTCTCCGATGGATGGGACATATGTAGTTCTTTGAGGAGGAACTAAAATTGTATTTTCTGAGGCAGACAGCAGAAGTTGTTGGTCTTCGAAAAAGACAGACGAAGCAAACAAAAGCGGGTCAAGCAGAATATTCGCATTGATTGCATATAATTCTCTTTCCACTGCATTCAAAGAGAAATTATGTTCATCATTCTTTCTATTGATCTTGTTCTGCACATCAGGAATAGTGCTGAAGATTCCCCTCTCTTCTCAGAACAGCTCAACTGTGCCTCTTTCCTCGTCCCCTCCTTCAACAGCTGTCCTTCCTTCTCCTCTCCACACATTCATCTCCTTTCTCATGTTCTCCACCAGTTGTGCATCTCTCACAGTATCTTCTCCTCCCAAGCTGAACAGCCTCGTTCCACACAACAGGCTCAGAAACGAGTTCGCATCATTTGCCAATACTTTCCCTGTTTCACCAGCATGCGAAGAAGGAATGGTTGTGGACTTTGGAGCTGAGGTGGTCAAAGCTGGTTGAAAAGATGAGACAGCGCGTTTCCGAGTGAGTGGAGCAAAGCAGCGCCTTCATTCTTCCCAACCTGCTGCATCGACCACAAAACAGTGTCTCCAGCCCTGTCTTCAGTCTGCCTTTCCTCCCAAACAGAATGATAATCCCAAAGTCATCCACTCCTCCTTCTCCTCCTCCGTCTTCTCCATTTGCATTGGCATACCTGTCTAGCTAGACAAACTCTCTCATGAAGAAGCCGTCGCAAACCTGTTTCCCGCAGCTGCTCTGAGATGTGCCTGCAATTCTCTCCCGAGTGCTGCTCTGATGGCAGACAAGGCAAGATGCCTTCGTTACACAGAAACAGCCGCCAAGCTGTGATTGCTGTGTCTTCTGGCGGGTGCTGTCTGGCTTCTCTGCTGCCTTCTGAGCCAATTGAGTTCTCGTCTTCTTCTTTCTCTCCATTTTCCTTTGTGGACTTGGCTGAAGGAAAGGTGAACTGCAGATGGGTTGGACTGAGCTCTCCGCAGACGATGGTTAAGGTGTGTGAGAAAGTGACATGCGACTTCTTCTGATTGCTCTTTTGGGATGCTGATGAAAGCATCTTTCGCTGCTTGGGAGTGAAGCGCAGGGCAGGGCGTGAAGTTAAGTCTTCTTTTCTTTCTGTTGTCTTTTATGTTTCATCGGCATTTGATGTTTCAGCAGATCGTGTTATATCCAAACTGTCTTCATCACCGCTAACGTAACTATCATCGCTATCGTCATTGTCATCATCTTCACTGTCTTCTTCTGCTTCTTCAGTGTCTGCTGCACCTGCTCCGTTCACTCACTCTTTCATCTCTTCATCTCGAACAAATAGAACATGTTCTTCCCTTTCCCTCTCTACCAGATCTTTCTTTTGAGCGTCTTTGCCTTGATTTCCTCTTCCTGAACAAGATTAGTCGGTAGCAGAAGGTCAGCTGGCTTGATTGTCGGAATGATCCTTCCAAGTGTCAGTTTCAGTGTGTTCTCCTTCAACTTCGAAACTGCCTCCTTCTTCTGTCTCTCTTTCATCTCAGCTGTTATGAATGTTGCTTCGATTGAACAGTTTTCTCTTATTTTTGCTGAGTTGAATGTGGCAGAGGTTCCATATTCAAATACAGATCTGTTCTTTTCCAGTGTCTGCCGAATGGACCGTGTACTTGTCAAAAATATCTTTGCACTGAGAATCCTGTCTTACTCCATGTCTTCATCTTCTTCCTCCTCCTCATCCTCATCAAAAACTTCCTCGTCATATTCATTTCCATCAATGTTTCTGTCACTTCTTCCATTTGTCTCACTCGTGTCAGACACAGAAGAGTCAAATGTGATGCTGCCATCTACCACATGTAGCAGCTCCAGCTCTCTCGAAAGCAGCTCACTCAGTACATCATACGAACTCATCGTCGGACTTGTCTTTGATAGGAATGCTTTTCCTTTCGCTTTTCCTTTCCCTTTCACGCTCGCTTTCTATCTCCGCTTTGCTCCTCTTTGTCTTCCAAACTCCTATTCATCTGGAAGAAGCTCTTTAAACGCATAAATTATTCTTCCCTTCTCTTTCTCTTTCTCCTTTTCCTTTTCTCTCTCCTTTTCCTTTTCCTTCTCCTTCTCTTTGTTTCAAAACTATCCTCTTACTCGCCAATGTTACAACAGTTGATTCCAAACGCCTCGTATTCTGCGCTGTTGCATTTGCATTTGCATTTGCACATCCTTCACTCTTCTTCCCCTGCTGATTCAACCCCATCGCAGTAATCATCCGCTTCCTCTTCATCTTCGGCGGCCTTCCGTGTGGAATATTCAGCGGCACTTGCTACATCCCCACACGTAATAGCTTCTTCTTCTTGCTGTTATTATTGTTATTGCTGTTGTTATTGCTGCTTCCACCCATCTTGTTTGTCAGTCCTAGCACTTCTGATTTGAACTCGGGTGGAGCAATTCTTGAGCCTGTGTGCGTCTTCATACGAACTGTTCGCTTGAAGGCAGCAAGCGCTTTTCTCCCGCCGCTTCTTTTGAGTGCTCTTCCAAATGCAGTTGATGGAATGCTCAGCAGTGAAACAGAAGAAGAAGAAGATGATGATGAAGAGGGATTCTTGGCTTGAGCATTTGATATAGGGAAAGAGGCAGTTGGAAAGCCAGCACTTGACGATGCAGAGGTGGAAGAAGAAGCAGAAGAAGCAGAAGAAGAAGCAGATGTTGTATTGTTCTGTAGCAAATTTGCAGCTTTGAGCAACTTCGATGTGCGTGTTGTTGTTCTCGCCCTGTGCGAAAGTTTGATTTGAGGCGAGAATTTATTCGGGGCGTGTGTTGAGGCAGCTGTTCTGACTGATTTTCCAGGCGATTCTGTTTTGTTTGCCACAGAAGAAGTGGAAGAAGTGGAAGAAGAAGAAGAAGACTGAAGATTGAGTGAATTTGAGCTTCCTTCTTCCTCTTTTGTGTAAGTTTGTTGTTCTTCACTGACTTTGTTTGAATCACTCACTGTGTTGTTAACATCTTCATTGTCATTTACATTTTCATTTCCTTCTTTCTTCTTCTCATTCTCTTCTTCCTCTTCTTCTTCCTCTTTCTTCCCTTCCTTTGCAGACTCTCCGTCTTCACTCAGAAATCCAAGTGAGTCACTTTCATCCATCTTGTCTCTATCTGATGACACACCTTCACTTACACCTTCACCATTGCTATCCATTCCATTTCCTCCTCTTTCTTCTCTCTCCTCTCTCTCTTCTCCTTCTTCCCTCCCCTCTCTCGCTGCAAACAATGAATTCTCTTTCCCAATCGTCTTCTTCCCTCTTTTTGGCTTTCCCCTGTGTGGCTTTCGGAAGTCGAGGTCTAACATCTTCGGTGCATGCACTTGCCTTTTTCCTTCGACGATGTCTGAGGCAGACAGCTGATGGCGAAGGGGAGATGAGGGATGAGGGGGCAGAGGGGAACTGGGGGTGGAGGAAGGATAGGGTGAAGATGAGGGAGAAGAGGAAGGAGAAGGAGAAGGAAAAGGAGAAGGAGAGGAGGAGGAAGAGGAAGAGGAAGAAGATGGAATGCCCTTTCTTCTCTTTGAAGGAGAACGGGGAGAAGGCAATTGCTTTGATGGAATGGATGATGAAGTTGCAGGAGGAAAAGAAGTATTTGAAGCAGCAGAAGCAGCAGAAGAAGAAGTTATTGAAGATGACATCACAGTTGATGCTTCTGATGAAGGAGCAGAAGCATCTGATGTCATTTCTGTTGAATTTGTTGGTGTTATTTTTCCCTTGTCTCCGTCCTCACCGATCATGTCTTCTTCTCTTTTCACAACATCTCCTTTGCTTATCTCAATCATCTCTTTCTTCATCTGCTTCACTGTTTGAGACAGAACACTCGGCGCTTCATTCAACTGAGCCATTCCCATTCCACTTCCACTTCCACTTCCACCACCACTTCTCTCTCTCTCTCTCTCTCTTTCTCTCTTTCTCTTTCTCTCTCTCTCTCTTTCTCCATTTTCACCTCATCATTAGCACTTCTCAGCAAGTTGTTGATGTTCATCTTTTGTGTCTGTGTCTGTGGCTGTGTCTGTGTGTGAGTGAGAGGGCTAAGTGGAGGATGTGCTTGATGCTTGCTGGAGCGCCTGGAGTGTGAGGGAACAATGGAAAGACGAGAATTCAAAGAAGACTTGCCCAAAAGACGAGAGGCGGTGGAAGAAAGAGAGGAGAAATGAGAAGAAGAAGAAGTTAAAGAAGAGGAAGATAAACGAGAACGAAAAGAAACAGAAGAAGTTGAAGAAGAAGCAGAAGAAGATGATGAACCAGGAGAAGGCATCAACTGAGGGTGAGGAATGTTCCTCTACTTCATTCCGTAGTAATAATTGGTCGATGGATGTGAAAGAGGCACAAGTGCTGTTGAATTCTCATGAGAAGAAGAAGATGATGATGAAGAGGAAGAAGAGGAAGCAGAAGAAGAGGAGGAGGAGGAAGAAGAAGAAGAACGCAAAGATTTCGGAATGACCTGCATATTTCTGAGTGCGCCTTTTGGAGCTGACTTCTCTTTGTCCTTCACTCGCTGCTGTTCAGCCACGTAATTCGCTCTCTGCTTTTCGAAATCTCTCAGCTCTGCCTCAAACGCAGCTGAGATGCCGTCCAATTCACGATGGAGCTCAGGAATGAAGAGAGCGTTGATGTAATGGGCAACGAAACGGGGCTGGAGGAAAAGAGGGAGGGAAGAGAAATGGAAAAAGGAGGAGGAGGAGGAAGAGGAGGAGGAAGAAGAAGATGATGATGATGAATGATGTTGGTGATTTATTTGATTGGAATGTTCAGATGAAGTGGAAGATGATGTGACAGACGGAAGAAGAGGAGAAGAAGCAAGCGATGCTATTGGAATTCCAAAAGAAGAGGAAGAAGAGGAAGAGGAAGAAGGAGAGGAAGGAAAAGAGGAAGTTGAGGGAGAAATGGTAGAAGGTACAGAAGGAGTGAAGGAAGGAGTGAAAGAGACAGAATATGAAGATGAGAGCATTGGGCGAGAAGAAGAAATAGAAGCAGAAGCAGAATAAACAGCTGAATGCCCAGAGAGAAGCATGCTTCCTTCTTTCTTCACAGGCGACGAAGGCGGAGTGAAGATTGAGTACAGCTGCTCTTCGTATTCCAACGGCGCTGGGATGTGCTCTTTGCAGAAGCCGGCTCGTCTGTCAGAGGCAGCAAGAGATCTTGTTCGGATGCTGCTTGAAGAAGGAGAGGAGAGAGAAGAGAGAGGAGAGAGAGAAGAAAAGGAGGAAAGGGATGAAAGAGAAGGAGAAGAAGAATTTAGAGATAAAAGAGGAACTTGAGCAGACAGTGTTAGTTGAGATGGATGAGATGAGTGGGGAAGATGAGGAAGATATGTTGAATGGGAAGAGGAAAGAGGAAGAGAAACAGAGGGAGACAGAGAAGGAGATAAAGAAGCAGCATAACTGCCATTCTCACTCATATTCTCATTCACATTGAAACTTCCATTGCCATTGTCATTGACACTTCCACTTTCATTCACACTTGCTGTGTCAATTGTATCTGCTGTTGCATTCCCAACAGAAGATTGTCTTTCCTCTTCCACCTCCATCTGCCCATTACCCTCATTTGACGTCTCATTGGAAGCAGACTCATCAGAAGGTGGAAGCTCAAATCTGACAGTTGGAGTTAAACTGCTCATCTGCTGCTGCTGTTGTTGAAGCAGCTCTTTCTCCAGTTGCTCATTCTGAAGAGTGCGAAGATGGCGCAACACACGGATCGACAGCAGGCGAAGGTGCGAATCCTTCTTGAGGCGCTTGATCTTCTTGGCAGAACTTAACTTCTGGAAGGAGGTGGAGTTGGACAAGGGAGAAAGAGAAGAAGGTGGAAGAGAAGAAGAAGATGATGATGAAGATGACGACAACGAAGAAGAAGAAGAGGAGGAGGAAGATGATGATAAAGAAGAGAAAGGAGAAGGTGAAATGGATGGTGATGGAGCAGATGAAGTGTGTGTTGAAAGAGGCGAGCGAGGAAGATTGGCTGTGCGCAGACGAGGATGAATACGAGAGTCTGCTGTTTTGTTCTTTGAGAGCTGAAATGAGTCTGGTCTGAGTGTTGGAGACAGCAAAGGAGGAGGAGAAGGAGGAGAAGCTGAAACTGAGGAAGAAGGAGAAGCAGCAGAAGCAGAAGAAGCAGAAGAAGCAGAAGAAGCAGAAGAAGCAGAAGAAGCAGAAAAAGAGGAGGAAAATAAAGACGAAAATTATGATAACGAAGAGGGAGATAAGGAAGATAATTTAGTGGATGTGTTATTTGGAAAAGCGGCTTATGATTAATATGAGGAAGAAAACGATGAAGAGGAGGAATGTGAAATGGAACAATCTTTCGATAAACGGGGAGAAGTTTGAGATGATGATGAAAGCATTGAAGTCGTGCGACTGAACTTCATTCAAGCAAAAAAATGAAGCAATGTTCGCACATTCCTCTGATGTTGAAAACATACCACCGAAAAGGGAATAGGCGAGAATGGGAAGACGAATGAGATGAATGGACGGACGAGAGGGGAAAGGAAAGAGATTTTTGAGAAAAAGCATTAGCAGCAGCAAAAGAAGAAGATGATGATGAAAAAGAAAAAGAAAAAGAAGAAGATGGTTGAGGAATACTACTGGAGGCGATGTTGGTGGAATCTGTGTCATTTCCTGTTATTTTGGTGTCAACTGCGCGAAAGTGAGTGTTTTAATGGGAATAATGTTGAGGAGAGAAGGGGGAGGGAGGCATCTTGGAGGAGGGAGATGAAGCCAGTGAGGGCATACTCGATGGTGGTTCATGGAGTCTGTTGGGGTCAGTCACAGGCATTGACATCAGTTCGGCTATTGGAAACGATTTTGTTCTGGGCAATAGGGGGAGCCAGCCATTGAAAGTTTCATTGTCTGCTGTTCCTTGATTCCACACTCTTTTAGTTTGAGTTGTTGAACCACAATTCTCAAATGGGGATTGGGTTATGCTGCTTCCACTGAAGAACACATCATTTCCTCTGCCATTTACAGAAGTGCTTCCAACGAAGAAGTTGATTTTTTATTCATTCACCTTTTGAATATGCTAATTAGCTGGTGCGAATCAATTTTCAAATGGTTTTGCTCCTGTTTCTTTTCTCTTTGCTATGATTTCATTCAGAAAATATATTTCCTTCTGATTCTTCTGAACTCTATCGTCATGTTCTCTTTCTTCATCTTCATCCAACAAAAATTAAACTTCATTTCAAGTGAACTGTTAATTCTCCAAAAATCTTTTTTAATTAAAAAAGAAATTCATTTCTTCATTATTTAGTTAATTTGCTTTCATCTTTTTTTCTCCATCTTCAACGCACGTTGTGTCACGATAAATAGCTATCAATATACGATAAACATGAAAAATAAAATCCAAAAGTCAGATGAATAAATTTATAAATAAATTTTAAAAATCAATGAAGATAAGTTCTGAGTATATTCAGAGAAATAATAAGTCAAAATAGAGAATCAAAAAAAAGATAGATCAAATTAATAATAATGGAGAAAAAACCAATTAACCATGATGAAATAAAAAATAAAGTCAAAGAAATACACATTAAAATAGAATCACTTACAGACATATTTCTGAAAGATGAATTATTATTCTTTTATTTTCACTGATATTCCATCTCGGGCTGACAAATTATTTATGAAAAAAATCGTATTGGTTGCTATTATTGCAGCTTTTTTAATAGAAATAAAATGAGAATATGGTTCAAATACATTAATTGCTTTGCGCTTTGCTCACAAAAATATCCACATGAAAATTAATGCATATTTATTTTTGACACAATAAAATACAAAAAATTATAAATACGTTCCATTTTCCTGAAAATATGTGAAATTAAAAATCTCGATCACAAAAGTGGTCACTAATTTTTCTTCAGATTTTGCAACAAACAGACATTAAAAGATGTGGGGAAGCTGTCTGCGTGGAAATCTGAGAAAAAATTAGTGACCACTTTTGTGATCGCCAGTCATTTCATTTTTCAGTTTTATAATAGTTCCGATCGTTCAACGGATCAAATCTGATGAGAACCTTAATAAAAGTGTTTTTCTAAATGACTGGCGATCACAAAAGTGGTCACTAATTTTTTCTCAGATTTCCACGCAGACAGCTTCCCCACATCTTTTAATGTCTGTTTGTTGCAAAATCTGAAGAAAAATTAGTGACCACTTTTGTGATCGAGATTTTTAATTTCACATTTTTTCAGAAAATATTAGCTTTTTGTTGTCTTACATGATGATTTTGATTGCTTTGTTATGCTTTCGTATATTAAAAGGAAATTATTTATTGTTGATATCTTTATTATTATTTGTCATATGCCTAAATACACTTTTTCGTGAACATATGGAAAAACTAACAATGTGAAGTGAGAGAAAAACGTTAAAATTTATCAATCGTTCACCAATCAAAATGACATAAAAAAACAAAAAGTTCTTCATGATTTAGATCATAAATAAAATTGAAAACTTTCAGAAAATTTCGAATCAGATTCATCAACTTTCAATAAAACATAATTCAATCACATAATCATTAAACAATCACCAAATATCAACTAAATATCAACAATTTTGAACAATAAAAAATATTAGAAGAAATAGTACAATTTCAACAAATTCGTGGTATCAACGACAATTCCAAACAAAAAAGAATACTTATATAAAAAGTTCAAAAACTAACTTGTCTATTTTCCACCTGTTTTTTATCCACTCACCCCTTTCTGATATTTCTCTTTCTTTGACTCAAAAAGATCAAATCCAACAAAGAAAAAAGACAGACACAATGATTAAACAACATTACACACTCTCAATAACTCTCCCTTCCAAAAACCTCACTCAAAGATCAATGAATTCCTTCACAACTCTATCTATTAATGAATCTCGATATATACATATATAAGCGGGACAATAACAAAGAAATAAATAGGGACATATCAGGGACAATAACCAAAAGAAAACAATCGGATTCTAACTATTGTGCACCTGGGAGGCTGTTCGTCGTATCCAGGTCCGGATAAAGCAGCCCGAAGGTTGCAATATCTAATACGAACAGTCATGTCTAGCACCCTTCCGATAGAGTGCCAGCTAAGCATGCACAATAACCAGTTTCTTAATAAGGGACACCATTAATACAATTTTGAGATTCATAAAAAGAAGAAGAGTCAAGAAGAAGCTCAAATCTCCTTGAAAGAAGATCTTGAGAAGATTGAGAAAGAAGAGAAGAGTCAGATGATGTGTTACCAGAGTTGAAGGTCTTTCTTGAACGTTGCACTTTTTCTTTCATTGTTGAAGATTCGAGGGCAACCAGAGAGCGTTGAGGAAGATATCCAACAGCTGAAGCACAAACAAACGAGCCTTTGCGCTCAAAATACAAGTAGTCCTTCATGTGAGGGACTGACAGTGAAGGCCATGAAATTTGCTGAGATGGTACATATTCTTCAAAGTATCTCTCATGCTCAAAGCAATTGACAGATGTTGAAGATGGTGAAGAGTTTGATGATGATGTTGAGAAAATGTCTGATTGAAAAGTTGAAGAAGCTGATGTCGAAGTGTTCATATTGTTTTCGAAGAAGTTGATCAAGTCATGAAGTGTGGTGATGTGTTCAGTCGAAAGATTGTTGTCGATTGCATTCACTAACGCACCAAATTCACTATCACAGATATTTTTTCCATGATGCTCAGCGAAGAAGTTGAGTTGAGTATTTTTCTTTTTGAGAAGTTTGGATTGTTTAGAGAGGATGAAGTGAAGAAGGAAGCGATTTCGGTTGTGTGGACCCGAATCGCAGAAGAACTTAAAAGTGTGAGTGTCTGAGAAGAAGTGCCTTTTGATCACAGATTCCAGACACTCAATAACAAATCTGTGATCATTTGAGAGGCAGTCGGAGAAGAAGTTGAAAGTTCGTTTTATTTGTTGATTATCAATTTTTTGAAGAGAGATGACAGTGAACTGAGATACTTGTTGATAATTAAAGAACTCTTGTTGAAGTTGATTTTTTCTGATGGGGAGTTTCCATTTCTCTTTGAAGTCGAAGACGAAGACTGCTTCTCCCTCTTTCAGATTGTCGACAGTTGATTGATAGTGTTTTCGTTGCATTTCAGCAACAAGTCGGTGTTGACGAAGAAGTTTGAGTGTATGAAGCTCAGCAGAAGAAAGTCCATTTTTGTTTGGAGATGACTTTAATTTGTTTTCCAAATAATCCAACTTCTCACACATTCCACAAAGGTCAGTTCGTCTTTTCGCTTTAGAGAAGTTTGTTGTTAGCTTGTAGAAATGGGAAAGAGAAACTTTGATGTTTGTTTCATCTGAAAACTCTTTCCATAATTTTGTCTTGGGCTTGAAGATTAATCTTTTTTCATTGGGAGAAAAGATGCCCGTTTTCTTTCGTTTTTCTTTCAGTGCTTCCAATCCATATGAAGATGTGATTGATGAAGAAAGTTGTGAAATGGAAGTTGTTCGGGGAGGGAGTGTGATGAATGGAGACGATGATGATGATGATGTTATTGTTGATGTGTTATTTAAAGTGTTTAAATTTGATGTTTCTGAAGAAGATGATGAACCACCAAATTGAAGTGTTGACAGTGTTGGTTTTGTTTTTTCCTTGATATAGAATGAGAGTGATGGAGTGAAACCTTGTGCGTAAAGATCCTTCCATGCCTTTGTCCAATTTTCGATGTTCAGTTCTGTCACATCAGTATCGTTGCAAATATTCCATTTGATATCATTTCCTCTATTTCTTTTGATGACAGCGATATAATGGCCATTTCTTTGATCCAACTGTTTATGAAGAATTTGCCCAACAAAATGATAAAAATACACTTCTTTATAGTTCTCCAGGAGATGTTGAAAATTATCATTTGAAAATCCTTTGCAAAACGAACGCTGATTCACTCTATCGGTTTCCATGACGAAGGTTTTTGAAGGTGCAGAGCAAAAAGTTTCAGTGCATTCGTGACAGATGGCTAGAACCTCTGGAAATGCAGCCATTTCCTCCCATCGAGCAGCACAGCATTTCTCTTTGCATTCATCGCAATAAACATTGTTCTTTCCATCCAAAATTTCTGTTGCAAAAAGTGAAGATAAACCTTTGTGAGGTGATGATGCATTGATGACAATATTGCAACAAGATTCATTAAAATGATTTGAAACTTTTTGACATTTTTGACATTTGAAATGTGTAATGAGCACTGGATTGAAGGTGTCCTTTTCAATTATCTTATCATTTTGAAGAAGTTGATGAAGATTTTCAAATGCCTCTATCACATTCTGTTGTTGCCTACTTCCGTATCTGCAGAATGATTCCCATTTGTTGATCAGTGATGGGGCCCACGAACGCACTAATGTTCCATCTTTAGCAAGTTGTTGACAAACACTCAAAACACGAGAAGATAAATTGTTTTTTGATGTTGTGTTTGTTATAATTGATTGTTTTTGTGAAGTTATTGAAGAGAAGCATTGAAGGAGAGAGGCAAGATAGCAAGTGTTTCCAAGATTTTCCAATCCTTTCTTTGTTTTTGATGAAGCAATTGAAGCGGTTTTGACACTTGAAGAAATTGATGGAGAAGGAGAACAAGTTGAAGAATAAATATCCATTGTGTTTCTGTTGTTCATGATACGCGATGAATTTTCATGATTTGAACAAATTCTATTGTCTTCGCGGGTTTTGTGTTGAGATGGAGAAGTGATGCTGTCTTTAACAAATGAAGACAGAAGATCTTGAAATGCATGTGGAGGTATTAGAGTGGGAGAAGAAACATATTCCAGAAATTGCTCGCTCACCCTCACATTTTCATTTCTATAGGATGAAGAAGAATTGCCAGTAATTATCGTATTTTTCGATATGTTTTGTTGCTTTTTGGATAAAGAGGAAGAAGATGAAAAAGAGGAAGAGGAAGAGGAAGAGGAAGAGGAAGAGGAGGAGGAAGAGGAGGAGGAGGAGGAGGAGGAGGAGGAGGAAGAGGAAGAGGAAGAGGAAGATGAAGAAGAAGAAGATGGAGGAGGAGGAGGAGAAGAAGAAGTTGATTTTTTTTTTGTTTTGAAGAATTTGTGAATTGGGATGGGCGAAGGAGAAGAATAACGTTTATGACATGATTTGTTTGTTTTTCTTTTTGTTGACTCCCTTTCTCTCCTTATTGGAGTGCTAATTGGGGCATCAACAGCTTGAGATGGAGAAGAATTTGTTGAAGAAGAATTTTTCTCTGAAATGGTTTTTGAATTTTTATAGAGTTGAGATGATGTTGAAGAAGAAGAAGATAGTTTTTTATTTGAAGAAGAGTTTTCTGTAACAATTTCATTTTCCCAGGCATCTTCATCAATAAATCTGGCGTAATCTGGCTCAGCTCGCTGCTTTTTCTTTGCTGACTGAAGCGATGTCGAGGCTTCAGTGGAATGGGCTAACATCCAGTTGTTGCCCTTTTCCCAGTCCTGTTTATCTAAGCCTAAAATAAACTGAGAAAATTATGCAAAAAAATAAAATAAACACAAACCACTTTTGCAAGACGGAAGATGAGGTTTTTGAGGCTGGACAATGAAGCCTTGGTTTTTCTTCAGCGTTTGCTTCGCGTAAACAAATTTGCCTTCTGTCACATCAAATCCATAGTCTTGTAAATCGGATAATGATGTGTTTCGAGACAACGCCTGTAGCATTGTTGTCTGAGTGTGCAACTGAGCGTTGTTATACACCACAGACAAGTCTTCAAGCAGCTTAATGTGATATTCTGTTAGAAAAAAAAATAATAAACAAAAAAATAAGAAAATGACAAGGATGACAGTTCAGAAAATTTTCTATACAAAAATTCAAAAAATAAAAATCAAACCGTTCAATGACTTCAGCAAATTGTTAATAACTGAAGATGATTGCCTGTAAGTGTAAAACAAATAGACAAGCAATGAATCAACGTCATCTCCACCGATGCGTTCAATTTCATTCCATAAAACTTTGCATTTTGAATTAAGAGTTGATTGAGGTTTCGTTAAAGACATAATTGGGATTTTTTTGAATTTTTTATGGGAAAAAGCCACATTTCTTTTTTATCGTTAAACACTATGTTTCACACAAAAAACAAATATTTATACAATTTGATATTTTCAAAATGATGAATTGATATTGGAAACTGATATCACAATTTTTTGTCTTCAAACAATAATCAACACATAAATGTATTTCATTCAAACCAATGTTAATTACATAACAATAAAAATCACAAACAAATATATATAAGAAAATATATTAATAATGAATAAAACCAAGAAAAACATTGCATTTTCATGAAATTTTGTCAAATTGAACATCTCGATCACAAAAGTGGTCACTAATTTTTCTTCAGATTTTGCAACAAACAGACATTAAAAGATGTGGGGAAGCTGTCTGCGTGGAAATCTGAGAAAAAATTAGTGACCACTTTTGTGATCGCCAGTCATTTAGAAAAACACTTTTATTAAGGTTCTCATCAGATTTGATCCGTTGAACGATCGGAACTATTATAAAACTGAAAAATGAAATGACTGGCGATCACAAAAGTGGTCACTAATTTTTTCTCAGATTTCCACGCAGACAGCTTCCCCACATCTTTTAATGTCTGTTTGTTGCAAAATCTGAAGAAAAATTAGTGACCACTTTTGTGATCGAGATTTTTAATTTCACATATTTTCAGGAAAATGGAACGTATTTATAATTTTTTGTATTTTATTGTGTCAAAAATAAATATGCATTAATTTTCATGTGGATATTTTTGTGAGCAAAGCGCAAAGCAATTAATGTATTTGAACCATATTCTCATTTTATTTCTATTAAAAAAGCTGCAATAATAGCAACCAATACGATTTTTTTCATAAATAATTTGTCAGCCCGAGATGGAATATCAGTGAAAATAAAAGAATAATAATTCATCTTTCAGAAATGCATCTGAAACTGCATTTTTTTCATCGAATTTTTATATGGAGATTCATTGTGTACAGTGACAGAACAACAATTTTGTTCGCATTTCAATATATAGAACATTTGATGCTTATAACAGACGTCAAATATCAAATAGAATTTGAGTCTTCATGCTCTTATTCTTCTTAGTCATTTGAAATTTAACTATTTCAATCATGCACCAGTTTGAAGCTTCAACATTTCATTCATCCACAACGCTGATGCGATATAATATTCTTCTTTTGCATCACGAGGATTTCACTTTTTCCTGTTTGCTGAGATTTTCAAATATGACTTATTCCGATTGCACCATAACAATGCATTCTACTCCTGCTGAAAATGTCTTCAAATCCATTTTTTGCTCGTATAATTCTTCTTCTTCCTCTTCTTTCATATTCGTTTCCTTCGTCTTTATCGTAGTCGTCTTCTCTTCCTTTCAGTCTTCTTTTTCTCCACAAAATTCAGAATGTGTTCATTTTGTTAATTTGTTTCATCGTCTTCCTCTTCCTCTTTGCCTTCCTATTCTTCGTCTCTCATCTTCATAAACAATCACCTTATATGCTTGCTCTCTCAGCACAACGATTAAGCAACCTTTTCACATCATTCCGTTCGTCCGCTGTTTTCCGCAATCTTTATCTTCTCCTTCTCTTTCTTCTTCTTTTCGATATAATCAAAATTACCAACAAACTTCTTAAAGAAAATGATAAAAAGTCTTCTTTCACTTCTTCTTCTTCCTCTTCGTCTTCGTCTTCCTATTCTTCTTCTTCTTCTGTCTTCTTCTTCTTCTTCCTCTTCCAATTTCTGGTTTTTTGATGAAAACAAACCTTCCTCCAATGCCTTCACGAAAAGAAAATGATGGAAAAGGGAATAACAGAAAGGAAGGAAGAAGAAGAAGAAAAGAAGAAGAAGAAGAGAATGCAAAGCATGTTGCAGCTCCGGAGAATTTCCACAACGAACTAACTCGAATGTTTGAGAAGACATCCACTAAGGAGAAAGACAAGCGGAAGATGAATGAAAAGATTCCCAGAGAATGAGCTGAGTGTGGAGGCGAAGCGGGAGATTTTGGAAAAATGGATGATTGCTTTCTTTCAAGCAGAAGAGAGAGAGACGAAGGAGGTGAAGGAATATAAAATGCTTTGATTTCTGGTGGATTGTTATCTTCATAGGACAGCACGAGCAGAATGGGACCAAGCTTGTTAGCGATGGAAGTTGTAAAAAAAAAGAAGCAAATGCAGATGAAACATATAGATCTTCCTCCTGGTCCAGTCACAAAACATATTTAGCTGAAGTTGGTTCAATTTTAGAGAACAAAAAATCCGAAATTTACAATATCTGCTAATAACAATTGCTGCTGAAGAAGAAGAAGAAAGAGAGGCAAAGGGTCGATAATCCGGGAAGAGAAGGAGAGGAAGGTGCGCTGACAGTGCTTGTGGCGCAAAGGAGGTTTGATGGGAGTGACAGAGCAGACGCAGAAATGGAGGAGATTAACGTCATCCAATACTCGCAACATGTACAGAATACTTTGTGTGCTTTTCGCGACAGCTTTCTGTGCGCTCCATCACCGAGGCCTTCGTCTGACCCTCAGTTCGCGACAGATTTATTTCGGAGGAAGCAGTGGAAGGAGTGGGCTCCTGAGATTCCTCAGGTTAACCTCGAATGCTCACTGTTTGTTTCGTGTGTGGTGTAGGATGTGAAAATGAATCTGTTCTATGAACAGAATGAGAACTCGATTTGGAATGGCCGGTCGTCGGTAACGGATGAGAAATTTGAGGCGAATGACCCGCTCATCTTATTCACAGGCACCATTGCGAAGATCTCTTGAAAGTGCCGCTTTCTGCGCTGCATGGACAGGCACAATGGAAGAGAGTATGGAAGCTTCGTGTGGTTGGAATTTTGCGATAACACGGACCAGATAGAGAAGAATGTGGTGGAAGCAGCAGAGAAGAGGGGAAATGGAAGCTTCAGTGGAATCTACCAGTCTGAGTTGGATTTTTTGTTGTCTGATTCGAGCAGTGTAGAAACACAGGCGTAGATGTTTATCATATAGCCAAAGAGGATTGCGAATGAAAAGCAGACTCAGTTCACGTCACAGAACAAGGAAACAGTCGAAGAGGCGAAGTTGGACGCACCCAGTGCAGCAAGCTTTATGAGACTTGTAAATGAAAATGTCTATCTTTGGGGGAAATTAGCTATTAACATACAAGATTGACTAGATTTTCAAAGAAGAAAGATTTTAGGAAAGCGAAGAGAGTCAAAGGTGGCGGATGTTCTGGGCTCGACGAGAGAAAAAAACAGAATTTCAGACGGATCAATGTTGGTGATGGAGAAGATTGGAATAAATGTTTGTGTTTATTTTCTTTTTATTTAACAAAGAAATATTATCAATTTATAATAAATTGCTTATTTTTTTATTTTTATTTCATATTCTTTTAAAAATTTTGAACTATTTGCTTATATTTTTCTCTTTTTCTTGTGAACAGACATTCTTGACAGGGATTTGTTAGTTGATCGCATTGGTCATTTTGTGAGTGTGTGCATTGACAACCTGCATAGAAATGCCTGTCTGAACTGCCTCTGCATAAAAATCATAGAGACGCCAAATCTTTCCACTCTGTTGTGACCTGCACAAACAATCTCCATAAAACTCTGTGCGAGAAACAATGAAGGCACAATTCCTCATTTTATAAGGTTTTCAATATTATTCTATTATTTGTTATTTTTTGCTTTTATTCCATTTCTTGTTTGAAAATTAATTTTTTTCAATATTTTATTTAAATTAATTCAATCTAATAATATTCTTACATATGAATCATCCCTCATTTAATCACTTTTTTTAATCAGTTTCGATCGCAAAGCATGGACTGCGGATCTCTTCCAGGATAGCTTCTCAGAGTTTCTGCTGCCATTGGAAACAGAACAGAAAAAAAAAGACTGAACAATGTGCCATCTCCACCGCACCATTTGCTTCAACAGATATTTCGGTGACGCCGATGACTGCCTCCTTTCCACACACGCTGGCTTTCTCTTTTCAGAGTCCACTTTAGATATCTTCTCTTCATCATCAATACCTTCTTCTTCTTCTTCCTTTTCTTTTGCGTCGTTCATTTCCCAGTCCCCCTCCATTGTCTCGTCCTCTGATGATGCTGCTGTTAGCATCAGGTGGGTATTGGAAGTTGCATCATTCTCATCTCTTCCTCCTCATTCTCTTATTCTAATCCTTCTTCTTCTCTCTCCTCCTTCTCGACCTCCTTCCACTTTCAACGCTTTCTGCAAATTTCTTCTTTTGCTGGATAAGGAGCTCTCCAAAAGAGAAGAAGAAGATGAAGGAGGAGAAATTGAGAGAGAAAGAAAGTGACAAAGATTAGAAATAGCATGTTTCAACTTTAATAATTTCTTATCGTATTATACACACAAAAACTATTCTGTTGCTTCAACTGCATCTTCCTCTTCACCTTCAGCTCCCTTGTCTTCTTTGTCTTTATCTACGCAACATTCTATTGCACCTTCTTCAGAAGACCCATCGCATTGCGTGTGCTCTTGCAGGGCATCTTTGATGTCCAACAATTCATTGCTTTGATACCAAGATGATCATTCACATATTCATTGTTAGCTGCATACCCGTTGAGAAATATAAACAAATCGACATCCCAATCGCCAAATGCTTCTGTTCTGTCATGTTCAACAACTGAGTTGTCTTTTGAAGAGATGCTTGTCATGAAAGTGAACAAGGGTTCCTTCACAGAAGCGACAAATGATTCACACACAAAATACATATCTCTTCCGACACTGGCCTTGTTGGCTGAAAACACGATATTGGTGATGGAAAAGGTTGTGGATGACACTTGTGAGCCATGGTTGAACTCGATCATGAGAGCGCAGCCTCTTCCTCCAGAACTTGTATCCTCGCTCACAGAGCAGGTGGAGAAGGTGGTGCTGCACACCAAAAATGTGTTGGCAGAAACGGATGAGGCGAATGAGATGCATCCGCCATCTGTGGCAGTCTGTTGGCTCAACTGTTCTGAGTTGATACTGGTGATGGTGCAGTTGGCGAGGGAGAGGGAGAGGGCAGGGGAGTTGGTAATTAATGAAGAAATGAAAGAAGAGAGAAGAAGAAACGAAGGATGAATGGAATGAATTCCATTGTATATAAAGGAGCGATAGAGGGCGTATGTTGAATGAGAATGTGAAAGAAACAATAATGGAAAAATTTGGACGAAGAACAAAGAGGATGGAGAGAGAAGTCAATAAGTGATAAAATCAGGAGAAGAGAGAGAAATAGAAGAATTTGAATCAACTGTTGTTCTTAGCAATATTTACTTTTCCACAATTCCATCCAGTTACTGAATCACTAGACTGGAACGGATAATTTGTTATGTTGAAACATAATTAATAATAGATAACGAACAGTTCTCTTTTTTTGAATATCAAAAAAAATAATAAAAAATTAAAAAGAAAAAATTTATACATATTTTTGACTTTTCCAATATCTTTTCATTTTTATTTTCCAATTATTAGTACTGTTTGGAAAGTTGAGAAACTTGACTTTTTCATTTTGAAGTTTTATTTATTCGTTTTTTGAAATTTTAAAAAAACTTGATCTGAAATTTTCCATTTTCTCTCTTAACATAAAAGAGGTGTGGTTTTTGCATATGATAATAAAACAAATATTTATAACAGAAATAAAAGTTAAATACTTGCAAAAAATCAATTTTTCTCTATGATCAATAAATACCGTTATAAATTTTATTTTTTCAATTTTTGATCTTTTTTTATGATATCAAAAAAAATCACCCAAATAGAAAAAAAAAAAAAAGAGCAATTTTTATCAAATAATTATTTTATTGAATAATTTTTGGAGTATTGTTCAAAAAAAATTAAAAATTAATAAATAAACAATATTATTATGTTTAGGATGTGCCAAGAAGCATGTTTCATTCAAAAATAAAATTTAGTGTAAGAATTATGATAATCCTTTTTCAAATAAATAAAACAACAATAAAGAAAAAAAAACACAGTTTGAAATTTGTAAAATTGGTTTTAGAAAAATATTTATTTCTTCTAAAATCTACTAATAAGAAATGAGCTGAGTGAAAGTGCATCATCGGTAAAACCAAGTTGCTGCGCAATCTGACCAATTCTAAATTACCCCAAGAATTATCATTACGATATAAAAAAAAAATTGATAATTGATTATTAATATTTACAAAGTTAATGAAATAAAACACACTTATTCATTTGCTCAGCAAAAGAAATTGCAAGTTCCATTTCCTTTCGTTTTTCGTAGCTAGATGAAAATTTCTGTTCTGATCCCTGTGACATTTTCATGCTTGATCTATCTTCATCCATTTTAGAAGACTCATTTGTCTCATCACTAGTCAATCCTTCAGCAAAAGTAACAGTTCCACGCTTTTCATCGATGCTCAACTGGAGTTTGCTTTGTGATGCCTAAGTACAGAATGCGCAATTTTTGCATCAATAAATTATCAAAATTTCGATTTGGCAGATGAATAAATATTTATTGACATCATTTGTTTCCAAAATTGAAAATAAAATAAAGTTTTTTCCAATCATTCTCAAAGAAGTTAATATGCAGTTATCAAACCAATAATAATAGATATCTTATTGAATCAGAAACAGAACGATTTGTGGCAGAAGCCAATGAATTCAGGGGCATTGCTCCATAAGCCTATATAGCACCATCAAACAAACGAATACACACAATTGTTAAAAGATTAAATATGAAACAGAAAAAAACATTTTTACCAATAGTACATAAAGATTTAAGAAATACACACTTGAATGATTCGTTTGAAGTTAATTTCCTTGAGTGCCTGAATGCATCGACGGGCTAATGATAGAACACCAGCATCGCGCAGTTCTTTCTCGTTGCTTAAAATCACTGCCGACAACTGGTCTTCATTAAACAAGGATAGTGGAGTTGCTTCAGAAAGAGACGAAGAAGAAGGAGTTGAAGAAGAAGATGACGTGGAAGGAAAAGTGACAAAACATTCCACAATGGGATGAATAAATGATGATTTATTTTGAAGAATTTTTGCGTTATCTTCAGATATAAAGGGAATTGGAGAAGGTGGCTGAATGTCGAAAAAAAAAAAATAAGACAATGATAGATGGAGAAAATTTACATCATCAATAAAGAAAGAAATGTTATAACATTTATAAAAACATAAATAAATTTGCAAAAATCGGAAATACCTGCCCTGTTACAATCAATGATGTGAGAATATATCTTCGATAAAGCAATAACACTTGTTCGTCAACTTTGGTGAATGGAATACATAATCCCTGAAGAATTGATTTTTTTTCAAAGATCAATAAAATTTATTTTAACAGAACAATTTAAGCATGCCATTTTAAGTACTTTCATAGCCTCTGCGTCATGCCTTAAAGTCAGACAAATGAGAGATGCATGGACAAAATACTCCAATATATCTTTCATTGGCATATTTTCGTCAAAGATCCCATAGACAGGAGATATGCTTTGCTCATACCCAATCAACATGAATTTTTGTGATACGCATTCTCGCAGAAAAAGAACATGAACTTTGCTTATTTCATATTTTTCGGATTTGATCAACTGAACGCACTGACGAAGAAGAGAAAAAACAGCTTTTGAATCATTTTCCAAACAATTTGACTCAAGAAAAGAGCAAATGCTTGATACTGTTAAAAATTTAGAAAATTGCTGACATATAACGATTTAAAATATGTAAGATCATACATTCTTTTGTAAAAATTGCAATTCCAGGTTGAAGATGCTTTGGTAAATTTGTTAGATTTCGTAGAGCTTTTTGTATCAATGAAAAAGCTTTATCTTTAGCTTTTGTGCTCTCGCAAAATAATGCTCTTTAAAATGAAAGGTCCAGTGAACAATATTAAACAAAATAAAAATTCATACAAAATATACACATGTGCAAAAGGATGATCATTAACATTGAATATCGCCAAAAGCTTTTCATTACTGATTTGATGGGAAGTTGCTTTTTTCTGAGAGAAAAAAATTTGAATTCTGGATAAAAAATTCCAAAAATACAAACCAAATTTGTTGAAAGATAATTGTACAGAGTCATTGGATCATCGCGCATCTTGTTAACATTATCAATAAAATCCTGCAAAATTTCTGCCTTTGTAAGTTCATTTTCGCTAATCTCTTCTTCACTCATTTTTTCAGAATTATATAATGGGCATAATATTTCATTACTTTTTTCGGTTAAAACGAATTCTCAAAAGTGAAAAGTTGTTATGAAGAATGATATAAAGAAGTGCATTTTATGTCAACATTTTTATATTCTATACCGAACTGCAAAGAGTTGAATTTCAGAAAGAAATTCTTTTTTATTTATGAAGATAAGCACATCACCATAAAAGAAAATACGAGAACAACATCATAGAATTTTGAATGCTTTATCATTTGCATTTTGGATAAATAATCATAACAAACCCATTGGAAGATTCTTTTTCAAATGCGAATGTTTATGAAACACATGATCGTTGATGACTCAAAAAACACAGTCACTAAATCTCAACTATGTGATTGGATCCACTTCATATTGCAATAATTTGTTTGCAATTGATGTATGTATTTTATTATCTTTAATCAAAATCTTGTTGTTAATTCAGTTATTGTCATTGTGATTTATCAACAATATTAGACACAACGGGAACTTATCGCATATGCGGCTGGTTGCTTTTTGGGTATTTTTGATTGCAAATCTGGGCAAATTGTGCGTTTTTTTGCAAGAAATTCTGAAAGAAGAGCCCTGACTTGTATAACTTTTTCTCATTGCGGTGAATATGTTGCTGTTGGAGAGGTTTTTATTCTCGTAATAAATACATAATATTACACATGTTTTTTGCATGCATTTTTATTACAGTTTGATTCCAATCCAATCATATCAATTTGGAATTTGAAAAAGAATTGTCTTTTTCGAGAATTGCGAGGACATAGGTCAAATGTCGCTTGCTTAATATTTTGCCGCAAAGATAGAGATTCTCTTGATTCTTTTTTAATTTCTGTTGGAAATAATTATCCGTGCGAGCTTATTGTCTGGAACTGGCAAGAAGAAGCAATGGTCCATTATAAACTTGTCCCTGCAATTGTAAGTTTTTTTCGTTTTTTAACACTATGGTTAATTTTTAACATCACATCTTGAAAATTTTGAATGTAGATACGTTCTATCAGCGTTTCATCCACTGAACCTAGAAGATTTGTAACGGTTGGTTCGCGACATTTCAATCTGTGGGAGCTGCGAAAAGAAGAGTTGTACAATGCAGATGACACTTTGGGTTTAAATTTCATAAGCGAAGATGACAACAAGCAAAAATCAAACAATTCGCAGGAAAAAGAAGGAAAAAATTCAAATCTCTCTGAATTTGAAAATACCAAATCATCCATTTTTATCGAACCGGAACAAAAAAACACAGAAATTCCGAAAAAGCAAAGAGAACCAGAAAAGATCAAAATGGTTTCTCACGTTGGACTTTTGGGAGAGCTCAGGGACAGCGATTTTGTGGATGTGGAGTTTGGAACTGTCGACATCAGCGACGAATTCAACGAAGAAGGGGAAGAAGATGAACAAGCAAATGACTTACCAATGAAGCAAAGCAGAACATTTGAACTTAAGAAAAATTTATCAGAACGAAACGGCACGTCTCCCAACGAGTTGCCCTTTGAGAAAAATAACGAAAAACTCGATTTTATCGACTACGGCAAAGAAAGAACATCACCTCAGCTAATTTCTCCAAGAAGGAAGTCAAACATTCGGGGATTTTTGTATGGGGTGACGAGCAAAGGGCTGCTTGTGCAGGTGGATTGTGAGACGTGCTGTGTGTGCCGCTGGGTGCAGGTGATGAGCATGAGCGGCGGGTGTGTCAGTGTCGACGGAGAATTTGTGTGTGTCGGAGGCAAAGACGGTCGCATCATGCTGTTCGACTCTCTCTCTCTGGAGTACATCACAGAGCTGCCAAAGCCACTTCCGCTGGGAACATCCGACTTCGGCTCCTTCGTGCGCGGCTTTGCGAAGAAGAAGTCGAAGGAAAATGGAGCAGAAACAGAAGGGGCTCAGTCGAGATTGTATCCAAACGCATTGTGCTGTCGGATAGTGCGAAAATCTGCCAGCTGCCTGATGAAGGAAACAGAGAGCGATGAACTGTGCAGCAGTTTTTCTATGAATGACACAAGCGTTTCACCCGAAAAAAGCAAAAGAGGGAAAAAAGAGAATGATATTACAGTTGCTGCCATCTATGCCAACCATGGACTGACGCTGTGGAATGGCAAGATACTTCAACAAGGATGGAAAGAGTATCTTCCTCTTGAAAAGGCAACGCAGCCTTCTCAACAGCAACCCAGTGACTCTGCAAATACAGGCAATGCAAAATATCCGGTGCTCCATGCAACACCACCGACTGTTAGCAACACAACGTCGATGTCACATGGAACAGATGAAGATACAATACCAACTGAAAAGCATTCTGCACTGCTGCCATCATCCTCTCCTTCGCCTCCTCCTTTTAATCCTTCTCCTTCACTATCACAACCCGTCAGCCAGCCATCAGCTGTCTCTTCGCCTTCAGACACACAGATTCCATCGCATTCACCGCATGCTCCGCTCAAATACACATCAATTTTTCATCCTCCGCAGATCGACTTCACAATGAAGAGGGTGTTTTCCGCACATTCTGGGTGCATCTGGAAGATTGCTCCCTTTCCGACGCTTATCAAAGAGAAGTACAGCAGCAAAAGGAGCAGCCGCAGTGGGAATAACAGTTTGATTAAAGGAAATAACAATGAGAAAGCAGAGAGCAGTACTATTGAAAAGAGAGAAGAAGAAGAAGAAGCAGAGGCAGAGGCAGAAATAGGGAAAGAGAAAGAAGAAGAAAGAAAGGAAGCAAAGTCTAATCGACGCTGCAACATCGTCCATGCTATATCTCTTCCGCCTCTTCTTTTCCCTCCGCTTTCTTTCCTCTCAGCTTCTGCAGACGGAACAGTTCGCTGTTGGAACCTGCATTTTGGAATGGAGCCGCTTCAAAGGCCGACTTCATCTTCGTCTTCGCTGGCAGCTTCGCACACATTCCACCCAACACGGAATGCAACTGCTGTTTCTGCTTTTGCTTCTGCCTCTGCTTCTTCTTCGGCATTTCCCTCAGAAACAACTTTTCAATCACAAAAAAGTCTGCAGACGAAGATTGCGTGTCCGTCTTCTGCTGTTCCTGAAACATCAATTCGTCTGCCATCTCCCCAGCCAACTTCAGCTCTGCTCACAAATCATTCGACAACCACATCGACTCTTTTATCATCTTCATCTTCAACAACCACTTCATCATCATCATCACCTTCTTCCACACCAAAAGTTTTACCTCCTTTTAATGAATTGTGTGTTCCCTCTGCTTCTTCTGACAAAACCGCAAAAGATGCATTTTTTGTGAATGATTTATCACCAAAAAAGCAGCAGTTGTTGAAGACGATATATGGAATTGAGTTGAAGGGACCTCCTTTGAAAGCGAAGGAGAATAAATTGTTTGAAAAACTTAAAAAGGCAAATTTCAAAAAGAACGAGAAAAGCGGGAAAAGCAAGGAAAAAATGAAAAAAGCAGAGAAATATAATGAAAAAAGGAAAAACAAAACAAAAAGCAAGGATAATTTGAAAGCCAAAACATCTTTCTTTGGGAAACAGAACTCAAAACGAAAAGAAAGAACGGAGCGAAAGAAAGACGAACAAAAACTTGAAGAGAAAACAGAATTAGAGAGCGATAAGAAAAGCGTAAGTGAAGACAATAATCAAAGCCAAAATGAAGAAAAGAATGAAGCAAAAGAAGAAAAATCACAATCAGAGCAACATCATCAGCAAAATGACTGGGGAATCAAATGTGCGATTCCTGAAGACGTGAACATGGATGCTCCAAAAAAAGAAACAGAACATTTGATTTATTCGAAAAAAGGCAATGAAAAAGTGAATCTCGCACCATTTGCATTTGTTGAAAACAAAAAATTTTCTCTTTTTCTAACAACACCACCAATCGCCTCAAACAAAAGTGCTTCCGCTTCATCATCATCATCTTCCTCCTCCTCCTCCTCCTCTTCTTCTTCTTTAGTCCCTTTGCTCCTTCCTTCTCATAATCCTCCTTCCACTGAAAACAAAAAAGATGAAAGCAAAAAGGGATCTAACAACCAAACAAATGTATTGGTCAAACTTGATAATCATTTCAAACAATCACATCACTTCTCATTGAACACTCCTTCTGCACATTCCACAACTCACCATCATCACCACTCAGCACTACCAACTCGTTCCTCGAAGCACTCAACACATAAACACCGCCTTTTGGTGCATTCATCAACCATCCCATGTGCCCGTGTGCTTTTTCCTTTTGCTTCGTGTATTCCACTTCGCTACTTCAATCCACAAAGATACTCTTCACACACATCTGCTTCATCGTCACATAATAAGTTCCCTTCACTTCAATCATTTGGTCTTTCGAAATCTTCAACTAATTCTGCACATTTGATGCTCGCCAACAACAACTCCTCTAACACCAAACTGTCAACCACGTCACATCGGATGCTTCCGCCTTCTTTCAGCTCGTTTGTTCAGAAGGCATACGATCTCCTTCAAGTTCCTGAACTTGTGCAGTCTGGGCAGGTGATATGTATCAATGTCATATTCCGTAAGAGCCTTCTGATTGGTCTTTGCCGTGTGCATTTTGGGGTGCCACCGCAGCCTCCGCTTCTCGACGAACACGAAAAACTGGAGGAGAAGCAGAGCGCCTGGAACAGATGGGTCAATGGCGAAAGAGAAAGAGTGCGGCAGAAATCTTTTGGATGGAAAAGAGCGGAGACTGCTAATTCTGCAAATGATCAGAACAAAGCGATGTTAAAGGTGGATAATCATAACTTCTTAATTGCATCGTCTTCTGAACCAAATCTACTCTCCAAAGCTCCACCTGCGGATAATTCCATTGTTCTATCTCATTCACTGAGCTCGTCGCAGATTTCAACAAATTCTCCAGTGACTGTGAGAACGGGATCAGCATCTGTGGATTGGGGCAAACAGAACAGAATTAATATGAGAGAAAAGGAAGAAAAAGACAATTTGAAAGAAAAAGAACAGAGTACAAACAAAAATGAAAAAAAAATAGAATGCAGACTTGAGAACTATCACAAAAAAATAGTGTCTATCATGAAGAAGTATAACTACGAGTTGTATGAAAGCGGGAGCACGAGAAGCGAAGGAGACTACAACGAGACACAGAATGGAGTTGAGTGTGTTTGTGTGTCTGACGATGGAATGCACATGTTTGCTTCAGACGACGAAGGGTGCATATGCATCTTCTGTTTACACAAACATGTTCATGGGAAGGAGACGAAGTTATGCAAGCCAAAATGGATACACAACAAGAAATCGGCACTCCGTGCAAACGAAATGATCCACAAAGGATTGAGGAAGAAGCATCGAGTATTTGACAGTGCAATTGTGATGATGGCAGTATCTTCTGCTTGGCTGTTTCATCGTCATGGAGCTAAAAGAAAGAAGAGAGAGGATTTGAGAATCTCAAATGAATCACAAGAAGATATGGTCAATGAGAACAAAAACATAAGTGAGGTAAGTGATCCTTCATTGAATGAACATAAAAAAACGGAAGCGAATGGAAAAAGAAGCGATGGAGAAGAAACAGAAAGTGAGTCAGAAGAAGAAGACAACGTCGATGAAGAATGCGATGTGTTTGATCATCTGTTTGTGGTGGCGGTGTCTCTATTTCAGACAGTCAAGCTCTTCACACTGGATGATTGCGAACTGCGGGAAATAGGCATTTTGAGTGAAGGCAAACACATCAACGATGTTGTGTTTTGTGTGGTGAGCGACAAACTGTGTGTTGTTCTGTGCGGACACGACGGTACAATCGGCATCTTCACCATTGAAAGTGCAAAAAGAGCTGGTAATGTACAAAACGATCGAGATAAAGTGAGGGATGTTAGAGATTCCACAGATTATGTGCCTGAGTTTTGCTTCAACAGCTGTGGATGGAGTGCTGTTCCTGGAATTAAGAGCGGGTTTTTGTGTGTTACAACACTCTTTGGATTGGACAATGTTATTGTGGGTTGTGGAACTGAAGGAGGAGTTGGAGTGTTAGAACTGTCTTCAATGAATGGCAGAATAATCAAAGTGGATGAAAGGTGGAAAGGATTAGCAATTGCTGCTGATCCGTCGGGCTTATTTTGCGCAGTTTCTTGCTCTGATCTTATTGTTAGGGTGTTTGATGTGTTTGATGTGATTTCACAAAGAATATTCACAGAAGCCGATGAAAAAGAGCTGGAGAACTTGAATGAACGAGGAGAGAATACAAAGCCACTCACAACAGGATCTGAGGAGGTGGCAAACGAGGTGCCAGCCAAACTGATGGAAGAAAGTATTGGAGTTGAACCACTAATGCATCAGCTTTCTTTGTGGGAAGACAGCCAAGATGAATCCAGATCCTTCTTTTGCGAACTGGAAGTAGAAGATGAAAGCAACAACCTTATCTCTAGCATAGTTGCGATGGAGAATATGCGAATGAGAGACATGAATTACGGGGCGATGCACGTGGAGATGGTGATGAGCCTGTCGTTTGTGTGTGATGGGCAGAAGATAGCGATGGGTGTGGCTAGTGGCAACATGTTCATTTATGATGTGACCGACGAGATGAGCAAATGCATCACAGCCAGACTGTATGAGCTGCACAATGAATATCACAGCGAGCTTGTGAAGCTCCAGAAGAGGAGGATTAGAAGCGATGAAAGAAGCGTGAAGAAAGAAAAACACACAACAGAAAACATTCCATCTCTGTATGATGCAGAAAAGCGAATGATAACTCGGATGGAGATGCATCAGCACAGAAAGAATAATAATAATCTTTTGGAAGAAGAAAAGGCTATTCTTCTAGCAAATGATAAAAACAAAGGAAATGCGGAATCAAAATGGTTTATCGAAACGGATACTGACAATAAAAGTGATAAGACGCCGACCTCTGCCTCGATGAGAGGATCAGCAGAACATTACTCAACAAGCATCTTTCCTGAAAATTCGAACTTTGCGGAAACGCCCGCACTTTTCGACAATGAAGCGCTGAATGTACCAAGTGCACGCACAATCTCGTCGAACCTTCTGAATCCTGTGCACAACAAATCGCCAAGTGTATTTGCACCAACATCAGATGCCAGCCATCACTCGAACATTTATTCATATCACGATAGCCCAAAACAACATGCCTCAAATCAGCACTCTTCGCAACTCCATTATTCACCTCGCTCTCTGCAGGCAACATCATCTCTGTTATCTCCACGCTCACTGAAGCAGACTTGCCCACATCTCTTAAAGGTGCCAAAACCCAAAAGTTCAAATGAAGAAGTTACAGATGCAGCTGCAGCAATTCGTCATCCACCAGACAACACACATTCTTCTTTGAACACACCAGATTCAGCAGCAGAAACAGAAGCAGTGATGAAAGATGAATCCAACAAAGGGCACCACATAACAGCTACAAAATCTGCTGCACCTCAATTTGCCCCGCACGTGCCAACCAAAACGTCTGCTGCTGAAACAGTCGACATCTTTCCTTCATCTGGATCATCTTCCGGTTCTTCCGCACTCTTCTTTTCTCCGACTGTTTCTCCAGAACCTCCGCTGAAGCCATCAAACTCTCCAAATCATTCTCCCAACCGTTCATCCAGCCACTCGCCTCTTCTGCGCTCTCCCCCGCCGTCCACAGCTCCTGCATGCAATGAACATCGCTTCCGCAGAGAATCACTCCACCCTCCACTGTCACGTGCTTCGACATCACCTGCAGCTTATCCGCCAACAAACATCCACTCTGCTAACCCAACAAACTACACACCTGCAAATGCACACTTTTCAACCTCTTCGCCTTCTGAAGACTCACTCATGTCGAATACGTCGTCTGTGTCTTCAACCTCGTCGTCTTCATCCTCTTCTTCATCTTCAGGATCTTCTTTACTGTCTGATGCATTGATGTCTCCTGCCTCTGCTGCACATCTCGTCCCAAACAATCATCAGTTGCATTCTCCACATTTATCTGCTCTTTTCAAATCTCCTTCTTCTTCCATCTCTTCCCACAAGCTGCCTTCACCTCCTTTGCCGCATTCTCCACTGCTCCGCCCACATTCCTCTCTTCGTATGCGCAACAAAAGTTTCAGTGCAGACGACCAACCGCTTCTTCACTCACTCGCACTTGGCTCTTTGGCATCTGTCAGACGAGAAGAAAAGAAAGAGAAGAAAACAAACGAAGAGAACGAGGCTGAGCAGAAAAAGGAAAAAGAGGCAGCAAAAAAGACAACATTGAAGCAGACGACGCTGGATGAATACGTTTCAAAGGGAAAAGCCAAGCAGAATCGGAAAGAGTCCAACAGGAGGAATTCTCTTCCTGCAAGCAATGGATCACTTCTGAAAGCAGATTCTACACAGAAAAATCTTCCTTCTCCGACTCGTTCCACATCTCCTATTCTGTCTTCACGCCTTTGGGGCAGCAGACATCCTGTGGAAGAGAAGAAGACACTCAAAAAGATGATCAAAGAGAGAGAAGGCAAATGTGTTCTGCCTGAAATTCGCTCACTCAGCGACATCAGCTCAGCGAATTCTGAACAAAAAACAGTTCAAACCCCAAAACAGCACCAGCACTGGAACACACACCGCCCTCCTTCTGGACGAACAACACCGTCGACATCACATCCATCAAGCAGTGCATCTCCTGAACCGTCTTCGCTTTCATCGATGACAGATGAGTCAGCCATGATGGACAGCATTCCCTGGTACGACAGTGGACACAGGCAGAGCTCAGAGTCTCAGAGAAGCAGGGCACAGAAGGCATGGAGCAGAAGAGACGAGCGATCGCTCCTCTCTTCGCGGCACAGCCACAAAGGCTTTCCTCCAACGCCGCAGTTGAAGTCGGACACATCCAGCATTGGAGAGACGAATTCTTCGTCAATTTCACCAGAATGCTCTGATTTGTGCACAACTAGCTCAAATGTACTGGCTGAATCTGACATCGCTCCATCGTCGTCAAAACAGTCCAATGGCGCACTTTCAAGACGATCAAGGGCAAAAGAAGTGACCACATTTGATGAAGACCCCGAGGACGATGAAACAGAAACAAGCGATTACTCAGACACTCCTTTTAGCTATTCATCATATCGTGCACAACGTTCTCGATCTTCACATTCCTCCACTCCGATGCATTCATCGCGCTCGTCTCATTCGTCTGGTTCACTCAGAACTTCAGCCTCGCTTGCCATGTCACATTCGCTAATGTCATCGGGAGCTGATTTTGCTGAGCAGTTTCAGAAGAGGAGAAGCAAAACAATAAGGAGGAAGGAGAGAGAAGAGAGGAAAAGAGAAAGGGAGAAGGAGAAGAAAAGAATACGGAATGAACAAAAGAAGAGAGAAGAAGGAGAAAACCACGAAGCGAAACATCGAAGGAGGAGAAGGAGGGGAAGCGGAAGTAGTGATTCAGTTATTCGTCAATCGACAAGAAGTTCAAAGAAATCAGAAGAAAGGAGTTCGGAAACAAAGTCAGTAAAGTCTATCAAACAAGACGAAAAAGAGAAAGAGAAAGAGAAAGAAATACGGGAGAAGGAGAAGGAGAAGGATAAAGAGAAAGAGAAAGAGAAAGGCAAAGAGAGGATAGCACCTTTTGCTGACGAAGCGGAAGAAGACAAAGATTTGCTTTCGATGTCTTCGCTCGAGTCGCCAGCAGAGCTGATCAGGGGAATCGAGAAACAGAGAAGCGAAGCATCTACAAAGAGTGCAGAAGAGGAAGCAGCAGCAGAAGAAGAGGAAGAGATGATTTCACCAAGCAAAGCAGCTGTGAGCGCCCGTGAGTCTCATCCAGTGTGTGTGGTGCATGTGGAGAAGAGAGACAAAGACAGTGCCGTTGAAGAAGAAGCGAAGGAAGTCGAAGAAGCACGCCGGCTGGCACTTCTGGATGAGATAGAGCGGTTTGGCGAGCGGCGATATCCGAAGTCAGAAAGCGAGACAGACGAAACCGACAGAGACAACGAAAAGACCAGCGAGATGCATCTGACTAGCCTCAATCACAAGCTGAGCGAAGAGGAGAGGGGGAGCGACCGCTCAGAAAGCGAAGTTGTGCTGAGCGAGCCGAGTCCGCTTCTGTACGACCCGCCCGTCTCACACAGTAACATCATCCGAATGCCACCTGCAAAGCGCCGGCTGCTTAGCGATGCATTTGCTGACACAGAAACATCAGCATCGACGACAGAGGCAATCTCGGCAGACGAGCGGAGTGCGAAGGGCAGCAAAACAGAGGGCAGTAGACAGAAGGAGAAGCAGATGACAAGACTGAGTCGGATACACGAAATGACTGAGGATGAGAAGGGGGTGGAGTGCTCTGCAGAGGATAATTCGAAGAGAAATCGACATGAAAAGTCTAAAGAGGAGCAAGCAGCAGATGAAGAAGTTCATAACAAAGAAAACAGGACAGTTGAAGGCGACTCTGAAGACGATGAAGATACAGAGCCAGTCTGCAGCCAAGAGTTCTCTCCTTCAGTACATCTGCTCGCCTTCCAGCAGAACGACTCTCCGCCGTACAAAATGCCTTTCTCTGCAGCGGATGTACCAGCATCACTCACAAACATAGCAAAAAAGGCGCCGCAGCTTCGGTTCCAACTCGCATCCACTTTTCCTAACCAGAGTTCATCTGAAGAGCAGCCTCCATCTGCTGCTAATTCTGCCGCTTCTACTCCTTCTTCTTCTCCTTCCACCGTGTCAACCACAAACATGTCTCTTCCTTCTTCTCCCAACTTCAGCACCTCCAACGGAACAGCCAGCGTCCACATGATTCTCAATCCACCTCCGATGGGGCTGTATCCTCTGCCTCAGCACGAGAAGGACATCCGAATGCACACCGAGCAAGCAGAGCAGCAGCTGAAATCAGCTTCAATTCCTCCACAATTCCACCCCTTTTCAGCTGCATTCCTCACCCGCTCTGCCTCTCCCTGGATGGTCAACCCGCCGCACATCAGCAGCCTGGCCGAGTTTGCAGCACTTCCACAGCACTCCTCCAGAGACACCTTCTCTCTCTCTTCTGCACTCACTGAGCATCCATACGGCTCCCCAACTGTTCCACTGGTGCCGTCCTGCATTTCTCTCAACGAACTCGTTGGCAATCCGTCGAAGTCTCTTCCTGCTCCTTCGTTTGGATTCTCTTCATCTCCACCATCTGCGCTGCCTCCTCCTCCACCTTCTTCTTCTTCATCTTCATCATCTTCATCTTTATCATCTGATCAATCATCGTCATCATTATCGACTTCATCTTCTTCTTCTGATGTTGCCATTATAGACACATCTCCACCTGCATCTTCTCCTTCTCTTCCCTCTCCTCAGTCAGGCACTTCTGCCCCATCCTCTTTGAATGCCCACTTCCCTCTGCAGATTCCTCCATCGCCCACAACCATCACAACTGTCAGCTCTCAAACAGACAACTCCTCAACTGCCATCACATCTGCCTTCATCCCTTCAGCCTCTGCCTCTCCAAACTCAACAGCAACAGTCTCAACCACACTCCCTTCAACTGAGTCTGCCAAGTCTTCCATCTCCTTCTCCATTCCTCCTCTGACTGTCTCCCCAGTGCAGCCAAAACCAAAATACCACGCTGATCTGAAGGCTGTCACTGGCAAATCGCTTCCATCTCACATTGCCTCTTCGTCTATTCCAAGACAGAGCGACGACCGCCTCACAGACAGCGATGCAACTGTCCCATGCTTTCTGCCTCCGATTTCTCCAAATGCAAATATTTCTATTCTGCTTGGAGATAACCGCACAGGGTCAGCATACTCTGCATACCCAACGTATTCAATACATTCCTCAGCCATCTCCAGCCCCTTTTCCTCTTCTCCTGCAACTTCACTCCCAACAGCATCCACATCTGCTGCTTCCATCCCCTCTGGCTATGCGTCACGAGAGCAGTCGATGCCGCTCTGCATCCGCCCCTTCGAAGGGAGTGTGCTTTATGGCTTGGAAGAGCGCATCATTCAGAGTGCTGTGCAGGCGATGCAGTCGGCAGTGAGTGTGTGTGGAGAGACATGTGAGGGCGTGGCACTTTGGGCAGAAGAGTACAGAAAATGGAAGACAAAGGGGTTTTCATACGCGTCGCTGGAGGAAAGAGAGGAGAGAGAAAAGGAAGAAGAGTTCAAAAAGGGGAAGGCGAAAAAGGCACTGATGACGATTGGGCGGAGTCTGTCGTGGGTGGTGTCACGAGTGATGATAGCACTGAAGGAGACAAAGAAAGGGCTGGACATTCTGAATGAAGAGCAGCCTGCTGCTTCTGCTGCTACTACTAAAAATGCTCCACAAGACGGAACAAACAAAGGCGATGTCAGTAAAGCCACTGCTGCTCCGACTGCACCAGAAGCACAAAGCGGGTTTTGGGCACCACACAACGTGCTTTCATCATCTCTTCCATCCAAACACGTTGTTGTGCACTCGCCTGTTGCCTCACCGCCAGCTGCACCTGCCTCAGTCAACATCCCATCGACAGGGCAGATGTTTGTCTCGATGAACAGCAGAAGCGCCGATGACCAGCAACAAAAGGATGTTCCACAACGCTATCTCGGCACTCGGCAGTCGGAGTCTTCCACTTTGACTGCTTCTTCTTCTTCTTCTTCAGCACCTTCGTCTTCTGTTACCTCCTCTTCTGCTGGTGCCACTGCTGCATCTTCTTTCCTCTCTCCTTCGCCTCGCCCATCCACGGACACCTCTCAAACAGACCATTCACCAGAAAGATTCCTTGTTAACTCGCCTTCCACAATCTCCCCATCACTTTCGCATTCCTCCACTTCTTCCGCTGCCCGCTCCACCAGCACTGCCACATCCACATCTTTGACTGCCTTTTCCTTGTCTCCCTCACCCTGCCAGTCTGCTCGCCTGAAAACTGTCTCTTCAGAATCCAAACTGACTCTGCCTTCGTCGCTGGCTCCGCGTTCTCTCCTTTCTCACAAACTGTCGCCTTGTCAGTCTTCGCCCCAAAGGCGCGTTTCTTCCCCACCTCCGTCACCTTCTCCCCCTGCCATGCAACTGTCTCCACTGAAAGTGCACAATCCTTCTCTCCTCTTCCGCCGCACTGCTGTTACGAAGCACCAAAGAACTGACTCAATTTCTCCACCTGCGTCTTCCCCTTTCCTCAACTCGCCCTCCACCTCTTCTGTGCAATACTCTCCTTCCTCGTATTCCTCCTCATTTTCTCCTCTCCTCTCCTCTCCTCTGCTTTCTCTCTCCTGCTCTGCTCTTCAGACCTCTCCTTTGTCTGATGCAGCTACGCCCCTCACCTTCAACCTCTCTTCAAATGAATCTGAACCAGGTTCAGCTGCCGTCCGCAGGCACAGCCAGAGGAGCATTCTGTCAGAGAACAAATACTCTCCTTCCTCCATCGCCACTTCTCCTGCACCAGAACACTCCCTTTCACCAATTGCCTCACCACCAGCGATGTCAGATGCTGAGCTGAGCTCGTCTGGAACAGACACGACGAGAGAGAACGAAAGCTATTTGATTCAGAGCAAGTCAACAGTAAGCAACTCTCCTGTTACAACGCCAAATTCTTCTTCGTCACCGTCTTCTTCCACATCTACGGCTTCTTCTGTTGTTTATGCTTCGATTTCACCTCACTCACAAACTGAGACACTTCAAATGACAACATCCTCTTCTTCCTCACCACCTCCACTTCATCCTTTGCAGCAATCTTCTTCATCTTCTCCATCATCATCTTCTTCATCCTCATCTTCTTTGTCATCATCATCATCATCTTCTTCTTCAACTGCAACATCAGACAGTCCATCTCCTCCACAGCCCTCATCCCCCTCTCCTCCACAGCCCTCATCCCCCTCTCCTGCTCCTTCTGTCTACACTCTCCCTTCCAGCAAGCCATTTGAAATGGCCTCGCTCAATCCGCCGCTCGCCTTTCGCGCTTCACAAGCCTCAAAAACACACTCTCTCGCCAGCACCATCAAAAGCAGCCTCAAATTCGAGAACACTTTGAACCAGCTGCCGTCTGCTTCTGCTCCTCTGCCAGACACAACCACACAAATAGATTCAGAAATAGACGAGTCGTCTTCTTTAGACAGCAGCCAGGACAAAAGCAGACATTCAACACATTCAACACATTCAGAGCATTCAGAGCATTCTCTGCCTTCGTCTGACATTTCAGCAAATTCTGATGCCAATCGCGAATCATCTTCTTTTCTGAACTCTTCCGCAAGTTCTTCTGCCAACTCACTGAGTGAAAATACCAACGAGCACACATCCGCTGCTAACTCATTCACACAAGCTGATCTTCAGCCACTCGCATTGGCTTCACTGGCTGCTTCTGCCGACGCTGCTGGCAGAGACATGCCACTTGACGTGTCAGACTTCGATACAATTGAGACAGCATCTCTTTCTTCTGAGCACAATAGAAAGTTTGATCGTCTTTCTCCTGTTTCCTCTCCGCTTTCAGCCCATCCATCGCTCCGTACACGATCAAAGTCCCTTCTCCCTCCACCTGTCAACAGATATCGCTCGCCTCATTCAGCTCTTTCGGCTTCTCCCAGCGCTGCGTCCCCTTCGGCCACACACGATATTGGAGCAGAACAACCTGCTGCTGTTGATTCAATCCAGTTTTCTCTTTCTCCTGTGCCTAATCAGCCTGTTGACTTGTCTTTGCAAATACCTCCTATCACACCATCACCAACATCATCATCTTCTTCTTTATTGTCACCTTCCTCTTTACCTCACTTATCTCCTTCTCAAGCTCCTTCAACATCTTCTTCTTCTCCCTCATTCTGCACTCCATCAGCCAATGAGCCATCTGCCACTCATTATGCTCTATCTTCTCTCGAATCCACCGACTTGTCTGATTACAAGAGCAATTCAAACGAGCCGTATGTCTTTTCTGTTCCAGAGCTGTCTCCAATTGTGTCTCTAAGCGAGTTCGATGTATCAGATCTGGATGATGTCATAACGGAGGCTGTTACAGACGATATAAGCAGTAAGACAGAGAATAATGTGAGTGGGGTGGGAGAAGAGAAGACATTAAAAGAAAAAGAAGAGAAGGAAAGCGGAGAAGAAGAAAACAAGAATGTTATTAAAGAAGAAAACGAAGATGAAGAGGAAGAAAAAGGCACAAACACACAAAATGAAGCCACTTTGCAAAATGACGATGATAAAGGAAAAGAACGCAACGAAGAAAATCCAAAGGAAGAATACAATGATGAGATGCTTTCAGGTTTGCTGAGTGAGCGAGAAAAGCAATGGAAAGAGCGTAAAGACGAATCAGAACGAGAAGCTCAAAACCACATTGTTGGAGGAATCCTCAGAACATCAAAGGGAAGATCTGTCACAGGAAACAGCGGAGATTATGGCGTTCACAGATCATCACTTTCGTTTCTGTTTAATTCATTGAACAACTCTGCTCAAAGAGATGAGATGCTTGATGATGATGTGCCCAATCTCCTTGATGACTCTTTTGACAGTCCAATTGATAATACAAAGATTGATTCAACGCAGATGCCTTTAACCGAACAAGGAAAACAAAACCAACTTTTCTTTGAACAAAATTAATAGTGACAAACACATTTTTTCAAAATAATTTTGATTTCTCATTTCAAACGTCGCAATGTACGAGTTAATTATTAAATTTTGAATATTTCTTTGGGAATACCGAGTTTTAATTTGAGAAAAAGAACGAATTGTTCTTGACATATTACCAATATTTTTGATTTCAACTTTTTTATCTTCCTTTATAAAAGTACCTAATTTTTGATTAAATGCAGTAAGGGTCAGATAAACAATAATAAAAAAGGTTATAATAGTATTCAATGTTTGAGAATTTTCTGAAATAAGAACAAATTTTGTGGTTCTTTTCTTCAAACGACTGAGACCATAACAAAAGTGAAATGGATAAAGAATATGATCGAATCATTTCAAGACAATTCGCACTTAATCAAAGAAGTGGCACACGATTTCGCACTTTTGATGGCGAGGACACATCTCCTGTCAGCAAAATGAGGCAGATCCACACAACAGAACTTAGAAATCAACACAGAAATCTTTTTCTTGATCAAGGAAGAAAAGGGATGTTAACACCAGAAAAACGAGCAATAGTTAATAAACTTGTGTGCTTTAAATTGAAATTAATAAAAATTTAAGAATTTAAAATTTTATTTTTTATTGTTTTTCAGAAAGAGCAATTTTTGATTCTTTTGAAACTGTCGACTTCTCAAGATTCACGTCAAATTTTTAATTGCTTCAGTGAAGTAATGAATATTCTTTGCATTGGTTTGCATCAGAAATGCAATTTGCACCTTATCACTTGCTCGATTATGTCATGTTTTTGAATTTTTCGATCAGGTGATAAAGATATTGCTGAAGTTCTTACTCCAGCCGACTTCACCAAATCAATTTTGCCATTTTTATCCAACACGCAAGAATTAAGTGTAGTTTGCAAGGCACTCTGCATCATTGCAATGTACAGTGTGAAAACTGACAATTGTTGATTAATTTTTAAATAAACAACCATCTCTTTATCAAATAAAGCTTCAATTTCTGTGAAATGTTGTGTGCATATATCACATTCTGGAATTCCTGATATACTTACTTACTTTCTTTCTGTTCCAAACAGTCCACTCAGAGAACAAGTATTTTTACTGATTATAAATTTTTTAATACAAATGTTGATTATGAATCTATTTTTCATGTTTATGCATCAAGGCTCTTCAATGCATTGCATACTTAATGGCAGGTCCAAAAGACATGCGCGAACGTCTTCTAAACCCGCAACTATTTGTTCTTCTTTCGTCAATCCTAGATGAAACTGCAAACATTCTTTCACAAGCCTTAAATTCTAGAAAGGAGCAAGAGTACAAAAACACTCACAGCAGCAAGCCTCCACGTGCCCAAGAAACTATTCCACCATTCGCACCACTCTCTGTCCCGTCACTGGCAGAACGCAACCAAATGGCAGAAGAATCAGATGAGAATTTACAAACAATCTCTCTATTTGGACAACCCAACTCGATTTTCAGTTCAGGCGGAGACGATTCATTTGAAGGCTCTGTTGAGAACACGTCAAGCAGCACAATCACTCCAATATCGTTCAACTTCTGCTGTATTCTTGCTCATCTATTCGCCAATATGACACAGGAGCCGATGAGTACGTCGTTGCAGAAGGAATTGTGCCCGCGCACCGTCTGTTTTTGTCAGATCTTTCTATATTGTGCAAATGCACTGGATAGCGAAGTATTTGAAGCATCGAGCATGATACTTCCGTTGGGCAGTGGTGTTGGAAATGAGCTGACGATGAACAAACTATTACATGTTTCAAATGAGCTGAAAAGGGAAAAAAGAAAAAAATACGAAGAAGGCAACAGAAAGTCTGCATTTTCTGCTGCATGTTATTCGCTTCGAGTGATGACGCATTTGATAAGCTTGCCAATAAGCGATCTATTTAAAGGAGATAGAAACGGAGACAAAGCAAAAGAAGGAGCATCGGCAGAAACACAGCGGCGTGGACGAGGCAAAGAAAAGAAAGGAACAGATTGCTCTGATGAACTTGCAGAGTATGCTGATGAAAAGAGCTGGAGCGATGATGATGGTGACGATGATGCAGGAAATGCTTCCAAGTTTGGAGGAAACGGACAGCAGGGCATATTTCCACTTGCTTCACAAGAGCACGAAAATGAAGTCAGCTGGGGGGACGATCCAATTGCCTCATTGTTCGGGCAAACTTCTTACTCCACTCAAAACGAATCGAAACTTTCCTTCACGAATTCCCCACCTTTGAATGTCTCTTTCACGTCAACTGCTCCCTCTGCTTCAGATCCTGATTTTTCATCGTCTTTGTCTTCTTCATCATCCACATCGTCTTCGTACCCTTTCCCGTTTGGCTCTTTGCCTTCAGTCAGCTCTCCATTCACAAATTATCAACCATCACAATCACTTCCTCCACCTCCACCACAATATTCTTCTTCCTCTTCTTCTTTTGCATCATCCACCACTTCCCCATTCACATCAACATTCACTTCTGCCACCCCTTCCACTTCATTCGCATCCTTATCTGCTTTCACACCCATGTCATCATCCACAACGTCATCCACATTCAACACTTCCACCACTTCAGCTTCTTCCACTTCATCCTTTACAAACCCTTTCTCTTCTGCTTCTGTCCAGGCAACTCCGCAATCATCTTACAACTCTTCATTCGATTGCAGCAGTGTTACTAGCTCGAATGCTTCTTCTTTAGGATCTGCATTGCATCTGCCACCTGTCTCATTTAGTTCAGCTTCAATTGCACCTTCTTTTGAAAGCAACTCAACTTCTTTGATGACTTCTGATTCAACTGTGCCAATTCCATTGGAAGAGCCATATTTCATTCAATCAATTAAAACTATATTGAAGTATAACATCATCTACAGTGCAACTCTTCTTTTGTGCCAACAATATCAATCACTTACGTCTTATCTCATCCCTTTTCTTGGCAACTGCATCGCAATAAACGAAAACGTGACAGAATTTATACTAAAAATGGGAGCGCTTAACATTGTTCTTTCTTTGCTTCCTCCATCAGTCAAAGATCCAAGTTCTGTTCCACACGAGTATCCTCATTCAAAACTGGCATTAGCAGCAATTAGAAAAGACGATATGAGGGAAATAAGTGCTTCACAAGCAATGTCTTCAACTTCTTCTTCACTATCTTCTTCTTCTTCCTTATTTTTATCTTCAACTTCAATGACTCCTTTCAACAATCCAATTGGCTTTGTTTCTCATCAGTTGCAGTCTGCTTCTCCCGTTTTTACATCTGCGTCATTTTCTACATTTTTGCTGCAAAGTCTTCCTTCAAAGTCATTAATCTCAGAGAAAACAACTCCTCCTTTCCCGCTTGCTCTGATACTCTGGATGCTGTCGAATATTGCTTCAGGATCTTGTCTTCAGCGTCAGTTCATTTTCGACAATGGAGTGATTGTATCTGTTCTGAATCTATTTACCGGCAAGCTATCTGAAACTTCTTCGTATTCCTCATCGTTCCCAACTGTCGAAATATTCAAAACATCAAAGCTGTCTTTTCCAGAGAAAGTCGAAGCACTTTGGGTTTTGTGCAATACGATTGATGGAAATGACGAGCAGCAATCGCTGGTTTTGGCACAGCTTTCAGATGCAATGATTTCTTCATCATCGACTGAGCACAGCTTGGAGTATGACAGCTCAGAGAATTCTGTGGCTACTCAGGTGAGGAACATCGCGAATTCTATGTATGTATGTCTTTTGATTGCATTGCTATGTGCGGGGATTGGAATCAGCGGGCATTCTGCTTCAGAGAAGTGCATCCTGACACTTGAACTACTTCTGGAGCACGGAAGACGTCTTGCACTCAGTCTTAACCAGGAGGAGATGGACAATGAAGAAAGAGGCAATAGAACTGGAATGGAGGAAGATATTGCAAAGATGCAACACCCCTCCACAATGGAAAGTGAGCCAGTGAGCTTGCCTCCACTTTTCACCCAAGCAGGCACTAACGATGTTGGTAATGGAATGATTGCAGAAGGCTCTAATGCGTCGATGAATGGAGAATCTCAACAACAGTCGCTTCCGAGTCATTTTGCAAACACATCCACGAGTGGAATGAGAGGAGTAATCGAGGAAGAGTCAGAGTTCGAATCTTTTGTACCAACAACACATGATCCTGTTATCAACACAAAGGATAATCCAATAGCTCAGCTTGTTGTGAGCTGTGAGGGTAATTCCGTACTCCAAGCTGCAGCAAACGAGGGCGAAGACGTTTTCAGAAGAGAAGGCATTACGCAGGATGCAAACAGCAATAAAAGCAGCATTCAGACCAAGGCCAGGTATTTATTGGATCGGTTCTTTGATTGGGTAGATGATGTTTAATCTTCAATGAGTGTGGGAGAAGATGCTCGCACTGAATTTTGAGTTATAGATTTGTTTGTCTATGTTTTGTTCCCAATAGAAACAATGAGCGATTAAAGTTATTCATTTTCTTTTTTCATTTTCTTCTTGATATGTTTGTAACGTGTGGATAGAAGTTTATTATACATTTATTTACAAGGTTCTGAAACATTCAAAGATAAAAATTTCATTGCTTAGTTATTTTGCAAATGCTCTTCATTTTCTTCATTTTCTGTTTTTCGGCTGTTTCGATCCTCATATTTCGTTTGTAAGTGAAAAACATCAGATGGAATAAATAGTTTTAAACTCATTATTTTTCACAGACAAAGGAATTTGCATAAATACCAACATCTTCATGAAAGATGGCTTTGTAAAAATTAATAAAATTTCGATTACAAAACAACAAACTGAAAAATGTTGAATAAACAATCTTATTTTCTCATGCAATTTGATAATCTCATCGATAAAGTGCTCTTTTTAATTTTTGGAAGTATAGCCTTGTTTCAAGGATCACTCCTCAATCATAACAAAGTAAATCCTTTTGTAAATGATCATATTACGAATAATTTGAAGCATTTTTCTATTTTTTGTCTTCTCCTTTAAAATTGTTTGTTTCATGTTTTTTCTTTCTCATTTTCATCCTCAATGTTTTTAAAACTTTCCTCAACTCTTCTTTCAAATTCAACAAAATCTCTCTCACTTTCTTTGTTGAGCATCATCTCTTCCTTTGCTCGTTTCAAAGCTAAAAACGCGTAAGCCTTTTGCCTGCGTTGATAGTGCCACAGTTTTTTCCATCCTCCTTTCAGCCATAAATCAATCTCTTTAATCTCGCAATGATTTTCTCCAAAGCAAACAATTCCTTCTTCTTTTGAACGAAGCAGCAAACTAACACCATCCGCAAAAACAGATTGAGAAAATGATTTTTCTGTTTGATGTTGCATTTCTTCTCCATAATTTGACACATTATCATCCTTTGGAGTGTATTCTGCACAAAGCATCAACACAATTCCGCACATTTTCAAATCAAGAACACGCCGCGGAGCTGATGGATAGTACAACAGCTGCACAATCCTGGCAAAATATCGAGCTGCTGCTGAAACAACTTTTTGCGAGAAAAAAGGCGAGAGGAAGACTCTTGGAGAAAAAGACAGATGTTGTGAAATATAATGAGACAAAGCAGTATGCGTTGAAGAAAGCGAAGGAGTAGATGAATATGTTGATGATGAAGTGGCTGAAATTGCTAAAGATGAAGCAGATTCATTTGACAACTCTTTAATGCACAAGTTGCTCTTCGTTGATTTTTCTTTTGGTGATATACCATAGCCTGCTTTTTGCTTGTCAGCTGAATGATTCAAAGATGATATTCGATTAACCTCAAACATGTTTGACACAACAAGCGAATTATACACAACTGTCACATATCCACCAACAGCTTCGACAAGAAGCTCATTGAACGGATGCAGCAACCTCTGAAACACGCGAATGGTCCCAAGAAATTGGGACAAAGCAAACTCTGGGAAATCAAGTGGAAGCTTCACTCCCAAGTTTTCGCATCTCACCCACAAGCGATTGAGTTGTCGGCAAGCATGCGACATTCTTTCATTAAATAGCATAGCTCGATTTCCTGCAATAATCTTATGCTTGATGGGATGATGTCGACAAAAATAAACATACTTATAGTCTCTGTAATCTGAGCTAAATGGAGATAAACTGAATGAAGACGTTTCCTTTGAAGAAAATACTGTCGATACAGAAACACAATTTTGTTCCACTTTTTCTTTGAGTGCGCCACCATCTTCATCTTCATTTAATTTGCGCAATCTTTTAATGACACTTTCAATTGATTCTTCCCCGTCGAAATCTGAAAGAGCCCTTTCAATCTCTCTTTCTTCGTTTGTAATACCAATACGAGCCTCTTCCTCTGCGGCTGTTTCTCCTTCCTTCCATTCATATGACTGAACACGCTCCAGCAATTGATCAAGATAATATGTGATATCTTCTTCTTCTTCTTCTTCTTCTTCTTCTTCCTCATCTTCTTCATCGCTCTTTTCATTTTCTGTTTGTTCTTTTTTCAGTCTTCCTTCTCTTTTGTCTCTTTCCTTCTCTCTTTCCTTCATCTTTTCTATCTCTTTCTTCACAACCGATGTTCTGACTTCTTTCAGTGGAGAGCCGCATTCCCAGCAGCACCAACAGGCAAGTACATCGTCCCATTCAACTCCGCTCATCATTCGCATCTCCCTCTCAGCCTCAAATATCGCTTCATCAACAGACACATACGGATGGACAGGCATTTTTCCCCCGAAAGAAGATAGAGACGACTTTTGCAGCTCTGCTGTTTTGTTAGATGATTCATTAAAAGAGCTTGATTGATTCTTCATTTCGGAAATTCTCTGCTTCATTACATCAAGTTCAACTTTGGAGTTTATTTCCTCTCCATAATCTGGCATTTTTGGTATTTCCCACTCGTTTAAAAAAGGAGTATGATTCATCTTTTGCCTTTTTGAAATCTTTCCTTCTGCCTTTTGAATGGAAATATTTTCTACTTCTTTCCTTTCAATTGCCACACACTGCTCTTTGCTCTCATCGCAAACTTCACTGTTATCCTCTTCACTGGAAGTATCATCCCTTTCCATCATTCCCCATGCGCCTCCAAATCCTCCATACTCATCAATTTCACCATAAAGCGTAGAGCTGTCTGTTACTTCAGATTCGGATGAAGTTTCACTTTCTGTTTCAATTTCATCTGAAGAATTACTGTTTCCTGATGATGAATGATCTGATTTCTCTTCATCGTTCATTTTTGCTCTCGCTTCCATCTTCTTTTTTCTTCTGAACATCTTTCTCTCTTTTTGTTTCTGCATTCTTCTTCTCTTCATAGCCTTTCTTCCAAAGCGTTCATCTAGCAACTTTGCATCTTCTGAAATTCCTGCTTTCCGCACACCGTTTCCAAACTTCTTCAAAAGCGTCCTCACACATCTTTCACACTGGCAACTGAAATGATAGCACCCTGAAAGTTCGCTCTGCCGCTGCTCCATCCGCATGTTCACGTCGCAGTAGTCCACAAATATCTCCTCCGCTGTCCGTATCGGCCGCAGAGACACAATCAGAATCCGCCCCTTGGAGTCGTGGCAGAATGCAGCGTTTGCTGCGCAAGAATGGTTGAACATTGAGCCAAAATGATAAACACCAAATCCAGTGTCTGGGAAAATGGTATGAGCATTGCAGTCGCAGATTCCTGATGCTTTCGCAATGACAGGGAAAAGAAGTTCTTTTAAAAACGAGCGGCAATTCTTAACTTCAGACAAAGACGATGAATTCTTTGTAGCATTTTCTGATTTTGCTTTCCATTTATCAAATAAACATATTAATTCTGCTTCTGTTTCTCCGTCTGAAAGAATATGTTGAAAAGATTTACTAGAAGATTCTTTCAAGCAACAATGTCGCGCAATTTCATCTTTGAAGAGTTTCTGCTTTCCACAAATTGCGCATTTATGCTTATGAATTCCATATTTCACAACTGTTTGACACATTCTCAATAACTCTTCATTTGCCGCCAGAGAAAGGCATGCCTCAATGCTTGCTCTGGATGTTTCGATAATTTCGTCAAGTTGTGATCCTTCATGACCTGTAAGATCAAATAATTTTTCAACTGGAGATAAATCCGAGAATGGTTGTACATGTGGGCAAGTGAGCGTATTTATTTGTTGTGATAAAATTTCATTATAATAAAGAACTGACAGAATACGAGCCAAATAAAGATCATCGCTGCTGCAAAAATTATCTAATGCTTCACAATAAGCTCTGCATTCAAAGCGATGAGAAAATAAGTCGGCATTTCTACATCTTTCGTTGCAATAAAAAACTTTTGAACATTTTTCGCAATGAACAGCTTCTAAAGCAAAGAAGTTGGAAAAAATACGAGTTAATGCATGCATTTTCATCATATTGAAGCAAACTTTCTAAATTTAGTTTGTCTGAGCAATAAGAACAATAATAAGATTGCTTTCCTGTGTAAAGCAAAAGAACAATTGCAGATTCTCTCAAAATCACATTTCCCGGATTTATTGGTTGCGTTGCAATTATTCCACGTCCCTTTTCGTTTGATTCATACACACAAAATGGACAGTTTTCTTTAAAGATTTTTTCTTTAAATTCCGACATTTTTTTATGATGGTCATGAATGTTAAAAATTATTTATCCGTTGTCAAATGCATCATGCTTGTTATATTTATGTTGAAATTGATGAAAATATTATAATATTCGGAATCAGAAAACCCATTAGATCGTGAAAATGAGAATATGTAATAAGTTTGTATTTTTTCCTTTTTGCTTGCATTGTAATGATATAACACGCGCATGAACAGGTGTCAAGGAACTGGACATACGTCTGATGAATGTACGGTTGATCCAAATGAGCCGAAAAAGATGGAGTGTTATAAATGCCATGGAAAGAATCATCTTGGAAGAGACTGCCCTTCTTTAAAGATGGACATTTGCTTTAATTGTGGATGCAGAGGTCATCATCATGTTTGCTATTTATTTAAGAAAAAAATGTTACGTTTAACTCAAATATCTTTCTTTATAAAAGCTTGACTGCCCATTTTCCACAAAACGAAAAAATCCTCCTTCACTCAATCCGTTGCAGCCTTTCCATCACGTTTTCGTTGATCCAGATGGAGAAATTCGTACGGTTCCAACAAAGCAATTGCTGGCTCAGAGCGTCTCTGGAGTTTGTCGAATAAACTTGCATTTATCACATTTCTTTGTTTTATTGATGACATCACTTTTAGGATATAGCATTTCCTGCATTAATTCCAAAATTTCCAATAAATACTCGAGAATTTAAATCTGGAGTGCAATCCGTGACTTCACAACAGCAAATTATCACCCCAACACTTTCTGCATTTAAAAACGAAAAATCAGCACTCCTATCAGAAAGCTCTAAGTTAAATGCTTCTTTACCTTCATTTCCAGAGCCTTCAGAAACTTATGAATTTACCCAACTATCTGCGCAACAAATTGATTCAAGTGTTCAGAGTGTTTTTGATACAACAAGGACTTTGGATCCGGCTTTGCCTGCTGAAAATTTAGATTTGAAGCTTAGCGAAAGTTTGGAAGCAGAATTTCCACCTCCGTCAGCTTCTGAAACGGTGAATGAAACAACAGTTTCTGAAGCACCGGTAAACAGATCAAATTCAACTCAAGGATCTGATGTTGTTTCGAGCGAAGGGTCATCCGCCCCAATTGCGTTCACACCACATTCTGTTGATATTTCTGATATCTTTGTTCCTGCCAGTCAAGTTAGTGAAGAAGAAAAGCAGTTGCTGTATCATTTGAAGAGCCAGCGGTATCTTCCAAAGCAATGGAAAGGAAAAGGTGGGCAAAGAGGAGGGTCTCATGCTCGCAGAGGAGGAGCTGAAAGGAATGTGAAAAATGCAAACATCACATCAACAGTAGCAGTTCAGAAGAAAGAGCAACAGCAGCATTCACAAGCGCAGGCTGTTGTGCCTCCTGTTGAACAAGCCTATCCTCTTTCAGCAACTCAGAGCACCCAACCAATTTTTGATCATCCGCCTGCTCCTGTTGCAGACACCACAAGGGCATACCGATCGCCCTCTGACCTGAATTCTGCAACACAGAAAACAGCCACAGAGCAGCCGGCATCGAGGTATTTGGCACAGCCAGATGGACTGCCCAAGTTCGGTCCGCTGGATAACAGTGCGTATCAATTGCAATCAAATTCAACATCTCCTGCCTTCGCAAACACACCCCCATCAGTTTCATCTGCAGACGCATCATCTCAGCAACCATCTGTTCTTCAAACGCCTTCAGGCGCAGCGTTTGCGCTTCCGATGACGTCTTCATTGTCTTCGTTGCCAAATGCATCTTCTTCACCTTCTTCAGCTCCCACTCAATTTGCTTCATCACAACTGCCACTTCAGCTATCCCTCCAAAATAGCCAGCAGCAGCTGGCGCCTCTGCTGCAGCCACTGCAACAGACATTTTCACCGTCCACTCAACAGCAGCAACAATTCTCTCAACTCCAGCAAGCCCAGCAATATTCTGGTGCTCAAATACAAACACCATCTGCGCTTTATTCTTTGACACCTTCGCAGCTGCTGTCGCTTCAGGCACCGTTTTTGGCATCAGCACCTGGATACCTGCAGAACTATACGTTTTCTCCTTTCTCTCTTTCTTTTCTTCTTCCCCAGCAGTCTCCATTCATTCCATCGCAGCAACTGCCCCAGCAACCACTTGGGATGAGCTCGAAAGAGGCAGAAAAACCAGGTTCCGCAACAATCGAGGAAGTGGCGTCTTCTCTTTCAAAAGTGGGCATTGGAACAAACACGGGGTCTTATCAAGAGCCTTCACCACAAAGTAACACTTATGCTGCTCAAACAGAAGCAGAAGCCAGCCCCGCAACTTATCAAGCTGCCTCTGGCACTCCGTTCTACACAGCGGCGTATTCATCAGTTCCATCTGTGCAAGTCGACTTTATTGCGCAGCCACTTCTCTCGGCACCTTCGCCTGTCCCGTTCACATCCAACATTTCACTGCCTCTTTCCTCGTCATAAGTTTTTATCCATTATATTCTTTATTTAATTCCGCCTCTGTTTGTTTGTTTATTTGCTTGTGTGCATGTGCATGTGCATGTGCATGTGTGTGTGTGTGTGTGAATAATAATTGGTTTGAAGAATTGTTCTGATTGAAGCATCGGAAAAGAAGGGTTTTTCAATAAAAGAATAATTTCAAATAATCAATTAGCTTTTTAACGTTGTTTTAATATTCAATTATTTTCTTAAAGTTGAACGTTTTTTGTTTTTCTTTATTCTTTTCTAACAAAAAAGAAGTGCAATTTATTTAAATCTTGATATTATGTGAAACTATTTCTGTATTTTTTTTTTACACTCTTTCTTTTTATTTTATTTTATTTTTTATTTCTTTGTTGTGTTATTATCAAAAACATCAATTTCTAATTTTTTTCCCTTCATTTTCCACAAATCAGTCTTGAAGCAAATATTGTATTGTGCCTGTGTTGCAATTATCTGGTCATTCAACACGTTCTGTTATACAATTAATCATATATGTATTTTCAATGAGTCTTCTTTGTGCTGATTTGATGAGTACTTCTCTTTGATTTTAAGACAATTGCTTGTGTGCATATTTTATACAACATTAGATATACAGTACAATTTTTGTTAAATATTATAAAATTCATATATTATAGGCTTTTTATTTTTGATTGATTTTATATTTTGCGTTTTCTGGTTTATAGTTATTGCTCAAAATGTTTCAAATTATTTTAAAGTTAAAAGTTAAAATTTTTCTTTTTGAAATATTCTTCATTCTCAGCGAGCTTTATTATATCACTTCATTTTTTCTGAACTCGTTTTTCTTTGTTGATAACACAAATGTTATTTGCACTTCATCCGCAAAAAGTAAAATTATCTTTCTCTTTTTTCAGTTGGAAGAATAATTTGAATTCCAAACCAAAATATCAGATTCAAAAAATGGCGAAAAGCTTATTGTGCTATCCACTTCTGAATAAAGCATGATTTTTTCAATTTTTGTGAAAGGATTAGATTTCAAAACAGAAAAAGTGGTTGGAAAAACAGTTGTAATATGTTTGTTAAATAATTCAAATTATTTCTTTCCCATGATTATTTCAAAGTCCACAATTTGCTTTTTTTTTCAGTTGAAAGTTTGTTGTTGGAATACATTTCCAATCCTAGCAATTGGCCATTTTCAATTTCTTCATGATCATTGTCACCCATATTTACAAAATTTCAAAGTGCAGGAAAAATTAAAATTCATTCCTGCATGTTGTCAATCATTCGTCTTGTAGCAATTCTGAGTTTTCACTTGAATGTCAATGCTTTTGAAGACAATTCTTTGGGATGTGAAAATGGAGAATCATCTTTTTTCGGATTCTCCAAAAACGATGAATATTCATTATCCAGTCCAAAATCGAATATTTCACAAAACAACAACAGTGAAGATCGATCCACTTATTTTCAAGATGATAGAATATTGGAGTTTTCTTGTTTGAAAACTTCGTTTTCATTGATGAACACATCCATTTCATTCTCAAAGTTGCAGCTTCAAACAAGAGGAGAAATAAATGTTGTTGATGGAACTGTATCCAACGTGATTGTTCTTGGGTGCATGATATTGTGCAACGATGAGAAAGCAAGTGGTCTGTTCAGAATTGTGCATGGAAGAGCACTGTTCAACAACATATCATTGAACACAAAAAGTCAAAGCCACCAAATTCCCCAATTATTGGTGTCTGAGCATTTATCCAACAAGAAATGGATTGGGAATGATTTTGAAGCAATCTCATTGTCATCTTCAGCATTTAATGATCTTGTATTTGAAAAGGCTCCGATTATTGAATCCTCACATTCATCTTCTTTGAACATTGCCAAATGTGTCTTCTCAAACATTTCTTCCACTCAAAAGAAGAATCCATTTTGTTCAGGGACATCAGAGCTTCAGAAAGGAAATGGAGCATTCATCATTTCTGGATGTGAATTGCGTGGTGTTGAAAATGTGTTTTATGGAGGAATAGGAGACCGAAATCATGCATTGCATGTTTTCAACACAAGTGTGATGCATTGCGCCAGAACAATGAACAATGGCTCGAGAGTGGAACTCAAAGAGGATTGGAGCTTTGAATACACCGAATTTGTCAATCAGCATGTCACTGATTATTCGGCAATAGATGAGGGATTTCACACTTGTGGAGGAGCCATCTTATTCAATGGTCCTTCATCTACACTGAGTGTGGAGAGCTGTATATTCATGGTTTGATACGTTTTTTGTTTTCAATCAAAAAATGATTGAAGTTACTAAATTTTTATATTTTTTGTTTGTTTTTTCTCTTTTCTTTTTATTTTTTGAATAAAGAACTGTTCCTGCAGCAGATGGGGAGGAGGAATTTGTGTTTTTGAATCTTTGAGCACAAGGATAGGGAACTGCACATTCGATCATTGTGTTGGAAAAAGAAACATTAATAATACGGGTTCTCATGGAGGATGTGTTTTCATTAGCGTCTCACATTGTTATGATGTTGTTCATTCAATTGCAAAAAATGGTTACGCATCGTGGTCTGGCGGAGCATTTTTCTTTAATTATGGAAGTACTTCCACATCAACAGACTGTAATTTGAATTTTCTCGAAAATGGATCGCCAATTCTTTTATTCAATGTCACATGTGCAAATGAAACAGTTGATAGTTCAAGAGGAGGTGGATTATATTATGAAAACAATGCTCCAAAATTTTTCAAAATGAGTGAATGTATTTTTCAGAATTGCTCTGCAAAGAATTCAAATGGAGGAGGAATTTGGATTAATGTCAGCCCACTTGAAATGAATTCAAAGTTTTGTTTCTATTGCTTCTTTTTCAATAATTCCGCTTCACAGGCATCAGATGTTTATTTGAACGATCTTGATGAAAAGATTAAAGAAAATCCGTTTGTTGAATGTTATTCCTTGACAGATGGAGAGAGCAGATGTGTAAGTTCCTCATTAGACACAAAGAATGATTGGCTGCCAAATGGATTTCTTGTGAGATATGTCATTCCAGATGGAGGAAACAACAATGCGCTCTGTGGATTAACTGTTGAGGATGGCTGCAGCTCATTGAAATTTTCATTGGAAGACACATTAACAAAGAGCAGATGCAGAATCATGCTGATCGAGGGAACTTATGAAATGGATGAATCAAATGGATTCGTTGTGTTTGGGAAGAGAATTTCTATTCAAGGGAGAGGAAAGGATCTGACTCAACTGAATCCAGTCCAGGTTGGAGCAGATCAAATGTTTCTGAGTGTTGATGATGGGATATGCAAACTGTCATCTTTGAGCATTGTGTTTGACTCACATGAAAGTTCAAGGTTGTTCAGATTAAGCTCCTCAAATTCTCAATTATTACTCCAAGGGCTTGTCATCAGCACCCCATTGAATCAGGAAGGCCTTCCCTCAAAAGAATATTTGAACAGTTTGTTTGAGGTGAATTTTGCCAACTTTCGAATGACTGATTGCATTGTCAAGAACATCTTGTCCAAGGCCAGTCTCTTTCAAAAGACCTCTTCTGCTTCATTGTTGTTGCTGTCTTCATCTTCTTCGCTTCCAAACAGCGATGAATGTTTTGTTGCCAATTCCAACTTTTCACATGTGACAAAAACAGAAGGGGATGGAGCAGTGTTGTCAAAGACAATCAGTGAGGGAGAGTCATTTTGTCTGTGGAACACCACAATCGAGAACTGTGAGTGTCCGAATGGGAATGGAGGAGGGATCAGGATTGACATGACATCATCCACAAGCACCTTCAGAATGGGATCCTCCTCGTTTCCAACCACACTCGATTCATGTTCATGCAGCAAGTGCGGAGGAGGATTGTATCTTTGGCTGGGGGATGGAGCATCAGACTTTGTGATTTCATCAGTGAGTTTTGTGGATTGTGAGGCAAGAGAGGGAGGGAGAGATATCTTTGTGAATGGGAGCAACATGAATGGCGAGACAATCAATTTGGAGAAGATTAGTGTTTCACTGAATGGGCTGGGATTTGAAGAGTTGATGGGTTTTGATAGAAGTCTGAGTGAGATGGAAATGTTTCCTTTGAATGTGTTTTTGGAGTCATTCCAACCACCAGCACATGTTGGAGGAACTGAAGGAAACTGGGTTTTTGATTCTTGTTTTTGTGGATTCAGCTTCTTCCCATGTCAGACGATAATGCATGCTGCTCAGCTCAGATTTGGCTCATCACAAAGGCAGATTGTTGTTGGAGAGGGATATGAGCTGGATGAGGAGATGATGATGGATGGACAAGTTTGGAACATCTCATGTGAGCAAAAGGGGATGGTTGTTGATGTGCATGAACCACAAGCAGATCTCTCCAATAAATGGCTGGTGAGTGTTTTTACAGAGTGTTCAATGTACAACATCTGCTTCTCTCTTCCTTCTTCTCTCTCAGATGCCCACTCTTTCATCACACTCCCCGCTTCCACTTCCTCTCTCACTCTCTCAAACTGCTCATCAATGAATTCATCTTTTGAGTCAGGGAGTGTGATTGGATTCTGCTTTGTGAGTGTGGTTGGAGGGGAGTTGAAGATGGAAATGTTTGAGACAAAAGGAGCAATGGTGTTTTCATCGCATTCGTTGATTGAAGGGAAGGGGAGCAGTTTTGTTGCGAATTGTGTTGAATGTGTTTTTGAGGGAATCACAAAAGAGAATGGAAATGGAGCTTGTGTTTGTGTTTGTGTTGAGGATGAGACAAATGCCCATGAGTCAGAAAAGAAACAACTGATAATTGACAACTGCACATTGAATGGATGTTGGGCAAAGGGAAGCAGAGCAAAAGGGGGAGGAATGCATGTGTGTCTGAGAGGCAATGATGAAATGGTTGTGAATGGATCATCGAAGTTTGAAGGGTGCTGTGCAGGAAAGAGGGAAGAAGGAGAAGAGGATGGTTTGGGAGGAGGAGTGTTTGTTCAAGTGGGAGATGCAGAGTGTTTGTTGAGTATTGAACAAGGAGTGCAGTTTTCGAGTGAGAAGGAGAACATTGCAAGAGATGGGAAAGATGTGTTTGTCTGGTGTAGGAATGGAGTTCAGTTGGAATTGTTGATCAACACATCTTCATTCGGGTTCTTTGATCATTCAATTCTCCCATCAGATGGAGCAAGGCTGAGTGGATGTGAAAATGGAGAGGATGATCCCATCATTCCTCTGCATGTGTATTTGTGCTCCATGCCAAGTCCAGTGATGGTTGATGGAAGAGAAGGAGTGGATCACACAAAATGTGGATTTCCTTTGTTCTGTTGCAGATCGATTGATTACTGTGCCAACAAGAGGGTTTCACAAACAATCAATGAGATTGAAGTTGCATCAACTTCCTCAATCAACACACAAATCTCGGTGGCTTTGTTCCCTCTTCTTCTCTCATCATCTTCTTCCTCTTCAAAAGAAAGTGAAATAACTGTGAATGTGAGTGACAATGGAGAAGTAACACAAGATGGCTTGATTCAGTGCAGCAACAGTCTGTCCATTTCAGGGCTCAGCTTTGTTCTTCCAAGAGCATTCCAGCAGAGCAGAAAGGCGTTTCTTCAATCTTCATCTGCACTCAGCCTTTCTATCTGTTCCATCTCCTTTACTGAAGAACAAGATTCTGAGGGAATTACCATTTCTGTTATATTGGTGGAAAGGGGGGATCTGACGCTCAATGAATTCTCAATGAATTCAGAAGTTGAGTTTTCGATTTCTTCTCCAATCTCAATAACCAATGGAGAAAACATCACAATCAAGAAATCTGAGATCCTTTGGATCAAGCACTCGGGTGGTGATGGAGGATGGCTGAGTGTGACTGGGATGGATGAAGGAGCCAGTTGGATAACAGTTGATAATTGCACAGTGAATTCATCGTGTGTCCAGGGAAACAACCTCAAGGGAGGAGGAATGCTGATTGAGCTGGCAAAGGTTTGTGAGTTGAAGTGCAACAATACAGAAATGAGTGGTTGTAGAGTTCCTGAAGATGACACAGAAACAGAAACTGAAACTGAAAGAGAAGCAGGTGGAAGAGGACTTGGTGGGGGTATATTTCTATCATTGGAGGATGAAGCAATTCAGTTTGCTCTTCGGGATATGAAGTTTGTGGGGTGCTGTGCCTGGAAAGGGAAGAATGTGTTTGTGAATGGGAGCTCTCTGGATGAGGTTGTGGATTCAACACATTTCTGCTGGGAGATGAGCGAGAAGGAGAAGTCATCGATGGAGGAGCTGTGTGGGTGGGAGAGAGGCAGCACAGGGATTGGGTTTGTGATTCCGCTTGTGGTGTATCTGTGGTGCAACTTCAGTGGGAGTGGGTTTGTCGATGGGGAGGAAGGAGGAGACTTCAGTGGATGTGGATATGCCGTTGCTCCATGCAGATCAATCTCCCATCTCATCTCCCTCAAATTCACCACACTCCCTGGAAGTGCTTCTGAAGATGAAGAAGATAACCTGTCCATCTCAGTGTCTCACATTTCTTCACTCACCTCTTCCCTTTCCCTTTCGCCTTCTGTTGAATCAGAACAAATCTCAATGGAAATCATTGGGAAAGACAATGAGTCAGGGATTGGCGTGAGTGATTATCCCGTTGGAAGTGAAGAATGGATGATCCATTCGACCATCCATCTTTCATTTGAGGTTCTCTCCTTCCACATCCCAACAGCATTTGCCCATCACAGAACATTCATCAGATCCTCAACTTCCTCATCGCTTCTCCAAATGAAGCACTGCTCTTTCACCCCTCAAAGTTCAAGTGAGCCTGTCTCATTCACTTTGTTGAGTGTTTCAGAGGGAAGCTTGTTGATTGACAATTGCACATTGTACTCGTTCTCATCCACTCACCCATTTCTCCTTGTTTCACTTCCTTCTCAGTCAATCACCCTTTCCAACATGACAGTCTCGAATGTCTCGACATCTTTGTGCTCTCTTGTGTCATTCGAAAGAACACCATCTCATCTGCCTGTGAATTCATCTGCTCACAATGAAGTGTCAGACAAGTTTTGTTGCTCCCTCCAAATCCAGTCATCCTCATTTGCCAACACCACGTGCTCTGGTGACAGTGCAACCATTCTTTGCCTCGGAGTGTTCGATGTTGTGGAGAGTGTTGTTGAGAAGTGCACATTCAGCCGGTGTGTGAGCGAGGCGAGTGAAAGGGGAGGAGCACTGATGATGTGTGTGAAGAGCGAGGAGTCATCGGTGGAGGTGAGGCAATGCTCATTCACACTGTGCAGGTGCTCGACTGTGGTTGGGAGAGGAGGCGGAATGATGTTTGATTGTGTGGATCCCTCATCACCAGCACCAGCACCAGATGGCTCACTGTTTCTCCCGCTGAAGATTTCAGAGATCCGATTCACAATGAATGATGCACTGGTGGGGAAGGATATATTCATCAACTGCCAGTCGATCGAGCAGCAGATCAACGAAACACTCTTTGCCCTCGACTTCTCCCAGGAGTCGCTCCAGTCAAACAAGTCCATCTGTGCGAGTGATGCTGATGAGCAGGATGTGGACTTGATCCCCTTGATCACCTTCTTGTATGCACCCCAGATCTTTGTGTGTCTCGATTCGGCAGACACTCGCCAGTGTGGATTGCCAACAAACCCCTGCCAGAGCATCTCATCTGCTGTTCACCACATCCAGCCAGGACTGCTCAACATCATTTTCATCAACACCTCATCCACCTTCCTCTCAGAGACAACTGTGCATGGGCTGTCCATCCTGCCTTCGACAAAGCAGCAGGCAACAGTCCAGCTGAGCACAACCATTCCACACACAGGAGATGCCCAGAGTGTGGTTCTGTTTGAGGAGGATTGCACAGTTCGCAACTGCCTGATATCATTTGCTTCTTCGTTTGAGGCAGCACACTCAGCTGTATTCGCTGAATCATATGGATCGTTGGAAGTGTCTCAGTGCACATTCACAGCAGGCGATGCCTTGTTGGAGCTGGATTCACATGTGATGGCTGTTTGGGGAGGAGTTCTGAAGATGAGTGAGACATCATTCAGCTGGCTGTCTTTTGCAAAATCCTTGCTTTTATTTTCTGATGAATCAGAAATTGTGCTTTCCCAAATGACTCTGGAGTCTCTCACATCAACAGCTGATGTTGTTGCAATAGGATCGAGTTCGAGCGTCTCGATTGAAAAAATGAACTGTTCCAACATCTCATTGAACAATGGCTGTCTGATCTCAACGAACAAGGAAGAGCTGAACATGAATGGAAATGGAAGAAGAAATGATGAAGATAAGGAAAGTCTCAGAATATCTGCAGCAGTTTTTGAGAATATTTCATCAAATGAGAACAGCAATAACAACAGGAGTGTTGTGAGGATTGAGAGTGACAAATCAAATGTGAATCTGATTAATTGTTCATTTTCTTTTTGTCTGCTTTCAGCTGAGAAAGGAAGCCAGTTGTCTGTTTCAGACAGTTCAGATGTGTCTGTTGTGTCGTGTCTGTTTGATGGCAAAACAACAGATGATCCAGTCAGCCATCAGAAGAAAAATGCTTTTGGAGAAGATGAAGAAGAAAATGAAAAAGAACTTAACCAATTATGTGGTTGGAATGGATCTGTTGTGGATGTGACGTCAAGCAATGTGACAATGAAAGACACCACAATCAGCAACTCGAAGAAAGGAGGGCTTTCGTTATCAGGTGGATGTGTTGAGATATCTGAAGGAAAATTTGAGGGAAACAATCCATCAATTCAGAATTATCCATCAGCAAGAAGGAACATCCTGTGTGAAGGCTCGTCAGAATTGAGTGTTGTGAGTTTGAAGGGAGGTGATGGAGTGAAAGATAATTCCTCGTTGTGGATATTGGATGGAGGATGTTCATTGGAAGGGATTGCAGGAGAAAGGGCATCTCCCTTTTTCATCCCGAAGGTGGAGAGTGTGTCAGCTGAAAAGTCAGGGGAGAAGGTGAATGTTGTGTTCAGAGGATCACTTCTCCTCCCTTGCAATCTCTCATTCGAAACAGTTGCAGCAGAAGGAGATGAGGAAGTGGTTGAAAAGCATTTGTTTGATTCAAGCGGTTTCATTTCAGAAGAAGAGGTGCATGGGTCTGTTCCTGTGGAAACAATTGAAGGTGTGACAAGTGAAGCAGAAGTGAGGGTGTGTGTTCTGTTTGGGAGTGCTGATTCTCCATCCGCAACTGAGGCATTCATTCTGAAGAACAAGAGCATCTCAGAATCAAAAGGAGATGAAAGAATCGTTGAAGGAGGAAAAGATGGAAAATCATGGGCCTTTGTTATTGCAGTTATATTCGTTGTTTTATTCCTTATTGTTCTGATTGTGTCCATAATTGTCACGGTTCGATGGAAAAAGCAAAAGAGGAGAACTGAAGAATTAGAAGAGATTGTGAATGACACAGTGAAGAAGGACCCAAAGGCATTTGAGATGGTTACGATGGAGATGTCTCCTGAAGAGCAGTGGAGGAGAGCAGAGAGGGAGGCTGAAAAGAAGAATGAAGAGAGGATAAAGAAGAGAGTTTATGAGAAAAGCTTGGGACATTCGGAGTCATCTGAGCATCTTCTGTCTGAGAGTGGATCAACTGAATATATCTTGGGAAGGGATTCAGATAAGATTCCTGAATGGGCATTGGAGAAAGTTGATGAGAAAGAAGTTGAGGAGGAAACGAGAAAGAGATCACCATCACCTTCCATTTCATCCACTTCAACAACTGATTCAGATTCAACATTTGTTCGATCAGAGAGTTTGTGTCCAACCACCTCATCCATGTCGAATCTGGTGGATGCAATTGCCTGTTCATCAGTGTTTGAAAAGCTGATAGTGGATCTGAGAGATTCGCTGTTCATGCTGCTTCATGGAAGGAATGAGAAGAAGGAGATGGCGATAGGCACTTTGCAGGAGAGAGAACACACAGCTGCCCAGGTGTTGTTCTGGGTGGCGAATGGGGCACTCCACTCACTTGAGAATGAAGAAGACGAGCTGTCATCTCTTGCCAATCTGAGTCCTCACATTGTGTTGTTCTCGGAGCACATGATCATCTGCATTGCCAAGCATTCCGACTTCTCTTCAGATGATTCAGATTCCTCATCCATCTCCTCCGCCTCCACGATCATCACATCTTCCTCTGACTTCTCATCTGCCAACAGGAATGGTCGAGGTTCACCACCACCTTCATCAGCCTTTGAGGATGAGGATGACAACAGGAAGGAGTGCCTGAGGTGGAAGGCACCAGAGCTGCAGATGAACAAGAAGATGGGAGCAACAAAGGAGTCCGTTTCATTCTCGATTGGGATGATGTTGTGGGAGTGCCTGACCCTGAAGATCCCGTTTGGAGAATATGAGGCAGTGGTGGCTGGGCAGAAGATTGTGAATGGGGAGAGGCCAGACATAAAGGGGGTTTCAGGGAACACATTCGAGGCAGTTGTGAAGAGCTGCGTGTCAGAGAGAGGATGCGAGCGTGTGGAGCTGAATGTGCTGAAGAGAGAGTTTATCCAGCACTTTCCTGCAGGCACAGTGATAGTGACGATGTCAGATGCGATTGGATACAACATGATGTCAGAGGAAGAGGAGTTGAGTGTGTCAGCAGAGGCAAGAAAACTGATTGAAAGCATGAACAAATGAAGAAGAGAAGGAGTTTGTTGGTTAATAATAAGATGGAGATTGTTTTGATTTTTCGTTATTCTGAAAATGAAATGAGGTCTTTTTTTACTAAAAAAATGCATCAATTGTTGTTTTCTGTTTGTGGCGTGCTTGCTACGACTTCAATTGGGTTATGAAGCAATTTCTTGTTCATTGAATTGTTTTTTGTGGATGTGAATGCGAACTATTAGATCTCTAGGGTGCATATTTTATCTTGACCTCAATTTTTTATCTCAACCCTATTAATTTGAAACTTATTTTTGCTTTGTTGATTTGTGAAAAGGCTAAAAACAAAAACAAAATAAATAGACTTTTTGATATTTTTGTTTTTCAGAATTCTGTTCAAAAATTTTTTGAGATTTTTATGTTCAAAAAAATATTCAAAAATTTTATTATTTTAGGACCCAGATCAAAGACTTGCTGGCTTTGAAGCGAATATTTTATACTGAACGTTTTAAGCCACAACATCATAATTCTACACTCCTATATTAATATTTTAACTTGTTTTTCACTTTTTCAATTTTATTTTTGACCTTTTTTTCTCATATCACTGTTTTTGCTTAAAACACGATTTTTTTAATAAACAAGTGTTTGAGTCAAATTTTATTTAAATGAAAAAAATACTCAAAGTCTTGATTATCGTTTATTTGTATTAAGTTTTGAAATGAAAATGAACTTTTCTAGAATATTAACTAAAAAGCAAGTATGTATGATTTTTTTGTTATTTTAATTACCAAACATATACAAACAAATAATCATTTTTTCACACAAGAATCGTTTTATTTTAATAATGTTTATTTATCATTTCAATAGATTTCAAAACAAATTCCTATATGTCCTTTAAATCGTGTTTTTTGAAAAAATGTATGAAATGAGAAAAAATGTTAAAAAAACAAGTTGAGAAAGTTTGAAACAACTAAATCATACAAAAAAAGAAACATTGTATTATGATTTGAAAGCTCAGAACTTCTGATAATAAGTATTCGCTGGAAAAGCAGCAAGTCAATGATCAAAACATAAAGTTTTTATTATCCTCGATCCTTTTGAAAAACAAGAAATATTGAAAAAAAAATATAGAATAAGGAAATTGAAACATTTCAAACATTTCTGGTTATTTTTTATTTATCGCAGACTTGTGCAAAGCTAAAAGCATTGCAAAAAAGAAAAAGGTCAAGATAAAGAAAAAAGGTCAAGATAAAATTATAGCCCTATTTAATTATTTCTCATGTTGAATTTTTTGTTATGAGTGGAATTCATTGAGTTTTGAAATTTGATTGTCGAGAAAAGTGAATTCAAGTTTTGAAAAAAGGAATAGACCTATTTTCTATTGGAATGATCTTTTTTTTTTCCAAAAAACATCATCTCAAACAAAATAGAAATTGTTAATAAGTTCAGATAATGAATGAGAAATTCTATTTCCAAATGCAACATAGTCTTAAATACAATCATTACAACAGCAGTATTTGAAAATGGTTTCAAGATAAAAGATTTGTCGAATGACAATTCGATGAAGGAAATATCAACAAATTTTCGATTAATGAAAGAACATTATCAAAAAGAATTGCTATCACAGAATATCGAGCAAACACAAGTCTTCAGTATGGCAGTTTTTTTTTTTTTTTTTTTGAACAAAGGTCCATTATTGTAGAGAAATAGCCAAAATACCCGCGAGTGATCGAAGTTATTCTTCAATTTGTGAGAATCTCAATCTCAGTTGCACTCATCTTCTTTTTCAAATCTTTATGAAAAAGTGCAAAGACTCTTGTAAATAACTTTGTATTTTAAGTTTTGACTTATTTTTTTAAAAAAATAAAAAGGCTGTTCAAAAAAAATATTTTTTTCAAAAGCTTCATTGCAAAGCAAGACTCAAAAAAATGAATAAAGAATAAATAAGACCATATATGTTAAACTATAAAATGCGTAGAATAAAAATCAGATTTATGAATTCAACAGAGGAGGCAAGCGCAAAAAGAAATTACACAAGAGAATGCAAAATAACGTTTTAATCTTTTGAAAAAGATTTATTTATAACTGTATAAAAACAAATATTAAGACAATATCTAAAAATCACAAAAGATATTAAGAGATGAAGTGAAATGGTTGATTATATCTCTGTATCTTTAATAATTGTAATTGTTAAAATAGTTTTGACTTTTAAAAACTGAAAACATTGAAAATATTTTAAAAACATTAGAATAAAGCTAAAATCACAAACAAAAGAAACACTTTCCATTCATGAAAAAAAATGTGAATTCATAATTCAAAATAAAATTAAATATTTAGGAAAACATTAAATAATTGTAAAAATTGCGCAATTCAATTGTGAAATGAAGAAATTGTAACTAATATTTATAAGTTAAAGGATCTGTAAAACTTAAAACAAAATGAAAGGTTACAGCTACCATGCACCTACAGCTCCACATCTTCCATTGCGCCCAGCAGATCATCAAGATCAATCTCGTCCAAGTCGATGTCATCTCCCAGCATCCCAAGCACATCATTCACCGAATCTGAGCCATCACCCGACATTGAAGTTGTCGAAATGATTGAAGACAGCTGCATCGCCTCGGTACGTGGAGAAAGCAATGCTCCGTCGTTCGAAGTTGTCGAAGCACCTGAGACAGGCCTCTTGCTCAGCAGCTGCTGCGTCGACCGCTGTGAATCCTGGCTGAATGTGGAGCGTGGAGTAGAGGGAGACGGGAGAGAGAAGAACGAGTGGTCATTGAATGCCTCATCTGCAGAAGAAGACCCATCGGAGGTGTGGATTTCGTCTCTTCCTGCACTTGTATGAGAATCTCTTATAAGACTGAGAATTTCTTCTTTTGACATCATTTTCATTTCGTCTTCATCCAAAACTTTGCTCAGCTCTGAAATTTCTTTCTCGTTTAATCCAAGAGAACGAAGATATTTGGCTTTTTGCTGAGAAGAAGGATCAGAAGAGTTCTCTTTCTGTTTATCATCGTTGGATGCATAAGATTCTGGGACAGCTGAAGGAATAGTAGCCAAAGTGCGTTTGGTTGAAATCTTGAGGTCTTTTCCAGGTTTGCCTTTTGCTTTCCCTTTTCCCTTGTCTTTCTTCTTCGATGAGGCAGTTGCTGTGTCCACAGCAAATGTCACTTTCGAAGGCGGAGCAGACGAAGAGGCAGCAGAATTGGATGAAGACGAAGAGGATGAAGTGCCTTTCTGCTTTTGTCCTTTCACTTCTCCCATCGAAGAAGTGCTTTCGGCAAGAAGCTCAATTGGCATGAATGGAGATGATGTGGCTTTGGAAGTGGAGGTGGAAGATGAGGAGGATGTAGATGCGGATGATGTGGCATAAGAAGAAGAAGAAGAAATAGATTTCAATGATTTTCCAAGTGTTTCCTTTGAATCGTCAATATTTTTGAGATCGTTCAACTCAGCATCAACATCGTTCTCGCCAAAGTTAAAGCTATCGTCGTCTTTCTCTCCGCTCAGCCGGTCGAATCTTCCTCCTCTTCCCTTCGGCGACACCAGAAGCACCACGTCTCCAACATCCACTTCCACCTCAATTCCGTCTTCTCCTCCTTCTCCTTCTTTGTCCAGCAGCTCTTTCGTCTGAATCCCAACCTCATTCAGCGCATATTCACCTTCTTTCTTCTTCCTCTTTACCAGAATGATTATTACCACCACAACAACACTCACCACAAGCAGCACCCCCAGCAAAATCACCAGCCAAAGAAGATTGCTGCCTTTGCTGGGAACGTCATTCGTGTTTGTGATAGTGTTATTGATTGTGTTGTTTGTCACCGGAGGTGGCGGAGGAGGTGGTGGGGGCTCAGGCTCAGGATCAGGATCGGGTTCTGGTTCTGGTTCTGGCTCTGGCTCTGGAACAGGAGTGTACTTGCCGTATTTGACAACCACATAATTTGATTCAAACTTCGTGAGATCGTTTGGAAGAGAATTAGATTTAGAATGAGAAGAAGAAGGCGTTGGCGTTGTGGATGATGCACTCCAAAACAGAATACAAAGCGCAACTTCGGTTCCATTTGGCGCTCCATCAACATCTGCTTTAGGAACATTTATGATCACCTTTTCTTGGCTGACAAATTCTGTTATCTCAATTTCTTGTGTTTCGTTCGTGTGGTTTTCGTGGTAATATCGTATCTGTCCTGTGACATTGCATGGCAGCAGATTTGATCCTTCTATTTCTGCTTTGTACACATCCACGTCTTCTCCTTCGTCAACAACATTTATGCTGCTGAGAATGGGAATGAAATGAAGTGATTTTCTCTGCCTTGCCAGCTTCCCCTTTAAAGTGCATCCCTCATTCACCATCCAGAATGACGTGTTGATTTGATGGCCATCGCCGTTTCTGAGAGAATTCAGTGTGACTTCTCCAACCACACCAGCTGGAAGCGAAGCAGCATCCACAGAGCAGCGGATGTTGTGTCCAACCTGCTGATAGTTCGCATCAAATGAAGGATGATGATTCTGAGAGAACTCCACCATTGTGAATGACGCATCGGAATTGTGAATCGTCAACGCTCCTTTTGGAGAGCGAGTAAATGCCGTCTGAATGAATGTGGCTTTTGGAGATGAGGAAACATGCACAAGCGAGCCAGAAAAAGAACAAAGAGGCGAAGATGAGTCAGGATTCGCGAAACGTGATGAATGAATAGAAGGAAATATGAATTGAGTATTTGATTCGCCTGCAGTTTCTACCTCTTCGTTTTCATTTGAGCTCATTTCGCTTCCGCTTGAAGAGGTGATAATTTCTCCGTTTCCTTCAAATAAGCAATATTCCATCAACACCTCACATTTATCGAGGTTCATCACACTTCCCTTCTCAGCCCATGAAATGCACCGAACGAACGAGCAGTTTGCCAAAGAGAGATTAAGACGTGTTGAAGAAGATGAAGTGAAGACGCACGCAACATCGTTACTGCCATCAGCAATGTGAGTGCGGGCAATGTCTGTGAAGGATGTGTGTGTGATTGTAATGTCCTGATGAGCAGGGACAGGAATAGATGGATCATGCGGAACAGACTCTGGCGGAATCACAGAAATAATCTTCTGAATTGGAGAAGATAGCGAAAATGTGCTGAATGAGCACTCCTTCATTGTCATTTTGCCCCCATTGATGTAAATGATCGAGTAGGAAAGAGAAGGAGATGGGGTAGGAATGCCAGACGGATAGTCAGCTGGATTCAACTTGAACGACACGCCAAACACATCCATTTCTGCGTCAATGCCTTCTGCTCTCATTAAAATATTGTATTTTATGTTCACTTTAAGAAGCACATTCAAGTCCTGAACGAGCATATATGCTGAAGTCACCTGCAAAATACCTTCATCGCCTGATGGCACTGCAGAAGCAGCCGGTTCAATAGCGACTTCTCCTCTTGTTCCAGGGTGTGCAATGAATCTCTTCTCGTCCATCGGAACTTTTGTAGTCAGCTGCGTCTTCTCCCACACAACAATCTGCTGCAAGTCTCCGCTCGCCTGATTGGCTGCATATTCCACGCTTCGGCAGGGAAAAGCAGCCGATCCGCAAAGTGGGAAGTCCTCTGCATATATCTCATTCGAAACATATACAATGCTTCTGTTGAACTCCCAGATGGTGAAGAGATTTGTGTCTGTGGGAAAGTCCACAGTGCCCACGCCATACAGAGAGTTCTCTCTGACCAGCGCTGCCTGTGCCATTGAAAAGTCAAAGCGTGCCATGGTTGCACAGCGGATGAGCGATCGGCAGTAGATGAAGATGTCTTTCCCTTTGAATGCAACATCGTCTTTGAAGTAGTCAAATGAAAATACAAAATTGTCCGTGGAACTGTCGTCCAAGATTAGCAAAATAGCTCCTCCTCGTCCACTTGCCTGGTTCACTCTGCACTGTCTGAATGAAGAATGCTTCACTGTCAAATTCCCTGTATCAAAAAGCCTTGCAAACACGCACCCGCCTCCACAATTCGCTCCGGTGGCATTGCAGTCGATGAAAGTGCAGCCATCGACCACCACATACTGCCCATCCTGCACTGCATTTCCCTTCACAAACGTACCGTTTCCGTTGTTATTCTGATCGCTCTGATAAGTCGAATTCTTCAGCACCACATTTGATGCCTGGTTTGCTCCGATGAAGCTCGACTTGCCGAGATGACACCCAGTCATCCTTGAGTTGTTCACAATCACACTGCATTTCTGTCCTACATCAATCAGCACAGTGTCTGCAACAGATGAAGAAGAAGAAGTGGAATCGAAAATAAGAGAGTCCAAATGTGCTGTGGGCGGAATGGCGACTGCAGGAGACGCTGCACCCAGCGCAACAGACACAAACGGAGCTCCGTTGAACACGACGTTGCTGACAGTGAGTGTGCCAACAACAAGCTTCCCATCGAGCACTTGGAAGAGTGGGTACGAAATGGATGACACGCCACTCTGCATTGCAACACCGCAGCGGGTGATGAGCAGAAGAACATTGCCTGTGTTGTCTCCTCGGGAGACTTTGAAGAGCGAGTCTGTTGAGGAAGCAGCAACTTCATGGATGGACGGAAGGGAGAAAGTGAAGCAGTCAACGAGGAAATGCGACGTGGGAGCAGAAAAACCAGATGAGGCGGATGTGCCTTGAATCAAAAAGGCAGCAGAAGATGTCACTTTCACAAGAGAGGTTTCTGGGGCTGATTGAGAAGAGACGCGATATTGCCATTCTGAAGATGATGCAGAAGAAGAGCTGCCAGTTGTGGGGTTCAGCTGCTCCATAAATACATTTGGGTCAAAAGCATCAGATAATCTTGTGTTGTAGAAATCTCCACCGACTAAATGCACAATGTCATTGGACGAAGCATCGAATGTGATCTTTTCACTCATCGTAATTCCTTTGTAGATGAATACTCTTGTTTTGACTGGTGTTGCATTCACACGAGAAGAATGAGAAGGAGAAGAAGATTCTGAAGTGGAAGTGGAAGTTGTTGGATTAAGGTCAATTGCATGTTTTATTGTTCCGCAGGGAAAGAAGAGGTATCCGCAATGATCTACATCAAAGCCATCTTCATTCGATGACATGATCCATTTGTCCTTTTCAATGAAGAACACAGCCAGCGGCAGAATCGCCTCAGGCTTGTCACTCTGCGAGCCAGACAGCTCCTTCGGGTTGAAGTTGCTTTCTGGAGGCAAAATGGCTGACGGGGGGAAATACTTGCGGGCCTGGTCGTGTTCAAAGAAAGGGACTGTTTCGTTCCGCACGTCCACTGCCAGCTGGTCAGAGCGCACGAAGATGTTCCGCCCGCGGTGGGCGTTGTTGCCGAGGAAAGTGGGTGTCTTGATCTCGAAGTCGCAGAGCGTGCCCAGCAGAACGAAGCGCATTGCACCTCCTCTCCCGTTCGAGTCTGACGCAAGCGACGAGGTAGGCGAAGATGCAACAGGTGCCAGGCAGTTTGTGAAGGAAGATCCGTTCACTTTCCACTGAGTGTTCGCTCTGAGCGTGATGTACAGGGCACTCCCGCCGACTTCTGTGCTCGATGCCTCTGTTGTTATGCAGTCAGAGAAGGAGCAGCTGTCGATAGAGACAGTGGCAGTTCCAGCAGCAGACGAAAGTGCACTCGTCGTGGCCTCCACGTTGATTGCAGCTCCAGACGAGACAGAACGGCTGAGGTAAGTAAAGTTGTTGTGTGTGATGCTCACTTCCTTCACATCCAGACATTTCACAGCAGTAGCGTCGCCGAATGTGAATGTTTCGAATTTTGTGTTGAAGATGAGGGCAGTGCATCCAGACAGCTGGAAGAGCGTCTTTGCCTGGAGCGCATTGGATGAGGTGTAAAGCGGGCTGAATGAAGATGACTGGTCGAAAAAGTGGAAGACTTTGTCAGAAAAATGAGAAGAAGCAGAAGAAGAAGATGGCATGTTCGAAGTGCGAAGACTTGACAAAAAAGAAGTAACTGTAGGCTGCACAACACAGCCTTGCACACAAAGATACCCATTTTCGTTGATTGTAAACAGATTCAGTTGACTATTTGGGATCAATGCAACGCCCAGCAAGCGGAGTTTTCCAGCGTCTACGTTGAAGAGGCTGGTTGTGGTGGTTGAGTCAGATGCTGTGATTGAATTGATAGGCGAAGGCGCAGGCACAGAAAGGGAGAAATCTTCAGCTGGGTCAGGAGCACCTGGCGAGGGCTGGATGAACGACTCGCCGCGAATGGTGATGATCTTCCAGTCGACAGACAGGTTCTTCTCTGTGAAAAGGTCGCCGAAGATGTAAATTGTCTGGTTGATGAAAGGGTTCCACCGCGTGAGAGAGAACTCGATCGTCTTGCACTCAATGTATGTGGTGGTGTAGTATGTGAGATCTTCATTGATATTGGGAATGCTGATGTGGCTTTCCGTCGGCTTGATCCCGTTCCAGGAGTTGTTGCCGCAGTAATACTCATTCACACCTCCCTCAAACTTCGCAGTGACATTTCTGTACGGTGGGTAAGGTAGAATTTGATACTCTTCATCGCCTCGCGGACAGTCATTTGTGGACTCTTGACAGAAAAATAGATGCGGCCGGTCAGAAGTCGAAAACGATGCCATGAACAGCTGCCTGATTGTGTCTCTGTTGAACGATGAGTCCAAATAGACATCGTTTCCCATGGACGAATCGACCCTGTTTCCAATAAAATAGCAGTACGACACTTTCATAGCGCCATGGCCGTTTGAATTCCACATTTCCAATGCGCCCCCAAGTGTCTTCGCCTTGTTTCCCTGAAACAGACAGCTGTGAAAGCTGAACTCGCCTTGTGCTCCATAAGTGTGGAAGCAGCCTCCGTACATCCCGTAGGCCTCGCACTCTGTGAAGTTGTTTGTATCGAACACTGTCCCTGCCTTTTGATGTTCCACATTCAGCGCTCCACCTAATCCTGAGCGGCATTTGTCGAACAAGCAGTTGCTCATCACGCATGTAGTCATGTTCATCATCACCAGTCCCCCAGAATGTGAAAAATTGCTCCAACCATATGCCGCTTTTCTGTTTTCTCCTCTGCGAAATGTGCAATTATTCACCGCAAAATCACCAAATGGAGAAACAGCATACGCACAACCACCTCGAATCTTGTTATCTTTTGATTCAACATAACAATCTTCAAAGATGCATCTCTCCAGTTTGAAGGTAATGTAAGAACCATTCACGCAAATGCCACCTCCACCAGGCTCAGCAGTTCGGTGGCATGCAGAAAAGTTACAATCAAAAAATTCTACTGTTCCTGATTGAAAAACAGGGAGTGCTGAACCTATGCTTTGATTTGTTGTTGTAGTGAATGATCTTATAAATGAAGAGTTTTCAGAAATAAACTTGTTTCCCATTGAACCAACTGAACATACTCCATAGAAAGCATCTTCGCAGTTCAAACATTCGCATCCTATCATTCGAGATGAATGTGTTAAAGATCTAGATTTTACAGAAAACTTTGTTTCGAAAGAATTCACCCAATAAGGTCGAGATATATTTTCAAAGTTAACAAAGCTTTCGATTGAATTGCTTAATTTTGGAGAACACAGGAGTGATGATCCTTTCACAACTTGCAAATCTCGAAATTCAGAGAAAGTTAAGCTTGCCTTTCCTGCTTCGACTTTTGAATCTATTAACGAGCGAATGGTGCGATCATGATCAAAAGTGAAAGATAGGGAAATATTCCGAAGATTAACGGTTCCAGATGATAAAAAAGTTGATGTTTTAGATATTGGATTTTCAATTGTTGTATCGCGCAATGTTAACAGTGAAGCGGCATCAAGATCAATCACTGAAGTAACAGTGTTTCCAACAAGCTTTACTGAATCAAAAGTTAACGAAAAGTTTGATAAAGAAAATAGATAATTTTTAGAAGGTGACATGATAACGGTCGATAAATCGGGTCCTCCAATAATGGAAAATAATCCATCTTCTAATTTTCTACCTGCTGTAATGAATTTCCCTTTTTGTAATTCAATAAGATTATTTCGAATTGTATCATGCGATTTGGTGTTGTTAAAATAAACATCCAGGCTAAATGTTGATGCATCAAATGTATACACAACAATAAAAATAATTCTGAGCAATAATTGTAAGTTATGAATCATTGAAAGTTTTTGTAGCACAAGAACAGTTCGATATGATCACTATTATATATAATAAATTATTTAGATAAATATTTTTTTTCTTAATTGAAGTCTGATTCATAATTCATTTAGCTTTCATACTATAATTATGCTTTTCATTATTATAGAAATTATTAAAAGGCAGTCGTTTCTGAATTAAAAAAAATTCCTATTCCTAAGGATTGTTAGACGAAGAAAAACTAATATTAAAAACTGAAGTAACTGTGTGACACATAAATCCAATCAAATTTAGAAATATCATAAATTGTATGTTCTACATAGACAATCAACAAAAAATCTCAAAAACTCGTAAATAAAGCTGATAATCATTAAAAAAATAAAAGAAAAAGAAAAAAAAAATATAAAAATTCCAAAAAAAAAGAATTTATAACAACAAATGAACAGCTGAATTTTCAAATAAAAACCGAACCAAAATGTCAAAAAGAAAATTACATACGAAAGAATTTGCATCGCAAAAAAATATGATGACAAGAAAAAATTTCAACTTTACCATTTCTCAAGGGAGCCAAGAAAAGGATCCCTGCTGCAGAATACTCTGCCAAATTTCATGGATAACAGGATTAAGAGGTGGTTCAAATATTCTATTTCTGAATGTTCTAATCATTTTCTTCTTCTTTGCTTCCTCTTCCAATCGTTTCATTTCTGCTTCCTCGACTTTTTCTGCTTCTTTTTCTTTTTCCTCTTCATTATAGTAATACTCATCTATTTCATCCAAAATCACGCTCAGCTCTTGCAGACTCATATCTATTTGAGTAACTTCTATAAGTCTCGCTGCTTTCTCATTCTCTCTTGTTTCCCTCCTCTTCTTCCTCTTCTCCACTTTCGCCTTTTTTTCAGCTTCCATTTGCCTTTCTTGCATCCTCTCCATCCGCCGTGCTCTCCACTCCTCTGCCCCTTTTTCCTGTTCTTCGATGCTCCTTTTTGGTGCAATTTTTCCCCACGCCCGCAACTTCTTCTTCAAATCAAGTTTCGGCTTCATTTTCTTCACATTACAAGTCACATAATACCACAACACACAAAACACAACCAGCACAGCCACAAACCACAGCATCATCGGTATCATCGACAGCATCATGTTTCTCTCCATTTTGTGTGCCCGCTCAATCAGCTCGTCTGTCACAACCACAGCTGACATGAACCGCTCTGCCCCTTTCCACACCTCGCCACTCGAAGTGCGCGGATCAAACTCTCCAATCCCATCCAGACACAGAAGAGGGATAAGAATGATGATAATCCCAGCAAATGACCCAATGGCAATCCCAGCAAAACGAATGCTTCTGCTGCACATGGCAGAAAATTCATAATCCTTCATTGGGCGAATGTTGAATATCAAAACATTAATAAGAATTATTGTTGGGAAAAGTGGGATGAATATAACTGTCCACGAGTTTGTAATGTTATCTGTTTGTTCATTTGTCACAGATAATTTTGATCCAAATAATAAATAAGCCAATCCATAAAAAGAAAAGCAAAGAAATTAAGAAAATAAATTGGTAGAAAATAAAATTCAAGATCAATAAAAGTAATGATGCAAAGAAACTATTTCAAAGAACACATAACATTGCTTTCTCTCAAAGCAATGAGTTTCAAATTCACATCAAAGCAAAGCTCTCTCTTTTTTCTATGTTAACAACACATTCTGCATACACCACATATTGACCAAGAATAGCACCCATGTCACAAGAACCCCACAGCATATGATTGTGAAGAGAACAACATTGCAGCAAACACCACCACTGCATCCGATCCAAAATCCAAAGCATATTGACTGAACATAACTCAATACAAAGAATACAATGAGCCACATAATCATATGCACAATTACTCTTTCATTGCTCAGATTCACAATCTCTTCCACAAATGAGTCGTCTTCTGAGGCTCTGTTAAAAATGGTTTCATTGACTGAAAAGTTTTTGTTTTGTGTGAATGTTGCGTGCCGACCAACAACTGGTCCATCAACCAATCGATTGTGCAGGTTGAATATGAATCCATAGCCATCTGCCAAGTAGTCAACCCCTGGACACAATGTGATATCCAATCCAATAAGAAAACATCCAATTGTGATATAAAAAACCCAATAAGCTAAGTCTTCTCTCTTTTTCGAAAGAAATCTGTACAGAAAAACGGTAAAAGTGACAAATAACATGAGAGCAATACGAAATTGCCATTTTGACTGAGAAAGGCTGAATGAAAACACTGATCTCGTCACTTTGTTCACATCCAAATTGGAAACGTTCGGATCGTCAGATAATTTGTCGAAAACAGGACCCCGAATGCAATTCATTGAATAAAAGATGGCAAAAAAGAATAATATCAGAAACACAGCAAGAGCAATCCACATCATTATGAATGAGCAAAGGCAGATTTTTGGATGTTTTATTGCTTCTTTTAGATGGAGCATATCATTCCATATACTTCGTCTTTTCCCAAATAGCTCTTCCGTAAACGTCCCGTACAATTTAACTGTATCCTTCCAACCTTTCGCGCTCAGGCCAAATCTTGTTCCATCAGAGATTTCCTTTAAAAATATTAAAAAATATGACTGTTCGGTACATTCTCTCTGAAATAAGCAAAAATCCAAACATCCGTATTATTTGGATCGTACATATCCAGATCCAGAAATTCGTTTTGATTCAAATTTATGTTGTCTTTCAAACGAGGAAGCTCATCAATAACAATTTCGTGCCAGAATCTTCCAATTATCAAACGCCAATGAAACTTAATAAAAAATTCAAAAAATGCATATGCAAACTCTTCTGTATCTAAGATTGAGCGAAATTGCTTCGATGTACCCATAAGATTCATTTTTGTTTTGGTATCACATAACATAAAAATTCTGGTGATTTAAAAAAGTTGAAACTAAAGCGGAGCAGAATGTCTTTATACCTTTCCCATATGTCTTCTGACACATCTATTTTTTTCAAGAATTTGTCCAATCAAACAGAAAATCAATAAAAATTAAAACAGACTTTTAACGTCAAATGAATCATAACATTCGTCCGAGGAACAGCTTAATGATTCAAATACTTCACAGGAAGACAAAGGAACAAATTTTTTAGGAAAATTTTCCATTAATCCATTTTTCATTATGAAAGGAAAAATTTATTGATCTGATGCATTAAACATTTAATTCTCAATCACACAATTCTATCATTTTGCATTTTCAATCTTCAATGAAAAAAATAATAAAAAAAAAAAATAAATGTGTGACGCAGCAACGGTGAATTAAAAAAAAAAAAAAAAAAAAAGACAGAGAGAGAGAGGGAAAGAGAGAAAGGGAAAGAGAGATACAAAGTGAAAGGAGAAAGGGGATAATCTTCACAGTAGTCAACAAATAATTGATTGAACTGAAAAATTTTGAAAATGATTTACTAAATCTTCATTTTTTCGTGTGTGTTTCAATGTCAAAATTTGTGAAAAAGAATGAATTATTCAACAAAAGTAATTGAAATTCTATCTTGTAAATTTTGAGATTTTGCGAAATGCATTCGGAAATAAGTAATTTCCGAATATAAATTATTAGTTTCACAAAAATGAAATATCAATTTGCTCGAACTGAAAAATTTGCAGTGCAAATAATTTTTCGTTACCAAATATAAATAAAAAAAGATTTCACAAGCAAATAATAGGTTAATAATATTGTTCGTATATCCTTTTTCATATTACACAAAAACTTTTCCAAAGACCAAAAACTATCTTTCACGAAATTTCCCCAAATAATTCCTTTTCTCAACCCAAACTGATCTCAATGGTTGATTTCAGTTTCAAAAAGTGTAATGTTGACGTTCCACATGAACAGTTAATTCATTTAGCAATGGTCCCAACTGTGTACAGTTCTCTCTCTAAACAGAGAAATTAGATTCTTTCTTATTATTAAACTGAGTTTGAGGTCATCCGCTGCTCTTCTGCCTCCATCGCTTTTCAATGTCAATTCTAATCTCATTCTTTCTTTTGCAAACCAGTCCAAATCTCTTTCTCCAGAAAGGAAAAGATTCAGATACCTCAACAAATGCTCCTTAACAGGTGAATTGCGAATTTTGGTTTCGATGAGATGGTTTGCTTCCTTCAGCGATTGTTCAAAAGGAGGAGGATCAAAAGATTCAACATGAGGCACCAGAATTTCTTTCAATACTTTTCTTTCTTTTTTCATCTTTCCTTCTTTCTTTGATTCGTCAACTTGCTGGTTATCTTCATTAATTTCAGTTTTTGCAGATTTTTGTAAAGTTTTATTGTTCTCAGTTCCTGTGTGTAAATGCTCACTTGCATCAGCATTATTTTCAGCTTCCTCATCTTCTTCATCATCGTCGTCGTCCGCAATTACTTCTTTCTGAACCTTTTCGCACTTCAATTTGGAAATTGGCTTTCCTATCTTAGAGTGGATAACATTTGTAATTGCATTGGCAATGGAATGATCAACAATGCCGGAATCCTCCCAGACCCCATCTGGAGAACGAAATGTAGTACCCGTCTGCTTGTTAATCCATTCTGTAAGGTATTCGACACTCCGCTCCCCCTTGAAATTCACTATTTTATTGGTACCTTTCATCTCATTTGAATCGAATTTTCTTTGATCAGTTTCATTCAAAGAGTAGGCAGGGAAAAACTTCATTTGTGGATACGATTGGATGTTATAAGAATAAAGGCATTTTGCATTCTTTTCAGCATTGATAATTGCAAAGCGGACATGATCTTCAGGATAAAACAATTTTGATGTTTCTGAAAGAATTGGTAAAAATTCTTTGCAATAATGACACCAATCAGATACAAAAGTGACAAAAACATTCTCTGATGGATCCATAACGATTTTGTTGAATGTAGAGCAATTGAGTTCTGTAATGTTTGCTTTTGTCTCATAAACGAAGTATCCTATCTTCTTTTTCAACCATTTTGTCATATGCTTCACACTTCGATCTCCTTCATAAATATCAACATCACTTGTTAATTTTCTATGTAGAACATAAGTTGGATACGATGATATTTGAGCAGATTTACAAACGGATTGATGAGAAACGCAGTCAACTTCTGCAAAACTGATACGCTCCGAACAATTTGCAAAATTATATGCCAATTTTTGAAATGGTGGACCTGACCTGGTGCAATGGCCGCATCCAGTTGAAATGCTAAAAGAAAAATTACAGAAATTATTACATGTATTAATTTAAAAAAACAAACTATCTCACAAAAGCATTGTTATTCTTTAAAAATTCACCATAAGTTTGTTCTGTAAGTTGTACGACTTCACAAAAACATGTTAGATAAATGTTAAAAACGCAAATAAATAAATTTAACATGAATTGAATAAACACAGAAAATTGCAATGGTTAATACGATCATGGAAAAGAATAATGAGAATACTGCTCAGAACACGTTTTCACAAATTGATCGTGATATAAATGAAATCGATAAAATGCTGTTCACTTCATCATCGCATACAATACATACGGCTGAACGTGCTATCACAATTACAAGTCAGGATATATATCAGCCTCTTGATTGCAATCCTTGGGATTTTATTGATTTTGAAAGATTTAAAATTCAACAAAGAAATGAAAGTGAGATAGCAATGCTGTTGGTTTGCCTTTCTTTCGCTTTACTACCTTCAAATTTTTATTTTAACAAATGTTTTCTTTTCTTTTCTATTTTCTGGGGGGAAAAAACGTCTTTCAAGTCAATGATGAGAAAGCAAGCTGATTCCTACATTGCGATGATGTATACATTTCGAAGCTTATCTGTTACATTTTCTGCTCTTCAAGAAGTTTGTTTACATTAAAAGTTATTTTGAAAGCTAAAATATTTTTTTTTTCAGAAGAAGCAAGGAATAGCGCCAACAATTTTAAAAAGAATAACAAAAGAACAGCTATCACTTCTTGAAAATCGCCTCTACAAGTTACTTGCATTTTTTCGATTTTCAATCGATTTTTCGACACTTCTTGTCGATATATTTGAGTTTTTATCATCTTTGAATCCTGAAACGGTGTGGCATTTACTTTGAACATAGAATAGTTTTTTCTATAACCCTTTTATTTCTTTTATTTTTTATAGGATATCATATCTGAACCATTACTATATGAACTAATTGAAACTCTTGATAAAGTTGTTGTTCTCAATGAATTAAAATCTAGAAAAGAATCTCCAACAACTGATATATCCTATTATAAGCGTCTTATCGCTGCAACGCGCGAAAACGAGCCTTCTGATCTTTCAGGAAGTTTGGATGATATGCAGAGGTTTTTCGGATCTGCAAATTCAATTGTCGATCAAATAAAAGGAAAGATGGAATCAATTTGGGGGTGTGTCTTTTTGATTGCTTTTTGAATTTTTCATTTATTGATTGTAATTTTTCTTTTTTTGTTTATCATTTGCGGAAATTTGCATTTTTTATTTGAAAAAAATGATAAAAACAATTAACATTTTGTTCTTTTCTCTGCTCATCTTCCACCCATCTCTACTTCTCATCCAGTGTTTCCCTCCCACTTATAAACATTCTGAATGAAATTCTGTCATTGTACCGCCGTCACACACCCTTTTCACCTACAGAAAGGCACATGCTGTTGAGAGTAGCGTCGCTCTGTCTGTATCTTCTGGATGGGATGGAAGTGGTGGCAGAGAAGGAGTGGAAGGAGGAGAGGAGGAATGGAAGATCGCTGGTGGAGAGGATGAAGATAGCGAGCAGAGGAAGAGGGTGTGGAAGCAGAGGGGCAGCAGAGGAAAGAGAAGGAGGAGGAGAGAGAGAAGAAGAGGGTTTTCAGTTTATGTCTGTGATTCGGCTGATGAAGCTGATGGGCACAGGAAACATGGTGTTTGAGAGGGAAAGAGTCTATTTGGGTGGAGGAAGCGTGGATGGCGGGAGAGTGAGGGAGAGCGAGACAACAAAAGGGAACATCAAAAAGAGAGGGAGTGTGCTGAAGAAGGACTTCAAGATCGATCTCGATGGGCTGAAAGGGTTTCTCATCAAGCACCCACGAATACCTTTGTACTACGAACTCACTTTCATCACACTCAAATTCGTGAAAATGGTATTGTCAATTAAGCATTTTTTTTTATTGAATATGTTCATTTTTTATGTTCAACATTCATTCATTTCTCTTTTTTTTTTTTCATTTAATTCTTTTATTTTTATATTGCTTATTCTATTTCAAATATTTCTATTTTATTTATTTATTTATTTATTTATTTATTTATTTATTTATTTATTGTAATTCTCTCTCAGTGCAAATTCTGGCCTGAGCAGCAGTCTCGCTGGAACGAGGCGCCTCTTCCAGCAGCGCGTGCACTCATTCAGAAGGCAGCAGCATTTGAGCGGACAACCGCAGCAATTACAGCAAAATTGGGGTACATCAGCCAGATGCTGAAGGAGAACAAGGAATACAAGCGGAAGGAGAGGGAGAGGGAGAGGAAAGGGAAGAAAGTGAGTGAGAGAGAGAAAGAGCAGGAGAGAATCAAAATGGAAAGAGAACGCATCATTTCGGCAAAGCTGACACCGACTGACAAGGAAGGTCTGATGGGACTGCCTTCATACAATTCTAATGCTTCTCCTTTGACTCAAGTTTCTTCTCCTTCTTCTTCCTCTTCCTCTTCTTCCTCCTCTTCCTCCTCTTCCCCTTCTTCCTCTCCCAAAACTCCCACTTCTCCCACCTCTCCTTCCTTTTTCTCTTCTCTTTATGCTTATTCATCCAGTGTCATCATGGAAGCTATGCAGAACTCAAAATCTGCTTCTTCTTCTTCTTCTTCTGCTTCTTCTTCTTCTTTTGCCAAACCAGCCAGTCGTTCCAGCAGTCTCCACTCATCCTCAACTTCTCTGACTTCTTCCTCTTCCTTCAACAATCTTTCATCTGCTTCTTCTTCTTCTCCTCTCCCCCTTCCAATTGATGATGTCCCTTTCTCTTTCCCTCCTCTTCCTCCCAATCCGCGTACCTCTTCTTCTCTCCCTTCAACAACATTCTCTTCCTCTATCACTTCTACCAGCGGATCTTATTCCATTCAATCAGAACATTCCTCTTCTTCTTCTGCTTCTTCTTCTGCAAATAATAATAATAATAATTCATCTAATTCTTCCATTCTGACTGATCTTCTGCTTCCTTCCTCTCCTCCTTCTTTCTCCATCTTCCCGTCTCTTCTCCCTTCTCCCTTTTCCTTCTCTGCCTCCTTCTCTTCTGCCTACTCCTCTTCCTCCTCCTCCTCTTCCTCTGCCTCTTCCCGCCAGCCCGTCTTCCTCCGTGTCATTCGCTATTCCCTATCCAACAGCCGCTCCATCGACATCTACACGGCCTCTGCCTCTCTCACCCTCTCTGCCCTTGTCCTCCTCTGCCGCATGAAGCGCTTTCTGATCGAGTTCTTGGCAGCCAAATATTCTCTCTCTGCCTCCAATGAACAGCTGGTGCAAGCACTGAATGACGAGGCACTGATCAACAAGGCGGCGGGGCTGCCTTTCAAACAGATGAAGACAGAAGAGGTGTCTGATTATGAGCGGTGCATAAGGTACAATCTGAGTGTGGAAGAGCGCTCAGCACTGACAGTCGTGGTTGGGTGCATCAAAAGCCTGGCGGGGCAGATGCTGAAGGAGAAAGAGGCACTCCAAGCAGCCGCAGACGAGGTGATGATGAGAGAAGTGGAAGATTTGTGTCTGTATGTGGTGGAGAAGCTGTCAGAGAAGGTGAGGAAGAAAGGTGGGAAGAGGTCGAAGGAAGGGGCAGAGCTGATGGCGGTGGTGCAGCAGGTGGGGATGGGCGTGAGGGACAAAAAGGAGAGGAAGGCGAGGGTGAGGAGGAGGAGAGAGATGAGAGAGAAGGAGAAGGAGAGGGAGAGAGAGAGAGAGAGAGAAAGGAGGATGGGGAATGAGGAAGGAGGAGAATTTGTTGGAGGAATGGAAAGAAGCATTTCAGAGAGCAAAACAAAAGAAAGACAAAAAATGAGGAATTCAAAAACGGAAGAGGATAAAGACGATGACGAAGATGACGATGATGAAGAGGAAGAAAACAACAATACAGATGATGTTGTGCTTATTGATGAGGATGAGGCAGAAGATGTGTTAGTTTCGCCTGTTCCACCACAAAGCATTCCAATGCCTCGAACAGATGCTGATGATATCAACAACAACAACAACAACAACTCATCTGAAAGCGAAAGGAGAAGAGAAGATGAACAGAATAACAGAAGCTCAAGTGTTACTGATCCTCTTTTGGACTATTTTGGGTCATTTGCACCACCTGCTCCTTATATTCCTTCTTCTTCCTCTTCGAATGCTTCGAATGCTTCTTCTTATCCACAGGTTTCTCTTTCGCCAACGACTTCTTCTGCTTTTGTGGACAGTTCTGTCCCACAAGTGCCAACTCGTCCGCTTCCTTCCTTTTCAGCTCCACTTTTCCAACCAGCTGCTCCGCCTCCTCTTTCACTCCCTTCCTCTTCTCTCAGCATTTCTCCCACTCATTCATCTTCATCCTCCTCCTCTTCTTCTTCTTCTTCTGTTGATTCTTCACTTTCCAATACTTCCAAGCCATCCTCTTCCTCTTCCTCTTCCTCTTCCTCTTCCTCCTCTCCCCCTCATCTCACCCACCCTCCAACCCCCACCCAGCTCTTCCTCCTCCGTTCTGTGCTCTCCTTCGTCTCCTCCCCTCGCTCCCCTTTCTCCTCCCGCTCTCTCTTCTCCTCTTCTCTCCTCGACTCCTCTGACCAGCAGGAGCTCCTCTGCTTCCTTCGCGACTTGCAGTTCTTTTCTCTGCTCCGCTGCGTCTCTGCCTCTCTCCTCCAGCTCTCTTCGTTGGGCTTCCTCTGGTTTAGAGAGGAATACGTGGAGCGGGCGAGGAGAAGAGGGAGGTCGCAGTTTCCGATCGAAGACTCGCTGCCTTGGATTCTGACACACCACACCTCGCAGAACAGAGTGTGTGACATGGACAACGTCATTCAGATGATATCGTTGTACACAGACGCTGCAGATGTTGCATTGAGAGATCTGAAGTCTCGTTTTCTGTTTGAAGAGATAGAAGGAGAGGCTAAATTGGGCATGGAGCAGCTGAGGGTGGAGCTTCCGTTTGCCATCTTCCGCCACTCGAAGCGAGTGAATTCGCTGAAGTTTGTGGGGTCGGAGCATCGGCTGTTCGGAGAGATGGGCTTGTCACTGAGGAGGAAGAAGAAGGGAGGCATTTTGAGTGTGCTGAGTGGCATCACAGGTGTTGGAGGAGGAGGAGGAGGAGGAGGAAGTGGTGGGAATGGAAGTGGCAATGGGAGTGGAGTGTTTTTGGCTCTGAATGGAAGCAGCAGCAGTGGAAGTGGAGGAAGTGGCGGAGGAGGATATGGAAGCTATGTTGGTGGAGGCAGTAGTATCATCAATGGAGGAGGAGGAGAAAGAACAGTCAGTGTGAATGGAGCAGGTGATGGAAGCAGCATCAACAATAACAGCAGTGGCAGTGGCAGCATTGGGGAGCGTACAGCCTCTTCATCTTTGTCTCTTGTATCGCCAGGTGTGACTGGAATTGTGGGCGACAGATCCCTCTCGTCTGCTGCGTGTGACAACGACCCTTCGCACAGACGGATTTCTCTGATGCTGTCTGGTTCTGTTGTGCTGGGTGACTCATTTGCAGTGCGGTCACGAAAGCAGCAGATGCAAGGCGTGTCTCGCTTTCCTCCGCCGTTCATTCCGTTCGCAAGTCTGCTCACTTTGGACAGGAATGTGTCGATTGTCGGCCACCGCATCGACTTCTCCTCGCTTCTTGTGGAGCGCATCGAAGACATGCTGACAGAGAATGTGAAGGTGGCGTGTGCTCTCTTCTCAAAGAGGGAGACTGTTGTGGCTGCTGACATTCTGCTGCGTGTGCTGTTTGAGATCCACCAGTCGCTCTTCCGCAGAGTTGAAGCACGCAACACGTGGAGGGACATTATGAATGCCCGCACAGGCAAGTCCTCTCTCGTCTGCTTCTCTTCTGTCATCTCTCAGAGGATGGCTGATGTGGCGGTGAATGATGTTGTGGAGGGAATGCGCTTCAACCTCAACACAATGCGCTTTGTGCCTGGAATGATGCTTACTCCACCTCAATCTCTTCTCAAAGGAGGTGATCCAGTTGGAATGGCTTCTTCATCTGATCCTTCTTCTTTCTCTTCTTCTTCTTCTTCTTCTTCGAGATGTACGAGTGTGTTTTTATCTCCTTTGTCATTCTCTTCCTCTTCCTCTTCTCAGTCTGACTCCATCCTCTCTTCTCTCCCTTCTGTCTTTGGCGATTGTCTTCGCCTTCTCTCTGATTGTGTCCGGATGCAGCGCCATCGCTTCAATCGCATTCCACCAGAAAGACTCTTCACAAAACATCTTCTTTCTCTTTTTGCCGAGTCAACAGGCACAAACACCCAGTTCTTTGCCTCTTCCCCTCACCTCCTTTCCTTCCTGCGCTGGATTGAGCCTGAAGAAGTCTCGTTTTTCCTCCTGTCGCTTTCAGATGAGCTGCCATCGGCTGTCAAAGAGATCGTCACAGCAGGCGTCGCATTGGCAGCCACTCTGCCGTATTTGGGGAGAGAAAACACGGTTTCCTCTTCTTCAGACGCACGCAGCGTGGACAAGAAGCTGTTTATGCGAAGGAAAGAGCTGTATGCTCATTCGACTGAGCTGAGGAAGTTTGCGAGTGCGATGACGAGGCTGGGGAATCTGCTGGGGATGGTGCTGCTGTTGGATGAAGGGCTAAGTGCAGTTGATTCAGAGATGTTTAATTTGGGGTCAGGGGCGATGGGGTATGGGAAGGCAGTGACGATGAATGTGAGGGAGAGGGAGAGGGAGAGGATGAAGTGGAGAGGGGAGAAGGAGAAAGAGAAGGAGAAGAGTAACAGTGTTGATATGATCGAATACACAATTTTGGGCAAGAAAGCGAAAAGCACAGCAGCAAAAGCATTGAAAGAGAAAGAAGACAGCAAACAGAAAGAAAGAGAGAAAGAGAAAGATAAAGATAAAGATAAAGATAAAGATGCTCCATCTGATTCCATCTCTTCTCCTTCCTCGTTCAGCAGGAAGTCTGTTGAGCTGCGTGCCTCGATCCGCTTCCGCCACCCGAAAGAGCCTTCCATTGGAGACTACCTCACTCCTGCCGAGCTCATCCACACAGCCATCGACCCTGAAAAGCTCAGCTATCATTCCTTCTTCTCTCCTTCTGCCTCTCCTTCATCTGCTTCTGCTTCTTCTTCTTCTTCTTCTTCTTCTTCTTCTGGTTCTGTTTCGTTGTTTTCATCTTCCTTGTCCACTTCTCCTTCTTCTCGGACACTTTCTGCTAATTATGCCCCTGCTCCAAACTCCCCTTCGTCTTCGTCTTCAGCTTCAGCTTCGTCTTCATTCTCTTCCCATTTTTCCTCTTCTCTTGTTTCCACATCTCCTTCCTCTCCTTCTTCCATCTCTTCTTCTCCTCCTCCCCCACCAACTATTCTTTCTCACACTTCTTCCTCCTCCTCCTCTTCTTCCTCTTCTTCTTCTTCTTCAACTCCAACAAATTCCTCTCGTCCTATTTCATGTAAAATATCTACAACTCCTTCATCTTCATCTTCATTGTCATCTTCTTCTCCTTCTTCCCAAGCTCATCTTTCTGCCTCTTTCTCCTCATCCCACACAGCCCCCGTCTCACCTTCTTCTCCTTCTTCTCCCTCTTCTCCTTCCCCCACCACTCCAACCTCTTCTTCAACTTCTCCTTCTTCCTCTTCCTCTTCCTCTTCCTCATCAAGATATCCGAATCTGTCTCTTTTCCCTCTCTCTCTGGCACCAGCTGCTCTTCAGACACACTTCATTCACAGAAGACCTTACTTCACATACTTTGTGCATCGGCTGTATCACGCCATTGCTGATGTTAAGGAAGAGATTGCAGAAGCAGTCGGAAAGGAGAGAGAGGAGAAGAAGGAGGAGATGTGGAAGATGAGAGTGGAAGGAGGAAAAGGATTTGGTGGTGCAAATGATGAATCCAATCAATATTCTCAATCATTCTCATCATTGTCATCATCATCATCATCTCCTTCTCCTTCTCCTTCTTCTTCTTCTTCTTCTTCTTCTTCTTCTTCCTCTTCTTCTTCCTCTTCTTCTTCCTCTCATTTGTTCTATTCTCCATTTGAGTATTTTCTGAGTCCCCATTCGAAACACACATTTGTCTCTCCTCCTCCCACTTCTCCTGAACAGCATCTGAAATCTCCCTTCAAAAGCTCTTCTTCTGCGCCTTCTTCCCGTTCTGCCACTGCTTCCTCTAATTCATTCAGTGCAAGTGGTGTTGTAAATCCTTCTTCTCTTTCTTCTTCTCTTTCTTCTTCTTCTTCTTCCTCTTCTTCTTCTTCTTCTTCTCTTTCTGCACATTCCAAAATGTTGTATGAAGTCTGCTGTTCTGTCTTCGATGCTCTCATTTCCTCTTTCCACACCTCTCATTCTTTCGCCTCGTGTTCTTATGCCTCTCAAAATAGCTTTGCTTTAAATGGATCAAATCCTTCTCAAACTTCTTCTTCTTCTTCTTCAGAAAATTCCTCTTCTCCATCTTCCTCTTCTTCTTCCTCCTCTTCTTCTTCTTCTTCCTCGCTTTCTCTTCGCCCACCCTCCAGGCCATACAACCCGTCCTGTGAATGCTTTCCCATCAATTTGTGGGAGAATTACGGCGACGGGCTCATCATGGGCATCTGTGCTATGCTCCATCTGTGTGGGCAGATGCTTCCCTTTGCCGACTGCTGCACATTCAACCTTGTTGACTCGATGGGATATCTCATCTACTACTCGTCGAATGCGCCATCTGCTGCTGATGGAGCGGATGGCTCGGACTCGTCTGCTTCGTCTTCTAATTCATATTCTTCATCATCTTCTTCGTCGTCGTCGTCTTCTTCTTCTTCTTCTTTTGCTTCTTCTGCTTCTTCTTCTTCTTCCAGCTCTTCTGACAATGAGCAATCAAATAGTTCTTATTCTTCCTCCTCTTCCTCTTCTTCTTCTTCTTCCTTTGTGCCCATTTCTCTCTCTTCTCCTTCGTATTCCACTTGGTCTCTCAGAGTGTCTGCCATCTTCAACACTTTCTCTTCTCTTCTCTCTTCTTCCGTCTTCCTCCACCCTCTCACAAAACTCCCTTCTCCTCCTGCCAATCCTTCTCCACAAGCTCTTTTCCGCAGTTCCACCTCATCTTCCTCCTCCTCCTCCTCCTCCTCCTCTTCTTCTTCTTCTTCTTCTTCTTCTTCTTCTTCTTCTTCTCTTTCCTCTCTTTCCTCTCTCTCTTCTCTCTTCAACATCCACCAGCACACTGCCAAGCGTCGCACAGTGCAGCTGATGGAGTCCTTCCCTTCGTTAGACAATCCCTGTGGCTGTGTGAGTGCGAATGCTCCCTGTGCATATCCAGACATATCACTGGGAATGCTGCTGAGTGAAGATGTGGCGGAGAAGAGGAAGGAGATGAGGGAGATGAAGAAGAAGATGATGATGATGAAGGAGGCGCAGGAGGCAGGAGAGGCAGGTGGGTCATTGAAGAGCAGCAGAGAAAAAGATGAAGTGGTTGCTTCAACTTCTCCTTCATCTTCTTCTTCTCTTTCTTCTTCTCCCTCATCTTCTGCATCACAGCTGATTCAGTCTCCATTTCAGCATTCTCTCAAAAAGTCCAGTGTTGCCTATCCTTTGCCTCCACCTGCACGAATATAGTCACTATGTGTTAGTTGTTACGCCGGTATTTTTTTGTAATTTGATTTGTATTTGAATAAAATGTTATAAAACATTGTTTTTATTGTTGGAACAATACTTCACAAAAGTTCAAATAAGGCTGTTTATTAAAACCAGCTAATGTTATATTAGGAAGAGAAACAAAGAAATGTTTTTATTTTTTTTTTTTTTTTTTTTTGATAAATTTTTTGTGATTTGAGACTTTCCTTTTTCTTTTCATCGAGAATGCTCACATTAGATTGAATTTTTATTGTGATGCATGTACTCTTTTCTTAATGATGGCCTGTTTGGACCTTCATATTTTGATAATAATCGAGTTTTTCATAAATGGAAGTAAAATTTTTTTTGAATGTCAAGGCGAGTATTTTTCGAAAAATAATAGAAACATCGTTTGTCTCCGAAATCTTAAAAAATAAAACAATTTTAAACATATGTTCAATATTTTAATTTGTGTTCATTGCTTGAGCAAGTCTTGTAACTGGAATAAATACCACATTATTCTCCAAAGATATTCATTTTTTTATAGCAATCTATTTTAATTTGAATACAAACAATGAAGCTATAAACAGTTTCATTGTAACTTGAATGATTAAAAGATAATGAAACCAAAGGGCAAAAAAAAAGTCGTTCATATTTGAAATGCTAAGCAGTCTTTGCTTGACTGCCTTCTGGTTTCATATGCTCTTTCATGTATTCGATTACTCCTTCAGTTGTCATCGGCATTCCTTTCTCTCCTTTCTTCCAATTCACAGGACATGAACATCCATTCTCATCGCAGAATTTAAATCCATTAACCAAACGTAATGTTTCTTCTACAGAACGTCCAACAGTAGAGTCATTCATCTGCACTGCTCTAATCTTCCCACAAGGTGCAATAATGAATGTTGCTCGAATGGAGTATCCCTCTTTAAGCAGGACTCCATATGATCTTGATATTTCCCCACTACGATCGGAGATAAGAGGAACTCGAATAGGAGCAAGGCCTCCTCTTTCTTGTGGTGTCTCTGCAAAAGCTTTGTGTGTAAACTCTGAATCAGTGCTAATACAGCAAACTTCGCATCCTATTTTTCTGAATTCATCAATTGCCCTTGAATGCTCAATGATTTCCGTTGGACATACAAAAGAAAAATCTGATGGGTAGAACATCAGAACAAAATACTTTCCTTTCATTGAGGCTGAATCGAACTCATAAATCTTCCCTTCTAAATAAGCCTGTGCCTTGAAATCAGGCGCTTGCATTTGAGGAATTAATGCCATCTTTATTTCGAACAAATTTCTCAAATTATTAAAGATTATACAGACTCATGTCATATATATTATGAAATGATACGATTGTAATTTATTTTTCAAATTTTGTTAATTCTTTCAAAATTGTTTTCTTCGGCAACAGCAATTAAAATCTCTTTTGTTGCTTCTTTATGTTCAAATGTAATAAATTCAAATGATTATTGATCGCATTTCGTGTTTCAGTTTAATTGATTTTCATTTCATTAAATTTCACCTAGATTCAATATTTATTCAAATAATAAATAAGTAAAAAGAAAGTGTCGAAATACCTTCAAAAACAATCAAATATTGTGAATTGGTTTAAAAAAGAATAATGAAGACTAATTTCTTATGGGATAAGAAAGATAAAAAAGGCTTTCTTTTTCTTTTTTCATATCAATATTATGTCCGAATTTTCCTTTAATTGCTTCATTCATCGAAAAATGAGAAAAAATATTTTATTCACATTTGAAAACTTAAAAATAAATTACCTATGTTAACTTGCTCAGGAAAATAATAGGGTGATTTATTAACCCGAATATTTTTTTTAACCCGAACATTTTTTTTATTTATAAGTTTAATCAACCCACTTTTCATATTTTATTAATTGTTTTGAGTATATAAGGAAAAGTCAGAAGTCAGAAATTAAGATCAAATTACTATACCTAATCTCTGATGGGGGGGGAGATGGGGGGGTTAGCTCCTCCATCTCTGATTAGTGCCTCCCCTGAGGAGATTAGGTAATAGCAACGGGGCTGACTAAGTTAGAATTTGATTGAAATTTTTTTTTAATTTTTTTTTCATTTCAAAAAAAAATTTTTTTTAAATAAAAAAATGATCATAACCAAAAAATATTTTAAAATGAGTGTTGTGGAAAACAAAAAACAACAAGGATTAAAGAAAATTAGAAGTTTAATGAGATCCTTCCAATATCGACATATTGAAAGTAGATTAGAGCGTGTTGCAACGATTATTTCCAATGGAGAAGCTCGGGTTGCTGATGCTGCGAACATGAAGGAATTTACTCGCTCGGCAATTGATAGAGCAGTTGCAGCTGTGGAAAAAGGAAGAAAAGTAGGACAGAATGGAAGACCAGAATTATTCAATAAGGAAGAAAAGGAAACGATATTTGGTGTACTAAAAATCGAATGTGAAAGTGGGACAAGTTACAATGCTGCACAAATGAGGAAATTAGTTTGTCACAATATTTAATTTGTTGTTTTATATATTTTTTTATATATTCAGATGAACACTGTTATAAATGATAGGAAAAAAGACGATTTTGATGAAGAAGACGAAGAAGTGAAAATTTCTAAAGCATATCCTTATCAATACACCAAAAGGAACTCCGAGCTTAAATCTTCACTCCCTCGAAACGTCGACATCCAAAGGCTCTCTGCATCAAATCAACAAACTCTTCTTCCATTTTTCACTCTTCAGCAAAACCTTCATGATCAACATCATTATTCGAACTCTCTCATCTTTTATATTGATGAATCTTCTCTTCGACTCTCTGATTCTTTCTCTTCTCTTGTTTTCCATCCTTCCGACATACCTGCCGGTTTCTCCAAAGCACCGATGAACATGCCGAATGCAACTCTCGTCGTTGCAGCTGCAGCTGATGGCTACTCCCTAAAAAGCGTCGTTCTATGGTCTTGTCGGAAACTGCCAGATGAACTACGCCTTGTTCTGAGTTCGCAGTTAGATGTTTGGGGTGAAAGTGAAGGCTGGATGATTGAAGCGCTATTCCTCAAATATACTGAAGAAGTGTTGCTTCCAGGGATCACACAAAGAAGAGAAACTTTGAAGAAGAATGATGAACGTTGCCTTCTCCTTCTTGATTCCCATTCTTCAAGAGCACAGCCAGACTTATGGAAGATGTTTGTTGATTCTTCAATGGATGTCGTCACCTTCGTGCCACACACCACTCACATCGCACAGCCTTTGGACCGTGGAGTGTTTGCTGTGTTTAAAAAGACAATAAATGCTAATTATGAAGCTCCTTCTTCTTCTTCTGTTGTTTTGCGACGAGAAGCGCTTGCTGATGTGCTTCCACAAGCTTTACAAACTTCTTTGTTGCCTTCTACAATCAAATCATCATTTGCGAAGAGCGGAGTACTGTCACATCAGTGGCACGAAGTGTTAGCGAAGCTGCCAAAAGAACCTTCTGTAACTCTGAAGAAAAGAACAAAAAGGTTTGATTATTTTGGAAAATTAATTACCGATGAAGAATTCTTAATAGAATGGAAAAAAGAAAAGGATGAAAGAAAAGAGTCAAAAAATGAAGAAAAAGATAATGAAGAAATTGAAAAGGCTTTGTTTGAAGATGAATAACCGAAAAAAAGAAAATTCAACCCATTGAAAATTTTAAATGATGATTTTTCTGATGATGAAAAAAAAAGAAAGAAATATTCGAAAAATTGTGAAACAAGAGCTTGTTGATTATATTAATTATTAATATTTTTTAAAAAACGAAATCAATACACAATAATCAAAAATAAATTTGATTATTTTTTATTCGGGTTTTCAAAAAAATATTCGGGTTAATAAATCACCCTAATAATACCACAAGAGTGATAGCATGACATCAAAAAGGAAAAATCCTATAAAAATGAAAAAACAATTAATAAATCTCATCGTATTGATGAACTTCGGTTTAAAAAAACAGATATTTCAGCAAGCTTTAACAAAATTAATGTTGAAAAGATTCACAAATTTTCTTTTCATCGATCAATAAATAAAAATACTTGTAAATCACAGTTCACTCTAATAAAATCAAATGAAATTTTTTTGTTTCAAATTATAAATTTACAGTATTAAATTTAAGCAGTAGGCGCCTGTTGATTATTCATTTTCATTTGGCAAACTGGGCACTCCCCAACGGTCTCTTCCCAGTCGCTCCCACAATTGCGATGGAAAGCATGCCCACACGTGTACACTTGAACTGAGCTGCTGTCCTGGTGTCTGTGGCAAATTCCGCACACCTCCGGCACAGCCACATCGTATGACAGTGTTGGGTGCTTCACAATACTCTCTTGTCCTTTGGCTTCGATAAGCAGCAGCAGGAACTTGGCTGTTCCAGCTTCCTTCTCGTCGTATGTTGTATACTTTTCATAGCTTGCCTCCTTCCAGGGCATGTGCATGACTGTCCCATCCTCTTTCACTGCTGTTATCCGCCACTTGCAACTGAAGAAGCCTGGCTTCAGAGGCACAATCTTTTCCAGACAGCACGGACAGAATGCAGTATTCGCATGGAGATCGTACTGCTTCATCCCCCACCGGCAGATCACCTGCCTGCTAAACGCTGGGCATCCATCGTTGAGGCAAAACCCTTCGATGTTGATTCCAGGCCCCACCATTCTCCATGGCGGAGCAGTGCTGCTGAATGACGTCTCCACCAATGCATCCGTCTTCGTCACATCCACAAAGGCAAGTCCTGGCCCGCTCATCCCGCCTCTGCTTATTGGCAGCAGATGCACCGTTGATTCAGGCCCAATCCCGAAATCTTCCAGCACATGAGAGTCTTTCAACCACCGCCCCGAAGACACCAACCGCATCTGACTCACATCCACTCCTTCTACTGCAGTCACCTTCCGCTTCACATCCTCCACCGATTCCGCCCCATCCACCTCCACATTCACTGTCCGCCCATCCAAATGCATCACTCGGATGTTGAATCCGCCCCTCAGATTGAGCAGCAGATGGGCAGTTGACTTGTCTTCCATTCCATATTCGGATAACAGCACTTCATCTCTCAGCTCTTTCCCGCCCCACAATAGCCTCTGCTGCTCTGCTGGAATCCCTTCTTTTTCTGCCACCATCCGCTTTATATCTCTCACTCGTGTCTCTCCATTCCACACCTCAAACCTCAGCGTCTGCCCTCTGAGCGACTTCACAAATAGCTCTTTACTCTTCCCTCCACGTAGCCTTAAAACAAGAGAGATAGTTGAGCCTTCTTGGATGTTGTAATCTGAAATCGCATACTCATCCGATAATTGCTTGCCGTTGTAAATCAAACGCATTAGGTTCACGGGGGTTTCATCCTTCTCAGCAATTCTTTCTTTTAGCTCGCTCACTTTCATCCACTTGTAAGCCATCAAATTTATGACCTTTCCCGTCAATGTTTTGACCGGCAAGGGAAACATCCCGTTACTTTTCTCCAATGCATAAATGCTATCTTCATCCTTGAAACCAAATGAAGAGATTGATTTATCATCCTCCATCTGAGTTTCTCCCCAAAATAGCATCATCTTTTCTACTGCTGTTCCAATCACTCCCTCCAGCTTTTTCTTCAATTCTTCCACCAGCATCTCTCCTTCTGCTTCAACATATACTTTCTTTCCTGGCTCATAATTCACTTGCAGGATAAATGTACCATGAGTTCCCTGTTCGGTAGTCTCGGATCCAAGTTGTGAAGGATTCAAATTGGATAGTGGAGTAGCTGACGAATATGTGATCGGTGCAGGAACTTGCGAAAGCTGTCGGGGGAATGAAATCAAATTATAAATGCGACACGTTATTCCGCTCTGTCCGCAATAAGTCAGTTTAGAAACAAGCTTTTCCTCTGAGCTTTCCTGAAGCTCGAAATGTCCACTTTTCCATGTTCCAAAAATTTTTGCTCCCATTTCTGTTACCATTGTCATTCTCCCTGCAGGAATGTGTAGATGCTCAAATACTCTTCCAGCCAGAACCTCAATTTTCATCTCCGGGCTTATGTTTTCCACAACCACCACTTTCCCCTTCGCCTCGTCTGTGCAAATTGTAACTCGAACAGAAAAAGGTTTTGCTCTTTGCAACTCTGATGAAACTATTTCTTCCATTTTAGGTAAAACTTCTTCCGTTTCAGCTGTTGTGGAAGCTTTTTTGGTTAATGATTTTCGTTTCACCAAATATACCATTTCTCCATACTTTTTGCATAATACATATTAAAATAAAAAGAAATAAAGAAATAAAGAAAAATTATGTGCATGCATTAAAGATATCCCTTGCTTTCGCGTCATCAGGTACGATCTTTTGTTTTTGAGTGAAATACAAGTCTCGTGCGTCTAAATCGTACTTGTCTGCAAGCCCTCGTTTAATCCCAAGAATCCAATCATCTCCATCAAGCTTCATCGAAATATATTCCCCGCAAAATGTGCAAAATGTTTTCGTAAATGATAATTTGAACATTTTCAAGAAATTTTTTATGATCTAACTCAACATTAAATTTTTGATTTGGATATTTTGTTCACTTTTCTTTCATGCATCATATTTCTATTGTTTACAATTCTTGTGGTTGAAATCAAAAGGTGATGAAAGTTGCATATTGCTAAATGATATATAACCTGGCTGATCCTTTTTGAAATCATTCTTTCGTTCGAGTTTTGATCAAAAATTTAATCTTAATGGGATTTTTGTTAAAAATTTGTTTCTGCAACAACAACATCATAAACTACGTATATTATCTGTTCAGAACAATTTTTCAAAAACCCATTGAGAAGAAATTTTTGATCAAAACTCGAACGAAAGAATGAATTTAAAATGATCAGCCACCTTAATATTCTTTTTTTGATTCACCAAAAAATTATTCAGTTATTCACATCTTTAAAAAATTTTCTGATTTTTTTTAAACAATTAAGAGTGGTAACTTAACATGTGTTACAGATAAAAACAATTGTCACGTCAGTTTGAAAATGAAAATCCACGTCAGAATTAATTATTTAAAAAAAATTTTTTTTATTTCACTGAATTTTTGAAATTTCGTAATATAAATCAAATTTCATCATTTTTTTCATTTTATTTCATTTTTCAAACATCTCTTTGTTTCATAAATAAAATACAAATGTCTAATTTTTTTTGAAAAGTTCCTTTTGATTTATTTTCAAATAAAATAAAAATTTCATTTTTCAATCAAATTTCTGTTCTCTCTCATGAAACTTCACAAAAATAAAAATAATACCAATGTCAAGATTTTATTTTCTTGACAAGAAATTTTGGTGAGTGGGAACAGAAATTTGATTGAATGAAATTTTTATTTTATTTGAAAATAAATCAAAAGGAACTTTTTTTTTCGAAAAAAAAAAAAAAAAAAAAAAAAAAAAAAAAAAAAAAAAAAAAAAAAAAAAAAAGGTGATCGAATTTTTTGAAAATTTTATTCAGGTGAAAATGTTTGACGAATATTTGCTTCAAATTACTGTTCTCGCTCATGAAACTTCAATGGAATGAATGGAATAATATTTTCAAGCATTTGTTTTCATGCTGGTGAAAATTTGTGAGTTGGAATGAAATTTTGATAAAAAAATTCAATTTTCATTTTCACAAAAAAATATAACTAAACGAACTTCCCAAAAAAAAAAAATAAAAAATAAAAAAAAAAAAATAAAAAATAATAATAATAATAATAATAATAATAATAATAATAATAATAATAACATATGGAATTCAACATCCGGATATTTGAACAATTTGTTCCTGGAATATAAAAATTTTTCAACGAGAAGAAATTGAATAGAGACACCATAATCAAAGCTGGCCATTTAATGAAGTGTTAATGAAGAAGATTCAACAAAAAGTGGAAGAAAATTCTCATATTAGCTCCAGAGTGTTGGCGGAGCAATAAGTGGGTGAAAATTTTTGAAAAATCACTGCAGATCAAAAATTCAAACCACTATTTTTTTGTCAGATTTAATTTCTTCAATTTTTATGTATAAAGTTCATATTTTCGATGAAAAATTGACATATGCATTCTTTTTTGGAGAATTTAAAAAGTTTTGATAAATTTGGATTTATATTGTGTATTTGATCAGAATGAAATCTGTTCTTTCGAGTATAAATGAATGCAGGTTAATATAAATAATCGTTATGAAACTGTTCACAGCACTTTCGAAAAACAAAATGATGTTTTGAAGCATGGTAATCGAAATTTGTTACAGTAATGATCAATCGATAATTTGTGCGCTTTTTGGATTCAACATTTGAACATAGGGTTTGGAAATCGAACATTTATTAAATCATGTTATGAAAATATAATATACACTATCTATTATTGGGATTTCTGAGTTTCTCATAAATTTTTGCATCTCTATTTCATTCACAAAGAAAGTCAATTTGCTTCACAAGCATAAGTCTGTTGCTCAAGCAATATTAACCTTTCCAGTTTCAAAACTCCATCTGAAAGATTGGACTTGATAAGATGAGAGATACTGCTTTTTTTTTTCAAATATGGCTTTCAAATCTTCCTGCCATTTTTAATTAAAAGAAAAGTTAAAAGGCGAAAAGATTGATGACTGCACTTTTAGCTGCACATTTGAAGAATATGACAAGAATCAATATGATAAAGTTTATCATATATGATTGTAAAATTCAATGAAAAATTGTCATGAAAAATTCTCATTGAACACCTATGAATGTGAGATTTCGAGTAATTCTTATTTTTCATAGGAATTTATTTGGAAAAGAACAACAACAACCAGAAAGAAATAAAGCCATCTATTAAATTCTATTTGATATTTTTTTATTCAGCTGATCCCCAACTTAGAAAAAAATATTGTGATTCTCACAAGAATTATTTCAAAATGAACAAGTGTGAACCATGGTGTGAGGACATTCATAATTTCTGATAGAAGCAATTTTTACAAAACGGAGTAAACAGAATTATAAGAAGCTGGCTTGACTTTTTTTTCTGTTACAATAGGAACATTTGCTGTCAATAACCTCACTCTTTTGCACGACTCTGCATATGAAAATAATCGAGACTCGGGGCTATTTGAGATCACTGGAACAGAAGAGATGCACATATGCAGGCTGTGTATATCTTCTTGAAGCGGATACACAAAACAAACAGCATTTTCCGTAGAGCAAATAAATGTTCAGAATTACATACAATAGATCAGAAATATGAAGTGAGCAAAACTTATCTCCAATACTTCATCATTTTCACTTATCAATTCAAGAAATAGCTTTTCAACTATCCTAATGCATCTTTTATGGGTTGAAAAGAACAATTACGAATCATCAAATAGTTACTGGAAGAAATAAGAATAAGATAAATGCGCAGAATGCTTATTCGAAGTAGATGATGATTGAGACAATGCATGTGTACATTTTTTCGTCTTATTCTGATCCTTCAAAATCTTCTCAACATCAGGCTTCTTCGAATGGAACACGTTGCTCTGCCTCGATGCTTCAATCAACTGCAAAAATAAGAGAGCAAAGCTGCAGCGCCTGTGCGGCACGGAAGGAGGAAGTTTCCAGAAGCTATTTCGATGCGCCTCTGAGGAAGATAAGGCATATGTGAAAATGCCAATAATAGTGACAGAGAGACAAAAGTTAATTTTGCTGAGCACAACCGCCTCAATCGCTGCATAATCATATATATCTTCTCCACACATGCCTTATCCAAAATGTTTCAATTCTCCATCTGACTCCAAACATCCATTTCATATTCTCGTTCATATTCGCTCCACATTTTCTTCTCTCCACTCTCTTCCAGAATCGCGTTCGTTTCCATTTGATTTTTCTCATTCAGATGAAAAATTCGCCTTCTGCTGATTTGGAAAATATCGAGGAATCCCAAACTATTCCTCCTCCTTCCTCTGCCTCTTCTTTCTCCTCCATTGCTGCAAGCTCCACCAGCATCCGCACCATTTGGAGCAACTCTAGCCACTCATAATTCTTCCCTACAGTCGACTTCACAGTCTTCATCAGACGCTTCAACCAGATTTCAATCCCTGCTCCCTCCAAAACCCACTAAAGCATACGCACAAGATAGTGCAGCTCCGGCTCTGCAGCGCAAAGTTATGATTCACCTTCTTCACAACCCTCTGTTCTCAGACGCCGTCAGAGGTGTTAACCGGTTAGCAGAGTCGCACACATCTAGCAGATGCAGGCGCAGCTCGAAGAAGGCATTGCGCTGGCACACCTCAAGCACCGGTGTAAATGATAGCAAACAGCACACAGACAGTTAATTCGTATCTTGGAAGATTGACATCTACAGCGCTTAAAGCCTCTGCTAATGATGCGCACAGAAAGACTCAATTTCATCTGAAAAGATGCATCTTCACGCAGCTCCCGATGGCGATGATGATAATGTCAATGGATAGCCTCTATGCATCTGATCGCACAGCTCCTTTATCGCTTCCTTCCGCTTTGCTGCTTCTGCCATGAAGTAGTTCTCAAGAAACGACAGTAATATCAACACATCTTTGTCCCGCTTCTTTATATGAATCCATTGAAACACCACAAAAAACATTTAGATTTTTATCTTCGATTCTCTTTCAAGCGCCTTGTTAAATACCAGTTTGAACAACAACAAATCTCCTGAGAACACCTATACAAACTTCCCACGCAGCCACGCCTCTACAAAGTCTTTTAGGTATGGATTCACCACGTAGATCATCTCCTATCGATTCGCCTCGCCTTCTTCTGAACCTCGCGCTTCTTCCCTATCCACATAAATCCAAAGCCCCAAAACATCTGCGTCTGAGCCGCCACATTTGACCACCCTTCTCTGCTCCTGCTTATATTTTCTGCGAATTAGTCTCTGAATATCCACCGGACATTAACAGTTTCCATACCAGCGAATTCTTAAGCTCTGTCTTTAGTGGCTTCAATAAACGCTTCATCCGCACAAACGAATGCAACGTGATCGGTATCCAAAGCACATGCACCGTTTCGTACTCTTCTTGCCTAAGCTTCCCAGAAACTGTTATCATCTGATTCACTATCGTAATCAATTTTTCCAAAAAATACACTCCATGTTCATGTTTCTCTTCTGCTTCTCCTTCCCTTCCGGTGTCTTAACCATTCTGGCCTATAACTGCCCTGTTTCTTCATACGACATCTTCTCCTTCATTGCAACAAGTTGCTCCTGCAATCCCTTCTCCTCTATGTTGTGCTTTTCGATCAGCTCCAGAATCTTCCTCTCCCGCATTCGGATGATTTTGTCCTTCTCCTGCAGCTGCTCTGCCAGCCCGCTCGTCATCTTCGAGATCCGCTCTTTGTCCCGGATCTTCTGCAACAGCATGTTGAACTCCGAATGCCTCTTCTTTATCTTCTGCTTAGCCTCCTCATGCTGCTCCTTTTGCTCCCTATCCGCCACACAGCCCCTCCTTCTCCCCTGCAAGCTCCGCCACCATCGCCTCGTTATTCCAGAAAGCCTCTCTCAGCATCTGCACTTCATCCGCCTTTGTCGTCCAGTTACACGTCCACGCTCTCCGACTTTCGCAATTACGATACCATCCACTTCTTCACTGATTGCGTTGGAAACCAGTCAAGTATATCGCAGATCAAAGGGAACGTATTCACATCAATCTCCAGAAAATTTACCAACTCCCCTACGACGTTCCCATAAATGCTGAAAGCAAAGGAAGTGGCACTACTCACAAAACGGAAAACATCTCCTTAAGTGTCGTTTCGCTTGTGCGCCTGCACCCTTATGCAGCAGATGACTCCACTCCTGAGTCGAATCCAGTTATAACTGAAGCTCTCTCCGAAATGGATTATTTCAATTTTTCTTCGATCCGTTAGATTCAAACATCATAATTAGCATGCTCCACTCGATGAAATCAATGATACTTAACGAAGTTTATAACGCTGCTATTTCCAATCGATGAAAAGTATTGGTTGAACACAAGATAACAATGAACGTTATTCAAAAATTATTAAAGATATTATTTTTTTGGCTTTAATAAGTTATTATATATTGCTTTTCAGTACTAATCCAAACAAATTCTTTCTATTTTGTAAAAATACTTTATTTGATTCACAGAAAACGTCAAATGAAGAAAAATTGTCAGAAATATTTGTGTGTAAATCAAAAGATTCAATGAAATTAATTAATTATTTTGTTTTCTCAACGAGGTCACAATGATAATTATTGTTGAAACTCGAATAATTGAAAGGAAAAACTCATCTCATTAAAGAAGAAATTTTGAAATATTCAAATGCGCGAGTTTCATTAAAATAAGAAGAAGATAACAAATTATCTTCAATTATTGACATTATCAGTTTATGTTAACAAAGTGTATTGTTAATAATTAAACGACAAACTCTTCCTTAGTGAAAAAAGTGCATTAATTAATTTTGTAAAAAAATTACGGTAACAAAAAATTTCGTTCTGATTTTTTGTGGGACTGATCAGGCTAAAAAAAAGTGATTTTTCGAAAATTTTCACCCAAGTGTTGGAAAAAGAACAATTTAAAGGATTCTTCATGAGAAATTGCATTTTTATTTGGACAAAACAAGGAAGATGCTGTGCACCCTGAATGAGGATCAGTAAAAAAATCCGTGGTCAAATTGGCATGCAATTATTGGAGAAATTGCGAGATTTGCAAAAAAGACACTTTGAAGGGCTGATAACAAAAGATGAGTTTTTTATCTCCAGAAGGAATTATTTCGAATGCAAATGAAGAAAATAAAAGTTGATGTGTCAACCTCCGCAAATTACACATGGCTGATCCTTTTTGAAATCATTCTTTCGTTCGAGATTTGATCATTATTTCAATCTCAATGGGATTTTGAAAAAATAGAATTTCAAAAAAATATCTACATGTGCGACATGTATAATCAGTTTTAGTTCAATTTTTCAAAATCCCTTTCAGAAAATTTTTTTGATCAAAACTCGAACGAATGTGTGATTTCAAAAAGGATCAGCCACATATTCAGATAAATAATTCAAACACACAATTTTCATTTCTGTCAATTAGTTGTTTTTTCTTGATATCATTCCAGAAAAAACTGAAATGAAGCAGAATATTTCGTAAATTCGATATAAAAGCCCATTAGCCAAATTCAAAAAGATCTTTCTTCCGTTTCTCCAATTGAATGTTTTATTCATTTCGATAATCCTCGTCCGCACCCAGCAACAGTATCAAAGATATTTGCGGAAGAGTTTAATGTGAAAACTCAACCGCATCCTCCTTATTCTCCTGATGTTGCACCATGCGATTTTATCATCTTCGGGAACGTTAAGCAGGCTTTGAAAAGGGAAAAATATTTCAAACTGAAGAAATAGAAAAAAAAAAAAAATTATTCTTTTTTCAATTTTTTCGGACATGATTATCCGTGCTTTTGAAAGTTGGATTAAGCGATTGGAATTTAAAACAACTTATAATGGTGAATATTATAATGATCAATTTTTTCTTCACATTTATATTTTTCATCATATCAATATTTTTTTAACAAAACATATATGACCACTTTTATTTATAAAAATGAAGTCAACCTGATTTATCAAGAATAAAATTTACAGAAAATATTTTTATTCCATCGACTTGATAATTTTTTTCGATTTTCGGATTCTCATTAATAATAATAATCCAAAGAAAAGATTTTGCCTTAACTATTCAAAAGAAAAAAAAAAAAAATCTATAACCCAATTTTAATTTTGAGTTTATTTCTTTTGAGATCGTATTTATGGAAAAAAGGAACAGTTTTTTAGATATTGTGAATTTACTTTTTTCCAGACAACTAAAATCATTAAAAAGAAGTAAGGAAGCAAATCTCTTGATGGATGAATATTTTAACCTTCTCATAAATGGTTTACAACTTGTTTCAAAATTTTCATTTCTGTTGTTTTACTCGAAGTCAATGTTCTTTTTATTACAAATAAACATTTTATCAATTATCGATATTCTTCATTCTTTATTTTTAATTGTTTATTGTTGCGAAAATTTCAAATATTCAATATAAAAATATTTAAAAAAATTTTCGTAAAAAATCAAAATTACAATATTTTTTTTTCATATTTTTATGTATACCACAATCTCAAATTCTATTTTAAATGGAAACAAATGAAGAAATTGTTGAAAAGACAGTTGAAGGAGCAGAAGGAGAAGGATCTTCTTTTATCTCTTTTGCGCACTTAGAACAGATTTTACCAGAACTAATGTTGAATTTCACTTGAACGCTATCCTTCGAATATTCAAAGTAACATTAATAATGATGAGTCAGAATTCAGGATCAGATTGAAAAATGATTGAAGTGATTCAACAGTTCGTTATGTTCTTTTGAAAAGAGAGGTATTTGAACATTTCATTTGTTGCAACATAGAATCTTTTACGAAGCAATTTCTTTCTTTTGGAATAACATTTTCTATTTGAAAAATTTGGAGATTAATGCTAAAACTTCAAAATAAAAAAACCTTTCACAATACTCCAAATTGTATTCGTTTATGAGAATTTTATTTCGATGATGGAAACAATAAAATGTGTTTTTGAAGTAACTACTTATTTTATTAAGCTGAAAACGAACTTTCAGTTTATTAATGCCCAAAATTCGAAATAGACATGTCTCGATTTGGTCGTTTGGATTTCTGGTATGTAATTATACAAAAAATTTCGTTTTTTACTTGGACTCATTAATTGTTATTATTTGTCAATCAAAGGAATGAACGGTATTCAACGGACAAGAGGGCATTTGAATTTTATCAATCATTCGATACTATTGGGCAAATAATAAAGGAACTTATCCCTCAAGACGCAAGGGTGCTATACGTTGGATGTGGAACTTCATGTTTGCTTCATTTTGTTATTTTTTCAATTAAAATTTGTATCAATTTGAATTTCAATATGTTTAAATATATTTTTTCAATCTTTTAGTACTTCCTGATGATATGATTGAAGCTGGATATGAATCAATTGATTGCATCGATTGGTCACAACCGTGTATAGAGATGATGCAGAGGCGCCATGCGCAGACCTCTGGAATATCTTGTTTGCTTTTAGATTTATAAATCAATATTGAATATTTCTGTTATAGTTCAGGTGATGGATGCAACGGACATGACAACAATTGACAGTGAATCATATGATGCTGTTATCGAAAAAGGAACACTAGATTGTTTGATATGCGGACAATTAGATAAATCAAGAGCAATGAAATTTTTGTCTGAAGTTCACAGGTGTATATGTTACTTCTGAATTATTTTTTATAACTTTGGCATTTTGAATCACAATTTTATATTTATATATTTCTCAGAATTTTAAAAATGAATGGAACATTTATTTCAGTTTCTTTTCGAGAACCAGAAATTCATTCACATTTTTATCAAATTGAGGAATTGTATGAAAAATTAAAATTTATTTTCTTTTCATCTTTTTATTGACAACAAAAATTCAATGATTTTACTGTACACATTATTAAAATTAACTCAAACAAAAATTTTTGTATTGCTAAAAATTTTTTCATTTAAATTTTTATTTATATTTATATTTTTATTTTTATTTATTTGATAACATTGACTTTCGTATTTTACTTCTATCCATTTTTGCTTTTAAAAACATTTGCAATGAAACACACTTAGTACATGGACGCTGTCGGTTTCCACGCTTCCCCGTCCTGCCTTAAGCGGGCCTCCTCAGATTGCTCAGGAACAGGAGTCATCCGATCCATCTCAGGCAAACCCAGCAACATCTTCATTGACCTCTTCGTCTCTTGATCCAACACCAACCACTTCAGAAACATCAACTCTTTCATCATCCGAAGGCGTTTCCCAGCCAGAAAAAGATCAGCAATCAATTTCAGCTCCGTGGGTGGCTGCGGAATCTGCTATTAAAAATAGGCAGTCACACTTTTTATACTCTTGCAGGAAGCCCCCGCCTGTTGTGGTTGCGGAGGACAATGGGGGAGAGGAAAGTTCTGAGAATGGCGGAGAGCAAGATTTGTCGGCATCCCACGACAATGCTCTTTCATCTTCAAATGACAGCCTTTCTGCAGATTATAAAAATGAAGAAGGTGAAGCCACAGACAGGTTGAGCTCAAGCACAAGTGAGTTGAGTTCATGAAGCTCTTGGCAATTGCTTGTCACAAAAATAACTCAATCAGCACTTTGCTTTTTAACGCGTCATCAGACAAGATGTGTGACTTATTAAAATATGAAATTTTGTCATTTTTGTTTTTAAAAATCATTTTTCACTTCGTATATTTTTGAGTAAAAAATTGTTTAAAATCTCAAAGAAATATTTTTCTTATTGAAGTGAGTGTTAATTAATTGGAATACTAGTTTAATTTCGAAAGAATATTCATGTTAAATTAAAATAGAATATTTTCCTTCATTTTTTCTTTATGTTTTTCTCTTTTTCTTTCTTTTTCTGTGCATAAAATAATTCTTTGAATATAATTACAAAGTTATGCAGTTATTTTCTCAAGAAATGTCTTTAATTGTTGAATGATTAGACACAATAATAATTATGATACAATATTTACGCAGAATTTGGAAAATGAAAGACCTTCACGAGATAACAACAAAAGAATGAAGTAATCTATTGCTTTTATAAAGTTTCTTTTTTTTATAATTTGAAATTTGAATAAAAATGAGTGAAAGAACTGTTTTCAACAAAAAATAACTCCAACTATTAAAATAACAACGCAAATGTCACAACTACTTACCGACACGCTGCTCACATTTTGAATACATAACCATAACTTCCTTTATTCCCTCTTGAATAAAATTATCATTTTTGTAAACAGCATTCACACCAATAATTCCACATTGCTTTGAGTATTCTTTATGAATTGACGCATTCCTGGGCCACCAATAAATTTCACTTGCCTTCATAAATTCTCCAACAGATCCACCAAGTATAAAATTATCATCCATTACGCAAATAACATTAACAGATGCCATTGGATACTGAGCAGGCTGATAAAGAGCAATACAACTTTGTCGACAATCTTCCCCAGAAGAACAAGGTAAATTGCATTGCGGCTGAATACCGTCGCATGCGGAAAGACTTTCTGAGTTTACAAAAGTTGATGTAATGTTTTCTTTTTGAGGAAAACTCATTGTGAGAGAATTTGAAGAAGCGAATGATACATTTGACTTATCAATTTCCATTTTGTTAGTGTTTTCAGTAGGTATTCCAGGAGAAAGCACATTAACAGATTCTGAAATTGTTGGCGTCATTGCGTTGATAGTTGACTCTAAAAACTGGCTACATGAAATCCTAGAAGATTTTGCATTTCTAACAAGTGTATCTCGCACTGACAAACATGAAACATAAATTGGTGAACGATGATGTTCATTTTTCAAATTTTCAATTTGATTTTTTATTTCTTCTCTATGTTTATAAAATTCTCCTTGAATATCATAAAAAAATAATTGTTTAACTCCATATGAATAGCACGATATAACTATTTGCGTGATCAAGCTTAATTGATCAGAAAAATTTTGTTTTGCTGCTGTTGAAGATAAAACAAACATAATAGTAGATGGTATTTTGCTAAAAGTTTCCGTGTGTTCTATTACCCCATCTTTTTGACCGTGTAACACTTTTGATGTAAGAAAGCGCATTGCTTTAAATACAAATAACGAAAAAATGGCTAAGAATGCGCAAGAAATTAAAACATTAACCATTCGAAATACTAATGGTTTGATCATATTATTGTGATAAGACTCTAAATGGATCAAGAAAAATATCACATTGAGTAATAGAGACAATGCTTTAACGTGACATTTTCAGTAATGCACACATTAATGAAAACTCATTAACAATTGTCGTTTTTGTTAAGACAAAAAACAATTAAAAGAAAAAAAAATTACTATTCTATTAATATATCCTATTTGCTTGTAAATAACAACGAAAATGCAAAACTTAGCTTCATCATTAAGTGTTTAAATGTCAAAAGAAGTCTTTCATCATCGTATTGTTCTCAACAAAAAAGAACTCGATTGTAAGGAAAACGTCAAAAAAAAATTATCAACAAATAACGTAATAAAACAAGAAAAACGTTTTAAAACATAAATTTCCCACAAAAAATACTTCACTTGTTATTCATTCGGAATGCTTTATTATTAATTATAACATCGTCAAGCAACAACTGCAACCACTCCATCTTTTCATTAAGGGACAAATAAGTTCTATTTTTGTATCAAAATCTGGGATTAAGAATCATTTCCCTTCCTGTTTAGTCACTTGTATATTTTCATCTTCGACTTTGTTATAAACAACGCACTTGAAGTTTCCCCTCCTTTTTTTTCTTTTTCTTTTCCCTCTTCTGATATTTTTTCTGATTTCCACATTTTTTTTGAACACCGGTTCATTCCTTTTCCTCTTCATTTTCTTCGCACTTCCAGTCATTCAGCACAATTTCAAGTAATGTTGCATTTCTAACAGTGTCTTCCTTCAATGTCTCCTCCTCCCTTCTCTCTTTCCCACTCAGCTTGTCTCTGTCAATATCTTCTCTTATGTCTTTCCTGCCTTTCTTTCCACTTCTCATCGCAGCGTTGACATCTGCTTCCTTCATCAGCACCTCATTTGAAGAGAGTCCATATGATATACCTCTTTTAGCCCACAATTCGACTTCTTCACCGATCATCCTGTATTCAAGTGGCTGGATGATGCCCCGCTCAACACAGTCGATGTAATCAAAGCTGCTCGAATCGTCTTCACTTTCTGTTGTCCATTCACTCACAAACACACTCTCAACATCACCCTCAGCATCGCTCTCATGCTCTTCCTTGTTGTTGCCTTCTTTTCCATCTGACAATTGACTTTCCTCATCTTTATCACCTTTCTGCTCTTTTGCACGCTTCTGTTGAGTTTCTTTCGCATCACCTTCATTCCATGTGATTTTACTCACATTTTCATTCAAGACATTCAACATACAACTTTCTGATGAATTAGACAGCACAGTCAGTTTATCATCTACTTTGTTATTTTCATCTGAAGGCAATGGCAAATGACTTGACACACACAACAATTTATCAACAGAACTGTCTTTTTCTTTAGCGGCAGAATGGTCAGATTGTCTATTGAAATAGACTTTGTCAAAGGAAGCTCTGCGCGAAGGAGGAGGACACGGATCATTCGCATTCTTTCTTTGAACAGATGTTTTTATTTCTTTTCTGTTCTCTTCCTGTTTCCTTTTAAAACTTAAAGCATTTTCATTTTGCGTGTGCACATTTTCCCCTTTGACAAAGGTTTCCTTCTCTTTTTTCTCGATTTCTTTTCCTGTCATTTTTCTTCCCTCTGTTGGCATCTTCATCACTTCCACGTAGTCTTCAAATTCTTCACATGGCTTCGACGAAACACACTCATTTTTATTCACTTGCTTTCCACTCACATTCCTTTTCCCATCTCTTTCTGCTTTTTCTGCCTGCTTTTTTGATTTCCCCCTAGAAAAAGGTGTTTTTGACTTCTTTTTGTCTGCTTTGTTGTGCTGCCTCTTCTTCAACAAGAGTCTGCGTGTGTGAAGCGATGCAAACATTTCATAGTCATCTGATTCTTCTTCTGTCTCGCTTGTTTCTTCTTCTTCGTCTTCTTCATCGCTTTCTTCATCATCACTGTCATACAGCCCTTTTTGTTTGTTTCTTCCTCTTTTGATTGTTCCTTTAAAAGCATTCACATTTTGACAAGACTTCTCCTTTTCCCTTTCTTTCTTCCTCAAAAGAATTTCTTTTGCTAATTCGAATAATTCCTTCTCTTTTGCTTCTTCATCAGAAGGATTCAGACACTTTCTTTGAGATGAAGCAAAAGAAGAGTCTGAAACGATTGAAGAAGAAGGATGAGGAGAAGGAGAAGGAGAAGGAGAAGAAGAAGAAAACGATGATGAATTTAACATTTGAAATGCAGCTGGTGTTGAAGCTGAGGCTGATGCATATGACAATTCATTCGAAACAGAAGGCGAAAGAGAATCACACACACTTTTGTTCTTTGCTTCGTTTTGAGCTTCCAAAGGATTGAAGCAAGGAGCATTGTCTCTGTCACTTTGAAATGCAGTTGAAATGTCATAAGTCATCAATGACAAGTCGTTTGTGATGTCTTTTTCGTCAATCTCGTTTTGCGCCATTTCCAATGCTTCTTCTTCTTCTTCTTCTCCATTCATCTCTTTCGTTCCACTGTTCTTCTTTTCATTAAAAATTACATTGTCTTCCTTTTCTTTCATAACCTTCTCTTCTTCTGTCTCTTTGTTTTTCTTTCTGTGCACCTTCACTTTCCTTTTCACTCTGACCTTTCTTCTCTTCAGCACTCTCCCTGAAGATACCCCTTCCTTGTCCATTGCGTGGATGTCTGCAAAAAACGGATGCTGCATCAGCTCCTTTGCAGACGGGCGCTCTTCAGGAAGCGGAGAGAGGCAAGAGGAGAGGAGGGAGAAGAGGACAGGAGAAGGACTGAGATACAACGGGAATGAAGTGGAGGAGGAGGAGGAGGAGGAGGAGGAGGAAGAGGAGAGGGATGGGACGTGTGGTGAAGATGAATTGGATGTGGGGATTTGTTTGGATGGAGAGGCATCACATGAAATGTTTGTGTGTGTCAGAGGAAGAGGAATAGATTGATCTGCTTCTGTGGATGTTTGTACTGATGTTTGTGGAGAAGGCACACTTGCCAACGAAGAAGGAGGAGATTCATCAGCAGAATTCGAATCATTTGTGTTTGGTTTTCCAGAAAGCGCTGTTTGATCTGATTGCTGTTGTGTTTGTGTGTTTTTGAGGCAAATATTCTCATTTCTCACTTTAACTTCTTTGCGCTCAATCGAAGAAACAGAATAAGACAAACTGGAGTTAATGTTTCCTTTTTCATTTTCCTTTTTGCATTTCCCCATTTTACCTCTCTGTTGCTTTTTGTATTCTTCCAATTTATTATCTTTTGTTTCTTCCCTTTCAACTGCTTTTCCTTCTTCTCCTTCTTCTTCCTCCTTTTTCTTCCCTTTTCTCTTCTTTGAAGGAGCCTTCCTCTTTGCTTTGTATTCTGCCTCTTTCATGGCCATCTTTTCTCTTCGCACCTCTTTCTCTCTCCTCTTCTCCAGCCACATCTCCATCCACCCCCTCTCCTTCTTCTCCTCCATCTTCATCCATCTTTTTGCCTCCTCCTCGTTTCCCCTCCTTCGCAGCATCTCCGCAATCCTCTTCGTGCCCACCACACTCGCAATGACATTCAGCTGGTCTTTGTCGCTGATTCCGTTGAAAGCAGGAAATCTTCTGAGGAAGAAGGCCAAAACGAGGCATCCGAAGCTCCAGATGTCGAGTGAGTAGTCATAATACCCATCTCCCAGCAGAATCTCTGGTGGTTTGTAGTGAAGAGAGCAAACATGGGTGTTGAATGGAGGAAGAGGAAAAGGAGATGGTGAAGAAGAAGAAGAAGAAGAAGAAGATGATGATGATGATGAAGATGAAGATGATGAATGTTGTGCTGTTGAAGATGGAATTGGCGTTGTTAAACAGTTTTGCTGCTGCTGTTGTAATGAAGAATGAATGAGAGATGCCTTTGATGATTGGATCGAAGAATTCTGTATTGCATGACTCGATAAATACTCCTGGTTGTATTGCTGGTGCTTTTTTGTATCGTTCTCTTGAATGACGTTTCCGGAGTAATCATTTTGTTTCAATGAATTTTCTTCTCTTTCTTCTTCTTCACAACCTCTTTTTTCATTTGAATCAATGTGTGAATAACCTGGTGGAGGAGAATAAAATTCAGCCAAACCCCAATCAATCAATCGAAGTTGCTGGATTCAAAAAGAAATAGAGGGGGAAATGATGAGTTGTTATGAAAAAGTTGATTATAAATATTTAGATAAATATTACAATGAAAAGCAGTTTCTGTTGTATTGAAAGAATAAAGCAAACATGAGTTCTTGGATTTATCATAATATTCTGTGGTTTGATGTCTCGATGCATAATGCCCCTTGAATGTGCAAAATTCAGCGCCTTCAACACTTGATACATATAATATCTTATTTCATACTCCTTTAGGATGGGGTAAAGATATTTAAATCCAGGAGAATCAACAAACTCAAATACTAAAGAAAGTTGACTGGAATCAGGATCTCGCGTTATATCGTACATCTTTACAATGTTTGGCCCACCATCTAATATTTTGAGAACACGAAGTTCGCGTAAGAGTTTATCTTTAACAATTGGACGAAGAACTTTGATAGCACAAATTTGCCCACTTATTGAATCAATTCCTTCAAACACTTCGCCATATTTTCCATGGCCTGTTTTCTTTATTAAGAAATATCGAGAGCATGGCCTTGCAATGAATGGAATAGATAAATAGGATTTTGAAAAAAGAGAATATAACGAACGATGGCTTAATTTTCACATTAGCAATTTGAGGAAAACATGATAATAACTCTTTTAATGCATTTGAAAAATAACGTGAGCTTGTTGGTTTGAACTTAATATAAAATCAATAAAAAATATTTTTTATTTCATATGAAAATAATAATACCATTTGGTTTTTATAAATAAGTAAGGTAGCACAAAGGCAGTACGAATAGCTTAATGCTGTTTTGATTATTTCAAATATTAATAAATAATAAATCCTTTTTAATAATTTCCAAAAACATTCAAATATCACATATTTTCAGAAAAATATAATAATATTTCATATAATAAAAATATGAAAAGCATACACAAGGTCAGATATAAATTTTAAGGCAAAATCTATTTGTTAAAATGCACTTTTTGTTGATCCAATCATAAGTAGCCCATTTTACAATTAAATGAAAACATATATGTGGGTTCGATCACATTGTTTTAAAACATTTTTTTGCAAAATCATTAAAATGTCTGATCAAACAAAACAAGAAAAGCAAGACAAGAAAGAAGAAATTAGTATCTGTAGTTTTTGTTATTTTTCGGATTAAGAACTTTTTACATCTTTACAAAACGCAAAAATATTTAAATTTTTTTATTGTGATCCTGGCGCTTATATATTATCATTAACACGCTAAAGCAACAATTGAAGTCGATGAAACATCTCCAAAGAAAGAAAAAGATACCAAAGACAAGCAATCAGAAAAACCTGCAGCAGATAATAATATTGCACCAAAAAAGCGTGGAAGGCCCCCAAAGGCAAAAACAGCTGAAAAAGAAACTGACAAAAATGAAGAGAAGAATGATGACACAAAAACTGTTGAGGAAATAAAAAAAGATAAAGAGAAGGATGAAAAAAAAGCTGATTCTGAATCCACCCCAAATACTCCAAAGAGAGGGAGAGGCAGACCTCCAAAAAATTCAACTTCATCAGGTGCATCCGAAACACCAAAACCAAAGACAAAAACACCAACTTCACCTTCAAAGAGAGGCAGAGGAAGACCAAAGAAAACTGCAACTTCAGAAACAACAGATTCCAAAAAAGATAAGGAAGCTTCAGAAAGCGAAACTAAAAAGTCGGGAGAATCTTCAGATGAGCCGATTGATATCACTGCCTCAAAAAGACAAGCATCTGATTAAAGAAGGTATTTGTGAAATTTTCAAGCATGTTGAAATTTTAATAGTCTCAAGAAACTTTTATTGTGTGAACAATAATTTTATGTGCAAATCATTTCAAAATTATCGAATTTTATAAGTCTAACAATCACAACACCTTTGATCTTATTGACAAATTTTGGGGTATTTCGATCAATAAATAAAGATCTTCAGGCACTATTTCGATACCGGTGATTAATTTCATGCCGCGGAAATATGTAGCTGAAGACGATGATGGTTATATATCTAAATTTAATAAATTTATAATTGCTTTCTTTATGATTCATTTGGCAGAGGAAATATCTTTTGTTTCACTTAGTCCGACAAGTGCCAAATGTAACGGAAGGGAATGCGTTTGGACAAATCCAACAGTGTCAGTTGCATTTGTTAACAAAGTTTTAACAAAGGTATCATTGTTAATTATTGTTCCAACGAATAATTTTATTTTTCAACGTGTGTATTATTTAGGGTCTTTGGAAATGGTATTGAATATGATATATACTTGCATCTTATATTCTTTTCATTTTGTGTTGTTTAATCTAGCGACTTTCTTTTTGTTTCAGCTGATGCAACTTTTGATACAAGTTTGAAAGTTTTTAAAAAAATAATTGTAATAATTTTAATGTCGAATTATTTCGCGCAGGCGTCGGAGTATCAAACGCTTCTATTCGTAAATATGGAAGCCTTTATAATCTTGGCACTAATTATGGTATGTATTTTGCTTTTTATGATTATCAAGATTTAATTTAACTATTAACATATTTAAATATATTAAGATTCGATTGATTATACGCAATCGTTTGTTATATGTCTTTATAAATTCGAGTTTTTTCGATTTATTTATATCCATTTTGTTTTCGACATCTGTTAAATCGATAATTTAATAGGGGAAATACTTATCATTCAAAAACGATACCAGGAAATTTTTCGTTTACTTCTGATGATGTAGTTGGCTGCATAGTAGATATGGATTATCGATTTGTATGTTCAATTTGAGTACAACTTTTTTAAGCGATATTGGAAGAGTAAATTGAAAATAGAATAAATCAAATTAGAAAATAGCTTGTGTAAGTTATCATTGCTTAATTTATTTCATGAACCATTTTGAAATTTAAACTTTCAACTGTTTTTATCATTTTTTTAATATTTATGTTTTACTATTTCTTTATGTGAATTCTACTATAATCTTATAATTAGTTGTTTTTTACAGTTAATGGAACAGTTCAACAAAACGCATTTTATGGACTTCCTGATTCAGTTAGAGTTGGAGTATGTTTAAATAATCTTTGGGAATTGCATTACCTTTTATAAAAATATTTTTCCATTTATTTTATTTTATTTTATTTTTTATTAAAAAAATGATTCAAAACTCTTGCCTATCATAAATCTTTCTTTGAAGGTGACTGGCAAATATTCGCGAACTGGTGCAAGAATTCAACATTTCAGAGAGATTGAACGAGAGTTGCCATCTTCATTCACTTCGTCTTCTTCTTCCTCTTCTTCCTCTTCTTCTCCATCAACAAGCAAATCTAAAGTAATTTCGAGTAAAAGCTGTAAAAAGAGAAAAGCAGCTGTCAAACACAAAATTGGGCAAACAAGATCAGCACGCAAAATGGGAGATGAAGAAGATGAAGAAGAAGATGAAGAAGAAGAAGGCGGCAATGACTATTCTGCAGAGAGTCCACAAGAAATGGAGCAGTCAACTGACAATTGCGATGATGATGATAATGATAATGAGGACGATGAAGATGAAGAAGCTAATGAAGATAACAAATGTTCTAATTTGAGTACTGGAATGTCATCTCCTTTTGCTTCGACTGTCTCTTTCGGCTCTTCTTCTAATCCTTTTGGAGCATCCAAGTCATTTCCTTCAAATACAAATCCATTTTCTTCAAGTTCCTCATCAGCCTCTTTCGCCTTTTCCTCCTCTTCCTCCACTGTCATCTCTTCTGATGGCATCAAATACTCGACTTCTTCTGCCCCTGCCTGGGGACAGTTTGCAAAGCCTCCTGCATTCGGTGAGCTGGTTGGCTCTTCAAAGCCAGCTTTATCATCATCATCTTCTTCTTCTTCTACTTTTTCTTCACAATTTATAAAGTCTTCCCCACCCGCTGCATCTTCGTCATCTTCTCCTTCTTCCAATCCTCCATTTATCCTCCCGCCTGTGTCTGCATACAATTCAGTACCTTCTCTCCTCTCATCGTTTCAGCATCTGAGTTATCATGCTTGGCAAAAGCAATCATAATGTCAATGCTCTCTTCGTAAATATATTTTCATAATATTCTTATGATCTTTTATTAAAATGGATTTATAAATCATTTATAATTTGTAATTTACACTGTTTCATTTCAAATTGTTTAAACTCATTTTTTTTATCTCTTTTGTTTGTTTCGTTATAACTGAAGCATTTTAAACTGTGATTTACTTTGGAAATTAGTTAGCTTTACGAAGTAAGTTATGGACAATTGAACTTTTCAGAGTATTGTTTTTTGATTTTTACCGGTTATTCGTTGTTGCATTGAAAAGTGATATTTTTTAATTTTGTTTATAAAATCTATCTTATACGATATTCGGTGGTTATACGCAAATTGAAAATAATTAGATCATCATGATAGAATAAATGGGATGGAAATAGTTGTTTTTTTGCCCTTCTTTTGTTTCATTCGGGTTTACAGTTATGACAGCCACAGATTTTAACTTTGATTTTTGTTTGTTATAAGTTTTATGAAATAAGCAATTTATTTTATTCGAAATTTTCGACTTTTACAATTTTGACTTTAGTCTTAATTGGAAAGCAATTGGGTGCTGGAACCTCGGGCGAAGTGTTTCAAGTGAACTATGCTGTTACAGATAAGACTTACTGCTGGAAAAAAATACCACTTAGAAGTCTTTCAATGACAAATGAACTTCCTGTAGCAATTTCTGAATTAAACAACTATAACACGCCATTTTTGGTAAAACAACACGCAACATTTCTGCGAGACGATTTTTGTTATTTGCTGATGGAATATTATGATCGCGGAAGCTTTAGGACACAGTTAAATGCGCATAAGAATGGCTTTACTGAAAAAGTTAGTTCTTTTGATTTAGCACGCTCTTTAAAAAGAATAACGTTCACATTTAAGGAAATTTGGGTATTTTTTGCACATTTTTTAATTGGACTCGGAGAGTTGCACAACGCTGGAAAATTTCATGGTAATCTGAAGCCAGAAAATATTTTTTTCGGAAAAGATGGAGCTTGCAGACTTGGTTAAATCATTTAACTTTATACTTATTAAATTTATACTTTTGAACGTATTATTGTTTTCTTATAGGTGATTATTGCATTATGCAATGTCTAGATTCCACAAAATCAATAAACTATTCTGACACATCTCTTCAGTACGCAAATGTTTTTTATTTTTCGAATATTCTAAATATTATCAATTTGATTTTAAATACAATTTATGCAAACAACGTATGAACAACGTTAATTTTTGAATCCACGCAAGCCGTTATATTGCCCCTGAGCTCTTGAAGGATGGATTGTTTGTTCAGTATTGTTATTTGAAATATGGTGATTTTTATTTCACCCATTTCGATCTTTTTATAGACGCTTACCAGCAGGAGATGTGTTTTCATTGGGTGTGATTATGTATGAGATGGCCACTGGAAAGGTGCCGTTTGCGCCTTTTTCTGTGGATCTGGTTCCATCTGTGACGACCTTTGCTATCAGAGGGGATGTGGAGCTGCCGAAGGAGATGGACTCGAATCATCTGCACTTCCCTCACCATTTCGACCACGTTCTCAAGAAGCTCATCAGGAAAATGCTGAAAATTGTATGAGGAAATTATTAATGAAAGAACATGTTTTGTGATGAATAATGATGCAAGACGAATCGAAAAAGAAAGAAAACAAAGAAAGAAAAATCGGAAAAAAATTTAATGTTATTCTTGTTATAATTCCATTATTAACTGATATTTGAAAATATTATTTATTTATTTACTGAATGTCCAATAATCATATTTTATTCAATTTTATTTATTTTTTTCTTTTTTAACATTTTTAGAATTTCAAAGAGCGTCCAACTGTGGCTGAGCTGGCAGAAGGGTCGAATATGAAGAAGATGATATTTGGCATCACGAAGAAGATGCGGATGAAAGAATTGCAACGTTCTCTTCCTCCTCTCGAATCAACTTCGACTTCTTCTTCTTCCTCTGCCTCTTCCTCTTCTTCTTCTCTCTCTTTCTCTTTGCCTCCTCTCTCACACAACATTCCATCCATATCCATTCCTTTAAATGCATCCACCTCTTCTTCCTCCTCCTCCTCATCTTCTTCTTCTCCACTTCATCTCCACTCTCATTCACTCACCCCAACCACTTCTTCTTCTTCCTCTGCTGCTGCTCTGATTGCCTCGTCTGGTTACAGCAAGAAGGAAAGATCTCAGTCAATGCTCTTAAACGAGAGAGAGAAACAGAAACTGGCACAGGTGTATCAGACACGTGCTCAAACTGACAGAGCTTTTGGTTCTAATTCATCTGCTTCTTCTTCTTCCTCCTCTTCTTCTTCTTCTTCTCCCCTTTCCTCCTCTTCCCTCTCCTCGCCTTATGCCATTTCTCCGCAGAAATCCGCAACTGCCCCGTCGCTAATGCCCAAATATTCCCCTTCTGCCGCCAGCCAATCGTCTCCTCTTCAGCCGCGTCTGTCTATTCTGCCTCAGAAACTGGCTCCTCTTCCGTTTTCGATGGGGAAGAGGAAAGGAGAACAGCAGAAGAGGAAGAAGGGGAAGGGAAAAGGAAAGGGAAAGGGAAAGAGGAGAGGGGAAGAAGAGGAGGATGATGATAATGAGGAGGAGGAGGATGAAGATGAAAATGAAGAGGATGAAGAGAGTGAGGAAGAAGGAGAAAGGAAAGAGAAAGAGAAGTTGGATGTTGACTTGGGATTTGACGATGACGACGACGATGATGATGACATTCAAAAAACAAAAGGAGGAAAAGAATCTTCATTCAACAAAGCCACAAAGCTCACACAGAAACCGAAGAATGCCTCAAAAACAGGCAGTTCTCCTTCGAAAGGGGTGAATGGGGTGTCAAAATCAGCGCAATTGATGAATATGTTTGGAGGAGGGTACAAAGGGAATAAGAAGACAGGGCAGAATACTCAATCATTATCATCAACATCATCAACATTATCATCATCAGCAGCAGCAGATGCATCAGGAACAGAAGGAGAAGAAGAGCAGAGGAAGAAGAAGAGAACAGGAAAGGCTGGGAAGGCTGTGGAGGATGTGGTTAGGACATTGCTGTATGTGCTTTTTGAGAGGGAATTTTGTGAATTTTTGTGTTTTTCTGCTCAAATAAATATTCATTTTATTTATCTGAAAATCTTTTTGTTTAAAATTCGAATTTTTTTCCTTTTTATTTGAACAACATAATTATATTTTTTTTTTAAATCTTTTTTTCAAATGTTTTTTCTTTTAGTGTGAGCAATCCATACACAGAGAATGACATGATATCTGCTTCATTGAAGACAATCACTAATTCCATTGCTTCTTCTGCCCCGCCAAACATTTCCTCTCCAAACGACACCAAAAAGAGGGAATATATTTCTTCTCATCTTTTCTCTGCTCTTTCTCGTCTGTTGGCTGCTTCTTATGTCTCATCCAACGACTTTGCTCAGATGTATCCAAAAGCAGACAATAATTCTTCTTCTTCCTCTCTTTCTTCTTCTTCTTCCTCTCTTTCTTCTTCCTCTCTTTCCTCTCTCCTTCCAATCTCCCCCTTCTCTCTCCTCCCTTCCTCCTCTGTCTACACCCTCTCCTCTGCCTCTTCCATTGAGCGTGTCCACTCCATCTTTTCTCTCCTTCTCCTCCTCTTAGAACACCCCTTCAGCTCAGTCTACGCCATCGAAGAAGACATCGTCTTGTCCCTCCTCCCTCTCCTCAAATGCGCTCTTTCTCAGAAAATACCTTCTGCTGTTATACTGGCTTATGCTAACACGAAGAAACAGGGAATTAATTCTTCTCTTTCTTCTTCTTCTTCTTCTTCTTCTTCTTTTTCTCCCTCTTATTTGGTTGCCAATGGAATCAAATTGAGAGCACTGACTGTTCTGCTGAGAGTGTTCTCTCTCCACCACAAACTGATCGGCCTTCCAAAACAGCCTTTTCCACCTTCTTCTTCTTCTTCTTCTTCTTCTTCTTCAAATTCTGCTTTTTCTTTTTCTCTTTCGCGTTTCAGTTCGGCTTCTTTAAAACTCTTTTCTGGTTTTGTTATCAAAGAGATATTGTGTGTGATTGGGGATAAGTTGGAGGAGAGGAGGAAGAAGGCGAAGGAAAGAGGAAGAGAAAAGGAAAGAGAAAAAGAAAGAAGTGAAGAAGAAGATGAAGTTATAAGAGATAACTGTTTTGTTGAGGATGACAATGAAGAAGATGATGATGGAGTTGTTTGCATGATGGATTTGGCTTCTTCTGTGATGTATTATGTTGCTCTGTCTGCATACAACATGAAGATTAAATGCTCAACCCCAACTTCTTCTTTACCTTCCTCTTCCTCTTCCTCTTCCTCTTCTTCCTCGTCTTCAAGTCAGCCATCCTACGCAATCACACCAAAACAAGCAGAATCAAACAAGATGCGCATTGAGAGAGCAAATGAAGATATTTCCTCTTCTCTGAATGATGATAATGATGATGGTGTTGATGAAGAGAGAGAAAGGAAAGAAAGAGAAGAACACGACTCGATTGAGAGTGTGGTTGAAGTCTGTCGAATGTGGCTGAACAACCTCAGCTTGCATGAAGCTGACAGAATGTGCTTGGAATATTTCAATGGTGGATCATCACTATCATCATCTTCCTCTTCCTCTTCCTCTTCTTCAATCACTCCAATGTCTTCTTCCATTGCATGCCCTGATCTCTGCACAAACTGTGCCTTGTTTGTCTTCCTCTCCTCTCTCTGCAGAGGAATCCCTCTCAAAAATGTCAACTCTGCTGTCATTCGGACAGTCAAAGACATCGTCCTCCACAACATACTCACCACAAGCTATTTCTCCGTCCCTGCTATTTCTCCGGCCTCGTCTTCTCCTTCTTCTCCTTCGCCTTCAGAGAAAATAATCAGTTTTTCTTCTGTTGTTTCGTCTTCAGAGCAGCTGCTGTCTGAAATAGCGAATGAAAGGAAGTTCAAAACAGCAGCGTTTCTGAGGGAGATGCTGATGTCTGAGGGAACATTGAGAGAACTGTGTGGGATGAGCATTGGGGAGATGGTTGAATCATTCAGGTGTGTGTTTGTCTTTTTTGTTGAGGGGAAAGATGTTTGAGAGAGGAATGGATGATGTTAACATGTCAAATTGTTAATTAAAATATTTGTTTTTATTTCTTAGCTTTTCTGTTTATTTTTTATGATTGACTTTTTCATCTAATTAATTTGATTGATTTATTTTATGAATCTTTTATGAATCAAATAAATTTCTTCTATTTCAGTTTATCCTCTGAAGGTGCTGAAAGCAAAGAGAGTGTTGTTCCATCGTGTGATGTGTTCAGCAACATCCATCTTATCAGCACCCTCCCCATTCCTTCTGTTGCATCTTCTCTTCTTTCACAGAAGATGCTGTTGAGAGTAAATTGCCTGCTTAGCAAATGCTTTGAGATAAGAGAAACAAATAGGAATGACTCTTCAGAAGAGGAATTTGTGTTTACTTCTTTTCAGCCTCTTCTGTCTGCTTATTCATCTTCATCTACATCAGCATCTTCTTCCTCTTCTTCTCTTTCTTTTGAAGAAGTGGATATTTTGTGCCATCTGATAACAACACTCATCCAATATGCAAAATCAGTCAAACAAGAGGCTCATATTCGATCTCAGCTGCTTCCCCTCTTTTATTCCCTCTCTTCTGCATTGCTCTCTCTATCTCGTTCATTTGCTCCTCCTCTTTCTTCCTCTTCTTCTTTCTCTTCTCTTCTTCCCATTCCATCTTCTCTTTCTCTTTCTCTCCTCCGGTCTTTGTCTGTTCTGACTCCGCAGCAGAAGAAGAGTCTGTTTGAAGCAGGTTTTGTGGAAGTGCTGAAGGTGATGGTGAAATCTGTGATGAAGGAGAAGGAAACCAGAAAGGAGAGAGAAAGAGAAAGAGAAAGAGATGAGAAGGAAAGGGAGAAAGAGAGAGAAAGAGAAGAGGCAAACAACAAAGTGAGAAATGCACTGATTGATTTGGATGTGGAGAGGGAGAAGAAGCTGAAGAAGGAAAGAGAAGAAAGGCAGTGGCAGAAGGAGAAGAAGAGGTTTGGTGAAGAAATGAGGTATGTTGAAGAAAATGAAAGGATAAACACAGAGAATGGGATAATGATGATATCCAACATTGTGATGGCTGGGTCGATGCTGGAGGAGCAAAAAGAGCAAGAAAACGAGAGCAAAGCTGATGGTGAGAAGGAAGGGCCTTCATCATCATCTGCATCATCATCATCATCTTCTTCTTCTTCTTCTTCTTCCACCAACGCTTCATTCCTTCCTCATCCCTTCCTCTCTTCAGCTGAGTCTTCCCATCTCCCACAGTTCGTCTTCGATCTCTTCCTCAAGGCATCCTCAGACAAAACAACAAAACTCTCTGCCCAGACAATAGCTGTTCTGTACAAAGCCAATCCAATCCCTGACTCTCTCATGCCCATCATCGCCTTCCTCAAGCAGTGTGTGACAAGACAAGAGGCTGCCTCAAAGAGCTCTTCTTCTTCTTCTTCTTCTTCTTCTTCTTCTTCTTCTTCTGTTTCTGGTCTTTCTGCCTCTGCTGTTGGGGCAAAGTCAGCTGCGAGTGGAAATTCAGCAGAGCAGACGTCTTCTTCGTTGGCTGCTGGAAAACAAAAAATTGGAGGCGGAGGAGGGAAAATGATTGTTCAGCAACAGAAACAGAATCCTGATAGCGAAATTGCAGGCGCTTTGTTCTCTATTGAAAAGATATCACAGTGTCAAGGTTTGTGTATTTGCATTTATGAATGAGTGTTTTGAATGCAATGATATGAAATTGCGTAAAGTTGTTTCGAAATGTTTATTCTTTTTTCTTTTTTAGTTTTCTTTTTAAATTGTCAAAAGGAGATAAATTTATAAATTTCTTAAATGAAACCAACAATATTTTTTTTCAATTTATTTTTTGTTATTCTGTCTTTGTTTTTTTTTAACTCAACAGAAAATCACTTTCATTTGCTGAAGGACAATTTCCATGAGACGCTCTGCAGGCACCTGAACTCGTCGTCTCCCAGTGTGGTTGAGCTTTCCTTGAGGTCGTTGTACAACATTGTCTGTTTGAGTGGGGAAGACACAAAGAAGCTGCTGAGAGAGGCAACTGTGTTTGGCGTGGTGGAGGCGTTGGTGAAGAACCCGAACAAGACGATTGGAGAGCTCGCTCAAAAGTATCTTGACAAGTTGAAGGGATGAGTGTGGAGTTGATGTTAGAGGGGATATAAAGAAGGGTTACTGTTGAGATGGAATATATTTGCACAGATATAATGAAATTGGTCGAAATTGAAAATGAAGTCAAGATAATACTGTTGATCCTTTGATGATATGTCAAACTGAAAGAATGCTATTTATTTCCGATCAGCTTGTTGCATTTTGAGATTCGAATAATTCGGAAGTGTTTTGGATAGTCATTTATAACCTTGACAATTTATTTTTTTTGTGAAGGAAAAGAAGCTGAAGATGCTTCCAATTTTATTTTTTCAATCAGTCGAAGAGTTCATTCTTCACTTTGTCTTAATTATGCAAAATCTTCTGAAATTCTTTGTTTTTCTCTTTCTCTCTGCAATTGTTATTGATGATATATTTTTGAATATATTTTTTGGCTATGTTTTATTAGATATGTCTATTTATTTTTCATTCTTTTTTTTTTCCTTTACATTTTATTGTTGTCAGCCAATTTTATTTATGTAATAATTGTGATATTTCTACATGACCTACTTTATTGTTAGGCTCAGTTTGCTTTCTTCTTTCAATTATTTTTGTTCTTCGTCAGGCGATTGAATTGAGGAATTTTTTAAATCTTATTTTTATTGGAAATCGATTTAGATAGATGTTATTGATTTCTATGCTTGCATTTATTGGACCTTTTTCTATCTGTCTATCTCTTTTGCAATAATTTATCATTTATTGTCAAAAAAGATTAACCATTTTCAATTTAACAGCATATGACTTGAATTGTCTCGATATGATTGAGCTCAGTTGCATATAAATGCAATGCTGTTACAATGCTCAACCTTTGCACTATATAACGGCCATCTGAATCTATCTGATTCGTTTCCTTCTTGTTTTAAGCGCAATCCATATGTTGAAAGCGTATTTCTTTCTTTCTTTGTATTATTTCTTCTGTGTGAATGTGTTTCTCAATTCGTTTCGTCAACTTTTTTTTGGTTAGCGAATAGTCAAGAAATCTATTTTTACACAAAGTGTGATGCATTAAAATTGAATAAATCTTTCTATTAACAATTTGCTTGTTAGCTTTCTTGTAGGAATCTCATTCAAACCATTTCAATTGATTCTTTAATCGTTTGTTTGAAATGCTTATTTTGTTTTGTTGTTTCGTTTAATCATTTGTTCAGAATCATGATGAAACTCTTTTTTTTCCTTTTTTTTCAATTAAAGTATTTTTCATTTAATACTGTTTTATTATTCCACATTACATGTACATTTTGATTGTCAATACGGGACATCGCAATTTGCATTGTACGTATAACCATTCAATGTTATTAATGTTCCCAGGCTCATGTTTGTTAAAAGAAGAATCATAGCATTTTTCACAGAAAATAGAGCAGATATTATTCTTCGCAATTTTCATATGAATGAAATCATTTATGAAGTTAAAATAGTTTTCAATAAAGATTTTATCGTGGGAAATTTTTTTTGATCTTCGTTTTCTTTTTTCCTAAGCTATCAGTTATTAAATATGAAGTGATGGAAAGCGTGGACAAATTCGTTCATCATCGGATTTCGCAAAAAGAGTAAGAAATGGAATGAAAAAAAATTATTTCCGGTTCAAATGCTCACAAAATAATCTTCCAATCTTAAAGATAATGTATTGTAACAATTTCTACGAATAAACTGTAATGCTTTGTGGAAACTCGTAATGGTATCATCATATCCTTCTTCTTCCATCTTATCAAACATTTTCCTTTTCATTTCTTCCCTTTCTTTTTCCATCTTTCCTTTCAATTTTTCTGAAATCTCCAAAAAAAATTTCAAACAATCGCCTATAACTTCGACTTTCGATGTTGCTCGCTGAATTTCCTCAAAAATCATATCAACTGCTCCTCCTTTCAACAAATCATCAATTTCAACAGCTCTGTTTTGCGATGCAAATTTAAAAGTTTCGACACACATGCAGCTAATTTTACCGTAATTTTCTTTTGCTTCTCGAAAAACATCTGTAACACTGTTGACAAGTCCAACAATTTCTCCGTTCCTCTTTCTGAACGAAACAAAGAAATTTTCCACATAAATTAACCATCCCCATAAATTTGTCTCTTCTTTTGATTTTTCTCTTCCACTTTCTTCTTCTTTCTTCTTCCAATCAACGCACCCCCTCAGATCATCCAATTCTCTTGATGTCTCTCTGAAAAAATGCAGATCTTTCACTATTATGTCTTCTAACTTTCTGTATGTGAATAATCTCTTTATCAAAAACTTCCAAGCTGATTCATATGCAATTCGAGTAAGATTGTGATGTTCTTGATGTTGTTGGATTATTTCTGATATTTCTTCCAAATACAGCTTTTTAAGTATTCTCTTGCAAAATATTAGAGGAAAAACAATAATATCAAAAAGGAAACAGAAATACGCATACAAAATATTCACGAATGCAACTCAGTGCCATTAGAGCCGTTTCCACTTCTTTTCTAATTTCTTCTTTTTCCTCTTTGTTCGATGCAATTTTCAGAAGGAAAGGAACACACACAGAAAGCAATTCAGACGAAATTTTTTGTTAAGTGTCAGATAGATTTCACACATGGCAGCTAGAAGAGTTTCATTTATTCCTTCTTTCTTCTTATTTTCAATTATTATCATCTCTTGAATTCTTTTATTCAACGAGCAAGAGCAAAAATTGTTGAAGAAAATATTTATCAACACTTTCCAATATCCCATGCATTTCAAAAACAAAATTGCATTTTCCAAGATAATCGTTTTTCTTCTATCATTTTATCCATTTTATCAAACAGTGGCTTTGTAAAAATGGATTGAAAATCTTTTTTATCCGTTTTTTCCATTTGACTATTCATTTCCTCTATTTTCATTTTTTGCTTCAAAATGGTACAACCTTTCAATTCATCAAACAATTCTATAAAAAATTATTGAAAAATACCAAAATATCACAAGTTGAATCAACAGTTGAAATACCCAAGCTCGAAAATTTTTCTGCAATGTATATCTTCGAATATTCTGCCCTTTGTTTTCCGTTTTCGCTGATTTCCATTGTTATTGCAAAAAAATGTTAAACATGCTGGGTAAAGTTTTAAGTTTAATGAAAGAAACAATAAACACAAACAATCTTTATTGTTTTGCAAATTGAAAAAAAAAAATAAGCACCAGATCTTTTGTCTAACGATAATAAATTTAAAAGGAAGTGTTTTATAGTATATGTCAAGCTGTAAAAGTCTCGAAATGTTTGTTTTATGTTTCTTTTCGATCAAACCAACAGTATTGTTTGAATTTGTGGAAAACGGTTTTCTGAGAACTCATCATTTATGAAGTTGTTTACAAATTTTTGAAATTGGATATGTTTCAAAGAAGATAATGTAATTCCATTTACAAGAAGGGGAAACTGGTATATCCTATTCTGGAAGAGTTAGTCTTTGTTACATTTAGAAGCTTCAATTCTGAAGGAAAGTTGGAAGAGTTTGTTATCGGATATTTAAAGAATATGAATTGTTTATGATTTGCATACTCATAAATTTCATTCTTGATGACTCATGGGAATGTTGAATATGAATGAATTTGAAAATTAGAAAATTTAATTGAATTGATCAGCAAATTCATTGATGAATAAATATGAAAATAAATCAAATAGCAGAAAACAAATTTTTGAAATCTGGTGCAAAAACTGTTATGGCCATTTGAAATAGATAACTGAAAGATTGCTTTCAAAATAAGGATCCGATAGCAAACACTCAACGTTTCAAGATTATTTAATCAACAACAGATGCACGCAAATTTTTGATCAATTTATTGGATCATTTTTGTATGCTTCAAGTCGTTTGCTTTACGATAAAAAGAGATTTGAAGAGGAATATGGCGAAAGCTCCTTCATGAGTATCAAGCAGGCAGGAAAAAAATGAACTGTTTTTCTCTTTGTCCTAACTGCAAGGATGCAATATGAATAAAATGAATTCATTCTACATATCAGTTTCTATTTTATATGAATGAATAATCAATTGGATTCTCATTCTGAGACTTCGTAGATGATGGATTGATATTCAATGGACATTTCACAGATTCTTCAATTGCATGCGAGTAATTTTGGTGACAAGATTGCTTATGAGGATGAAAGGAAAGATTTTCGAATAACTCGTAACCATTCGTTTTTCTATTATAAACTATGTTATCAAAAGAAACATTTCGTGCACTGTCATTTGATATTTTGAAATCTCAACGCTTTGTTTGATTCATTGTTATTCATTATTTACAAATTTCTAACTTCATCTTCATCAGCCACAAATGATCCATTTCCAAAAAATATATTCGCAACAATCATTGGGCAAATGTCAACTTAACAGGAATTTATCCATCTATCCGACGCGAAGATAGAGAGATCTTTTAGCCACAAGGTTAATACTTTGAACTTTCTGTTCCCTTCACGAAGAATTTTTGAATGAACTCTTTCCTTCTTTATTATCTGAAATGCATATACTGAATTTTCAGATAGCAAGATAACAAAATATGTGATTCACATTCTTTTTTTAAGTATTGTTGATCTTTCATTGTATTATCTCTGAAGCTTGGAAGGGAAATAATCTCCTATTTTAATAATTCTTTTGTGCGCTGGTCAGACGAAGATGAGCGCTTTTAGAAGTTGTTCAAAGAAGGTGTTCTGTCATATTGATCAAAAAAAATTACGTTGAAATAAACAATTTGTTGGTTCATACGAAATATAAATGTCAAACTCCCTTCTGATTGAGAGAACACTGAAACATGCACTCTGAAATTTTGATAAGTTGATAATTGGAAATTAGGGTCAACTTTTTTATGGGACTTTTTCTTTATTGGCACTTTTTTTGTTTTTGACTGCCAACTTTCAACAAACGTTGATTGGCTTTCAGTATTTCAAAAAACCTTTTTTACAAGTTTAACACAATTTATTTACAGTTTGTTTTTTAATTTTTGTTTATTATTTCACGAGATATTACGTTTTTTTGAAAAATTTGCATTGGCTTTTCCCACTCAACCAAGCATTTCCAGAAAATGAAAAATACTGTTTTCAAAAGCACTAACTTTTGTCTAACAACTTTTAAATTCTTTTTTTTCATAAACACTTTTTTCTTGTTTTTTTCACATTTCATTTTTTTAACAACATTCTAACATAAAACCGATTATTTCTTTGTTCATATAATGAAATGAAAAAAATAAAAATTTGATATGAAAAGCAAATAGTCTAATAATAAAGTATTGGAAAAATGAAACATTAATTTTTTCTATTTAACAAAAACGGACAAATGGCGCTTTCTTAAAATAATCGATGATCAAGTTTTTGTAAAAAAGTTAAGTTCTTGACAAATAGAAAAAATTAATGTTTCATTTTTCCAATACTTTATTATTAGACTATTTGCTTTTCATATCAAATTTTTATTTTTTTCATTTCATTATATGAACAAAGAAATAATCGGTTTTATGTTAGAATGTTGTTAAAAATGAAATGTGAAAAAAACAAGAAAAAAGTGTTTATGAAAAAAAAGAATTTAAAAGTTGTTAGACAAAAGTTAGTGCTTTTGAAAACAGTATTTTTCATTTTCTGGAAATGCTTTTTCAATGCAAATTTTTCAAAAAAACGTAATATCTCGTGAAATAATAAACAAAAATTAAAAAACAAACTGTAAATAAATTGTGTTAAACTTGTAAAAAAGGTTTTTTGAAATACTGAAAGCCAATCAACGTTTGTTGAAAGTTGGCAGTCAAAAACAAAAAAAGTGCCAATAAAGAAAAAGTCCCATAAAAAAGTTGACCCTACAGTGTGTCATCTTGGATTGAAAGTGCAAACATGAATGAAGAAATTCTAAACTTTCAAGTTGAATGAAAGTTATAAAGCCAGAAGAGAAAACGCTTGAGAAAAGAAGTTTATCGTTCAATCATAAAAGGGAATACGGATAGAAAAATTGAATTAATTTTATTGATGTTCAAAAAGTTCATAATTGCCTGTGATTTTTGTATGATGCACTAAGAAAGTGAGTGGCTGGGAGAGGGTAAAGGAAAAGTTGAGGTTGGTTTTGAATCCATATTTGATGAGGGAGAAGTTACAGAGAGCAAACTTTATGGTTGCACGTAGGATCTGTTGTGGTTTTTTACAGGTGTTGAAATCATATCCTCTGTTGTTAATGATTTTGTTCTGACTGATGAAAAGAAGCCATATGTTATAAGCATTGTCAATTGTTCTGGAATTTCATATTATTATTGGTAAGGTTGTTGAGTTTTGCAACTGGAAGGGGTTTTTTGTGTTTATTTGATTATCGCTGCGTAAATAGATCATAAAGAATTCTATTTTTTCAAATGCATAATATTATTGAGGTTTAAAAGGGATGAGTTATTTTTTTTTTTTTTTTTTTTTTTTTTTTTTTTTGGACTCAAAAAATTACGTGAAAATCATCCAAAAAAAATTTTTTTTTCTCAAAAGAAAACAAAGTCAAAATCATAATTTCTGAAATATTTCGTTTTCCTTTATTTGAAAATAACATATTCCCACTTATTCCTTTCTCAGAATAGAATGTTTTCCAAGCTTTGGTTGCCTTTCAGTTTTTCTGGGTTTTCTGAGACTGTTTTCATTTTATTCAAAACTTTTGAATGCTTTCCGTTTTTCTTTTCAACATTTAGCTTTTAATAGTTATCGAATTAATCAATCAGTTTTATTCCTCATAATTGTTTTTGAATCATTAACACCAAAAATAATTCTATTTCAAAAAAAATAATTCGATTTCGGAAATAATTATACAAAATCGAAAATAAATAATTCGATTTCGAAATGAAAATTTTATTTGATTAGTGGCATTAATAACTTATGTTTTGCTGTTCAAATACTCTTGATTTTTATTTCGTGAGCACACTTTGTTCTTGAATAGTTAAAAAATGATGCATTTCCTTTTAAATAGGGTCAACTTTTTTTATGGGACTTTTTCCTTTATTGGCACTTTTTTTATTTTCGATCAAAAAAGCTGAGAAGTGAAAAGTGGCTTTCATCATTTGGATAACCGATTTTAACAAAGTTTATTCAATTTATTTCCGGTTTGTTTTTTAATTTTTGTTTATTATTTAACGAGATATTACGTTTTTTTGATAAATTTGAATTGGCTTTTCCTACTCAACCAAGCATTTCCAGAAAATGAAAAATACTGTTTTCAAAAGCACTAACTTTTATCTAACTGTTGTTTAATTCTTTTTTTTGACAAACATTTTTTTCGTGTTATTTTTGCATTTCATTTTTTTAACAACATGCTAACATAAAACTGATTGTTTCTTTGTAAATATAATGAAATGATAAAAATAAAAATGTGATATGAAAAACAAATACCCTAATAATGAAGTTTTATAAAAATAGAACATAGTTTTTTTCTATATGTCCAGAACTTAACAATGTCACAAAAGTTTGATCGAAGATCAAATATTGTTGGAGCCATTTGGCTGTTCTTGACTAAAAGAAAAAAACTATGTTCTATTTTTATAAAACTTCATTATTAGGGTATTTGTTTTTCATATCACATTTTTATTTTTATCATTTCATTATATTTACAAAGAAACAATCAGTTTTATGTTAGCATGTTGTTAAAAAAATGAAATGCAAAAATAACACGAAAAAAATGTTTGTCAAAAAAAAGAATTAAACAACAGTTAGATAAAAGTTAGTGCTTTTGAAAACAGTATTTTTCATTTTCTGGAAATGCTTGGTTGAGTAGGAAAAGCCAATTCAAATTTATCAAAAAAACGTAATATCTCGTTAAATAATAAACAAAAATTAAAAAACAAACCGGAAATAAATTGAATAAACTTTGTTAAAATCGGTTATCCAAATGATGAAAGCCACTTTTCACTTCTCAGCTTTTTTGATCGAAAATAAAAAAAGTGCCAATAAAGGAAAAAGTCCCATTAAAAAGCTGACCCTATATAATTTTGATTCAATTTAAAATTTTCTTCTGTGACGACACTTATTTAAATAGAAATCTCACAAACAATGCATGAAACGAAAAAGAAAAATTCTTATTTGTGCTTTTCGTTTGATTGATATCATGTTTTTTTCTACTTATCTATTAGTGAAAACCCTTAATGAAATAAGTCAATAATGATCGAGGTTGTATTTGAGGATAAAAGCACCAAAAAATTTGTCATTGGCGATGACACAACTGTTAGTGAACTTAATCAGAAAATCGCTTCCAAAATACAACTTACAGTTGATACAGAAGCTTTTGCATCTTTTGAATCATTTTCGGATGGAGGAGTGACATACGGTATGCAAAAAACATCACATATTTATTATTAATGAAAACCGCTTATATATTCAAAAAATTTACATTTAACGAACACAGATCGTTTTTTGCTTCCTGAAAACCTTGTTCCACGAGTCACACCCCCAAATACACTTGTTTACAAGAGGAGGCATTTTCTTGAAACTAATATGACAGATGCTGTTGCTGTTCATATGACTTTTATACAAGTTTGCAGTTATTATTATTATTATTTTGAAAAGCTTTGATATTTATTCATTTTATATTTATTAGATGAGGGAAGAAGTACTTCGAGGATATTATGTTTTAGATGAACACGATTTTCTAGAGCTTGCAGCTGTTGACTTACGGGTAACTTTTGGGCAGCCGTCTGCTTCTAAGCATAAATCTGGCTTTTTAACGTTTGAATCAATTGTGAAAATTGGATTTAGCCAACAATATAACAAAAAATAACTTGATTTTTACATATCTTTCAACTTGTTTTAAAAATGTGTTTTGATTTTTAAGATCCGCTGGATTGGTCAATCGTTTTATTCCAACTGGCATCATTGAAAGAAAGAAGCCTGCTCAATGGGAGAAGCAGTTACTCGAAGCATACATACGTCTTGGATCATCATCAATAGCAAGTGAGTTTGAAGGAAAAGTTAGATATTTGAATATGCTGAAGGAAATGGTCCCAGATGTATTTGGGAGTGTATTTTATGAAGGCGTAGAGGTTATACCAATTGATGGCGGGGAACCAAAAAGGAGGCCAGGAATTATTGCAATAAACAAAAATGGAATTTATACATACTACAAGCCTTTAGATATGAAGAAAGGGAAGAATTGGCAGAATATGCAAATCAGAGTGAATTCATTTCGAGAGATAATTGGATGGGCACTCCACGCACCTACATCTACATTTGCTTACAGGTTTGGAATCTTACTTTAAACAGCGTAACCAAAACGCCTCAATTTTAAAGTCGTTTTGATTCGAAAGTCATAACATATTTTTCATTGTTTCTGTCCTTTTCTTTTGCGATTGAAACTCTTTTATATTTTTTTTCCCCTTTCATTTCTCTTGTTTTCTTTCTATTTCCCTTTCCTTAATCTTTTAATTACAATCTTTTTTTAATCAATTAATTTTAACCGTCACGCACCATTTTTTCCATATCATGTGTGTTCTTTTCAAATTGTTGTTGACAGTGTTCCTGGGCCAACAGCGGAGCAGCCTGTGCGATTCTGCTTCGAAACTCCTCTGGCAAATGAGCTCCCTTCGATGTGCCAACTTGTGGTAGATGCTATTTTAGCAGAGATGGAACAAAAGAAACCAAAGGAAAGTGAACAACACAAAGAAGAAGAGAAAGAAGAAGAAAAGGCTAAAGAAGACGAACAAACGAAAGATGAAGAAAAGAATGAAAACAAAACCGAAGAAGAAAAGAAAGAAGAAAAAAATGAAACAATAGAAGAAGAAAAGAAAGAAGACGCCAGCAAAGCACAGGAATAGATTTATATTTTTTGGAAATACTCATTATGACTAGTAATATTTATTTGTAACAGTTGTTTAATCCGCTTTTCTCTCTTTTGCAAATGTATTTAAATTGAAAAGAAAGTGAAGACAAAAATTGAAGATAAAATTAATTAATTTATCTTTGAATTTGAATAAAAATTTTTGAATGTTCATTTTAATTTGTTGGTTCAATTGCTTCTTAAGTCCACTTCATTTGTTTATGCTATCGTTTTGATTTCTTGTTCGTGCGTATTTTATTGGAAAAAAAAAAGTGAAATTGAAAAATCAAGAATAATACTAACGTGATGCAACAACCCCAGCCTTATTTATTTATTAAAATTATCACTGTCATGATCACACATCAATTTGAAATGAACGAAGAATACATCGAATAACAATAATAAAAGAAAAAAATACCACCTATCGTTAAAAAAAGTAATATAACTTCCATTCTTTTATCATTTAAGCCAAAGCCTATATTATTCCTTTCTCACTGAACATCCCAACACAACCAGGGATATTGATCTCGCATGGAACAATCACAAACTGTATAGTATCGTCTACATGAAGTGTCTTGATTGCAAAGAGGTAGAAATGGCTCATCGCTCCAAACCATCACCTCTGTAGGAGGTGGAGAAGAGAATAGAGGAGTTGGATGCTACATAAAGGAATAATAATGATAAAGAAATTTGAGATGAGAATAAATATGAGACAGTGAAGCACACCGCTGGAAATGCAGAATGAGGATCAAAATTTGGAACTGCTTTTCTTGCAATGAAATTTCCACGATTTGTAACAGCACTTTTTCTGATCTTTGAAATCTCTTCATCTTCTTTCATATGTTCAATAACATGAGGAGGCAATGGTCGAATGGGATGAAATTGTTTTTGTTGCTGTTGCTGTTGAGGTTGATGCTGCATTTGCTGTTGGGGTTGCTGAGGAGGGTAGTTTCTGGCTCTATCATCAATATAAGTAGAAGGTGAATCATAATCCAAAATACTATATTCATCTTGAGGTGGTAAAAATGTCATGGAAGTAGGTGATGGCATGTAACTCTATCATTGACAGAATCGAATAACAAAAAGATAATAAAAAAAAATTGAATTTTTTCAAACAGAAGGATCAATTTGTTTCTGAACTTGAGGCATTTGCTGTGGCATCTGTTGTGGAATTTGTTGTGGCATTTGTTGTTGGGTGTGATGTGATGAAAAAGATTTTCTCGGTGGAAAATCATCTCGACTGGCATGCATTGCAGGGACAAAATATTGACAAGAACACAACTAATATTTTTTTCATTTTAAGATTTAAACACAAAATAAATACATACAGCCACAAAAATAGTAAATAATAAATAAGTCATTCAAATTGAAAAGTTGCAATAACCTTCTTTAAACATGACGCGACTGTAAAAGGGCTTGATCGGTTGACAATTTGATCGATTCACATAACAATATTTTTAAAATACAAATTAAAATGAAATCATTCAATTCATATTTACAAAAATATTATAATAATGTTTATAAAAACGGAAAGTCAATGCGTTGAAGTGATTGAGAGATGAAATGAACTTTAATAGCTTAGAAATAAAGAGCAAATCATAAATTTCATCAATTTTGAAAAAAATTTTGACTTTTTCAAGATCTTCCATGTTTCTGTTTCTTTGGAGATTTTGTCATTTTTTCAATATTTTTAACAATTTGATCATGTATATGAATATAATAGTCCCTGATGAACCATTTGGATACGAAAAATTCCAATTTGATTGAGAGAATGAAATGTTATCGAAATAAAGATATTAATTTTTAAATAATAAAAATATCATAAAGAAACAGAACACACTTTAAATCTATTAAAATTTGTGCAGCTTCTGCCAGTTGCTTTGCATCTGTTTCGACAATTGCATCTGCGATGTCTTCAACCCCAGGATAGATAAAATACTTTTGAAATTGATTTCATTTTTCAGAATAAATTGAAATTCATTTTCAAGCCAATAATTTTAATGCATAAAAAGAGGCTTCATCAAACACACTTTTACAAATAATTTTCCTCTTGTGTTATGATACAATTCAAAATGTTCAAGCATTTCCACTGCAAATGTTTTATACTGGATCAATAAGCCAAGAACCGTTTCCTTTACAAAACGAAAATCAGTCGCATCAATAACAATTATATGATGGAATGAAAAAAATCAATATGAACAATTTGTTTATCATACAATAACTTGAGCGTCAAATTGATCTGTATCTGATATTTCTGGCTTGTCAAGCATAAACCACAAGGTAAACGATGTCGTTTGATTAATGTAATCATTTAAGCAATCTCTTGCGATTGTATCCATTTCTTTTATTATCTTAGAAAACGTCAAAATAAAAATCAATTTCATAAATTAAAAAAAAATACAGGATTCAAAGGAACAGTATCAAGTTCTTGTTTTTGAAGTAAAGCCCTTGTCAATTCCAACACTTCTTGTGATTTTTCTGTTTTGAAAGAAGAAATTCCAAAGAAATACAAATAAAACAATTCAACAAACTGGAATCATGCTTCAAATAATCTTTGTACCGATTTGACAAGATGTCCAGTTCCTTTGCCTTTTCTGCAAATGTGACAATTTGTCTGAAAGTAGCATCCTTCAAATTTGGATCAATTATGTCGACCACAGCAGAGCCAGACATTAATTTATTTCTCAAAAAAATGTTATGGCAATAAAACCTATTGCAAATTATGGAAATTTATATCTAAAAATGGTTAAGATCTATAAACGTGAGAATGAAAGTTGATTTTCGTTGAATATTTTGTGCGAAGCGATTGATCAGTTTTGCTAAAGACAAAAGAGAACACTATTTAATTGAGCAATACGTATGATAAAAGTTGAAAATTTGTTTTAAACGAGAAATAGTAATATAATGATGAATGAAACTGATTATCTCTATGGTATCTGATATCCATGAAGAGAAAAACAATTTCACCTTTTCTGATACTTGTTGATTGAGAAATTTCGATTTTATGAACTAGATATCTTTTTACTAATGAAATCTCATTTTTGTTTTTTTAATATAATTATTTTTTCAATAGGATATATATTATCTTTTGCGAGGAAAAGTATTTTTTTGATTTAATATCATTCAATCACAGTATGTTCTCGATTAATGTTCTTTTGAGATAGATAGATAGAGAGAGAGAGAGAGCATTTTTTAAAATGATGATACTGGTAACGTTTAGCTTGATTGATTTGTCAGAAATCATAATGTTGACACGTTTACCCGTCTGAGATTTTCTTGAACATGCTAATTTTTTTGGAATTGAGATTTAATTTTTGATGATTAATTATCAATTTTTTATTGATTTTTAAATATATTTTTTTCAGGAAATAATTTCACAATACATTATTGAAGATGTTAATAAATTATGAATGGAAAGCGAAAGCAAAAAATCATTTAAATGATGTTGAGCTTCAAAATGAAAAATTTCACTTATTATTTGAATATGAACTTTAAAGAAGAAGCGTGTTCAAAGAAAAGAATGATTTTGAAAAGTATTCTGATGAAAATTTGTTGAAATGATTACAAAATTTGAGGGAAGATGTTTATGCTTATTACAAGAGGATGAAATTTTGTTGAGATATTTATTTTTGTTTTTGACATTGAATATATGAAAAATTTTGAAACAGAAGCTGCAATTATTGAATGAAAATTGATTTGTTATGGTATGCAATGAAAATGAAAAGTTGTGAACAGTCAAGAGAACAAGCCGCAAATGATTCTGAAATTTAAGATATACACGACGAACTGCGTCAAATGGTTCGTTGTGGTTGAGTCTTTTTTTTCTGTGGATCTTTTGGACTAGTTATATCTCTGAGAGCAAATTATCGTGTTGCTTGTGCAATCAGTTTGATGTCGGTATATCCAAATTTTCAAAATATACACAATCAGCGCGACAAACAGTTATTATGATTTGAATATTTTAATGAGTTGTTTATTATTATGTTTTGCTTTATTAATTTTTGTGTGATTATTATTCTCTCTATCATTGAAAAAACTAATTTTTTAATAAAAAAGATTGAAACATGAAGTTGCGTAGATAAATTGCTCTTTTTTTTTTTTTTTAACAATTTTTGAAAGTCTAAAAATGAAAGTTACACATATGTAGTTAATTTAGAAGATTATTACTAAAATAATTTGTATAATTGTGACAATTTTCAATCATAAAAGAAAAAACTGATTCAAAAGTTAAAATGTCGAATGTTTGAAATTTCATAACAGAAGTGAAAAAAATGAGAAGTATGAAAGGCAATTTAGAAGTCCATATCTCCCATGCCTCCCATACCACCCATACCACCCATACCACCCATTCCTCCCATTCCTCCCATCCCTCCCATTCCTGGCATTCCACCACGAGCTTGCTGTTCTCTGCTTTCTGTCCATGCTTTTGCAATTGTACGCTTCATTTCATCATCTCCTTCTTCATACAAATTTCTCATAAGATCCATCAAACCAGCTCCGGGATCGCTATTATCTGTTGGCTTGTTCTTCTTTGGCTTAAATTTGTCTTCTTTCCTCTTGAGGTCATCCCATCTATTTCCTTTTACTTCTTTCTGAACTGTGAAAGTTATTCTATTTCGTCCAACTTTATATGTTGAAGCAGTTGTATTGATTTCTCTGAAGAATGGTCCTATTGAAAGACGATGATTCTTTCCTTTGAGTCCTTCAACTGTGCAAATCATTGACTCAGGATTCCATGTCACATTAATTTTATCTTTTGGAACAGTTCCAACTTCTGGCAATTCCCAGAACAACAAAATATTCGGTCCTTCTTGATCCCAACCACAACTAGATGCTTCAACATATGACTTTGTAATGCGTTCTGGTTGCGTTACTGGAGCAGGTTCTGGAAGAGAATCCTTTTGAATCTTAAGATCTCGCAGAACACCCTCAAGTAAACGTTTAACATTAGGTCTAGTCGCTTGAGGAATTATTTTTTCCATTTCTTCTATGTCCAGCGATATTTCAGTTGACATGGTGATAGATTTTAAAGCTCAACGATATATCGATATATCTAAGTATGTAAAGATCGAAGAATGATCAAAAATTTGGGCCATAATAATTTTTTATTTTTGAAGTTATTATGATGACACATAAAGCTTAATGAAACAAGGAACATGAAAATTACATACATTACAATAAGAAATAACAAAAACAGCATAAAACAGACAGTAAAAACTTTAAGGATTCAAATAATTACACAAACAATACTTTTTTCCAAGTATTGAAACATCTCACTTTTTAGTACTTGGACTTGTGTGAAATGGAACCATTTTTGAAAAAGCAGAAGGAGAAAATGAACGAGAAAGAGAAGACTGAGCAAGCATCGGAGCATGAGGAGAAAGCGAAACAGGTGATGGGCTGTATGAAGATGATGGCGATTGCACTTGATCCAAAATTGTGCTAACCTTTCGTACAGAAGCAGGTGAATAGAAAGAAGAAGAAGAAGAAGAAGAAAGAGAAGGAGCAATAGGAGAAGATGATGTATGAGGTGGGTGTGCAAGTAAAGAAAAGGAGTGCGACTGAGAAGGAGGAGAATTTACATGATTTTCCCTGTCAGCTCTTTCGTTCCCATTCAAATTGTGAATGTTTCTATTTCTTTCTTCTTTTCTGTCTTTCGGTTCTCTTTCTGGCGTTTTATTGTGCTCACTTAATTCTATTCGATTTTCGCTTTTTGGAGAGATTGGTTCAAAATACGGTTTGACGATGATGTTTGGAGAGCTGCCGGAAAAAGCAGACAAAATATCATTTGTGGTTGATTTATCACAAGAGGAAGAAGAAGAGGAAGAGGAGGAAGAAGAAGAGGAGGAAGAAGAAGAAGAGGAAGAAGAAGAAGAAGATGATGATGATGAAGTGGATGAAGTGAGAAATGGAAATTGAAATGCAGAAGAATCATCAGAAATAAGTTTCGTTTCTTTTGCAGGCGAATGACTCGACACTTTTGGCAAAGAAACAGTTGGAGGAGAAAGTGAGGGAGAAGAAGTCATATCACAAGAAGAAGAAGAAGAAGAAGAAGGCACTGAGCGAATAGCAATTGAAGGCAGCGAGCGAAGAGACGGAGGTGGTGGAGAAGGCGAAAGAGGAGGAGAATCTGATTGAGAAGAAGAATTAGAATTAGAAGAAGAAGCAACACGTCCTTTTGTCTTAGCAATGCTGTGTGTGGCAGAGGCTGAATGAGATTGGGATGTTTTAGAAAAAGCAGCAGAGGTATCGCCCAATGCTGTATTTGTCTTGTTCTCTGATTTTGCTCTTTCTCCTGTATTCTCTTTGGATTTTCTGCTTTCTCTTCGCGTTGCACCTATTTCGTCCAAATCCCAAATCTTCTCCCTTCCAAAGCCCCCCCCTAAGCGGACTCTTCTTCCTTGCCTCGATTTTCTTTCAGTCAGCACAGCTGGCTCATTGCTGCTTTGCTGTGGTTGTGTTGTGTTGTGACGGAGTGGACTCGAAGAATTAGAAACTCCACTTGAAAAAGACGGTTGAGGCGAAGATTCGGTGCGCGGTGAAAATTGATCCGCTTCTTCGTTGCTGGACAAATTTTCATTGTGACATTTTATCTGTTGGGGTGATTCACTCTCTTCTCTGGCATTTTCTTGCTTTTTTAAATATAAAACAAGAGATTGCATTTGTGATTCATCATTAAAGTTTACGTTTTTTTCTGAATGGCACGAAAGATCACCAAACCGCTTATGAGCGAAAAATTGATTTGGAGATCGAATGGTTCCACAGCGATATGAGCCAACTGCTCTTGGTGATTTTCCTTCATTTTCGCTCATTGAAAAAATAGTTTTTTCACTTTTTTGAGGAAACTTCGTCTTAGCAATATCCCCAAATCCTTCTTCAAATTGTTGATCTTTTTGTTTATCGTTTTGCTGCTCAAGGTTTTTGCCTTGAAAGGTTTGTTTCTTTTTAATATCCTGCAATCTTTCAGAAAAAGCAGAAAGATCAACTTTTTGAAGCTTTGGTAATGGATGCTCGAATGATGAAGAACGCTCTCGTGTCGTATAAAATGTGTATGATGTGGGATATGATTCATTTCTACTTGTTGCTTGTTCTCTATGAGAAGGAAATGAAGAACAGTTTTTCAGCTTTTCTACAGAAAGTGGAGGCAAAGATGCTGGTAAACGACCAATAGCCCTATGAGGCCAATTAGATGGAGATTTTGATCTCTCTCTCAAAGTTGTGAGTGCCTCTAAAGTTTCTTGTTTCCACGGAATACTTCCACATTTGTTACATGACAAGCGTCGAGCATGATTAAAAGCATCGCAAACCTTTAGAATTAAAAAAGCGAATTTAACATATATGCAAATAATGTTTGAAAAAAAAAAAATCAAACAGTACACTTCCAATCATCTTGCTCCAACATAATTGTTTTTTGATCTATTTAACATTTAAGCCCATGATTAATTATATAGAAGTTTCTTTATCTTGCTTTCCTCATATGGTAACAATATAACTTATAATTTTAAAACACAATAATGTATCATTCATTTGTTTACTCGGTTTCACAAAGAAGCAACGCTTTTTATTCTTGAGATATTACTGTAAAACATTCGCAGTTTTTACATGCTCTTTTTTTATGCTGAATTCTGTTTTATCGATTATATTTTGTCTTTCCGTATTAACACAACCAACTACAACATTTACATTTCAAGGTGATCCGGAATTGTTTGCATTTTGCCAAAATAAATGCGGTGGAGATGTTATTTGCCTTCAAGAATGCATTGTGCAAAATACTTTCATGTTTACAAATCGTAACCCTTGCACGCTCAAACCCGCTACAAAAGTTGTCACAACAACTTTTTCCACTTCATCAAACAGTCCATACGTGCATCCACCTGAAGCAACTCTTTATCCATGCATTGGATCTCCTCCATGTGTAAGTTCTTGCAATGCAGCACAACCTCCTTGTTGTATTTCGCCGCATCCTTTTAGCATTGATCCATTTCTTCAGTCTAATTTTGGGCAACCTTTTATACCACCTCCTCATCCTTCAGCACCTTTTTTTTCACCTCCAATTGCTCCAGCACATTTTCAAAGCACTCAAAGCTGTTTTCCTTTTTGTCCTCCTCCAAATACGTTGTATAACATGCGGAATAGTTATCAAAATTACCCATGGGGAAGTGAATTTGAAGAATGTTGCCCATTAGATGACTCTCAATCAAATTCATTTTTTTGGAGAGGAAGCTTTGGAAATCGAGCTCTTTTGTCACAAGATCTGGGAGGATTGAATTGCTCTTTACAGCAAGATAAAGATAGTGCTAACAAAGCTAAAAACGATATGTTTTTAAAGAAGAACACATCGCTGTCAACTTTGGAAAGCGCAAATACAACAAATGTTGATTTACCTGCTTGCTTTTCATCTTTACTTGAAGCGGACAATTGTCAAAAGCAGTGCAAACCATTGATAGGTTCACGTTCCCAGCTTACCATCAATGATAATGAGAATGAAAAAGATTTTGAAGATTTTGAAATTATTGATGATGACGAAGATGAGAACTGCGAAGTATTAATGAGCCAATTGTTTGTCAAAAGCTTAGCTTAATAATTTTTATTTTTTCTTAACAACACTCTTTTTTGACAATATTTTTTTAAAAGTTCTTCACATCCGAAACGGATAAACCAAATGCATCTATCTTCAACAAATCCTCAGAGAACTTCTTCATATTTTAAGAAAACCCCTCCAAAAGCCAAAGCTCCCAGTCCTTTTCCTGCTCTTCAATCAAAAGGACTTTATAAATCAAGAACTCATCGTATAAAATGAAATCTCATAAGGTAACTTTATTTTCTTGAGAGAGAAAAGTATTTTTTGTTTATGATAACATAATTTAAATATTTTTTAAAAATCAAAAATCTCATAGATTAATCTTATTTTTTTGTGGTTAGATCATGATTGATCGTGCAATTATTTTTTGAGTTTTTTGTTTAAACGAATGGCGGAAAAAACAAATAAAAAAGATGAGAAGCCAATAAAACGTATTATCGAAGAATGTCTTGGTCAACTTGTGATAATGTTTCCTCAGATTGATCCAGAATTTGCAGAAAAAACATTAAATCAGTTTATTGGAGGAGAAAATTACATGGAAAATACAATAGACAAAATAACTTCTTTAGGAGATGAATATCCGAGAGCAAAAGAACCTGAAATAGATCCAAATTCGTTGAAAAAGCCTGATTATACCGATATAACAACACCAGTTACACCAGAAATGAAAAAGTTGACAATCACATATCTGAAAAATACATTTCCTTCATTTCACATGATGATATTAATAAAAGCTTTGGAGGAATCAAAGTATCATTTATATCCTTCCTGGAAGCGCCTTTATGATTTACAGACCGAATATTTTCTTGATGAACTTGATAGGCAAATTGAAGAAGCTAAAAAGGAACAAAAGAATGCAAAAGATCCGGAACTTGAAAGGGCGCTGAAAGCGTCGCTCGCAGATAGCCCTCCACCAGCGTCGTCTTCTTCTTCTTCCTCAAGTTCACGATCACGAACTCTCAGCGGGACTCCAGAAGGGGGATATCAATTAACATTAGAGTGTATAAGACAAACATATTTGCCCATGCCAATGCGTCCCACAGAGATTACAGATAATTCTCCTGAATTTGATCAAGAAATGCTATTCGTTTTGGAGAATGAAGCAAAAATGGCAGTGGAACGAAAAAAATTAATGGACAGGAAGCATGAGAAGTTGGATATTGTCATGGGCATTGGGCATAGCTATTTATGGGATTGCCCCATCTGCTATACAGATGATAAGGTCGCAAGCGAGCAGATAGTATGCGAGAATGGACATGAAGTTTGTGTGGACTGCCTTAGAGATTCCGTTCAGGCAGCAGTCAAAAATTCTGCTCCTCAGATCACCTGCATTGCGGAACCAGATTGTAATTACGAATACCCTGAGGCGGTCATAAAGCGTGCCATTGGAGATGGAGAGCTTTACCAGCGATGGAGCGAGTTGTCGATGTTTCAGAACATGAGACTGTCAAAGATTCCAACTTTGAACTGCCCTTTTTGCATTTATGCGGAGTACCTGACAGAAAAGCTGGAAGAGATCGACGAACAAGAGTTGGTGCTGAATCCTGAGGCTGCTTTGAAGAAGCGCAAGGAAATTCCGCTTGTTTTCAAGTGTCGGCGAAAGGAATGCGGCAAGGAGAGTTGCACGATTTGCTGGAAGGAGGCGCATCCGCTGGGTACACCCTGCCCGCTTCAGGCGGAGAGCAACAAGAAGAGAGGAGACCTGGAAGAGAACCTGATCCACTACGTGGAGCTTGCCATCGACAAAGCATACATACGCGTCTGCCCGAAGTGTGGGACGCCGGGTGTGAAGGAATCAGGATGCAACCGTATTCCGTGCAAGTGCGGGCAGAACTACTGCTATCTCTGCCAAAAGGCATGTCCCGATGGAAATCCTTATGACCACTTCGAAAAGCCGCCAACGTACTGCAAAGTACATTCAGACACAGCAGCAGACGACGAGAAGATATGCCTGGCAGCTGCAGAGAAGGCAGAGCAGGAGTGGAGGAAAGCACATCCTGGCTACAAAGGCGCTCCTCTCGCACTGGGAGAGCTCACAAAGAAAAGGCAGAAGAAGTGATCAGATTGATGAAAACGCCTGTACTTAGTTGGGGACAATGTACGGGCACGTGAATATTTTCTGGTGTTTTCTTCTTTATCTCATTCTTTCTTTCTCATTAATTGTTGTGATTACAATTTCAAATTTTATGTTCTGATTCAACTTCTCCTCATATTATGTTGTTTGCAATCTAATTCTGCCTTTTTTTTGTATGTGTTTTTGCTTTTGCTCAAACGCAATGCTGATTTCATCATACTATTATATTGTTATTAAGCCTCAATAAATCTGGGATTTTGTTGTTCTAAAAAGAAATACATTTCGTATTTTCATTTTTTAATATTTATTTTTCTTTTTTTTTCCTTTTTTGTAACCATCAAGACTTGTGTGATGATATGAACGAAGTTCAATTTTTTGTTTGGATATGTTTTTTTAAACACAAGACAATGACAATGATCGGTAAGTTGAAGTTTTCAGTTTTCTCAAAGATGAAAAAATGAGAACTGTCAGACTATTTTCATAAATCAAAAATGATTTTTGCAATAAGTTTATTTAATCACAGTTATCGTTTCGTATCTGTAAAGCTTTTAAAGTAATTTTATAATTTTCCATCATGCAAATGTGAAAAGTGGATACCTTTGATTGAAATTTTCGATCATATCCATATTTGTTTATATCACTTAATATTTTATTTGCAAAGTTGTTAACTATTTCATTTTAATTATTTAAACTCAATTATTTTGTTTTGCGTTTTGTTTATTTGGAAATTTAAAAAGAATAGAATGCCACAAGGAAAAGGTAGAGGTGCAAAAGCAAAAAGTGTCGTAAAACTAAATCCTTCTTCAAAAATAAAAGAGCTGAGACTCTCATCGAGACCAAAACGCGGTAGAATTTCATTAAATTTGGGCAGTCCTGCTTCTGGACGATCTATTTCAACTCAACCAACACAATCCACATCTTTGGCGCCAATACAGACTCAACAACCCATGCACCATATTTCTCCAAAAGAATTAGAATCTACAAAAGAAAATGCGGGAAATAATGATGTTGATTTCGATGATCGCGCTTCGGCTGCTGGAATTTCTTTGGAAGCAAAATCAGATAATATTTTGGAAAAAACTAAAGAAAAAGAAATAGTATCATTGCAGAAATCAGACAAAGATGAACCTAAAAGGAATGTCATTCATGATGAGAGAAATTCTGTCGATGAAGATGGAATGGAACCGTTAAATTCGCATCGAAAAGTGAACGAAGATGAGAGTTTTGAAACGCAATGGTCAAAAATTGAGAATGAATGGAAAGAATCGCTTGACGAAAGTGTGCTACTGTTGCAAGATTTTGAAAAATCAAATGAAATTGGAGAGAAAAGCGTTCTTAAGGATTTAGATGGATCAGCAAACTCTACAGGTTTATTTAAGTCAGAAATTCTAGAAGCAATTTTGAAAATGGATGCACTTTTGGAGGGAAAAGATATGAAATGAAATAATGCGCATTCTATAGATGAAATGAAGCAAGTTAAATGATAAACAGTGTCATGCCCATATTTTGTTTTTCTTTGTCCATTTACAGATTAAAATGGAAGGTGAAAAAGAACAAGTGTCGCATTTGTTGCCTCAATTCGATTTGACCTATCTAATTCCAGGAATAGCACGTTTAGACGAAGAATCATGCAACGGTTTTGTTCAAATTTTGATAAAAGACTTTATGATATTTTTTGTGTTTCTCTTGGTTCGATGTATTTTCTAAAAAATATCAACAACTTAGATAAAATAAAACCATTTCAATCGGATTGTGCGAAATCTTCACTTCAAGAATTTTCAGAAATATTAAAAGAAGTTTATACTTTTTTTTTACTTTTTTAAAGTGATTTATATGGCTTATAGGAAGGAGGAAAAACAACAAATTTATTATTAGAACTACAGAGAAGCTTGGAAAAGACTGAAAACAAGATTGTTTGCGGAAATGTTTGTGAGGATGACAAAGAGAAGGAATTTTTTTCCGAAAAGAATGATGATCAACCTTTTTTTGATGGTCCCTCAACTTTATCGATTCTGAATTCTCACTAAAGCTGTATAGCATCTAAATAGTTGTGGTATTAACTTATGACATTTCATTTTTTACTTCAAGCTATGTAGATTGAAGATTTATAAGAATTGCTTTTGATTAGGTTTCTCGCATCGACAGAGCGAATAATCAATTTCATAAAAATCTAGCATGGTGATTTTAGTTGTCTGAAGCATTTGAATGAACAAGGAATGCATTTATAATAATTTGAGCCGTGACTCTGTTGTGTTTTTTACGAAAATTGATAATATTGTTAAAAAAAGAATGACGAATTTGCTTTTAAATAAGCACGGATTAAGCACTTTGTTCGTATTAATATTGACATTTTTATCTATTTTTATATGTTTTTTGGTTTATTTTGACTTATTTTTAATTGTGAAGTTATACTCAATTTTTCAAAATTTTGCCTCAAATTCTCAACATGCAACAAATTTTTATTATATGCTCAACAAAAAATTATATTCACATATATAAATATCTAAATGTTCTGAAAATTAATTTTCATCAATTGGTACTATTCATGTTTTTGAAAAGAAGAATAATTTAAATCTTTAATTTTGTTTGAATTCTTCAAATGATAATCACTCTATGGAAAGCATTTGTTTAACAGAATGCACCTGTCAATCTATCAATCTCTGTCGCACGCATTCATTCAAACTTACGCACACACACCCTTTCTCTCTTTCTATCCTTTTTTCCTCCCAAAGTGTTCTTTTTTCGGTTTTGAAAAAGGAGTTAAACGAAACTAATTTTGTCGAAACGATTCATCTTTCTTCATTTCAAATGACAATTATGAATGAATCTTGGTTTCAAATTATGAGAAAGTTCATAGAAAATTTGATGGATTAATTGTTGAAAACAAAATGTTGAAAATTTTTATTATTTCGAATGCAAAAGCACAATTTTGAAATTTGTTTGAGCATTAATCAAATTTTAATTTTGAAAAATAAAGGAATACAAATGAAAAAGAAAAAATCATTTCTGAATTGCTATATCAATCAAGTGGTGATGTTAAATTTAGAACAAAATCATTTTTTGAAGGAGAGACAATTGCTGATGTTGGAATTATAAACCCCTCCTTCCGCAAACAATCAAACTTTGATTTGCTAATCGGAGACAGCTCAATGTTGGTATGGCTCGATAAGCTTTGTGGAAGATGGATAAATTGCAGAATATGATATGCATCCAAAATCTGTAACAGAAAGAAAAAAATAAACTTATCATTTCACCTAAAAATAAAATATCAAACCTTTTCAATAAAACTCGCCCATTTCAGCATAAAATTCTTGGAGTCGTTCAGAGAAATTTCATTAATGGCAATATCATTCCACTCCATTTTCACTGATTCAATTAACTTCTTTTTTAATGAGTTAAAGTTTGTGCATTCGATTTGATTTGCCCATTTCTTGTTTGCCCACATCGACGATGGAATTTTGAGCTAAAAGATATCAATAAAAGAATAACACGCAAGCCATTAACCAAAGATGTATAAGATATTTTCATAGAAAAGTAAAAATGAACTGTAACAATTTAGACAACTTAGAAAAGTTTAACCTGTGTAAATCTCGTGATAAAATTGAAAGCTTCAAGATCCTTTGGCAAACGGAAAAGAGAATGCGCATTCAAAGGAAGAAGTCGTAAGAGATAAACATTTTGTGATGAATGCAGTTCTTTCGATTCAGAATTGATAAATAAACTTGAAGGAGCCAAAGTTGAAGTGTTGGCTGTTGATAAAGAGGAAGTCGAAGATGTTTGCTGAATTCGCAAATAAACAACGCCCATTCGTTGTGTGTCATTTTGAAGCGCAGAAGAAAGAGAATGAACATCACTTATTTCTTTATCATTGAAATCTTTTTCTCCAAAATGATCCATTTTGTCGCTACTGAATATCTTCTTCACATCAGAAGGCACCATTGCGTATCTGATTGATGACAGGTGGAACGAAGCCTGATAGCACTGCTGAAATAGAAGTGGGGCTGGCAACTCGAGAAAATGATGCTCTGATTTTTCTTGTTTTTTGTGGTCTTTTTGAAGCGATGCATCTCTTTCAGGCGACTGCTGCATATTTATTACTGTGCGAGACACAACATAAATCGAGTCTGACTGATTTGGAGGCAAAACATACGATTTATAAGCAGATGGTGAAGTCTGAGGAGAGGTTGTACTATTCTTTGATTCACATTCTTTTTCGTTTAACTTTTCAGCTGAATCTCTGCTGCTGTCATCTTCAATGGAAACTGAAAGGAAAAAAAATAACGATAATAATATAGAAGAAAAAAAAGATATTACATGAAATGATGATCAAATATTTCGTGCATATTATACAAAGAAACATCACGTTGTAAATAAAAAAGTATCAAACTTAAATAATCCAAAAATTGGTCACTTGTAATCCATCCATTGTCAATAAGTTGAATTTCTTCAGAGCTTTCTTTCTCATCCTTTAAATCTGTAGTTAATTTTGATTCATCTTGCTTTCTCTCGTTTTCAGCTTCATCGACAGTCGTATGGTTATCATATTTAATCTTCCTGCCATCATCAGATATTCTTCTGTCATAGCAGCATTGCAACAGATGATCAATCGTGTAGAATAATGAATTCGTGTTCTTCGTCCATTCACCTCGACAGCACATAACAATAGTCTTCACCATTCCGCTTGGATTAAGCGTCAATACTGGAAACTGCCGAATTATGGAATGAAGACAATAAGAAGTTTGCATTGGATCAATTGGTGTTATTGAAGAAGCATTCACCATTCGCGGTCGCTTTTCGCAAAACGGGCTCATTCCAAGTCCTGTCTCTTGCTCATCTCTTTCTGTATTTTCTTTTTCTTTGAAATCTTCTTCTTTCTTTGATTCGCATCCTTCATCAATGCGAGTGTACCCAACTACATTAAAATGCTCCGCAACCACAATTTTATCAACTGTAATGAATAAATTGCTAATCTCAACGAAGTTATTCACAAGACGGAATAAAAATTCCGTTAAGCAAAGTGGCTCATCAAAATGCAAAGGAAAATGCGACGTTGATTCAGACGATTCTTCCAAAGATGGTTGCATATGAAGCATTGTGTGATAAAAGAATTCAGAAGCTTTGTTGAGTTTAGCAGTATCAATAGTGGCATTTTCTTTGCATTTGCACAAAAGAAATGCCATTTTGTGTTTCTCAGGCTTCTTATCACTTTCTTTGGGTCCACCAAAAGAAGGAAAGCTTTTTGTGGAATCCGAAGAATGCACATGAAGAGATGAAATAAACTGCAGCCTTTCCAAAAACCGTTTCAATCCCGCTTCTGAAAAAGTAGATGTTGATAAGTCACTAAATAATGTTGAGCTATTTATAAAATATAACGTTGCTTGCGTTTCTTTCAGCATGGTCGATGACAGTGACAGAACATCAGACGGACTGCCATCCCTTTCACTTTCTTTCGTGCTCCCTTCCAATTTTGAAATATTCAATTTTTCTTCAATTTTCGGAGCCATTAGAGAGTCCAAATGATCACCTCCAACTTCAATCATCTCAAAAGCCACATATCGAACTCCTTCCCTTAAAAGTGGCTCACAATCAGGAAAAGGAATATTATTGTCCTCCAAAAAAAACAGCCAATCATCAAGTGTAAAAAGAAGAACAGCACGTCCATAATCAGTATCAATAAATGGAGGTTCTAATCTTGTTGATAAAATTGAAAAGATAAAATTGAATAAAAAATTTTAATAAAAAGTCCTTTAGACAAAACAAAAATCCATGCCATCCATATAACTGCTTTCTTCTTTTAGAAGAAATCGAAGATTCAAAAACGAAGCACTCATAAACGGAAATAATGAAGTCAACTCAAGATGTCCAGGATCATTTCCCTTTGTAAAAGCATGAAAAAATGTTGATTTTCCAGCATTCTGATCTCCAATTACACAAATACGATAAACAAGTGTTCCTGATGCTGTGATAGCTGAAAATGGTCCATCCAATTCAACAACCTGTTCATGACATATATCTGGATTTTCCCAATAGAATTTCTGTTGATATCCCCATTTAGTTTTCTGTACAGATTACATTTTCATGAAAATATTTTTTCAAGAATTAAGATTGCAAATAACAAGTTAATTTTTTTGGTTATAATTGAATTGAGATACATATATTGGTAAAAATTGCATTGTGAAGTTCAATACTAAACAAGCATGCACTGTAGGAAGATTTTGACATATTCCATAACAATTTTTCTTTGCCCATTTTTAATTTATAATGAATACAAAATCATCAATAAAGCCTGGCCTTAAGCGTTTTCTTCTTCGATATTTTCCTCCTGGGATAATATTGGAATATGCAAATGAAAGAGGAGATGTCAAAACTCAAACAATTGATTTATTAGATTTAAATTCAACTTCAAATCCTGATCTTATTGCTGATTCAATAATCCGTGAAGTCGATGTTCTATCATCTTCAAAACGTCCACAAATACTAAAAATGATAAATAGTATTTTTTTAAATTATCTTTTTTCCAAAATCTTACAATGTATTATTTGCAGAACTTATTTCCAGACAAAATGAAGGTCTCATATTTTCAAGATATAACTTGAGCCTAAAATTCAAACCTCACTCATTTCCTTTGACAAATGCATTTTTTAACAAAACTGGAACAAGGTATTTGTATTATTTGCTTTCAAATTTTTTGATAATATTAAATATTCCAGAGTAATAACTTCTAGCCATGATCGTACATCAAAAATTTGGAATACAGAAACAGGGTCGCAGCTTTTTCAACTTTCTGGGCATACAAATGTCGTATTTATATCTATTTTTAACAATCCATTCAGGTATCTGTAGAAATTATTCTTTTCATCTTTCATTAATGCGTAATAAGTGATAAAATATTGACAGGATCTTTTGACAGAACTGTAAGGGTATGGGATGCTCAAAATGGTGCGCATTTGCATACGCTTTGCTCCAATGATGAAGACAAACAAATGTCTGAAGTGTTGACTTTAGCTTCATCTCAAAGAAAGGCAAATATTGCAGCTTCTGGAGGATTAAACGGTGATTGCATTGTTTGGGATATAAATGAAGGGAAAATGGTGTCGTATCTATTGGTTTGCATTGGATGAACATTTTTATTGTGAAAAGTTCTTTTTTATTCAAACACATTCATTAAATCTAACATTTTTATTGAATCTTTACATTTAGGGGCACACTGCATCTATTGTTGCATTGTCATTTCATCCATTGAATGATCTGCTCATTTCTGCTTCATTTGATGGAACAGTACGATTATGGGATTATTCAGTCGGAAGGTATGTTTTGCGGGGAATTATATAGATTTATATCACAATTTTTGAAAATTGTATCATGAAAAGTGCAAAATGATGTGTGAGTGTGCAAGTCGAAATTAAAGAATGCCAATCTTTTGAAATGAAATATATTTGTTCATTTAAACTTTGATTTTTATTTATGAAGATTAAAGTGCACTTCATTCATAATTTATCAATTATCACTATTTTGCAATTCTGCTCAGCTCACTTCACACAATGAACCCTCTTCAAAATGTACATCGGCTTGTTTCGAGTGCCAAATCAGAACAAGAAGAAGGAAAAACAAAGCTCGCTTCGGTTTCATCAGCTTTACCAAGTGCTTCACTGTCTGAAATAGCATCTGCCAACTTCACATTCACAGGAGAGATGATATCCGTTTCGACTTTTAACGGAACATTTTCGCTGTTTGAAACAGAAACAGGGAAAAATATCGCTAACGTAAGGTATGAATTCCAAACCAGAATGAATGATTTGATGCTTTTGCAAGAGCTTTCTGCAAACTACAAAACATTTTTTGAGAAAACGAGAGCGTTTTATTCTTGTGAAGAAAAGTTATTAAAAAGGAAGAAGAAAAGATTTTCATATTTTTAATAGAAAAAATTTGAAACAAGTTTAATGTTTTTTCACACTTTTCAATATATTCTTCCACTCAACTTATTTCCAATCATTCTTCTTAATTCTTGAAATGGCACATTCTAAATCTTAATGGCTATTTATTAATATTTACTGTAATTTCTAAGTCTACCATCAAATGCTGTATGTTCAGCACTCTCGCCATCTTCGTCTCTTGCAGCAATCGGATTAGACAGCATGCTTTTTTTATTATTGTTGTTTTCTCTTCAAAATAAGTATTTTTATTTTGCGAAAATTTTTCTTTTTCTTCTTTTCCTCATTTCCGCAATTCTTCAGATGGAGAAATTTTTGTATATCGAATCGTAATTGCTGATATTGATCCGTCTACTCTGAATGAGGACGAATCTCGTGTTTCTTTGGTTCCGTTCGCCTCTTCCACTTCTCTTTCGACATTCACTTCACTCTCTTCTCCCTCTTCTCCGCAGTCGGTGCTTTCCTCTTTCCCTCATTCTGATTCAATCACCCAGCTCTCATTCAATCCTCAAGGCACGCTGCTTCTCTCGTCCTCTGCTGACGGCGAGTGCAGGTTGTGGGATGTCAACGGAAGCATAAACAGCGACGAGCACACACACAAAGCAAGCAGCAGCAAAACCACGTCAAAGTCTTCGTCTTGTTCTGCATCAGATTTCTCTTCCTCTGCTTTCCGCACACTACGCTGTCTGCAAGTACTTCGCACAGACTCTGATTGCGAATTCATCAAAAGTGAGTTCAATTACGAGGGAGATCTGATTCTGGCAGCGACACGCGAAGGCGAATGTTGTGTGTGGAAGAAAACAGCACCAGGTGAGAAGAAGGTGATGTCTGCACGCACCTGATTGATGCATTGCATTGTATGAGAGTTAATAGGAGACCAAATACATGTGAAACTTAATGCCAATTGAAATACACTGAAAGAATACTTCAATGTGATCAATTCATCTGAATGTTATGTGTTTGATTTTTAGATTTTCATTGCAAAATTTCTTTCATTTCATCTTCTTCATTTGAAACAACAAGAGACATTCCAACAACCTTCTTTTGCGAACCAACTTTTAAGTTAAAATTGATTATGTACGCACAAAATTCAGTGTACATGATTTTCATTTTCATAAATAAAAAAAAAAAAAAAAAAAAACTTATCTCGAATCTGAAATCTAACAATATTCTTGCTCTGAACTCGTTAATAAACAACATATTTATTCGCTAACAAAATAAAAAGAGCAGAAAGCTGCACAGACATTGAAATTCGAATGTCAGATTCAGAAAAAATAAATGCATATGAAAAGAAGGACAACGTAAAATGAATAAAAAGTGTGTTGAAAATAAGTATATGTTTGATGCACTAAATAAGAAAGTGCATGTTACACGTTCTACGAACAGCGGGAGCAATCGAATGAAAAGATACATAATTTCAAAGTCATCAATGCCTCGATACAAATTAAATGAATGGATGAATAACATAAAATAAATATGAAACAATAGTGTGATTGAAATTATGTCATTTGAATCGCCAAATAAAAGTTAATTCCGTTTGATGCTTCTTTTCCCAGCTATTAACATCAAATCCAATTCGCAAAATGGAAGATGTTCAAACAGAACACATTGCAATTCATTTGCAATGAAATGTGAAGAAAATACACAAAAGATTACATAATAAATATGAACAAATATAAAAATAAATGAAATGTTAAAAAAAGCATTAAAACAGACCTTTGTCGATTGCAGCTTCTTCAGCAGCTCAGAAGCCAAACGGCGAACTTCTGAACTGTTGTGCAGAAGATATGCGCCAATCATATTCAACCCGCCATGTCGATAAGGAAGAAGCATCAACAGCTAAATAAAAAGGCAGCAATAGATAAATAAATACACAATGAAATCATTCTTTGTTATGAAAGAAAAGAGAGGGAAAGAAAGAAAATGACACCTCTTTTATTTGCCTTGGTGTGTTCACAGATTCGCACAGTTCTTTCAGCAACTGATGTGTTTGCGGAATGGAAAGATGCGGATTGTTCTGAAGCAAAACAGTCAAAGAGCAAAAGGAAAAGAACACAAACAAAAGAGAAAATAAATAAATAAATAAATCATCGAAATATTTACATATGAAAAAGCACTTCTTATCAACAATCGGCACACCCTCAGCAACGCCACGTCTCTCTCTGGATCGCATTCTTTGATGGCAGCATTCCTCCTCTTTTCCTGCAGCTCCTGCCAGAACATCTCAGCCGTCTGTGTCCTTCGGAACATCGCCAGCCTCAGTCTGTTTGGTGCTGTCTGCGCAAACTTCGTCACATCGTCCACAAATGGATATGCTGCAAATGCCATCAGCGCCAACTTCGTCGAATACTCTCTGAACTGCGCCCGCACCCACAGCTCGTCCTTCCCCTCTTCCATCCCTTGCAGCACCCCTGTCATAAACGTCAGATCGGCCTGCTCCCAATTCGGTGTCTTTTTGCTGTTGGCTGCTCCTCCTCCGCCCAGCGGGAAGGCAACAAGTGTATCTTCCATCTCTGACAGCGACAGGGAAAGCTGCTGGCTGCTTTCTTTGCTTTTCTTCGGATGCTTTTTCTGAGTCGTTTCAGTCACTGTTATCTCAGAAGCAGGTTGCCCAGGTGGTGGAGAGACAGGATTGGAAGAAGCAGCAGAAGATGATGATGATGATGATGATGGATTGTTCTGAATAGGCACAATCATCGAAGCCAGTCCCGAACTCTTCCACTCGACGCTCTTCTTCTCTACATTCACCAGGAGGTCCCACGTGTCAGGCATCTGCACAATCTTCGAGTTGTTCACACCAGCCACAAAGCCAGGCACATTCAGAAAGGACAGATCATTCATGTTGGCGTAAGGGAAGATGCGAAGAGCCAAGAAGGAGGCTGTGCTGAATGTGGGGATGAACATCTGGGCAATGGACAGGACGGTGTTTGTGATGTGCTTCGTGTCTGCGCCCTGCGACGAGCCGAAGACGAGCACACGCTGCCCCATCAGCACAGCATTGAAGATAGCCATGAGCGACGTGGAGTATTGCCGGCAGAGCTGCTGGAGAGACAAGGAGAAGAATTCACCTGGGTGAAGAGAGAGGGGAAAGCGCACCTGCTTTCGGATGGGAGAGGGAATGAGGAAGTGAGAGAGTGTGGAAGAAGAAGGATGTGATGATGAGGGAGGAGAAGTTGAAGAAGAAGAAGAAGAGGGGGAGGATGAGGAAGAAGAAGGGGTAGATGATGAAGATTGCACTGATGGAGAAGTTGTAGATGCAGAGGGTGCATCAGATACAGTTGGAGAAGAAGGAGAAGAAGCAGGTGCAGAATGCTCAGAAGGAGCAGACTGGGAAAGAGAAGAAGTTGAAGAAGAAGGCGTCAGTGGCGGGCGTGAAGGTGGAAACGGAGGCTTCGATTTTGGTTTTGGTGGAGGTGGCCGATAAGGAGGACGAGGATGGAGAGTGCCTTGCGAAGAGGAGGAGGATGAAGAAGAGGAGGATGAAGAAGTAGAAGAAGAGGGGGGAGAAGAAGGTGCAGAGGAGACTGGGGAAGAAGAAGGAGAAGGAACTGGAGAGCCATAAGTGGATGAGACAAAGGGGGATGTTTTGAGTGTTACTGGACGCTTGGCAGTAGGAGCAGGTGGAGGAGCATGGTAATCGGGATGAACGATGTCAATCTGAAGCAGCGATGTCTCATTGAACAAATTTGATTCATCAGGACTTGTTATCCTGCGGCAGTAGATCGAAGAAGGCGAGTAGAAGGAGAGAGAAGAAATGGAAGTGGAAGCAGCAGTAGAAGAAGAAGAGGTTGGAGCATCATCTGAGGTGGACAAGGAAGATGCAGAAGAAGACGATGAGGCTGATCCATCTTCTGTCAGCTCTTCACCTCTCATCACATCCAGCTCAGGGCACATCGAAAAGTAGAGCGAATGATAAAATCGTTCGTCCTCTTTTGAGCGGCGTTCGAAAGCGTCGTTTATTTCGTGGAAGATGCGCTCCACCAGTTTTGGGGTGAAGTGGGCGAAGAACTGGGTGAGGGTATCTGTTAGCACTGACTGCAGGCAGTCCACTCGGCACGACCGCGACACAAACGCCAGCGCCCGCACGACTGCACCTCGCTCTGCATTCTGGTCGAGCATCCGCCGCACCGACGAGATGCAAAAGAGAGGCTCCTCTGCATCGCCTGAACTGTCTGCGCTTTGCTCCCCTTTTGCTCCCCCGCAATCGTTTGCGCTCGCAGAACCAGATTCTTCACTTGTTCCATCATCGCCTATGTTTTTGCATTCGCTTTCTTTATCCCCGTCATTATTTGAATTGTTCCTCTTTTGCTCTTCTTCTTGTTTTTCTCTTCTCTTCTTTTCCTTTTCTGCCTTCTTCAAAAGCTTCTTTTGTTGAATTTTCACAGTTTTGTTCATGACATCTGCAGTTGCCTCTTCGATGTGTGCAACGAATTGTTTGACCTGCTCATCTGTTTCAAATAAAAATGAGACCGCTTGATCAGTGTCCGTATAAACGCAAATTAACTTATCAGAAAGTTGTGTACAATTGATATTTGGATGAATAGGAAAAGAAAGTGTTGCTGGTTGTTCTCCATCAATAATAGTCTTTTGCGTTACAATTATGTCTTCAGTCATGGCTACATTATGAAATCCAATTGGGGCATTGGCAAAATCACCAATTTGATCGGGTTTTCCAAGCAAATACCATATATTTTTCTCCAATGAATAGAGATAAACAGATGCTGGCAAAATGACTGAATCAACGTCATCTGAAGGCATATCATCTGAAGAAGAGTCATCATCATCCATTGGTATCTCATCAACAACAACATCCCAAGAACCTTCAATATTATCTTCTTTAACATACCTTTTTGTTGTTGATTTCGTATGTCTAAGAATAAAAAAAGTGGAATCAGAAGCTCTATCTTGAGCTGAGAAAAGTCAATTTGAAAAAAACTATTATTTGCAAAAAGTACCCTAAAAAGATAAACAGTTGGATATCGCAAAAACTAAAATATATACTATATAAGTAAATGCATACTCCGTCAGGAAACATTTGCTCGGCAACAAGTAATTGTCTGTTAAATCCCCAAAGCATGTGAATTTACATTTTTTAAAAAAATAAATATCAAAATAAATTAATATTGAAAACTTATCTTGGCTAACATATCCTTCGGGATATGTAAAGCGTATGCTTCGTCCTTCTCTTAAATCAAACTCACCATATATTATACTTTCGATGAAAGGTGAAGTTCTGTTCATATAAAAATTAAATGTTAAGGGTTGAAAAAAGAAAAGGAGAAACAAAGAAGTTTTTTTATTTTGAAAAATATATTTATTATTTTGTTTATATTTGAAAAAAATGCAAGAAGGTTTTTTCACATTTTTTATTAAAATATTATTCTTTCATTCATTTTTCTGATGACAACAAAAAATTATCACCATTAGTATGCATTTTCAATTTCATTCCAGATCATGTTCCAAAAATGATTTAAATTAGAAAAAGTATATTTCACATTCGGAAAAAGAAGAATGAAATTATTAAATTTCAAGGTTTTTGTTTGTGTTAAAAATAACTTTTTTCTTGAGACTTGAATATGCATTTTCATTTTAAATCAGATCACGCTTTTTCTTCTTATTTTGCAAATTGTTGATTATTCAAAAAAGTTAAGTGCAATTTGAAAATTTCATTTCTTCTATTGGTTGTTTATCAGGAAATGAAAGAAATTACTTATTTATGTGATAATACAAGCTTTCAAACCTTTTATGCACGAATCAAAAAAACATAATTTCTTTCACATTTTAATTAAAAAATTTTTTGATTATAAAAAATAATTCTTATTCTCTCATTAATTAACAGGTGACATTGATGTGGGTGATTGTTTTTGAAATCATATTTTTTCTAAAAAAATTCGGGTACAAGAATTGAATTGAATATCAAAGAATGAATATAAAATAGAAATTATTCAAGTTTTTAATAGTATTTTATGAATTCATCAAAATCATTTGTTTTTGAAACAATGTGATGTTTTTGACATTTGAGTGAAAAAAATCATTCGAAAAAATAAAGACCTTAAATAATAAACACTCCAAAAATAGTTATAATTTCAGAAATAATCAACCACATTTCAACATGAAAATTTGTTATTTCATATGCAATTTAAAAAAAGAAAAACATTTTGTTTCTTATTTATCATGAAAAGTCCGTCCACAAAACATTATTTTTCATTGAAAATGACTGAAGTGAAATAGGATCAACTTTTTAATGAGACTTTTTTCTTTATTGACACATTTTAGTTTTTGCATGCCAGTCATTGAATAAAGCTAGATGGACCTCAACACTTGGACGATGGTGTTTAAAAAACAAATACATTAAATTACTGGTTTGTTTTTTAAATTTTGTTTATTTTTCGTAGAAATACAGCAATTTTTTATTTAATTTGAAGTGACTTTTTTCAGCCGAAGAAGCATTTCACAAAAATTTGAAATCCATTTTTATAAACTACTAGCATTATCCTTTTTATATTCAAAATCCTAAGCTTTACAACTTGTTTTTTCATCATTTTTTCACATTTCATTTTTTTATCAACATGCGAACATAAATTTGAAAAATTCTTTGTTATTAAAATAATGTGTTAAAAATAAAAATATGATATGAAAAATACACACTCTTATTAAGAAGTGTGAAAAAGGTTCAACATTAAAATTTTCTATTTGCATCAAACAGGTGAATGGTCACAACATTTAGTGATCTGAGATCAAACTTGTTCTATTTTGATGTGTTTGATGCAAATAGAAAATTTTAATGTTGAACCTTTTTCACACTTCTTAATAAGAGTGTGTATTTTTCATATCATATTTTTATTTTTAACACATTATTTTAATAACAAAGAATTTTTCAAATTTATGTTCGCATGTTGATAAAAAAATGAAATGTGAAAAAATGATGAAAAAACAAGTTGTAAAGCTTAGGATTTTGAATATAAAAAGGATAATGCTAGTAGTTTATAAAAATGGATTTCAAATTTTTGTGAAATGCTTCTTCGGCTGAAAAAAGTCACTTCAAATTAAATAAAAAATTGCTGTATTTCTACGAAAAATAAACAAAATTTAAAAAACAAACCAGTAATTTAATGTATTTGTTTTTTAAACACCATCGTCCAAGTGTTGAGGTCCATCTAGCTTTATTCAATGACTGGCATGCAAAAACTAAAATGTGTCAATAAAGAAAAAAGTCTCATTAAAAAGAAAACACTATTTTGACCCAATTTTTAATTTTTCTTTCATTTCTCACTTTTTCTTCTTTATATAAATGAACCAATTATTTTTTATGTTTGTTGAAGTTGATATTCTTCTTCATGAATGAATGGATGAAAAATAGATTTTGTTGAGTGTTCGTGAAGGTTGGATGTTGTTTATGAAATTTCTATTCAATTTTCTTTTTCTATCATCAATAAAAAAATACAAAAATTTGTTTTTTACAAAATGTCAAACAAAAAACGGGAATTTTGTGTTGTATTGATAAACAGAAAATTTGAAACGATCAAATTTTGTTTTTGACAGATTAACTATATTTTCGGGCAGACTGAATTTGTTTTATAATTTCTATGAATATTCTTGAACAAGTGTCTGTTTCCAATTGAATTGCAACTTGAAGTTACCTGAAATCCAACATCTAGGAAAAAAAGAAAATATTTTTTTTTTCCGAAATTGAAATAAAATTTCCGAATATGAATTATTCTTGGAGCTCCAGTTTTTCAGAAAATTACCAGATTATCCACCAAGTGTATTTACTAAAAATTTTTTTCAATCTTAAATGCTCGAATTATTTGGACATTCTTGGAAATAAATACATAAAATTAACTTGAAGTGAATACATCACAAAATCAAAAAACAACCGATAATAGAATGTTTAACAGATCAAAACAAACATTTCGCAACAAAAGCTAAAATTTCATATTTAAATAATTCACACGCAATAATTATTCATCATTTAATCTCTTTCGTTTTGCGTTCAACAGATTTGAATGCATCTGAATGTCATTCTCTCTTTCTCTTTCGTCCATATTTCTTTCTCTTTCATTTATGATTCGTGAGTACTCAATAGCAATTGCTCTTCTCGCTTGTTTCACAGGAGAACTCTCCGAAAACAGCAGTTTTTCGTCTTCAGACACAAGTGGAAGCTGACTGTGTGCTTGTGCCTGATGTGCTGAATGAAGAGGAAGAGCCATTTCTGGCAATGCTTCTCCGAGTGAATTGGAAGAAGAAGCCAGCAGCATCTGCGAACGAGAAGAGGCAGCGAATGAATGGGAGTCTGCACATGGCAGCTGGGACGAACTCGGATGAGAAGCAAAGCGGACATACTGAGAAACAGCACATGTTGGAGCAGAAGAGAAAGTGAATGGAGAAGAAGGTGAGGAGGAAGAAGAAATAGAAGAGGAAGAAGAAGGAAGAGCTGATTCATTTGGAGCAGAAGGAATGGAAGAGAGCTGTGACTGGCTTTGATACAAAAGAGATGAATGAGTGTTCCATTCAGAATAACCAGGAGGAGGGGTCAGCTGCGTTTGAGGGGTAGAAATCTGGCAAGTATTTTCTGTCTGATACGAAGACTGAGGAACATGCGGAAACGCAGCAGCTGTTGCAGACAAAAAAGTAGGGTCAGACGCAGATGTTGGGAGCATTGCTTGCATATTGGGAGGCAGAGATTGGTAGGAACAATGCGGCTGTTGGAAGGAGAAAGTGTTTGGGAGCGGACACGAGACAGCCGATGGCAGAATGGCAGCGCTGTTTGGAGAAAGCGAATGTCTGTGCGATGAATAAGAGGTTGTCTGGTTGTGGTGATGCGCAGAATGTAAAGTGTGCTTGTGATGGTAGTCTCCCACAGAGTGAAGTGAATGTGCACTGCTGTGTGTTGAACCCTGCCTGTGGTGCTGGTGATGCTGCGAATGATGTGTGCGCGAATGCGAATGAGAATGCGAAAGAGAACGAGAATATGAACGAGAACGAGAATGAGTGTGTTCTCTTTCTCTCTTTCTGTTGTCTGTAGAAGTGTGTGTTCGTGTGGTTGAATGAGAGCATGCTGACTGGTGCCGATGAGACGATTTGTGGTGGAAAGAGAACGAAGACTGCGAGGTCGAATGATGATGCGAATGAGAGTGTGTTCTCGAGTGGTTGTTGTGTGTGTGAGTGTGCAGCCGATGGTGTGAGGATGCCCTGTGGCGTGTGTATGAGCGTGTGGGAGAGTGCTGATGAGAAAACGAAGAAGGACGAGGAGGTGGTGCAACATTACGCCGACGACGGTAGAAGTCACGTGTTCCATCCCATCTTCTTCTCCTTCTTATTTCTCTTCCTCTTCCTCTTCCTCTTTCTCGTTCTTGACTTTCACTTTTGCCTCTTCCTCTGCTCCTTACCATTGATCTGTTGCGAGTACTAGAATAATGGCGTGAATGTGCATCATTGAGCATATATCCATTTGAATATTCGTTTTTCGAATGGAAATGGCGATGGGCAGAAGAATGATGCGAGCCATTTGATCTGCAGCGTTGCGTCTCATGATGTGTGTTGTGCTTCGAATGAGTGCTTAATGAATAGCGATGACAGTTGACTGAATGATAATGTGTTGCTGTTTTACTTCCGCCATATGAAGCATTGTGCATCTGTTGTTGCTGGATGTTGTGGCTGTGTGAATGGCTGCTGTGTTCATTTTGATGGTGATGCCGATGATTACCATGACGTCTGCAGTGTTGATGGCGATTGCGATGATTATGATGACGACGGTGATAAGTGTCATATTCTGAGTCGCCTGAGCGCCTCCACGAACGCGAAAACGAGCTTGTTGCAAAGGAAGGAGTGGGTGAATGAGAGCCGTATGTACGTGATGAACTTTCGTGGGCATACGACTCAGCATTCCTTTGCTGCAGCAAATGCGATTTTGAGCTGTTTTCTCCGCTTCTTCTGTGAAGATAGGACTTCTGTGCAGAATGGGATCTGTTGTTGTGTGGAGAGTGCGGTCTGCTGGCTGTTCTGTGTGTGTGTGTGTGCCTCTCTCTTTGTGTGTGGAGACGGCGCGAGTGGCGGGTGTGTCTGTGCCACACACGAGTGACGGACGGCGTGTGAGAATACGAGGAACGCGAACTGGCAGAGTAAGTGGAGCGAGAAGAGGAGGAGAAGGAAGAAGCAGAGGAAGATACAGAGGAAGATGATATTGATGAGGAAGAAGATGAAGAAGATGAAGATGAATACGAAAGAGAAGATGAAGATGATGATAAAGACGAAGAACGAGAGTGTGCATTTGAACCCTTCGATCTGTGTGAATACGACGAAGCATCCGAAGAATAGCTCCTTCCCGAATAAGAGCCTGTGCTGGATGAGCTAAACGAGCGAGATTGCGTTCTCGAAGCGGTTGTTCTTGAGTCGTATTCCTTCTGCTTCTCTTCTCTTCTTCTGTATTTTCTGTGTCTGTGCCATCTTCGGCGTGAAAATGCAGCATTTGGCTGTCTCATGATGCGGCTGAGTTTGCGCTCGATGCGATGTCTCCTTTCTTCGATGTCTCCATCGCCTGCTGCATTGCCTGCCGAGCATTCTGTCAGCTGGTTCCGCAGGCGCTGCACCTTCCGCTCCTTCCGCCTGTTCCTCTCGTCTGCAATGCGCTCTCTCCTCTCCTGCTCCTCTCTCCGCCGCCGAAGTGCCTCTCTTGCGTCTCTTTTGGCATCCCACAAAGACGCCTCTTTGACGCCTTCTTCTTTCAGCCAGCTGTGTTTGAGGGCGTCGTGGGCAGACAGACGGCGCTCTTCGTGCAGAACAAAGAAGCCGCTGAGGAAATGGAACAGAAGAGGAGCAGATGGAAGCTGGGAGGAGTCAGAAAGGAAGGAGTCAGTGCGGAAAAGATGCTTTCGGATAAGAGAAGAAGATGTTGATGAAGATGAAGATGAAGAGACAGAAGAAGAAGGGAAGATATCTGTGTTTGTGTTGATGTTTGTGTGAGAATGATCAATTGATCCAGAAGAAGAAGAAGAAGAAGAAGAAGAAGAAGTGTACGAAGAAGAAGGGATTTGATTGACAGCTGGAGGAGAGAAAGAATTCCTTGGAGTGGAATGAGCTGAGCTGTCGCTGGGTGTTTCCTTCCTTTGGAAGGCGTGTCGTGTGAGGAGGATGTCTGCTGGGTGGTGAAGTGAAGGGCAGAACACGCTGAAGAGGGTGGGTGTGTTGACAACATGGCGAAGTGAATGATGTGATGTTGAGTCAGTCGGGAAGGCGAGGAAGTTGAGGGCGCTGTGAGAAAGAAGGGTGTTGAGAGAGAGTTTCGTGCTCGGCTCAGACGATGCACTGGAAGGCTTTGAAGAAGAAGAAGAAGAGGAGGAAGAGGAGGAAGAGGAGGAAGAAGAGACGGATGAAGAGGAAGATGAAGAGGAAGGATATGAGAACGAATGAGATCGCGAATGAGGGGAACGGGATGAGTGTGGAGAATGAGGAGATTTTCTGGATGAAAAGGAAGAAGAAGAAGAAGAAGTTGAAGAAGGCATCAGCATCGAATGCCTCATTTCACGTGATTGGAGAATGCATCCCCATGATTCGAATGTTGGAAAGGGAAAGAGATCAGAATGGAATGGCTCCTGAGAGGAAATGCAATGATTTTCAATTTGTTTGCTGAATTGACTTAAAAGTGAAGTGTTGTTGGAAGTGAAATAAGAAGAAGAAGAAGAAGAGTGAGGAAAAGGAAGTGGAATGTTTGAATGAAGCAAAGGAGGAAGAGAAGAAAGTTGTACAGCGTTGCTTATTGGCTGCGTTGGCATGCGGAAAAACCTTTCTGACTGAAGTCTAAATATTCAATATTGATATTCAAGTATACGTCAAATTTCAAATATATATTTTTTTCGATAAAAAAAATAAATTAATTAATAGATAAAGTTTAATAATAATATTAATAAGATTTGTGTTTCGTTCATTTTCTTAGTGTTCTGTCTTTTCTGGCTGCAAATCAAACCCTTTTGTCATCTCCACAATGTCCAGCGGGATGTTCCCCACAATTCTTTGTATCAATGCCAGATGCTCTCTGTTGCAATGTGTCTGAAACAGCGTGTCCCCTGTGATGAGCTCGGCCACAATGCACCCAACACTCCACATATCTGCAGAAAACGTCCACGGAAGACCTGAAGCAATAGAAAATAAAAATAATAATGAATAAAAAATATAAAGCAATACTTGTGTATTATTAAAAATCAAATTAGCTTCGATAGCAAACCTAAAATCACTTCAAGCGGGCGATAGTGCCTTGTGCATATGATTGACGAATGGTGTTTATGGACATACGTTGCGCTTCCAAAGTCAATCACTTTGATCGCGAACGAAGTGGGAACAAACATCGCATTTGGCTGAAACAGGAATTTAACATAAGAAGAAACAAAGATAAACAGGAGGAAAAATGAAAATGTACATCATTGGGATCTCGCGGAAGAAATGTTCTATCGCGGAACAGAATGTTTTCAGGCTTTAGATCCGTGTGGATCAAATGCAATGTGTCATGCAAATATGATAAAGCTCTTAAAAGTTGTTCTGTGATCTCTCGCACTTGCGCCATTGTAAATCCACGATAATTATTCTTTTTAAGGACATCATAAAGTGACCATCCATATTCTTCAGTGACGATACACATATGACCTCCAAGATCAAATGAATCAATCAACTGAACAAATAAACTGTGCATTTTTTCAACAAAATTTAAAATTTAAAAAGCTTATTCGTACAAGCTGCAAAATATCAAACTTTCCAGCTCGTTCATTATGCCTTGCCAAACGTTCGAGAATTTCAATTTCAATTTTTGCAGAATCTCGATATCGAGAGACTGCGCGAACAACTTTAATTGCAACGCGTTGCCTTGTTTTCCTATCAAAGCAGTCAAGAACCTTTCCAAAAGTTCCTTCTCCAAGTATTTTTAGGACTTTATATCTGCTTGTTAAATTTTGGCCTGGATAAATAAGGATATGTCCTGCATAAAAGATTGTTTGAAGCAAGTTTTCAAATTTAAAAGATGGATTATTCAAAAAATACCATTCTTGTCGGTGGGATGATTTGGAGGACTCTGAGCATGCTGCTGAAATCCACTCATTCTCCCTTCCATCAAAAATTTAAAAATAAAATGCTGGTAAATAGTGATCCACAAAATAACCATAATAAATCAAACAATTTTCTGAAATAACTTTTTTGCAAAAGAAAATATTGTTGTATTCTCCGAGCGACTGTTCTCTTGTAATTTATTAAAAATTTTTATTATTTATGAGTGTTCAATTGGAAGAAACTGAATTGGCCTTCAAGAAAAAAGACCAACCAGATTTAGCTGATAATGTTGCAAATAATCAATCTGTTTTAGAGACTCCAAAATTTGAAAGAAGTCAATCAGGAAGGACAGAAAATGAAATAAAAGAACAAAATATCCAGACGATAAAACAATTTGAAAAAGCACCGACAAGCGAACGTTCTTCTCATTTATTATTCACTCCTCAAAGTGTAAGAAGTTTTCATTCTACAGGATATTTTTATTCTCCTTCCCATTCAATATATTCTTCTAGATCAAGACGGATGACTTCTAGTCAATCTTTGCGTTCAAATAATGAGCATGAAGTACAACAAGATTTGAAAAGTCGAGAGAACGCAAATTCCTTTGAATCCGACAAACAAAAAGAGTCAAAAATGATTCAGGTTTCATCTCAAATACGAGATATTTCGAAAAATAAAAAAATAAGTTTGCCATCAGACTCTACAGACAAGGATACTCAAATGTCAACATTATCCAAGGAAAAGCAATCAGAAAATCTTCTTAATTTACCGACCCCTAAGCTTAAGCTTAACATCGAAGCTATTTCATCGCTTACAAGCAGAGGAATTGATCATAAAAAGAGTCTGCTTTCAAAAAGGCCAAAAGATACTTTTCAAGATGAGCATTCCTCCTCGCACAAAAAAGAAAAAAATGCTTTCAGTGAACGCTTAAACACTAGAAAGCATAAAAGCTATCAGCCTCATCACAGCAGCCGTTCGCAACAGCATTCTGAAGAAGAATCAGAAAACGAAAAGAAGCAAAAGTTAGTTCTTGTTGCAGTTCCATTGCCTGTTTCTTATTCACATCAGTATCCAGTTCAGCAGCCTCAACAATCTCTTGCCTCAATCATTTCACTTTTAGAAAATTCTTCAAAGAAAACAGACCGCAAAATCTCGCCTAAAAGACACCCAAAGCGCGAATCGAAGCAAGAGCCCATTGTTGCACCATCTCCACTCCAATCTCCTCGCATCGAAGAAGTCATTTCTTATCACAGTTCCTCTCATGTTCCTGTTTTGACACCTTCTTCTGTCACATCCTCTGATTCGTCTTCTTCATATTCTTCATCTTCTTTTTCACAGAGCAATTCTTCTTCTTCGTCGAGTTCGAGCTCTTCAGAAATTACTTTGGCTTTTGAAAGTTCATTTCTTCCTTCGCAATCGCTGAGCCAAACGAATTTGTGTGAATTTGTCTCTTCTGTTGAAGAGAGCCATTTTGATGGAAGCAGCCGAATGAACACGAAGCAGAGGAATGTTGAAGATGCAACATCGAAACATCAACCTGATTTCAAATCAACAAATGAAGAGAAGGAAAGAAGTCATAACTGCTTTGTGGAGAAAGGGAAAACAAAAAACAAACTGGAAGAAAACAGTTTTTGTACAGAAAAACTGAAGAATGGACAAACATACGAGCAAAGTGAAGAACAAAAAAGAGAAGAGAAATGCAAAGAAACAAAAGACGACGAAGAAGATGAAGAAATTAAACCAGAAAGGGAAGAAAATAGTTCATTAAAGCATTGGCAGATAGAAGAAGAAACGGAAGAAGAAGAAGAAGAAGAAGTGTTTGTTATCCAGAAGCCCAGAGACAAAGAAGAAACAAACAAACAGAAAAAAGAAGGAACTTTTGAGACACAAAAAATAAATAAATGTTCAGAGGATGAAAAGAAGGCAAAAGAGAAAGAGAAAGAGAAGAATGAAAACGAAATGACTGTACTAGAAAAAGAGAGAAATGATAAAATGAAAGAAGAAGAAGAAGAAGAAGAAGAAGAATCAAAAAAACAACTGCGTGAATCGAAAGATAAGGAAAGCCAGCTCAAAAGAAAAGAACAGGCAGAAGAAGATGATCGTGCTGAAGGCAAAGAAAAAGCAGAAAGAGAAAGAGAGGACGCTTCAACAAAAGAAGAAACATCAGTAATTTCTCAAAAGAGTGAAAATGTCAACATCACAAAAGAGAGCACGAAAAATGAGTCTGTTTCAGACTGCTGTGTTCCTTCCAATGACCAGAAAGAAAGCACTTCTCGCTCTCAACCTCACAACCTGCCTCCTCCTCCACCACCTCCTCCTCTGAATTCAAGTACTCATTCATCATTTTTCAATCCTTCATTGGAATCCTCTTCATTCACACCCCCCTCGCCATATTCTCTTCTTTCGCCTCCATCGGCCTCTCAATTCAAAGGTTCTTTTGCCACTCCTTCTCCTCCTCGTTCGTCTCTTCCGTCTGCTTTTTCGACTCTCACAGCATCTTCTCTTCATTCACTTCCTGTTCTTCCTCCTGCCCCTTTGCCTGCCAAGCTATCTTCTTCCAATGCTTCATTTCAATCTTCTCCTCATTCGAATAGCTTTTCTTCTTCTCCTTTCGCATCTGCCTCTTTCTCTCCCTTTGGCTCTTATTCACATGTCCATTCTGCTCTTCCATCTGCCCAATCAGAACTCAAATCTCCAATCAACTCTCCTTCTACCAACACTTTCCTTCCTCCTCCTCCTCCTCTGCCACTTTCGTCTTTCTCTTCCACACCAACAACATTACAACGCAGCTTCACTCTCCACACGCCATCCAGTCTGAATGCTGTGAACTCTCCTTTTGCTGGCAGAATGGCAGATGGAAAAGGAACTGATGAATTTCGAAGAGAACAAAAGAATAATGAAAAGGATGGGATTGACAAAGAAAATGGTGAATATGAGAATGACGACGACGACGACGAAGAAGAAGAAGATGAGGAGGAGGAGGAGGAAGAAGAAGAAGAAGAGGAAGAGGAAGAGGAAGAGGAAGAAGAAGAAATACGAGAAGAAGAAGAACAAATTTCATCTCAAAAGGATAGAAAGCAAACGCAAAACGAAGAGAATGATGTGATTGCTGGTGCAGAAGATGAGGTGTCTGAAAGTGATGCGCTGATTGAATGGCTGAAGGACGAAGACGATCTTATTGACACAATCACACAAGCATTGCTGGGGCAGCTACATCGAAACGAAAGAGAGGAAAAAAAGAAAGAGGAAGAAATGCACAAGGAAAATTCAGAAAAAACGGACAAGAAAAAGGAAAATGAAGAAGAAGAGGAAAAAGAAGAAGATAATAAAAAAGCAAAAAGTTCGAAGCTTTCAACTCCAAAGAAAGAAAAATCCAACACGCAAGAATCAACAAAAAGGAATACAGCACATTCTGAAGAAGGAAGACCAACAAAGACGAATAAAAGAAAAATGCATTCGTTTGATGAAGAGAAGGCTGATGAATTCGAAAATGAAGAGACTCAAATTGATTCTGCATCCGAAAAAGAGCAAAAAGAAAGTGAAATTTTGGACAGACTTTCTGATTTGTTGAAGCAATTTGAGGAATTGAAAAGGAACAAAGAGAAAGAGAAGGAGAAGGAGAAAGAGAAAGAGAAAGTTGCTCAGAAATACTTTGAAGAGGATGCTTTGGAAAGACAACCTAAAAATCAGCTAAGAGACGAGAGGAATGATCAAAAGAATTTTCCTGAGGAAAGTGAACAGCATTCTGAAGATTATACACGTAGCAACTTGACTGCTTCAAAAAACAGAAAGAAAGAAATGCATAAACAAGTCAAAAAGAGATCTTCTGTGGAAGAAACTTCAAACAACAAACAAAAAAGGAAGTTAAGTGGAAATATTCAGTCACATGACAATAATCCAAGCAAAACAGGGGAAAATGCAAAATCTACAGAACAAAATATAGGCGAGTTAATAAATGCTATTGATTCAATATTCAAGAAGAGTGAAGTAGATACGGATTACTCAAGCACTCTTTCTCAGACAATGAAAAGGCAACTTATCGAACATATATCACAAAATCAAGAAACTTTGAAAAACCTGCAGCATTTGTCAAGTCTTAATAGATAAAAATTTCATTCATTTTTTGATGATTATTATAAGTTATATTTTTTGACTTCATTTTGATATTGAAAAAAAAATAAGAACTATTGCGATCATTTAATGATCTTTTTCTTGATTTTTTGTGTAACTAGTGGATTTTCAACTTTATTGAGTGTGCGGCGTTGCTTAGACAATATTCAACAAATTTCTTTGAAACAAATATTTGAAAAATTTCGCTTATATTCTTTGAAATAGATCAAGATACATTGGATGTGATTTATCGCTATGTACAGAAAACTCCTTTTAAAAAGATTTTTGAAAGATCTGGATCTGAAGCGTCTTTTATTAACGAAGCGATTCCAACAGCATACGATTCAAGAGCAGTTTGAACAACTTCAATTTAGCTTTTTTGATTTCTTTCGTTTTCAAAAGGTGTATCCGAATTGCAAGTCTTTAACATCTGTTTTAGATCAAAAGAAATGTGGAAGTTGTTGGGCATTTGCTACTACCGGCTCTGCTGCTGATGCTTTGTGCATCAACGGCATTGCAAACGTTATTCCATCTCCTCAGCGTCAGGTAATGTAAAGCCAATTCTCTCTTTAATATGACTGAATGTCCGACATTTTTTAAAAGATTTGTTGCGATAATAAGTGTCTCGAAATTCCGTTGAAACAATGTGATTGTATGTTTTTTTAATCTTTTCTTTCATTTCTATTAAATAATTAATTTGCTCAGACGGATGTAATGGAGGAGTTCTTACAGCAGCTTCACTGTGTTTGTCTTTGAGATTTATCAAAGCTTCCTTCACTTTTTTGCTCAACTGAATGCAAATCTGAATTTTAGATATTGAGAATAATGGAATTGTTTCTGATGAATGCATTCCATACGAAGAAAATTCGTCAAAGCCTTGCTTCACTAGTTGCTCAAAAGAAGGTGTTAAAATGGAAGTTTATAAGTTTGTTCTTTGCGAGTTTAATTTATACAATACTGAAGATAATTTTTAATACTTGAATGATAAAAAATTATGTTCAAATAGAGGTCTATATGCGAAAATTCCAAGCATAATGAAAGTGTCTGAGAATGAAATGAAAAAAGGAATTATGATAGGTGGATCAATTGCTGGTATGAATAATTCATGCATTTTCAGAAATTTCATATAAAATTTTTTACCCTTTTCATTTTGTGTGGAAAATGCTTAATGAAATCCTTGTTTCACAATGAATGTTCAGTTGCAATGAATGTGTTCCAGTCATTCACTCTTTACAAGGGCGGTGTTTACAACAGAACAGACGGAGACTTTCTGGGAAATCACGCTGTCCGTCTTGTCGGATGGAACGATACTGCTGAAGTCCCTTATTGGATCATGATTAACAGGTGATACTTCACTCATTTCATTTTTTTCGCAGACTTTTATTTTTATTCATTGATTATTTTGCCCATCCATCTATTTTAAAAAGCTGGGGAACTGAATGGGGAATGAATGGAACGTGTTATTATCTCAAAGGAAAGAACTTGGGCAACATCGAATCACAAACTGTGTATTTTTCAAGTTTGAATCTTTTTTCCTCTCATTTTTTCTGAACAATTTGTTTTTGATAAAACATATTGTTTCACATTTACTTTTGTTTGTTTCTATTTCTGTATGCTTTTGTATGCTTCTGAATAACATTCAATTATTATTTTTTCCCCATCATAAAGCAACTCCTCCAACATATCATGGAAGGCAAGTGAGTGTTTCATTCTCTCTTATTTTCATTTTTCTGCTTGTAAGCTTCACTGCTGTGCTTTATTTGCTTTCGTATGTCTGTGGAAGAATTAACGAAGGAGAGAAAAAGCGCGATTTGCAAGAAAAAGAAGCAAGAACCCAGATGTTGAGAGAAATAGGAGAGAGAAGATACAAAAGAGGATTAAAAAATAGAAGTTCTTCATCTGTGAGAAGGAGGAGGTTGAGCTCAAGTGAAAACGAAGACGAGAAAGACACTTCAACAAGAATGATTGACGATTCAGAGGAAGAAGAAGAAAGCGAAAAAGATATAGAAAAAGTTGGTCTTCTTTCATGAAATACATGCGTTACATTTGAGAGTTGTAAAAAAGATTGAAACATAACTATTTTTATTTCGATATTTTTTTCTCTTTTTCAAAAATTCATTTCACTTTTATCGCAGCTCATGCATTTTTTCATATAAGTTTTATTTAATGTTCAAGTTTAATTTCGAAAAAAGCTATATTAAATTATTCACAAAATAGATGCATCGTTGATTTTAATTATCAAGGGTTAGATCAATGGCTCAACCAACAAAAGAGGCAGCTCACATGGCAACTCCAGAAGATCAGGGGATGCATTGGGAAAAATATGATGAGGCTGTAGAATTTATAAGGCATCCCATGGCTGTATGATTTTTATTTTCTAATTTTTTGCTTATTGAATTTTTGTAATATTGTTAAATTTTTGCTGTTGTTAAAAGGAAATGCCACGTTGGGGAACGGATTTCGGAAAGCTTCCTCAAGAGTTTGAGGAGTGTGTACATTATTTCTTTTTTATTTTTTTATTTTATGTATTTTGATAACTTTTATAATTTTTCATTTTTTAAATCAATTCTCACACCTCTTCAGCCATTTGCATGACATTACATCTGTCACGTCTAATGACCATGAAGAATCTTTGAAGGCACAAGCTTTAAAAAAGAGATCTCGTGCAAAAAAAATTGAGCCTCGCCCAATTCCTTTGACAGCTCCAAGTTTGCATGATTTCAAAACGTTTTTTGTGATCACTATTGATTGTTAAAATAGGTGACATGATTATTCATATTGGAGACGACGAACTCATAAATACAGGTGTTGTTGTTACAGATCGTCCAGCATATCACACTCAAAGGTTTGATATTCGTTATGATCCATTTTTTTGACTATGTTAACAAATTCATAAACTTCATTAGGCATATATTCCCTGTTGGCTATAAATATAAACATAAATTTACATGCTTAAAGCATCCAACAATGAAACATTTATACTTATGTGAAATTCTTGATGGAGGCGAAAATCCTTTGTTCCGTGTCACGTGCTGTATGATTATTTATATGTTGATAAGTTAAAAATGAATCTTTTATCTCGTATATGTATTTTTTTAATTCTCAATTTCAAATTTGAAGTATGCGATGAATCAATCACATTCACTGAGACATCTTCTTCTGCATGCTTCTCTAAAATACTTCAAGAATTGCAAAAAACGAATCCAGTTAGGAGGCAAACTTTCGCAATTCAGGGAACAAGATGTTTTGGATTGACTGAACCAGGTTTGAAAGAAAGAAAAAAAATGTCAAAGAAAAATTCAAATTAATGCAAAAATTATTGAAAAGTGGAAAATTTTTGAAGCAGTTTATATTTTGATTTTGTATTTTGTTTGAAATTTGCAAATGAATGTAATCTTTCATATATATATATTTCATGTTTTATGTACTTTTTGCTGTTATTAAATAATTTGATAAATTAGTTGTGGTTGACATTTTGAAAGATCTTCCTGGCGTCGAATTGCTTACTCGGTACACAGGAACGGGAAAGAAATAACTTCATTTCATATTTATTAATAAATTTCTATCTGCATTTCTTATCAAATAATCTTCTATTTTATATTAAAAATGTGTTTATCTGAGTTTGCATTCTTCAGAGAAATACATTTCTTTTCGTTTTTAGCACTTTACAAAATAATGCAATAAAAATTGTTCATATTAACTCTTATTCTCTTCTTTTAATAAAGACGTCTCTAATTTGCATGTGTTGATTGATGATTTTGAAGATTCATTTTTTTGAATGAAGTAAAATATGAAGTATTGTTATCTGAAAAGATAATTTACTTATTTAGAAATAGTTTAAGTATAAATAGAAAAATTAAGATGATGCAGAAGTTGAAGTGTTAATTTGATAAGCGAATGGACTCTTTATAAATATCAAAGAAAACAACGTGTATCACTTGTAAAGTTCAAGGTCAGAATGTACTTTAGAATTATTTAAACATCAGAACTACATACAATTATCACAGAAGACTTCAACAAAAACAATTTATTTTTTTTAAAATTTGTTTTCCAATTTATAACGCAAATATTCATTAAGTTGATACAAATTCGCACTTAACCAACATTACTTACATCCAAAATAAATAAATATTCAAAAGGAGAAGAAAATCAGTGTAATGACTTTTCAGATGTTATGCTTATTTTGACATTGCCTGCTCAGCTTGATATCCTGCTCCGCTTCCACTCTTTTTTGTGTTGTAGTCGTCCTCGAAATACAGTGGGCTCTGCTCTTCAACCACAACCATCTTTTTCCCACTCTTTTTCTTGATCACCACAACCACACTTACAACAGCCAGAATTATGACAAACACTCCAAACATTCCTCCAATCAGCGACATATACAGAACTTTCTCTTTCTTCAGCTTCTCTTCATCAGGGTTGTCTTTCTTCGGGACAAAGTCAGGCACGCGAAGACACTCGCTCTCTTCTCCATCGCCAAAAGGCCCGTCCAAATAGAATCCAGCTTCGCACCCAGCAAATACACACTTCTCCTGCACAAACTTCCCTCCAACACATGGATGGCCATATAGTTTGTGCTCTGCTGAAACACGAGCAGGTTCCGAGCCGTTTACGGTCTCAAATGCAGTGCGTCTTGAGGATGACAAATGATTCCCTGTATTTTGTTTTTTCGAGAATTCAGCACGACGTTCCAACTGTTTAGGCCCTGTACATTTTTCAGTGTCTACCTGCACCTCCCAGTCAAAGCACTGGTTAAATATCGGAACAACTTTCTCAATCAGCTCTGTCACTCCTTCGTTTGTCCTATCATAAAGCGGTTGTGGAAACATATTCAGTGTTGTATCGACCTTGTTTAATTTGAACTCGAGCAGATCTTTTCCTGTCTGAATATCCTCTCCATCGTTTGCTTCTTCTGTTTTCTTCTTTTCCTCTTCCCACGTGTATATTCCATGCATAGTCCAAGATATGTCTGTAGTCTTCCTTTGGAAGTTGTAGTCCTTCATATCAATATTTACGCCCCATTCTGGATGATTTTTTGCTTGCTTCACAGTTGACTCTATCCCATCCAGTGAAAACACTGCACCTCCGGGGAATGCACTAACATCGTAATCTTTTTGTGCAACATGAGGATTTGAGCCAAGTCCCACAAACTTCGCTGCATGTGCCTCTTGCTGTCTCTTGACAAAGCATGCACAGGTCGATCCACAAAGTCCATCTGTAACGATCAGAAGGTTGCTTGGAGTAAAAATAGGCATCTTCTTATGGCCAGGATAGTTGGGCCAGTTTTTGATGGTTTCCAGAAAGACAGGTGGATCTGACATGTCCATCTCGTACTTCGGTGTATAATCTCGGTTATACTCTGATTCTGGAATATGAGTGGTGTCTCTGAATTTCAGCGTGTCTGTGTTTGTATACCAGGTGCGCCCTTTGAACTGCTTCCGAGTGTGTGGATCGATGTAAAGCACCTGTCCATCATCATCAGGAACTTTCGAGAGCTCCTCATTGAGCTTGCTGTGAACAAGACGATACTGCCCAAACCATGGATATGTAGATGGATGAAGAAACTGGTTCAGCTGCATCCCAAGCAGCACTGCACCTCCTCCATTTCCTCGTACGTCAATTACACAGCGCTCTGCTTTGTATTTCTCCACAAGATCTTTTATCCCATCTCCGAGAATTTGTCCGAACTGCTTTACGTCATCTGGATTAAATGAAATGATTCTGACATATCCAACTTTGTGTGCAGATGAATATCCAACAACAACGTTCGGGTCATCTACAAACACTTCCAAAGCATCTGTGGGAAGAAGGAAATCATTCTCCTTTCTTTTGTTGATACTGTTCCCAGAAGCATTGTTTGTTTGTAGTTTTGTCATTTGCATTTCTCTAAATTTTTCATTTGCTTCTCTCATAGTTTTGGCTCCGATCTCTTCACTTTCGTACAGAAAATCCAAAAATTTTTTCATTTCTCTTTCTCGAAGCTCTGAAAATGAAAATGATTTGCTGCTTTCATCGTTTTCTATTTTAGCTTTATCCGATCTCCTTGATTCATTGTCCGAATTTGTTTCTGCGATTTTGGGGCAAATAGAATCAAGCCCATTCATGCTTTGCCCAACAACAACCTTCCATGGAAATGCGATAACTTTTTTCTCTCCATCATCATCATATTCAACCCATATATTTTCTGCTTTGGGGATATCATACACTGCCGCATTTCTAATTGCAAACGCAGATTTTAACGCTTCGTTTAATCTCGCAACAGGATATTTAGAATATGGCACTTCATTCTCAGCGAAATTTGAAATCACTTCAGAAGCATCCTTCAAAGAATTTTCCCCTTCCAAGCCAATTCTCGTTATTTCTTTGTTTTCCAAATTTGGTTTGCCCGAATCGATGAAATTTTTTGTAACATTTTCATATGAATGCTTAATTGCGATTATGCGAAGAGGAGCTCCTTCACCCGCAGGAATTTGTGCAGTAAAGCTGTATGGAAGAACATATCTAAAATTCCTGTAACAAGGAGGGAAAAATAGCGTATGTGGATCTTTCAAGGCTTTCAAAGTATTAACTACTTGCATATAAATATCCATTGATTCTAAATTATCTTTTGGAATATCATCAAGACTTTGTGCCAAATTAATTTTTGTATTCTTATGAGGTTCCGGAGGATTAAGGTGCTGGTCAGAAAAGATATAATTGTTCAATATCATCTTCGCACGTTTGATGTCCTCATATGCTTCCTCTTTCTAAAACCCAAAAAAGCATCAAATCAAAAATAATTTATCTTCAACTCCAAACTGGAATAGAGTTCAAGCAGGTTTTAACTTCTGCAATCGTATGCAATGTATTATTGTCTAAATCGCACAAATCGCAAAATATAATAGAAAATTCAGCAAGAATAAGAGAAAATATCATCCAAAAAGTAAAAAGCTCACAGATCAAAGCCATACTTTAATTAGTTTTATTGTGAATAAAACAAATTTTCATTGAAAAATCTGCTTGTGAAGATATTAAAAATTATTGTTGATGAAGATACCTTTCAAGCATATATTTAAATTTTATTTGAAAATGTTAAAATTTATTAACGTATTTCCGTTTTTTCTCATTGTTCATTGGAATTGAAAGCATTCTTTTGCTTTTTATTAAATCATTCGTTCCCAAAAAATAAAATAAAATAAATAAAATTCAGTTTCGAACAGATGACGTTCATTTTTTTATGCAATATTTGTTTCAATATGATCAAATGTTTTATCTTTTTTCTTTTCTTTTCTTTTCTATTTTTTTTTTTTGTTCATTCATTCCAGAAACTTGATATTTCAAAAAAGCAAATTGTTTAACTAACAATTCGAATTTCCCCGTTTTATAAAGCATTCCTTTTTAATAACAAAAGATTCTTTTAATTTGTGAAGTGAAGAAATTTGACTATGAGAAAAACAAAATAAGAAAAAATTTGAGGTTATATTTCAGCTTAAAAATACAACTACGGTAGCTTTTCGAAAAAAAAAAAAAAAAAAAAAAAAAAAAAAAAAAAAAAAAAAAAAAAAGTAAAAAAAAAAGACATTCTGAACTGATAATTAAAAATTCAGTGACTTTTTATTAGAAAAATGCTCTGATCAAAAATTTTGAAAGCAATTTTAATTTCAACTTTTACAACGTATAATTTAAAAATATCAAAAGCCCTTTTAATCTTTTGATAACAAGAGATTTCTTGATAAAGCAATAAATAAAAACTCGTCGATATTTTCTAAACAATACATATTTTAAAAAATTGAATCATCCACATTTCAAAATCTTTAAAATAAGACTTTACAACATACAAAACGGAAAATACAAAACATTTCAAGTTCCAGAATGGTTGAAAAGTGGAGGAAGAACGTGTTCAGCTTTCATATTTTTTACCTCATTCGCGCACATATTCGTTTGATAAGTGATTTTGTCTGTTTCATTCGAATTTAATTCATTCATATGGGTGTCATTTGGAGATAAAGATCCAACCGATTGAGATTGATGAGAAGAAGAAGAAAGAAGTGTTTGAGGCAATTGACTTGTAAATTTCTGTTGCGCTAATGTGGAAGCAGGTTGCGAACTTGTCAAATAATTCGTTGAATGGTTTTTGTTGTTGTGTTCATTCAAATGGAGAAGCATTGAACTTCCTTTGACATTGTGAACTAATGTTTCTCTGCCAGAATTTGATGGAGTTACTTCTTCTTCTGCTGAACTCTTGATGCCCTTTGGCTTCAGCTTCAGAGGGGGCTGAGGAAGGAAATAGGAAGTGATGACACTGCCATCTATTTCTGGGGGATAAGGCTCTTCGATGTATCTCACAGAATCTTCGTTGGCTTGTGTCTTTTTCGCGTCAGTTGCTTTTTTCCTTGTTTGAGTCAATTTTTTATCTTTTCCATTGTCTGAAAGAGTCTGCTCTTTCCTGCTGTTTGAATGAGTCTTTGCTTTCCCATCATGCGGAGGAGGTAGAGGAAGAGGAGATGACGATGAAGGAAATGCCGACTCGCCAAAATGTTGGCTATGCGGAATTGGAGAAGAAAGCGGATCCCGAGGGGTGAAAAACATGTCTGATGATTTTGATCTTCCACCTCCAAGTAGAAGTTCTCCTTGAGTGTCAAACAGAAGAGGAATCGATGCAGATGACTGGGCAGAATGGTCAGAAGCTGATAAATACTTACTTCCACTCTGCTCGCTCTTACTTCTTTCTTCAAGGCGAATTGGCGAAAGTACTTTTCTTTCACTCTCATTTTTGTCTGAATTTGCTTTTTGTTGTTTCTCTTCAGAAATTGCTGAGAAATCGCTTTTGTGTTTTGTTGGTTCGAAAACAGTTTGTTTGAGCTTCCCGTAAATGAGATTCTTATCGTTCAATTCTTTGTTTTTATTTTTCGAATGGCCCAACGCGTTTCTTGCTTCTTCGCTTGCACTTTCCTTCTTCTTTTGTTCTGCTCTTTTTCGTCGAGAATTCAGTTCCTGTTCAAACATTTCTGCTTCGATATTTTTGATGTACTGTTCTTTTGTTTCGATGAATCCATCTTCTCCGATGACAGCAAAAACATCTTTATCTACTTTGCTACCCCTAATGATTCCATCATTTGTTTCAGTCAGAATCTCATTCTTTTTATCTTCCTTTTGTCTTCCTTTGCTTTTCTCATCTTTTGTGATTTCCTCAAAATCTTTGCTGCTTTCTCTTTCAATTTTTGATGTTTCAAGTTTTCTTTCTTTCGGCAAGCTTTTTGCTCTTTCTGCAGATTTCTCCTTGTTTTGCTTTTGTTCTTCATTTGCAACAGTTTTTGGAGAGATGTTTTGTTGCTTCTGCACAAAAAGTTCAGAAGACTCGAGTTGAGGGAAAAGAGTGGTTGATAGAGCAGTTGTGGGGGTTTTGTGAGATGGTACTAAAGAAGAAAAAGAAGAAGGTGATGTGAACGAAAGGGAGGAGGAAGAGGAAGTCAACTGAAGATGAGGTGGAGAAGGGAGCATATTTGAAGATGACAAAGGAGAATTTAAAGACGCTGGAAGAGTTTTTGATAGCTCTTCATCTTTAGAGTTGGGCATCTGTTTATTTTCCTTGTTTTCTTCAGATGGAAGAGGTAGTGATGGAATTAAAATGCTCGACTTAACAGCTGAAGAAAGTGGGCTTTTTGGTGTTGCAGTTGCAGAAATTGGGGATGTGGGTGAAAGAGTTAGTGAAGACGTGTGGCGAATTGAAGGTGGAGATAATCTAACTGATGAAGAATTGAAAAATGATGCTGATTGATTTAGTGGTTTTTGTGTCGAAAAAGCATAAGTCACTTCTTTTGCAATATCTCCATCGTCGTTAAACAGAATGCTGCGGCTGGAGATTGCCCTATTTTCGTGACTGCCAACACGCTCTCTTTTATTTTCATCGGTCAATTCTAATTTTCTTCTTCGCTTCTTTTGACTTCGCTGCTCCGTTGTTCGCATAAGTTTGATTAGCGGCTCTGTTTTCTGTTGAGATGAAGATTGCACATCTTTCCCTTCTTCATTCTTGCTGCCTTTAATAGAAAGCATCATCGCATTTTTATCTTCATCATCTTCTTTTTCAAAAGCATCGAATGCATCTTCATCCATTCTATCCGTCCATCCTTCCATTTTCTGGTTATTCGCCTTCTCTTCTCCATTCTCTCTGTCATCTGCTTTAACCATCACCAACCTTCTGACTTCAACATCTCCATCATCTTCATCTCTCCAATGCAAATGGTTGTTGGATGTATCTTTTTCTGACTCCAAAAAGACAGCACTCCCAGCTGTTGCATTCAACCACTCATTTGCCTCCTCTCTCGCTTTTTCGCTTCTTCTGATCTCTTTTATAACCTTCATGACATCTGCATCTGCATTTGCTGATGTGGATAATGGAGATTTTTTGCGTGTGGTCGAAAAAGTGTTATTAAACGATGTTTCGTTCATTTCTTTTTCTTTTCCACTTTTGCTTTCTTGTCTCCTTTCTTTTCCTGATTCTTCTAAAGCATAACTCTTCTCAATCACATTCCGGCTATTTCCACTGCCTTCTTCAGGATTCACCAGCAAGCAAGCTGCAGACAACACACGCTGGATGTTCCGCATTCGCTCAGCCTCAATCATGTTCTTCACTGCCCGCAGTTTCTCCTCCTGCTCCTTTTGGCGCGTTGACATCGTCCCTTTCACAATCCATTTCTGCAGTCGGTGCATCGGAATCTTTTTGATTGGGCTTTTAGACATCCGCAGAGAAGAGGAAGAAAAGCCCAATGATAATCTGCCTCCTGAAGATGCTGAAGGAGACAATCCAAACTGCAGCTTTTGATCGAAATCCTGCGAATCATTTTGCTCTTCATTCAATTTGTCTGAATCCTTTTCGGAATCACCTCCAAAATCATCCTCATCGTATTTGATTCCCTCACTAATTCTTCGCTTCATCTCTTTTCCTTTCAACTTCACAGTCAGCATCGTCCAATTGTTCATTGCCCTTTCGCGTTTTAGCTCCTGCTCTCTTCCAACACCAGCCGTCAACTCAATCAACTGCCCCATCGTCTGCCTATCTTTGATGGCATCTTCACTTTCCTTGTTTTCAGCATTCAATCCGTCTGCATTTTGTGCTGACGAGAAATCTCTCTCAACCACTTTCCCTTGTTTTGAATCATATCCTTCGTTCTTCTTTTGCTTCGCACTCAAAATACGAGCAGCGATTTCTTTTGCTTTAAGCTCTTCGTATTCTTTCTTCCTTTTTTCCATCTCTTCCTCTTCAGCTTTTATAGCCCTCATTCTTTTGAGTAGTTCTGCCTCTTTTCGTTCTGCTTCTTGCTTTTCTCTTTCTCTTTCTTTTCTTAACTCTTCAATCAGCTTTTTCTGTTCTTCTATTTCAGAATTGTCAGATGAAGTCCCATTGTTTGCCTGACCTTTCCCTTCTGACTCTCCATTTCCCTCTCTCAAATGTGTAGCTTTTTTGAGTTCTTCTTTCAGATTTGCCATTTCTTCTTCTCTTCTTTGAGTCATTTCCTCGCTCTGCTCCAGTTTGTTTCTCAGCTCTTGGATAATCTGTTGTAATTCATTCTCTTTCTTCTCCATCTCCTCTCTTTGTTCCCTTTCTCTGACTGCCTCTTCGTTTGCATCAGCTGCATTCACTTCAGCCAGTCGCAGCTTTTCCTGCATTTCTTCAAGCATTTTCTCTCTTTCAATTTCTGCAATGTTTGCTTCGTCGGATTTCAATCTGCGCAGCTCTTCTTTTGCTCCTTCAGCGTCTTTCTGGGCTTCGTTCAACTGCTCTTTCAGCAAAATGTTCTCATTCAAGTCTCTTTCAATCGCATCGTTCAGCATCTTGTTCTCTTTTGTCAGCTCTTCTTCTTTCTGTTTCCATCTCATTTCCATCAGCTCCTTTTCGCTGGTTGCATCGTTCTTTTGTTGCTATAAAATAAACGAAAATAAAAAAAGAATTTGTCAATTTCAATCTCTCTCTCTTTTCAGATTGTCACACTTTCAGTGCAAGTTCTAATTTTCGTTTCTCAATGTTGCTTTGCGTTTTGATTTTCTCAATTTCCAAAAGTAAGCGATTGATTTCTGCTTCATCCTCCTTTTGGTGCCCATTGTTTTCAGATTGCAACACTTTATCAATCCAATCTTCAGGATTAAAAAGTGTTTGAGAATCAGGGATGAAACTATCTCCTAAAAGACTTTTTTGGTATAACTGCAAAAGCCAAGATGGTTAAAAAGAAATCGAATAAAAAACTTCCATTTACCTGTTCTCTCAGCCTTGCCATTTCTTTCAAATATAAAGCCCTCTGCTCGGCAAGCAATCTGTCTCTTCGCATTAGTTGATTTTTTAAAATATCATTTTGAGATTCCACCCGATGAAGCGTCTCCATAATTTCCTTTTGGATAAGTATTTCAAGTAAAAGTCTTTAAAATTTATCGCACTTTTCTCAAACCTCTTGTCTTGATAACAATTTTTCTTCAATTCTAACATCTTTCACAACTTCCTGGCCTTCTGTTGATGTCAAGAACGTATTTGTACCCTTTGATTTATTCAAGCTTTCAGGATCAGAAATAGTATCAGAATGGAAAGAATCAATAATAAAATCAGCAAATTGAATTATTGCAGCTTGTGATTCATTTTGTGCATCAACAATCTTTTTGAAGTTATGCAGGTGCAATAGCAAATAAAGAAAAAAAAATGATGCTCTTTTTGAATATTAATAAAAAAAGCTATACATGTGAATGCTGTAGTTTTTCAAATTCTGTTTTTGTTGCAAGATTTGTGTAGTATTCCTGAATCTGTTTTTGAAATCTCCACAATCCCTTTTGTACAGTATTTTTGATGCTTTCCTCATTTATAAATTTCCCTGAGGAAGCTAGAGCATCCGTCATTTTGAGGTTTTGCACGAAAAAGACTTTATTACATTCATGAAACATCAATTCTTTGTTTATGTGTTGTTTCATAATATAAGTGAAAATATATTAACGAAAATTTCAAATGAAGCATTTTTCATTAACTTCTGATCAATATCCCCGTCATATTTTTTTAAAGTTTCGTTTTTTCAACAGTTGTTTTTATTTCTCTTTTAAAAGTTGTTTAAGAGTTTTGTTATAAATTGCCCGAGCTAATTGTATGGATAGTTTGCTCACACCAAGATCGCCAAGCTCTATTCAAACAACTAGAAGCAGAATAAATTCAACTCCAAGATCTCAAACTGGGAAAGCAACATTTACCGATGTCAAACGTCGTGCAATGACCAAAGTAAATGCTTTGCTTGCGTTTGAAGGAGGATTTAAACGAGCTAGAAATGCAGGTTTGAATTAAATTAACATGAATTTCAATATTTTTTTAAAATTATTTTTTTGTTGAATATTTACAATTTTTTAGATTCTTTACTGGTATTAGGAGAAGCTTCTGATTTTACAGTTGATTTTGAAAATGCATTTCATCCTGTTCATGATGTATTTGAAGAACTTGATCACCAATACACCGACCCAACTCAAGCAAGTAATTCGCAATCTTCTGAATTCGCGCAATTAAGTTATTTCGAAGAACATCAGGAAGAACATGAAGCAAAGTTCAAACAGCTTTTGAGAGATGTTGATTCTTTACTTATTTCTTCTGGGGCTGGAAATGGGCAAGGATTGCAAGATGCTGTTGAACGTTTCAGTCTGGGCACCAAAGAAAAACCGAGCAATTTTTCCTCAACAAAAAATAAAGCGGGTGTTGGAGCAGCTCATCATTCGTTAACTGCAAAGGACGGTGACCCAATACGTTCAGGCGCATCACGGAAAAATCTCTCATATGAAACTCCTTGGAGGCAGGGCATGAAGCGAACATCGACTTTGTCACCAAGCACAATGACGCAAAAAGTCCCTTTCGAAAAAAAGCGGAGGAACAAGTTGGATGATGAAATATACGAACTGAAGCGGCAGATGGAGGATGTTGCACTTCGTCGCAGTCGTCAAGGCATTAATAGAGTGGAAGAGCGAAGCATTCATCGCAGAAATAGCAGCGGTGCATCGGATGGAGAGACGCGTGGAGGCGACGCAGATGATGGTCGCGACGATTGGGGAAGCTCTAGCCGAAGGAACAACAAAAAGCACGGACAGAATAAGAAGAAGGGGTTTTATCTGCGACTTGATACAGAAAAAGAGAAGATATACGAAGGACCTGCAGAAGATGTGATGGAGCGTCTGGTGTTGAGAACACAGCGAGAGATGGAAGTGGGAGAGTCTCCGATCCAACAGATGGAAGGATACACAGCCAGATATCGCTACAACATGACATCTCGACAGCCTCTCTCATTGACTGTTGGAGGAAGCGGAAGCGAAGACGAAGACGCTGTTGGACTTGAGCAGGGCAGTGACGATGGTAACGACAGATTCACTTCATCTGCGCTGAGTGGAATAGCGGGACGAGGAAAGGAAAGCAGCGCTTTCAGAGAGGAAGATCTGGATGGTACAGAAAGCGAAGGGGAAAGTGCAACGCAGATGGTGATGCGGGGGAGCCAACGCCCATCTCACTCATCTCGCTCTCAGTTTGCACCATCAGCATATACGGTGCCTGCCTCTTCCATTTCTTCTCGTCCTCGTTCGTCTGCCATGTCATCTCGCCTCTCATCAGCCACTTCGTCTTCGGTTCCATCCATTTTTGCATTCACTCGCCCAGCCCTGTCTTCTTCTGAATATGCGCCTCTATCTTCTCAATCACGCAGCCCTCAGCCAAGAAGGTCTCGCCCGTCGAGTGTGTATGGCAGCATGAAGCCAGCTGCAAGTTCTGATTCCAGCTATAATTCCTCTCTTTTGTCGTCTCCTCCTTCTGTCAGGCCAAAAACATCATCTGCTGGTTTTTACGACTCGTCTCGGAAATATTCATTTGCTTCTCCTTCTTCTGGCAGCACTTCTTCTCGACTGCTCAATTCCGCCTCTTCAAAAACACGTCCATCCACTTTCAGATCATACAACAGGCCTTCCTCAGCCTCCACCTCATTCACCCCATCGTCTGTGACATCCACACACACATTCCCACTTCGATCACCACCTCTTCTCCATTCTGTCTATCTTCCTCCATCGCCTCTTGGGCCATCAGCTCTTTCATCGTCTTCGTCTCGTTCTTCGCAATCTGCCTCTTCCTCTGCCTCGCCCAAGCTCTCCTTCTCAACCACTTCGCCTGCTGACCCTCGCCTCATCACCCCACTCACAGTCCTCTCTGAACAGTCGCTGGCTGCCCACCGTGTGCACATGGAGGAGGTCAGAGAGCGCTATGAGAACAGCCTCTACGAGCAGCAGCAGCGTCAGTTCTCGTTTCTGCGCGAGGAGCTGGCGAAGGACGCATCACGGCCGCGCCCTGGGCAGTACAGAACGACACACAAATTGAAGGCGGGTGCGCAGCGGATGCTGATTGTGGTGCATCTGCTGGCGAGGCTATCGGTGCTTGCAGACGCGCTTGCTGAAGACAGGGGAAGGAGAAAGCTGCTGGCGCTGATAGAAGCTGAAAAGGAGAGGCAGAGAAGAGAAAGAATTGCAATCGAAATGAAGAAAAGGAGAAGGCAAATGGTTATGTCATTTGAAACTCTGTCACGGTATGTGGATGAGCAGAAGATGATTAGATGTTAATAAAATATGTTATGTTCAACGAATATTTTTTGGTTATATGGATTGACTATTTGTAGATACCTAATTTCGGTTTTTTGATACTGCTTAAACTCTTTTGCATTGCTTATCTTTGATTTTTATTTGTTATTCACATTTTTATTTCAAATTTCAAATTTCAAATTTTGAAATGCTTGTCTATCTATTTTAGTTCGCTTGGGAGATTTGTTCTGCACTTCCGCACAAAATGTCGTCTTGGGTATTTGTCTTCTATTCGTCGCTGCTTAGTTCAGACACGCGTTCAAATGCTGTTTGTGATAAGAGTATCACAATACAGACAGTTGAGTATGAACGATGATGCTTTTGAATTTAACAGATTAAACAACTTTCTTATTAATTAATATTGTTATTTATTCAAATGTTATTCAGTAATCAATGGACAGAGAAAAGTGGCCTCATTCATTCAATGTTTGTCACACAGGATGAAAGCAATAGATTTGATGGTATATATTATTTTTTCACTAATATTAACGATGATTTATTTTATCTTCTTTTTGTATTATCTTTCTTCTTCCTCTTTTCTTTTCTCCCTCTTTATCTGTAGTGGCGTTATGAAGAGGCAGTTCTTCTTCGCCACCATCCATCCAAATGGGGCGATCCGCTGAAGTACAAGCGCTTCCGCTTCACTTCGAAGGATGCTGAGATGCCGCTGACGTCGACAGCAGCCGAAGATCCCGACGAGAAAGCGCACCAAGTGCTTGTTGAGAAGTACGGGAAGCAGATTGTTGATCCGCGCTCGGAGGAAGCGAGGAATGCGCTGGACGAGTGGAGCGTGATCAACGAGGTGGAGGAGGAGAGTGAAGTGGAGGAGGAGAAGAGCGAAGAAGGAGAGAATGCGGACAAGAACAGCAAGAATGAAGCAGACAACACAAAACAGAATGAGCAAGGCAAAGACGGAGTTGAAGAGCCGACCAACGGATCAGCCAAAGAAGGCGCACCTGTTCAAGAGACAAAGCCAAAAAAGAATTTCACAAAGCAAAAATCGTTACGCGATATAAGCAGCATCGATGTTATTTCAGTAGTTGAAGAATTTCTTGCTGTTTTTGGGTCCAAATTGCAGCCTGCCAAGTCCAACAGCAACGCCGCTTCATCTTCCACTACCCATCTGCCAGCTGTCTTGTCAAAGTCCACATCCTCATCCAGTTTGCAACATCACCCTGGTCTTTCGAGGCAGAGCTCAACGTCATCTTTGTCTCATGCGCTGACAAGGCAGAGCTCTTCTTCTTCTCTTCTCGAATCGGATTTGTCTTCGGTCTCTTCGTCATCTTCAGCAAACCCTCTTCTGAACTTCTCTCTCAACCTTAGCGGAATCAATATCTTCAGCAAAGGAAATGCAACTGACCGCAACGCTTCTGGAAATGTCACGTCCCGCTCGGCAAATGCGACATCCCGCAGTGCGAGAGGCAGACGAGAAGGGACAGGCGGAGCAGCCAATCCTCCACCGAGTCTTGTGCCAGAAACGATCCGCTATTCGATCATCCGAAACAAGTTGACTGAGCTTAGGAAGAGACACTACCAGCTGACGTATCCCAAAGCGCAGAAGAGGAAGGACGAGCTGCTTGGGTTTGGTTCAGGAAAGAGAGATATGTTTGAAACAGATGTGCCCGGATTCGGAACAGACAATGCAGCTTCTTCTGCTTCGTTGAATGCTGCCCAATTTGACAGGTCACGTTCAGGCGATTATTCAAAGCGAAAGATAGCAAAGGATGTGATTATTTTCCCGCTTTTTACGCTGCTGAGATATGAGATACGCGATATGGTGGTTGAAGGAATGAAGAAGGCTATTGAAGATGAGCAGAATGCGAATTCGAGGTGGGGAAGGAGATGAATAGAGAGAAGGTTGCTGTTCTTTTTCATTTTGTGTTTTATTGTTGGGTGTAAATCCTTATCCTATTCCACTAACAATTTCATCAAAGACCTTTCAAAGAAAGTTTTGTTTGCTTTGAAAATATGGAGATTTTCCTTTTCATTTCCTTAATATGCTCTTTTGTCATTTTCAGTTCTTCTTCTTTTTTTTTTTTTTTGAATCACCACTATCTTTCAAAAACACCTTTGAAATATTTTACAATTTTGAAAAAAATAGATCACTCATAGATAAATAAAAACTTTATTTACATGATAAAAATCGAAAAGACAGAAAACAATTAAATATATACAATGTGAAAAACTTTGAATAAAAAATATACAAAAAATAATCAAAACATACGAAAAATCTATCAACATAAAAATGTTTCTAACTCAATTCAAGTTTAAACATAATTTCTAACAACAAAAAAAATTTTTTTATGAAGCGAAGCGGATAAGACATTTTAAAACATTATTCACAGATGCATCCATTGTCTCATTGCCGCAATAATTTCTGTATCACGATGAACGTATGTGTAACCTTTCCCCGAATAAGGTCTTGCATTTGGATTGTAAGCCTTTGTGTATGTCTTTGTTTTGCAACCATCACATGTCACTTTGCATTGACGACAATCAGATTGTCCATCTGGGATACTTGCAACACCGTTATCAAAATAGTAAGAAGAAAGCACCATTCTAATTGGCCAATCATTATCATTATCGCGAACTTCATAAGGATCGAGGAAGAGTTTCTTTTCATAATTTCTGTGATTATCAGGTGAACATCCCTTAACAAGAACACATCCTTTATCGTGCATGTCTCTTGATGATGAACCTGGATTTTGTTGATCATGATCGTCGTTTTGAATAACCTTACGCTTGTTATCTAATGTTCCATTATCGTTAAATGGTTCATTTGGATAGCCACTCCACCAAATTCTAACTTTTGAAATATCAGATTCGCTCAATCCAACAGCTTTCATTTCTCTTGTGAGGCCAACGGTGTAAGAGTAATCAGAATCTTGAACAAGAAGCCATGATTCTCCACCAGTTAAAACTTCGAGCCATGTGAACCAATCATCCGGAATATTTCCTCCCAGACGAGCCTTGAATTTTGCGAAAATAGCTGCTAAATCTTTTGGATGAATATGTTTTGCTGCGTCAATTCTGAAACCTGTGAATCCAATGGACAATAAATCAACAAAGAAATCAGCAATCCTTTGTCTAACGTAATCAGTTCCAGTGTTCAAATCAGCTAATCCCACAAGCCATCCAGTGTTGAGGATGTTTGGATCAGTCCATGAATTAATTCCTTTATCGCAATGGAAATCCATTGGTCCGTATGGAACACCTGGATATTCAAGTGCATTATTTGGTCTTCCGTTATAATCATTGATTTCATAAGTGTATGAATGAGTGTAAAATGGAGATAAATTCTCTCCTGCTGATGAATTCTTTGCTGGCCAATGCACACATCCAGCTCCTGGATTTCTGTGTTCTTGAGCATCGTTTCCTCCTCCAGTCATATGATTCACAACCGCATCAGCGTAAACGCGAAGACCATAAGAACGGCAAACTTTAATTGTTTGACGAAGCTGAGATCTTGAACCCATTCTTCCTTGAAGACGATATGACACCGGTTGATACATGAAATACCATGGATTGAGCTCATTGTCCATTGGTTGTAGAGACATCAACTGTTCTTGATGTGGGAATAACTTTACTCCAAGATATCCTGCATCCGCAATAAATTTGCATTCTTGAGCAATATCTGCATCAGGCCATCCAAATAATTCAACGATTGCTCCTTTTTGTCCATTGCGATAATCTCCACTTCTTGGTCTTAAAGGTTGGACATTCCACAAGAAATCAATCTCATCTAACTCCAATCTTTCACCAGATCTTGCAGTCACGATGACCTTCAGTGAGTTCTTGTATGATGTATCATATTTCTTTGAAGGACTTGATTGAATTTGACCGTCAAAATAATAATAAAGAAGCATTGGATTTTTGGTTTTTGTGTAAATTGTGACAGTGCACTCAGTGTGATCAGCGTTGTATTGCAGTTGGGGATAACCCTGTAAAACGCTCATATCTTGGAAACCTGCATGCCACTTTGAATGGTTTCTTGGCGGTGTGTTCCATAAGTTATCCTTCCATTTTTCATTCATGTTTCCTTCATTTCCTGTGCATGACAAAGTTGGATTAAGATCGCATCCAGGAAGATCTTTTCTTGATTTTTTCATAACCATTGGGGAACGGATTGCAACAAGAGGTACAACAACTGCAATAGTTGCAAGTATCGCAGCAAAAGATACTGCAAAAATCTTTCTCAAAGTGAATTTTTGTGACATCATCGGGGAAACTGTATTATCAATTGTTTTCTTATATTAGGCTATCAAAAAACACAAATTTTCCCATTAATCATGTGTTTCGGAAGATATTGATTCATCCGTTTAAGAATAAAAAATCAATGAAATGAATCGAATATTGTTTGAATTTTTTCTCCTCGCTATTTAAATTCAATGTTAATAAAAAACACTTCGATCTTCCAGTTTTTTTTTTTTTTTTTTTTTTTTTTTTTTTTTTTTTTTTTTTTTTTTTTTTTTTTTTTCGAAAAATGATTCACAAACTTCCTAATTGAAATTTTCTGTTAATAAATTCAAACTCAGAATATTTAAACTTGCATCCAATTATAATAAAGTGCAAATGCAGAGAGTGTAAAATTCGTTAAAAAACGATCTTCAAATTGGATGCAAAGCACTAAATATCCGTGGTAAAAGGTTTTGAAAAAATAAGCCTTACCCACAAAGTAAATTCCAAGAAATTCAAATGCAAATATCAGGTCAGAGAAAAAATAAGTTCTATACGAAGTTAAAATCTAAAAAGTGTAAACAGATAAATTAAATAAAAAAGGTACAACCAAAAGATAATGAACTCTATTTAATTAACACATTTTCATCAACAAATAAAATTGCGAGGAAATCAACGTGAGTGAACCAACTCTGTCGTCAGCCTCTTCGCAAAATAGATAATAAGCTAAAAAAAATTTACAGAAAGTTCATGAAATGTGTTAATAAGTTTCGGGCAACACTTTTCTCCTCTTCGAAATCCTTTTCCTCAAAATAATCATTAAAACCATCTTTTTTTTCAAATTTTAGTCTCTGGAGATGACATCAAGAATTGTGTTGACTGTTTTTTCTTCTTTCAAAATCTTAAAGTGGCCCACGTTTTCCACGAGGACAGAAGTGACTGGCTCAGCCTGCTGGTTTTTCCAGCGGAGAGGAGCTGCAATTAGCAAATAAACAGACATTCACAATCACAAAACATTTCAAAAAGAAATGTGGCGAGGAACAACAAAGTGTAATGAAATAACATAAATAGAAAATAATAGCAATTTTATGGGGGAAGAAAAACTAATAACAATTACACACCCATCAAAGACTCAATTGGCACAGTTCCATCTCCATCACCCACCAAAGTGGTCTTGCTTTCAGTTTGCCACCACGAATCAGCTGGTCCATCGATTTGTATCTCGCGCAATGTTTTCTGGCCATTCGAATATAAAATGTATGTTGGAACTTGTGGTGGATCTATCTGATTCACGTGGTTCATTGTGCTTCTGACTCCCGCAAGAACTTCACTTCGGTTTGAGGAAATCCAAGTCTGAGTCATATTTCCCATTGTGATAACCATGTTTGCTTTTGGAATCCGCGCAAGAACTGTGTCACTCGAATATGCATTGAAGTTTGGCAGCATCCAAAATATTCCTCCCAATGTTTGTGAAATCTTGTGGATAAATTTTGATGGAATGGGAATAGACCCCCACTTGTGTAGTGATGCCAGATGTGCATATGCCTCGAATGAGCCTCCATAAGGCCCGCTAATCGAAATGAATGATGCAACATACCTCTTCCTCCATCCTTCTGGTACATAGTTCCGCAAAAACTGTTGGATAAATGTGCATCCCATGCTATGTCCAACAAGATGAACTTTTTTGCCCGGATTTAAAGAAGCAGCTTTTTCAACCAAAGCCTTCAGCTTTTCGCACATTCCGTTTGTCATAATTTGCTTTGCATTTGCGAGTCTCCAATCAAACTTAAAATTACAATTATTAACAGTATATATAATAAAAATTGTTTCTTTAAAATAAATTTTCATTAAAAATTCAATAAGCACACAGGTGCCCCAAAAACGTTCTTTCCAATTTTATAGCCAGTTTGCTCCATCGCTGTCAAAATGACGTTGTAGTAACCGGAAATGTTCTTTGCCAATGAATCAAGATATCTTACACCCTATTTTGATTTGTTTTAAAGAATGTTTTCTTTCAAAGAAAAAACAAAATTAAAGTACCTCAACTCCTCCATAATCAATGGGCCTTGTAGAAAGATCTGGTTGGGATGTATATGTGTCGGAGTTAACATCATATACAGGTGTTAATTGGCGAATCCACTCTTCATATTTTCCAGGAAGTGCACGAGAAACATCAAGCCAAAGGGGCTTCCATTTTGATTCATTTTTAAGGGTGTATTCAACTCTGCTTCCTCCAAGTCCTATTTGAAGAAAAATACTCTATTCAAAATCTCAAAAATCAATATCAAACCAGGAATAAGAATCACTGGATCAAGATCTTTTCTTGGGGCGTACTTGCCAGTAAAACTAAGATCTTCTGGTTCGTCTGATATTATACCGTCAAAAAGGGAGTAAGCAATTCCAAAAAGAAACAACAGCTTCATTGAAAACAAACTTATGGTTACATAATTTTGTCAAATAAAGGTTTCGCTTTTTCTTGTTGGACTTTTGAATCGTTTGAGTTTCCCTCATTTATAATTTTTAATAAAATTACTGGGATAATTTGCAAATAATATTCAATTTCTTTAGATGTTTTAAACCTTTTTATTTGAAAGGAATTATTTTTTTAAAAACTAATTTTTTTGTCGAAAATAATATAAAACGTTTGTTGATGATATGCAAAACGGTTCAAAAAAAAAAAGTAGTCAACTAATACCTTTAAATAAAAGTGAAGTGAAATTTTCAATTTTCGAAAAATACAACTTACAAATATCAAATAAAAAAGTGAGGTATCAAAGCTTGATTCGATGATGAAATTTAAAAATCAAAGTGATAAAAAGATATCGTCAAAGCGAATATATCAGGATATTTAAAAGAAAATAGAAAAATTGCAAATAGCAAGCTAACGAAAAACAACAAAAAGCAATAAAATTATTGCATTAAAAATTATTATTGAAAAAAGGAAATGCAAAAAGCAACGAAAAGGAACGAAAATATGAAAAGATTAAAAATGCAAGAAAATCGCATTTAAAATCATCCCGTCTATGAAAACAATGAAAAGTTGCAGTCGACAATCAAAATATGAAAGTCAAGCCGAATAAAACTGATGTTACGTGATTGTGCTAAAATGAACGATAAACGAAAAAGATTGTAAAAATGTTGCATTTCAAAAATAAATTTCTGACATTCAGCTTAAACAGAAATGTGAGCAAAAAGCTTAAAAAACCAAAGAAAAACGCCTAAAAAAAAGTGCCTAAATGCAAATTTTGATGAGAGCATGAAGAAAACATAATTTGGAGAGCAAAAAAGGAATTTAATGCTTTTGTGAGCAAAAGAAGACAACCACTCCAACAATAACTTCAAATAGAATGAAAGCAGAAAGCAATCAAAAGAAAGCAAAAAACTTCAAAGCAGAATGCAATTTATTTGATGTTCTGCTGTTGAACTGGTTCTCTTTCTCAAAACAAGGAAAGTCATAATCGATTTTGAAGACATCATTTCTTTCGCTTAAATATTTTGATTGAAGAGCATTTGAGACAATCCAAAAAGGGCAGAAGAAGTGGAACAGAAGAAGCGATCATGAAACACAAAAGACTTGAAAGTTGGCTGTTGCCGAGCAGATAAGAGTGCGAGTGGACAAGCAATGACAATCTGTTGAGAATAAATTGATGTCTTTGAGAATGAAGAACAGCTGCCAAAGAAACAAAACAGCGAAATACTTCCATCAGAAAAGAAAGCAAATGAAATCAGAGAAATTTTGTGAATCAGCAAAATCGAAAAGGTGTCATCGCTGTGAATAATTGAACATCTCTTTGATGTTGGTTAAAGTGAAAAAAATGTCATTTTGCATTCACAATGAACTCTTCATTTGAATATGTTAATGAACATATATTTTGTATTAGCTTGTCAGTTGCTTGTCTTCAATAGCCAATCGCCTCCATTCTATCTTCTTCGTGACCTCGATGAGCTTGAAGAATAGCTGTGATGGTGACCATGACCATCTCTTGAACGCATCCTGTCTCTTTCTCTTTCTCTGTCTCTGTCTCTTCCTGAAGACTTTCCTCTTGACTGTCCCCCTGAATGTCCAGGCTTCCCTCTCACCGACTTCGATGCCTCCACTTTCCTTGTGCTTCTTCCGCCTCTCCCGTCCTGTCGCTTCGGAGGTGCCTTTCCTTTCCCAGCTGGTTTTGCTGCGTAGCTCCTCTGGCGACTGGCGCTGCTGCCTTTGGCCTTCCCCTTCAGAGGCTTCCAAAGTGTGCGGCCGCAGTAGAGAATGGAGATCATCGGGATGCCAAAGACGAGCGTGATGAACCCGCCTGCCCAGACAACAGCGAGTGAGTGAGACGCTTTGATGAACAGAGGATTCATAAACTCGTATAAAACAGGGGTGACTGTGTTGTGGTCGATGATCGGAACAACCGTGTTGTCTAAGAAGCCATTCAGAGCATCCATCGACGCATTGCCTTGCTCATACAACTTTGCCTGTCAATTCAAACAGATGCAAAAACAAATGAATATCATTCAAAATGAAAATAATGATAAATAATTGAAGAATAAAAGTTCAGCAAATGCATCGGTCATTTTCATTCAAGTGAATAAGTTCAACAATTTTATAAAAAAAATTTTTTTTTCTTTTTCAATAGACATTTTTTTTTCATTTCCATATCCAATTAATGAGATATTGCATACTTTGAATGATTCTGAATCAACTTTATTTTGGAATATCTGGTCAATATTTTCTGTGCTTGTGATGACTTTTCCCAGAAGCTCTCTTATTCCATCCACAAATGTGGCATGTAATGGATTCTGTTTGTCTTCGCTCCACCGCAAATAGTATGTCGCAACATCTGAGCCAACGAGGTTGTTAAATGGGAACAGCCCATTGAAATCTGGAACTGTAATGTTGGTGTCATCTTGATTGAGATGAGAGGCGCCTTCGTTGAATGGCGATCGATTTTCAGAAAAAGACGATTCAGCAAAAGAAGAATGCGACTGAGACTGTGGCTCCAACAGAGACACGAAATGAGATATTCTGCTCGTTCTATTCTTTCTCTTCTCCATCCGATCCAAATATTCTGCTCTCTTTTCTTCCATTTCTTCTATGAGCTCTTCCACTTCCTTTGTGAACTGTCCTTTCCCTCCGTTTGTTGGTGTGTCTGTTGTGTTGTCCTCTTTCTTTGTCAGATCGACGATGTAATTAAACACCGGGTTGAACTTCGACAGGTCTGTCGTCTCGTAAAAGTCCCGATAGACATCCATAAAGCCGAATGCGAAGAAGGACAGCACAACAGCTACTGCGCCCAGAATGACCACAAACACCTCGTTGCAGAGGGTCGAGCAGCACACGATGGAGTCGTCTGAACAGCACCACCCGCACACCAGCGTCGACAGCAGGAGCAGCATAAACGCCCCCAGAAAGCCTGCCACCGAGTACACAATCACATCCCCGTAGGAAGTGTACAGCGCCTTGAACTCGTCGATGAAGCCGTACAGCTCGCCGATGTAGTTGCCTCCTCTGACAAGCGTGTCGGATGCTTCGTAGAACACCTCGTCCACCTGGCCAATCGCATTGTCCAGCACACCCAGCCCAATCGCAAGTGACGATAAGTTTTTACGAGCATTTTCAAAGCAATCCAAATTTGTAATGTTTTCAGGAATATTATCATCTGAAACTGTAATTCCTTGTACTTCTCTGTTTTCTTCGGCATTTACTTTGGTAACTAAATTCTCATCGACTTTGATTATTTTAAGTTCCGTAGTTGCTTCATTGCCAGTCAATTTTCTAGTTGGATGCTGTTTGGCGTGTGAGAAATGATAATTGCTGGGTTCAGACATTTCATTAAGAGATAAAAATGAAGTGTGTGATGAAGATGAAGAAGATGAAGAAGATGAAGAAGATGTATTTGGTTCTGAGGGAGGAAGATTGCTGCAAGAATAAACCTCTCCGTCATCACCAAAAACAGCTGCAGAATTAATGGCCTCAAGCAGATCGCTCATCACCCCCAAATACTTCAAAGCAGCTGTCTTTATTATTTCTTTGTTTTGTGAATCATTCAATACTCTATCTATTACATCCTTTCCGCTATTTAAACTGCTGTTAATGGCTGCAAAATCTATATATGGAAAAGAACTTGAAACGTTTCCAACAATTTTATTTCTTGCTGTGTTGATTCTGTCAAATATGCTGCTCAACGTTGGATTGAATGAACCATCAGTTGCACCATTTGCCTCGTCTCCATTGATGTTGTTGTTGTTGAGAAGAATAAGACTTTTGATGAAGTTTGCCATTTCAGCATGTGCAGGCACCAGAATATTCTCACAACTTTCACACATTTCTGTTAGTTTTGTCAACACATCAGCTGGTTCATTGCTGCCTCTGTCTTTGGTTATTGGAGAGTTTGTGAATTGATATGAATAAGATGAATGAATTGGATCCAGAGCTGTGTTGAAAGATATGATCGAGTTGCTCAAATCGGGAAGATCATCTACAGCAGTGAAACTATTGCTATCTTTTATGCTGGTGAATTGCTTATTTCTATTTAAATATAATTAACATTATAAAAATGAAAATGTCCCAAAAAAAGAAAATAAAATTATGAAAATTCGAATGTTAACATATAATCGTTTCTTTTTCATTAATTTTTCTCAAATAGTTTGTAAATTGCATACATAATATTCAGTCCGTTGGCAAGAGATTCTGCGTGCTCTAGAAGTTTGTAGTATTCTTCTAAGCCTCCATCATTCATTATATACTCTTCAACAGACGATGTCATATCTCCGTAAGCATTTCCCACTGTTTTTTGGGATTATCATTTGTAAATAAAAAAGTTTAAAAATACAGAAATTCGGAATCGTACAAATGTTTAAGTTCAAGTTTTGGATTTATAAAATATAATTTCAATATTAAAAAAGAAAAGTTAATATAACAACAAAAGATTAATAAATACCTTCTGTAACGACTTTTAGTTTGTTAATGCTTTCGGAAAACCATCCAATAGTTCCAGTGCAGTTTGTGAACACAAGTTTTACGCTTTCATTTGTTAATATTCCTCCCACTGTTGTGATTATGACTCCAAATCTACAAAAATATTGAAACGTTAAAAGGTGAGTATTAATAAGGTTGAAATTTCAAGAGTTTTGTGTGTAATATTATCATACAGCATCATTAAACACATTATTGAGAAAATGATCCTGCATATCCAAACAGCTTTTCGATTTTGTTTCCAACGACAAACCGCACAGCAACGTGGTCGAACATCTGAATTTGGACGTGTACCAATGCATTGGCAAAAGCACCAAATTACCGATAAAACAAAAAAAGCCAGAAAAGCTACAGCCGTAACAATGCAAACGCTGACGATTGACTTAATAATCAAATTTTATTAAAAAATTGACAAGCAAGTTCGAACTGCAACGCATACAATTGCATATTTCGATATTAAAGTCCACACATCCTTTGAAGAACGACTATTTGCAACCAAAAAATGTACAGCCACATCTGAAAAACTTTGGATTTCAAATTCAGTTCCATCTATCACTGCATTTTGCTTTATTCTTGGAATGACATTTACAGTATGGTACATGCCCCTGGCAATTCCTTCAATTACCCCTGCATTATCAGTAACTGTCGCAAAATCAATATGCTTTAAATAAAAAATTGTAAAGTAAACCTCCATCCACAACTTTTGCATCAAAAAGATGTGGAATAATCAAAGCAAAAATCAACAGTACCATCTCTGCAAATACTCCAACAATTTTGATCTTAATCTCATTATAAAATATAACAACAAAATTTCAAAATATTCCAAATATGAAAACTGAAAATTAGCAAAATCATTGAACTCTAAGAAGGGGCTATTTTGATTTTTTTCAAAAAAAAATTAAATTCAACAGATATTGAATTATCAACAAATTTCTGTTTTTGAATGCTCAAATATTGTCGTTTCCTTGAAACGTTGTCTTGAGAGTCCACTATTGGATTTCAAAAAATAAATAATCAAAAAATAAATAGTTATTAAATAAAAATAAAAATAAAATATATTTTCACATAAAACTTGCATCTGGAACAAAATTCTTTCATTTATGGAAAAAGCAATGATTTGTTACAAACTTTTAACTGTATTATTTTAATAATTATTTTATCATTTTCATGGGGATGGGGGTGGGGGGATGAAGAAATAGTATACAGTTGAGAAATAACTTTGAAAGCACTGAATGGAACAAAATTCATCAAACAAAAAATTTGTTCCCATTTAAAAATTGTTTTTTTAAGAATATGGTGGAAAATTCGGACTTTCAAGCTTTTTTTGCATGAATCAAAAATAACATTGTTTCACTCATAACTTTATTTGGCTTTCTCTGATTTCAAAATAAATTTGATTTTCAATACTGTAAACAGGCATCGAAGAAATCAAAACACAAAGTTTTTCAACATTTCACGAATGTCAAAAAATAAACACATCTTTATTGTGTTTTTTGGATACAAAAAGTCAACGAAAAGTACATAATTTTTCAATGAAAATATTTGAAGTGAAATATTTAGCTCCATTTGAAAGAAAAATTTAATATTTGAAAGAAAACGAAATGTTCAATGATCCTTTTGTTCATCTCTTGTGCTTTGAATAATTAACTATATCATGAATTTTAGATTGAAAAACTGTAAGTTCGATATGAATAATAGATTGAGAATATATTTTTTAGAAGGAATTGGATGATTATTTTAGAAATCAGATATTTTTGTTCAGCGTTGATAATTATTAGCTTTATAATCATATCCATAAAAATAAAAATTGAAATGCAACATTTATTGCAATCATATTAAAAGCCAATATTTTTGACATTATAAATTCAAAAATATCTTCGAATGCAGTTTTTTATTTTCTGTGTTTATAAAATATAACTTAATACAAGCTTTTGCACATTAACATATTTATCAATAAAATATGATTTTGATAAAAAATTGAATGAATGAATGTCTTGTTGAAAGCTCAAAATCTCAATTGAATAAAGTTATTGTGTATGTGTTTTTTCTTTTGAGATTTTTTAATTTTTTTTCGATAAATTTGTTCTAAATATTTGGAAATGAAAATTCTTTAAGCAAAAAAATTTTTATTTGAAAAAAAAACAAACACACACACACAACAATCGTATGAAAACATTAAATGAAAAATTTGATGAAAATAATAAAAATGATAAAAAACAAAAAATTTGCATTAATAAAAAAAAACAACTATTTGTTTTATTCGTTTTCTGCTCTTTCATCACCATTTATCTATCGTTTTCATTAAAAAAAAAGCGAAAAAAATTTAATAGAGAAATATATTAAAAAATGCAATATGGAATAAATTCCATAAAGTGAAAATTTCCAACCGATAATTTTCTTGACCCATAAAAAATATTATAAAAGAGAAAAATTTAAAAAGCTCCATATCACTGAAGAATTTTGCTTTTAGATGTCTAATGCAGGTTGGATAATCTTTTTGTATACACACATACCCTTATGCTTTAATATATTAACTGATTTTTAATACAATTTAAGTCAAAGAAATAATTGCAAATCATTTCGAGCTTTTTAAAAAATGGAAGGAAGAAGAAAAACAATTCAATATATTATGTACTATTGGATTTGGAAAACATTGGGAAGATACTTTGAATATGCTTCAAAAAGAAGATACTCGAATTGAACAAAAATGCAGCACAATATGGTATGGTTCGGAAAAAGCTTATAAATGTCGTACATGCGGATTAGGTTTGAATTGAAAAGAGCTTTTGCTGTTTTTTTTGAAGAATAGATGCAGATTCATCAGCAGCAATCTGTCAGGCTTGCTTTGATCCCGAGAAACATATTGGGCATGACTATCAAATGGTTTAATTTAATTTTCAAAACATCAACATATGTATTAATTTATAAATTGTTCCAATTTTTATTGTACGACTGTTAGATACATGCAACAGGAGGAACTTGCGATTGTGGAAGCGATGATGCGTGGCAAAAAAGCGGGTGGTGCTCTCGACATCTTTCAAATCGCAATAAAAATATATCTCCACTGGAAACATTTAACAATTCAAATATCAGTTTGAATAGATTATGTGAATGGATTGAAGGAATGTTACATTCATTGTGTAATTGCATTTTGTTGATACGATTCAAGATAAATAAGCTTATTGAGCTTTATGCATTGTGTGATATTATGAAAACAAATGCATATTATTTGAGGCAAAAAATACTGAAGAACGAAAAAACTTTAAAAGATCGAAAATCTTATTCAAAGTTGGATATGAGAGAAGAGGATTACGAAAAGCTGATTATTAAATTCTGCAAATTATCCAAATACAAAAAACACATTTTGGTTTGCTGCTATCATATCCTTCTTTATCTCTCTTTATTGATTTCTTTTCTATTTCTTTGATGATATCATGAAATAATTTTTTATCTTTATTGAATATGTTACTATTGATCAAAAAATATATTTGTTAGCAATCCATAATTTTGAAGATACTTGGTGCGTTGCTTGGAGAAGCTCAATTAGCTTGTCAGGAAACAACTCAACCACAAATTATAGTTAAGAATTGGAAGGAAGCTCTTGTAAAATCCATTTCTGAGTTAAAGAGTGTTTTACTTTGTGAAAAAGAAAAAGATGCCAAAAAATGTTCAACGATGCTTGGAACATCTGAATTTGAAGGAGAAAACAAAGAAGATGAATGCCATTGCGAAAGCGAAGACAAACATATTTCACTCAAATCGATTCAACTTGGAAATATGAAAAAATTTGAAACAAGAAATGATAGACATGACGAAGAAGTTAGAGATAACAAAGAAAGAAGTGAAGAAGAAAAAAGTGAGGAAGAAACTAAAAATGAAAGCGAAAATGATGAGGATGATGAAGAGTCTGATGATGAGGATGAGGATGTGGATGAGATCGAAGATGAAGAAGAAGACGAAGGGGAAGAAGAAGAAAACGAAAAAGAAGAAGAAGAAGAAGAAGAAGATGATGATGATGATGATGCAGAAAAGAGTAAAAAAGAAAGTGATTTAATTGCCCAATTGAACACTGCTCAGGCTTTGCTGATATTTTCACCAGAAGAACTTCGCTTTTTGTTTGAAGAGGAGCAGAAATGGAAAAGAAGCCAAGAAGCAGAATGTTTACATGATAAGCAAACCAGCAATGAAATGACAATCAAAGAGCAAAACGAAGACAAAAGCAGAGAAAAATCAGACAAAATAGAAGAAGCACCATTCATCACAAGTGAACAAACAGAGAAACTTTACAAATCCGAAAGCTTTTCGACTTTATCCGAAACTCAAGTTTTGCAGTCAATATTTTTCATTGCAACATTATCACCTATCAGCTGGCTGTCTTCTTCAAATTCTTCATTTTTCTTTGGCATTCCAGAAAGCAATGAACAAAATGCTCATCAAATACATTTTTCTCCAATAAAATCAGAATTAACTGGTTTGCAATCTGCTTCATCATTGTCGTCGCAGTCTCTGTCATCGTCTTCTTCTTCATCAGTTTATGTTCCTTCAGCTTCATTTATCAATTCCCTCATCTTTTCATTTCTTTCTCTTCCACTTTATTTGGCCTTCCGCAGTTATTTCCTCGATGTTGCTAAGTCCATCTATTTGTATGTTAGTGAATGCAAAATCAAAGTTCTTGCAACGCTTCTCGACACGCTCCACAAGCTGATTGAAAAGAGCAGCGGAATACGACATCTTGTGATGGTGGGGCTGATGAACAAAAGGCCCAAGAATCCGCTGAAGCACCAGAGCACATTCAACAGGTGTGCAGAAGCTTGGATAAGCGGATATCCTCCGCTGTCAGAGCAAGAGAAAGACATCAGGGGAGTCAAGAAAGAAGCAAAGCCACAAGATTTGTTGGTGTTTGAGGACGATAATACAAACAAGGAAGCAGAAGACCTGAACAATTCCACATATTTTGGATATTTCAGAAGTTACTCTCCAGAAAGATGCAGCGAAATGGCTGAAGCAACGTCAAACTATTCTTCATTGGCAGCTTCGCCCATTAATCACCTGAACACTATTTCTCCAACAAATGCAATGGAATCCAAATCAATTATGGACATTCACATCAACAATTTTGTTGACAAAGACAGTCTACCAGAAAATGCTCCTTCTTCTTCTTTCTTAAGCCAGAATTCACAATTACCATTGCATCCTGATGATGAAAAGACAATCCTTCCAAATATTTCAACATGTGGCACTTTTTCCCTTCACGAGCTTATTGATTACTTAGAACAGCATCGTAACTCTTTGCCAAATCCAGACAATAAACTGACTTCACCTTTTCCATTCATTGCATTCACAGACACCGTTTTCTATTTCCTCTTGGACTCCATTCGGATGCTGCCAGCTGTGGAGTTTATGCAATTTCTCCTCCCACTTACACTCGAACGCACATTCTCAGCAACACAAGTGAAGTGCTGGTTTGATCGATTGAACACGATCAGTGTGCATGCAATTCCATCAGAATGCGGCTGGGTTCAAAATGGTGAAAGTAAAGCGGAAGTGAACAAAAGGATGAATAAGAGATGGAAAGAAGTGAAGAATTTTGTGGAACAAGACAGAATTGAAAGAATATTGGGAATTAAAAATGAAGACAATTGCAAAAATAATGAGTCACAAAACAAGAAAGATGACAAAAAGGTAAAGACAATGATCAAAATCCGAAGAGAAAGAAATCTTCACAGTAAAAACATTTTACAGCATTTTAGCTGCGTTAATTCATCGTTGCAAAAAATCATGAAGCAGAAAATCAAAGAAAAAGTCAAACACAAAAAAGCAGAATTATCCGAAAAGAAAAAGAAGGAAGAAGAGGAGAAAGATAACACAAAAAGCAAAAAGCAGAATGGCATCGGTGAATGGAACGAACTGGACAGCTGGCTTTACGAGTTCGACAAGGACTATCTTTTCTATGACGTGGAAGACTGCAGTAAAATCCTTAATCTTCAAGGAATTATTTGTGCGGCGGAACACGACGAAAGTTCAACAGTGAGCGTCCAAATGACTCCGCAGCTTTGTTTGACTATCAGGGAAATCAACCCAGATTTTCTGATATTTGCAGATTTGTCGTTCATTCATAACATTTTGGGATTGAATGCAACACCATCTATTGAGTTCTGGCTTGACTACTTCAAAACGATTGGCTTGGATTACTATGAATATTACGACATAAATGTGGACTACATGGAGAAAGTTAAGAATGGATTGGAATCTCAACGTTATCGTCTTAACTGGATTCTGTTTATGATTGAAGAAGAGCAAAAAAAGAAGATGCTAATTGAAATCCAAACAAAAGGCAAGGAAATGAAAACAGATGCTGTTCAAACTTTGCAGAAATGTTATACCAGCCAGTTTCCTTCTTCTTGTTTCTTATCCTCGCTCCATTCATTTGCTGACATACAATTTTTTAACACGGAAATTATGTATATGTTTTCAGACGAAGTGTGGGCAGGATGCCGGGGATGCATCAATTATTTAGGAATTCCGTATTATGCAGCACTTCTGGCAGATGGAATGAAGCACTTGAGCTTGTTTGACAGGTGGATCGACAAACAGACAAATGAAAATAATAATAAAAACAAAATAAGTGTTAAAGGCAATGGAGATAATGAAGAGAAAAGATATACAACTACTTCAAATGATTATGGTGATAAAACGAGTGAAAGACAAGCTTCAAATAAAGATTCGTTTCAATCAAAACAATCATTTGATAATTTTTTCAATTCGTATGCGCATGCTTCAAAAAGTTTCAATACAAGCAACCTTTCATTGTTTCCTGTCAACATATCAATACAATGCGATGATGCTTCAGTTTCTTCTTCTTCATCTTCGCAAGACACATCTTGTGAACATTCTTTAAGTTCTCATATTTCGCAACTTCAGTTTCCACTCACTTCTTTTTATAAAAATCCACTTGCTGCAATGAGCTATTCAGATTATCCATTTAAGATCTACACTCATTTTCATCAACTTCCTTCGCAAAAAACAAAAATAACGCAAACAGCATCTGCAAGTTTTGAACCTGAAGGCTTTCCACAGTCACTTTTGCTTCTATTGCATTTAATCTTCCTCGTCGCATCAGCAAGTGACCAATGTCCTTTGATTAGGACACCCGGACATCTCCCGTATTTGGACTCAGGAATAAAAGAGGATCTTTTCGATATATTTTTACAAGTTGAGCACATCTCCAATTTAATTGCAATGATTGCATCATTCCTGCCCAGCCAGTTGACAGAAAATGACACGTCCACAAACGTGCTGCGAATGCCAATTGAAGAACAGCAAACACAACACGAGTCAGAACATTTAACAGCCGATTCACTTGACTCAGAGCAAGAGGAGCAAAAAATTAGCGTGCCAGATAATTGTAATCGCCTTGGGTGTCTGCAGCTGTTCCAATTTGTTAGCTGTCTGATTGTGTCAAGATCATCTTCTTTGGCTCCTTCTTCGCTTGTTCTTCCATACCATCCTCTTTGTAGCATCAGCAAAGAGATGGTCGGGAATGAGGATAAAACACGCGATACTGTTGAGTCAGCTAATAAGCTGAGCCCATTCCTTTTAGAGGAATGCAACACACCAACGATTCCGTTTCTTGCAACATTTTCTTACGAAGACGTTCCTCTTCCTCTTTTAAATTTGTTTTTTGAAGATGTTGACAATCAATCAGTCGACCTCAAGAATAAGGAAAAGGAGATGTTTATGAAATACATAATGACATTTGTGTTCAAACCTACGAAGCCCATTAAAGTATTTTTGCGAGAAGTGCTCAATGAAGCTCAAAGATTGGATCAAAACCATGTTCCTTTGCAATCTGTATCATCCTTTGAACAGTCATCTGCTGACCAGCTGAGAACTCAATTTCCACTTTCACTCTTTCCCACACACACTGCACACACAGAGGCATTCATCCTTGCATTGATCCAGCGGCACATTCACTTGGAACCGCCTGGGACAATCCACAACGAATTGCCTCGATTATTTGCACATCTGGGCTCAACTCTTATCACAACCGTGTCATACCACTCGTTCCACGCATTGGAAGCAGCTGAGTCTGAATGCTACACTCCTTTTGTTCCTGCCTCACTTACGAACAGTTTAGTGAAATTCTTTTCATCCGACAATACTTTCTCTTCGCTATATGAGCCATCAATTTATCTAATAGTAACACACAAAACGCAGCCCACTCACTCGCTCGTGCTTTTGTCTTCGCTTCCTTCTTCGTATTATCTTAGCTGCTGCCAGCAATCAATCCTTATTTCCAGAGGAATAAGCCAAGAATACAGCGGAATGTGGAGGAGGAACGACATGGCTTTTGAAGAAATCTACTTCATCATGAATTATACCGGATACCTCCCCGATTTTGCGGGGCCTGAGCTGTTCTGCATGCAGCTGTGTGTTTGTGGTGCAGGATGGGATGCGTTCTTTGCTTTTATGATGAATGTGTGGCTACTTGACTTCTTCTTTGAAGGCGGATGGTGTGAAAAGAGATGGAATGAGCTGAATGAGGAAAGAAAAAGTAGATTGAAGAGAATTCCATACCATGAAGAAAATGAAAAAGAGAAGGAAAAGGAACAATACATAAATACTTTCTCATCAGAACATGAAAAAGAGGAGCAAACAGATTCCGCAAAGATTGATATTACGAAGGAAAGCGAGAAGCATCCATCTCAAACTATCTCAGAGATGTCCACTCCTTTCGATTCAATTATTCCTTCGGAGCCTGAAAGAGCAGGAGTGTGCTGGTCGATGAGCACATCTGAATCATTCACATACGCATCATATTTTCTGTCTAATATTGTTACTATTTGTGTTGACAGGATGTTTCCTCTTCTGCCAAATATCGAATTTATCCAACAACATCAAAAATCGAAATCATCTTCAGCTTCTTCTTCTTCAGCAAGCTACAACTCTTTTTTGAATCCTCATCCTGTTCACATGGAATGGATGTATGAAATGACTCCTCGATACCCAAGCTCTTCTGATTCAAGTGATACCGAAAATGGACAACAATTTTTTTCTTATTCATTGAAAGAAGCTATTCTTGAGTCTGCGTTTGGTTCCCTCTTTTATTTAAATCACGAAATCGACGATTCCAAAACTCTTACAGAAACAAACTCCGAAGTTTCTTTCACTTCAACTTCTCCTTTTTTCATAAAAGTTCATCCAATTTCAGATAATTCTTCATCAGATTCAACGTCTCATTGTGAATCTACATTTTTGTACTTATCTTCTCCATTCATCGAATACCCCAACCGTTTCCCTCGACTCAATCCAAATTCGCGAAAGGTTGTGTCATCATGCCCCTCTTTCCACACATCAACCAATCAGCCTGTCGTCATCCCATTCACACCTTCTTTTGTTGCTTCTCTTTCTTCTTATATGATTTCTGAAAAGTCCAGGTCGTATTCCAGCATGTGCTCGTTGCTTAATCCTCGCTTTACACAGCACCCGTCTTTTGAGCCTATCATCGCAGACTTGTGTAACAGTTCAGAAGAGTCCAATAGAAACAGAGGCAGATCTGCTGTTTCTTTGAACACCATCAATTCATCTGCGCAGGTTCTGCGTTCTCTTCTGCCTGGTTCTTCATCAAACTCTGCAGGAAGTGCTTATTCATCCCACAGCTCTGCAAAAGAATGCCTTTCTCTGGCGCCACTGAAGATTCTGCTTGCTGATCCCTTTTCGAACTGTTGCCGTTTGACTGCCAGAACGAATTACACACAAAAACTGGAGAACACGTTAACGTCGTCTTATTGCAGCTGGAACACAAAGCCAGATGAAAAGGAAGATGATGCACAGGCCAAAGAAGAAAGAAGAAAGAAGTGGAGCATTTGCTTGTACAAAGGCGAAGAGCTGTTTGAAGAGGATTACATTCAACACGCTGAGAATGCATGCTCCTCGTCACATCCGATATTTAGCTCTATTCCAAAGCACTTTCTTCCTTCTCTCCTTCCTCCTCTTCCTGGACTGCCGCATGTTCGTCTGCCTCATCCGTCGCTTTCGCATCTTCTCGACGTTTGCTGTTCACGTGCTGTGCTTGGGATGATATGGACGATTTTGCACTATTCGCTCCATCCTTCATCAGTCCAGCAGAAGATAGCGTCAGACAGCTCTTCCGTCCATCTTCCGTCTTTTGGAGAGACACCCTCAAATGAAGGATTGCTCATTCCAGCGCTTAGACTGCTCGACGTAACCATCTGCTTCAGCGCTGCTTGGCGCGTGCAGGAAATATGCGACATTCAAAAAAGTGACATTTCTATTGATGAAAAGCAAAGTTCTTCTTCTTCTAAAACAAATTCTCATCTTATCTTCCAGCAGCCACAACTGCTGAATGATTCAAAGCATCCTTTGGCTTTTCCTTCTGTTCCTTCTTCTCTTTCTTTCTTGGAAATACTCTTTTTCCCTCTTTCTTGCACGTGCTCTCCGTTTCCATCGCTATCACAGTCACCAGCGAATGCTTCGTCTCACAAAGACGATTCGTCTGAATGCTCGGACTGCAAATATAGCATAGCATCTCTTCTATTTGCTCTTCTTTCTTCTGCTCATTCAGAATCGAATCCTCTGAAATTGCCATTTTCGAATCTAATCGACTCAAAATGGGAAGAGTTTTGTAAAGACACAGATTCAGTTGAAGAGGAAAAACATACAAAAGCAGATGAAAGATTCTCACCTGATATTGCAAAAGATTCAACAACACAAAGCACTGCTTCTTTGAATGTTTCCGATCCATCTTTAAACTCTGCTTCCATCTTATCACCTCCTTCTGCTTCTGCTTCTTCTGCTTCTTCTTCTGCTTCGTCGTCTTCTTCATCTTCGACTCTTTTATTTACATCAAAATTAGTCCTTCCTCTTCTTTCGCGCATTCTCCATCGTCTGCGCCTTCTCACCTGGCTATTCACTGCCAACGATCCATTGAAGAGAAGGACGATGCTTCAACAGATTGGTATTAGAGTTTACAATTCGCGCTCTGCAAAAGAGAAAGAGCTGGAAGAGATAAGAAAAAGTGAGCAGTTAAAGAAGATGGCAATTGAAGAAGTAACAAACAAAGAAGGAAATGAAGAAGATTTTGAAGAAAAGGAGAAAAAGGCAAATAAAAAGAAAGCATTACTAGCAAGAAAAAGAATTATGGAAGAGTTGAAAAGAAAACAACAGATGGCAATGAAGGCGTTTGGCATGATGGAAGAAGATGGAAAAGAAAATGAAGAAAACAAATCTGACAATGTTGTGGAAAAGAAAGAGAATTCAAACAAGGAAGACAACAAGGAAGATACGAAAGAAAGCGTTGCACAATCAAATGACTCAAAAACAAATCAATGCGAAATCGAAGTTGATTCAGTGGAAAGCGAAAAGAAAAAAGAAGAACTGAAAAAGCAGCAGATAAGCGCAATCGACGCAGAAATAGCTGAACTTGAAAACCAGCTGGAAAAAATGGAGGCAGAGGAAGAAACAAGCGAGGTGTGCATGTATTGCCACGGTGCCATATTGAAAGGAGAAAGTGCTGGATACATTGGCCATTTGTCGTATGACTCGACGCTTCAGGCGCTGAACTCGTCGGCTGTGTATCATTTGCGCGATGAGGAAGAAAGGAAGAGGAAGGCGATGGAGAAAGAAAGGAGAGAGAAGAAAGATGAAAAAAGGAGGAAAAAACACAAACACAAAGGAAAAGTATTGACAAGATGTCATCGATGGAACTTTGCTAAAAGAGAACATTTTTGGGAAGACGGAGATTTTCTGGATGAAATAGAAAGAGTAAAAACAGCAGAAAATGCAATGGAAAAAGGAATTCATAAGAAACAAGCTGTCCTTCAATCAGATTGTTCAGTAAAAGATACAATGGAACAGCCAATCAGAGAAAAAGATACGGATTCTTTGGATTTGACCCACGGTCCATTATATTCTTCAAGCACCACTAAAGATGTCCCTTTCTCTTTTATGCTGATGCCATTCAGAGAGAAAGGAGCAAACGAAGACAGCCTGCTCGATGCCAGCAAGGAACTTGAGCCCTCAAAGACGATGCATTTGACAGCATTGCCACTTTTCCATTTCCCAAAGGAAACATCCAAATTTGGTGACGATTCCTCTGAGCTGATTGGCAATAACATGAAAGGATTGAATACCCCTGCTGGCTTCGAGAAGCACTTCTTTGGAACAAACAAACAGGCCGTTGTGAATGAATTAGCGAAGTTTACTGAACAGAGGCATCGAATACAGACGGTGAAGAAGGAGGAGCGATTCGTCAAATGGGCATCGAGTTACTTCAAAATGCTGGATAAAATGAAGAAGAAGATGAAGAAAAATAAGGTAAAATTTTTAATAAAGAAAAAAGCAAAAGATAAGCACATACAAGAAAAAGAAAAAACGAAAAAGAAAAGGGACTGGGAAAAAGAGTCCAGAAAAGCAGAAAAAGATGAAGAAAAATACGAAAAAGCATTATTCTGGAAGAAACAAGACGAAGACGAGGAAGATGAAGTTAACGAAGCCGAAAAGAAAATATATAACGAGCAAAAAATCGAATCACTTTCAACAAATATTGCGATGAAGCTTTCATTACACGTTGAGAAAGAACAGGATGCGCTCAAAGAGGAACAATCGACAGAGTCATCGTCTTCTAATTGCTTATTGCATGCACCAGATTCAGATAGCTCCACAACTTCTGATTTTCCCTTCACTGACAATTCTGAAAACGATGAAAAGAATCCAAACCAATCAAAGCCGCTTTCATCTGCTTCTTCTCGAGAAAACTATTCATCATTTATAGCAAATCACAGACGTGTGCCTTTGTTCCGTGCACCTGAGGGACCTCTGAAAATGCGTAGGCTGTCGAAAAGAAACGAAATAGAGAAATATTTATTCAAATTGGAGAAGTGGGGAAGAGAACTGAACGAATGGAATTTGGCGATGGACACGTCTGGATGCGATGAATGTGGACAACAGTCATATGAGCTCAACAGCGATGAATCGAGCCAATCATCTCAGAAACTATCTAATCAAACTTCTGCTTCTTTCTCGACTTCTTTCCATTCTCTTTTGGATTCTCAAGCGTTGCAAGAGGAGAAAGTATCCTTATGGAACCAAATTGCCCTCGGGACAAAGACAGATTTGTGGGGAAACAGCGGGCGAGATGACTTAGTTATTGAGGACATACGATACACCTCCACCGATCTGTCACCAATATTAGAATGTGCATTTCCTTTCCTTCCTGTTTACTCAACATACGATTTTTCTTCAGAAAATGAAGCTTCAACAATAGCAACAGAATCAAAGAAAGAAGCACAAGATTTCTCTCTATCGAATATGAATTATTTGAAGTTGTTTAATTTATTAAAGTTAATCCGGATATGGTCATACAACGAGGAGGAGTATACGTGGAATCCCATTTTGAATATTCCGCTTAATCATTTGACAAAATTGATTTATGCTAGACAGACTGAAGATAAAAGTTGGCTCTTCGGAAATATCGATAAACAGGTCTTTTCAAAGATGTCCCCTAATAAGAGGTTTCAAACATCCAAATCATTGTCAAATAGCCTTCAGACAAGTTATTCGAGGAACATCCATAAAATTCTTAGCTATTTGCCAGAACCTTCTCCTCCTTCGATTGTCTCATGCACATTTTTTACACAGACATGCACACATGTGATTCATTTTCGTTGCTTAGCCGCACATATTTTGAGAGAGGGAGGGAAACAAAAAGAAGCGGAGGGACTTATTACCCAGTTAAACCAGTTCCATTGTCCGCTTTGTCACTGCGTTGGGAATACATTTATTCCTTTGCTTTCCGGTTTGGATCAGGAATCTACTCAGATTGGCTACAGGAGTGAAGAAACCGAAGAGAGAAAAGAATGGAATTTCTCTGATGGAGCAACACAAGAAAGTGAGAAACAAAATAAAAAATATTCAATCATTAGAAGAATAGAAGAACTCAAGCAACAACGTAATCTGCGTTTACGACAAACTTGCAAAGCAGAAAACTTGGAATGCCAACAAGCGAAGACAATAGAAGAAGCAATCGAGCAAATTGATCATCCCATAAAAGATCATCCAACGCAAAGCTCACTTTTGGCTAACCATCGTTTGCGAATTAACATTCCAAGCAATTGCTTCTATTCGTCTTTCACTTCACTTTCAGATATTCCGATTCACTCGCTCCAAAATCCGCTGATAAGAGCATCGATGCTTAATGAGCTATCATTTTACTGCACTTATGCCTTGAAACTTTGCCACATTTTGAAAACTGCAACAATTTTCGACATGAAAAAAAAGCACATTTGTCTCAGCAGTTTTTTGAATAAGAAGATGCCGGATGAACTACCTGAAATACTGGAAAGTGATTTGCTTATTACCGAATTACTAAAAAGGAAAGTATTATCTATGCAACAACATGAAAATCCGCAAGAAGCACAAGCTTCAGTGTTAAAACTCCCTCAACCAGAAAACTTTATTGAAAGATGTATTGCTCCCCCATCTACAATAGAGATGATGACAACCTGTGGCGTGGAGTCTGCAAAATTCTTTTTTTACTGGCTCTCAATGCTTATTGTCGAGAAAATTTCCGAATTTCAGTTGAATAAAAGTAGCGTTAAGGAATTAAATTTATGCACAGAACAGGAATATTCCAATTATTTTGCAGAGAAGATGAAGTTTCAAAATAATTCCAAAAACGAGCTGAGCTCTGAAGGAAAATCAGATGAATTAAAAGAATCAACGGAAAAAGAAAAAGAAAAAAAGACAGAAGAGAATGAGAAAAACTTAACAAACACAACTAATTCCAATTTATCTCATTTATATCCCAAACAACAAACTCAGACTGATACAGAAAATGAGAAGCAAAACAATAATGAAAAAAATGAATTGCATTTTCAGGTAACGTTTGATTTGATCGAGAAATGGGAAGAAAAAGAAAAAGAAATAATTAGAGAAAGGCGAAAAAGGATAGCATTTATGGAAAGTTGCCTGAGTTATGATTTGTTTATTTCATTGGACGAAATGATTTATTTCATTCGCATTTGGAAGCATTGGCTTTTGGATGAAATTGCTTCTGCGCAAAAGAGAAGAAAAGAATTAATCAATTCAATAAAAGCAAATACAATTGAAGCTGCATCAATAAAGGAAGAACAGGAAGAGAAAGAGAAGATGAGTACAGATGAATGCAAAGAAACATCGAGTGATTTGCAGCGAAGTTATGCATCGGCTTCATCATCATCTTCATCTTTATCGCTAACTGCAACAGATCCAATTACTTCGGATGCTATTGATTTCAATTCTATGCATTCTTCTGTAAACAATATTCCAAATCCAATTCAGCCAAATAGAGATGCTGTTTCTAATCCTATTCTTGAATCATTAGTATCAACATTGGCATCAATTGAATTCGGACTTCGGCCTCTTCCTTTACCTGGACAAGAAGTTTGGGACTCAACATTCCAAAGTCGCAGACGCAAAAGAAACAAATTGCAACGCAATCAATGCCAGAGTTTTGCTAATGAAACGTTTCCAAATGCGGAACAAGGGTTTCAACAGACTAATAATGAAGATGCAGATTTTTCCGAATTGAAATCCTCTGAAATATTCCAACATCAGGAAAAAGCTCTTTCTTCTTTTATTTGGGATTCGGAGGAGTGTTTTGTTCCTCCAATGTGCACTCATCAGTTTCACCTCACACCTCCTCAGAAACAAACAATTGCTTCTCTTTTTGACTCAGCTGTTGTTTTTGCTGCATCTCAAAAGCATACCCAGCCATTGGATATAAAGAAACTATGGGTTCTTTGCGACTGCTTGGACAACAAACAGATAGTCGAAGCTATTATCCATATGAATGCAGACTCATACTTATCTCATTCATCTCCTAGCTACTCAGATATGCTTACAAACTACATAATTTTTCCTGATTCAGTAAGTAAAGACGTCTTAGAACAACCAAAGAAGGAATTATTACCAAAAGATTCGCAAATAGAGAACATCAAAACAAAATTGCTAAGTGATCCTATTTCATCTTCCACATGGGAGCTGATCAAAAAACGCATTGACTCAGAGATTGTGATAATGACCAATGCTAAAAGTGCTGTGAAGAAGGTTTTAATGTGGCGTCATAATGGATTGACATGGATGGAGGTGAACAGATTGTTAATTGAACAGAAACAAAACTACGAATCAGAAAGTGAAGAGCCAAAGTTGCGATTGTTGAAGTCAGACAAACCAGGATTTGTAGCAAAAGAACTCTGTTCGTTTGTTGGTAGCGATCCTTTAACATTGCTTGTGATGCTTTTGATTCGCGAAATTGTTGACGGAAATGAGAAAACCTCTCAACAAGGTGAACGCAAATATAAATCAAGTTGGAAGCTTTATTCATTGTCTCCATACAAATTTGTGACATGTCTTCAACATGTTTTGAATTGCCTTCCTTTTTATTGCACTTCTATTGAATCGAAATCAAAAACAACTACGGACGAGACTGCAGGTGCTGAATCAGTGGATTTGGAGAATTCTGTTCATTTGAAAGAAAGCAGCTCAAGTGATATAAGTTTGAATGAACTCAACAATGAAAAAGAACTGACACATGAACTGCTTGTCTGGATGGTTCACCATCCACATTCACCTTTTTTGCTTTCTCCCTGGTTTGATCCTCGCAATGCAAGCATTCAACGTCACATATTTCTCCGTCGTGCATCTCTTTTGTTTACTGCTTTGTTTGGAATACAGAATGAAGATAAGTGGAGTTCTTGCCTGAAGCAAGCCGAATCATTTATCTCAGAAAGTCATCAATTAGATTGTGCAATGCGGAAAGATGAAGAAGATTCTTCAGCTCAACCCTTAGAACAGGAAAAACTATTGGCTGATTCCATTGTTGCATTTGATGAGACATTTAACATATTTGAAAAGCTGATGAAAACCCCTTTGTATTCTCCTGATATCCAAAATGTTCATTCAAAATCTTCTGTTGCTTCATCGTGTAATTCATCTTTGATGACTTCTTTTCCGTCTTTTTCTCCCTCGTCCTCTATTTCTTCTTTGCCTCATCCTTCAACGACTTCTTCCTCCTCAGCATCATCTGAGCAACTAACATCTGTACATTCTTTAAACAGGCAGGTCGATTTTGTCACATCTTTATATGTATCAGATTTGGATGCGATGACAGTTTATTCTTCACCTTCAGATCAGCAGTTACTCATATTTTTCTCATCTTTTCTTTGTAATGGCTGCAACATGCGACGAAAGCGATGTCATTTGTCAAGGGATAATTTACAAGGAGATTATGTTTATCAAACTGAATCGTTCAATGGAAAAGAGGATTTGTTATCTGCAAAAAGAAAACTTGATAGAAAAATTCCACTGACAGAACATTGCAATTCCGAGCATTCATTGCACTTAACCAGGCCTAATCTTTTACCGCAAAATCTACTTTTACCACGTTTAGTTTCACTCCCGTTATCTTTGCTTCGTTTGATTTCTTTTGGGCAGCAATGCCATTGTACTTGTTGTGGTAAGTTATGCGGGCTGATGAGCATTTGCATGCTCTGTGGAAAGTTGATGTGCAGCTGCAGTAAGTGCTGTCAATGTGTTGTGAATGAAAATTATCAAGTTAATGATTTATTTTCTCAGAACAATGATCAACGAAAGTTGAATTTGGATTCAAATAACAAGAAAAATCTATTATTTACAATTAGGAATACATCTCTTTCTTCAGAAGAGGTGGCTCATTCTTCTTCATGCTCAGGAATTATTCTAACATTAGCATCTGGATATCTTTGCGCGATCATTGGCACATTACATTACGTAACAATACTGCCATTGTATGAGCTTTTTTATTTCCATCTTTAAAAAACACTTTTTTTCAATATTTGTATTTCATATATTTATATTTGATTATCAATATTCATCTTTTTCAATTTTGATTTTTTGAAATAATGTTTGTAGGTTTGAACTTTATCTGGATAAAAACGGAGAACAAGACATTGGACTAAAGCGAGGAAGGCCTCTAACATTATCTTTAGCAAGGTTTGAAAAGATTTTTATCAAATCTTAAATAAGCGAAATTATAATCAATTTGAAATTTTATAATTCATGTGATTTTTAATATACATATATTGACAGATATGGATTTCTTTTAAGGTTAATTGCGGAGCATACTGCATCAGCCCATCATTGAATGCTTTTGACAGTTTTGCAGAACAAAAAACCTTTTGCTCATTGATAGTGTTTTGGAATATCCAATTAAAAAATGTTTTCTTTTCTTTTCTAAAAACAATTCATATTTCATAGACTCTATCATGGAATAAATATCTGCTTTTCTTCATGTTATTTTTAAAATATTGAGTTTCTTTGAAAGAGTCCTTGTCTCTGTTCAAATATTTAACAATAAGAACCTTTCATTGAGACAAATGAAGAAAAAAATACAAAAAGCGAACCGGAAGTTAATATTGATAAGTTTTCGGAGAATAAAATATAATAGTGAGCAACAAATTATGAAGAAATACCGAATTCTCAACTCATTCAATAGCTCAATCCGATGATGCTATCTTCCTCTTTCTTCCTTCGTCTTTTCAACCACCTTTCTTTACTCCATATTTTTCATTTCCCCTTTCATCAGCTTCATTATGCATCTTTTCGCGAAATTGTCTTTGAGTATCGATAAAAACTTCCAAATATTTCATTTATCATTTACTTTCAATGTTTGTGACTTTATCTCCTCCTAAATAGCACAAATAGTTCTGTTTTTCAGCAATTCGCCAATTTTCACACTGCTTCTTCTCGCAACATTTCTAAAGGTTCAGGTTAAATGTAACTTTTTTTCTGCTGTTATTCTTTGATGCTTTAAACATCATTACAATGTTGTTGACAAGCAGAATAAATTCTTTAATCCTCGATTGGTGGAAGTGAAGGAAAAAATCTAACGTTACGAGCAATCTCGTTGATCAATCACTTCTTTCCCTTCTTCAATTTCTTCTTCTTTTTTCTCTCTTTGTTTATCTACTACTTATGTCAGCTCTTCTATTTCCTTTGCAGCCCCTCTCATGAAATGCAATTCATTCACAATCGCTCTTGTCAAACTTTAAAACCTGGAAGTGTTTGAAAAGTCAATTGCACTGCAATTAGTGATATGCAAGTTGAATGTGATTGTTGTGCTTTTGATAATTTCGAATTATTTTTAAAATTATCTCTCAAATACAACTCTTTTTCCATTTCCTAATCAAAAACTGAACAGGAAATTGCCTTGTTTCGCTTCAAAGATTCCAAAAAATACTGATCTTCCCTTTCAATAGCATACGTTTAAAAATACACATTCTTTGATGAAGTTGATCTCCAGTTTCATTGCTTTCATCGTTTTTCTTCTTCAATTTGGATTCAATATTTAAATCTCGAAAGCTTCGATTTTCCAAAAAGCTGGAAACGTTGTTATCTGTTCTTCATCCCATTTTCCATATTGTTGTGCAATTTTGTTCGAATTTCATATATAACATCATTCCATTCTGTTTTCTTTCAATTAAGTTCTTTTCATCGAATTTGATTTCATTTCTAGTTTCAAACAAAAATATGAAAATCATATATCTTGCGTAACTTCATTTATTTCCTAATTGCCAAACAATAATCAGCTCCATTCCCATCGCATTGCTCTCCAAAGCGGAGATTGGCCATTTCAACAATAACTCATATTCCTGCACTTTCGAAAGGATATAGATGGAAATATCTTCACAATCAATAGAACAATAAAAATTACATACATTACGTCTTTTTGTGTAATTGATGAAATTGGTGTATTTCTTCTATCTTCCAATTGACAAAAATCATCAGGCAGAATATCAAAAATATTGCATCTCACCAATTTTTGTTGTCACACAGGAAATAATATTTCAAATTCTACATGTAATATTCATTCACGGATTTCTCAATCGGTGAATGGAATATTCAGTTTTTCATTTCTGATGATCATTGAATCCATAACAAAAACTTGAAGTTATTTAATCAAAGTGTTGGTTATTTTGTAATGAATTCCAAAAAAGTGGAATGTTCATTGAATTGAATGTTACATTATTTGTTGAAAATTTGTTCGAAAAAAATGAAGTTTATTAATAACAAGATGTTACTTGTTATAAGTTATTGATTCAAACCAGAAAAGTTAAAATTGCATGTTAATAATTAAAAAATCATCTGAATTGAACGAAAAAATGTTGATGGTGAATTATAATTGGTGTGTGAAATGAAACAAATCTTCGAATTACATTTCAACAAATAATCACACTTTCAATGCGATTAATGAGGAAGAAAAGATTAGAAATATACTACGATATTCACAAATATATGTTTTTTGAACTCAAAAAATGTTAAATTGCTCTGAAAGAATTGGAAATCTCAATTCTACTCCTGGGTGCTCATTTCTTGTTCTTTGCTTCCCTCGTTGTCTCCATCTTTGTTGCTTTTGGCCTTCTTTTTCTTGACAATCACAATAACAACCACAATCACAACAACTGCGACAACAACAACAACAACTATCGGCACGACAATTGCAACAACAGTTCCAGCATTTGGTTTCTTATCTTCTGGAGAAAGATCTTCTGTCTTCTTCAAATATTTCTCATACACATCAGTTGGTTCTGATTCTTCATCTTTTGCTCCCACAATCCATCCAACTGTCGAATCATCGTAATCATTCGCAAATTCGAATGCACCTTCCTGTTTGCAGAACTCATCTAAATCTGGGGCGATGATGAATATTGATCTTGCTGTTGAATTCGCAGTGTTTGAATTGTCAATCTCCAGATTGTGTTCTGAAGGGAGTTTCAGATTTGATGTTGCCTTCGAAATTTCAATTAATATTGCACCCGATTTCCCCTTTGGCGCTGTACATGACTTGAATGAACATTTGTTGTTTCTTCCAATTGCCACTGTGGATTCTTCTGAGAACAAAGCAATCCGTAATCCAGCTGCATCTCCTTTCTTTGAATTGGCTTCACGAATATTCAATCCCTCAATAGAAATTTTCACAGCTTCGTCTAATGGTTCCGTAATAAAAATTGCAGCACTGTTTGAAAATTTCACATTGCTGATCTCCACTCCATTCAAAGACACTTCTTTTGGTCCGCTGAAATAAAACGTTGATGAAGAAAACGAAACTGTATTACTGTTATCTGTGCATGTGACAGTGTTCATAGCGACTTTTCCCCCACAAACGTTTACAAGATTGCCTACAACAACATCATCCCCATCAGCATTTATCGTCATTTTCTCTGGCAATTGGGCTGCAACTCTAACAAATCGGCAATTGTTGATCGTGAGTGAGGTTGACATCATATTTCCTAAAATCAAAAAATTCCATTTGTTCTCTGACGTTGGGAAATTGAATGCCAAATACTTGAATTCCACCTCTTTTTCGCACGTGAATAAAGCTCTTGAAGCTATGGCATCACAATCGATAGCCACTTCAACATTTCCATTTCCGTCGCTGTTCACTCCTTCAATGATTATTCCACGGCTCTTGCTAAATGTAATTTCTTCGGCTTGGATAGGATCATCCGACTTTAATATTGAAATGCCAAATATGTCTTCTCTTGTGATCATTCCCAACAATTCATTGGCCTCCTTCAAACTGTCAATTGGTTTCTCCAAGCTTTCACCATTCCCATTGCCTATGGACTCAACATAAATCTTTGAAACATTTTGCGATGGAGGCAGCAAAGGATCTAAATACTTAGATATAAAATCAAATTCTTCGTAATTATTATTTTCAATTCCAACAACATTCCACTTGTTATCTCTTCGTGTGTAATTAGCTGCAAAACTCTTCTTCATTGCATCTGCTATTTCTTCGAATAATGAGTCATTTGCCATCTCCAAATATATTCCAATGTTCCTTTTTGATAAGCCTTCTCCTGCTGTGCATCTGTCAAATATCAGATTCGTTCCGTCTTCAGGCCAGTTAAGTTGGCTTGTTGATTCAATAGCTGGTATTTGCAGATATATTCCTCCGGATCCTTTATAATTATTGCTACTGCAAGATGAAAAAGTGGTAACATCTCCATCTCCAACTGAAAGCGTGCATTCACTGTTGAAGAAAAAAACAACCAAGGTTCCAAAATAATTTGCTTTGCATTCCTTAAAACTGCTTCCATTCAATGTGATATCACATTTATTGTAACATGGGATCTGAATAACATAATTCTCGTCTGTTTCAATTTTCTTTAATGTTAAATTTGACAATATCACTGTTTCACATGTGTTTGCAAAAAACAGTTCATTCTCCGATGTTAATGTTTTAGATTCATCCGCGCACTCAACTGAGTCCAATGTTAATGATCCTCCATATGCGTTCACAAGATAAATATCACCGGAGCATCCTTCACCTTCTGGCCGAATAAATCTGCAGTTGCTTATTAACAACGAAGCATAATTATCTCGTATCAAATCATATGATCCACGCTCTTGGCTTTCATTTCTCAACGTTGTTGGGAAGTGAAACGCCAAGAATTTTATTTCCGCATCACAACAGCAATTAAATAGATTACATCCTGGATGAATGTCACAGTCTATTGCCACTTCAGCATTTCCACTTCCATCACTTTTCCATCCTTCAATTGTAATTTTTTGTTTATTGCTAAATACAATGACTTCTGCAGTCAACGGATCTGTATCGTAGACTATTTTCATGCTGCATATGCTACCATCGCCCAGCAGATTATATGCACCGTTCAATGATGGCTTTTCCTGATCGATTGCCAATCCGCTGTTTTCATCTTTCCCGCTTTGCTTCACGTAAACTGTTTGAGGATTTGATGGATCTTCATTCGCATAAATGTTTATTACGATTTTGAAAAGAATTAATCCCAAAAACATTCTTTAAAGCACTCTTCAACAAAACACTATTTTGATCAATGTTTATATAACTTTGAAATTGATCAGTGAAATAGTTTGAAATGTCTTTTCAAAGAATAACATTTCTTTATCAACGAATGAATAAGAAATAATATGAAATAACTATTCAAAGCAAACCTATCTTATGCAATAAATTTCAAATCGAAGAAAAAACTAATATGGGTGATTTTTTATGGGATCATAAAAATAGTCTCGATAAATTAAAAGTTTTTGTATAATGCTCATTTTTATTTCTTTCCTTCAAATTCTCGATTTATTCATTGGTAATTTCATTTAACGTATTTTTATGAAGTCAACAACATTTTGAATAAACCGACACAACCCCATTATAAGTTTTGTTTTCAAATAAGTTTCATCCAAATTTCTCCATAACACAATCGAAATGAAAACATAATAAATATCATATTGAATAAAATCGACTTCAATTTTAACTTATACAAAAGTGGTTTGTGAATGAATGCGTGTTTCTTTATTTCAAAATTATTACTGTTTTTCAACAAGAAACAAACTCAGTTAATGAAAAGAAAATCTGAAGACACTTGATGGATGGATAACATTGCACGTGTGAACACATTCAAACGAACAGGAAGCGCAATTCATTTGAATTTAAAAAATTTTTTAAAACTGTGACTTCATTTTTCTCACGGTTTTAAGGCATAATTCGAAATGCGCTCCTTTTGCAATTTGGGTTTTTAAACGCTCAATTCATAACGAATTAATAGATAATAATTATTTTTAAACTTTATATGGACCGATTTTTCGAAAAGAATTTGGCATAGGTGTAAATTGTATCACTTTCAGTTTGGACTTTTTCAAAATTTGAATAAAATGGCGTTAATCTTCACAATTTAACTAAGCGATTCAAGGAGGGAAAATTCGAAATTAGACAAAAACATTTCTCTCTGAAATTCAAAAATTTCAGCACCCATAATTTTTTATTTTGTTCATATTTTATAGAGATATCTATTTCTTGCTTGACATAGTTCGAATGAATTTATCAATTCAATCGAACAAGATAAAATATAGTTTTTAATGTTTGTCATGGTGAATATTTTCATATAATCCTTTTTATGTTGCTTATTTATGTCGATTTGTTAACAGTCAAAACCGGATATAATCACGTCGAATACAATCACATTCGTTTATAGTCACATTTATCCATGCACAAACAATTTTTCCCAATTTTTCATTCAATATCCATCACATATAGTCACAGGGCTGAAAATATGAAATCATAATTGTTTTCATTATTTGTGATAATTTCAATTAAAAATATATTTTTTGATAAAAAATTTCAAAAAATCGATTTTTCAAAATAATGTTTAAAAAAGTCTGAATAACATAATAAAACAATAAAAATTGTTATTTCTATTGAAAAATGTGTATTTGTCAAGTTTTTTCAAAAATAAAAAAATTGACCCAAAATTAATTATTTCAAAAATTAATTTTTATTTTTTTCTGTGTAAAGACACATCGCATATAATCACAATCGGATATAGTCACAAAAAGTCGTGCAAAAACCGATGTTAGGGTTAGGGTTAAAGGCAGTTGAAATCTAACCTTCAATGAAAGGCACTTATAAATAATAATTTATTACAAAATTATCTAACAACTTTTCTATCATGACTTATGAAAATATTTGATTTTCAGTGAAATATCAGTCAAAAAAGAAGTCAAAAATAAATTTTTTAAAAATGATTGAGGACAATGAGAAATATGATTGTAGGTTCGGGTTAGACCGTGCTGAACCTGATGATTGTTGGTGTAGTTTTTATGGTCATCTTATAGAAGCTCAGGGAAATATTTGAATTTTTTAGTCATTTTTCAGTCATTTTTTGAGTTAATTTTATGGCAAAAAATTTGCCTTACCCCCGAGTTTCATGGGGGGCCCCCTATGAGCAGTATGTGGCCTTCGTAGAAGGCGGACGCGGAGCGGACGCCTTCTAAAACCTCATTTCCTGCCTTTTCACAGGCATATCCCCCTGCAAAACAGACCCTTCTGTCTGGCCTAACCCACAAAAATCAAATTTTCATAAATTCGTTCCTGGCCCCTGGGCATTTCATCTGACAACCCCCACACCACCCCCACACCCCCCATCCCCACTCACACTCCCACTGTATATATCTGTTATAATGTTAGAATAACCTTTGATTTTTAATGAATTTTTCTTGTCATTTTTCTGAGTGAAGAAAAACAATAAATATTTTATATCTCACTGGAATGACTGATTTGGAGGGAGATATTTTGCCAGTGTGTTAGTTGTGAATTATGTGTAATAATATAATATTGGAGAAAAAATGAAAAAATTGAAAATTAATTAATTGAATATTATTGTTGTCATTCTAACCCAAAAATATTCTTTTTTTTAATAAATTTATTTTTTATAAAATATAGTATTAACAGTTAGTGTTAGGTCGACCATGTGACAAAATGTTGATCTCCCATTAGTCTATCTTAACTGACTCCAACAATTTCTCATGTTTATTTTATTTATTTAATTAATTATATTGACATTTAACCCATTAAAATCAGAAATTAATTCAAAATTATTGTTGTTAAGTGATGGTTAGGGTTAAAGGCAGTTGAAATCTAACCTTCAATGAAAGGCACTTATAAATAATAATTTATTACAAAATTATCTAACAACTTTTCTATCATGACTTATGAAAATATTTGATTTTCAGTGAAATATCAGTCAAAAAGAAGTCAAAAATAAATTTTTTAAAAATGATTGAGGACAATGAGAAATATGATTGTAGGTTCGGGTTAGACCGTGCTGAACCTGATGATTGTTGGTGTAGTTTTTATGGTCATCTTATAGAAACTCAGGGAAATATTTGAATTTTTTAGTCATTTTTCAGTCATTTTTGAGTTAATTTTATGGCAAAAATTTGCCTTACCCCGAGTTTCATGGGGGGCCCCCTATGAGCAGTATGTGGCCTTCGTAGAAGGCGGACGCGGAGCGGACGCCTTCTAAAACCTCATTTCCTGCCTTTTCACAGGCATATCCCCCTGCAAAACAGACCCTTCTGTCTGGCCTAACCCACAAAAATCAAATTTTCATAAATTCGTTCCTGGCCCCTGGGCATTTCATCTGACAACCCCCACACCACCCCCACACCCCCCATCCCCACTCACACTCCCACTGTATATATCTGTTATAATGTTAGAATAACCTTTGATTTTTAATGAATTTTTCTTGTCATTTTTCTGAGTGAAGAAAAACAATAAATATTTTATATCTCACTGGAATGACTGATTTGGAGGGAGATATTTTGCCAGTGTGTTAGTTGTGAATTATGTGTAATAATATAATATTGGAGAAAAAATGAAAAAATTGAAAATTAATTAATTGAATATTATTGTTGTCATTCTAACCCAAAAATATTCTTTTTTTTTAATAAATTTATTTTTTATAAAATATAGTATTAACAGTTAGTGTTAGGTCGACCATGTGACAAAATGTTGATCTCCCATTAGTCTATCTTAACTGACTCCAACAATTTCTCATGTTTATTTTATTTATTTAATTAATTATATTGACATTTAACCCATTAAAATCAGAAATTAATTCAAAATTATTGTTGTTAAGTGATGGTTAGGGTTAAAGGCAGTTGAAATCTAACCTTCAATGAAAGGCACTTATAAATAATAATTTATTACAAAATTATCTAACAACTTTTCTATCATGACTTATGAAAATATTTGATTTTCAGTGAAATATCAGTCAAAAAAGAAGTCAAAAATAAATTTTTTAAAAATGATTGAGGACAATGAGAAATATGATTGTAGGTTCGGGTTAGACCGTGCTGAACCTGATGATTGTTGGTGTAGTTTTTATGGTCATCTTATAGAAACTCAGGGAAATATTTGAATTTTTTAGTCATTTTTCAGTCATTTTTGAGTTAATTTTATGGCAAAAATTTGCCTTACCCCGAGTTTCATGGGGGCCCCCTATGAGCAGTATGTGGCCTTCGTAGAAGGCGGACGCGGAGCGGACGCCTTCTAAAACCTCATTTCCTGCCTTTTCACAGGCATATCCCCCTGCAAAACAGACCCTTCTGTCTGGCCTAACCCACAAAAATCAAATTTTCATAAATTCGTTCCTGGCCCCTGGGCATTTCATCTGACAACCCCACACCACCCCCACACCCCCATCCCCACTCACACTCCCACTGTATATATCTGTTATAATGTTAGAATAACCTTTGATTTTTAATGAATTTTTCTTGTCATTTTTCTGAGTGAAGAAAAACAATAAATATTTTATATCTCACTGGAATGACTGATTTGGAGGGAGATATTTTGCCAGTGTGTTAGTTGTGAATTATGTGTAATAATATAATATTGGAGAAAAAATGAAAAAATTGAAAATTAATTAATTGAATATTATTGTTGTCATTCTAACCCAAAAATATTCTTTTTTTTAATAAATTTATTTTTTATAAAATATAGTATTAACAGTTAGTGTTAGGTCGACCATGTGACAAAATGTTGATCTCCCATTAGTCTATCTTAACTGACTCCAACAATTTCTCATGTTTATTTTATTTATTTAATTAATTATATTGACATTTAACCCATTAAAATCAGAAATTAATTCAAAATTATTGTTGTTAAGTGATGGTTAGGGTTAAAGGCAGTTGAAATCTAACCTTCAATGAAAGGCACTTATAAATAATAATTTATTACAAAATTATCTAACAACTTTTCTATCATGACTTATGAAAATATTTGATTTTCAGTGAAATATCAGTCAAAAAAGAAGTCAAAAATAAATTTTTTAAAAATGATTGAGGACAATGAGAAATATGATTGTAGGTTCGGGTTAGACCGTGCTGAACCTGATGATTGTTGGTGTAGTTTTTATGGTCATCTTATAGAAACTCAGGGAAATATTTGAATTTTTTAGTCATTTTTCAGTCATTTTTTGAGTTAATTTTATGGCAAAAAATTTGCCTTACCCCCGAGTTTCATGGGGGGCCCCCTATGAGCAGTATGTGGCCTTCGTAGAAGGCGGACGCGGAGCGGACGCCTTCTAAAACCTCATTTCCTGCCTTTTCACAGGCATATCCCCCTGCAAAACAGACCCTTCTGTCTGGCCTAACCCACAAAAATCAAATTTTCATAAATTCGTTCCTGGCCCCTGGGCATTTCATCTGACAACCCCCACACCACCCCCACACCCCCCATCCCCACTCACACTCCCACTGTATATATCTGTTATAATGTTAGAATAACCTTTGATTTTTAATGAATTTTTCTTGTCATTTTTCTGAGTGAAGAAAAACAATAAATATTTTATATCTCACTGGAATGACTGATTTGGAGGGAGATATTTTGCCAGTGTGTTAGTTGTGAATTATGTGTAATAATATAATATTGGAGAAAAAATGAAAAAATTGAAAATTAATTAATTGAATATTATTGTTGTCATTCTAACCCAAAAATATTCTTTTTTTTAATAAATTTATTTTTTATAAAATATAGTATTAACAGTTAGTGTTAGGTCGACCATGTGACAAAATGTTGATCTCCCATTAGTCTATCTTAACTGACTCCAACAATTTCTCATGTTTATTTTATTTATTTAATTAATTATATTGACATTTAACCCATTAAAATCAGAAATTAATTCAAAATTATTGTTGTTAAGTGATGGTTAGGGTTAAAGGCAGTTGAAATCTAACCTTCAATGAAAGGCACTTATAAATAATAATTTATTACAAAATTATCTAACAACTTTTCTATCATGACTTATGAAAATATTTGATTTTCAGTGAAATATCAGTCAAAAAAGAAGTCAAAAATAAATTTTTTAAAAATGATTGAGGACAATGAGAAATATGATTGTAGGTTCGGGTTAGACCGTGCTGAACCTGATGATTGTTGGTGTAGTTTTTATGGTCATCTTATAGAAACTCAGGGAAATATTTGAATTTTTTAGTCATTTTTCAGTCATTTTTTGAGTTAATTTTATGGCAAAAAATTTGCCTTACCCCCGAGTTTCATGGGGGGCCCCCTATGAGCAGTATGTGGCCTTCGTAGAAGGCGGACGCGGAGCGGACGCCTTCTAAAACCTCATTTCCTGCCTTTTCACAGGCATATCCCCCTGCAAAACAGACCCTTCTGTCTGGCCTAACCCACAAAAATCAAATTTTCATAAATTCGTTCCTGGCCCCTGGGCATTTCATCTGACAACCCCCACACCACCCCCACACCCCCCATCCCCACTCACACTCCCACTGTATATATCTGTTATAATGTTAGAATAACCTTTGATTTTTAATGAATTTTTCTTGTCATTTTTCTGAGTGAAGAAAAACAATAAATATTTTATATCTCACTGGAATGACTGATTTGGAGGGAGATATTTTGCCAGTGTGTTAGTTGTGAATTATGTGTAATAATATAATATTGGAGAAAAAATGAAAAAATTGAAAATTAATTAATTGAATATTATTGTTGTCATTCTAACCCAAAAATATTCTTTTTTTTAATAAATTTATTTTTTATAAAATATAGTATTAACAGTTAGTGTTAGGTCGACCATGTGACAAAATGTTGATCTCCCATTAGTCTATCTTAACTGACTCCAACAATTTCTCATGTTTATTTTATTTATTTAATTAATTATATTGACATTTAACCCATTAAAATCAGAAATTAATTCAAAATTATTGTTGTTAAGTGATGGTTAGGGTTAAAGGCAGTTGAAATCTAACCTTCAATGAAAGGCACTTATAAATAATAATTTATTACAAAATTATCTAACAACTTTTCTATCATGACTTATGAAAATATTTGATTTTCAGTGAAATATCAGTCAAAAAGAAGTCAAAAATAAATTTTTAAAAATGATTGAGGACAATGAGAAATATGATTGTAGGTTCGGGTTAGACCGTGCTGAACCTGATGATTGTTGGTGTAGTTTTTATGGTCATCTTATAGAAACTCAGGGAAATATTTGAATTTTTTAGTCATTTTTCAGTCATTTTTGAGTTAATTTTATGGCAAAAATTTGCCTTACCCCCGAGTTTCATGGGGGCCCCCTATGAGCAGTATGTGGCCTTCGTAGAAGGCGGACGCGGAGCGGACGCCTTCTAAAACCTCATTTCCTGCCTTTTCACAGGCATATCCCCCTGCAAAACAGACCCTTCTGTCTGGCCTAACCCACAAAAATCAAATTTTCATAAATTCGTTCCTGGCCCCTGGGCATTTCATCTGACAACCCCACACCACCCCCACACCCCCATCCCCACTCACACTCCCACTGTATATATCTGTTATAATGTTAGAATAACCTTTGATTTTTAATGAATTTTTCTTGTCATTTTTCTGAGTGAAGAAAAACAATAAATATTTTATATCTCACTGGAATGACTGATTTGGAGGGAGATATTTTGCCAG